>NC_064931.1:593624238-594918995 GCF_023897955.1 Schistocerca gregaria | reverse complement strand
AACATAGGGAAAGTGGAGTATATGTCTACTTTTCTGTCGAGTGCTGCGGCACAGCTGTTCAGACACTGTACACGCATTCGGGAAGAAGGCAATTCCAGTCCACTGACAGCTATTGAGACGTGTGTATCCGTAAACAAACTGTCTCCAGATTATTAGATCGTGAGAGCCACGCATGAAGTTCTACATCTGAGTGACGGCAAGATAACTTATTTTTTCAGAAGTTGAAGGAGAAAATTATAACCATATTCAGTTATGTTTAATACAAACACTACATTCAGAAGAATTTCAGGTACACTTTATAACTCTTTGATGCACATACCGAGATTTAAGAAAGTTTTCTTTTGAATCCAACATTTTCTCAAACTGTCGCTCTGACTTCGTCTTTTGTATGAGTAAAATATGCCGTCATCGTTAGTCATTCTGGTTACTTCGATAGCAAGGCTTTGTAAATTCAGTGTCGAAAATGTTTGTTCGCACCTGTGGGTAGTGATAAACACAGACAATAAACCTCCTTTATCTTGGTGTAATTTTCTTCTGGGAGAAACCTGTAAAAATGAACTAGGTTTTTATCTTTAAGCTTGTCCTTCACAGTATTCTGATCGCTGATTTCCGTTTGCAGCGCTGTCTGAACATCATCAACTTCACAAGAAACGGGCTCCGAATTTTAGTGTGTGACATGGCGGTCTGAAACGTAACTGCGGCGGAGCGTGAGAAACAGTATTCTGTAATCGAGTTTCGAAGAGTTCTTTCACACATGGAGCACCTTCTCCTTCAGTACGTCAATGTAATACCACACACGAGCGCTGCGACATCTGCAACATTCCGATGCCTTGGGTTCAATGTCGTTCCAACACCTGGGGTAAACTGTCATCCATCATTCTCCATACAGTCGCGACTTAACCCTATCCGATTCTAACCTGTTTCCAAAACTTAAAGAACATCTTCGAAGACTTCACTTTGATAATGACGAAAATGGGCAAGCAAGGGTAAGGTTGTGGTTCCATCAATATATTCAAACATTCTACAGCGACTGTATCAACAAACTGGTCTCTCATTGGAAGAAATGTGTTCGTTGCCAGGGTGACTGCGTTGAGAAATAAACATGCAAACATAAAGACTAAACATGTAGAATGTGAATGAGCGTGTTTTTATTTAAAAAGGCTTAAGGATTTTCATACAAAAAATTCGGAGGCATTACTTTTGAGCATGCCCTCGTATGTTCATCCATCGACGATCAGCAGTTGGTGAAGTGTCAGAAAATTTTCTGCCTGACGTTGTGTGATAGCCTTACCATCTGTGTTAAGGCTCTATATAATCTTGTCCTTCCCATGAAGTTTTTTATTGAGATCATTCAGATGGCGATTAACATAAGACAAGACAGCTATTTTCCATAGCGTTTCTTTGTCTGACAGTTTCTCATTCAGAAATATTTCGATTTCTGTTCTCTAGGAAACTAAGTGTGACATAATTTTACAATAGGCCGTGTCGTAAGGGGTATCACTTAATTAACATTCTACCTTGTATTACTTTAGAAATACTAAAGGGTGAAATAGTCCTCCCGCCGGAGGTTCGAGTCCTCCCTCGGGCATGGCTGTGTGTGTTGTTCTTAGCATAAGTTAGTTTAAGTAGTGTGTAAGTCTAGGGACCGATGACTTCAGCAGTTTGTCCCTTAGGAATTCACACACATTTGAACACACATTTTGGTGTAACAGTAATTTCTATAAGGGTTAATGACTGCACCTTTCCAAGGGTTTAAGTGATTATTCAATTAGAAGTAAAAACATTGACACAAGAATCAAGTAATGGGATTGGACGAAGGGCTTGGCGCACTACGTGGTGGTTTGTGCAACAGGAGAGGGAAGACAGACATTGGCGAGGCATTGAGGAATGTGTAGAAACTTCGTGGGCGACCGCGGATGTAAAATTGTTGTGGTGATAAACAGTGTGCCGAAACAATATTACACTGGCGTGTCTTTTACTTGTGCACTATTAAGCTGTCTTCATACTCTTGAATTTCCGGAATTATGATGCTGTGAAGTTTTGTGAGCCGTGGCTGACCCTGGAACAATGGCCCTGGGAAGCGGCGTGTTGGTTGGTTTAAGATAACTTTTCAAAGACGTGAAAAAGCCATGTGAGATCATCCCTCGCCGCACTTCCGACGTAGGATCCATAGGGTTGCACGGGCAGCGGGGGCCGTGTGGAAGGGACTGGTCGGTTTTTTAGGTTAGAGTGTCTCAGGAAACCACAGAAAGGACGTCCGTCTAAAAGACGCCAGGTAAAACACATTAAGGTAGACATACATTGCCGTAGTTGTGCTGAGACAGAACCAGAGCTCCAAGCCCTAATAGAAATCACGGTATCTCAAATAGTTATAGCTACAGAAAGCTGGCTAAAATCGAAAATAAGTCCAGCCGCAATGTTTTCAAACAATCTAACACTGTTTAGAAAGGATAGATTAAATACAGTCTGTGGTGGAGTATTTATTGCTGCCAGAAGTAGTTTACCTTGTAGTGAAATTGTAGATCGTTCCTCCGAAATAGTACGGATAGAGGTTATACTTGAAAATCGGACCAAACTATTAATTGGATCGTTTTACCGACCCCCAACTCAGAAGATATAGTTGCTGAACAGTTAAAAGAAAACCTGAGTCTCATCTCAAATAGGTACCCCACTCATACGATTATAGTTTACCCTCAATATGCTGGAAAAATTATACGTTTAAAGCCAGCGGCAGGCATAATATGTCATCCGAAATTGTATTGAATGCTTTCTCACAAAATTATTTCAAACAATTAGTTCATGAGCCCACTCGAAGAGTAAATTGTTGTGAAAGTATACTTGAGCTCTTAGCAACAAAATTTAAAAGGACAAAAAACCCCAAGATCGGCCAAGTGTTGATTAATTCCGAAATATAGCGCGTACTTCAATGCGAGATGCTTTTAATAATTTCTACAACGAAACTCTGTCTTGGAATCTGGCAGAAAACCCAAAGAGATTCTGGTCATACATAAAGCACACCAGTGGCAAGATGCAGTCACAATAACTTCACTGCGTGATAACAACGATGAAGTGACTGATGACATTGCCACTGAAGCAGAGTTATTAAACACGGTTTTCCGAAACTCATTCACACAAGAAGACCAAGTAAATATTCCTAAATTCGAATCAAGAACAACTGCCAAGAGGAGAAACATAGAAGTAAATATCCTCGGTGTAGCAAAGCTGCTTAAATCACGTAATAATGAAAAGGCCTCCGGTCCAGATTATATACCAGTGAACTTCCTTTCAGAGTATGCTGATACAATAGCTCCATACTTTAGCAATTATATACAGCCGCTCGCTCACAGAAACATCCGTACCTAAACACTGGAAAATTGCTCAAGTCACACCAATACACAACAATGGATGTAGGAGTAATCCGCTGAATAACAGCCCATATCACTAACGTCGATTTGTAGTAGGGTTTTGGAACATATGCTGTGTTCCAACATTATGGATTACCTCGAGGAAAACAATTTATTGACGCATAGTCAGCACGAAGTCAGAAAATATCGTTCTTTGGAAACACAAGTAGCACTTTATACTCATGAAGTTAAAGAGTGCTATGGAGAGGGGATATCAAATTGATTCCATATTTTTAGATTTCCAGAAGGCTTTTGACACCGTTCCTCACAAGCGTCTTCTAACCAAATTGAGTGTCTATGGGAATATCGCCTCAGTTGTGCGACTAGATTCGTAATTTCGTTTGAGAAAGGTCACAGTTCGTAGTAATAGACGGAATATCATCGAGTAAGACAGAATTAATATCCGGCGTTTCTCAAGGAAGTGTTATAGGCCGTCTATTGTTCCTGATCTTATTAACGACGTAGGAGACAATCTGAGTAGCCGTCTTAGATTGTTTGCAGATGATGCTCTCATTTACTGTCTTGTTAAGTCATCAGATGACCAAAACGAATTGCAGAATGATTTATATAAGATATCTGCATGTTGCGAAAAGTGGCAATTGACCCTGAAGAAATAAAAATGTGAAAGTATTCACATGACTACTAACAGAAATTCCCTAAAATTCGATTACGCGATAAGTCACACAAATATGAAGGCTGTAAATTTAAATAAATACTTAGGGATTACAATTACAAATAACCTAAATTGGAATGATCACATAGATAATGTTGAGGGCAGAACAAACCAAAGAATGCCATTCATTGGCAGAACACTCAGATGGAGCTACAGGTGTATTAAGGAGACTGCTTACACCACGCTTGGCCGCCCTGTTCTGGAGTATTGCTGTGCGGTGTGGGCTCCGCATCAGGTGGGATTGACTGATGGTATCGAAAAAGTTCAAAGAAGGGTAGCTCGTTTTGTATTATCGCGAAATAGGAGAGATAGTGCCACAGACATGATACGTGAGTTGGAGTGATAATCATGAAAACAAAGGCGTTTTTCGTTGCGACGGATTCTTCTCATAAAATTTCGATCACCAGTTTTCTCCTCCGATTACGAAAAAAATTTGTAGGCACCTTCCTACATAGGGAGAAATGATCATCACGATAAAATAAGAGAAATCAGAGATCCCACAGAAAAGGTGGTTTTTTGAACTCTCTGACAAGCACTTTATTGTGAATAGCAGAATAATCACGTAGGCGTAGACAAGGGAAGACTTTCATTTTGTTATGAAATGTATTCGCGAGATGTGAATACAATTGTACAACTACTACACCATTTACTATTAACATATGAAAATTTGTGCCGCTTCGGAACTCGAACCTGTATTTCCCGTTTTACACGAGCGACCTCCTTAATCGTCTCGGGCAACCGAGCACTTCTCCAGGACAATTCGAATCTCCCAAGTATCCTAGCTTCTACGTCCCATTGTGCTCCCATACAAATAGTATGCTTTCCTACAGAGAGAGACATTGTTTCGCTCGTCAGTCGTCAGATTGCCTTACTTTGGCATGATATACAGTGGGACAATGTCTGTATTTTGAATTTCCGAAGGGACACTGCATGGAACTATACAGACCCTGTAAAATACAGACACTACCCCACTGACTTTCATTTTCTTTAGTAGAGTTATGCGTATAGGAGTAACAGTCCTAATATACAAAGTGTGAAACGGCAATTAACGTGCATGTTACAGTTCCTTATTAACAGCAATCCAACTTTCATTTGAACATTCCATCACTTTTCTATCCTCAGTTCATTGACACTCTATTGCAAATAGCAAATTGTGTTAAATTTACGATCCATAGAACCGTAATACATGTTCAGAAAATTTGGTATTTCAAATTACGGTCTTCATTATGCAGTTCATTCAAACCGCAATTCTAAGTATTTTCGCAGCGGTCACCTCTGTTTTTTCCATTTGGTGAAGCAAATTTTGTTAATTAAAAATTGAAAATTCTGTCAATAATTTTCAATAATTAAGTACGTAAAAGTTAATAGATTGCTGCCGTAATATGGCGTTAGAATCAGTATTGCTTGCTTGCATTTTTAAGTACAAATAAAAATTAACGTAACTGATAATTAAATTCATAGTATGTTTCAGAATTAATGGAAATTGAATTATCTCCTTCTTTGCTTGGCGACCATAAGAACCCAGACATGATATTACTTTCAGAGGATTTAAAAAGAGTTACAGGCATGTCTTTTCCTGTGCCTACAACAAGAAGCTGTACAACTCGCGGATGTAATCATGGCGTAAAAATGATACCGCAAGTGGTCACTGCTATGTTTAGGGTGGTGCTTGTATAACAGTGGGTGAAATATACGATCGAGCCCCTTCATCCAACAATTACTTTGCAATTAGCAGTCGAGCCCCTTTATTGTTCAATAACGTTCATATCAGAGCACAAACGGCTTAGATTAGAAAGAAGATAATCATAATATCGTTAATTTCCCACTTAATAACAGCTCAAATACTCCATTCAGTGATAGAGAAAATCCTTTATGTTAGCTGATGACTTACCAAAGGTAAAAGTCAGAATCGGTAAGTAAGGTGTCTGGATTTAACAGACATTACATGAACTTTATGCATAACAACAGTACGATACAGTATGAAATCTTCAGAAAATAATAATTACATTACATCAACAAAAGGCTACTGCAGATAATTTCATGTACCTGAAAACTAACAAAACAGTCTCATGAATGAGATTTTCACTCTGCAGCGGAGAGTGCGCTGATATGAAACTTCCTGGCAGATTGAAACTGTGTGCCCGACCGAGACTCGAACTCGGGACCTTTGCCTTTCGCGGGCAAGTGCTCTACCATCTGAGCCACCGAAGCACGACTCACGGCCGGCCCTCACAGCTTTACTTCTGCCAGGATCTCGTCTCCTACCTTCCAAACTTTACAGAAGCTCTCCTGCGAACCTTGCAGAACTTGCACTCCTGAAAGAAAGGATATTGCGGAGACATGGCTTAGCCACAGCCTGGGGGATGTTTCCAGAATGAGATTTTCACTCTGCAGCGGAGTGTGCGCTGATATGAAACTTCCTGGCAGATTAAAACTGTGTGCCCGACCGAGACTCGAACTCGGGACCTTTGCCTTTCGCGGGCAAGTTGCCCGCGAAAGGCAAAGGGCCCGAGTTCCAGTCTCGGTCGGGCACACAGTTTTAATCTGCCAGGAAGTTTCTTAACGAAACAGCCTCTTCCAATATATGGACAGTGGCATGAAACAAACAAGTTCAAGCGAAACGCATTTTAGAGACAAACCAAGCAGGTGGCTAATGATATCGTAAAACTCCTATTAACAGTAGAACGGTGAGCTCAGCGCAGAATGGGATAAAGCCAGAACAATGCATTATTCCTTTTAGCGTAAATAAGGCCGCTACCGAGAGAAAGTGGCTGCACATCACTAACAGGGCCAGGCCACGACCCAGAAAGGAAAATGAAAATGTTTATTCACCTCTAGCAAGACGGTGATTGGCTGAAGCCATACTTGGCGACGCAGGAGCGACACAGTAGGGAGATCCCCATTATATAAAAGCATTTTGAGAATATTAAGGCTTCTCCCTCCCTGTTTCTCTCTCATCTCGCAGCATTGAGAGTTTGTTTTCCGCGAAGTGAGGACGATACGATCACATGTCGTTGGGGCAAATAGCAAAGCAATAGATAAATATTCTAGCAGGAATTTTTGTGCGAAAAGAAATTGTGTATGTCGCTCCAAGCCATAGCATGTGTGCAATAGGCATTATTTCGACTAGGGAAAGATTAACATTCTATGGAACACAGGAAAGGTGCGACTGAGTGAATTCAGTGAAGGCCACAGTAGGGAATTACCGTTTCAGATCCAGCTTGGAGACAACACCGTTGCAGATGCTGCTTGGTGAAGTACCATTGTGCGTTAGGCCACAGTAAATGTTCAGTCGAGATTTTGGTCACTCCAGCTTGCATACGCTTTGACCATTGAATAACAAAAGTTGGTATACTAACCTACCCTCACATAGAGTGCATGACAGTTTTCTCATTGATTCAAAAAGTAAATTTCTAGAATATACCCCAAACTGGGCTTGAGAGGTTTTGTCAAATGGCTCTGAGCACTATTAGACTTAACATCTATGGTCATAAGTCCCCTAGAACTTAGAACTACTGAAACCTAACTAACCTAAGGACATCACACAACACCCAGCCACCACGAGGCAGAGAAAATCCCTGACCCCGCCGGGAATCGAACCCGGGAACCGGGCCGCGGGGCGCGAGAACGCTACGGCACGACCACGAGATGCGGGCGAGATTTTGTCCATTTGTGCGCTAAGTAGTAAGCTAACTTTTCACACATTAGTACATTCACTGTGCAGATACAAAGGTCAGACATACGACATGTTTCACAACCAAAATCGCGCCCCACAAGCCAGTAGACGACACGTGCATCATCCGACTTCATGCCAAGTAGCTGATGATGCAGAACAGTGGCTTTTGTAGTCCAATATAACAAGTTTTATTGCACTTGGCACATTTAAATACTATTAACTCATGCAGCAAAGATTACTAAGACTAACTGGTAACAAGACGTCGGTCTTATTATAACTGATAAATAAGAAACTTGACGCGATTGTACGCAATTTGTCATCAGATAAAAGCCCAAATTGAATTTACCTAATATATTGAGGTGAGGGTTCTTTCGCATGTGGCTTTACTGCAACAGAACTTTTCAGGAAAAAAAACAGTTATTCCAAAACGATGCGAAATATTTGAGTGATTATGCATAACAGCAGGGAAGGAAAGAGAGTGTGGAAAAAGGAATTTAAACCACGATAAAGAACTGGTAACAGAAATCAGGATGGAGACAGACAGCGACACAGCAGATAGGAACAATGTACATGCCAACATGGAAGGTTCACCTGATTACCAATAGATGCCACCTGTGGCAAAACACGTAGGCGAGAGTGAGTTAGATGACTAAGGATTTGAAATCAGTTCGTTTTATGCAGAAATGTGGTCAGAGACAATCACTCCACGTTCAGCGGATGTGAAATCGCAACGTGAAACGCATCAGTCAGAAAACGGGGTACTAGATCAGAGGTTAGTAGAGATGCAACAACCATTCAAAATAAAAGTAATGGAAAAATTAAGGAATATGAGAGATAATATAGTTCGCTAAATTGTAATACGCCAATGGCCTTGCCGCAGTGGCAACACCAGCTCCCTTCAGATCACCAAAGTAAAGTGCTTTCGGGCTGAGCTAGCTCTTGGATGAGTTACCATTCAATCTGCTAAGCGCTGTTGCAAGCAGAGTGAACTCAGTCCTTGTGAGGCAAAGTGAGGAACTTCCTGATTGAAAAGTAGCGGGTCGGGTCTCGTAAACTGACATACAGCAAGGAGAGTGGTGTGCTGACCACATGCCACTCCACATCCATATCCAGTGACACCTCTGGGCTGAGAGTTGTTGGATGTTCTCTTGACAGATAGCCGGCCGCGGTTGTCTCGCAGTTCTAGGCGCACAGTCAGGAGCCGAGCGACTGCTACGGTCGCAGGTTCGAATCCTGCCTCGGGCATGGGTGTATGTGATGCCCTTAGGTTAGTTAGGTTTACGTAGTTCTAAGTTCTAGGGGACTGATGACCACAGCTGTTAAGTCCCATAGTGCTCAGAGCCATTTGAACCATTTTTGAATCTTGAGAGATATCATGCCAAATTGTGCACAACTGGTGCATTATATGGTCAAAGTCCCGTGTTGGTAGTAGGGCCCTGCTCATAATTCTCCAAACACTCTCAGTTATGGAGAGATTCGGCGATCTTGCAGGCCAAGGTAGGGTTTGGCAAGCATGAAGACAAGCAGTAGTGGCTCTCGCCGTGTGTGAGCTGCAACTGTCTTGCAGAAACACAAGCCCAGGATGGGTCGCAATGAAGTGCAACAAAACAGGACATAGAATATCGTCGATGTACCGCTTTGCTGTAAGGCTGCAGCAAATGATAAACAAAAGCACCTCGCTTTGAAATAAAATGACACCCCGGACAATCACTGCTGGATGTCGGGACTTACAGCGATCGACAATCTGGTTGGTACCTGACTGATGTCCGGGGCGCCTCCTGACACGTCCACTCTGGTCTTTGGGGCTCAATTTGAAGTGGGAAGCATCACTGAACACAATTTACTGCAATCAATGATTTTCCTCACGGAAGATGTGAAGCTCTTTCTCTTGAATAAATTATGCAATTTTGCTGAAATTGTAATCGTTTGATGACTGTACATGTACATCACATGTATCGATTTCCATCCAATTCGTATAATCCCGTCGTGGTACGTGTTTTATTTTTGCCTTAGAATGTATTATAAAAACTGTTGTCGTGTACTACCGAATGTGATGAGTACTAGGGTAAAGATCAGTATAGTGATTGATGCCCACATAGGCAATGCAAGAAGGTGCTGTTTGAATCTATACATGAAAACATGATATCTGCAGAATTTAAAGACAAATTTTTGGAAGAATTCTGATATATCCAAAAATAAGACGACTGGTGGCATGAATCTGTGGTCCCATGAATGACAAATAAGCATAGGAGGAATTACAAGAAACACTTTTGTTAGTCTTCGTTTCGAAAACTCGAATGCCGGAAAGAAATAAAGTCGAAATCTGGGAACTCTGAAGAAAGCTTCCTGATAACTCAAAAAGTGATATCTGAATTAATCATGAAATCCTCGAGAATTTTTGATAGAAATAGAGACTGAAGATAACTGTTGTGAATCTAGTGAACAAAGAGATTTTAGACAAGTGATTGTGTCTAATAAAGATGGCCAGAATAGACCATAAACTAACTCGATGAGAGCACGTGGTAGAAGAAACTCTGCTAGCCACGGATAATGTAACATACATACTACAAAAAAAGAACAATTCTGTGCAAGTCGAGGGCTTTGTGAACACAGATAAAAATAGTTGGCCCAAAGAGAACATTAAACATAGTTTGCCGGAAAAAAGTTTTACACCCTTTTAGAGGTTTCAAATTCACTCGATTTATTGTTGCAACATTTCATATGGGGTATATGAAATGTTTGAATATACAGATGAATAGCACAAGAGTTTCTGAGGTACCAAGTAACAGCAACTGCTGGAACACCAATATTAGTATGTGGTGCAGCCTCCCTGGGTGGCAATGCAAGTGCTGACTCTGGTAAACACTCGATTGAACAGATCGTGAATACTCCATAGGATACGCAATGCTGTGCCTCCTCGACCTGTTTACGTACTTCTGTAAGAGTTGCTTTTTGGCGAGTCACTTCTTGCCCCATCATATCCCACAAAAGTTCGTCTGAAGACAAGTGTGAAGATCTAGCTGGTCAGGGAAGTTGCTGCATGTCTTCTAGAGCACACTGAGATTCACGAACAGGATGTGGACGAGCATTACCCTGTTGGAACCACATGTCACCTTATTGCTGCAAGAATAGCAAAAGAATGGGTCTAACAACATTCTGCATGTACCCAGCACTGGTTACCCACCTCTGCAGAAACACCTAAAGTACACAAAAAATGGCTCTGAGTACTATGGGACTTAACATCTGAGGTTATCAGTCCCCTAGAACTTAGAACTAATTAAACCTAACTAACCTAAGGACATCACACACATTCATGCCCGTGGCAGGATTCGAACCTGCGACCGTAGCAGTCGCGCGGTTCCTGACTGAAGCGCCTAGAACCGCTCTGCCACCGCAACTGGCGGTGCACAAAAGTTCTAGCTTATCACACCTACGTTGCGACCAGCGGTCTTGATCGAATGCACTCTACGAGACAGCACTCACTAGGTATACGTCTTAAGCACAAACAACCATTACTTGGGTGCAGACAGAATCTACTTTCATCCCTGAAGACCACAGTGCGCCAATCCATCTACGAAGTGATCCTCTAAAGGCACAAATCGAGGTGTGCACGTCGCTGCTATGGCGTGAGAGGAAGACGGGCAATAGGTTTGTGTGCCCATAGTCCCACTGCTAATAACTGGCTTGCAACAGTTCATGTTGACACGCTTGAGGTCACAAGCCCTTCTATATGCACTGTGATAGCTGCACGGTATGCAGATGCTGCCATTATACTATGACAATCATGGCAGGAGTCAGTTGTGCGTTGACATCCAGAACCACGTCTGTGGGTGTGGGAATGTTCACATGACCACCGACACCAGTATCGTTGCACAACTGACACAGCACATCCACATTGTATGGCAATTCTCCAAACGGACCACCCCGCCACTTGGATGGCGGCAATTTGACGCCTTTCAAACTCGCTAAGTTAGCTGTATGAAGTACAAGTGCGTCTCCATAGCATGGTCGTCTGCTTGCTTCACGCGTTTGCACTACACTGAGTCTTCTGGCTGTGAGCATTCCCTATTAAAGGATGGACATGGATGGCGCTCTGTTAGCTTTGTCACTACGCTGTCTGTTGGCGAACGACGTTGAAACCTTTATAAGTACATCTACTATCCCCCAGGTGGCATATGCCGTCATCGGATCAAAACTGACGTCGACTTTCCAGGTATACTATTTTTCTCTCGACAGTGTATGTATTTTCGAGAAGAGGTTTGGGGAAGGAAGATAATGTGTTGTCAGAATGGAAAATAGTTTCGATAGAGGAATTGTAATAGAATTAGAATAGCAGTGCGAAAATTGGACTTAAAGACAAAACTTGTCAGACATGAACTACTTCAAACCAATAATAGCCACTAGGAATTTAAGGCAAAAGGTGATGAGCAAATCTGAAGTAAGGGATCTGTGCGATAGCAGATTAGATGTAGCAGTAGAAACGCACGTTGCCGTTTCGCACGACAATTCAGGGAATGTAGCCACAGTAATTTTAATCTACCATCTTTCTGTTCTGGAATTTTCGTAGTGATCCCAACAAGACTTGAATATTGATCATACCTATAATAGTTTAGAATTTACTTTTAAAGTGAAATTATCAAGTTTTATAACATAGACCTGAATGCTAAAACTGAACGCTTTGGTCGATCTTAACGATCGGCATTTCATACAAAAGCGAATGACTAAAATGACTTTTTTTATAATATGGACACTGTAACTTTATTTGTTTAAAAGATGTAATAAATTTAAATTATCAGTATTTTTAGTTGAGCATCAGACCATCATTTCCTCCATACAAAACACATTGAACGATTACAGCATAATACCTTATTTAATCATTAACTATTCAAACATTTGTTGTAAAGTACAGTGCGTTGTTCTTGATTCATTTATCAGAAAGCACATTGGTGCAATGCTACTGGCTGTGACATTCAAAGTTAAGAAGGAAACTGTATTGGTGTTATCTAAAAGAATTTAACGTTTATTATGTAATGGATATTATTGTTAGTTTATTTAAAACGTGAAAGTGGTTAGGCTTTGATTATTTAAATATGTTAAAATGTAAAATAATGCCGAATAAGCTGCAGCCAATCAGATGGACGGTTTCAAGGAAAGGGAACTGTAATAGTCAGTTGAGTGACGATGTTCGGCGCGTGGGAAACGCTGTCGGAGACTAGCTGAGAAACAGTTCTGGTGCAGACCTGAAAGCAGACAGTTCGGCTGGAGACACCAAAGTGAACAGTTCTGGTCTAGACACCACAGGGTACATTTCGGATTGAGATGCGAAAGCCGGCTGTCGGTCTTTAGGTAGCTAGGAAGTGAACCGAATTAGAGAATTTCGCTTTGTGTGGTATCGTTTCTGAGCGGTGAGTAACCACGCGCCTGGTGCAGACTCTAGCTTTTCGCATAGATAACGAGATTGAGTGCTGGACTTACATTTCGCGATGAGATTTTGAATGATCGAACTGTATCAAATGGATAGGAGCTAGAGTGGAACAATAACTCTAAATACGACCACTTTCGCTATTAGTTTGCTTTCTGAATAAACATTATTCTAAACAAATCGCAGTTGTGTGGCCTACATCATTTATGGGACGTTAATTTAGTTCGCGATATTATTATTACTGTTGTTATATGTTATATTAACTTTGTACGTTTCATACAATTTAGCAAACTTTCCATCAACCAGACAATTTAACCAAAAGGTCACAAGTGCCTAATTTAGGGCGTGTAATGCGACACGTGCAGTTCAACCCCTAGACAAGCTTGAGCCAAGACATTTCGACGAAGAGGAACTGTGTGTGAGCCCGAACATCTTTGGGATGTTTGCTCGCATCATTAAGAATCAGATCTTATTTGATTTTAAGATCCAAGGGTAATTATTTACCCATGAGCGTTTTGCTTTGCCAGAACTGAGTCCAGAAGTCTTACTGGATTCTGGCTGGACTGGGTGGTAAAACGAGTACTTGTGACAGAAGAGTAATAGCATGCCAGGCAGGATCGAAGACATTACAGATCTGATACCATTTGAAAACATAAATGAAACTGAAGAGAATCTTTGGACTTTGTTATGACAGGTGACAGTGTTGATTTTGGAAACGGTTCAGAGGATTATAGTAATCAGTATATTAGGGAATACAGTGGAATAAACTGACAATTTTTCAGTAAAACAGAAGGTCAAATTATATCAGGTGTATAAGGAAAACGGAAAGATGTTCCCAGATACACCATCGCAAATCATAGGTTATGGATATTACTGTATATGGACCTTTTGCAAATAGCCATAAACTGGTCCTCTAGCAAAAAATCTGCAGTTCAAATGGAGATAGGTAGGGGGATAGCTGAATGGAGCAAAAGGCGGTACACGAATCTGTTAATTATTGTGAGCAGGGAAGTTGGAGAAGTATGTGTAGTTATTGAAGTTTATACGTTAAATAAAGTGGTAAAGCGGGAAATAGATCATCCCGAAAATAATGGTAGGTTTGTTCCAATAATTTTATTTTGTTCAGTTTACGATATGTCTTGACTTGACGACTGGTAAAGCGGGAAATAGATCGTCCCGAAAATAATCGTGAGATTGTTCCAATAATTTTATCATGTTCAGTTTACGATCAGTCTTGACTTGACGACTGGATACTGGCATGTGCAATTACCACCTGAATCAAGGAGGTTCACTGCAAAGTGTTACTACTATATTGTAGTGGCCTCCAGGTCAAACTCGTCAGTATCGGTATTCACAAGAGCACTAGGTATAATTTTAGGAAATAAGGTAAGATCCCAAAATTCTATATGTGTAAACAATGTGATGACAGGTATGAGAACATGGCAAGAACATTTAAAACAGAAGTTGTAGAAGTGCTAGTGTGTGAGAAAAGGTATAATGTTCCTAACGCATACATAACAATCAAACTTACTAAGCAATAAGTGGAAGCTATAACGGGTTGTCTGATGACCCAGACACGAAAACAGTTAGAAGCCTTTCTAGGCATGTGCTCATTTTACCCGAAAGGCACTGACGAACGAGCTTTCAAAAAGCCAAACTAAACAATTAGCTGATAAAGAATAGCGCTTTGTGTGGTCTCCAGAATGCAATTTGGCTTTCAAGAGTGTCTGTCTAAAACTTTTGAATTGTTACTTCCTAATATGAACGAGCCATTCCACATGACTACTAACAAATCCGATTTTGCCGGCCTCGGTGGCCAAGCGGTTCTAGGCGCTTCAGTCCGGAACCACGCGACTGCTACTGTCGCAGGTTCGAATCCTGCCTCGGGCATGGATGTGTGTGATGTCCTTAGGTTAGATAGGTTTAAGTAGTTCTAAGTTCTAGGGGACTGAGGACCTCCGATGTTAAGTCTCATAGTGCTGAGAGCCATTTGATCCACTTTTTTTAAATCCGATTTTGTACTTGTAGTTCAAATTTTTAAGAGAACAACAGGTCGGAAAACAAATCATTCACAAACCATACTGGTTTCAGTAGTCACGTTCCGACGAAATTAGAAAAGGACTACACAGTATTAGAAAAAGAGGACTTAGCTATTATCTGGGGATGAAGAAAATTCAAATATTATTTGTGGGGTCACAAAAGTATCGTCCATACTGACCACAGAGCATTAACATTCCTAAAAGAGTGCCGGCTATGACATAACAGATTGACTAGATGGGTCCTATTTCTTCAGCAGTTTGATTCAGAAATAACATAAGTAAAAGAGGCACAAAATTGGGATATGTGCTACCTGAAAATGGAGATAAAGTGAATGGAAAAAAGGAAGACGAAGGCTCTTTCAGACTTTATCATTTTAAACTATTAGAGAGGAAGGATAAAATTAAGGACATCTGTAAAAACATGAGGTGATATGACAATGTTGACAATGGTCTGCAGCTGGTAAAATCCAAGTTTAATGACGCTGATGATGGCAGAATAAGCAGATATATAAATATGTTTTATATTTGAGGAAGGATAAGAATTTTGAGAGTAGGTTAAGTGGTTTATAACAAGGTGACTTAGGGGTCTCTTGTAAATAAAAGGCAGGCCGTGGTGGCACAGCAGTTCTAGGCGAATGTGTCCGGAAGTGCGTGACTGCTGCGGTCGCAGGTTCGAATCCTGCCTTGGGCATGGATCTGTGTGATATCCTTAGGTTACTTAGGTTTAAGTAGTTCTAAGTTCTACCGGACTGATTACCTCAGATGATAAGTCCTATGTGTTCTGAGCGATTTGAACCATTTGTAAATAAAAAGAAACCTCAAAAGATACTATCCAATAGTGTAACCCCATATTGCTCAAGATTATCGAGAGGATGGAAGACCGAAAATCAGGTGCAAGTAATACATATTTCTGCATGTCACCTCTCCAGCAATTCAACTGAGAGGTATATGTACGAAATTAGTAGATTATGTCGTATGTATTGTCATGCCAATCACCAGGCCTTGGGCAAATATGTACCAGAATTTGAAAAAAATTGTAAATGTTTTGTATCATGAGAGCACAGAATTTTCTCCCGAAGAGATGACAGAATTTCCTTCATATACACAAAATACAATTGATCAAAGGAAAAAGCAGCTTAAAGATAAGATGAGAAAATTCGTGGATGCTAGGATTCATAGGCATGATGAAAAGTTAAAGAATACAAGATTTAAAATTGATTACTTAGTTTTGTTTAAGACACTTAAAAAATCAAGTGGCATCAATCATGGGATAAGTAAGTTGAGATTCGAGTATAATGGTCCATTTATGAACTGTACCAATACCAACAGATGTTACTTTAGTCTTCTGTATTAAGAAAACTGCTCGAGGTAAGGAACATAACAGATCTAAGAATATATGAACCAAGAATTGTGAACAATAGTAATCAGACTTGGAGCAACAGTCGAAATGGAACATAAATAAATTAACGTATTAACATTAATGTATAAACGTATGACAAAATATTTAAAACTTTCGCATGTTATATTTCAGTGTATGAGTAAAGTTATTGTGTTTGTCTAGTCTCTAAAATAGTTCTTGTAAGTGTCAGTTTTGCTAAAAGCAAAGTATGAAATGTAATGATAGGATGACAAAAAATCTTTATAATAGAAATTACTTCAAAAGTGAGTAATAAATCATAAGTAATGTTTAAAATTGAGAGAAAAGGCTTCATGAAGTAGCCAAAAGTTTGAAAACAGCAGAAGAAATATGTATGGGTGCATTGTTCTAGTGAAAATTATTGATCTAACATGTCATAAATTTTGAATAATTTTTATAAATAGACACACGAAAAGTGATGTCTATAAGTCTTGAAAAAAATTTAAAAATGTTTCAAAAATTAAAGAAATTATATATTTTAAGGTAAAATAAGTACAATTTATGGAGTGTAACACTTAGAGTGAATGAAACAAGTACACAATACCTCACAAAATTACACTTATATGTTGAGTTTACACACTTCAATGAAAAGTGCAGAAGTTAATTCAAATATTCAGCTGAAAAATGACTGACAGAAAGTTTGTTAAATTATAGGTACGTGGCAAAAGTGTACTGAATATATCTGTTTTTATGTTATTTAGTATATAAGATATATAATACTCTAACACAGAGAAGTATATCTGTTGTGCAAAAACAATTCTCTTTGATTTCATTTTTGGCTCACCAGAAAAAATGTAGGTATGTATAAATTAACAACTGCACCAAACACATTAGATTATATTTTTTTCCGAATTGTTTTTGATATAACTATCGATCGATTAATCTCGAAATTATGTGTGCATTATGGTGCCGAAGTTATCTTTATATTTTATAAAATTACCTACTTTTATATGTGCGTTACTTTAAAACGATAAACTGGTGTTACAGTTATTTCTGTAACTGTAAATGACTGCTCTGTTCCAAGGACTTAAATAGTTACTCAGTCAGAAGTAAAAATATTGAATGAAAAATCAAGCAATTGGATTCGACGTTTGGCTTTGTGCGCTCCAAGGTTACTTGAACAACAGGAGAAAGAACACAGATAGCGGCCAGGCTGTGAACTGAGAAGAAGTTTTGCCGATGGCCGTAGGTGTAAAATTTTTGTGGTACTAAACAGTTCGTTGAAGCAATATTAAAGTGGTGTGGCTTTCACTTGCATACAATAATTTCCGGACTTAAGACGTGGTGAAGTTTCGTTGGGCGCGGCTACCCTGGAACAATGGCTCTGGGAAGCGTCATGTTGGATGAGCTATAACAGTTTATCAGAGACGTGAAGAAGCCATCTGTGCTTATCGCCTACTGCTCTCCCAACGACGCAACCCTTATAAGACAAGACTTTCATTTTGTTTAGTACAGTCTTAGATAAAGGAGTAATAGTCATTATAGTGAAAGTGAGAATCCACAATTAACGTGCACATTATAGTCCACTGTTAACAGCAATTTGACTTTCATTTGAACATTTCACTACCGTTCTGTCCACTTTATTGAAAAGAATTACTTGTGTTAAATTTGCATCTACAGAATCGTAAGTAGATTTTCAGAATTTTTGAAATGTTCATAATTCTGTTCATTTAAACTGGAATATTAAGTATCTATGCACTGGTAGCCTTTGCCTTTCCTATTTGCAGTGCTTAAGTCAATGATTTCGTAACAGTGGGCCGCAAATCCACCAGCAGCTTCGCAGTTATCCGTTGGTCGCCTTCATTATTCAACAACATATCAATCAGAGCACGCACGGTTCAGATAAGAAAGAAACTGATAATAATATAGTTTTTTCAGGTAAAACAGTTTAGAAACTCATATGACGTATAAAGAAAAGTTTCTATGTTGGCTGATAACTTCCCGACGTCAAGATTTAGGTTCTGTTTCACAACCGCAGGAAAGTAGACGACACGTGCAGCGGGCGATTTTGCGCCTAGCGGCCGATGGTGTGGAACAGTGGCTTTCGTAACCCCGTAGCAAAGCTTCACTGTACTTGACGCATTTATATGGTATTAACTCATCCAAAGACCAATATTAAGACCAACTGGTCAAAAATCATCAGTCTTATAACAAATGATGAATAAGAAACGCGACTCGATTATACGCAGTTTGTCGCGACATAAAAGTACAAATTGAATTTAAGTAAAATAGAGAGGTTGCGTTATAAACAGTGCTTCTTGACAGATATTGTCGCCTTTTGTTTCACCGTGCAACGAAACTAGATCTGCTTGTTCTTCAGTAACTTCAAAGTCTCTTTTAATATCTGTAAAAACAAAAGGAGTTGAGCAGCAACAGAGATGTCTGTATATTTGCGCAGTGCTATTGAGTACCAACAAAGTTAGATGACTTTTCTAGTAAGTAATCTGACAAATTACACGCAATATCTTGGATTCGATGTGCTGCTGTATTTCCTGAAAGTAAATGCTTTACTTAATTTGGTTTTGTCAGGAAACACTTCTTCAGCTGTAAGACACCTCTTTATGTAATAGAGGTCAGTGATGGGCTTGTCTTGTTTGACGATTTCATTGGCAATTTATAAACTTACTTGAAAGTAAATTCCACTTCAATGATTAGAATTTATTCAAGTACCTTTCCTGTTTATAAAACTGTCAACCATAATTTTCTTCGCATCAGCGACGAATATTGTATTTCTTAAGTACAAGATTGGCATCGCTACAGGAAACACATAGGTTGTTGTCTTTCTTTGTTACGAAAGATTACAAAGCCCACTTTCTGTAAATTATCCTACACTCACACTCCAGTTTTCTGTTTATAGTTTCAACAAGCATATTGCACACGTATTCAAAAGAAACCAAACTTGATATAACAACACAAAGAACACAGCCAAGAAATGACAGTGAACGACAGGTAAAGCTCTTGTGATGGCATTTCTGTTGTTAATGAACAAGTGACGCCAGTGTTTCTGGTTGCCTCTCTTAAACGAGCTGGAAGAATCACACGCTACTTTGAAAAACTTCTGCGCAACCACGGGCCAGATTAAATCCCTCCGCGTGTCGGATGCGGCCCAAGGGCTGTATTTTGGAGACCACTGCCCTAAAATACCTAAGAATAATGCTGTGACTGTTCTTTAGAAACGTCATTGTCGACGGAAAGTTGAGCCTAAGGTTTTGAGCGCTTGTGCAGATTGCTGAACTTACATTCACCTTAGTGACTAGTTCAGATTAGCCATGGAGGTAACTAGTTGTTTTTTAATCCAACTTCTGCCGTTAATTTGTCAAAGTAGATTTCACATTCTATTGAATTGAAGAGGGAAACTTCTGGTGGCAGGAATGATAAAACCGTTAGAAACCTTTAGACTCTGTTTTAGCATCATTTACCATCATCCTACAGCACTGGGACGGGTCTATATCGCTGACCTCAGAATTCTTCATACTAATTCTAGGCAGCTGTTTCATAATAATAAATAAGAATAATATATTTTAATGAAATACCATTGGAAACTATTAACACATAACAGCAAATTCGTGTTTGAAATGCAGTGCGATTAGAACACACTACTGTATTTCGTGGGTCGGTTGACAATGTTTGGCACGAGCTTCGGGAAAACAAACTACAAACCAAATGTCAATCATCGACTCTATCTGTTAGCGTTTTCCGAGGAAAGTGTGTCTCGTGAGTGACGAATCGTAATATTTTCCAACGAATCAGTATTTTCCTAAGCGAATGCTGGTCTAGTATGATTATATAGGCCACAAAGTTATCACTTTCTTACCCAAACACATCCTCAAGTAATCTCTCATCGGCCATCTTCTGTGAGGTTTTGGGAGGTGAATGTGTTCTCTATGGCTTGGAATATCTCATGTATATATGGTCGACTTCATACTGACTGGTATACCCATACTATGAATTATATTACGATCTCACCCATAGGACCACTACATCGTGAGCGATCAACCTGGTTCCTTCAGGGTCAGTCTCCAACACGCATGTCACCTCTGGTGCAGGAGTGGTTTCTATAGCAGAATGAGATTTTTCTTTTCGAGCGGTCACCTACTGCACCAAATCGCAAAATCATTGAATAGGCGCGTGCAGAGATTAAACGTACCATATGAGAAAATTGTTCTGACTCCATGTAAGGAAATGGAGCTGACTTTCGGAACGTCACGCCACATACCTAGGAGGACGTAGCACAAAATGTGACACTTGTTACCACTTCGTATGTTCCCTTTCTTTGGAATTCAGGTGGTGATTCGAATCGGAGACAATTCGACCAGATTTAAGTGGTAATGAAACCACGGCCTGTTAACTTTTGGGGGCCGAAAATATCTTATTAAGAAATATTATGTACTTTTTATTCTTTTAATTTATCTTTCCAACTACTTAAACATATTTACACTCTAACAAGGATATGTTAGCCGAAAGTAGATTCCGAACTGAATCCTGATCACAGATGGTAGGTTCCGAGTTTGTATATTTTCCCCCTAGTGTGATGTGATTAGGTTAGTTAGGTTTAAGTATTTAGAAGTCTAGGGGACTGATGACTTCACATGTTAAATCCCAAAGTGCTTAGAGCCATCTGAGCCATTTTTTCGCTTACAGCACATGGCGACAGTTATTCCTATGTCTGCTGCAAACGCTCGCCATATCCTCGCCACCCATCTTCGGAAGTCTGAAAATTCACATATTGCAGGTGGCAGATCCAAGTTGTGCCACCCCTTGCGGACTGGGATGGCGGAGGAGCAGGGAGCTCTTAATACACTATCTACTTAATACACTAGCCTACGCAGCTTTGATAATATTTCCTCTCGATATGTTACCGTATACTATCAAAATCCCGCGTGCTACAGCGAAGAAATCCTTTGAGAATCCACCTCGGCGAACTACCATGCCTTGCTCGTTGTTTTCCCAATACACCAACCAGCGCTTGGACTTCCAGTACATGAGTGGTCGACAGTATGGAGCAACACCTTCCACAAGATACTACCAGCATCTGCCACAGCAACGTGATACGACGTCGTCACCAGCTGGATGACCCCACGAAAGAAGAACACCGAGTCCTGTCTTGGATCAATTGGCTGTTTAGAACTGGACCAATAAGAAGCTGGCTCTCATCAGACAGGCTGCATAAACTCTGCGACACCAAACAAGACTAGGAAATGTATTTTCTTACATGACGCATAAAGTCACACTTGTACGACGGGCACACGACGACCTCTGGTTAAGATTGGTGGTATGTTAAGTACTAAGCTTAGTTCAGTTGATAACGAAACTGAAACTCCAACACAGGGAAAGTGGAGTATATGTCTACTTTTCTGTCGAGTGCTGGGGCACAGCTGTTCAGACACTGTACACGCATTCGGGAAGAAGGCAATTCCAGTCCACTCACAGCTATTGAGACGTGTGTATCCGTTAACAGACTGTCTCCAGATTATTAGATCCTGAGAGCCACGGATTAAGTTTTAAATCTGAGTGACGGCCGGATAACACATTTTTTCAGAAGTTGAAGGAGAAAATTATAACCATATTCAGTGATGTTCAATACAAACACTACATTCAGGAGAATTTCAGGTACACTTTATTACTCTTTGAGGCACATACCGAGATTTAAGAAAGTTTTCTTTTGAATCCAACATTTTCTCAAACTGTCGCTCTGACTTCGTCTTTTGCATGAGTAAAATATGCCGTCATCGTTAGTCATTCTGGTTACTTCGATAGCAAGGCTTTGTAAACTCAGTGTGGAAAATGTTTGTTCGCACCTGTGGGTAGTGATAAATACAGACAATAAACCTCCTTTATCTTGGTGTAATTTTCTTCTGGGAGAAACCTGTAAAAATGAACCCGTGCTTTCATCTTTAACCTTGTCCTTCACAGTATTCTGATCGCTGATTTCCGTTTGGAGCGCTGCCTGAACATCATCACCTTCACAAGAAACGGGTTCCGAATTTTAGTGTGTAACATGGCGGTCTGTAACGTAACTGCGGCGGAGCGTGAGAAACAGTTTCTGTAATCGAGTTTCGAAGAGTTCTTTCACACATGGAGCACCTACTCCTTCAGTATGTCAATGTCATACCACACACGAGCGCTGCGACATCTGCAACATTCCGATGCCTTGGGTTCACTGTCGTTCCAACACCTGGGGTAAACTGTCATCCATCATTCTCCATACAGTCGCGACTTGACCCTATCCGATTCTAACCTGTTTCCAAAACTTAAAGAACATCTTCGAAGACTTCACTTCGATAATGACGAAAATGGGCAAGCAAGGGTGAGGTTGTGGTTCCATCAACATAGTCAAACATTCTACAGCGACTGTATCAACAAACTGGTCTCTCATTGGAAGAAATGTGTTCGTTGCCAGCGTGACTGTATTGAGAAATAAATATGTAAACATGAAGACTAAACATGAAGAATGTGAATGAGCGTGTTTTTATTTAAAAAGGCTTAAGGATTTTCATACAAAAAATCGGAGGCATTGCTTTTGAGCATGCCCTCGTATGTTCATCCTTCGACGATCAGCAGTTGGTGAAGTGTCAGAAAATTTTCTGCCTGACGTTGTGTGATAGCCTTACCACCTGTGTTAAGGCTCTATATAATCTTGTCCTTCCCATGAAGTTTTTTACTGAGATCATTCAGATGGCGATTAACATAAGACAAGACAGCTATTTTCCATAGCGTTTCTTTGTCTGGCAGGGATTCCAAAGTTTCTCATTCAGAAATATTTCGATTTCTGTTCTCTAGGAAACTAAGTCTCACAAAATTTTACAATAGGCCATGTGGTAAGGGATATCACTTAATTACTTTAGAAATACTAAAGGGTGTAATAGTCCTCCCGTTTGGAGGTTCGCGTCCTCCCTTGGGCATGGCTGTGTGTGTTGTTCTTAGCATAAGTTAGTTTAAATAGTGTGTAAGTCTAGGGACCGATGACTTCAGCAGTTGGTCCCTCAGGAATTCACACACATTTGAACACTCATTTTGGTGTAACAGTAATTTCTATAATGGTGAATGACTGCACCTTTCCAAGGGTTTAAGTGATTATTCAATTAGAAGTAAAAATATTGACACAAGAATCAAGTAATGGGATTGGACGAAGGGCTTGGCGCACTACGTGGTGGTTTGTGCAACTGGAGAGGGAAGACAGACAGTGGCGAGGCTTTGAGGAATGTGTAGAAACTTCGTGGACGACCGCGGATGTAAAATTGTTGTGGTGATAAACAGTGTGCCGAACCAATATTACACTGGCGTGTCTTTCACTTGTGCGCTATTAAGCTGTCTTTATACTCTTGAATTTCCGGAATTATGATTCTGTGAAGTTTTGTGAGCCGTGGCTGACCCTGGAACAATGGCCCTGGGAAGCGGCGTGTTGGTTGGCTTAAGATAACTTTTCAAAGACGTGAAAAAGCCATGTGAGATCATCCCTCGCCGCACTTCCGACGTACGATCCGTGGGGTTCCACGGGCAGCGGGGGCTGTGTGGAAGGGACTGGGCGGTTTTTTAGGTTAGAGGGTCTAAGGAAACCACAGAAAGGGCGTCCGTCTAAAAGACGCCAGGTAAAACACATTAACGTAGTCATCCATTGCCGTAGCTGTGCTGAGACAGAACCAGCGCTCCAAGCTCCAGTAGAAAGATGGCTAAAGTCGGAAATAAGTCCAGCCGCAATGTTTTCAAACAATCTAACACTGTTTAGAAAGGATAGATTAAATACAGTCTGTGGTGGAGTATTTATTGCTGCCAGAAGTAGTTTACCTTGTAGTGAAATTGTAGATCGTTCCTCCGAAATAGTACGGATAGAGGTTATACTTGAAAATCGGACCAAACTATTAATCGGATGGTTTTACCGACCCCCAACTCAGAAGATATAGTTGCTGAACAGTTCAAAGAAAACCTGAGTCTCATTTCAAATAGGTACCCCACTCATACGATTATAGTTTACCCTCAATATGCTGGAAAAATTATACGTTTAAAGCCAGCGGCAGGCATAATATGTCATCCGAAATTGTATTGAATGTTTATTCACAAAATTATTTCAAACAATTAGTTCATGAGCCCACTCGAAGAGTAAATTGTTGTGAAAGTATACTTGAGCTGTTAGCAACAAATAATCCTGAACAAATAGGGAGTATCGTGAAGAATACAGGCATTAGCAACCACAAGGCAGTTGCTGCTAGGCTTAATACCGTAACACCTACCAACATCAGAAAGAAACGGTAAGTATATCTATTTAAAAAATCTGATAAAAATGCTCTTAACGCCTTTTTAAGAGACAGTCGTCACTTCTTCCGATCTGATCATGTAAGTGAAGAAAAGGTGTGGAATGATTTCAAAGAGATAGTATCGACGGCAATTCAGAGATATATACTACATCAATTAATAAGTGATGGTACTGATCCTCCATGGATCACAAAACGGTTCGGATCGCTGTTGCAGGAACAACGAAAAAAGCACGCAAAATTTAAAAGGACAAAAAAACCAAGATCGACAGGTGTTGATTAATTCCGAAATATAGCGCGTACTTCAATGCGAGATGCTTTTAATAATTTCTACAACGAAACTCTGACTTGGAATCTGGCAGAAAACCCAAAGAGATTCTGGTCATACATAAAGCACACCAGTGGCAAGACGCAGTCACAATACCTTCACGGCGTGATAACAACGATGAAGTGACTGATGACATTGCCACTGAAGCAGAGTTATTAAACTCGGTTTTCCGAAACTCATTCACCAAAGAAGACCAAGTAAATATTCCTAAATTCCAATCAAGAACAACTGCCAAGAGGAGAAACATAGAAGTAAATATCCTCGGTGTAGCAAAGCTGCTTAAATCACGTAATAAAGAAAAGGCCTCCGGTCCAGATTATATACCAGTGAGCTTCCTTTCAGAGTATGCTGATACAATAGCTCCATACTTTAGCAATTATATACAGCCGCTCGCTCACAGAAACATCCGTACCTAAACACTGCAAAATTCCTCAAGTCACACCAGTACCAAAAATAGATGTAGGAGTAATCCGCTGAATAACAGACCCATATCACTTACGTCGATTTGAAGTAGGGTTTTGGAACATATGCTGTGTTCCAACATTATGGATTACCCCGAGGAAAACAATTTATTGACACATAGTCAGCACGGAGTCAGAAAATATCGTTCTTGTGATACACAAGTAGCACTTTATACTCATGAAGTAAAGATTGCTTGGAGAGGGGATATCAAATTGATTCCATATTTTTAGATTTCCAAAAGGCTTTTGACAACCTTCCTCACAAGCGTCTTGTAACCAAATCGAGTGTCTATGGGAATATCGCCACAGTTGTGCGACTGGATTCGTAATTTGGTTTCAGAAAGGTCACAGTTCGTAGTAATAGACGGAATGTCATCTAGTAAGACAGAAGTAATATCCGGCGTTTCCCAAGGAAAAGTTATAGGGATTACAATTACAAATAACCTAAATTGGAATGATCACATAGAAGGTGCCACAGGTGTACTAAGGAGACTGCTTACAACACGCTTGTCCGCCCTGTTCTAGAGTGTTGCTGTGCGGTGTGGGCTCCGCATCAGGTGGGATTGACTGATGGTATCGAAAAAGTTCAAAGGAGGGTAGCTCGTTTTGTATTATCGCGAAATAGGAGAGATAGTGCCACAGACATGATACGTGAGTTGGAGTGATAATCATGAAAACAAAGTCGTTTTTCGTTGCGACGGTAACTTCTCATAAAATTTCAATCACCAGTTTTCTCCTCCGATTATGAAAAATATTTGTAGGCACCCGCCGACATAGGTAGAAACGATCATCACGAAGTAAGTGCTCGTTTTTCCCGCGCGCCGTTCGAGAGTGTTACGCTAGAGAGACAGCTTTCAGGTGGTTCTTTGAACAATCTGACAGGCACTTTATTGTGAATAGTAGAGTAATCACGTACATGATCAGAAAATTTGGTATTTCAAATTACGGTCTTCATTATGCAGTTCATTTTAACCTCAATTGTACGTATTTTCGCAGTGGCCACCTATGTTTTTCCCATTTTGTGAAGCAAATTTTGTTAATTAATAATTCAAAAGTCGGTCAATAATTGTCAGCAATTAAGTACGTAAAAGTTTATAGAATGCTGCCGAAATATGGCGTTAGAGTCAGTATTGCTTGCTTGCATTTTTAAGTACAAATAAAAATTAACGTAACTGATAATTAAATTCATAGTATGTTTCAGAATTAATGGAAATTGAATTATCTCCTTCTTTGCTTGGCGACCATAAGAACCCAGACATGATATTAGTTTCAGAGGATTTAATAAGAGTTACAGGCATCTCTTTTCCTGTGCCTACAACAAGAAGCTGTACAACTCGCGGATGTAATCATGGCGTCAAAATGATACCGCAGGTGGGCACTGCTATGTTTAGGGTGGTGCTTGTATAACAGTGGGTGAAATATACGATCGAGCCCCTTTATCCAACAATTACTTTGCAATTAGCAGTCGAGCCCCTTTATTGTCCAATAACGTTCATATCAGAGCACAAACGGTTTAGATTAGAAAGAAGATAATCATAATATCGTTAATTTCCCACTTAATAACAGTTCAAATACTCCATTGACTGATAGAGAAAATCTTTTACGTTAGCTGATGACTTTCCAAAGGTAAAAGTCAGAATCTGTTTGTAAGGTGTCTGGATTTAACAGACCTTACATGAACTTTATGCATAACAACAGTACGATACAGTATGAAATCCTCAGAAAATAATAATTACATTACATCAACAAAAGGCAATTGCAGATAATTTCATGTACCTGAAAACTAACAAAACAGTCTCTACCAATATATGGACAGTGGCATGAAACAAACAAGTTCAAGCGAAACGCATTTTGGAGACAAACCAAGCAGGTGGCTAATGATATCGTAAAACTCCTATTAACAGTAGAACTGTAAGCTTCAGCGCAGAACGGGATAAAGCCAGAACAATGCATTATTCCTTTTAGCGTAAATAAGGCCGCTACCGAGAGAAAGTGGCTGCACATCACTAACAGGGTTAGGCCACGACCCAGAAAGAAAAATGAAAATGTTTATTCACCTCTATCAAGACGGTGATTGGCTGAAGCCATACTTGGCGACGCAGGCGCGACACAGTAGGGAGATCCCCATTATATAAAAGCATTTTGAGAATATTAAGGCTTTCTCCCTCTCTGTTTCTCTCTCATCTCGCAGCATTGAGAGTTTGCTTTCCGCAAGTGAGGACGATACGATCACATGTTGGGACAGATAGCCAAGCAATAGTCAAATATTCTAGCAGGAATTTTTGTGTGAAAAGAAATTGTGTACGTCGCTCCAAGCCATAGCATGTGTGCAATAGGCATTATTTCTACTAGGGAAAGATTAACATCCTATGGAACATAGGAAAGGTGCGACTGACTGAATTCAGTGAAGGCCAGAGTAGGGAATTAGCGTTTCAGATCCAGCTTGGAGACAACACTGTTGCAGATGCTGCTTGGTGAAGTACCATTGTGCGTTAAGACACAGTAAATGTTGAGTCGAGATTTTGCTCACTCCAACTTGCATACGCTTTGACCATTGAATAACAAAAGTTAGTATACTAACCTACCCTCACATAGAGTGCATGAGAGTTTTTTCATTGATTCAAAAAGTAAATTTATTCTCCACTAACTCAGTGCATTGACCAGCTACGACAACGTAGACTTCAATGAGGTGATGAGGATATTTAATATTCATTCTTTCCCGTGATAAAAAATTTTCATGTGTAGAAGTAAATATTTTTATATTGAGTGTTAAAAGTAATTGCATATGATTGTTGTTTATCACTTGACACATGAAAGCAACAGTTGATAAATTTTATGTAGAATAAAAAAAGGGAATACCTGTTTTGTCTTTCTAGAATATGCCCCAAACTTAGAATTTTATTAATTCAGGTACTTGACAGCAGCATTTCTAAGGATTTTTGTTACAACCCGCCCCTGATATTAGCTGCCTTACAGGGCCAGGTTCACATTTATTTAGAATGTCAGTTTGACACCCTGGGCTTGAGAGGTTTTGTCAAATGGCTCTGAGCACTATTGGACTTAACATCTATGGTCATCAGTCCCCTAGAACTTAGAACTACTTAAACCTAACTAACCTAAGGACAACACACAACACCCAGACATCACGAGCCAGAGAAAATCCCTGACCCCGCCGGGAATCGAACTCGGGAACTCGGGCACGGGAAGCGAGAACGCTACCGCACGACCACAAGATGCGAGCGAGGTTTTGTCCATTTGTGCGCTAAGCTTAGTTTTCACACATTAGTACATTCACTGTGCAGATACAAAGGTCAGACATACGACTTGTTTCACAACCAAAATCGCGCCCCACATGCCAGTAGACGGCACGTGCAACATCCGACTTCACTTTTGTAGTGCAATATAATATGTTTTATTGCACTTGGCACATTTAAATGCTATTAACTCATGAAGCAAAGATTACTAAGACTAAGAGGTAACAAAACATCGGTCTTATTATAACTGATAAATAAGAAACTTGACGCGATTGTACGCAATTTGTCATCAGATAAAAGCCTAAATTGAATTTACCTAAAGTACTGAGGTGAGGGTTCTTTCGCATGTGGCTTTACTGGGACAAGGACTTTTCAGTAATCGAGTACCTAGGCCTGTGTAATGTGTAACGTTCGGTATCACATGATTTGACGTGACAGCATTTTCTAGAAATTCTGTTGAATAAACAGGGCTATCTTGATAACTTAGGTTACATCTAACTGTACAGTGACACAACTTAAAATGTTTTCACCATATTTTGTTGAAGTCTAAGGACGCAAACTTGGAAAACAGGAAAAAAACAGTTATTCCAAAACGATGCGAAATATTTGAGTGATTTTGCATAACAGCAGGGAAGGAAAGAGAGTGTGGAAAAAGGAATTTAAACCACGATAAAGAACTGGTAACAGAATTCAGGATGGAGACAAACGGCGACACAGCAGATTGGAACAATGTACATGCCAACATGGAAGGTTCACCTGATTACCAACAGATGCCACCTGTGTCAAAACACGTAGGCGGGAGTGAGTTAGATGACTAAGGATTTGAAATCAGTTCGTTTTATGCAGAAATGTGGTCAGAGACAATCACTTCACGTTCAGCGGATGTGAAATCGCAACGTGAAACCCATCAGTCAGAAAACGGGGTACTAGATCAGAGGTTAGTAGAGATGCAACAACCATTCACAATAAAAGTAATGGAAATATTAAGGAATATGAGCGATAATATAATTCGCTAAATAGTAATACGCCAATGGCTTTGCCGCAGTGGCAACACCAGCTCCCTTCAGATCACCAAAGTAAAGTGCTTTCGGGCTGGGCTAGCTCTTGGATGGGTTACCATTCAATCTGCTAAGCGCTGCTGCAAGCAGAGTGCACTCAGTGCTTGTGAGGCAAAGTGAGGAACTACCTGATTGAAAAGTAGCGGGTCGGGTCTCGTAAACTGGCATACAGCAAAGAGAGTGGTTTGCTGACCAAACGCCACTTCACATCCATATCCAGTGACACCTCTGGGCTGAGAGTTGTTGGATGTTCTCTTGAGAGATAGCCGTCCGCGGTTGTCTCGCGGTTCTAGGCGCGCAGTCCGGAGCCGTGCGACTGCTACGGTTGCAGGTTCGAATCCTGCCTCGGGCATGGATGTATGTGATGCCCTTAGGTTAGTTAGGTTTACGTAGTTCTAAGTTCTAGGGGACTGATGACCACAGCTGTTAAGTCCCATAGTGCTCAGAGCCATTTGAACCATTTTTGAATCTTGAGAGATATAATGCCAAATCCTGTACAACTGGTGCATTAGATGGTCAAAGTCCCGTGTTGGTAGAAAGGCACTGCTCATAATTCTCCAAACGCTCTCAATTATGGAGAGGTTCGGCGATCTTGCTGGCCAAGGTAGGGTTTGGCAAGCATGAAGACAAGCAGTAGTGGCTCTCACCGTGTGTGAGCTGCAACTGTCTTGCAGAAACGCAAGCCAAGGATGGGTCGCAATGAAGTGCAACAAAACAGGACATAGAATATCGTCGATGTACCGCTTTGCTGTAAGGCTGCAGCAAACGATAACCAAAAGCACCTCGCTGTGAAATGAAATGACACCCCGGACAATCACTGCTGGATGTCGGGACTTACAGCGATCGACAATCTGGTTGGTACCTGACTGATGTCCGGGGCGCCTCCTGACACGTCCACTCTGGTCTTTGGGGCTCAATTTGAAGTGGGAAGCATCACTGAACACAATTTACTGCAATCAATTATTTTCCTCACGGAAGATGTGAAGCTCTTTCCCTTGAATAAATTATGCAATTTTGCTGTAATTGTAATCGTTTGGTGACTGTACATGTACATCACATGTATAGATTTCCATCCAATTCGTATAATTCCTTCGTGGCACGTGTTTTATTTTTGTCTTAGAATGTATTATAAAAACTGTTGTCGTGTACTACCGAATGTGATGAGTACTAGGGAAAAGATCAGTATAGTGATTGATGCCCACATAGGCAATGCAAGAAGGTGCTGTTTGAATCTATACATGAAAACATGATATCTGCAGAATTTAAAGACAAGTTTTTGGAAGAATTCTGATATATGGAAAAATAAGACGACTTGTGGCATGAATCTGTGGTCCCATGAATGACAAATAAGCATAGGAGGAATTACAAGAAACACTTTTGTTAGTCTTCGTTTCGAAAACTCGAATGCCGGAAAGAAATAAAGTCGAAATCTGGGAACTCTGAAGAAAGCTTCCTGATAACTCAAAAAGTGATATCTGAATTAATCATGAAATCCTCGAGAACTTTTGATAGAAATAGAGAATGAAGATAACTGTTGTGAATCCAGTGAACAAAGAGATTTTAGACAAGTGATTGTGTCTAATAAAGATGGCCAGAATAGACCATAAACTAATTTCATGAGAGCACGTGGTAGAAGTAACTCTGCTAGCCACGGATAATGTAACATACATTCTAAAAAAAAGGACAATTCTGTGCAAGTCGAGGGCGTTGTGAACACAGATAAAAATAGTTGGCCCAAAGAGAACAATATTAGTATGTGGTGCAGCCTCCCTGGGTGGCAATGCAAGTGCTGACTCTGGTAAACACTCGATTGAACAGATCGTGAATACTCCATAGGATACGCAATGCTGTGCCTCCTCGACCTGTTTACGTACTTCTGTAAGAGTTGCTTTTTGGCGAGTCACTTCTTGCCCCATCATATCCCACAAAAGTTCGTCTGAAGACAAGTGTGAAGATCTAGCTGGTCAGGGAAGTTGCTGCATGTCTTCTAGAGCACACTGAGATTCACGAGCAGGATGTGGACGAGCATTACCCTGTTGGAACCACATGTCACCTTATTGCTGCAAGAATAGCAAAAGAATGGGTCTAACAACATTCTGCATGTACCCAGCACTGGTTACCCACCTCTGCAGAAACACCTAAAGTACACAAAAAAATGGCTCTGAGTACTATGGGACTTAACATCTGAGGTTATCAGTCCCCTAGAACTTAGAACTAATTAAACCTAACTAACCTAAGGACATCACACACATTCATGCCCGTGGCAGGATTCGAACCTGCGACCGTAGCAGTCGCGCGGTTCCTGACTGAAGCGCCTAGAACCGCTCTGCCACCGCAACTGGCGGTGCACAAAAGTTCTAGCTTATCACACCTACGTTGCGACCAGCGGTCTTGATCGAATGCACTCTACGAGACAGCACTCACTAGGTATACGTCTTAAGCACAAACAACCATTACTTGGGTGCAGACAGAATCTACTTTCATCCCTGAAGACCACAGTGCGCCAATCCATCTACGAAGTGATCCTCTAAAGGCACAAATCGAGGTGTGCACGTCGCTGCTATGGCGTGAGAGGAAGACGGGCAATAGGTTTGTGTGCCCATAGTCCCACTGCTAATAACTGGCTTGCAACAGTTCATGTTGACACGCTTGAGGTCACAAGCCCTTCTATATGCACTGTGATAGCTGCACGGTATGCAGATGCTGCCATTATACTATGACAATCATGGCAGGAGTCAGTTGTGCGTTGACATCCAGAACCACGTCTGTGGGTGTGGGAATGTTCACATGACCACCGACACCAGTATCGTTGCACAACTGACACAGCACATCCACATTGTATGGCAATTCTCCAAACGGACCACCCCGCCACTTGGATGGCGGCAATTTGACGCCTTTCAAACTCGCTAAGTTAGCTGTATGAAGTACAAGTGCGTCTCCATAGCATGGTCGTCTGCTTGCTTCACGCGTTTGCACTACACTGAGTCTTCTGGCTGTGAGCATTCCCTATTAAAGGATGGACATGGATGGCGCTCTGTTAGCTTTGTCACTACGCTGTCTGTTGGCGAACGACGTTGAAACCTTTATAAGTACATCTACTATCCCCCAGGTGGCATATGCCGTCATCGGATCAAAACTGACGTCGACTTTCCAGGTATACTATTTTTCTCTCGACAGTGTATGTATTTTCGAGAAGAGGTTTGGGGAAGGAAGATAATGTGTTGTCAGAATGGAAAATAGTTTCGATAGAGGAATTGTAATAGAATTAGAATAGCAGTGCGAAAATTGGACTTAAAGACAAAACTTGTCAGACATGAACTACTTCAAACCAATAATAGCCACTAGGAATTTAAAGCAAAAGGTGATGAGCAAATCTGAAGTAAGGGATCCGTGCGATAGCAGATTAGATGTAGCAGTAGAAAGGCACGTTGTCGTTTCGCACGACAACTGGCGGCAAATGGCCGAGGTACGAGAGGAGGAGGTATCTGTGAAGTACTTGGTCAAACGCATAGCGTGTTTCGAGAATGTGAGAACAGAGAAGAAGGAGAAGAGGCAGAACACTAATATGTAGACACAGGATGATGTAGATAAAATTATTCCGTTCTCACATTATGCAAAATGACTCAGTCCAGTAAAAACAGTAAGTTTTGAAGGAGACAAACAAATATGAGATTAGTGAAAAGTCATGCTGATTTCCACGTGGTCCAGTTAGTAGTGATAATGACGAATTTGCGTTTCCTGAATGAGCAAGATACAACAAGAGATACAACAGGGAAAGTGATTATTATTTCTTTTTACTAGATACAGGAGTACTCTACAGTGGTATATCAAATGCATATTCTGAAACAAAAGATACAGGAGCACTATAAAGTGGCATATCAGATGCATATTTTGCAACAATCAAAATTAATTCTTCTGAATAAATTATGCCAGTAAAAGGCGTGAAAGTAGTTGGGCAACCAGTAAACTGAGCATGGTGATTGTGAGTTAACGAGCATTTCGCTCTCATTTAAGTATGTGGCCGAAGGAGACTGCTTCCCAAGAGTTGTGAAATCAATTTTGTCGCCCATTACCTTGTACCACAAAGAGCGCAGATTCACCACGAGATGGGGAAATTCACAGGCGTCTACTGTGCTGAATGAGGCCAGGCTAATCCGGCCTGAGTGCTGTAGTGTGCAAGTGAGACAGACGAGAACCTACGTCATAGGGAAACCCCGTAGGAGCTGTTTGTACCCAGGGAGGCCCAGCAGTGTGAAATAAGGTGGACCTAAGATCAAATATGAAAGAAAACATTTATGACAACTATTTGATTCAATAGTAATTCAGGGAATGTAGCCACAGTAATTTTAATCTACCATCTTCGTGGAATTTTCGTAGTGATCCCACAAGACTTGAATATTGATCATACCTATAATAGTTTAGAGTTTATAGACCTGAATGCTAAAACTGAACGATTTGGTCGATCTTAACGATCGGCATTTCATACAAAAGCGAATGACTAAAATGACAACTTTCTAAAATATAAACACCGTAACTTTATTTGTTTAAAAGATGTAATAAATTTAAATTATCAGTATTTTTAGTTGAGCATCAGACCATCATTTCCTCCATACAAAACACATTGAACGATTACAGCATAATACCTTATTTAATCATTAACTATTCAAACATTTGTTGTAAAGTACAGTGCGTTGTTCTTGATTCATTTATCAGAAAGCACATTGGTGCAATGCTACTGGCTGTGACATTCAAAGTTAAGAAGGAAACTGTATTGGTGTTATCTAAAAGAATTTAACGTTTATTATGTAATGGATATTATTGTTACTTTATTTAGAACGTGAAAGTGGTCAAGCTTTGATTATTTAAATTTGTTAAAATGTAAAATAATACAGAATAAACTGCAGCCAATCAGATGGACGGTTTCAAGGGAAGGGAACTGTAATAGTCAGTTGAGTGACGATGTTCGGCGCGTGGGAGACGCGGTCGGAGACGGGCAGAGAAACAGTTCTGGTGCAGACCTGAAAGCAGACAGTTCGGCTGGAGACACCAAAGTGAACAGTTCTGGTCTAGACACCACAGGGTACAGTTCGGATTGAGATGCGAAAGCCGGCTGTCGGTCTTTAGGTAGCTAGGAAGTGAAACGAATTAGAGAATTTCGCTTTGTGTGGTATCGTTTCTGAGCGGTGTGTAGCCACGCGCCTGGTGCAAACTCTAGCTTTTCGCATAGATAACGAGATGGAGTGCTGGACTTACATTTCGCGATGAGATTTTGAATGATCGATCTGTATCGAATGGATAGGAGCTAGAGTGGAACAATAACTCTAAATACGACCCTTTCGCTATTAGTTTGCTTTCTGAATAAACATTATTCTAACCAAATCGCAGTTGTGTGGCCTACATCATTCATGGGTCGTTAATTTAGTTCGCGATATTATTATTACTGTTGTTATATGTTATATTAACTTTGTACGTTTCATACAATTTAGCAAACTTTCCATCAACCAGACAATTTAACCAAAAGTTCACAAATGCCTAATTTAGGGCGTGTAATGCGACACGTGCAGTTCAGCCCCTAGACGAGCTTGAGCCAAGACATTTCGACGAAGAGGAACTGTGTGTGAGCCCGAACATCTTTGGGATGTTTGCTCGCATCATTAAGAATCAGATCTTATTTGATTTTAAGATCCAAGGATAATTATTTACCCATGAGCGTTTTGCTGTGCCAGAACTGAGTCCAGAAGTCTTACTGGATTCTGGCTGGACTGGGTGGTAAAACGAGTACTTGTGACAGAAGAGTAATAGCATGCCAGGCAGGATCGAAGACATTACAGATCTGATACCATTTGAAAACATAAATGAAACTGAAGAGAATCTTTGGACTTTGTTATGACAGGTGACAGTGATGATTTTGGAAACGGTTCAGAGGATTATAGTAATCAGTATATTAGGGAATACAGTGGAATAAACTGACAATTTTTCAGTAAAACAGAAGGTCAAATTATATCAGGTGTATAAGGAAAACGGAAAGATGTTCCCAGATACACCATCGCAAATCATAGGTTATGGATATTACTTTACATGGACCTTTTGCAAATAGCCATAAACTGGTCCTCTAGCAAAAAACCTGCAGTTCAAATGGAGATAGGTAGGGGGATAGCTGAATGGAGCAAAAGGCGGTACACGAATCTGTTAATTATTGTGAGCAGGGAAGTTGGAGAAGTATGTGTAGTTATTGAAGCTTATACGTTAAATATGGTGGTAAAGCGGGAAATAGATCATCCCGAAAAGAATGGTGGGATTGTCCAAATAATTTTATTATGTTCAGTTTACGGTCAGTCTTGACTTGACGACTGGTAAAGCGGGAAATAGATCATCCCGAAAATAATCGTGAGATTGTTCCAATAATTTTATCATGTTCAGTTTACGATCAGTCTTGACTTGACGACTGGATACTGGCATGTGCAATTACCACCTGAATCAAGGAGGTTCACTGCAAAGTGTTACTACTATATTGTAGTGGCCTCCAGGTCAAACTCGTCAGTATCGGTATTCACAAGAGCACTAGGTATAATTTTAGGAAATAAGGTAAGATCCCAAAATTCTATATGTGTAAACAATGTGATGACAGGTATGAGAACATGGCAAGAACATTTAAAACAGAAGTTGTAGAAGTGCTAGTGTGTGAGAAGAGGTATAATGTTCCTAACGCATACATTACAACCAAACTTACTAAGCAATAAGTGGAAGCTATAACGAGTTGTCTGATGACCCTGACACGAAAACAGTTAGATGCCTTTCTAGGCATTTGCTCATTTTACCCGAAAGGCACTGACGAACGAGCTTTCAACAAGCCAAACTAAACAATTAGCTGAAAAAGAATAGCGCTTTGTGTGGTCTCCAGAATGCAATTTGGCTTTCAAGAGTGTCTGTCTAAAACTTTTCAATTGTTGCTTCCGATTATGAACGAGCCATTCCACATGGCTACTAACAAATCCGATTTTGCTGGCCACGGTGGCCAAGCGGTTCTAGGCGCTTCAGTACGGAACCACGCGACTGCTACTTTCGCAGGTTCGAATCCTGCCTCGGGCATGGATGTGTGTGATGTCCTTTGGTTAGATAGGTTTAAGTAGTTCTAAGTTCTAGGGGACTGAGGTCCTCCGAAGCTAAGTCTCATAGTGCTGAGAGCCATTTGATCCACTTTTTTTAAATCCGATTTTGTACTTGTAGTTCAAATTTTTAAGAGAATAACAGGTCGGAAAACAAATCATTCACAAACCATGCTGGTTTCAGTAGCCACGTTCCGACGAAATTAGAAACAAACTACACAGTATTAGAAAAAGAGGACTTAGCTATTATCTGGGGATGTAGAAAATTCAAATATTATTTGTGGGGTCACAAAAGTATCGTCCATACTGACCACAGAGCATTAACATTCCTAAAAGAGTGCCGGCTATTACACAACAGATTGACTAGATGGGTCCTATTTCTTCAGCAGTTTGATTCAGAAATAACATAAGTAAAAGAGGTAGAAAATTTGGATTGTGCTACCTGAAAATGGAGATAAAGTGAATGGAAAAAATTAAGACGAAGGCTCTTTCAGACTTTATCATTTTAAACTATTAGAGAGGAAGGATAAAATTAAAGACATCTGTAAAAACATGAGGTGATATGACAATGTTGACAATGGTCTGCAGCTGGTAAAATCCAAGTTTGATGACGCTGATGATGGCAGAATAAGCAGATATATAAATATCTTTTACATTTGAGGAAGGATAAGAATTCCGAGATTTTGAGAGTAGGTTAAGTGGTTTATAACAAGGTGACTTAGGGGTCTCTTGTAAATAAAAGGCAGGAGACGGTGGCCGAGCGGTTCTAGGCGAATGTGTCCGGTAGTGCGTGACTGCTGCAGTCGCAGGTTCGAATCCTGCCTAGGGCATGGATGTGTGTGATATCCTTAGGTTACTTAGGTTTAAGTAGTTCTAAGTTCTACGGGACTAATTATCTCAGATGTTAAGTCCCATGTGCTCTGAGCGATTTGAACCATTTGTAAATAAAAAGAAACCTCAAAAGATACTATCCAACAGTGTAACCCCATATTGCTCAAGATTATCGAGAGGAGGGACGGCCGAAAATCAGGTGCAAGTTATACATATTTCTGCATGTCACCTCTCCAGCAATTCAACTGAGAGGTATATGTACGATATAAGTAGATTATGTTGTATGTATTGTCATGCCAATCACCAGTCCTTGGGCAAATATGTACCAGAATTTGAAAAAAAAATTGTAAATGTTTTGTATCATGAGAGCACAGACTTTTCTCCCGAAGAGATGACAGAATTTCCTTCATATACACAAAATACAGTTGATCAAAGGAAAAAGCTGCTTAAAGATAAGATGAGAAAATTAGTGGAAGCTAGGATTCATAGACATGATGAAAAGTTAAAGAATACAAGATTTAAAATTGATTACTTAGTTTTGTTTAAGACACTTAAAAAATCAAGTGGCAGCAATCATGGGATAAGTAAGTTGAGATTCGAGTATAATGGTCCATTTATGAACTGTACCAATACCAACAGATGTTACTTTAGTCTTCTGTATTAAGAAAACCGCTCGGGGTACGGAACATAACAGATCTAAGAATATATGAACCAAGAATTGTGAACAATAGTAATCAGACTTGGAGCAACAGTCGAAATGGAACATAAATAAATTAACGTATTAACATTAATGTAAAAACGTATGACAAAATACTTAAAACTTTCGCACGTTATATTTCAGTGTATGCGTAACAATTATTGTATTTGTCTAGTCTCTAAAATAGTTCTTGTAAGTGTCAGTTTTGCTAAAAGCAAAGTATGAAATGTAATGATAGGATGGCAAAAAATCTTTCTAACAGAAATTACGTCAAAAGTGAGTAATATATCATAAGTAATGTTTAAAATTGAGAGAAAAGGCTTCATGAAGTAGCCAAAAGTTTGAAAACAGCAGAAGAAATATGTATGGGTGCATTGTTCTAGTGAAAATTATTGATCTAACATGTCATAAATTTTGAATAATTTTTATAAATAGACAAAGGAAAAGTGATGTCTATAAGCCTTGAAAAAAAATTTAAAAATGTTTCAAAAATTAAAGAAATTATAATTTTTAAGGTAAAATAAGTAAAATTTATGGAGTGTAACACATAGAGTGAATGAAACAAGTACACAATACCTCACAAAATTACACTTATATGTTGAGTTTACACACTTCAATGAAAAGTGCAGAAGTTAATTCAAATATTCAGCTGAAAAATGACTGACAGAAAGTTTGTTAAATTATAGGTACGTGGCAAAAGTGTATTGAATATATCTGTTTTTATGTTATTTAGTATATAAGATATATAATACTCTAACACAGAGAAGTATATCTGTTGTGCAAAAACAATTCTCTTTGATTTCATTTTTGGCTCACCAGAAAAAAATGTAGGTTTGTATAAATTAACAACTGCACCAAACACATTAGATTATATTTTTTCCGAATTGTTTTTGACATAACTATCGATCGATTAATGTCGAAATTCTGTGTGCATTATTATGCCGAAGTTATTTTTATATTTTATAAAATTACCTACTTTTATATGTGCGATACTTTAAAACGATAAAAAGGTGTTACAGTTATTTCTGTAACTGTAAATGACTGCTCTGTTCCAAGGGCTTAAATAGTTACTCAGTCAGAAGTAAAAATATTGAATGAAAAATCAAGCAATTGGATTCGACGTTTGGCTTTGTGCGCTCCAAGGTTACTTGCACAACAGGAGAAAGAACACAGATAGCGGCCAGGCTGTGAACTGAGAAGAAGTTTTGCCGATGGCCGTAGGTGTAAAATTTTTGTGGTACTAAACAGTTCGTTGAAGCAATATTAAAGTGGTGTGGCTTTCACTTGCATACAATAATTTCCGGACTTACATGGTGAATTTTCGTGGGGCGCGGCTGCCCTGGAACAATGGCTCTGGGAAGCGTCATGTTGGATGACCTATAACAGTTTATCAGAGACGTGAAGAAGCCATCTGTGCTTATCGCCTACTGCTCTCCCAACGACGCAGCCCTTATATGACAAGACTTTAATTTTGTTTAGTACAGTCATAGGTAAAAGAGTAACAGTCATTGTAGTGAAAGTGAGAATTCACAATTAACGTGCACATTATAGTCCACTGTTAACAGCAATTTGACTTTCATTTGAACATTTCATTACCGTTCTGTCCACTTTATTGAAAAGAATTAATTGTGTTAAATTTGCATCTACAGAATCGTAACTAGATTTTCAGAATTATTGAAATGTTCATAATTCTGTTCATTTAAACTGCAATATTAAGTATCTATGCACTGGTCGCCTTTGCCTTTTCTGGTCGCAGTGCTTAAGTCAAGGCTTTCTTAATAGTGGGCCGTAAATCCACCAGTTGCTTCGCAGTTATAAGTTGGTCGCCTTTATTATTCAACAACATTTCAATCAGAGCACGCACGGTTCAGATAAGAAAGAAACTGATAATAATATAGTTTTTTTCAGGTAAAACAGTTTAGAAACTCATATGACGTATAAAGAAAAGTTTCTATGTTGGCTGATAACTTCCCGACGTCAAGAGTTAGGTTCTGTTTCACAACCACAGGAAAGTAGACGACACGTGCAGCGGCCGATTTCGCGCCTAGCGGCCGATGGTGTGGAACAGTGGCTTTCGTAGCCCCGTAGCAAAGCTTCACTGTACTTGACTCATTTATATGTTATTAACTCATCCAAAAACCAATATTAAGACCAACTGGTCGAAAATCATCAGTCTTATTACAATTGATGAATAAGAAACGCGACTCGATTATACGCAGTTTGTCGCGACATAAAAGTACAAACTGAATTTAAGTAAAATAGAGAGGTTGTGTAATAAACAGTGCCCTTTGGCAGATATTGTCACCTTTTGTTTCACCGTGCAAGGAAACTAGATCTGCTTGTTCTTCAGTAACTTCAAAGTCTCTGTTAATATCTGTAAAAACAACAGGAGTTGAGCAGCATCAGAGATGTCTGTATATTTTAGCAGGGCTATTGAGTACCAACAAACTTAGATGACTTTTCTAGTAAGTAGTCTGATAAATTGCACGCAATATTTTACTTGGTTTTGTCAGGAAACACTTCTTCAGCTGTAAGACACCTCTTTATGTACTAGAGGTCAGTGATAGGCTTGTCTTCTTTGACGATTTCATTGGCAATTTATAAACTTACTTGAAAGCAAATTCCACTTCAATATTTCGAGTTTATTCGCGTTCCTTTCCTGTTTATAAAACTGTCAACCATAATTTTTTTTTCGCATCAGCGATGAGTATTGTATTTCTTAAGGACAAAGATTGGCTTCGCTACAGGAAACACACATAGGTTGTTGTCTTTCTTTGTTACGAAAGATTCCAAAGCCCACTTTCTGTAAATTATCCTACACTCACACTCCAGTTTTCTGTTTATAGTTTCAACAGGCATATTGCACACGTATTCAAAAGAAACCAAACTTGATATAACAACACAAAGAACACAGCCAAGAAATGACAGTGAACGACAGATAAAGCTCTTGTGATGGCATTTCTGTTGTTAATGAACAAGTGACGGCAGTGTTTCTGGTTGCCTCTCTTAAACGAGCGGGAAGAATCATACGCTACTTTGAAAAACTTCTGCGCAACCACGGGCCAGAATAAATCCCTCCGCGTGTCGGATGCGGCCCAAGGGCTGTATTTTGGAGACCACTGCCCTAAAATACCTAAGTATAATGCTGTGACTGTTCTTTAGAAAAGGACACTACCAAATTTCTCCCCATACTTTGTGGTCCATAGGCTATGACGTCATTGTCGACGGAATGTTGAGCCTAAGGTTTTGACCGCTTGTGCAGATTGCTGAACTTATATTCACCTCAGTGACTGGTTCAGATTAGCCATGGAGGTAACTAGTTGTTTTTTAATCCAACTTCTGCCGTTAATTTGTCAAAGTAGATTTCACATTCTATTGAATTGAAGAGGGAAACTTCTGGTGGCAGGAATGATAAAGCTGTTAGAAACCTTTAGACTCTGTATTAGCATCTTTTACCACCATCCTACAGCACTGGGACGGGTCTATATCGATGACCTCAAAATTCTTCATACTAATTCAAGGCAGCTGTTTCATAATAATAAAGAATAATATATTTTAATGAAATACCATTGGAAACTATTAACACATAACAGCAAATTCGTGTTTGAAATGCAGTGCGATTGGAACACACTACTGTATTTCATGGGTCGGTTGACAAAGATCGTCACGGGCTTCGGGAGAACAAACTACAAACCAAATGTCAATCATCGACTCTATCTGTTAGCGTTTTCCGAGGAAAGTGTGTCTCGTGAGTGACGAATATTTTCCAACGAATCAGTATTTTCCTAAGCGAATGCTGGTCCAGTATGAGTATATAGGCCACAAAGTTATCACTTTCTTACCCAAACTCATCCTCAAGTAATCTCTCATCGGCCATCTTCTGTGAGGTTTTGGGTGGTGAATGTGTTCTCTATGGCTTGGAATATCTCATGTATATATGGTCGACTTCATACTGACTGGTATACCCATACCATGAGTTACATTACGATTTCATCCATAGGACATCTACATCGTGACGATCAACTTGATTCCTTAGGGGGCAGTCTCCAACACGCATGTCATCTCTGGGGCAGGAGTGGTTTCCATAGCAGAATGAGATTTTTCTTTTCGAGCGGTCACCCACTGCACAAAATCGCAAAATCATTGAATAGGTGCGTGCAGAGATTAAACGTACCATATGAGAAAATTGTTCTGACTCCATGTAAGGAAATGGAGCTGACTTTCGGAACGTCACACCACATACCTAGGAGGAAGTAGCACAAAATGTGACACTTGTTACCACTTCGTATATTCCCTTTCTTTGGAATTCAGGTGGTGATTCGAATCGGAGACAATTCGACCAGATTTAAGTGGTAATGAAACCACGGCCTGCTAACTTTTGGGGGCCGAAAATATCTTATTAAGAAATATTATGTACTTTTTATTCTTTGAATTTATCTTTCCAACTGCTTAAACATATTTACACTCTAACAAGGATATGTTAGCCGAAAGTAGACTCCGAACTGAATCCTGCTCACAGATGGTAGGTTCCGAGTTTGTAAATTTTCCCCCGAGTGTGATGTCATTAGGTTAGTTAGGTTTAAGTATTTAGAAGTCTAGGGGACTGATGACTTCACATGTTAAATCCCAAAGTGCATAGAGCCATCTGAGCCATTTTTTCGCTTAGAGCACATGGCGACAGTTATTCCTATGTCTGCTGCAAACGCTCGCCGTATCCTCGCCACCCATCTTCGGAAGTCTGAAAATTCACATATTGCAGGTGGCAGATCCAAGTTGTGCCACCCCTTGCGGACTGGGATGGCGGAGGAGCAGGGAGCTCTTAATACACTATCTACTTAATACACTAGCCTACGCAGCTCTGATAACCTTTCCTCTGGATATGTTACAGTATACTATCAAAATCCCGCGTGCTACAGCGAAGAAATCCTTTGAGAATCCACTTCGGCGAACTACCATGCCTTACTCCTTGTTTTCCCAATACACCAACCAGCGCTTGGGCTTGCAGTACATGAGTGGTCGACAGTATGGAGCAACACCTTCCACAAGATACTACCAGCATCTGCCACAGCAACGTGATACGACGTCGTCACCAGCTGGATGACCCCACGAAAGAAGAACACCGAGTCCTGTCTTGGATCAATTGGCTATTTAGAACTGGACCAATGAGAAGCCGGCTCTCATCAGACAGGCTGAATAAACTCTGCGCCGCCTAACAAGCCTAGGAAATTTATTTTCTTACATGACGCATAAAGTCACACTTGTATGACGGGCACACGACGACCTCTGGTTAAGATTGGTGGTATGTTAAGTACTAAGCTTAGTTCAGTTGATAACGAAACTGAAAGTCCAACATAGGGAAAGTGGAGTATATGTGCTGGAGCACAGCTGTTCAGACACTGTACACGCATTCGGGAAGAAGACAATTCCAGTCCACTCACAGCTATTGAAACCTGTGTATCCGTAAACAAACTGTCTCCAGTATATTAGATCCTGAGAGCCACGCATGAAATTCTAAATCTGAGTGACGGCCGGATAACTTATTTTTTCAGAAGTTGAAGGAGAAAATTATAACCATATTCAGTTATGTTTATTACAAACACTACATTCAGAAGAATTTCAGGTACACTTTATTACTCTTTGATGCACATACCGAGATTTAAGAAAGTTTTCTTTTGAATCCAACATTTTCTCAAACTGTCGGTCTAACTTCGTCTTTTGTATGAGTAAAATATGCCGTCATCGTTAGTCATTCTGGTTACTTCGATAGCAAGGCTTTGTAAATTCAGTGACGAAAATGTTTGTTCGCACATGTGGGTAGTGATAAATACAGACAATAAACCTCCTTTATCTTGGTGTAATTTTCTTCTGGGAGAAACCTGTAAAAATGAACTGGGTTTTCATCTTTAAACTTGTCCTTCACAATATTCTGATCGCTGATTTCCGTTTGCAGCGCTGTCTGAACATCATCAACTTCACAAGAAACGGGCTCCGAATTTTAGTGTGTAACATGGCGGTCTGTAACGTAACTGCGGCGGAGCGTGAGAAACAGGATCCTGTAATCGAGTTTCGAAGAGTTCTTTCACACATGGAGCATCTTCTCCTTCAGTATGTCAATGTCATACCACACACGAACGCTGCGACATCTGCAACATTCCGATGCCTTGGGTTCACTGTCGTTCCAACACCTGGGGTAAACTGTCATCCATCATTCTCCATACAGTCGCGACTTGACCCTATCCGATTCTAACCTGTTTCCAAAACTTAAAGAACATCTTCGAAGACTTCACTTTGATAATGACGAAAATGGGCAAGCAAGGGTGAGGTTGTGGTTCCATCAACATAGTCAAACATTCTACAGCGACTGTATCAACAAACTGGTCTCTCATTGGAAGAAATGTGTTCGTTGCCAGGGTGACTGCGTTGAGAAATAAATAAGCAAACATAAAGACTAAACATGTAGAATGTGAATGAGCGTGTTTTTATTTAAAAAGGCTTAAGGATTTTCATACAAAAAATCGGAGGCATTACTTTTGAGCATGCCCTCGTATGTTCATCCTTCGACGATCAGCAGTTGGTGAAGTGTCAGAAAATTTTCTGCCTGACGTTGTGTGATAGCCTTACCACCTGAGTTAAGGCTCTATATAATCTTGTCTTTCCCATGAAGTTTTTTATTGAGATCATTCAGATGGCGGTTAACATAAGGCAAGACAGCTATTTTCCTTAACGATTCTTTGTCTGACAGGGCTTCCAAAGTTTCTCATTCAGAAATATTTCGATTTCTGTTTTCTAGGAAACTAAGTGTGACAAAATTTGACAATGGGCCATGTGGTAAGGAGTATCACTTAATTAACATTCTACCTTGTATTACTTTAGAAATACTAAAGGGTGTAATAGTCCTCCCGCCGGAGGTTCGAGTCCTCCCATGTTCATGGCTGCGTGTGTTGTTCTTAGCATAAGTTAGTTTAAGTAGTGTGTAAGTCTAGGGACCGATGACTTCAGCAGTTGGTCCCTTAGGAATTCACACACATTTGAACACACATTTTGGTGTAACAGTAATTTCCACATTGGTAAATGAGTGCACCACTCCAAGGGTTTAAATGATTATTCAATTAGAAGTAAAAATATTGACACAAGAATCAAGTAATGGGATTGGACGAAGGGCTTGGCGCACTACGTGGTGGTTTGTGCAACAGGAGAGGGAAGACAGACAGTGGCGAGGCATTGAGGAATGTGTAGAAACTTCGTGGACGACCGCGGATGTAAAATTGTTGTGGTGATAAACAGTGTGCCGAAACAATATTACACTGGCGTGTCTTTTACTTGTGCACTATTAAGCTGTCTTTATACTCTTGAATTTCCGGAATTATGATGCTGTGAAGTTTTGTGAGCCGTGGCTGACCCTGGAACAATGGCCCTGGGAAGCGGCGTGTTGGTTGGCTTAAGATAACTTTTCAAAGACGTGAAAAAGCCATGTGAGATCATCCCTCGCCGCTCTTCCGACGTACGATCCGTGGGGTTACACGGGCAGCGGGGGCTGTGTGGAAGGGACTGGGCGGTTTTTTAGGTTAGAGGGTCTAAGGAAACCACAGAAAGGGCGTCCGTCTAAAAGACGCCAGGTAAAACACATTAAGGTAGTCGTACATTGTCGTAGCTGTGCTGATACAGAACCAGTGCTCCAAGCTCTAATAGAAAACCCTGAATCTCAAATAGTTATAGCTACAGAAAGCTGGCTAAAGTCGGAAATAAGTCCAGCTGCAATGTTTTCAAACAATCTAATACTGTTTAGAAAGGATAGATTAAATACAGTCTGTGGTGGAGTATTTATTGCTGCCAGAAGTAGTTTACATTGTAGTGAAATTGTAGATCGTTCCTCCGAAATAGTACGGATAGAGGTTCTACTTGAGAATCGGACCAAACTATTAATTGGATGGTTTTACCGACCCCCAACTCAGAAGATATACACTCCTGGAAATTGAAATAAGAACACCGTGAATTCATTGTCCCAGGAAGGGGAAACTTTATTGACACATTCCTGGGGTCAGATACATCACATGATCACACTGACAGAACCACAGGCACATAGACACAGGCAACAGAGCATGCACAATGTCGGCACTAGTACAGTGTATATCCACCTTTCGCAGCAATGCACGCTGCTATTCTCCCATGGAGACGATCGTAGAGATGCTGGATGTAGTCCTGTGGAACGGCTTGCCATGCCGTTTCCACCTGGCGCCTCAGTTGGACCAGCGTTCGTGCTGGACGTGCAGACCGCGTGAGACGACGCTTCGTCCAGTCCCAAACATGCTCAATGGGGGACAGATCCGGAGATCTTGCTGGCCAGGGTAGTTGACTTACACCTTCTAGAGCACGTTGGGTGGCACGGGATACATGCGGACGTGCATTGTCCTGTTGGAACAGCAAATTCCCTTGCCGGTCTAGGAATGGTAGAACGATGGGTTCGATGACGGTTTGGATGTACCGTGCACTATTCAGTGTCCCCTCAACGATCACCAGAGGTGTACGGCCAGTGTAGGAGATCGCTCCCCACACCATGATGCCGGGTGTTGGCCCTGTGTGCCTCGGTCGTATGCAGTCCTGATTGTGGCGCTCACCTGCACGGCGCCAAACACGCACACGACCATCATTGGCACCAAGGCAGAAGCGACTCTCATCGCTGAAGACGACACGTCTCCATTCGTCCCTCCATTCACGCCTGTCGCGACACCACTGGAGGCGGGCTGCACGATGTTGGGGCGTGAGCGGAAGACGGCCTAATGGTGTGCGGGACCGTAGCCCAGCTTCATGGAGACGGTTGCGAATGGTCCTCCCCGATACCCCAGGAGCAACAGTGTCCCTAATTTGCTGGGAAGTGGCGGTGCGGTCCCCTACGGCACTGCGTAGGATCCTACGGTCTTGGCGTGCATCCGTGCGTCGCTGCGGTCCGGTCCCAGGTCGACGGGCACGTGCACCTTCCGCCGACCACTGGCGACAACATCGATGTACTGTGGAGACCTCACGCCCCACGTGTTGAGCAATTCGGCGGTACGTCCACCCGGCCTCCCGCATGCCCACTATACGCCCTCGCTCAAAGTCTGTCAGCTGCACATACGGTTCACGTCCACACTGTCGCGGCATGCTACCAGTGTTAAAGACTGCGATGGAGCTCCGTATGCCACGGCAAACTGGCTGACACTGACGGCGGCGGTGCACAAATGCTGCGCAGTTAGCGCCATTCGACGGCCAACACCGCGGTTCCTGTTGTTTCCGCTGTGCCGTGCGTGTGATCATTGCTTGTACAGCCCTCTCGCAGTGTCCGGAGCAAGTATGGTGGGTCTGACACACCGGTGTCAATGTGTTCTTTTTTCCATTTCCAGGAGTGTAGTTGCTGAACAGTTCAAAGAAAACCTGAGTCTCATTTCAAATAGGTACCCCACTCATACGGTTATAGTTTACCCTCAATATGCTCGAAAAATTATATGTTTAAAGCCAGCGGCAGGCATAATATGTCATCCGAAATTGTATTTAATGCTTTCTCACAAAAGTATTTGAAACAATTAGTTCATGAGCCCACTCGAGGAGTAAATTGTTGTGAAAGTATACTTGAGCTCTTAGCAACAAATAATCCTGAACAAATAGGGAGTATCGTGAAGAATACAGGCATTAGCGACCACAAGGCAGTTGCTGCTAGGCTGAATACCGTAACACCTACCACCATCAGAAAGAAACGGTAAGTATATCTATTCAAAAAATCTGATAAAAATGCTCTTAACGCCTTTTTAAGAGACACTCGTCACCTCTTCCGATCTGATCATGTAAGTGAAGAAAACGTGTGGAATGATTTCAAAGAGATAGTATCGACGGCAATTCAGAGATATATACTACATCAATTAATAAGTGATGGTACTGATCACCCATGGTACACAAAACGGGTCGGATCGCTGTTGCAGGAACAACGCAAAAATCACGCAAAATTTAAAAGGACAAAAAACCCCAAGATCGGAGAAGTGTTGATTAATTCCGAAATATAGCGCGTACTTCAATGAGAGATGCTTTTAATAATTTCTACAACGAAACTCTGTCTTGGAATCTGGCAGAAAACCCAAAGAGATTCTGGTCATACATAAAGCACACCAGTGGCAAGACGCAGTCACAATGCCTTCACTGCGTGATAACAACGATGAAGTGACTGATGACATTGCCACTGAAGCAGAGTTATTAAACTCGATTTTCCGAAACTCATACTCTGATCTAGTACCCCATTTTCTGACTGATGCGTCTCACGTTGCGATTTCACATCCGCTGAACGTGGAGTGATTGTCTCTGACCACATTTCTGCATAAAACGAACTGATTTCAAATCCTTAGTCATCTAACTCACTCCCGCCTATGTGTTTTTATACAGGTGGCATCTGCTGGTAATCAGGTGAAGCATCCGTGTTGGCATGTACATTGTTTCTATCTGCTGTGTCACTGTCTGTCTCCATCCTGAATTCTGTTACCAGTTCTTTATCGTGGTTTAAATTCCTGTTTCCACACTCTCTTTTCTTCCCTGCTGTTAAGCAAATTCGCTCAAATTTTCGCTTCGTTTTGGAATAACTGTTATTCCCTGTTTTCCAAGTTTGCGTCCTTAGACTTTAACAAAATATGGTGCAAACATTTAAAGTTGTGTCACTGTACAGTTAGATGTAACCTAAGTTATCAAGATAGCCCTGTTTATTCAACAGAATTTCTAGAAAATGCTGTCACGCCAAATCATATGATACCGAACGTTACACATTACACAGGCCTAGGTACTCGATTACTGAAAAGTCCTGTCGCAGTGAAGCCACATGCGAAAGAACCCTCACCTCAGTATTTTAGGTAAATTCAATTTGGGCTTTTATCTGATGACAAATTGCGTACAATCGCGTCAAGTTTCTTATTTATTAGTTATAATAAGACCGACGTTTTGTTACCAGTTAGTCTTAGTAATCCTTGCTGCATGAGTTAATAGCATTTAAATGTGCCAAGTGCAATAAAACTTATTATATTGCACTACAAAAGTCACTTTTCTGCATCATCAGCTACTAGGTGTGAAGTCGGATGTTGCACGCGCCGTCTACTGGCTTGTGGGGCGCGATTTTGGTTGTGAAACAAGTCGTATGTCTGACCTTTGTATCTGCACAGTGAATGTACTAATGTGTGAAAACTTAGCTTACTGCTTAGCGCAGAAATGGACAAAACCTCGCCCGCGTCTCGTGGTCGTGCGGTAGCGTTCTCGCTTCCCGCGCCCGGGTTCCCGAGTTCGATTCCCGGCGGGGTCATGGATTTTCTCTGCCTCGTGATGTCTGGGTGTTGTGTGTTGTCCTTAGGTTAGTTAGGTTTAAGTAGTTCTAAGTTCTAGGGGACTGATGACCATAGATGTTAAGTCCAATAGTGCTCAGAGCCATTTGACAAAACCTCTCAAGCCCAGGGTGTCAAACTGACATTCTAAATAAATGTGATCCTGGCCCTGTAAGGCAGCTAATATCAGGGGCGGGTTGTAACAAAAATCTTTAGAAATGCTGCTGTCAAGTACCTGAATTAATAAAATTCAAAGTTTGGGGCATATTCTAGAAAGACAAAACAGGTATTCCCTTTTTTTATTCTACATAAAATTTATCAACTGTTGCTTTCATGTGTCAAGTGATAAACAACAATCATATGCAATTACTAATAACACTCAATATAAAAATATTTAATTCTTGAACATTTTGAAATCGTTATTTCTACACATGAAAATTTTTTATCACAGGAAAGAATGAATATTAAAAATTCTCATCACCTTATTTAAGTCTACGTTGTCGTAGCCGGTCAATGCACTGAGTTAGTGGAGAATAAATTTACTTTTTGAATCAATGAAAAAACTCTCATGCACTCTATGTGAGGGTAGGTTAGTATACTAACTTTTGTTATTCAATGGTCAAAGCGTATGCAAGTTGGAGTGAGCAAAATCTCGACTCAACATTTACTGTGTCTTAACGCACAATGGTACTTCACCAAGCAGCATCTGCAACGGTGTTGTCTCCAAGCTGGATCTGAAACGCTAATTCCCTACTCTGGCCTTCACTGAATTCAGTCAGTCGCACCTTTCCTATGTTCCATAGGATGTTAATCTTTCCCTAGTCGAAATAATGCCTATTGCACACATGCTATGGCTTGGAGCGACGTACACAATTTCTTTTCACACAAAAATTCCTGCTAGAATATTTGACTATTGCTTTGCTATCTGTCCTAACGACATGTGATCGTATCGTCCTCACTTCGCCGAAAGCAAACTCTCAATGCTGCGAGATGAGAGAGAAACAGAGAGGGAGAAAGCCTTAATATTCTCAAAATGCTTTTATATAATGGGGATCTCCCTACTGTGTCGCGCCTGCGTCGCCAAGTATGGCTTCAGCCAATCACCGTCTTGCTAGAGGTGAAACATTTTCATTTTCCTTTCTGGGTCGTGACCTAACCCTGTTAGTGATATGCAGCCACTTTCTCTCGGTAGCGGCCTTATTTACGCTAAAAGGAATAATGCATTGTTCTGGCTTTATCCCATTCTGCGCTGAAGCTCACCGTTCTACTGTTAATAGGAGTTTTACGATATCATTAGCCACCTGCTTGGTTTGTCTCCAAAATGCGTTTCGCTTGAACTTGTTTGTTTATGCCACTGTCCATATATTGGTAGAGACTGTTTTGTTAGTTTTCAGGTACATGAAATTATCTGCAATTGCCTTTTGTTGATGTAATGTAATTATTATTTTCTGAGGATTTCATACTGTATCGTACTGTTGTTATGCATACAGTTCATGTAAGGTCTGTTAAATCCAGACACCTTACAAACAGATTCTGACTTTTGCCTTTGGAAAGTCATCAGCTAACATAAAGGATTTTCTCTATCAGTCAATGGAGTATTTGAACTGTTATTAAGTGGGAAATTAACGATATTATGATTATCTTCTTTCTAATCTAAACCGTTTGTGCTCTGATATGAACGTTATTGGACAATAAAGGGGCTCGACTGCTAATTGCAAAGTAATTGTTGGATGAAGGGGCTCGATCGTATATTTCACCCACTGTTATACAAGCACCGCCCTAAACATTGCGGTGCCCACCTGCGGTATCATTTTGACGCCATGATTACATCCGCGAGTTGTACAGCTTCTTGTTGTAGGCACAGGGAAAGAGATGCCTGTAACTCTTATTAAATCCTCTGAAAGTAATATCATGTCTGGGTTCTTATGGTCGCCAAGCAAAGAAGGAGATAATTCAATTTCCATTAATTCTGAAACATACTTTGAATTTAATTATCAGTTACGTTAATTTTTATTTGTACTAAAAAATGCAAGCAAGCAATACTGACTCTAGCGCCATATTTCGGCAGCATTCTATAAACCTTTACGTACTTAATTACTGAAAATTATTGACCGACTTTTGAATTTTTAATTAACAAAATTTGCTTCACCAAATGGGAAAAACAGAGGTGGCCACTGCGAAAATACTTACAATTGCGGTTTAAATGAACTGCATAATGAAGACCGTAATTTGAAATACCAAATTTTCTGAACATGTACGTGATAACTCTTTTATTCACAATAAAGTGCCTGTCAGAGGGTTCAAAGAACCACCTTAAAGCTGTCTCTCTAGCGTTACACTCTCGAACGGCGCGCGGTCAAAAACGAGCACTTACATTTTTTTGTGCGAGCTCTGATTTCTCTTATTTTATAGTGATGATTATTTCTTCCTATGTAGGCGGGTGCCTACAAATTTTTTTCATAATCGGAGGAGAAAACTGGTGATTGAAATTTTATAAGAAGATACCGTCGCAACGAAAAACGCCTTCGTTTTCATGATTATCACTCCATCTCACGTATAATCTCTCTGGCACTATCTCTCCTATTTCGCGATAATACAAAACGAGCTACCCTTCTTTGAACTTTTTCGATACCATCAGTCAATCCCACCTGATGCGGAGCCCACACCGCACAGCAATACTCCAGAACAGGGCGGACAAGCGTGGTGTAAGCAGTCTCCTTAGTACACCTGTAGCACCTTCTGAGTGTTCTGCCAATGAATGGCATTCTTTGGTTTGTTCTACTCTCAACATTATCTATGTGATCATTCCAATTTAGGTTATTTGTAATTGTAATCCCTAAGTATTTATTTAAATTTACAGCCTTCAGATTTGTTTGACTTATCGCGTAATCGAATTTTAGTGAATTTCTATTAGTAGTCATGTGAATACTTTCACACTTCTATTTCTTCAGGGTCAATTGACACTTTTCGGAACACACAGATATCTTATATAAATCATTCGGCAATTCGTTTTCGTCATCTGATGACTTAACAAGACAGTAAATGACAGCATCATCTGCAAACAATCTAAGACGGCTACTCAGATTGTCTCCTACGTCGTTAATAAGATCTGGAACAATAGACGGCCTATAACACTTCCTTGAGAAACGCCGGATATTACTTCTGTCATACTCGATGACATTCCGTCCATTACTACGAACTGTGACCATTCTGAAACGAAATTACGAAACCAGTACCCCAACTGAGGCGATATTCCCATAGACACTCAATTTGGTTAGAAGACGCTTGTGAGGAACGGTATCAAAAGCCTTCTGGAAATCTAAAAATATGGAATCAATTTGATATCCCCTCTCCATAGCAATCATTACTTCATGAGTATAAAGTGCTACTTGTGTTTCACAAGAACGATATTTTCTGACTTCGTGCTGACTATGTGTCAATAAATTGTTTTCCTCGAGGTATTCCGTAATGCTGGAACACAGCATATGTTCCAAAACCCTACTTCAAGTCGACGTTAGTGATATGGGCCTGTTATTCAGCGGATTACTCCTACTTCGGTTTTTGTGTATTGGTGTGACTTGAGGAATTTTCCAGTGTTTAGGTACGGATGTTTCTGTGAGCGAGCGGCTGTATGAAAAATGTAGGTATGTATAAATTAACAACTGCACCAAACACATTAGATTATATTTTTTCCGAATTGTTTTTGATATAACTATCGATCGATTAATCTCGAAATTATGTGTGCATTATGGCGCCGAAGTTATCTTTATATTTTATAAAATTACCTACTTTAAATGTGCGTTACTTCAAAACGATAAAAAGGTGTTACAGTTATTTCTGTAACTGTAAATGACTGCACTGTTCAAAGGGCTTAAATAGTTACTCAGTCAGAAGTAAAAATATTGAATGAAAAATCAAGCAATCGGATTGGACGTTTGGCTTTGTGCGCTCCAAGGTTACTTGCACAACAGGAGAAAGAAGACAGATAGCGGCCTGGCTGTGAACTGAGAAGAAGTTTTGCCGATGGCCGTGGGTGTAAAATTTTTGTGTTACTAAAATGTTCGTTGAAGCAAATATTAAAGTGGTTTGACTTTCACTTGCATACAATAATTTCCGGACTTACGACGTGGTGAAGTTTCGTTGGGCGCGGCTGCCCTGGAACAATGGCTCTGGGAAGCATCATGTTGGATGAGCTATAACAGTTTATCAGAGACGTGAAGAAGCCATCTGTGCTTATCGCCTACTGCTCTCCCGACGACGCAACCCTTATAAGACAAGACTTTCATTTTGTTTAGTACAGTCTTAGGTAAAGGAGTAACAGTCATTATAGTGAAAGTGAGAATCCACAATTAACGTGCACATTATAGTCCACTGTTAACAGCAATTTGACTTTCATTTGAACATTTCACTACCGTTCTGTCCACTTTATTGAAAAGAATTACTTGTGTTAAATTTGCATCTACAGAATCGTAAGTAGATTTTTAGAATTTTTGAAATGTTCATAATTCTGTTCATTTAAACTGGAATATTAAGTATCTATGCACTGGTAGCCTTTGCCTTTCCTATTTGCAGTGCTTAAGTCAATGATTTCGTAACAGTGGGCCGCAAATCCACCAGCTGCTTCGCAGTTATCCGTTGGTCGCCTTCATTATTCAACAACATATCAATCAGAGCACGCACGGTTCAGATAAGAAAGAAACGGATAATAATATAGTTTTTTCAGGTAAAACAGTTTAGAAACTCATATGACGTATAAAGAAAAGTTTCTATGTTGGCTGATAACTTCCCGACGTCAAGAGTTAGGTTCTGTTTCACAACCATAGGAAAGCAGACGACACGTGCAGCGGGCGATTTCGCGCCTAGCGGCCGATGGTGTGGAACAGTGGCTTTCGTAGCCCCGTAGCAAAGCTTCACTGTACTTGACGCATATATATGTTATTAACTCATCCAAAGACCAATATTAAGACCAACTGGTCCAAAATCATCAGTCTTATTACAATTGATGAATAACAAACGCGACTCGATTATACGCAGTTTGTCGCGACATTAAAGTACAAATTGAATTTAAGTAAAATAGAGTGGTTGTGTTATAAACAGTGCCCCTTGCCAGATATTGTCACCTTTTGTTTCACCGTGCAGGGAAACTAGATCTGCTTGTTCTTCAGTAACGTCGAAGTCTCTGTTAATACCTGTAAAAACAACAGGAGTTGAGCAGCATCAGAGATGTCTGTATATTTACGCAGGGCTATTGAGTACCAACAAAGTTAGATGACTTTTCTAGTAAGTAATCTCACAAATTATACGCAATATCTTGGATTCGACGTGCTGCTGTATTTTCTGAAAGTAAATGTTTTACTTAGTTTGGTTTTGTCAGGAAACACTTCTTTAGCTGTAAGACACCTCTTTATGTAATAGAGGTCAGTGACAGGCTTGTCTTGTTTGACGATTTCATTGGCAATTTATAAACTTACTTGAAAGCAAATTCCACTTCAATGTTTCGAGCTCATTCACGTACGTTTCCTGTTTATAAAACTGTGAACCATATCTTTTTTTCGCATATGCTATGACGTCATTGTCGACTTCTTCATACTAATACTAGGCAGCTGTTTCATAATAATAAAGAATAATATATTTTAATGAAATACCATTGGGAACTATTAACACATAACAGCAAATTCGTGTTTGAAATGCAGTGCGATTGGAACACACTACTGTATTTCGTGGGTCGGTTGACAATGTTCGGCACTGGCTTCGGGAGACCTAACTACAAACCAAATGTCAATCATCGACTCTATCCGTTAGCGTTTTCCGAGAAAAGTGTGTCTCGTGAGTGACGAAACGTAATATTTTCCAACGAATCAGTATTTTCCTAAGCGAATGCTGGTCCAGTATGAGTATATAGGCCACAAAATTATCACTTGTGAATGTGTTCTCTAAGGCCTGGAATATCTCATGTATATATGGTCGACTTCATACTGACTGGTATACCCATACTATGAGTTATATTACGATTTCATCCATAGGACAACTACATCGTGAGCGATCAACCTGATTCCAGCAGGGTCAGTCTCCAATACGCATGTCATCTCTGGTGCAGGAGTGGTTTCTATAGCAGAATGAGATTTTTCTTTTCGAGCGGTCACCTCCTGCACCAAATCGAAATATCATTGAATAGGCGCGTGCAGAGATTAAAAGTAACATATGAGAAAATTGTTCTGACTCCATGTAAGGAAATGGAGTTGACTTCGGAACGTCACGCCACATACCTAGGAGGAAGTAGCACAAAATGTGACACTTGTTAACACTTCGTATATTCCCTTTCTTTGGAATTCAGGTGGTGATTCGAATCGGAGACAATTCGACCAGATTTAAGTGGTAATGAAACCACGGCCTGCTAACTTTTGACGGCCGAAAATATCTTATTAAGAAATATTATGTAATTTTTATTCTGTTAATTTATCTTTGCAACTGCTTAAACATATTTACACTCTAAGAAGGATATGTTGGCCGAAAGTAGATTCCGAACCGAATTCTGCGCACGGATGGTAGGTTCCGAGTTTGTATATTTTCCCCCGAGTTACAATATTGTCTAGTCTCTTACCTTGAATCCGTCCCACTAATCAACAACGTTTCCTAGGTCTGAAATCCTATGAAAGACGCGGTACAGTCATCTTGTCAACACTGCCAAAAAATGTAAGTATTTAAATTACGGTCATAATTATAAGCGTTGTCTACTATTATGAGCAGTGCTGTATCTCCTCTAGCGTGATTTACTCTGGTGTAGCATAGGGGATTGTCCAAACTACAGCTCTGGTTGTTTCAAGTAGACCTTAATAAGTCTTCCATTTATTTATATTACCATCTCTCACAAAGTTGTGAATCTAATGCTTTCGTCTCGTCATTATGTATCTTTGAACCTTTCACTCTCAACATCGTATTTCTCTTGATTATTTAAACTGCAATGATGAAACATACTGTTCAGCACAAAATCTTTTACATAGTTTACAATTTTATCTATCTTCCTTTTCGTAAGCCTTTTTTATTTCAATCGTTTTCCAGATCTGTCTGGACTTTTGTTTATAGATTCAAACAAAATTAGAGTTACATTTGAAATTTAAGCTTTTATTTACTCATTTATTATTTTCCATAGGTTATAAATTTTAACACCCTTCATTATATTTTATTTTCAAGTTTATATCCTTACCTTAGTTTTTAATTGCACAAATTAAAAACAGTGTCCTTAATTCACGCTGGGTACCATTTTATTTTCACTTGGCACGTCGGATTAACAGTGGTTGCCAGTTGTTTTATAGAAAATCACGAAGAGCAACAACCGTGTTTGGTCATTCAGCTATTACTGGTTTCGACCCCTGCCTTCCCTATAAAAAATGGGTGTACACTGAAGCGCCAAATAAACTGATTTAGGCATGCGTATTCAAATTCATAGACATGTAAACGGGCAGAATACGGCGTTGCGATCGGCAACGGCTATGTAACACAAGTGTCTGGCGCATTCACTCCAATGAATAATGTGAGTAAGGTAGAGTCCTGATCCCATCCCCACAGACGAACCATTTGTGTCATGACGGAACAGTCCTATTTTCAGATGCAATGCAGTATGTACCTCATGATCAATTGTCAAAAGGTCCCTGGCACACTATAATGCGGAGCAGCGCCAACGCCACTGAGCGGCCACCTCCTATAATCCGCAATCTTGAAAACCTTGAAGCCACTCGATGGACTCTCTGCGTCCACCTCTGGATGGCACCTACATCATTGACATGAGTCCCTCAAACTCCTTAATCTGCAAACCATTCGCTTAATTTTTCGTCAGGCTAGGAACCTTTTCATTTAAAGGTGTTATTCGGAAAGAGTTATCGGGCGCACATCCGAACACATCAAATTCTTCCTGTTTGTACCCTAATTCTTCATGTAGATTGCAAACTTTTACCCAGTAGATGAAACTATCTGTTTCCAAGTAAACCAACTTGGGAACGAGGAAAATTGGCTTAACAGAGTCATAGTGAAAGCGGTACATGTGGATCTTTGGACAGATCCCGAATACACATACTGACATAGACAGTTTTCGTGAACTGCACTAAAACCTTACCCATCTCATAACGACTAGTCCGTCACTGAAGACAGTGGTCCGTATGAAATTTGGCACCATAACACCCATCCCACCAATAAAATAAATGAATTTCGCGGCCTTCTCTAACGTTCTCTGTCGTTTTTCCGAAAACCGAATTATTCATTAATCTGCTGATTTACCATTTGGACGTCCGCATTTTACATTCGGGTTAATCCTCGAAAAACTTGTGTGGGAAGTTGCTTGTGCTTATAGCGATAATGTCCCTGTGATCAAGCCGTTGATTTTCATATTTGTTGGATGTTGGCGGACAGTATCAGAAGTAACTTCCACGGCACAGCTCACAACGCATGCAACTTTAAGTACCAACTGCCATAAAGACGACTGACACTTCCAATATAGCCACTGACTATAAATACTACCTGAGAAATACCACTAAGCCTGAAAGTACATTTAGATTTAGGTTGGCCAAGGTACAGGATGTTACTAATGTACTGAGGAAAATGAAGAACAGTTTTAGTAATGACATTTATGGTTCAAGTTCAGCCATGTTAAAGTGTGATTCAGTTCAACTGCCAGAATTGATAACACATGTAGTAAATACATGTATTTTGGAGGCTCAGTTCCCAAAGGCACTAAAGTTTGTTAAACTCAATCCAATACACAAAAAAGGCAGCCTCTCAAGTTGTGATAATTTTAGGCCTGTTTCAGTTTTGCCAATCTTGTCGAAAGTGATAGAAGGTATATTAAATAATCAAATAGTAAAATACTTTGAAGAAAACAAAATCTTCACTGATAGTCAATTTGGCTTCAGATCAGGGTTAGGAACTGTTAAATCTGCCTTATCACTTTTAACACAGTGTGTGAAGCAACTAGAAAGCAATCTAGTGGTTCAGAATAAACTCTTTGATTTATCAAAAGCTTTCGACACTGTGTCTCATGAAATCTTATTGAACAAACTGCAATTATATGGCCTTACAGGAAGTGCTCTGGAATTGATAAAATCTTATCTAATTAATAGAGTGCAGAAGGTGGTTTTTAATGGTGCAGAATCAGATTACTTACCTGTGTGCATGGGTGTCCCCTCAAGGTTCTGTACTTGGCCCAATTCTATTTATTATTTATATAAATGACTTACCATGTAACATAGTTGGGCCGTCAACTAGGACTTACTTATTTGCAGATGAACTTGCAGCCTGTATAACTGCAAAAACAGCACAGAAGGTGAAATATGAAGCAGACCAGTGCACTGTCAAAGTTGAAAATTGGTATAAAGGTTGTGTCAACCGAAAAAAATACAAGACCTGTATGTATCGTGGAATAATAACACTGAACTTGAGCAGAGCTCAAATGCTGTTAATTTCCTTGGAATCTCAATTGATTCAAAATTATCATGGGGTACCCATATAGAAAAAGTGGGAAGCAGCATTAGCAAAGGAATATTTGCTCTAAGGATGCTGCGTCTTTGTCTAACATTTCCTATGGTACAATACTGTGGGGACATCAAAGCAAGGCAGCTAATGTCTTCAAACTACAAAAGAAGGCAATAAGACTGATATGGAGCTTGGCTTCCAGAGCTTACCGTAGGCCAAGCTTTAAAAAATTACAGATTATGACCCTGCCTTCAATTTTATACTACAGTGTGTAATGCATATTAAGAAAAACTATCCGGGTTATCAACAGTATGACATGCAACATAATTATAACACAAGAAACAAGCAGGACCTAGTTTCTTTCCGATGTAAGTATAAAAAAACACAAAAATGCTTCTTATGCAAGCACATAAAATTTTTTAATGTCATACCCCAACATATCAGGGATCCTCCAATTCAACAACTCAAAAAAAAAGTAAAGAAATTGCTTCTTGAGCTCAGCATTTATGAAACTGATGAATTTTTAAGGAAGGCAAAGAATATGGTATGACTACACTATGTGGTCAGTTTTTATATGCTTCTATATATGAGTAAGTCTGTAATTGGCTAAATTTACTATGCAATATCAATTTGTACCAGAAGTTTCTCTGTTTTGTTTTTGTGTGAAGGTACCATAATTATTTGTGTAATATTTTTCTTGTTTTTGTAATTATTTGTGTAACATTTATACTATGTAATATTGACTTTTGTAATGCCTCAGATGATCTCTAGGTCTCTACAACAATAAAAATCAGTCAATCAATCAATCAATCATGGTAGATACCTGTCTTTTCTCACAATTTGACTGATTATAATACCCACTTTCAAGTTTAACATTTGAGTGATTTCGGGTTGAAGGGTGACAACGTCAGTCTCATGCCTGACACTGCTGAGAAGTGCATTTCGTTTTCAAAGAGAATCATGGAAGGAATCATGCACCGACCCCTGGATTCACTTTGTTTCATGCTTTTGTCTCTTCAGAGACTTGCTGGGATGATGAGTTAGGAGACCACATATTCCGAGTTTACTTTCCAGGCTCCACGGAGCTGTTACCGAGAGTTTACTATTCTTAGTCGTTTCTATTGTGTGTCACGCTAATGGGGTCGCATAACTTTCCTCGAAGGTGTACGTCCTTGCTGGGCGTTCCCTGTCCTCTCGCTATTGGGGTCAGGCAGGAAAGAATTTTCTTCAAAACACATCTGACTCGGTCTCTTCACTAATGTGCACCATGAGTCAGTAAATTCCTTACTTCAGTCTCCAGTTTGCCGCCAATGTCATATTGTGCAATCGTATAAACTCTCACACTCGGACCGTAGCCTCCCGTCGACCTGCCGCTTCTGTTGTCATGTTTTCTTCCTTCCTCTGATGATTGTAGTGATGTGACGCTGCGCGTGTTCTCTGTTTCACCTGGTTACCATGACTTTTTGTTTAATGCTACTACACTACTGGCCATTAAAATCGCTACACCACGAAGATGACGTGCTACAGACGCGAAATTTAACCGACAGCAAAAAGATGCTGTGATATACAAATGATTAGCTTTTCAGAGCATTCACGCAAGGTTGACGCCGGTGGCGACACCTACAACGTGCTGACATGAGGAAAGTTTCCAACCGATTTCTCATCCACAAGCATCAGTTGACCGGCCTTGCCTGGTGAAACGTTGTTGTGATGCATCGTATAAGGAGGAGAAATGCGTAGCATCACGTTTCCGACTTCGGTAAAGGTCAGATTGTAGCATATCGCGATTGCGGTTTATCGTGTCGCGACACTGTTGCTCGCGTTGGTCGAGATCAATGGCTGTTAACAGAATATGGAATCGGTGGGTTCAGGAGGATAATACGGAACACCGTACCGGATCCCAACGGCCTCGTATCGCTATTAGTCGAGATGACAAGTTGTAACGGATCGTGCAGCCACGTCTCGATCAAAGGGTTCAAATTGCTCTGAGCACTATGGGACTTAACATCTGAAGTCATCAGTCCCCTAGAACTTAGAACTACTTAAACCTAAGGACATCACACACATCCATGCCCGAGGCAAGATTAGAACATGTGACTGTAGCAGTCGCACGGTTTCAGAATGTAGCGCCTAGAACTGCTCGGGCACTCCGGCCGACAGGTCTCGATCCCTGAGTCTACAGATGGAAACTTTTGCAAGACAACAACATGAGCACGATCAGGTGGTCAATGATGGGCGAGCAACTGGCTCGTCACAATACGCCAGTCACTACTCTTGATGAACTGTGGTATTGTGTTGAAGCTGCGTGGGCGGCTGTACCTATACACGCCATCCAAGCTCTGTTTGACTCAATGTCCAGGCGAATCAAGGCCGTTATTGCGGCTAGAGGTGGTTGTTTTGGGTACTGATTTCTCAGGATCTATGTACCCAAACTGCGTGAAAATGTAATCACATGTCAGTTCTTGTATAATATATTTGTCCAATTAATACCAGGTTATCATCTGCATTTCTTCTTGGTGTAGCAATTTTGGCCGGAAGAGTAGCCGTGCGGTTCTGGGCGCTAACGCCTGGAACCGGGCGACCGCTACGGTCGCAGGTTCTAATCCTGCCTCGGGCATGGATGTGTGTGATGTCCTTAGGTTAGTTAGGTTTAATTAGTTCTAAGTTCTAGGCGACTGATGACCTCAGAAGTTAAGTCGCATAGTGCCCAGAGCCATTTGAACCATTTTGTAGCAATTTTAATGGCCAGTAGTGCACTTACAAGTTTATTTATCTAAATATACAATGAGTTTTACACTGAATATTTTCATGAATAATACAATGAATATTTAAATAGTTTTTTCATTAATTTACAGAAAAATTATCATTTACACCTTAAGTTACTTTATTTTATAATGATTCATTTACTTCTTGAATGAGCTTGGATTGATGATATGTAGGTTAGTTAATTAGTTCATCATGCCACTGGTTTTCTTTTATTTTTCTTTTGACCTACTTTAACGATTTAAATAATTAGTATTATTGTACCAATAATTGATTATTTACTAGTTCATAGCTCGTCCTGTCAGCCTTTTGGGATCTGCTGCTATCTCAAACATATTTACATTCTTTTGCTGTATCATCTGTGATCCATTTATATTTTTGTTTTCATGGCTAATTGCCGTATGAGCACTGCAAGTATTCCTATCTAGTGCGTCTGTAGAACAGCACGTCATTCTTCAGCAAATAATGCTGACGAATGTCAGCTGAGTTCCCGTCTTTCCACTTATGTTTGAGCCTTAATACCTCTGGGTCTTTGTTCTGTTTGAATAAGTCATTGTCACCATTGCAACGATTGGGTAACGGCTATGATATCGTCATTAACTCACTCCCACTATCTACTACTGCGTTAATGTCAATACCCTTGACTATCACACGATGTACTGGACTTACTTCTGAAGTATTCTTGTCTTCTACTTCCTCCAATAATAGGTCAACAATTAATTCGTAACTAAGCCGATGTATGTGTGTTTGATCTGTCACAACTGCATGTTTATGGACATCCATAGTTGTGTCATGCTCCATCAACATTTGATGGTCTCCATCGAGAGTTTGGGGAGAAGTATTTCCCTTTTTTAAATTCTTCAATTGTAGTCTCGCTGCTTCTAGATCATCTTCTACAGTAACCAATCTAGATTTTAAATCCTCATTTTAACAGCTTGCTACTACCTTTAAGTTTATCCCCTCTTCACACATGTGTCGAATGATGTATAATTTGAATTTTAGAGCTTGGCAAGTATTCTTTAAGTGTGATAGTACTGCACACTTAGATTCTGGGAATTTGTTAGAGTCTACATTAATTGTGTCTGTACTTGCACCCTGATTCAACTCGTTATCATATTTGTTATGAGTTCACTGAGAATTGCAGATTCAAATTTTCAGCTATGTCGTCATTTATTACGACGATGTTTCCAGTGTCTGGTATGACAATTACATAGTCTCGGTAACACTGCCGTACTACATCCTTGTATGTGAAAAATTGTTTATTTTTTAATCTGATTGACCAGAATGTTCACATTCCTTTACATAATCTGGTTCGTTTTACCGATCCAGACGGATATTTTCCCTGTATTTTCCTCTCCATGATCGCCTTGTTCTTCCCGATTTTGTTCGATTCCCACTATCCAGAACGGACTCTGTCTGCTTTTCTTTCAAAGTTTTGTTGAAGAATTTTAGTAGCTCTTGTAGCGTGTCGAAGTTTGATCAGGTGTACTTATCCGTACTTCCTTATTTTTTTCTATGACCTGTATTAGCCGTATTTTGTCGGTTAATCGTATCGTCTTGACCGATCGTAGCGTTACAGCTTACAGTAGGAATTGATTATCCTACTGAAAATCATTTTTCGTCTCTGCAGAACCAAACATCTGCAGCATATACATTAATGCTTCGTAGGTTAAGTTGAGAGGTCATCCTTATCGTCAGTGTCAGTCCCATCTGTCTCGTCCCACCACCTCAGTTGTGACTTCCTCCCTATTTGCAGTATTTGTACGGATAATTTTAATTCCGACTCTTGTATGTCACAACTTAACCTATTTATTGCTGGGGTGGGCTTGTCACCCGTGTCTGCAGAAAGTGTATTATCTGCTTGATCTTCTGCAATACCTAACGTCAATCAATCCTAACAGTTCCCAGGATTTGGTGGTCGCAATTCAACCTCCATCTGTGGTTCTTTTCTCTGGTAATTACACGAAGTATTTACCTGTGGCTGCGTTCTCACACCACCTCCCCATCTGCTTTCTCTCCATGGACAAGGAGATCGCTGATTAAAATCAGTCTGTCGGTTATCCCGAATTCTCCAGTTTCCATTCCTATTTTCGTCTATATTCCGCCTGTTCCAACCACTATTAAAACCATATCCATTACGCTGTGGTCTAGTATTTCCACTAGTCCCATTTCCGTAATTATTCCCATTTCGTCCAGAATTCAATCCCAATACCGGCCTACCATCACTACATTATTATTCACTTTACTATTACGTGTTCTTTCAATATTATTCTGTCCTGAATCGCTACGTCTTTGAGCGTCGTTTTCATACATGAGTACTAATTCGCTCAAAACACCTTTGAAAGTATCTACATTATCGCCCCCACGTCCTATCAAGGCTTGTTGATACTTCATTGGCAGTTTCGGTTTGCATATTTGAATCAATTCTTATTTATTTATTTATTTATTGTTCCATGGGACCACATTAAGGAGAAGTCTCCATGGTCATGGAACGAGTCAATACATGAAATTGTAACACGATTGTAGAAACAGATAAAATGAAATATAAGAAACATATTCAGTTGTAGATTGTACAAACAGATAAAATGAAATATAAGAAACATATTCAGACGACAATTCGTTAGTTTAAATAAAGAAAATCAAGAATGTAACACTGGAATTTGCTTAATTTTTTAGCTCTTCCAGGAGGTCCTCGACAGAATAGAAGGAGTGAGCCATGAGGAAACTCTTCAGTTTAGGCTTACAAGTGTTTGGGCTACTGCTAAGATTTTTGAGTTCTTGTGGTAGCTTATTGAAAATGGATGCAGCAGTACAAACAGATAAAATGAAATATAAGAAACATATTCAGACGACAAGTCGTTAGTTTAAATAAAGAAAATCAAGAATGTAACACTGGAATTTGCTTAATTTTTTAGCTCTTCCAGGAGGTCCTCGACAGAACAGAAGGAGTGAGCCATGAGGAAACTCTTCAGTTTAGGCTTACAAGTGTTTGGGCTACTGCTAAGATTTTTGAGTTCTTGTGGTAGCTTATTGAAAATGGATGCAGCAGAACACTGCACTCTTTTCTGCACAAGAGTCAAGGAAGTGCATTCCACATGCACATTTGATTTCTGCCTAGTATTAACTGAGTGAAAGTTGCTAACTCTTGAGAATAAGCTAATATTGCTAACAACAAACGACATTAAAGAAAATATATACTGTGAGGGCAATGTCAAAATTCCCAGCCTATTGAATAGGGGTCGACAAGAGGTTTTAGAACTTACACCACATATAGCTCGAACAGCCCGTTTTTGAGCCAAAAATACCCTTTTTGAATTAGAAGAATTACCCCAAAAAATAATACTATATGACATAAGCGTATGAAAATATGCGAAGTAGACTACTTTTCGTGTTGAAATGTCACTTATTTCAGATACTGTTCTAATGGTAAATAAAGCGGCTTTTAGTTTCTGAACAAGATCCTGAACATGGGCTTTTCACAACAGCTTACTATCTATCCGAACGCCTAGGAACTTGAACTGTTCCGTCTCGCTTATAACACGCCCATTCTGTCTGATTAAAATATCAGTTCTTGTTGAATTGTGAGTTAGAAACTGTAAGAACTGAGTCTTACTGTGATTTAGCATCAAATTATTTTCCAAAAGCCACGAACTTATTTGATAATGTTTCAATATTACATACAAGATCCTTCACTACCAAGCTGGTGTCATCATCAAACAGAAATATTTTTGAATCACCTGTAATACTAGAAGGCATATCATTTATACACTCCTGGAAATGGAAAAAAGAACACATTGACACCGGTGTGTCAGACCCACCATACTTGCTCCGGACACTGCGAGAGGGCTGTACAAGCAATGATCACACACACGGCACAGCGGACACACCAGGAACCGCGGTGTTGGCCGTCGAATGGCGCTAGCTGCGCAGCATTTGTGCACCGCCGCCGTCAGTGTCAGCCAGTTTGCCGTGGCATACGGAGCTCCATCGCAGTCTTTAACACTGGTAGCATGCCGCGACAGCGTGGACGTGAACCATATGTGCAGTTGACGGACTTTGAGCGAGGGTGTATAGTGGGCATGCGGGAGGCTGGATGGACGTACCGCCAAATTGCTCAACACGTGGGGCTTGAGGTCTCCACAGTACATCGATGTTGTCGCCAGTGGTCGGCGAAAGGTGCACGTGCCCGTCGACCTGGGACCGGACCGCAGCGACGCACGGATGCACGCCCAGACCGTAGGATCCTACGCAGTGCCGTAGGGGACCGCACCGCCACTTCCCAGCAAATTAGGGACACTGTTGCTCCTGGGGTATCGGCGAGGACCATTCGCAACCGTCTCCATGAAGCTGGGCTACGGTCCCGCACACCGTTAGGCCGTCTTCCGCTTACGCCCCAACATCGTGCAGCGCGCCTCCAGTGGTGTCGCGACAGGCGTGAATGGAGGGACGAATGGAGACGTGTCGTCTTCAGCGATGAGAGTCGCTTCTGCCTTGGTGCCAATGATGGTCGTGTGCGTGTTTGGCGCCGTGCAGGTGAGCGCCACAATCAGGACTGCATACGACCGAGGCACACAGGACCAACACCCGCCATCATGGTGTGTGGAGCGATCTCCTACACTGGCCGTACACCTCTGGTGATCGTCGAGGGGACACTGAATAGTGCACGGTACATCCAAACCGTCATCGAACCCATCGTTCTACCATTCCTAGACCGGCAAGGGAACTTGCTGTTCCAACAGGACAATGTACGAAAGCATGTATCCCATGCCACCCAACGTGCTCTAGAAGGTGTAAGTCAACTAGCCTGGCCAGCAAGATCTCCGGATCTGTCCCCCATTGAGCATGTTTGGGACTGGATGAAGCGTCGTCCCACGCGGTCTGCACGTCCAGCACGAACGCTGGTGCAACTGAGGCGCCAGGTGGAAATGGCATGGCAAGCCGTTCCACAGGACTACATCCAACATCTCTACGATCGTCTCCATAGGAGAATAGCAGCCTGCATTGCTGCGAAATGTGGATATACACTGTACTAGTGCCGACATTGTGCATGCTCTGTTGCCTGTGTCTATGTGCCTGTTGTTCTGTCAGTGTGATCAGGTGATGTATCTAACCCCAGGAATGTGTCAATAAAGTTTCCCCTTCCTGGGACAATGAATTCACGGTGTTCTTATTTCAATTTCCAGGAGTGTATATATAAGAAACAGCAGTGGCCCCAGCATCGACCCTTGGGGAACGCCCCATTTAACAGTGCCCTATTGGGACTGAACATCACTACTACTCTCAATATTGCGGAGAATTACCTTCTGCTTTCTGTTCTTAAAGTAAGAGGCGAACCAATTGTAAGCTACTCCCCTTATTCCATAATGGTCCGACTTCTGCAGTAATATTTTGTGGTCAACACAGTCAAAAGCCTTCGTTAAATCAAAGAAAACACCTAACGTTCGCAACCTTTTATTTAATCCGTCCAAAACCTCACAGAGAAAAGAGAGTACAGCATTTTCAGTTGTTAAGCCATTTCTAAAATCAAACTGTACATTTGACACCAAATTATGTGAATTTAAATGCTCCAGTAACGTTGTATATACAACCCTCTCGATAACTTTAGCAAACACCGATGGCATAGAAATAGGTCTATAATTGTCAACATTATCCCTGTCTCCCTTTTTATAAAGTGGCTTCACTACCCAGTACTTTAATCGGTCAGGAAACCGACCACTCCTAAAGGAAAAGTTACAGATATGGCTAAGTACTGGGTTAACATACATGGAACAATACTTCAGTATTCTGCTAGATACCCCGTCATACTTGTCAGTTTCATGGAGGAGCATTTCAGGTAATCGTCTCGGAACACTTTTTTCTACGAGCGCTATATGATTCCCTGTTGGGACTATGTTTCTATTTAGTTTACCTGCTGTATTCAGAGAGTGATTATTAAATACTGTACATATATGCGACTTATCAGTAACACGGGCATTCCATCTACGCACTGATTCTATATCCTCGACCTGTCTCTGCAGAACAGCCACTTCCTTTATGACTGACCATTTGGTTTTAATTTTATCCTGAGACTTAGCTATTCTATCTGCATACCACATACTTTTTGCCTTCCTAATAACTTTTTAAGCACCTTACAATACTGTTTGTAATGGGCTGCTGCATTTAGATTGTGACTGTTTCTAACGTTTTGATATAATTGCCACTTTGTTCTACAAGATATTCTTATGCCTTTAGTCAGCCACCCACGCTGCCTGTTTGTGCTAGTACCCTGTTTTGAACGTTCTAACGGAAAGCAACTTTCAAAGAGCACGAGAAAAGTCTTGAGGAAAGCATAATATTTATCGTCTACTGTATCAGCACTATAAACATCTTGCCACTCTTGTTCCTTCATAAGGTATACAAAAGTCTCTACAGCAACTGGATCAGCTTTCCTAAAAAGTTGGTAACTACACTCCTGGAAATTGAAATAAGAACACCATGAATTCATTGTCCCAGGAAGGGGAACTTTATTGACACATTCCTGGGGTTAGATACATCACATGATCACACTGACAGAACCACAGGCACATAGACACAGGCAACAGAGCATGCACAATGTCTGCACTAGTACAGTGTATATCCACATTTCGCAGCAATGCAGGCTGCTATTCTCCCATGGAGACGATCGTAGAGATGCTGGATGTAGTCCTGTGGAACGGCTTGCCATGCCATCTCCACTTGGCGCCTCAGTTGGACCAGCGTTCGTGCTGGACGTGCAGACCGCGTGAGACGACGCTTCATCCAGTCCCAATCATGCTCATTGGGGGACAGATCCGGAGATCTTGCTGGCCAGGGTAGTTGACTTACACCTTCTAGAGCACGTTGGGTGGCACGGGATACATGCGGACGTGCATTGTCCTGTTGGAACAGCAAGTTCCCTTGCCGGTCTAGGAATGGTAGAACGATGGGTTCGATGACGGTTTGGATGTACCGTGCACTATTCAGTGTACCCTCGACGATCACCAGAGGTGTACGGCCAGTGTAGGAGATCGCTCCCCACACCATGATGCCGGGTGTTGGCCCTGTGTGCCTCGGTCGTATGCAGTACTGATTGTGGCGCTCACCTGCATGGCGCCAAATACGCATACGACCATCATTGGCACCGAGGCAGAAGCGACTCTCATCGCTAAAGACGACACGTCTCCATTCGTCCCTCCATTTACGCTTGTCGCGACACCACTGGAGGCGGGCTGCACGATGTTGGGGTGTGAGCGGAAGACGGCCTAACGGTGTGCGGGACCGTAGCCCAGCTTCATGGAGACGGTTGCGAATGGTCCTCGCCGATACCCCAGGAGCAACAGTGTCCCTAATTTGCTGGGAAGTGGCGGTGCGGTCCCCTAAGGCACTGCGTAGGATCCTACGATCTTGGCGTGCATCCGTGCGTCGCTGCGGTCCGGTCCCATGTCGACGGGCACGTGCACCTTCCGCCGACCACTGGCGACAACATCGATGTACTGTGGAGACCTCACGCCCCACGTGTTGAGCAATTCGGCGGTACGTCCACCTGGCCTCCCGCATGCCCACTATACGCCCTCGCTCAAAGTCTGTCAACTGCACATACGGTTCACGTCCACGCTGTCGCGGCATGCTACCAGTGTTAAAGACTGCGATGGAGCTCCGTATGCCACGGCAAACTGGCTGACACTGACGGCGGCGGTGCACAAATGCTGCGCAGCTAGCGCCATTCGACGGCCAACACCGCGGTTCCTGGTGTGTCCGCTGTGCCGTGTGTGTGATCATTGCTTGTACAGCCCTCTCGCAGTGTCCGGAGCAAGTATGGTGGGTCTGACACACCGGTATCAATGTGTTCTTTTTTCCATTTCCAGGAGTGTATATTTAACATGTGTTGCAGCACAAAAATCTTTTAGACTTAAAATTTGTGCATCATCATCTGAAAGGCCATTCTCCTTTTTGCTAACAGAATGCCCTTCTAGTAATGAGGAATGAACAAAAATATTGTCTCTGGTTGTTCTACTGTTCCCTTGCACTCTCGTTGGAAAGAATACGGTTTGCATAAGATTATATGAATTAAGGTCTACCAACATCCTTTTCCTTGCACAATCACTTATACAATTAATATTTAAATCACCACATATAACTAACTTTTTTTATTTCCTATCAAGTGAACCGAGAACCTCCTCTAGCTTTAGCAAAAATGTTGTGAAATCGGAGTCTGGGTATCTATAAATAACAACAGTAACAAGTTTAGATCCACTAAATGAAACCACACCTGCACAACATTCAAACACTTTTCAGTGCAGTACTTTGAAACATCAATTGACTCAAATAGGATACCGTTTTTCACATACATGGCTACTCCCCCACACCGCAAAGAGCTCCTAGAAAAGCTGCCAGCCAACCTACATCCTGGTAAAGAAAGCCTCTGAATTATCTCCTTATTTAAGAAGTGTTCAGATATACCAATAGTTTCAGAGTCAACATCTCTAAGCAGTTCACTGACTTTATCTCTAATACCCTGTATATTTTTATTAAATGTACTAATTCCCTCATTAATCGGATACCTAAGCTTTGTCGAAAGCGGTTTCTTTGTTAGAGAGACTTCCCTTAAGCAGGAATACCTATCAGCTGACTTCAATGTAAAAAAGGTACAGCTCTAACACCCACAACTACCGGAATTTTTCCATGAGTGATCCCACCACCCCCACCTATGCTGTCACCTATAAGCTTTGCCAACCTCCCCTTTCCATACCTGTTGAGGTGTAGGCCATGTCTAGTGAAACCCGTCCTGCTGATAGACTCCAACGACACCACTGAAATGTGATTCATGCCTTCTGTCATCAGCACACCCCCAAGTCTGATGTTATTACGCCTGACGGCTGTATTAAGGTGAGGCCGATCGTGACGCTGAAACAGTTCCACGAAGTGCACATTCGTGTTGCCAGTCTGAGTGGCTATCTTTTCCAGGTCACCATTTGTGTCATACTCCCCATCCCTATCAATACTATTACCAGCCCCACCCACAATCACTACCTGATCCTCTTTAGTAAAATCCCTACATAACCCCCCTATGTTAACAGTCACCTGAGCCAATCCTGCATTAGGCTTCACAATGCTGGTGACCTGGTACTCACTCCCCAAAACTTCCTGCAACTGCTGGCCTACACCTCTACCATGAGAACTATCTAACAGCAGACCCTTCTTCTTTCTCTTAGACTTTGCATCTGTCCTAGCCACCGTAACTGCTGAGGTCTGCTGCATAATTCCTACATCTACAGCTACTAGAGATTCCTCTCCACTAGACTTTGACAGTTGCTCATATCTATTACAAACACCGATAGTAAAACTATCTGAAAATCTCCTTCTCCTAGCAGATCCCTTGCCAACAGCCAGCTCCCATTCCCCAACCCTCTTCTCCCTCCTCATCCTATCTAGCTCCTCCTGTGCGTTTTTCAACTGCACCTGAAGGGCACAGATCTTACGCTCCTGCTCCTCTATCAACTTACTCTTGCTACATAACCTGCAATTCCAGGAGAGGATCTCGCCAGAAAGCCCACTGGCTTCCCCACTGCATTCCCCCCAGTGAAAATACTTCGAACAAGTCTCACACCGCAATCCACTACTCACGAACCCACGGCAAAGCCCACACTTCTGACTCATGGTCAAATTTTACAGTTATTGAAACAAGAAAACAACTTTATCTAAGTTCCGCGACTAAAATAATCACAAACTTGCTCTACAAGGGAAGTAACTACTATTATTGACAGTATTAATCAACAACAAATGAGAATATAACAAAATACTAACACAGAAAGAAAATCAAACGTCTAATGACAGAGTAACGAAACTGAAAGAAGTTCGCAAAAATTTCGTCTGAAGTTATTTCACCGGAATACACTAAGAACACCGGTTGAAGACTACTAAAGTTCCTAAATAAACTACTATACACAAACAATTAATTAGTACTTAGCTTTCGATGCGCCGCTACAGCTGCACCTGGTCAGCGCGGAATGTAAACACGGGTAAAAGGTTAAGTTGCTCGATACGAAACACTCACAAATATCACGTCACAACAAAAGAAAGCCAGAGGTGAATGAAGAAACCCCTAATAAGCCACTTATATAGTAAAAACCGTCAAAATATATATCTGAAACCTAAAAATAGGTGAAAACTTAGAGAGCGATCTCACACGCAGTCACGCGCTTCTCCGTTACTATATGGGTTACCTAAGTATTGGTTCCTTTTAGCCATATTCTCAAAGAATTTGACAGCTGTGTTTCACGCAAATTTCCTAATGAGACATTTTGTAATAATCCATATTTTATTGCCATTTGAGCCTCAGGTGACCAATATCCTGCTATAAAGGCAGCTCTAAACGAATCATACGAATCGCATATTTCTGCTATCTTCTCCATATTTTCAGCAACAATTCCGTCCATATGTGCACAAATAAAATCTAACTTATGTTTCAATGGCCAATGTGTCGGTATTCCTACATTAAATTGGTCAATAAATGTGCGGGGATGGAGAACATTTGCATCTTCGCTATAGTGCTGGTGTTTCCGCACTGTAAGAAAGTGGCTATCATCAAAACCTCTCGCTTCTCTCTGTGATGTACGTCCTGGGTTTTGAAGACAGGAATTCTGTCCTTGGTTTGCCTTAAATATACACAAATGTGTAGCTTGGCTCATTCTGTGACATTTGTGCCGTAGAATTACTTGCAGGTTCCATTGCGCAATATGCGTACATAACGCCCGCTACCGGCTCTGTATCTTGAGGTGTAAACAGCTCTGGCTCGTTAGACGTCGTACTGTAACCAGTCGGTATTCGTCCTACAGGTTACGGCGTTGCGTAACGCGTCTCTATAGTTTGATGAGCGTATGTCACGCTTTGTGCTTGGCATACTGAACCTCTGCTGCAAACGACACTTCTGTATTCCGTATTGACTTGTTTTTCTTTCTTGAATCCACACTGTTCCCTGCGGTTACCGTGATGTTCTGGCATAGCTAGTTTGGACTAATTTACCGTTCGCAGTTTGCGGTTTCGGACTGGCAACCGCGTGTGCCTTACGTCACACGTAATTACGCGTACCCTTTTTGTCGTGTTATCTGCAAACGTTGATTTTGCATTCTTCATAGTAGTATCTGCCGACACTAAAGTAGATTCTGTCGTAGTCTGCGACTCCTCACTAACACTCTATACGTCACCTCGACTTTCGATCGAACGTAAGACTTCCGATCTCTGCCGTTGAAATTGATGTTCATTTTTCTCTCGTATTTTTAGAATACGAGCTTCGAATTTCTCTAATGCTGCTTTTGTCGTTCTTTTGTGAGACGTCGTCTCAGCAAAAACAACCTTCGACTTGTTGTTTAACCTTTTTGACACTCTGTTGCGTAACTCCACGCAACGTAATGATGTCTGCTTGGACAGTGTCAATGTCTGGTCTCAATTGTTTGTGCCCTGTAACGAGCGTTTGAAGCGTTATTTGCGCTTTCTTAGCTTCAGTTCGTGTTTGATCTAATTGGCCTTGAATATTATCAGGCGTTTTTTGTATTTCCTTGTTAGTTTCTTTTAGCCCCAGTGTTAAATCTATTTGCCCTTGTATTATGCGCCCTTCCAATTGTTTTTTCCCTTGTGTTATGCACCCATCTATATGCCGTTTTGATTTCTGAGACTGTTGTAATAAACGCAACGCCGGCCGGTGTGGCCGTGCGGTTCTAGTCTGGAACCGCGTGACCGCTACGGTCGCAGGTTCGAACCCTGCCTCGGGCATGGATGTGTGTGATGTCCTTAGGTTAGTTAGGTTTAAGTAGTTCTAAGTTCTAGGGGACTGGTGACCACAGATGTTAAGTCCCATAGTGCTCAGAGCCATTTGAACCAATAAACGCAACAACATTCCATATATGTTGGCGTTTTCATCTACACTATTTTCGCCAGTTGCCATCTGATACAACCGTTCCCTATCGCGGTTTTCGTGAACATTTTCCTTCACTTGGGAACATAGTGTAAGAGCATTAACACTCGTTCTCTCATACAATTGCAAGCCTGCCTGAGTCAATATGATTACGTTTGGTTCAATATGCTGTAAATCACTATCTACAGAGTCAACGTCTATTTCATTAGCAACGCCGTTCTCATGTCCTTTCTGTGGACCATATAGAAAACATCATGTGTTGCATTTTCTGTCTCATACGGTATTTCTACGTGTTCTGTCTCATGTTGTTCCCTCTGATCTACCTGTTGCGTGTCCAACTCGATCCTATCAAGATATTCCTTGACTTCTCCTTGTGTTAATCGATTATTTTCTGTCATTTTTGAGCGTTCCACGAAGCGTTACTGTTCGCGAATTTTCCGAACCTGACTACGCGCTAACATCTGATCATAAGACTTGATTCTACCCCACAATATCATCCACTGTCCTATATTCAATATTTGAACCCATTTCCTCGTCTTTTATTTAGCTTTTTGGTTAATGGAGTTGAGTCAGAACTCAACGCAACCCAATTCGACGATGTGTTGCGCCAGCAAAGAAGAACTACATGAATACAATTCTATCTACACTTACTACGTTAATTTTTCCCTAGTCAAAATAATGGCTATTTCACACTCGCTAAGGATTGGAGAAACGTGCACAATTTCTTTGCCCACAAAAATTACCGCAGGAATAATTAACTACCTCTTTGCTATCCGTCGCCACGATACGTGAAGTGTATCGTCCACGCTTCGCAGAAAACAATGCTCTCAATTCCGTCACTATTTTCCATACACCTGTGCGGTCCGCCGTGAGACAAGAGAGATATCTAGAAATTTCAGTTCTCATAATACTTTTATGAAATGGAAATCTTCCCACCATGTCGTGTCTGTGTCACCCAGTATGGCTCCAGCCAATCGCCATCTCTCCAGAGGTGAATTTTATTTTTCTTGCTGGCTCGCAATCTATCCTTGTTAAAGCTGTCCAGCCACTTACCCTCGGTCCTGGCCATATTTACGTTAAAAGGAATCGTATTGTTCTGGCCTTATCCCTTTCTGTGCTGAAGCTCGTCGTTCTCTTGTTAAGTGGGATTTTCCGATGCCATTAACCACCTCCATAGTTCGTCTCCAAATTCTGTTTAACTTATTTGTTCATGCCCTTGTCCATATTGGTAGATATTGTTTTGTAAGTTTTCAGTACACGAGATTACTGCAAATGTCTTTTGTTGATATAATATAATTATAATTTTCTGAGGACCTCATACTATATCGTAACATCATTATGGATCAATCTCATGTAAGATCTGTAAAATCCGGACACCTTACAAGCTGGTAAAGAGTTCAATAAAACTTGAGTCTCATTTCAAATAGTTATCCCACTCATACAATTTTAATTGGTGGTGACTTCAATCTACTCCCGATACGTCGGCGGAAATATATAAATATATGTTAAAAGTCGGTGGTAGGCATAATACATCATCCGAAATCGCACTGAATCTCTTCTCACAAAATTATTTTCGTTAAGTAGTTCAGGAGCCCACTCGAAGCGTAAATGGTTGCAAAAATATACTTCACCTCTTAGCAACAAATAATCCTGACCAAATAGGGAGCATCATGACCAATACTACGATTAATGACCTCAATCCTAGACTGTATACTGTAACATCAAACCCCCCCAGCCCCCCCCCAAATAAACGCAAGAAACATCTATTCAGAGAAGTAGATAAAAATTCGCTTGACACCTTCCTAAGACGCAGCCTCTACTCCTTTCAAACTAATTATATAAGCGCAAATCAGATGTGGTTTAAACTCAAAGAAATAGCAGAAATTGCGAGATTTATACCACATAAATTAATAAGAGATGGTACTGATCTCCCATGGTACACAAAACAGGCCATGACACTGTTGTAAAAGAGACGAAAAAACATGAAAAATGTAAAAGAACGCAAAATCCCCGAGATTGACGAAGTTTTACAGAAGCTCGAAATTTAGCACGAACTGCATTGCAGGTTGCTTTAACAGTTTCCACAACCAAACTCTGTCTCGAAAGCTGGCAGAAAACAGTGACAAGACGCAATCAATATATTCACTGTGTGATAACAATGGCAATGTTACCGATGACAGCGCCACTGCAGCAGAATTTCTAAACATGGTTTTCCGAAATTCCTTCACAAAAGAAGACGAAGTAAATATTACTAAATTCTAATCAAAAACAACTGCCAACATATGTAACTTAGAAGTAGATAAGCTCGGTATTGCGAACAGCTTAAAGCTCTTAAGAAAGTCCAAATTGTACGAGTGCACCAGTAGGTTCCTTTCGGAGTATGCTGATACAGCGGCTCCATACTTAGCAATCAGATACAACAGCCAGCTCGTAAAAAGATCCGTACCCAAAGACTGGAAAGTTTCTCAAGTCACACTAATACTCAAGAAAGGAAATCAAAGTAATCGGACTGATTACCACAGCGCACCGGTGGTGAAACTCGCGGAAACGATGAATTGATATCAAACACTGTTGACTCCTTTTGATGACCGAAACATAGCCCGTTGCTTTTTAATGTCAAACAAAACAGGGTTCCAACTCATACTTAAACGATAACCCTTATTTCTGTTTATAATATTGTCAGACAGCCCAATTTCAATAGCTTTTATCACTACACTGTCGCAATAACGTGACGCAGGGGCAACCTCTTGTATCTCATCGTACAACATTTTACGTCCTTCAGTAAGACAATATTCCGAAACCGCATATTTTTCTGTCTGGAATAAACACGTGTGGCGATGGTGCTCCACGTATCGATCCCGGATCGTACGAATCGTTTCTCCAATATAGGCTTCCCGCAATGATAGGGAATTCTGTAAGCCACCGGACTTCCTCAACCCCGATCATCCTCCACTGAGTCCAGCAGCGCTCTAGTCTTAGCTGACCGACGGAATACGCTTTTATCATCAAATCTCTTTAAAATTACTCCTACTTTTGAAGACATGCTTTCGCGATTGGTAGGAACGCGACCAATTTTTTTCGATGTTCTGTTGGCTTCTGCGAAGGTCAAATCAGTAGAGCATGACAATTCAGATTGTCGGTATAACCATTCTACTTGAACACTGCTTTTAGATGATACAGTTCTTGTGTCAATCTGTCTATATCGGAGACGTCATAAGCCCTGGATAACAACTCGATGCATGAAGTTATTGGTCTGTATGCGTCGGTTGACAATAAACTCTATGTCCTAATGTTCCGTTATTGCTCCTGTAGACAAAGACATCTAAAAACGGAAGTTTTCCATCCTTTTCAATTTCCACCGTGAACTTAATATTGGGATGCAGACAATTAAAATGATCTAGGAAACGATCCAGAGCATCCCTCTAATGTGGCCATACCATAAACGTATCGTCGACGTATCTTCAGAAACAAGTTGGTTTTCAGAACGCCGGCTTCAGTTGCATCTTTCACAAACATATTGGCGACTATGGTGGAAAATGGACTCCGCACAGCCACTTCGTCAGTTTGTTCAAAGTATTTGTCAATAAATAAAAAAAATACGTCGACATGAAAACACGGCGACAGGTTTTAGTTGGTCCTTCGTCCAATTTTTCACCAATAAACTGCAAAGAACCTTTAAGAGGAACTCTGGTAAAAAGTGACACAATATCAAAAGTAGCGAACAAATCCGTGGGACCGGGACACAAAGACTTCAAATGCTGAATAAAAACGAGAGAATTGGAAATATTATGTTCGAATTTTCCGACATGGGCGCTGATAATTGAAGCTTAATACTTGGCCAAGTTGTAACTAGGACCACCCAAATTGTTAACAATAATCTGAAGAAGAACCCCTTGCTTGTGTACCTTAGGCAAACAGTATAACCTGGGCGAGACTGCAGCACCAGGTCGAAGTTTCTTATGAAGATCGTCAGATAATGGAACCTTCATCAAAATTGAAAGTGTCTTACGTTTTACACGTCCAGTTGGATCGTTCTGTAACGTTCGGTATGCGATCCTGCAAGTAAAAGATCCTTTTTACTCAGGTAGTCGTCCCGCGAAAGAAAAACCGTTGCATTGCCCTGTCTTCACTGACGGACCGAATCGCCGATCTTTCAAGCTTGGAGATGTTACTCCTCGGGGATGACACCCGACGCAACGTATGTGGGACCTCTTGCTTAATTTCATCTGATAGATCCTCGGGAAACCTGGACACCGCCTTTTCAAGCCGCGGAAATGAATTCAGTAATGGGAACATTCTTGGGTATAGGGGCAAAATTTAAGCCAGTTTCCGATAGTTCCAGCATATCATCGCCCCGTTGTTTGGTTGTGAAATTAATCACAACATGTCGTGACGTGTCATCGCCCGTTATTGTAGACTGAGAAAAAAGCCACTGAAACTTCGAAAATTGCCTTCTGATGACGTTTTCATGGACTTAGTCTGATACTTCCTAGGACGAACTGTTAACCTATTCCCAGGATACAGCAGGCATCGGCACCGATACTTCCAAATGCAGATAAAACAAATCTTTGGATTAAAATCCAGTTGTCTGCATATAAAACAAATGCGCTCCATTACTAAGGCAAAACCAGTACACTTCTTAATGTTGCTGGCCGCTTTTTTTTCCCAGTGTAATGAACAGTTCCGGCGGTTTGGTATTATATCATCCTTCCGGCATCTTAGCCTCCTCCCAGTTGAGGCTCTTGATGAGGCTCCGTGAACATTCCCGGGCTTGTAACTGACGATATTCATATTTGGTCTACAGCCGGAAATAACGTCATCTCGACACAATATTTTGCGTTCAACACGGTCGTCATCTTTAGGTGAGTAAACCGTCACACTAACTCTCGTGAACTGAAATCAAACCGTAGCGGCGGCTCTTTTATACACCAGCTGTAGGTACACCGCGCGTGCGCGAACATAATTGCCCTCTAGCGCAAACCACTACAGCGCACCGGTGGTGAAAACTCGCGGAAACTATAAATTGAAATGAAGCACTGTTGACACCTTTTGATGACCAGAACAAAGACCGTTGGTTTCTAAAGTCGAACAAAGAAGGATTCCAACTCTTACTTAAAGATCCTTATCTCTCCTTATATTATTGTCGTATAACCGAATTTTTATAGCTTCTTACACTAGACAAATCCAATAACACGACGCAGGAGCAACCACTTGCATCTCATCGTACAACATTTTATGTCATTCAGTAAGACAATGTTCCGAAACTGCATATTATTCTGGCTGAAATAAACGCGTGTGGCGACGGTACTATACGCATCGATCCCGGACCGTACGAATCGCTTGCCCGATATATGCTTCACCCCAGTGGCAGCGAATTTTGTAGACGCTAGGCTTCCTTAATCCCAGTCTTCCTCCACTGAGTCCAGCAGTGCTCTAGTATTAACTGGAGGAAGGAATGCACTTTCAATATCAAATCTCTCTAAAATTCTTTCTGTTTTTGAAGATAGTCTTCCCGCGAAAGGTAAGAACACCACCGATTTCCTTGTGTCTTCTGTCGGTTCCCGCAGAAGTCCAATCTGTAGAGCATGACAGATCTGATTTTCGGTATAACAATTCTACTTGAATACTACTTTTAGACGATCTAGTTCTTGTGTCAAAATATCTGCATCTGAGATGGCGTAAGACTTTTTTACCAGCGTACATGGGACCCCTTTGTATCAGTAGGATGGATGACAACTTGATGCATGTATATGCCGGTCCGTATACGTGGGTTTACGGAAAACACTGTGCCCTATTGTCCTATCATCCGTCCTGTAGACCAAGACATTTAAAAATGGCTAAAACAGAGGTTTTTCAACGTTTTCAGTTTCTAACGTGAACTTAATATTGGGATGCGGGGAATTAAAATAATCTAGGAAACATTCCAGATGACCCCTTCTATGAGGCCATACCATAAACGTACAATTTGAACGAATAAAACGTAAGACGCTTTCACTTTTGAAGAAGAGTTCATTATCTGACGATGTTCATAAAAAACTTCGAAGCGGTGCTGCAGTCCCGCCCAGATTATACAGTTTGCCCAAGTTACAGAAGCAAGACGTTCCTCTTCGGCTTATTGTTAGCAAAATGGGTGCTGCAACTTACAACTTGGCCCCGTATTCAGCACCCAATGTCAGTCCCCATGTCGGAAAATGCGAACATCACATTTCCAATTCTCTCGTTTTTATTTAACATTTGAAGTCTTTTTGTCTCGGTCCGCCGATTTACTGGTTAGATTTTATGTTGTGTCACTTTTTACCAAAGTTCCTTTTGAAAATTCTTCGCAGTTAATTGGTGAAAAATTGGACGGAAGAACAACTAAACTTTGTCACCATATTTTGACGTCGAACTTCGAACAAAATGACGAACTGGCTATCGGGAGTCCATTATACATCACTGTCATTTGTTTGTGGAAGATTTTGAGGACACGGCACTTTTACAACTATTTTGTTTTTCGAGATACGTTGACGATATATTTATGGAGTAGCCTCTTGGGAGGAATGTTCTGGGCAGTTTCCTAGATCATTTTAATTGACAGATCCCAATTTTAAACTCACGATGGAAGTGGAAAAGGTTCTAATACTTCCGTTTTTAGAAGTCTTAGTTACAGGAGGGATGACGGAACATTAGGACACATTGTTTATCGTAATCCCAGGCATACGGACCGATATCTTCATGAACCACGTTGTCATCCATCGTACCGACACAAAGGGGTCCTACATACATTGGTAAAAAAAAAGCTTATGCCATATCCGATTATTATAGTTTGACGCAAGAACTGGATCATCTAAAAGTAGTGCTCAAGCAGAATGGTTATACCGAAAATCAGATCTGTCATGCTCTACAGATTGGACTTTTGCGGGAACCAACAGAAGACACATGGAAATCGGTGGTGTTCTTACCTTTCGCGGAAAGAATATCTTCAAAAATAGGAAGAATTTTAGAGATGTTTGATATTAAAAGTGTATTCCATTCGCCAGCTAACACTAGAGCGCTGCTGGGCTCAGTGAAGGATGATTTGGGATTGAGCAAACCTAGTGTGTACAACATTCAGTATCCATTACGGAAAATCCTAAACTGACAAACGATTGGTATGGTCCGCTATCGATATGTGGAGCACCATCGCCAAACGCTTTCATTCCAGACAGAAAAATATGCAGTTGCGGAACATTGTCTTACTGAAGGACACAAAATGTTATACGATAAGACACAAGTGGTTACTCCTACGTTGAGTTATTCGGACTGTGTAGTGATATAAACTATTGAAATTGGGCTATCTGACAATATTATAAACAGAGATAAGGGTTATTGTTTAACTAACAGTTGGAAAACTCTTTTTTTTTTTTACATTAAAAGGCAACTGTCTTTCCTTCCCCCTCAAATGGTGTCAACCGTGTCTGATATCGATTTATCGTTTCCGCGAGTTTTCACCACCAGTGCGCTGTCGTGATTTGCGCTAGAGGGCAGTTATTTGTGCACACGCGCGTTGTACCTACAGGCGATGTACGCACATCAAAAAAAGTTTTTCATCACCTCAGTTCCGAGAGTTCCGGAACCTGTACAGTAAACTGGAATAGAAATCAACGTAAACGTCATTTCTGCAGTTTTTATTGCTCATGAAAACCATACACTGCATGTTGTACCACGATACAGCGAGACCTTCAGAGGTGGTACCTCTAACACTCAGTAGCACGTCCTGTTGCACTGATGCACGCCTACATTCGTCGTGGCATACTACCCACAAGTTGATCAAGGTACTGTCGGTCCATATTGTCCCACTCCTCGACGGCGATTTGCCTTAGATCCCTCAGACTTATTGGTGGGTCACGTCGTCCATAAACAGCCCTTTTCAATCTATCCTAGTCATGTGCGATAGGGTTCATGTCTGTAGAACATGCTGGCCACTTTAGTCGAGCGATGTCGTTATTCTGAAGGAAGTCATTCACAAGATGTGCACGATGGGGGACGCGAATTGTCGACCATGAAGACGAATGCCTCGCCAATATGCTGCCGATATGGTTGCATTATCGGTCGGAGGATGGCATTCACGTATCGCACAGCCGTTACAGCGCCTTCCATGACCACCAGCGGCGTACGTCGGCCTCAAATAATGCCGCCCCGAAACAGCAGGGAACCTCCACCTTGCTGCACTGGAAAATGTGTCTAAGGCGTTCAGTCTGCCGGGTTGCCTCAAAACACGTCGCCGACGATTGTCTGGTTGAAGGCATATGCGACACTCATGGGTGAAGAGAACGTGATGCCAATCTTGAGCGGTCCATTCGGCATGTTGTTGGGCCCAACTGTAGTGCTCTGCATGGTGTCGTGATTGCAAAGATGGGCCTCGCCGTGGACGTCGGGAGTGAAGTTGGGCATCATGCAGAACATTGCGCACAGTTTGAGTCGTAACACGACGTCCTGGGCTGCACGAAAAGCATTAGTCAACATGGTGGCGTTGCTGTCGGAGTTCCTCCTACCCATAATCCTAGGTAGCGGTCATCCACTGTAGTAGTAGCCCTTGGGCGGCCTGAGAGAAAAATGTCATCGACAGTTCCTGTCTCTCTATACCTCCTCCATGTCCGAACATTGCTTTGGTTCATTCCGAGACGCCTGGACACTTCCCTTGTTGAGAGCCGTTCCTGGCACTAAGTAACAATACGGACGCGATCGAACAGCGGTATTGACCGTCTAGGCATGGTTGAACTACAGACAACACGAGCCGTTTACCTCCTTCCTACTGAAGGGACCGGCACTGCTCCGCTCTCGGACCGTCTCCGTCTAATAGGCCCTGCTTTTGCATGGTTCTTTACATCTTTGGATGGGTTTAGTGACATCTCTGAACAGTCAAAGTGGCTGTGTCTGTGATACAATATCCACAGCCAATGTCTATCTTCAGGAGTTCTGGGAACTGGGGTGATGCAAATCTTTTTTTGATGTGTGTATAAAGGAGGCGCCGCTGCGGTTTGATATTAGTTCTGGAGAGTTAGTGTGACGGCTAACTCACCTGACGATGACTGTCATTTGGAACGCTGAAATATTGTGTGAAGATGATCGTATGTTCCGACTGGAGAGCCGATATGAAAATCAACACTGTTTCGGCCTCTTTCGTCTCCTTATGCATTTCGCGGACATTAACGCTCGAGCCAGACAATAGTCTTTCCTCTGGCATGTTGAGATAACATCTCGCAAACTGCAGTTTTCCGCTTTGTGAGTGAGGGTCGCAGTGAGCGGCGTGCTGCTTGACTAGGTGCGGTGTCCGGCGCGAGGGGGATCAAGCTCCGCCCTCAATAGCCAACACAGACCTCTGTTTTGGAGCTTCCACAAAACAACAATGTGCACGATGGGGTTAGTGAAGAGGTAAATACGTTGTGTTATCTAAACTGACAATGAACGACTTGAGAGCGAGGAGACGAAAGCCCTGAGAGCTTTACGGCATTCGACGCCTAACGTATTGTCTAACATACAAACTCAATATTGGCGCCTAATGGTAAAAGTGGACGGGACTGGAGGTATCCAGTTGTGAGCACAACATGAGGCTGCTATGTGTAGTAGAACTGCTCAGTCGACGAGTAACGCAAGTCAGTGCTACAGTACTAGTGGTGTTGATACGAAGCAGAGTAATGGCAACGATAAACAAAGCAAGCATGGTATTACATCTGCAGCAGTTGCCGAAGTTGACATTTCGTGAGAAAGGAAACAAAGGAATTTTTCAAAGTGTAAAAGATGTGTCAGTGGAAATTTTAGCGTTTCTGCCACTCGACTGTGTGACAATGTACACGAAGAGTACAATGAGACAATAAGTTCTTGACAAGCGAAAGTGACACTGAAACGGGTGCCCAGGAATGTAGTTCATCATCCTTGACGGACAGACGCGCACAAATCTCGTCTGCAGTGGAACGTAGTAAAGGACAGTCGTTGTCCAAGTAGTTGGCACTAAACATAATTATGCACATGGAAAATCTTCCGCAGCATAGTAAAAATTCAGTTGTGAACAGATTTAGAGTCAGTTCCCAGCAATACGACCGTGTAGTGCGTCAGAAAAAGTACAAATCTGCAAGGGGAGTCAAGGCGCACTCGTTAGAAAAACAGGTGTTGGTGCGATTCAAGAAAGCTAGATACAGTTTACGGGAACTTCTCGGTAGTGACCTACTACGTTATCCACAACAGACTGCACACGACATAGATGTATTGATTTCAAGGGAAACAGCAGGATGGTTGCATAACTTCGATCTGTACTACAAAACTGGAAGACGTAAGAAATGGTTCAAATGGCTCTGAGCATTATGGGACTTAACTTCTGAGGTCATCAGTCCCCTAGAACTTAGAACTACTTAAACCTAACTAACCTAAGAACATCAGACACATCCATGCCCGAAACAGGATTCGAACCTGCGACCGTAGTGATCTCGCGGCTCCAGACTGTAGCGCCTAGAACCGCTCGGCCACCCAGGCCGGCAAGACGTAAGATAACGAAATTTCGAACAAAGCGTCAACCTGACGATGCACAGCAAACTGTGGAATCACCCCGAAATTTTATTGATGAGATAAACAAACATACCGCATCGCACAGTAAGGAATTTGTTTCCAACTCTGAGCAATCGGGATTTTAAGAGGAAATGCATATAAAAGGCACACTGTGAATTAAAGGTACTAAGAGAGTTGTATCAAGATTAACTCATTCGTAGCCGGCCGGAGTGGCCGAGCGCTTCTAGGCGCTACAGTGTGGAACCGCGCGACCGCTACGGTCGCAGGTTCGAATCCTGCCTCTGGCATGGATGTGCGTGATGTGCTTAGGTTAGTTAGATTTAAGTAGTTCTAAGTTCTAGGGGACTGATCACCTTAGACGTTAAGTTCCATAGTGCTCAGAGCCATTTTAACCATTTTTTAACTCATTCGTATGCAGTTAAAACAGGTCACAAAAACTGCGAATCGAAAACAGATTCTGGTCGTGAGTTGAGGAGAAAGAAACTATCCATTCTTAAAAGTAAATTACAATACCAGCAATCGTGTTTTGTAAAGCCTGTACAAAAAGATCTTACCTCAAACGTAGCGCCATTTACATCTACACCTACATCTACATGGATACTCTGCAAATTACATTTAACTGCCTGGCAGAGAGTTCATCGAACTACCTTCACAATTCTCTATTATTCCAATCCCGTATAACGCGCGGAAAGAATGAACACCTATATCTTTCTGTACAAGCTCTGATTTCCCTTATTTTATCGTGGTCGGTGTCAACAAAATATTTTCGCATTCGGAGGAGAAAGTTGGTGATTAGAATTTCTTGAGAAGATTCCGTCGTAACGAAAAACGCCTTTCTTTTAATGATTTCCAGCCCAAATCCCTTATCATTTCTGTGACACTCTCTCCCATATTTCGCGATAATACAAAACGTGCTGCCTTTCTTTGAACTTTTTCGATGTACTCCGTCAGTCCAACCTGGTAAGGATCCCACACCATGCAGCAATATTCTAAAAGAGGACGGACAAGCGTAGTGTAGGCAGTCTCCTTAGTAGGTCTGTTACATTTTCAAAGTGTCCTGCCAAGAAAACGGAGCCTTTGGTTAATCTTCCCCACAATATTTTCTATGTGTTCTTTCCAGTTAAGTAGTTCATAATTGTAATACCTAGGTATTTACTAGAATTTACGGCTTTTAGATTAGACTGATTTATCGTGTAACCGAAGTTTAACGAGTTCCTTTTAATACTCACGTGTCAGCCAGTTTGCCGTAGCATACGGAGCTCCATCGCAGTCTTTAACACTGGTAGCATGCCGCGACAGCGTGGACGTGAACCGTATGTGCAGTTGACGGACTTGGAGCGAGGGCGTATAGTGGGCATGCGGGAGGCCGGGTGGACGTACCGCCGAATTGCTCGACACGTGGGGCGTGAGGTCTCCACAGTACATCGATGTTGTCGCCAGTGGTCGGCGAAAGGTGCACGTGCCCGTCGACCTGGGACCGGACCGCAGCGACGCACGGATGCACGCCAAGACCGTAGGATCCTACGCAGTGCCGTAAGGGACTGCACCGCCACTTGCCAGCAAATTAGGGACACTGTTGCTCCTGGGGTATCGGCGAGGACCATTCGCAACCGTCTCCATGAAGCTGGGCTACGGTCCCGCACACCGTTGGGCCGTCTTCCGCTCACGCCCCAACATCGTGCAGCCCGCCTCCAGTGGTGTCGCGACAGGCGTGAATGGAGGGACGAATAGAGACGTGTCGTCTTCAGCAATGAGAGTCGCTTCTGCCTTGGTGCCAATGATGGTCGTATGCGTGTTTGGCGCCGTGCAGGTGAGCGCCACAATCAGGACTGCATACGACCGAGGCACACAGGGCCAACACCCGGCATCATGGTGTGGGGAGCGGTCTCCTACACTGGCCGTACACCTCTGGTGATCGTCGAGGGGACACTGAATAGTGCACGGTACATCCAAACCGTCATCGAACCCATCGTTCTACCATTCCTAGACTGGCAAGGGAACTTGTTGTTCCAACAGGACAATGCACGTCCTCATGTATCCCGTGCCACCAACGTGCTCTAGAAGGTGTAAGTCAACTACCCTGGCCAGCAAGATCTCCGGATCTGTCCCCCATTGAGCATGTTTGGGACTGGATGAAGCGTCGTCTCATGCGGTTTGCACGTCCAGCACGAACGCTGGTCCATCTGAGGCGCCAGGTGGAAATGGCATGGCAAGCCGTTCCACAGGACTACATCCAGCATCTCTACGATCGTCTCCATGGGAGAATAGCAGCCTGCATTGCTGCGAAAGGTGGATATACACTGTACTAGTGGCGACATTGTGCATGCTCTGTTGCCTGTGTCTATGTGCCTGTGGTTCTGTCAGTGCGATCATGTGATGTATCTGACCCCAGGAATGTTTCAATAAAGTTTCCCCTTCCTGGGACAATGAATTCACAGTGTTCTTATTTCAATTTCCAAGAGTGTTTATATAAGGAACAGCCAAGGCCCTATAACACTGCCGTGAGGAGCGCCTGAAATCACTTCTGTTTTACTCGATGACTTTCCGTCAATAACTATGAACTGTGACCTCTCTGATAGGAAATCGCAAATCCACTCACATAACTGAGACGATATTCCATAAGCACGCAATTTTACTATGAGCCGCATGTGTGGTACAGTGTCAAAAGCCTTCCGGAAATCCAGGAATACGAATCGATCTGAAATCCTTTGTCAATAGCACTCAGCACTTCATGTGAATAAAGAGCTAGTTGTGTTTCACAGGAACGATGTTTTCTAAACCCACGTTGACTGTGTGTCAATAGACCGTTTAGTGTATAGGAAGCACTGTTGAAACATACAAAATCATTTGACGATGGCACACTTTTTAAGACGTCCCTTCTGGCAGCTAGTAAGTCTTTATTTTTCATATTTAAAAGCAAGTCGGAGATAATATCAGTCACAAGAGACATGTCTCTGTCAAGACTGACTATAGCACGAAAAGTGGAATTAATGTCGGAAAATATAAAAGCTCACCTGATAACAGATTGGCAGCCGCGCTTATGTTTCTCAATGTAGTTAGACGACTCAGTAGAATGGATCGATTCACCTCAAGTTATGATTTTTGTACGACTAGTATTTTCGGGCTACAGTGTAAAAGAGAACTTGCATACAATTTTCACCTTAGGAGACAATACACAACGGTAAGATTCTTACAATGCATTCAGGTCCTTCATTTGTGAATATGATATACCAGTTCAGAAACTTGCGTCTATGACTACTGATGGAGCGTCTTGCATGTTAGGCAAACGCGAAAGGATTGTTCCCTTGTTTGCGAACGACGACTCTTTCCCTCCTTTCTTTAAGTACCTTTGTATCGTTCATTAGCAAGCATTTTGTATATATCTTTAAAATGGTACACGTTAAGAGTGTAGTCACAAAACCTCTCAATTCCATTCGCTCACAATCACTAACGAGAAGAAAGTTTAGAGTGCTATTAGAAGAATTGGTTAGCCTGTGTGGATACCTGCTATTACATACGGAAGTTTGATGGCTGAGTAGAGGTATGGCTCCAAATAGATTTAGATAACTTCTGTAAGCGATAAAATCTTTTGCGTGTGAAAGAGAATAACATTACTCGCAACTGTATGATTTGAACTGGTTGTTGGATCTGACATTTGTAATATATGACAATCAAACTAAATGAGTTAAACAGAGAACTTGAAGGCAAAAACTAACTCTTATGTCTTAGATGAGGTGTTTCATGCAAAAACTTGACCTCTGGATCGCACAATTACAGAAATTAAATGTGGAACACTTCCGTCAAATAAAGTCAGAATTGTCGGACCAACAAACGTCATTGGATCAAAAAGCTGCAAAGACTTGGCAGAGTTTTAAAACCGATTTTCACATTTTAAGGCAATGGAACCTGTTCTAGCTTAAGTAGCTCACTCTTTCCAAAAAGTGGGTATGGAAAATATTTCAAATAGAATGAGCAATCTCTTCTCTTGCGGTGAGACTGAACTTGAAGAAGAAATAATTCGATTTCAAGATTACATTTTCTTAAAGTCAGAATACAACGGGGACTACTTTTGGTAATTAGTGAGTGTAAAAACCTACCCTAACATTGTAAAAGTGGTATCGTACGTTTTATCGCATCATCGTGCCGCCCTTCTTGAAAATGGGAACGCCCCACGCTTTTTCCAGTCGCTAAGTATGCGAAAATGTTTTGTTGACGTCTACCTACATAGAGAGAAACGACCAACATAATAAAATAAGGGGAATCAGAGCTGGCAAAGAAAGCGCTGTTCGAGAGTGGAATAATAGAGAATTAGTGTGAAGGTGGTGCAATGAACCCTCTGCCAGGGGCTTAAGTCTGATTTACAGAGTAGCCATGTAACTGTAGATGTAGATGTAGATGGATGAATGGAGAAAAACTACACCAACGAAATCATGGACTTCTCATCGTAACTAACACTGCAAAGTATTATTGTGCTGACGTGCGACCTGAAGCTGGGCATCGTTGTATAATTTCTAAAAGAAGCTCCAAGATAACGATAAAACACAGCAGAAAGTTTGTTGGTAAGCCGCAGTCTGCAGTCGTCCTATCTGGAGCTCCGGTTAAGGCACCTCTAATAAAAATAAGTGGCCCTGGGGATAATACTTTCATGTTTAAGCTCTGAGAAGAAAAAAGAAAATCAGAAGGGAAACAAGCGAATTTAAAGTAGAAAAACAAAGGAAGTACAACAAGGACATGCGATAAAGAATCCACGTTCTTAACGTTGTGGCCGAGCGAGGACCTGCATCAGTAAAGACATTCAACTCCCATTTCGGAGCAGTGGGGTTCATGTCCTCGTCTTACCATCCACATCTAGGTTTGCTGCATTTCCTTTAAATCGGTTAGTGACCTAGTCGCCGAGAACTTCGGCAGAACCTAGAGTTCCTTTCCCCGTTAAATTGGAACCAAAGCAAGACTGCTGGCGGCAGCTTATTTTTTAATGTCGATTGCGGAGATATTTCCCAACGATTACGTCATTAAATAACAGCTTAAATGAAAAACATGATACAGAAGAGAAGACGGAATTAATCTTAGACAGTAGGCTAGCGCACAGAGTTGTAAGACGCGGCATACAATCGAGAAAAGTGAGGTTGAGACCACCGTCTAGCCATCACGATTGTGATTTCTTTTCTTTATTTAGAATAAGAACAGTGATTGTGCGATGAATATAGGCAAATTATATTATTCTCCGTCTGCGGGAGTGAAGAACGAGATTTCTGTTCTCCTTGTTCATCAGCTTCCTATAACGTAAACACTTTTGCTAGTGAACACTTTTGGATACCTCGGTATTCTGTTACAACTGAAAAATTCGTTCTGGGTCAACATCACATATAGGTGATTGTCCATTTCTATAACGGTATCTCCTTCTCAGACAAGAAGAATATAATTCTGCATCTAAACTGTATTTCTTAATTTACGACTCTGCTTCGCCCTCCCATGTCTCTATTGGAGCAACTTGTAGTAAACTGTGTCCATAACTTTCTGTAATTTGTATGTAATTCCAATAGGAAACAAAACATTTATTTCATTCTCAGACTGTGACATAGAAGTCGGTGCAGTAAGTTTCGTAATGCAATCGTGAGCAGTTCACATAACTGTGTACATCTCTCTATCTACTGTATAGCACAGTTACTTACGGTGTTAACTATACAGCCACTAAACATTCTAGAACCTGTTTCTGAAGAAATACTTAGAACGCCTGTCCTAGAATTCTTCCAATCACATTTCAGTAGACACCAAAATTCCAGTCTCGTGTTAATGATGTTTGACTTCGCACTTGGTACACTTACCCATCAGACGCGCCACACACTGAAAGTCGGGGGATCGTAGCCCTGAATCACGTTTAAAAAGTGTTTCTTTATATCTTCGCGCCTAGGTGCCTCTCTATTGACAATCGTCGTTATCTTCTTAAATTCCTAACACTGTCAATGTAATTTCGTCCCGTCTTAGTCAGAAACTTTACAGTATTTATATATCATAGTCGTCACTTGGAAAGTTTCTGCGCATTTTGAAACCATACTGGAGAATTTTTTTGCATATGAGGGACTTCGGGTATAGTCATGATCACGAAATAAGTTTCTACACACAACTGCAGAATGCACAAAAAGCACCGAGACTCACAATGAGAGCTGGAATCGCTGACTAGTAAGGCAAAAACGTTGCAGGCAACTGTTATAACTACGAAGTTCGCATCCTAAACTAATAAAGCGCAATATAATCCATTAATATGCGAAAGGTAGCAAGGAGGACACTTTCTCAATGTAACTGTAACATTTTAAAAGTTTTAATGTAATAAATAGTAAATTACAGTTTTTGAATGATTTTTGTGCAGGAAAAGAACTGCCGGCCGGTGTGGTCACGCGGTTCTAGGCGCATTAGTCTGGAACAGCGAGACCGCTACGGTCGCAGGTTCGAATCCTGCCTCGGGCATGGATGTGTGTGCTGTCATTAGGCTAGTTAGGTTTAAGTAGTTCTAAGTTCTAGGGGACTGATGACCTCAGATGTTAAGTCCCATAGTGCTCAGAGCCAGCCAGAGAAAGAGGTGTTGCACTTATAATACATAAAATGCTTACTTACTTCGGGCATGCTGTATGGCAACAAGGCAGCAATTTGAAATGATTACACGGAATTGTAATAAACGGTAAAAGTTACACGTGAGGTCGTCTTTATTAACTGATGACTAGTTTAGAACATGCATGAAACATAGTCCGGTCGTTTCGTAAATAATATATTTCATTCAGCCGCACCCATAGTCTACAGGAATGGCTCAGTCCCTGGCAGTTGACACTGATCATAAATAAATATAACACATTCCACATACATAAGAAAAGGAATCCATTACTGCAACAACTACACTATTCATGACAAATTACAGGAAACAGCAATCATCGTAAAATATCTAGGAGTAACTATCCATAGCGACCTTAGGTGGAATAGCTACATAAAGCAAATAGAAGGAAAATCAGATGCCAGACTGAGATTCATAGGAAGAATCTTAAAAAATGTAACTCATATACGAAGTGGCATACAAGGTGCTGCATCGACCGATTCTTAAGTACTGTTCTCTATCTGGGATCTCTAGCAGGTAGAACTCATAGAAGAGGTAGAGATGATCCAACGAAGAGGGGCACGTTTCGTCACAGAGTCATTTAGTTGGCGCGAGAGCGGCACAGAAATGCTCAACAAACTCCGGTGGCAGACGTTACAAGAGAGGCATTATACATCATGGATAGGTTTACTGCTGAAATTTAGAGTGAGCACTTTCCGGGAAGATCTAGCCAAAATAATACTTCCTCCCTTATACATGTCGTCAAATGACTACGAAAAGAAATTGGAGCTAATACAAAGGCTTACCGACCGCGATTTTTCCCACACACCACCACTGAAGGTCGGATCAGTTAGTAGTACCAGAACTACCCTCGGCCACAGACTTTTAGATGGCTTGGAGAGTATGCTATAGAGATATATGTGACCAGTATTCAGGGGTAATGGACGTTGTTGTATGACTTACGCTGATGATTAGAAAGTGGACTGAAAAGATCTGAAACTAGTCGTAAGGCAATAAAGACAGATTTCCGTACAACTCTGATGGTCGTTTGTGGTTTATCCGTCGTAAAAACGACGTAACTTTTGGAAGCTATTGCAAATGCACAGATGAAGTTTAAAAGAATGTGCTTAAGTCTAGTTAACGTAATAGTATTACACAGGGGACGAAAACTGGATAGTCTTGAGTAACACAACAGTGGGAAATACTTTAAAATTGATGTATACCCTTGAGACCACTGGAAAACAGTGCTCTTCATTTTCTTTATACAGGGTGGTCAGAAACAGTCTCGAAAGCTTGTAATGCAGTTGTAGGAAAGGTAGTGCCGAGAAATAATTGTTAAGAAAAAATTCGATAGGTTACGCCTTTTCCGAGTTAATTAGCACTGAAGATAGCCAATCAGGTCGTTTCACTAGGAAATTCAAAGGGCCCGCCAGAGACAATGTAGCCAAACGTGTTCTTCTTTGGTTTCCTAAAACTGAACAGCAGACCGATACAAAAATCGGAGATGGGACGGTAGCAAGGATCGAACCTGAACCAAATGCTAAGCCGTCTCTTGTACTATCATCTACATTATGAGAACAACTGACATTAATTGTATCTGGCAGCTCGCTTGAATTTGCACGCACTACGGCCTGATTAACTTCAAAAATAATTAACTCTGAAACGGCGCAACGTATCGAATTTTTTAACAATTTTTTCTCAGCACAACCTACCCTACAATACCCTTACAAGCTTTTTAGTCTGTTACTGGAGACCCTGCGTAAGTCAATGGGTTGTAATATGAGTATTTGTAGGTGCGACTTCACAGAAGCATGTTTCCCAATGCAGTCTTCTTCAAACTAGTTATAAAAATCTCGTCTTATTTTGTAATTCTTTTTGAAGCTTTTTATTTTCTGTGATGACACGTGTTGGACTGCCACACCTGCATTGTAACAAAATCGTTTGTCACTTGCATTTTATAGTCTATTGCAATTTGATGTCCAGTCTGAGAAAAAAATGAGCATAGTCTATGGAGAAGAGGTTTATAAATGGATGTCTGACTACCTGTATAGCGCCGTATCTCAGTTCACCTACTTGCCCAAGAGCAGTAAGCAAAGCGATGTAATACCGCTTGACTAGTAGAAGAAAGACGGTGGTATACTGTACATTTCTTTATCACCAAACTGTGCCCAGATTTTAAATCCTGTTTCCACCGTGGTCTATCACGATGTGAAACTGTTGACGGTAACTTATCCGTCGTCTAGGATCTTTAACCTCAGGTCTTTTTTTCGTCATACTTGAGAGGCAGTGGTGACGTTCTATCGCCAGGTTTCATACCATCACTTTCTTCCATGCCTTATTCGTCCTTAATAACAGCGCAAACATACCAGAACACACTACATGTAGCCATGAGATTCACACTCAGCGATACGTATTTGACATTTTACTGACCGGTCTGAAAAAGACGAAGATAAACTAATTGTACTGTACCTTGTGATGACCTTCGTTGTTTAGAGGACTATGGGAAACAGGCTTTATAAGATTGTTGAACTACTGTTAATATGGTTATTATAATGATTTCATGTAATACTATCATGATCGCCAACAGCAGTTACTACAGCTACTACGACAACGTGCCACCAAGATTATGAATGAGCTCCAGAATTTTAGGCTGTTTCGTAGAGCCACTTGTGGAAACATTACGGAGCAGAAATATTACACATATGATCCACGGAGGTCCGTAGTACCACTCAGATCTATATGTTTCTTAAAGAAAGAATGATAATGTATCAACAAATAAAATAAATTACGTGATAATTGGAAGGAATATGGTCAATACGTTGTTACGTGTGTATCTGGACCTGAACTTTGCAGTTCAAGCCCAAAACAGAGTAGTTATCAAAGTAAAAATAAGGAGTTCTGCCATAAATAAAGTTAGTAATATATGAGAAAGGACGTTGCGTCTCCCATTTAATATAATTAGGCTCTACCAGCAGTTCCTCTTAACTGCAATTATCGACTATGGAACCAGTGTCTAGGAGGACAGGTGACAGCTGGCCCACCTCGCTTCTGCGATAAGTAGAATACTCTGATTTTGTGTTTATAGCACACCTACAGTCTTAACCGTACTTAAAGACGTCCATTACTTTGACTCAGAACTTACAAAAAAGGGTGGAATTTACTTTCAAGGGCCGGCCGCTGTGGCCGTGCGGTTCTAGGCGCTTCAGTCTGGACCCGCGTGACCGCTACGTTCGTAGGTTCGAATCCTGCCTAGGGGAATGGATGTGTGTGATGTCCTTAGGTTAGTTAGGTTTAAGTAGTTCTAAGGACTGATGACCAAAGATGTTAAGTCCCATAGTGCTCAGAGCCATTTTTTACTTTCAAGGAAAAATTACGAAAAAGTATAAGAAACATTCAGCGACCAAACAACTTACCTTTGCAAATCAATATTTTCAGAATGGCAACAGAGATAAAAATTCCTTAAACACAACAATTAGAAAGGTTCAGTTTCATCGTCTTGTAAATGGAAAGATTCATATGACTCATTTCGAACGAAATATAACGATAGTCTGTGAATTATTACTAGATAAAGAACATATTATACATACATGAACAGAATAAGTATGAGTGCAACGACCTTTGCGACTGTGCAAAATTGACAAACCACGCCATATCATATATATAAACATTACCTACTTGATGACGTAACAAGGACCACGAGTAAATGAAAGTTTTCATACAAAAAATTTGTAGGGCAGTAAAATATTCTGGACTCGACTTTATGTACAGTCCTGTACCGAATTCACAGAGAAGATAATTGCAATCCTGTTAAAATAAAGTGTGTGTGTCATCTTCAGATTAAATTGAGCAGACAACGAGTATCAGACACATCAGCATAAGCATTAGATGTCAATGTAGTCAAATCAAAGACCCTTTAAAGATAATTGTAGAAGAAGTAGTAGTAGTAGTAGTAGTAGCAGTAGAAGTAGTTACTGTTCTAATAAAATCAATAATACTGAGTTATAAAACTAAGTGCAAAAGAAATTAGAACAGATAAGTCATTTCAAAGACCTGTCACTCAGATTCTGATACGGGAAGAGACGCCCTACTGGGAGGCTACTTAACTTCAAGGAAAACTTCATAGTAAGTAAGGTGTAGCTAGCCGTCAAACGGCACAATGATACTTTTAGGAGTAAGAGAACTATAACATAATTAATGTGAAAATTTAAATTATGATTTATTGTTGGGTAAAAATTTAAACCATTAAAAGTGACTAACTATTTTGGTGAACAGTTACAACAGGCTCGTGGTTCCGCATTGAAACTATCAAAGAAGCTGGTCTGTATATTGTAACTCATAAAGAATATCTTTTCATAAAGTTAAAATTGTATTAATTTGTATAAGAAGTCCTCGTTGCCGACTAATGATGGGCCTAATGACGAACATTGTTACAGAAAATATATTGTTCATCCAAAAATAATAACATCGGCTGCAGTTTTCTTACTCATTAACATCTGTGAAAACTGCTGCAGTGTCCTCAAATCATGGACAAAATAATAGCAACACTACTTTTATGTTTGGTCTGAGACGAAAAATTTTATTTGAGAGCGGGGAGCATTGTTACCCTGTACCTCTTTTACTGGTTCCCGTTGTAGACATTGGATTATTTTCCATGGTGCTTAGAACCGATTACATTCTAGATTACTTATAAAATCAGACTGATAAGATAAGGCACAAAAATAACATCCATAAAGACACAAATAGTGGTCGAGATCACTGCTTTGAATGTGAGTAATTGAGCCAGGGTTTGCTTACGAAAGTGTTACACATTCTCGGGAGATGCCGTAACAAATTCAAAATTAAAATTTTTAAGCATCACAAGTAGCTGCACCTTACCTAAACGATAAAGTTTGTTTGAAGAGGCAGCCTTTTAACCAAGCTGAACTAGTATTAAAAAAGAAAGGAAGCACTTACCCAGTAATGAAGTCGTCAGTATATAACTCTGGAACCTTGCACGTAACCTTCTCCTAAAAATATGTGCTCTTCAGGATGGCGACGGACTGTTTTCTCCATAAAATTATCGGAATTTCAAAGGTGATGCATTCCACTCTTTGCCAATAGCCAAGATGAGGCAGTTTCTTATTTAGTCATTTACACGGGAGAAATGCTGTCAACTGAAAGAGAATAATAATTCAATATTTCGTCCTACGAACATTTTAAACGGACAGCCAATTACTCAATAAAATGCATGTTCATATAAATTTGGCATAAAAACGCAGAACTTTAATCAACGGAATTCTAAGACATCTCTCAGTTTGTAGTTATTACGGAGATGATAAAACCACGGACCGATAGTGGTATCAGGGAAGTTACTTAATTTAAACGTAGTGCTTAATAACTGATTCGAGTAGGCTCTACGCTTCGTGCAAAAGCAGTCCGCCAAGATGCGTGAGGCTAGCAGTCTGAAAGACGACGTCAACCCTGTAAGAGAACAACAGAAATCCGTACATAAGCACGCACATGGTCTTCGGCAGCGCAGCGCAGCACAGCAAACCCCGTTTTCTCTCGCGACGATTGGGGGCTGTTTGATCGATACTAGGGGGAGCGAAGCGCAATTGTTCACTCACTGCTCTCGCCAGATGAACTTTGCGTTGCTGTCGTCTGTTATTTAGAGACTGTGTTCACAGCACAACACATTGTCATTTATGATTCGTATAGCTTTACTAGCAACTCAAAACATCTACTGAGTTCTCTCGTATGAAACACGTTACGTAGCTTTTCATTTATCAGTAGATATTTCCAATTACCTTCAATTATTGAGCAGCAAATTTCATTAAATTATTTGTACGTTATCTTAATCCTGATATTAATAATAAATAAGCTACTCCTCGAGCTATATGTACTAGAAATTCCTAAATAAAAATTCTTCAGTAAGCTAGCACCTAGCAAGAGTTGTTATACACATCCGGTTTTATATTGGGTTTACAGTTAATGTTGCTTTCAAATATTTTACGTGAAGTAAATTTTGATCCAAAATCAATTTTTTATGAATAATAATTAAATTATATTAAATATAGTATTATAATTATGTTAATCAAGATTTGTATGGAGTTTGGAAGAATTATGTATAATCATTTCTTGAGAAGTTATGAATACTGTGAAACTGCACTTAAAACCTTTAACTCTTTAATTATATATCTACAGGACTATCGTACATGGAAATAAAACGTTATTCCCAGAGAATGGTTACCTGAGAAAACTGTTCATTTCTAACAGTTGAGCTGCCTAGCACATCGCTTCATGGTTCTTTCATAAATAAAAATATATAGTAGGTGTTAACGCGTCGATATATATATATATATATATATATATATATATATATATATATATATATATATATATATATATATATATATAAAACAGCCTATTTGCTTGATCGTCTCCCGAATGTATTTATTCTTGTTTCAGTTCTCAAACATGCGGATACCCCAAATTTTGTAAGATCCTGAACACTGTTTACTACTGTTCCTGCGGTTGCATGTCGAAAGGGAGTGATTATTATGATAGCAGTAAAACTGCATAACTGCTGTGAATTACGAGGACAATCATTCCGGTATGTAAGGAACAATAGCGAACATCAGTAGAAAGGTTGTAGAACTCGAACGATGATTTATCCATATTCTTGAAAGAATATCTTACGTTCATGTTTGATCAATGCTTTTTACTTTATCGCAGACAACTCGACAGAGTCTAATCTAAGTATACCTTTGATATCACTGGAAAAATTGGGCTCGAAATAACTGTCTGTATCATAGACATGGTTTACCGATGCACGCTACAACCTTACTTTGTGAATGTAGTACTGAAGAGATGATAAAGTGGACGAATTTACAATCAAAGCTTGCATCAAAGAATCGAAAACACAACAGCGATATTCGCACAGACAGTAGAAAATGGCTCTGAGCACTATGGGACTTAACATCTATGGTCATCAGTCCCCTAGAACTTAGAACTACTTAAACCTAACTAACCTAAGGACAACACACAACACCCAGCCATCACGAGGCAGAGAAAATCCCTGACCACAGACAGTAGATTCATAATACAGTCGCTACAATATCGGCACGTGTCGTCAACTGGTCATGGGATAACGATTGTTCCTCAGTCACGGATCTTCAGTACGCTGTAAGTATTACGTGTAGATCTGGTGAACCGCTCCGCCTGCCGATGTTGTTATTGAAAGGAAAACCTCCAAAGACAATATATAGAAAGTAGGAAGTCACATAACTAAAGAAAAACATTGACGACACTACTTTGGTTGAAGGCGGATACGCTGCTATAGAATAGAAAATGAAGGTGAACTCGGTAGAAAAAATCTTGACATTTCAGGCATCTGAACGACTTTTTATAAGACTGTGTATCAGGCGACCTATTTACACTGACAGGAAAAAGTCCCAATACCAAGAAATGATTAACGTAGAGTAGTGAAATTTCGGGAATATGTTTGTAACATATTTAAGTGACTAACGTAGCAAGATTACAGGTTAATGGAAGCACGAGGAAAGCCATTGAAAATCTGAAATGATGGTACGTTAATAACCGGCGTAGCCGCCAGAATGTTGAACGCAAGCATGCAAACGCGGATGCATTGTGTTGTACAGGTGCCGGATGTCAGTTTGCGCGATGGAGTTCCATGCGTCTTGCACTTGTTCGATCAACATAGGGACGGTTAATGCTAGTTGTGGATGACACTGGAGTTGTCGTCCGAGGATGTCACATTCGTGCCCGCTTGGAAACAGATCTGGTGATCGAGGAGACCAAGGCAACATATCGACACTCTGTAGAAGATGTTGGGCTACAACAGCAGTATATGGGCGAGCGTTGTTCTGTTTCGAAACACCTCCTGGATTGCTGTTCATGAATGGTAGCCTAACAGGTTGAATCACCAGACTAACGGACAATTTTGCAGTCAGGGTGCGTGGGATAACCACGAGAGTGCTCCTATTGTCATAAGAAATCGCATCCTAGTTGATAACTCCATGTGTAGCTCCAGTGTGTCTAGCACACAGACAGGTTGGCTGCAGGCCCTCAACTGGTCTCCTCCTAACCAACACACGGCCATCACTGACACCGAGGCAGAACTATCTTCCATCAGAAAACACAACAGACATCCAATCCTCTTTCGCTCGACACCACTGAAGTCGCAAATGGCAGTGGTTTGGGATCAGTGGAATGCACTCTGCAGGGCGTGTGGCTCGGAGCTGTCCTTGTAATCGATTTGTAACAGCTGTTGTGTCGTTATGGTGCGAATTGCGACTCGAATTGCTGCTGTGGACGCAGTACGATGCGCTACAGTCATTCGCCGAACACGACGTCCTTCCTCTCAGCAGTGGCAATTGGCCGTCTGCGACCCTGTCTTCTTGCGTTCGTACCTTCCCGTGTCCACCGCTGCTAGTAGTCATGTACAGTGGATAATTCCTGCCACGTCTCACGTTTTAGCTGGAGATACGTCAAGAGACTATTCGAAATCACATTTTTGCCATGTGGGAGAGCATTAGCCGAATTCAGTACAAGCGTAGTTTTTCTGCTCATCCATCCACATTTCATCTCAATATAAAATAGCCAACAATTTGAATGTTTCTTTGGCAATCCTGTGTAACACAATCACAACAAATACCTAAAACAGCATTCCTTTTTTATTACTGCTGGAGATGATTCCAGCAACGATTCACTTACGAGAACTCCATCTTAAAACAATTATCAGTTTTGAGATCTTATTAGTACTGTGGTCTGTCTGTTGGAATTAATTTTGTTGTTGCTGCTAAGAAGTCGTTATCTAACAAAAATATTATAACGAGTACATTTCAGCCCCAACGTTTCCTTTAGTCATACTAATCAAATGGTTCAAATGGCTCTGAGCACTATGGGACTTAACATCTGAGGTCATCAGTCCCCTAGAACTTAGAACTACTTAAACCTAACTAACCTAAGGACATCACAAAACATCCATGCCCGAGGCAGGATTCGAACCTGCGACCTTAGCGGCCGTGCGGTTCCAGACTGAAGCGCCTAGAACCGCTCGGCCACACCAGCCGGCTCATACTAATCATGAATTACTCAAGAATCATATGTTGAAATCTGTGCATGTTGTTTCCTATGTATTAATTAGTGAGTTGGTCTTACCTACAAAAGGAGCTTAGTTTGTAGGCTACGAAAAGTATGTATTAGCACTGGGTCCCTTATTGATGAAGTGTATTTCGGATAAAAACCTACAATTTCCTGCATCATACAAGCAAATATTTCTTATTTAAAATTATCTCTGTGAAAGTCAGTACATGTTTCATGACTATTTGTCATAGTGAGAGTTTACTGGAATAACCCCTTATGTTATATATATTGGAATACTCTCGTTTTCAATGAAAAGCATTTTGTTTGGTATTTTGAAAGTGCGGTTCTGTAACTGTATATTGTCTCTATTGTTGTTCTTCTACAAAAGAAGACCATGAAAATAATTATGGTTAGATCCTTGACTTCGTTGTTTAAGTAAAGAATTCTGCAGTAGTAATTTGCTCTCCTATCCATGATGTACGAGATTGTTCGTAGTGGCAATGCAGGGAGTATAGACGTAAGCCGCTTGTATTGTTAACGACTTCGTACAGACAGACTGTACGCTAGCACACTGCGTGCCAAAACTGCAGTAAAGATTGTTTCAAACACCGTCTTAGACATGACGACATCCCAAATAGTTCATTTAGTGGTGTCATGTTAGACACACAACGCTGGCGATGACGGAAACCCTCACTGATGTGACTTAAACGTATGTATAACACATTTTTCTGCAGACATTGAGGTGATTCACTACTTTGGTACAATGTGGGTAGAACCAGTGATAGTAATGGTAGCTACAGCAGCAGTGTGACTGATGCGTGTGTCGCTAACTTCAGTAATGGGTTTCCAGTTCGGGGTGTCACGGGTGACTTTTTCTATATTAGAGACCAATAATGTCAAACATCATTTGCTACGTTGACTCCGTCGCCCACTGCTGTCACAGCTTCCTGTGTAAATAGCGGTTATTCCCAGGAACGATTTTATATGTCTTGTGGAAAATAGCATTTGATACTTAATCTGTGTACACAGTTAATTAACATGCTGTTACTCAATAATGTGAGTACAGTGCGCTAACCACAGTTCCAGCTTCTTTTAAGCGGCGGGGGCGGGGGGCACAATCCCCTTGTATTCCAATTTGTATTCGCTAAAAGAATACCTTCTCCGGTGCACGTAATAGTGCCCCTGATCAGGTAGGCAGATGCGGTACAAAATGTACAGGGTGAACGTAAAGTCTTTCCCAATTTATGTAAATTTATTTGTAAGGAACAATGCGGTTAGTAGTTTCACTCACAATTTGTTTCATGGATTCCTTTCCACATGTGCTACATTTTTTGCCCCCAAAAAATTCTAAACGATTCTCAATTTCTCTCCATGCCTTTGCCAAAATATCTTCTGTCACCAACTCTACTGCAACTCCAATTTGTGGCATAGGAGTTTGCACATCGGGGACTCATGTCCATTATAATTATCCGGGCTGTTTTGCCGTGGTCGGTTGATGAATTTTGTCTCAATTCCCAACGTTTCGTCTCCGACTGTGGGAGACATCTTCAAGGGGGTCCGTAGGTCGATAGAAGGTCCAACACACCCACTGGCTCGCTACTGACTGCCGCTAAATTCCGTCTCCGAGAGCTCCCGCGCGACGTCACGTGTTTTGAAAACGTCAGTCCAATTGGCCGCTGTCCGTCACCGTCGATCGCCGTTGCCATCACCCAGTAGTGGACGGGTGGTACACATCCTCTTTAACACCGGCATCCATATACCGTTTAATTTCACGCCCTCCTCCTTTCGGTTGAAATTATTTGGGTGTTTAGCGATTTCGATTGCCTCCCTGTAGAGCCTTTCGTAGTATCCGCTTGTGGCCGCTAGTACTTGCGTCTCCTCGAAATGAATATTGTGGTTCCCTGGCTGGAAAGCAGAGCCAATTGCACTGACGTTTTCAAAACACGTGACGTCACACCGCGGCGCGGGAGCTCGCGGAGACGGAATTTAGCGGCAGTCAGTAGCGAGCCAGTGGGTGTGTTGGACCTTCTATCGACCTACGGACCCCCTTGAAGATGTCTCCCGCAGTCGGAGACGAAATGTTGGGAACTGAGACAAAATTCATCAACCGACCACGGCATAACAGCTCGGATAATTATAATGGACATGACATTTCCGCCCTTGAAAGTCTACATTTTAGTACATCGGGGACTGTAGAAATATATCCACAAAAAATTCATGAGTTAAGCTACAATTTGCAGCTACTCTTCTGGAGTACTGCTGCGCAGCGTGGTATCCGTATCAGGTGGGACTGATGGAAGACGTCGAAAAGGTTCAGAGAAAGGCAGCTCGTTTTGTACTATCGCTAAACGGGGGAGAGGGTGACATGGAAATGATACGCGAATTTGGGAGGCAATCATTAATACAATAGGTTTTCCGTTGCGACAGGATCTTCTAGTAAGATTTCAGTCACCAGCTTTCCCCTTTGATTGCAAAAATATTCGGCTTCATAAAATAAGAGAAATTCGAGTTTACACAGAAAGATTAAATGCTCGTCTTTCCCGTGCGCCGTTCGGGAGTGGAACGATAGAGAAATAACTTGAAGGTGGTCCGAAGAGCCCACTGCCTGGCACTTAGTTATGAATTGCAGTGTAGTCATATAGATGTACATATAATCACACAGTTGTGTCTAGCATTGTTCCTTAGAAATAATTTTTTGTAATCGGGGAAACACTTTAATCGCACTCTGTAGAATGTTTTCTTGATGTTGCATTGTTCTTCTTCAATCACTGCATTGCATTAGGATTTCATCTTTCTCAAGCAACTAACATCTTTCCTCGTCGAAAATTGTCCTCGTCTCGATATAGTATACACGGTGTTCCCAAAGTCACGTCGCACAGGTCAAATAGGGTGAACCAGAACTCCAAAAAAATGTTAAAATGTGTGTGAAATCTTATTGGACTTAACTGCTAAGGTCATCAGTCCCTAAGCTTACACACTACTTAACCTAAATTATCCTAAGGACAAACACACACACCCATGCCCGAGGGGAGACTTGAACCTCCGCCGGGACCGAACCAGAACTCCATTGATAAACTTTCACAGATTGCAATATGGACTAAAAAAGAAAAAAAAATCCATCAAGCAACGGCTCTAAATTGCGTACCTTAAGAGCTTTGAGAATTTTTTCAATAGATGAGATGTGTTTCACATTATCAAAGATGAACAAGTGGTCACAGTCCCCATGATATGCATTTTAGAGCCCTCTTGTTTTGTTCCATACTACCACCGCTGACAGTTCGTCGATGGAGCTCTGGCTCACCCTATTTGCCCTACGTGACATTTCTTTGGACCCATCCTGTATTTTTATTTGTTTTTATTTTTTTAAATCGAAGTTGTTCTCTGTTGAAAGATGAAATAATAATCTTCGTGCACTAACAGTAAGTGTTTTCAGTAGGAGAAAACGTAGCATAAAGAAAAAAATGAGTTTATAATGGCTATGCGATAAATAGAGAAACTTGAGAAAGTTATATGAGCTGTAAGAAAGAACGTTAAGAGAAGTCTAAACACTGAATCTAGCTAATCATACTAAAAAATTCGGAGGTTAAACATCGCGAGCAACTATGAAAATTCTATAAAAATCATGCAGTATGAATGAGAGGCAGCGAAACGTAAACCGAACACCCGCCGCACCGGGACAATGGAATTGTTCAGTTCGAAAGTAATCACCTAACGCTTCAAGACATAAATCCCACTGGGAGACGAAACGATCAATTCCTGTTTCGTAGAACGTGGTCGGCCTCTGACGGATCCACGACCACACCCACTGCTGCATTTCTTCTTCCGACAGAAACAAACGTCCTTGCATGTCTTTTCACAGGTGAGCAAAAATGTGAAAGTCACGCGGTGAAAGATCCGGGATATACGAGGTTATTGCAATGGTTCCCAACCAAATCACTGAAGAATAGACTTCGTCCTGTTGATAGTATGGGGGAGAGCGCTATCGTGCCACGCCATGATTCCGTCCGACGACATTCCTGGCCTTTTGACTTTATGTCGCTTCGCAGTTTCTGCAAAGTGTCTTCATAACGCTGCGCAGTGGTTGTGGTTCAATGCTCGAGGAACTCGATGTTCAGAGGAAGCATCCTGTTGCAGGATAACGCCCACCCTCATACTGTCAAACGGACGGTGGCTGCACTTCAGCGTTTTAGTTGGGAAACACTGCAACATCCTCCGTACAACCCGGATATTTCACCGTGTGATTTTCATTTCTTTACCGACCTGAAGAAAGACATGCATGGACGTCGATTTCAGTCGGACGAGTATGTTCAGGAGCAGGTGCGGTTGTGGACCTGTCAGCGGCCGACCGTGTTCTACGAAACATGAACTGATCGTCTCGTCTCCCAGTGGGGTAAATCTCTTAACGCGTGTAGTGATCACTGTTGAATGGAACCATTCCATGGTCCCGTTGTGGCGAGTGTTCGGTTTTCATTTGTCTTCCCCACTGTACATGAATACATCGAAATTTACCGTATTGTGACGGCTTATATGGGTTGGGATGTGACACGGTGGCCACCCTAGTGTACAACCTGTGAGATATACGGGGTTTATACGTGAGATATATGGGGTTTATACGTCAGCGGATCTGGGGCATAAATTTCAATTGAGACGCAATGTGGTGACTTCAGCGATGGTCAACTCAGCTGTTTGGAGCCTCAGGTTCAGTCGACCCTGTTGAGCAAACAACCATGACTACTGCAGTTTCGGTAGATCTGTTAAAGTACATTCTGCAGTAGAAGACCAGAACAGCCGTGGCTGATTCATAGACGGCAAGACGTCCAGGTGAATGGACTGACGCCACTTCAGCTGATAAGCGCCAACACCGGCTCTTGAGTTGCGAGCATGTACAGTATTCGATGGTCAGCGACTTCCAGGAACGGCTGTGGGGCCCCGTCATTAGTGTTAATGACTTCCGTGAGTTCAGCTGACAATATGCCGCAACAGTGGCGTGTGGCGACATAGTGCTCACACGGGAGGCACCTACAGGTCTCCTTGGCTCGCTACTTTACATCATCATCTTCTAATTTACTCTGCTAACCGCTGTGAAGCGCACGGTAGATGGTACTTACCATGGTAACACATTTTAAGGTTTCTTCCCGATCGTCGCCTTTGGAACACAGGAATAATGACTGCTTAAATTCCTCTGTGCGTCATATGATCAGTCTAACTTTGTCTTCGTGGTTCCTATGAGACCGATACGTAGGAGCCTGGAGAATAACCCTTGATTCTTCACTTAATTCTTCGTCATGGATTTCTGTAACCAGAGTTTCTGCGGTATAATTTGTGTCTGTTTAAGAGTTTGCCTTTTCAGGGCTTTCGACATTTCCATGACAAACTCCAGTGCACCAGACAAATCTGCGACCATTCGTCTTTGTACATGTTTAGTATCCCCTGTTAATCCTCTTTGGTATGGCCCCTCACAGTTGCTGCCTGCACAAGTGGCGTATAAGCAGTCTCCTTTGTAGACTGACTGCATTTCCCCTTCCTCCCCTGTGGCGAAGCCTAAGCGGTTGTTCCATTACGTATCTCTACAAATTGTTATGCTCAGTTATTTTTATTAGTTGATTGACTCTAATTGTAAATTTCTGCTATTGTAGTCGTCGGGTACTACGTTGTTTCATTTTTTAAATGCGTAGTTTTACGTTTCTGTACATTGTAAACTTTGAAGTATTATCTACAGGGTGTCTCGAACATTTTGGGTCAAACTGAAACAGGCGCCTTGACAAGGTTCACGAGGCTCCCCCCCCCCCCCCCCCCCCATCTCGTCGGAGGTTCGTGTCCTCCCTCGGGCCTGTATGTGTGTGTTGACCTCAGCGCAAGGTAGTTTAAGTCAGCTAAGTTGTGTGCAAGTATGGAGACCGATGACCTCAGCGGTTTGGTCCCATAGGAATTACGCAAATTTAAAAAAAAAAATCTCTCGTCTTATCTCCGTGGCCCTCAGGTAAAATGTGCGATGGCGACTGTAAAATAGTTCTGCAGTCAGGCCCAGATACCGGTTTTCTAAATTTTCTCAGTAGTGGTCCTCGAAAAGAACGTGTCCTTACCTCCAGTGATTCCCATTGGAGCTACCGAAGCACTGCAGTATTACTTGCGTGTCGTTCCAACCCACCGGTAACAAGTCTAGCAGCCCGTCTCTGGACTCCTTCGTCATCTTCCTTTAATCCGACCTCGTGCGGATCCCAAACACTCGAACGGTGCTAAAGTTAACCATTCGCCTTCTCTACTACAATCCTTACAAGCTCATTTCATATTGCTTTGCAACTTTACGCCTAGATGTTTAATCGACGTAACAGTGTCAAGCAGCACACTACAAACGCCATATTCGAAAATCATGGGTTTGTTTCACCTACTCATCTGAATTAACTCACATTTTTATATGTTTAGAGCGAGCTGCCATTCATCACACCAACTACAAATTTTGTCTAAGCCATCTTATATCCTCCTACAGTCACTCAACTTCGACACCTTACAGTACACCATAGAATCATCAGCAAACAACCGTAAATTGCTGCTCACCCTGACGGCCATATCATTTAGCCACAGAAAATAACAGGGGTCCTATCACACTTCCCTGAGGCACTCCTGACGATACCCTTGCCTGTGATGAACACTCACCTACGAGGACAACATACTGTAACTTAAGAAGTCTTCGAGCCCGTCACAAACCTAGGAAACTATTCCATATGCTTGTACCTTTGGCAGTGAGGCACCGGGCCAAATGCCATACGAAATTGTAATAATATGTCATCCACTTTCCCTTCATCCCTAGTTGGCAGGCTATCGTGTGAGAAAAGGCAAGCTGAGTTTCGCAAGAGCGGTGCTTTCTAAAACAGTGCTGATTTGGGGAAGGAAGCTTTACCCTCTAGCAGGAACATCAGGTAACGGGGACCAGCCAAACGGAGAGGCATCCAATAAGATCCTTTTATGTGATGGTTCAAATGGCTCTATGCACTATGGGACTTAACATCTGTGTTGTAATACCTGATCCACTGGTACTCTCTACGCTGTGTCCTTCGAAGTGTGCGTTCCACGGGCAAGTTGACTGTGCTTGTTGCTCAGTGGTCGGCAACGCCATCTCCTCAGAGACTAGTGTTCGGACATGTTTTAAGCGGGAACCTTGGGCAGCTCTCTGTGGCTTGAACGACTCCGTTTCTCGTAAGTTGGAGATAAACGTTTGCCAATTAGGATGACACCTGTTAGGAAAGCATTCTCTGTACATTCGTGATGTTTTTCGGGCTATACGTCCCTCCGCAACGTATATTAAATGCATGTCTGCAACTCTCGGGACGAGTAACGTTCCACCTTCAACTAAGCGCCATGCACTGCACACAGTAACACACATCACCATGGAGACATCACAAGCTGTCTGATGCAATGGACAACTGACACTGGTGTGCCTACGGCACAGGTTAAGACGTCAGTACAATGCGTGCGATCGTCACATAATAAGCGTGCTACAAGCTAAATGCAGTATTCTGTTTAGTGGCCAGCGGTGTACGCTGTTTATCGCCCGCTGCCTGTTCCAAAGTACAACAGACACCCGGGATCTTTGCAAGAGTGCAGAACTCCATGTGCCATTTCATCACATACATTGTGACTGGTGGTCGTCGCTTGGATCACTTACTATGAGCTACGTTGTTGTTAACAGTGTACGCTGTGTATGTCCAAAAATCGCTCTGAGCACTATGGGACTTAACTGCAGTGGTCATCAGTCCCCTAGAACTTAGAACTACTTAAACCTAACTAACCTAAGGACATCACACACATCCATGCCCGAGGCAGGATTCGAACCTGCGACCGTAGCAGTCGCGCGGTTCCGGACTGCGCGACTAGAACCGCTAGACCACCGCGGCCGGCGACCCATTATCACCTGTTTCAATTTGACCCAAAAGGTTTGAGACACCCTAAAGATCTGAATGAACATTTCTGCCGTATTTAGGTTTAAGTAGTTCTAAGTTCTAGGGGACTGATGACCACAGCAGTTGAGTCCCATAGTGCTCAGAGCCATTTCAGCCATTTACTGTATAACTTTTTTTATTGTCCATGCTACCAACTCTGGAAACTGCCTACCTTACAATCGTAGAAACAACAAGGCCGCTACATGTGTTGCAGCGTCAGAGATACCAGAATGATTTCCACTTATAAATTTCGACTCGGTCGTTTCTGGGCCAGGAGCCCCTGACTCAGATTTATCATTCTCCATCATCTCTGAACGTTTGTAACATCATCACGTAATCACCCTGTAGAAGCTGGCAGGGATCCTATCGTGTCCTGGATCCTTGTTTAATGTTAGTCACTTTATTCGTTTCTCAAGAAGTAAACTGTGGCAGGATATCAGCATTTTTCTTAATAAAGGAACATTTTAGAACGGAGTTCATTGCTCCTGCCTTTGCTTTGCTTTGCTTTCAGTATCTGTGTCTGGACACTATCTTCAGTGCCTCTTACAGCGTCCATATAAGACTATAATTACTTTGAATTGTGATAGAGTTCTTTCGATAAGATCCTCTGCGCTAGTCACTGAAGGCTCCTTGCATTCGCATTGTCCTCTTCACAGCCATCTGTGAGATATGCCACAATTATCTCTTTATCTAACTTTTTGAATACCGGTATGTAAATCTTTCTATTTGTTTTAGCTTCCTTTTGAACTTCCTTAATCATTGTTGATACTTTTACTGCATGGTCGTGACAACTTTTTGAATATCGAAATCCTCAAAGAGATCTGGTTTATATGTTTGTCATTAGGTCAAATATATTTCTTTCTTGGGTCGGGTCTTAAGTACCTGTTATTGGTAGTTTTCAGAGGAGTTATGTTCCGCACGATGTCTTGTCACGACTATCACTAACAAAACTGTAATTATCCCAGTTGATTGTTGGATGATTGAAGTCTCCTCCGATAATGGCACCACGATTTGGGACACTCGTACCAGAAAACTGAGGTTTTCTCTGAAGTTTCCGGTTACTTTCGGAAGTGAATCTCTTGAACGACAAAATGATCAAATTACAGCTTTTTGCCCACCCTTGATAATGAGTAGTGTCCAAACAGTCACGCATCCAGCTTCTATTTCTTCCTTCGGTGAATATGAGTATCTTGTCTGTTGCAACAAATACATCACTCCCATTTCCCATTAGCCTATCCTTTCAACACACTCTTATTATACCCAAAAAATTTCACTACTGTCATCTGCTTGTTTTAGCCTACTTTCTGTACCTTGTATTATAACTGCTATTTTAATCGTTTCTCTGACGGCCATTTTTCTGAATCTTATCGTAGTACTTCTGTGTCTCGTACAGTTACTGTTAGATGTAAAAATAGAAAGCTGCCCTATCAAGAAAAAAGACACCTGATATACAGGCTACACTGCCAGCTATTTGCCTCTGATTTGCTGCGCACACCTGACTCCATTTGGGGGAATCATTGCAATTCTCAACCCTATGACGTAAGTCTAGGGGAGTCGCAGCTTAGCTTGCCCAACAGTCTTCGTAGTCACTGGTTCAAGCCTTCCACTCGACTCACAACGAAGGAGCCACGATCTGTTCTGGGAACAATGCTGCACGTGTGAGCTACGTTGAAACTCCACGAGCAAGACTGGTTTTCTCAACCTTCTCTGTAATATCCCAGACGACCGGCATTGTTCATTTCAACGCTTGGCACAATTTGAAGTCTGTTGCATCTTCTTTCGTCTGTGGCTGTCTGAATAACTTCTTCAGTGTGTTAAAGGAGGCCTCTGGGCATACACGTAGACTGCCCAAAATGATCCCTCCTGTCCCTTGCTCACATTTTCCTAAGGAGGTACCAACATCCTCCGTACGTTTGCCGACGATCAACAGATTTCCAAACCTTTTGTGTTTGTCTCTCCTTTACACGGGACACTGCAGGGTTCTCAACAGGAGAATTCTGTCCCATCGGCTTTGATTCAGTTTCAGTTGAAGACAGAACGCTGAACTTGTCGGTTAAGGGGTGGATATAATAACCCTAGTTCTCCTTCCTTCCTGCCCTACCCTACGAGTTCTCAAGACCTACTACTGACACGTCATTCACAGTGAAGTGGGTGAGTGTTGGTGATAGGTCCTCTGCTTCCTGCAGAACACGCAGTACCCATAGTAGAAGATAGCACTTGAGCTAACTTTGTTATCTTTGGTACATGTCTGTCGGCATTTCGTACCCACATTCATATTCGAAGCAGCTTCCAATCGCTTGACAGGAGTGTGATCGATTTCCAGCTTCTTACGAGCAGTAACTAGCTTATCCCACGTTCGAGAAGAGCATTCACACAGGGGCTGCCCTCTTACTGGTTCATTGTTTTTCTGGACACTGAATAATTAACCTTAAATCAGTCTCTCAGTTTCTGGGTTTGTTACGCTACGAGTACTAACAGTTTCCTTTAAGTTCTGAAGCGACAACGTCCAAGAAGGTGGTTTGTGTAAATAACGAAAGAAAAACCTGTGTAAAAATTTAAAGGCTTCTCGACGATAACTCTATTTCTCTATCTTTTTTCGAAGCTATACACACAACAAACTCGTGTAACAACGTCGAAAACAGTCTTAATGCAAGACGAATATCGACAATATTAACTAATTCTGCAGTGGGAAACTAAATACAGCACTAAGCGAGAGTTGCAGTGTAAAACAAAAATAGCAACACAGAGCAGCACGAAGGGGTTAAGTTTACGTCGTGACCGTAAAATTTCAAACACTACCTTAGAAGAAACACAGCAGTGAGCAGTGAGTCGAAGTATTGCACTAATCACGTAAGTATCTAAACTACAATAGAGGGAAGCAATTTTCTAAGAAGATATTGCTACCAAAATTTGCAAAATATACATTTATAGCTCACGATTTACCACGGAATATGTTACACACAACACTTGCAATCGTCTGAAAATTTTCAAAAATATACGTTTTCCACGTAAAAACACAATGAAATTAGGGAACGACTGTTTTCGAATGAGGATATTGTTTCCATAAGTCTCTATAAAGCACAAAATACGTTCACAATTCACAATATACTAAGAATTTTCCGAGGCACTCGTGAATGTTCGAGAACACATGACGATGCACACAACCATTGACACATTCTTTGAAAGATTAACCGAAAACGACAAGAACAGTAAAATATTTGAATCTATAATTTGAAATCCACGGCCTCGCCCAAAGTAAAATACGGAAACTGACATATATGTACATAAACGTGCGAAATGTACGAATTTCTTACATAGCTGAATTGTAGTGTTTAGAATTCTGAATGAGAGACGTCAACAAAATGTGATCAGTTTTCACTTTAACATCGATCTTACACTTTTGTCTTATAGAAAAGAATTCTCACCACGGTTAAGAATTTGTCTCAGTGAAGGAAAAAATTTTCACATGTGTGTGAAATCGTATAGGACCTAACTGCTAAGGTCATCAGTCCCTAAGCTTACACACTACTTAACCTAAATTATCCTAAGGACAAACACACACCCATGCCCGAGGGAGGACGCGAACCTCCGCCGGGACCAGCCGCACAGTCCATGACTGCAGCGCCTTAGACCGCTCGGCTAATCCCACGCGGCTCTGAGTGGAGAGAGCACAGAAAATATCACAGGGGAACAATAATTATCGGGAAAGATACTGCTGCCCAGTACCTTCGAGTACTGTTAAACTAAGATTGCCATAACAGTTCTCTTAATATCTTTAGGGGGAGGGGGGGGGGGGGGGGGAAATGGTTAGTTATTATCACTAAAGGAACAGTGCAGGTACGATCATAGAACAAAATGCAATTTTGGCAACGATAACTTGAAACGAAGAAAGATACCTATGTAAAGACTATGAACTATACATCTTCACACTGCCTTGTCGTATTTGTAATCTTTGACATGAAGCTAGCCGTAGAGTCAATGCTCCCTACGTTAACGTTCCTGCCTCGCACTCACCCTATGGAACGAGATGGTCTCCGGGTTCTGTAGCTGGCGCGTTTCGAATGCTGGAGACATCTGGAGGACATGTCTGTAGCAGAATGGTGGAACAGGTGGCGGATGTTGGCAGGGGAAAGGATTTATCTTATTTATTTACCGATTTATTTATACGTTTGTTTCACCTGGCAACATTAGAGCGTTCAAGCCCAACTTACATCTAATCAGACATCATTATTTAGTCAACATTAGAATACGTGTAATACTTGAATAGTATATTATAATAATAATATTAATAATAATAATAATACGCTGGTGGCAGTACAGTTAATGGTTGTGAAATGAGGGTAACGAGAACTAGAGCAGAGAAGAAAGTCCCTGTCACGTGCTTGCTATGTGAGTTGGATTTTTTTGGCCTTACACCATGCTAATCTGGTTGTATTTTGAGGTAATTAGCCGAACTAGGAAGTTGGTATGCTGTCGTCGATAGTGTTCCTTAAGATGGTTAGGCTGAAAGTCAGTAGAACGTGAACGGACTGACCATGAAAGTAGATTAGTGATAGAGCTTTGTTTATCCTGGCATTTCCAGTGACAGGAGGTGGTAAGTCGTATGTTCAAATTTGGAATTTCTGCGTGAAATTGGGTCCCATTAAGAGTTAATCCACATTTCATAATTTTATCAGGTAACTAGCACCAAGTAAGACTTCCTTGATTACAGCACTTAACAGTTGATGTTACATCGTTAGAGGTGTTATATGCCCAATGATGAATTATCGTGTGGAAATAGTCTGGCCTACAAGGACGCCCCTGTTAAATTATTCGGAGGACCAATAATCGAGAAATGTAGATAAACCCTGTGCAGTAATAATCATATGATTTTTAACGTAACTGGTATCATGGTGTCTGTCATACTCCAGAAGTTTATTATTGATTTATAAAATATTCTCCTAACTTATTAATTGTTTATTGATCTACGTTAGTTACAATATCTGTTTCCAAATATACAGGGTGAAAAGTATTTAAACCGACAAACCCTGGGAGGTTGTAGAAGACATAAAAAAAATATTTTTCCCTAATGTCATTTTTTCCTATGAGGATTATTTAAACCGGTGGAGGCCGTATTACGCTCTTCAGTTGTTAGAGGCCGTATTACGATCTTCAGTTGTTAGAGGGTGTATTACGCTCTTCAGTTGTAGGCAACTGCTGTCCACTAGTGTAGTAGTGCATTGTGTCTGTTTCCTAATGGAGCGATACACCTGGAGTGAGTACACTGATGGCGGTTGGTGCGTACTACGTAGTGCACTACAACGGACGAGCTGCACAGCGGGTTTATCAGGAACAACATCCTAATCGTCGTATCCAGCATCATACGACCTTTTGCTGCTGTGTACCAAAGTCTGCGTGAGACCGGGCCATTTAGCAGATTACCTGGACAGGGACGCCGTCGCACGGTAAGAACGCTGCAATTTGAGGAAGCTGTCTTGCAGCATGTGGAGGGGGATCCTTCAATCAGCACTCGTGCAATTGCACGTAACATGGAAACGAATCAGACGAATGTAGGAACAGTCCTTCGAGAGCAATTGTTACGTCCATTTCACTTACAGCGTGTCCACACCCTGCAACCAGTTGATTATCCACCCACAGCACAGTTTTCGCAGTGGTACCTGGAACAGTGTAAAATACATCCTACATTTCCATCTTTTGTGTTGTTTACAGATGAAGCAACGTTCGGGCGTGATGGAGTCTTCAACATGCACAATTCGTATGTTTGGACTAAGGATAACCCACATGCCACAGTTACTAGTGCTCATCAAGTGGGATTCTTCGTTAACGCGTGGGTTGGGTGTTGTTGGGGACTGTTTAATTGAGCCGTATTTGCTACCTAGGCCATTAAATGGCAGGCACTATTACAATTTCCTCGCCAGAGCTTTGCCAGAATTGCTGGAAGACATCCCGCTCCCTACAAGACAACGCATGTGGTTCCAACATGACGGGGCGCCAGCACATTTCAGTCGTCGTGTGCGTCGATTCCTGGACCGACGGTTTCCAGAAACGTGGATTGGCAGAGGTGCTCCTGTACCATGGCCTGCTCGATCCCCAGATATGTCCCCTCTGGACTTTTTTGTGTGGGGAGAGTTGCACAACCTTGTTTATGGAACTGCTGTTGCATCAGAAGAGGATCTGGTTGCCTGGATAGTAGTAGTAGCAGGAACAATTCAGGATACTCCTGGGGTTTTTGCCTGTGTCAGATAGAACATGACCGGCGGTGTAACCTTTGCTTACGTGTCAATGGAGGCATTTTTTAAAATCTATTGTAATTAAAATTGGGTTGTGTTAATGTGTTGTCTGTTGCTCATAAAAATATAGAAAATTCTTTGTTGGTTTAATTAATTTGCCGCCAGAGAAATCTTCCTCTACCGATTTAAATACTCCTCGTAGGAAAAAAATGACATTAGGGAAAAATATTTGTTTTGATTTCCCCTACAACCTCCGAGAGTTTGTCGGTTTAAATGCTTTTCACTCTGTATGAATGCGAAATAACACAAATATAGTAATAGTCAATAACAAAATACGCAAGTGATGTTCCAAACTAGTACACTTTCCTAAGTTTTTCAAAAAGCGAGAAATAAAATTTTTATCTATTAATCCTGTGCTATGACAGTCTTTGTTGAACGATCAAAAATCTGAAACAGAAAGAAAAATTCTGTAAAATTGCAAGGATAAATTAACATTTTAATGGTAACTTTTGAATTTTTAGAGGCCGCAGTGCAAGCGTTATATAAGTACTGGGTCCTGGTATCTGTCATAGAGCTGTCGATGTGAACAAAAACATTTTCTTATTAAACTGTGAAAAATAATACGTCCTGTTCCACCCATTGAGAAAAAAATATCTGTTGATTCATTGCCAGATTTTGAGATTGCTGCGAATAAAGTACGCATACAAAAATTTTCAATTCAAGGACATCTCTAAATTGTACAAAAGATATGGTCTTATGAGAGTACTTTTATTTTCCCGAGTTTATTCTTCAGCACTGCAGAATCTAGTCGAAAGTGTCCTGAGTAAAAAGTGGACACCTTACTTGTTCAACATCGGATTTTTACCCAAGGTGTTAGCCCTAAGTCGCACACTAGGAATCTGCAACTATATGTTACGTTGTCTTGTTCTGACGTTAGTTAGTGGTTGTACTTTTTCCATTTGAAGGAGTGACTCCTACCACACAAGTAGAAATCACAGTGATATGACTGTCTTTTATTCAGATCATCTTTGTCTGTTTGTATGTCCTCTGTGCCATTATTGTCACTATCGTTCATTTCCTGCTTTGAATTCTTATCATTTTCTATTACGTAATATGGAAGAGGATCACTGTCGCCCAAATCTTCATTAATCATTTCTTCCCAGTGCATTTCGTAGTTTTGTTCATTTACTCTCAGAATTCATTGAGAATAACCAGTTTGTTCAGTCTGTTTTGAATAGTGAGATGGACCTGGTAGAGATTCCATATAATGCAAATAAATTACGAAACACTGTGATTAATAACCATAATATTTTACACCAGAATTATCGCACTGAACACCAAATGTTGAAAAACAAGTCCGACGAATAATTATGCCGCAACTGGTAAGATACGCCTGTGAGATGTAACGGCGACTTTACTGTGAATTTACTAAAGCCCAAATAGTGCGATTGACATCCCAACTTCACAGCGAGAAGCCAGCACTGTAGCTGAGGGGTACTCGGACAGACCATGCGAAATGACCCCAGAAAGAGAGAGAGATTTTCACCAGATAGTTCGACAACTGTCTTACAGACATGTGATACCAATTAAGGGTTGATCTCAACAGCAATAAAATGGAAACATACTTTCCCTAAAACTTCAACCATTCTTACCAGTATGTATCACACAAAGGTAGAAATTTTTTGGAGTTCCGTGCCTCAGTCGGTCAAAAATGAACCCTTATGGGATCATTTTGTTGTCCATCCAACTGATCTATTGAGACATCTTCTCTCAAAGATGATGGCGAAATCAAGTTGAAATTTATTTCAAATACGAAGGTGTGCGGTCCCTTTACGGTGTAAAATACTTTATTCTTCTAAGTCAAGACAGTCAAAAGATACCGCCATTTATGTTACATATTTTGATACTGGCAAACTCACTCATGAGAACCTATAGCTGAACTATCTACATTCATAATTAAGTTTGTACGAAACCTTCAGAGCGCAGGTCCTACTTTTGTTTAAAAAGTGCTCAGTGCTCAGTGTGTAAGTAGGCTGTTTAGGTTTTCTTATTGGTAACGCCACATAGCGCTCTGTATGAAAATCACTGGCTGTGCTGTGTGCAGTCTGTGACTAGTTTTCATTGTTGTCTGCAATTGTAGTGTTGGTCAGTTGGCTGTTAACAGTGCGTAACGTTGCGCAGTTGGAGTTGAGCCGCCAGCAGTGGTGGATATGGGGAGAGAGATGGCGGAGTTTTGAAATTTGTAAGACTGGATGTCATGAACTGCTATATATATATATTATCACTTTTGAACACTATTGAGGTAAATACATTGTTTGTTCTCTTTCAAAATCTTTCGTTGGTAACTATGCCTATCAGTAGTTAGTGCCTTCAGTAGTTTGAACCTTTTATTTAGCTGGCAGTAGTGGCGCTCGCTGTATTGCAGTAGTTCGAGTAACGAAGATTTTTGTGAGGTAAGTGATTTGTGAAACGTATAGGTTAATTTAGTCAGGGCCATTCTCTTGTAGGGATTACTGAAAGTCAGATTGCGTTGCGCTAAAAAAAATATTGTGAGTCAGTTCAAGCACAGTCTTGTATAATTGTTCAAAGGGGACGTTTCAATCTTTTACGCTGCGACCGAGCGAGGTAGAGCAGTAGTTAGCACATTGGACTCGCATTCGGGAGGGTGACGGCTCAAACCAACGTCGTCCGCAGCTCGTGGTCTAGTGGCTATCGTTTATACCTTTGGATCACGGGGTCCCGGGGTCGATCCCTGGCCGGGCTGAGGATTTTCTCTGCCCGGGGCTGGGTGTTTGTGTTGTTCTCATCATTCCGTCATCATTAATGAAAGTGGCTAAATTGGACTGTGTGCAGATTGGGAATGTGTACATGCGCTGATTACCGCGCAGTATGGCGAACCATAAACCAAACATCATCATCATCATCAATCCGGTGTCCAGCCATCCAGATTTAGGTTTCCCGTGATTTCCCTAAATAGCTCCAGGCAACGCCGGGATGGTTCCTTCGAAAGCGTACGGCCGATTTCCTTCCTCATCCTTGATACATTGCGAGCTTGGTGCTCCGTCTCTAATGACCTTGATGTCGACGGGTCGTTAAACCCAATCTTCCTTTCTTTCTTCGTACGCTGCGCAGAATTAACTGTCACCTTAAACATAATGTTACGGAAGGACGCGTAACAGCAGGTGGTGGGCTGCGCCGTCGTCAGGGCTAAGTTCAGTTGATAACGCGCCATTGTGATAACCCAAGGACACAACCGGCGCGTCCCAGCTCACTAGCTTCGTACATCGGACAAATTTGCTCATATGTAAGGAAGACCATTGCGCCTCATTAGGTACGTGCTGGTACTGGATGGTAGTCCTAGCTGACAATTGTAGTTTTACGTCAATTGGCGACGGCATCTAGAAAATTCGGAATAAAACTGTGAATTCCGTCACGAATTTCTTTGTTGTACACTTAGGTATATACGTATTATTTACTATTATACACTATCCGACTTGGTATTTACGAAGCACATTCCTTTTCCCTATTTGCCCCTGTTGGCTTTCCAGAACTATGTTGGCGATCTTGATCTGCCTTCAGTGTTCTGGTCTTCTGTACGGAGGAAAACTCATCCTCTGGTGATAATTTTCGTAATTGCAAGCATTATGGTATTTCCCAAACGTAGATCATTTCGTACAGCGAGAGTCAAACAAAAACTGCTCGAAGTGACCGCCTCCAGCTACCATGCACCACTGAGCTAGCATACCATGTTTCGCCGTACGTTCTGGAATACTCCTGGTGTGCTCTTTATTTGGTGAAATCCAGTTTAGACACGCCTCCTGAGACCATAGACAGTGGATACAAGAGTTGAGGACACCAAGAATCTTAAATGTCCCCAAAGGAAAAGAATACACTGAATTTAAGTCTGGTGATCGGGCAAGCCATGCAATGGATCCTCCTCTACCAGTCTACCTGTTCGGAAACTAGTTATCGAGATATTGGCAAACTATCCGTGTAAAGTGCAATGGAGCAACATTCGTTGGATGACGTGCACAATCAAGTAAACGAAGTAACTAATGTTTGAGAAACTGAAGATACGTTTGTCCAGTGAGACGTTGCGGAAAGGAGTATGAGCCAATGAAATGATCAAGAATGATTCCTCCCAAAACGTTCAGGTTGATGTCTGCCTTGTGGCACTTCATGATGATTTCCATAAGTTCAGATGTGATTTTCATAAGAACTGAAACACCCATCATGTGAAAAGCCAGCCTTAGCAAGGAATAAGGTAGGAGAGAGTCAGACAATGTTGACGTATAATATGGAGTTGTTTTATCGCCTTAGTATCAAATTAAGTACTTTAACCAATCCATTTTTAAAAGTGGCCACTTGGATTTAAACTCAGAATAAGGGGTAAAGAACTATTTTAACGAGGAACTAAATATATATATAATTGTGAAACATAATTCGAATTAAATTATTTAGACTTTTCACAAATAAAAATGGAACTGTGTTCCTCAACTCCTGTACAGAGTTTGTGGGCCCAGAGGAACACAATTGGCACTTAATCCACTGCTCTTCTAGCCTAGAATCTGAAACTTTTTCTTCGTGATACACGCACACGGTCTACAAGGCTGTCGTCAAAAAGAGCTTCTCTAGGGTTGGGTTTCCTGCTCTTCGCATTCTTCGCTTTAGTACCTTTCTTCTCTTCGGCTGTTTCCCGGTTTTCCTTCTTTTTACTTTCTTTATCTTCCCTTTCTTTGTTTGCCGCTTCTATGTACTCTTATAAGGACTTGCTGTGACTATCGCAGCGGAGGCCCCTACACAAAGCGGCCAGAAGCCATCGTCGAGATGGGCACTTTTCCCTCACTGACCCCAGCCAATACACAAATGTTGTATATCCCCTAATGTTATGATCGAATTTTCAATAACTAAACTAGCAAGATAGAAACTCTTCCAACGTAATTTCACAAAAAAACATGTAAATCATATTCCTTCTCCATAACAAATACACAAACAGACAACTTCTGTTACATCAGGATAACTAAAATCCACAATAATTATTATAACTCTGAGGAGCGGCAGAGCAAACAGCTTAGACTTCATGTAGCGACTGGTGCCTCCAGGGGGAAAAGTTGTGACATTTCCCGCGCGATTCCAGTACCTGCACCCCAACAGCCCCATAGCAGCCATGACCACTGTGCCTTGCTCGCCCCTACATGCTAAGAACTGCGGAAACCCCCAGCATACTGTCCTGTAGATGTGCTGACAGATAGTTATTGCCGGCCGGAGTGGCCGTGCGGTTCCAGGCGCTACGGTCTTGAACTGAGTGACCGCCAAGGTCGCAGGTTCGAATCCTGCCTCTGACATGGATGTGCGTGATGTCCTTAGGTTAGTTAGGTTCAATTAGTTCTACGTGCTAGGCGACTGATGACCTCAGAAGTTAAGTCGCATAGTGCCCAGAGCCATTTGAACCATTTTTGAGATAGTTATTCTCGGCTTCGGTTAATCCTTGCAACCATTGAAAATCATACGGGGAGACTTCATGCAGAATATTCTAGCTCGTCATGCATTTGATGCCTTTCCTTCCCGCAGTTAATGAAGTTTCATCCCATGTACAAAGAACCCATTATTCAAGTTCAGGCGTATGTACATCGCGTGGTTTCCCATCAGATGCTACTTTATTCTTAAGTAAGCCTGTCTTCCCCAAGCACTGGTGCTGTTTTACAAAGATTCTTGCACAAGGTAACTGCCTGTAAATGTAACGTCCAACATAATGTTGACGTGCTGCGTCCGAATTGCTGTCTGTTAGGCTGTACATATAGTGGATATCTGTCGTTACAAACACTGAATACACCATTGTGATGTATTGTGATGGAACTTACTCTGAAACAGAACTAACCACAATCAGACAAAACAAACTAAATGCTATGGCTAACTGCAAACGAGAAAGTGAGTGAAATTTGTACATTTTAATGTTAATTACACAATAGGAACTCCCCTTCGGAGATTGCTTTCATACCTCCGTAAAGAGGGATTTTCAGACACATGTTCAATTTAAGTATTTGTAATGTTTTGATGTCGAGAATGAATTCCTCAGTTTTCTGACATATGTTTTTATACGCCATGTACGAGGTAGAAGTTCGTCCAGTTACTACGTTTACGTACTGGCTCCACATGTGTCGATAATCCGGCGGACTCGCTCATTATGACCATGGCATTCACGGCGCATGGATTAGTCTGCAATTTTATTACTTGTCTGTGACAAAATCGTAAGTCGTTCCGGATTTTCAATAGCCATTGAGATATCATAACTGTTTGACCTATTTTCAGTATCGTAAGAAATGGTCAACTACCGTCAGTACTAATTTTTTCTGTACAGGAGTCCACGCGAACAAACCACATGTATCTAGCCCTATTATTTGGTATAGTACTCTGCTTCCGGTAATAGCTGTAATGGTGGATTCTGTCTCGTATCTCCAGATTTCTCAGAGTAAAACGCAGTTTCTTTTTTACGTAGGCCCAATGTTCAACTTACTTAATTCTGTTCTTTCAGCATTAAAATTCTGGAACCCGAAGAACAGACAAACACCACACACCTGACGTAGCACTTCGCTGCACAAACTCTCTGAGACGATAATTCACTGGCCATTTAGTTTTCTTAGGAAGGAATTCGTCGTATGCTCTGGATTGGGTCTGAGCCGCAAATAGTTGACACTACGCCTTCTGGCCCTACGAAAGCTTCCATAGTTCAGCGCTCACTCCAACTTGCTGCAAGGAACATATTTTCCGGGACAGACTATCGGGGTTGCCATACCCTTTCATAGCCGATGCTCCAACTCGTTGAGACATAACATCTACCTTGTGAGCATTATAGTGCGGTCTAAGAGATTAAGAAGCAATGTCAAAACTTAATGGTTAGAAATTATTCTGCCGTACATATTGCACCGTAAGTGCTTTACTCTGTATACCACGTTAAGTATTTTCTTTTGTGTTGTGTGGTAATTAATTTCAGCTGCGTTCAGCTAACAGGAAACATTTGTAACTGTGTTGTATAACATACTCTTCAGCAAAAACACACACCTAACTTCAAAATTATTGCCATCGTATGATACGATTAACGGTTAATCACAGTCTACAGATGTGAAAATCGGGCTAGACGTTAGTAACTCCGTCAGCCATGCGAAAGCTTCTTCCCACTGAGCATCCCAGTGGAACTGGCACCTCCTATGAGCAGAAGAGATAGCTTGCAATTTTTGCTCAGTAGGGCAAAATTTTCATTTGTTATTTTCCACACAGAGAAAAGATTGCAACTCTTTACAGTATTAAGCTATTAGAGATTACTCACGGTGTCCACAAGCAGCAGATCGGACTCTGTTCCGTTGTGGCTAATGTCGTGACTTAAATCTCGAACCTCCGTCAGAGTAACATTTCTCCAGCCTCAGGCTGAGATGAGCGGCCTCTAGTCGATCTAGCACATTGCACTATCTTGCTACGTGATCTACGATGACCATGGAGAAAACAATGAGGTGTTACAGATAGGCTATGTGTTTCCTAGGTTCGATTCCTCCCAATACACCATCTAGCAAATACGTAGGAATGTCACCAGGGAAGTTTTTAATCCAGTGGGCGTGCGATGGTATTGACAGGGCCTCGAGGAAACTATAAATGCTGTTTCAGGCCAATGCTATGATGCTACTTCTAGTCGGTCGTATCCATCCATAATTCCAAGGGAGTGATACGCCAGCACCGTCCTAAGGTGGCCAATACTTTAGCCAGTGTGGGTTAATTCAGCAACATATTGCCAAAACATAACCATTACACTTTGCCTTTGTCTGTTTATTTATTAGGTGCGATAACTGTAGTTGCCACCTCCGATCTTTCACTCTTCTCTATAATTCTTTGTCGTCGTCACACCAGCTTCTCCTGTAGTAGCTCAAGACGGCGAGGAGTCAGATACAGCATCCCTTACAGCAGTTGCGTGCCACCCTCGGTAAGGGCGTAACAGGTGTTACCGGAAGTGCTCCATTAGGACTGAGAATGGCGTCGTAACCGCTCCCTACGTGAGGAAGTTCTTCAAACCAAACCTGGAATTTACGATGCTCTAAAGTAATTCTTCTGATCCATGCTATCTTATAATAGTTCTCCTACACAGCTTAGCATGCAACAAAGAGGATCCATACTTCCCGATTCAAAGATCATATGACTAACAACTAATCCAGTGTGTAAGAAATACTTTCTATCTCGTACTCCCTTTCAGTGGGTTACACGTGAGTCTTCCTATGACATTGTGTAATTTTGACCAGGGGCTGTATTTATCGAAAGCGCTGCCCTGTGGAGACAGGAATTCTGCGAGTATTAAACGCAATCACCCTGCTACACGGTTTACTCTTTGACATTCGATAGTAATGAAATGCTCTCTGTTTCCATAGTTCCCACGCGATCCCCGCGATCCCGACGTGTGTAACCCGGGCGGTGATTACAGATATTGCTGGCGACCCCTCCTTTCATTGCTAAATTACATGAAAGGACTGAGGACTTCAATATGCCTGCCTCACATAAGGAATCCAGTCTTACTGGCCACCTATTCTGAGGCGAGTGTTCGGTGTAGCGGCTGGTCACGATGCAGTACTGAAATTGTAGTGCCTCTAGAACGTTACAGTACAAATAACAGAAGAGGAAGTAGAATGATATGTGCGGTTTTCTAATTCTAAATCAACAATCCCGAAAGGATATAAAAATTTCTCATTTTATGATGGAATTTAGACTTTTGTTTGGTCATTATTAATTTTTGTAAAAATGAATACAACAATTGGGTTCATTCACACACACTTCTACATCTACATCTACACTTGACCCTTTACTTATTCTTTATAAAATATCTGTAGTTTATTAATAATATTTGTATGGATGGCCAAAATAGCCCTGTAACATTAGAAAAAAATTTATGAAAATAACATGATTCGTATCTCATGATTACTTTACATATTTCTATTAGCTTCGTCGATTGTGTGATATGATTTTACAAAGTGTTCGCTTGTAACTGATTTATTCAAATAATAACACAAAGTATATTTGTTTGGTACTTTTACTGATGACGTTTTCAGCAGCATACTTCATTGTTTATGTTGGTTATCTTTTTTGACAATTTTAGTTCTTAGACTTACTCCATATTTTTACAGCGTCACAAACAATACATTTTTTTCTGAGGTAGGTTATTCATTTGTGAATATTACTTTATGCTGGGCAGTTATCATTCCTTCTTTAGATTACGTCGAATACTCTCACTCAGCTTAAGTTTATCTGTTTCAAAATACAATCTTGTTTATGAAGTTATCACTTCCACCAAATTTAATTTTGTAAGAAATATTTAAATGAATTTTCTTTTTTGTTAACAATAAAACGGACCACTTTAATTCACCTGTCTATTTTCTTACACTTGTACGGCCCACACCTGAAGACGGCGCAGGTGTGAGAGACCTATATCAAGTCCCACAACCGGTGACATCGATCGTCTACAAAAGTTGGCGTGGTGCCAAGGGTCACAGGCTTACTTAAATGGCAAGAGATAGTAATAAAAATTTTGAGGAGTCCTAACTCAGACACTCGAAGATAAACGCCATTCATCTCCCAACCGTTTGCTTAGGATGCGTAAAGAAACGTCTTTCATGACACAAATACACAATTGATACTTACCGATTGTTTCAAACTGGTGTTCGTTTTGTTTTATAACCTCAATTTTACAACGTAATACACATTTGTTCTGATGTAACATGGCGAAAAATTTTGTATGATCGCTTATAATTTTCTGTTTCTGCTGATATGATGCACTTTATACACATTTACTCGATCAGATATGCGCATGTGGATCTAACCTTCGCATTTTGGTCTCTGGTTTAAGATTATGCCCGACGTTACTAACGTATATTGAATCAAGAAAAACTTTTTATACAGTGGTCAATATCCACTATGACACAATATGTCTTGGTGGGGGGCAACTTCAATGTTCCAGGTCCACCAAACCTAAATTATGAAATTTATTGTACAATACTGTTACAATCTTTTTTTCTTAACTAAATGCTGGGGCTGTTGATCCACTCATTCGAAAGAGAATGTCACAATACAGATATTTGCATTCACTCAAAATATGACATTTTAACTAACGCACATTAAATAGGCGAAATCTGACTTCAGATTCTTCTTGTCAAGATAAAACTTAATCCATTGATATATACAGTTATACTATTTTTGTGATTTACAGTTTTGCTTAGTTATAGTTGATTGTGCTTCATGGCGCCGTTCATATAAATGTCCAACAAGCAACACGGTTCAATCATTATTTTACAAAGATGATCCGCATGCTTCAATAATTGGATTAGATTACATTTACTTTCATTCCAATTGATCCGTAGTGAGGAGGTTCTCCAGGATGTGGACCATGTCAGAAAAACAACAATACATGACAAATATTTACAACTAAAACAAATAAGCTAATGTACCATTAGACAGGCCCCAAGTGGAATGATCGCCATTTTTTAATGAACACTATATGAAATAGTCTTTTTACAAATACTAATGCACTGAATTTAAAATAAAAAGTTTATTTATTTATTTATAAGGTAATAAACATGTAATACAAATACTATAATACTTAATTACAATTAACACATTACTGCACTGAAATTGTGCAGAGGTTATATGGTAATATATATTCCCACATATTACTTTACGTTCAGTTTCCACCTTCACCGGTAAATGCAATTAGTTACAATGACTCGTTCCCACAACGTAATATTAAGTGACGTAAAATACTGGCGTCATATGACAAGCAAAGCATTCGCTTCAGAACAGATAGGCAGTGATAGCTGCCTATAAGAGGCAAATGTGTTGAAGCCTAGACCTCTTTCCTGCAACATAGCTAAGAATGGAATGGTCACCAGTAATATTAGTAAACTATTTCAATTTTGACAGTGGACTGTTCGCATTTGAAAGTTTAGTTACAAATATGCAACAAATCTCAGGCAAAACAGCCTCGTACAATGCCTCCTGCTATGACTTATAACCTGAACAAGTAACAACCTCAAGCAGTGGGAATCAGGGAATTTTTAGTTGCAGACCACTACACCTCGAGACTTCAGCTGTAGCTGAGTATATTTATCTACAGCCCATAACGCTATAGGCGTAGCGTGCTACCTGTTTCCTAATAACCGAACTTCTAGTCCTGTTACAGGAAAACCAAGTATAACGCTATCGCGGAATGTGTACTGCCAAATATGACTTTAAAATGCAGTAAGCGTTACCCTCTGGGAGTAATATTGCTGTTTGACGCTGCTCTAACCTAAGGGATAGAGGGAATCGAACATGAATTTCTTAAGGGTGGCAATTAGTAGAAAGCAGAACGACTATAATTCAGAAAATAATGAAAGTAGAGAAAATTTACCTAAATGAAACAAAAAACGGCCGCCAGCCTAGTTAGGCATAATAACGTGCAAACATTATTCTCAGTGGATTTGTGTAAACTCTTGCAAAAGTAGCTTTCATAAATAATGTGCAATGAACACCTACAGCAACCATACGAACTACACTGTAGGTAGCAGTAATTATCAACAGTATAGGTTAGCAGTCACAGAAATGTAAAATAGACTTTACCCCTGTTAACTACAATCATCACCTCAACCTTTAACTAATTCAGCACAGGAACTGTCCCCAAAGACAACACGAGACTAAGAGGCACCTGACAAGAGTTCAAGTTTGACTAATACACATATACACATCACAAATGCAATAATATAACGCTGAAATAACACATTTAATATTCATTCCACAGTGATAATGTTTCAGATTTATGAGCAAAAGCCAGATTCAAATTAACATCCTCCTGCTGGCATGAATTAAAGTGGTGGCCCTTAAAATGTTCCTTCCTTTACCAACAACTATGCACATCTTACAGAAACACTTTTCATTACAATAATACCGATTCCACTCCCACTTGATATTAATTATCTTGCAATGCTTTATAATCATTTGCACTGGCAATATACTTAACTTCAAAATGATTTCAAATTAGAGTTAGATTTCGGATAGGATCAAAATTAAGTGCCTTATAACACCACTTGTGAAGCAAGTGATTTTAACTAACCATATTTATACTCTTTAGTACTAAAACTTTGGCAATTTCAAAGTAAAAGCAATTCATAGTAAATTAAAGCTTTTCATAAGTTTAATATAATGTTCCTCTATCTTTATCTATGAAACAAATGATTTAACTAGCAACTTTTATATCTTTTAAAACTGAAACTAAGGCACATTTAAATGGAAACAGAATTTCTTCATAAATAGGATACTCGGTCTGTAGCACTATTAGGATAGGACCCTACTTGGTACCGTGTTGAGGGTAGTTCAAAGTTTAAACCCGTATTTTACAACACTGATTATTATTGCAAAAGCACACACAAACACACTGGTTCATATTGACATACATATCTGTTTTCCAAAGTTGTTGAAGCAGTTGCGCAATATTGGTGGCAAGCACGTGGCGGCTATCAGGTCTCCTTCTGGCTGTTTTAAGCTCTATTTAATACTTCTTGGCTACGTAATCATCATCTTTAGAGCCTTTCCAAATACGGAAGCACCCTTTTACAGCCGAAACCACATCCGAGGCCATTCCAATATAGATTTAGTTACAGAACGCCTCACTTGGCACCTGCGGTGTTGACTATACGACTGCTGTCCACTGACTTCCTAACGTGCTCTCTCGCTTGCCGCCCAGATTGACCGCCACTTCCACCTTTTCTTGCACGCCAAGCCCCTTCCGTAATGGCGGGGGTTCCCTACGCCTTTTAAGTTACATCATATAATTTCCCTAAGTATCAACCAGTTATTTACATACCATTTTGTTTACCAGACAGACATATTTAATAAAGTTTTACTATTTAAGCACGCTGTTAAGCTAAACAAATTATACATCATAAAGTTCCATTTACCTCCAACAATTCAAAGATCGTAACACGTAAAGAATAAAAACTCCATAGTTATATACACTTCATTACTCTGTACTAGCTACTCACAAGTGATAATAGTGTTACAAGCTCTAACACTGATTGTTTAAAATCTGCTGAAGTTTTAGAGGAAAGTACCAGTTCGCCGCAAAAGGAAGTAGGGCAAAGTGAATTTTAGCTACCATTTTCTTGTAATTTCTTAAACTTTCCCGGCGATTTGATGACATCTCGTGGAAATCGGGTTTTCTGCCGGATATCAGCGTCTTCCAAACACGATATTTCGACGTCATTACTTGACGTCTTCATCAGGTGTTCCCTGAGCAATAAACTGTTAAAAGCAACAAATCTCTTGATTTCACAGTATTCCAGTTTATCTATTTGATCATAAACGTAAAATAACCTAAAAAGTGCATATAAATAAAAGTACTGAGAGGATCTGTTTGGATCTTAACTTAATCTTATTACGTTAGTCCACGTTATGGAGTATCTCAAATTACCTTTTATATTATCGCCATCTGTCTTCCATGATGAGGAATTAGCTTTCCTGAATATTGTATCCTCCATATACTGATTAACGTGGTATCCGAAGACATTTTCGTAGCCAAAGGGTAAAAAGAGTCATCTACGTTCATTAACGTTCATAATAAATACCATAAAACACGTCACTAACCATAATTCCACCATTGTGAGATCTTTCAGTAACAATTGCACACTGTTTTAGTAGCCTATCCTTCGACATGCAGTCACGTGTGTGTGCTAGTACAGTACTTTGGTGCTTACCTCACCTTAAATTGCTGCTGGTGCTGCTGAAATGTCAGAAAGGTAATCCAAACCTATATAAACTGCCTGACAGGACAGTGAAGCACCTAGAAACGATCATTAATCAAAATATCGAGTGAAATTTACAAAGAACTTGCAGGATGTGGCCACACATGAGTATTAGGGAAGGCGCATGGTCGACTTCGGTTTATTGGGAGAGTTTTAGGAAAGTGTAGTTTATCAGTAAAGTAGACCACCTATAGGACGCTAGAGTGATACATTCCCGAGTAATGCTCGAGCGTTTGGGGTCCACACCAGGTCGCACGGAAGGAAGAGCAATTGGTTGGTTGGTTGGTTGATTTGGGGGAGGGGACCAACAGCGAGGTCATCGGTTCCATCGGATTAGGGAAGGATGGGACAGGAAGTCGGCTGTGCCCTTTCAAAGGAACCATTCCGGCATTTGCCTGAAGCAATTAAGCGAAGTCACGGGAAACCAAAATCAACTTGGTCAGACGCGGGGTTGAACCGTCGTCCTTCCGAATGCGAGTGCAGTGTACTAACCACTGCAACGCCTCGCACTGTCGAAGCAGTTCAGAGACGGACTGCTAGATTTGTTACCGGTAGGTTCGAACAACACGCAAGTACTGCGGAGGTGCTTCGGGAATTCAAATGGAAACCCTAGAGGGAAGGCAACGTTCTTTTCGAGAAACACCATTGATAAAATTTAGAAAACCTGCATTTGAAGCTGACTGCAGTACGATTCTACTGCCTCCAACGATCATTTAGCGTAAGCACCATGAAGATAACATAAGGGAAATTATGGCTCGTATGGTGGCGTATATACAATAGTTTTCCTCTCATTCTTTTTGTGAATGGTACATTAAAGGAAATGACCAGTAGTGGTACAAGCTACCCTCCAACACGCATCGTACGGAAGCTTGCGGAGTATGTATGTAGATGTAGATGTAGATGACGTGAGTTCCCTCAGTCACCGCCATCCGTGACCTGAATTCATACCCAATTGCTCTCTCCCCCACGATACCAGGAATAACACTGCTGTATCTCTCCAAACCACCACAAGAAGAGACTTCTACACATATCGACACTATACCCACCGATAACAGTGCTCGATGGCAGCGCAGATCTGCAATTCATCACTGAACACAATGCGACGCCATTCATCAACAGTTCATGCTTCCCAGTCACATCATGTGTTGTGGTGTTGACGGCAACATACGCATTGGAGGATAATACTCTAGGACGGCTGCTGCAAGTCTCCAACCAAAGGGGCGGGATAACACGGAGTGTTGCTAGGGGTACGTTATTTGTACTCGGATGACAGGCGCAGATGTGAAGCAATTACCACATGCTTGGTGCACAACACGGATCCTCCCTTTTGATGGGCAGACATCGTCGACCAGAACCTTGACGACGAGTGGTCTTAAACTCATGTTCCTATGCAGCCTAAAGTCGGACAATTGTCACATCCGAATGCCCCACCAATCTGGGTACTGCACGCTTCGATCAGCCATCCACACAGAGGTCTACAATGAAGCCTTTTTCAAATTCTGCAGGTGCTGATAATGCTGTCTCACACGCGTACGCGGTATCTATGTCCTACACACTGATCACTCAACATCCGGCGCTGTCCATGCCTCCTATACACTCCTTCAGGTTTAATAACAACACCAAACACAAACAACAGTAATACACTCCAGCAGTCGTTCCACCTATCGCAGAGAACTGTAACTGTACCTGTAATCTATTACATACCTGCCCATGGTTTGTACGGAGCTACACTAACATACAACGGTTTCCTGGGTGGTCTGCTCTTCTGTCAGGCAGTGTACATGGACCAGGCACGTACGTATTTATTTGGTCTGTTACTGGCCGCTCTTAATGCTTCAATCACGCAGCTTGCATGGAGAGACCTGTTCTCCAGTATTTGGCTGCTTTCCGCGAATCCGGATATTATCTGTGGGATTCACTCACGCAGATAGTCGTAGGAACCCAGATATTTACTGTCGGCCCACAACAGAACGTCCTATGGTTCTGTATGGGATGATTTGTCATTGGAGACAGTAGGAAGATTCGCTTGAAAATGTCGTCCTGCTTTCGCGTTCCCGAGAGTTGTCGCAGACTGCTTGAAGTGCAGTGGCCATGGCCTGTTTTATGATCTCAATTTCTAAATCTTTAGATTGAAGGCAACTAGACGGTCTCTTCTGTGATGAATACCTTGGCGTTGAACCTGCATCCCACTGTCCCTGCTCCCCTGTCAGGCTGAGTTGGTCTTCACACCTCAGTAGCCCTCCTAAAATGAGGTTATTTGCTAATCTAATATCTGTGGGATGTTTTAGAACTTTGTCCCAGAATTGCTCGGTGCGAACCGGAATTTGAGCCTCATCATAACGTATCTCATATTCTACAGATCAAATTTCAGTGGCCGTATTTGTTTGCTAAACCCATATGTGGTGCAATAAATTTCATTCTTTTGTAAGTCCCAGTCTTCATTCATATTTCTCAGATGGTCAATGATCTCGTCAGGTAGGAGGAATAGGAGCAATAAAAATCTTACCCCAGGAGTATTCGGCATTCTTCAGATATTAGGGGACATTTCGCCAGTTTAAGGAGCTGTTTCTCGATCTACTGCCTACAGTGGTGCGATCCTCCAGTGTGAACTCTCTACATACCATTTGGAGTCCCAATTGGGTGTGAACACCTTCCATAAGTGTTACAGTACAGTTAACTTAGTCTGTCAGGGTATGCGTTCACATAACAAAAGTTATTAATACGCTGCACCCCAGTACTGGGTGGTGGCAACTTTAAGCACGCAATTAGAAGTAGTTGTATGTAAGCATACCGTACATTTTACGTGCAGGGAGAACGATCGGTTCCAGTTCGACGTGGATGTATAAGAATAATAACCCTCTTACTTCCTTTATTCTATGATGTACGAAGTTAAGGTGGTATAGTAACACATTAAGGTGCTCCATTCCATATGGAAAACACAAGCGTACCAGCCACATCGTGTAGGAAGAAGGTAGGTTTCCATTAGCTGACTCCAGCGCTCGAGATGGTGCATGTATACGTTGGTCGCCAATAGAGAGTTGTAGAATGTGGCTGTCCAGGGAAACCAATTCTGTCCGTTAACTGAAACATAAAGACAGTCACAACTTTGTATAGAAAAACTGAAGATTTTTGAATTGTTTGTTCTCCGGTATTTTGCGTCAAGGTTTTCGACGTCTGTTGAGCCTCTGAAGCCGAAAAAGTGTCTGCTAAGAAGACGCTACCCCGAGGCAACTCAAAGAGAGCTAGTTTCTCTACTTGCAAGTGACGTACTGCCATCAGCATTGAAAAGAAATATCTCTTCTTGTCAGAGACAAATACATAGTAGTTTCGATTTACTGTTGTGAGCTATACATGTCTACTTGCCCTATTGTCTATAACGACAGTAACCCGGCCCGTTTTATCGTGCTGGATGGTCTTCATCCCTCTTCTTAATACAGTTGTTGGATGCCAGTAGCATGGGACATGCCATGGTTTTCATTAGTTTTCATCGTATATCACCAAATCACTGACACTCATTCACTCTAAAGGTACAATAAGTTTTGGATCCCAACTATGCTACTACTATTAACGTATAATATAATAACCACCAATTTCTGAAACTTGGATAAATCTCTTCCTTTATCTAAGACAGTACGAATGAAATTTTTGCAGGCAACCTGCAGATCTGCTTGAATAGCCACTTCATCAGTACATACCTCGTGACTATGCCATGATCTGCAGACATCTCATCCGGCAAGTAGAAATGATAATGATAGTCGACAGTTTAGAATCACAAGAACGCTAATATGCGATAATCACCTTTCTACATAGTGGGTAATCGATATATCACGGGAGCAGAAAATTTCAAAGTCTGGAAAACTGGGCGCTGATCTGATTTTACATTGCAAGGAATAATAGTAATTCGCTCAACGTTTACATTTTATGGACAGAAGCTAATCTCACTACGATTACGTATATGCTTTATTTATTAAAATCATGGTGCTCACTGAAGTTCTCTATGTCATTACTGTTATAATACACATCCTGTATCCATTTGCTACCAAAATAAGGAAGCGTCACCACGTTCCTAACAATGACTTACCCATGAGCTCAGTGCTTTTCGTTCTAAACTAACAACGTATTATGCCCTTGAAATAATTCACAGTTTCGCTGTTCGCCGAGCATGAATGTCGAAAATGTAAAAGATAGCTATATTCGTATACTTAGTAACGTTCTTCTGATGCCTTTCACCTAAGGTGTGGTACAGATACGTCGATGATACATTCGTCGTTTGGAGCCATGGAGAGGAACATTTCGGTGACTTCATAAGACACTTGAACAGCCTCCATACCAACATAAGATTTACCATGGAAGTAGTTCAAAAACGGTTCAAATGGCTCTGAGCTCTATGGGACTTAACATCTGACCATCAGTCCCCTAGAACTTAGAACTACTTAATCCTAACTAACCTAAGGACATCACACACATCCACGCCCGAGGCAGGATTGGAACCTGCGACCGTAGCACTCGCGCGGTTCCGGACTGAAGCGCCTAGAGCCGCTCTACATGGAAGTAGAAAATGACAAAAAAGCACGATATCTTGATGTGCTTGTCACAAGGGATGGTGAAAGCCTGGGACACAACGTGTGTCGAAAACCGACACAACGACCGATACTTGCACAAATTTTCAAATAACCACCCGACCCAGAAAAGAGGCGCGAATATGAATGCATAATAACCCACGTGAGGGACTACAAACCCCGATAAGATAGCGAGAAATATGTTTCCTTAACTGTGAAGCTTATATCACTGAGGACACCTCTAACTATCCAAGGCCGAAGCGATTCCGATAAGTATATACCATATAGCGTGCTGCGGCAAGCGCCAGTTGGCTGTTAATGGTCGGTAGAGACATGTCGTTCCCTGAAGACTTCCTCTTTGGTGCGGCAACAGCTTCTTACCAGGTAGAGGGAGCCTGGGATCAGGATGGTAATTACACTCAGAAACCACATAACCATGGTGCGTAGCTTCTACTTTGCCAAGAAATAGGCGTTGCCTCAAAACCACTTATTTCCTTCCAGGCAAAGGAGAGAACATATGGGACCGCTTAACGCACGAAAAACCTAATGCCATACAGGATGGGAGCAACGGTGATGTTGCGTGTGATTCGTACCACCGCTACAAGGAAGATATTAAAGCACTCAAGGAACTCGGGGTAAAGTATACAATCTGATATTGGTGATAGTGTGCCGTATTAGTGGTTAATTACAAATTACTTTATTAGTTTCAAAATAAATAGCAAAAACGTTTTATGAAGCTAGTATTCTCTGTGCCGTTTATCCAGTAACGTAAGATACTACTCATCGTAAATTTATTTCCATTACTTTGCATTTTGTGATTGATTTTATAAAAGGTGAGCCTCGATTTATTTTTAATTTCATAGACGCAGAGCAGACACTGAAATGAGTGTGAAGGGGCAGGTGTCTGCGAAAATTCGCATAATTAAATTTAGTGTTATAAACTGCAGACAAGAACGTCGTCACATATTTGCGATTTCATATCATGCCCTTAACGGTCGGCCAGAACGTTGTTTCATATGACTGATCAAACGTTCTACTCTATGCTTATTTTTTATTCTCGGTATGATGGAGGAAGTGATAAAACCGTACTTGATTGTAGTTTGTGGCACCGTAATCACTGTTTTGTTAGTTAATGCCCAAAGCTCTTTATCATCTGATGTCCTGTTACGTCTCTCACTCAGTGTTATAAGTGGATTTCATTCTACCACCTGATCTCTCCTAGCGTCCAGTCAACATTCCTTACCTCATTTTTTGTCGTCAGTACTTTTTAGCACAGATCGGAATCAATTAATGTTGTTCTCTTCACCCAGCAAAATTTCTCGTTGAGTTGTTCGGTGAAGACTGGTGCTTTAACAGGAAGCTTACCTCTGCCTCCGAGATTTCTCGGCGTAAACAGAAACACCGTATGTTCATTTAGCTGCTTCAATTGCCTAAACATGCCCATGTGTGGTACAGTTCAACAAAGACCTTTACTTGTTTATCTTACGATTTACTGATTTACTGTCGATTAGAGAATAGAGAGAAAAATAATTAGGAAGTGCTGAAGCTGATACGGAGAAATGATCTTGGTAAACAACTGAATGTTAGAGAATCTCTAGTGTATCAAAGTGTTTAAGCGAATCAATAGACTATAAACTCTTCTGTCTCAAGCGACATAAATTGTGGTGAGGAAGATTAGCTACGATCTACGCTACGCGGCAAATAGGTTCGAGCGATGATAGGGACAAAGAATAGTAAAACAAGTTGACATGCAGGTTTTATTTATTTTTTCACTGCAACTACATATTCGTAGCAAGTCTGTGATTTTTAGGTCCAAGTAGTCCACAGATGACAGGCAAGTTCATACACAGCGACGTGTGTGAGGGAGTACTGTGCATTATGTACTCACTACCTGTCTACACTGGGGGAAACTACTCCTGCTATTACAAGAAAATTCAGTCTCGGAATTTGTTTAGAACGTTTTGCTGGAGTGAGCACTTGGTGAAAGGCATAGTTTTGGTTGCACTAGAATCTCTGCTTCAGTACTCATTTCCTACGCTCGCCAAAATGCAATCCTTACGCTGACGGTAAGACACGTTTAAGTGCAGATGTGATAAATGTATTATCTGGTTAGAAGCCATTTGGAAATTCAGAGACAGGGTCGAAGTGTATTCTCATACATTTTCTTTTTATTTGTAAAAGTATATACCAGACTGAATTGTCAAATTGGTTCTAATTCCTCGGGAATACCACCTGAAATAAATCTGACGAATAGGCATGAAGATCGAATAATATTGGGCAATAGTTGTTTCACATTCGGGAAGGATGGAGTTTAAATACACGTCCGGCAAACAAGGTTTAGGCTCTCTCTAAATCGCTTAACACCGTCAGTCCTGAGAGTAGGCTTTATGAATGAAACGTTTATCTTGGTGCTGAATGCATTGTTCTGGGACAAAATAAAATTAAAATAATCTCTAAAATGCTAGGACATGTTCAGAATGAATATTATGTATGTTAGAAAATAACTGAGAGATGTGCAATGCTTAAAAAATTCAATATTAAACATTTAATAATTATGGAAACAATGACACTGGAATGTGAGAGAACAGGTCGTTGGAGAATGTAAACCCAGTACTACACCAAAAAAATTTTCGATGTATTGTTGTAATGAAATGAACAATCGCTTATTCGACGGTACATGGTATATTAACACATTTCAGCATATTCTAAACATTTTCTACTCGAAAATTACCAAAAACGAATAGAAATTACCTTTATTTCTCGAAGACATGCTGATACTGTGAAAAGCAGATTTCTTCAAATAGATGCTGTCACCTACTGGGAACATGTAAAAACGGAAAGAAGCCATCCACGGAAAGCACATCGGCTATAGCACATGCCACATTCAGGCACAGTGAGTTGAGGTTATTTTCTGAGCTAGAAAAAATTAAAGTTAAATGTAGTGTATGTGCTACATAAGGACTGAGAACCTTGAAACCAAAGCCGGAATGATTGCTTTGAAACGTACACGACCAACATGCGCTGTGATAGCACAGTAAGACTCACTGCAGTTATCTTCTTCACACACATAGTCAAGTTACGCGTAACACATTTACAGTGAACTTACGAAAATGTGCATTTTTTTAAATAAAAGATAATATAGAGATTTACGAGTGGTTTGTTCTTCTGTTGTTCACTTGACTGGTAAGACTGGTGATTGCATGGTACACTGTGACATTGTGATACGATTTTTCTTGACTTCGGGGAGGCCTTCGCTACAGTTCCGTGCAACTACCTAATAAATTAAGCAAGCCCGCAGTTAGAGATTAGTGAACCCAGCATGTGCTTCATGGAAAACTGATAAACAAACATTGCCTATATCGTTTTCGAATTTAAAACATTGTCAGAAGCGAAAGTGGAATCGGAAATGTCTTACACTAGGATAAAAGTACTGATAGTATTCTTGATTTATATAAATAAGCTCTTAGATGATGTCTATAGCTCTCTGAGACTCTTCACGGAAGGCGCAAGAGGATCGTGCCGTTAGAAAATTATTAAGAAATATGGGAACGTCTGCATATGATGAACGCTTGGTACAAACACTGGAGACTAATTCTCAACATAACGAAATGCACTCTAATAAGTATTGCAAATAGCCGAAATGCCTTATATTAATTGGTTAGACCGTATACATACTAAACGAATTAAAATAAGGCCATTACAAGGCATTTAATATCACGAATGCCATTGAAAGATTTATAACAAAACGTAATTAATCTACGAAAGACGATGCTTTCAAAACACTCGTCCGACCCATTCTTGTGCAGTTTTCATCAGTACTGGCCCCTTACGTAGTTGTATTAACGGATTAGTTCAAGCAGATTTCATAGAAGCTGCTTGTCATACGGTTCTTTTGGACACAGAAATATCCAGCAGTATCCAATCGTACGCGGTAGTTACAAAATTGAGAGAATCTAGGTTCCAATATGAATGAATGAATATATTGCTCTCTCAGTTTTTTGCGTTAAAAATTTCTGTCAGTTTCTTGGTAAAGCCTTATCTTACTGAGATATTATTTTGCTCAACGACCCCGCTATACGTTGCGTGAAGCAAGAGTAAGAGCTTTATTTAACTCTGTTAGATGAAGCACTGTAAAGTAGAACACAATAATCATAGATACTTGCAATAAATGTGTCCTGTTTGTTGGTATCAGTTTCTCTCTTCTTTATAGAACGTAAGAACATTGTTTACAAGTTTCATCTCTGGACTGGTTTCTCGCAAGATATTTCTACGGTGATGTCTCTATTTTACTTAAACAAAGCTCTACCTTGACAAGTAGTCTTTATATTGCATTATGTCTTAAACTATTCGTTGTGATGTTAATACGTTACGTAACAAGGTGTGTTTCTGGATTTAATGTACGTAGCTACTCTGATGCAGGCATCCAAATAAAACCATAAATGACAATGCTGTAAGGAAAGAAGCGTTTAAAGTTGGATCCACACTATCCAAAATGTCGTAGTGTATTAAGTTTTTTTGTGACTGAAGGCGGTGTTTATACATACATTTATTTAATTATCGATTTTTGAAACTTCTGGGTAATGATTAGTTGTTTGTACCCTTCCTAGTCTGCTAAATACAATAACAGTATTACTTTTTCATGCTTATTAGTCTTCATGTGACTTGATTTTTCAGAACGCTTTCCTTAAACCTTGACACGTGCAGTTACGTGATAAATCATTCCCTTCCGTCTATACCATTAGTTTCTGATCTAGTAGATTCCTCCCTGACAAAGTGAATTCTCTTCCAGAGAAGAATCGTCATGAAAACGTTGTGTCTGTACTACATATAACCACTAACAACGCGTATAAATAATACAAAGTAAACATTGAAGTTGCCGTCAATTAAAGTAAGTTTATAGCCACATCACCAACTGTTTGGAATCACGACCTGCCAAAAGCATTTCTGTAGATCTCATTATCAGTTGTAACAGATATTGGGTATGCTGTGGTAGTTCACGACAAAAATAAGCAAGTAACATCGCCTCTTGGCTAGACCGTTTTATCACTGACTTGTATACGTGAGTTATGTTGGAATATCTCTGTTTAGTCGACAAGAAAACTGAAATTCATGTCGTACTGTATGATTTAGAGTTTTAATCGTCTAACAGTTTATTTCTTAAGCCAATAAGAGCAATGATTAAATTTAATGCCTCTAGTTTAGTGTTTTCATGACGCTCTTACTCTGCAGTAACTGCTGTACAGAAGGATATGGACACTGGTATCTCCTGTGAACCCCCATTTGAACTCAGTTATCACCGTTGAGTCACTCCGACAGAACCGCAACTCAATAATGCTGACACATTTCTGTCTCCACTTATGTAAGCTCGCATGCCTTCAAATGGCACTTTCTGTGGGGTCTCACATGTACTTTTGGCCACACAGTGTACCTTCCATTAATATCATACCTGTATGCACAATTTATCTGCTACAAAATACGTAAACTTTTGAAACGGTGCAAAAATTCAGAGAAATTACAGACATCAGCGGCATACCATCCTCCAATACGCTCCTGCCATCTGTTCCAGAAAGACCATTCCTTGTCACACATGTCGTGGAATATCCTGCCGTACACTGTAGCACAACAGACAATACTATTTGCGTGGCGATCCCTCTGTCAAGCAGGCTACAGGCAGATCACACACTGCCTTGCATAAAATTTCAGCACCCGGGAGGTGAGGAGAAAACAAAAAGAAACTTCATGAGTCGAGAGGCTATGTGATGTCATTTCAGTGATTACAAAATCGAGTCAAATTTACAAAGAACATGGCAGTGTTATCCCACTTACCGGTGTGACTTTTCACCCCCTCTGGCCTGTATACATGCACTGATGCTGTTGGGAAGGGTGTCATGATGTTCTTGCATGCTCATCAGTCACAACAACACTACGAACGCAGTCATTTACGTTGTGGTATTAATGACAGTAATTCCGCAGTCGGGCTGCTGCTCGTCTTCCATCAGAGGTGCGGGATAACACAGAATGTTACAGGGCGTCCTTTTCTTCTTCTCGGATGTCAGCCGTAGATAATTAAGGGGTTACCTTGTGGTGGTCAGACGTAGTCGACCGGAACCATGATGATAAGCGTGCCTGCCGTCAGGTTCTGATGCACTCCATCACAGGTCATTGTCACATCCAAAGGAGATGACAATGACGTCACAATAACTTGTACGCGTCCAGCAGCGCATTTCGAGTAACCTGGGCGAGACACAGGCACCACCTTGTCCCAGTAGGTGAATGATCTTTCGGAAGTCGCAGAAACAACACGTAAATATTACACTCAGTAATTTGGTCCAATTGGGGACACAGGAAAGACGATAAATTTCGTTATAGAAGCTTGCACCACACAGTACATAGCAAAAGCTATTATTAAAAAAGGAAAAGCAAAGTAAATGTCCGTGAAAGTAAACACGTGAGAAGCTGTATCTATTATGCTGATTAAAATTAAAAAATATACAAAAGATCTTATCATTCTCGTTACGTACGTTCATGATATCTGTAATTAGGGCTACATAGCTGATGTACACTACTGGTCATTATAACTGCTACACCACGAAGATGATGTGCTGCAGATGCGAAATTTAACCGACAGGAAGAAGATGCTGTGATATGCAAATGCTTAGCGTTTCAGAACATTCACACAAGGTTGGCACCGGTGGCGACACCTACAACGGGCTGACATGAGGGAAGTTTCCCACCGATTTCTCGTACACAAACAGCAGCTAACCGGCGTTACCTGGTGAAACGTTGTTGTGATGCCTCGTGTAAGGAGGAGAAATGCGTACCATCACGTTTCCAACTTTGATAAAGGTCAGATTGTAACCTATCGTGATTGCGGTTTATCGTATCGCGACATTGCTGCTCGCGTTGGTCGAGATCCAATGACTTTTAGCAGAATATGGAATCGGTGGGTTCAGGAGTGTAATTCGGAACGCCGTGCTGGATCCCAACGGCCTCGTATCACTAGCAGACGAGATGACAGGTATCTTATCCGCATGGCCGTAACGGATCGCGCAGCCACATCTCGATCCCTGAATCAACAAATAGGGACATTTGCAAGACAACATACATCTGCACGAACAGTTCGACGACGTTTGCAGAAGCGTGGACTATCAGCTCGGAGACCATGGCTGCGGTTACCCTTGACGCTGCATCACAGACAGGAACGCCTGCGATGGTGTACTCAACGACGAACCTGGGTGCACGAATGACGAAACATCATTTTTTCGGATGAATCCAGGTTCTGTTTACAGCATCATGATGGTCGCATCCGTGTTTGGAGACATCGCGGTGAACGCACATTGAAAGCGTGCATTTGTCATCGCCATACTGGCGTATCACCCGGCGTGATATTATGGGTTGCCATTGGTTACACGTCTCGGTCACGCCTTGTTCGCATTGACGGCACTTTGAACAGTGGACGTTACATTTCACATGTGTTACAACCCGTGGCTCTACCCTTCATTCGATCCCTGCAAAACCCTACATTTCAGCAGGATAATGCACGACCACATGTTGCAGGTCCTGTACAGGCCTTTCTGGATACAGAAAATGTTCGACTGCTGCCCTGGCCAGCACATTCTCCAGATCTCTCACCAATTGAAAACATCTGGTCAATGGTGGCCGAGCAACTGGCTCGTCACAATACGCCGGTCACTATTCTTGATGAATTGTGGTGTCGTGTTGACGGTGCATGGGCAGCTGTACCTGCACACACCATCCAAGCTCTGTTTGACTCAATGCCCATGCGTATCAAGGCTATTATCGCGACCAGAGGTGGTTGTTCTGGGTAGAAATTTCTCAGGACCTATGCACCGAAATTGCGTGAAAATGTAATCACATGTCAGTTCTAGTATAATATATTTGTCCAATGAATACCCGTTTCTTCTTGGTGTAGCAATTTTAATGGCCTTTAGTGTGTCACGGTCATGTTAGAAATTTTGGATGATACATAATAATGGTTTACCCCGGATCATGCTGTTTGGTGTTTAACAAACTCTACAGCACATTTTATCAAGTAACCTATGTGACAGGTCGTATGTCTGTTACACATTTCATTAATCATATTTTATTGACATTATCTTCCTCATATAAGGTTACTTTAATAAAATCCTTGAATTGCTTCGTGTATGTCACTGCAGGCATTAGAAACAATCTCATCTACATCTACTGAAATGCAACCCAATCACTATCGTCAGTTTCTTCAGTTGCTAATAACCGTCGTGTTAATTCTTGTCTTTCTTCAGGTTACGTTGGTCGCAAGTAATTAGTGTTCTGCTTTTAAATTTCCTCCTCAGCTGTAATGAGAAGCCAGCAAAAAGTGTCACCCTACAAACGTTCACTACTGAGATCTGACTTTAATTTAATGCTCAGTGCACTAACTCCACACATTTCACGTTTACGTGCATTTCCCGACACAAACCGTACCAAAAAAAAATGACGTGGTTTGGAGAGATCTTTAATGCGATCTATCACTAAAACTGCGTATTTTCGTAACACGCAAGTGCAAATAAGTAAATCATTTAATATGACATGTTAGCTTCGCACAAGGACGAATAGAATGTGATTGTTGGTCCCAGAATCTGTTACAAAAGGCGAAGATTAAAAAAATCTTAGCAGGCATCTGGACGCGAAACTGGTATATTTGGCACCATGTCAGGACGTCTTTATTCATACGGCCACGTCACACCATCGGTATTATTATTATCAACCTTATGCTGTCCTGTAGGATTTTACTGTCAACGTGTCATTAATTGGTATTTGATTACAAGACCTCGTACGAAGGGTGACGTTCCCTTGGAAAGGCATACTGTGAGTTATCATAAAAAAAAGCAAAACGCCATGACAGCAATACCCCGAATATCACATAGTGTGTCACGTATGTTTGACGTCACTTCCAACAGCGGATGCTGGGACCGTAGATGTGTGGCGGGAGGAGGGAGGGGGGGGGGGGGGAGAGAGCCGCGCGTGATTTAGCGTTTGCTTTCAAATACCCCACAAATCTGGATATTGCGCGGTTCGACCAGTGACCGAAATGGACCTTTCAAACTCTGGCAGCTGCTAACAATGCTGTTTTCCACGAATACGCATCACTGTGAACACACAACATCTGACGCTGTTCAAGCTTCTTATATACCATAGCATGATTGATAATAACACTAAACACAAACAAACGCAATGTAATGGGCGTTCTACCTGTCACAGAAAACTGTAACTCTAATCACCTACGTATGTGCACATATACAAAGGTACAATGAAATCCGATCACTTCTTCTGAGTGATTCGCTCCTTTTGTCAGGCAGTGTATATGGGATGTGATGTTCCAGTAATTATGTCTTTCGTAAGCACTGATGAACTTAAGACCTAAATTAAATTTGTTGGTGTGAAGGCAGGTAAAATTGGTGTTTATTTCCCGTCGATGACCAAGTAATCGGGAACGGAGCTCAAGATCGGACTCCGGAAAAAGATCGAGCATGTCAATTTCAAAGAAAATATCCCCGAATTTGCCATAAGCAATTTACAGAAACCACAGAATCAGTCGACCTAGATGGCCAGACGGGGTACTCAATCGCCATCCTCCCGAATGCGCGTACAGTGTCCTCGCCACTGGCCACCTAGCTCCGTGCGGTTTAGCAAAAACTTGTTACACGTCCTCTAAAGGTCGGTATACACTACTTATAAATCATAGGATCGAACAGTTCTACCATGTTTTTGTAGACTTTTGTTTGCTGGAGACCCGAAAATTTAACATTAGGTATGTATATTGGAAAGGATCTCATTATCATAAACAATAGTACAGATCTCTTAACACAGGGACAACATTTGTTTCTTTTGTAAAATAATACCGAACGGTTCCTATAAAGAGCACGTTATTTTCCGATATTCAGTAACATATGTACAGTACATTCCTTAAAGAGACCTATAATTATATGTGTTACGTGTGACTAGATTTGCATGTCATTTTCTGTTCGAATAACAGAAACCAGACACACTGAAGTCATTTCCCATTCAAAAGCATCTTGTTAAGCTAACGTGTGCGTTATCTTATCGCCGCGCTACACGACAAAAAATACGCTCGACGTCTTAGCTGTGACGCAAAGAAGAACACTGATTATGAAAAAAAAGAAGTTTATTGTTTCACACTTTGTCAGCGAGATCTTTTCAGACAGAGCACTAGCTTCCCTATTGGTTTTGCGGGATTGGAGGGGGGGGGGGGGGGGGACGGTGGATTTCACACCAACCGGAGGGATTCTGAAAATCGGCGGAATGTCTCAATCAGGACGACGAGACACGGTATCAGGCTGCGAGGTCATTAGAGACGGGGACTAACTTCCCTGTTAGTCACGAGCGAATGCATATAGAGTGTCCGTGCACAGGCTTCACTGCAGTCAACGCATCCCGCCCTCTACATTTTCTTTTCGTATCATTGGTCGATTGTTCCGGAGCAACTGGCCGGTGATATATACCAAGTATCAGCTGTTCCTCAGCAATTGCCAAGCAGTGTGCCTCTGTGTATCTACATCTGTACATGCACATTTACACTCCAGAGAGAGGAGGGAACTCCGCTAGAGAACGGAGCATTGGAAGAATGATTGTGTTTTAAAACTCCGTATTAACTGCAATTTCTCAGATTTTCTCGTTGCGATCATTTTGTGAGACGTATCTGGAGATCTCACTAGACTCTTTCCACAACGTTCTGTCACGAAATTTCAATGGCGAACTTCTCCATGAGGAACAAAGCCTCTCTTGTAGCGTCTGTCACTGAAGTTTACTGAAAATCTTTGTAATGTTTTCGCACTGAGTAAACGATAGCGGTCTTCGTTATAACTCTTCTATATCTTGTACTAATCCAAGATGGTAATTGAGCAAGACTGATGAGCAATATTCTGGAATGAGTCAAACAAGTGTTTTCGAAGCCACTTACTTACTGGATAAAACAGATTTCCTTACGAGTCTTGCAATTCTGCTGTAATTCCCTTTGTGTGCCCATTCCATTTTTGGTCGCTTTGGATTGTTATTCCTAAGTATTTCACGGTACTTCCTGTTTCCAGTTTTTTGGCACCAATCGATAGTAGTTAAATTCTTGATATGTTTACGCGCAGTGCGTTACATTTATTTACGGCCAGGGTTAACCTCCAGTTAATCATCCAGTGTCTCTTAGGAACTGAACTAATTCTCATGATTATTTTTTCATTGACTACGTCTGCATTTAAATATTATTCGTGACTAATTATCACAAATTCACTATTATGTTAATTTCTCTGGGCTTTTACCTCGTTCATACATAATATTTCACCGTTAAAGTATTTGTTCTCCCAGGGAATTTGAAGCTGCGGTGACAGATGGGTTTGTCAAAGAGCTTTCTAGACACAGTGGCTATGGCAGCGAATTCGGTTAATTCCAGAGTAGTTAGGAGTTTACGGATGGTGTGCTCCCTCTGGTACTGCCTTAGGACGAGTTGAACGTGTCGAACGATACTTACCAGAGTATAATACACCATAAGATGCGAATTACCAACTAGTGCGCTCAGAGCGCGTGTAGCACCCCATGAGAAAACATACGATGCGCTCATCTGACGTAAAGAGCGAATGTACTTCCATACTGTGTGTTGTGATATGCTTTACATGTCACTCAGAACGATTTTCTTTGCGAATACTATTACTGTTGTAACTCCACCTTCAGGCAACGAGTGGTTTACCGGGACCATCCGACCGCCGTGTCATCCTCAGAGGAGGATGCGGATAGCAGGGGCGTGGGGTCAGCACACCGCTCTCCCGGTCGTTATGATGGCATTCTTGACCGAAGCCGCTACTATTCGGTCAAGTAGCTCCTCAATTGGCATCACGAGGCTGAGTGTACCCCGAAATATGGCAACAGCGCAAAGCGGCCTGGATGGTCACCCATCCAAGTGCCGACCACGCTCGACAGGCCTTAACTTCGATGATCTCACGGGAACCGGTGTATCCACTGTGGCAAGGCCGTATTGCTGTTAATACAGGGAATTAAATTATTTTTAGTTATGCCATAATGGAGTCGACCGCACCTGTATCTGAGTTGTCAAGGCGGCAGATATCATGTGAGGTACCCAGGTACGATTCTCGGTACTGTCAGCGATGTTTCCCTACTAAAAGACTGTAAAGGGAAACACTCAGCCTCTTTAGGCCATTTGAGGAGCTGCTTGACTGAACAGTTGCGGTATCAGCTCCGACGAAGCGACAATAGCTGGGATAGCGCTGTGCTGACCCCAAAACTTCATACGGCATCAAAGACGCACTGGCAGAGGATGACACGGCGGTGAGTCGGCCCCGTTGGGCGGTCTATGGCCAGAGCGGCGGTTCTTATGCTTATTATCATAATGGAGTCTCTAAGTGTTTCATTGAGTGAGTCCTAGAGATCACCTGCAACCATCGAGGGTTTGATTCCCAAGGAATTTTTCTCTTTCTTGTCTCTTCTTTCATCGTTACATATATTAATGTGAAAAAAATGTGTTATGTAATTCACATTAAACTGTAGGTACACGTATTATTTGGGCTGATCGTGTCAGTTCAGAGATCTGGGGAAGTTAAGGGAGTATCACTTTAATTAAGATCATCTCTATAGTAGTGAAGCACTGAGGTACCTTCTCCAATCTTCAGGATGAGGGCAGCTTTACCATAACTAAGGTAATATGTGATACGCGTTGCTGTTTCTTTAGAAATAAAAAAAAATGTTCAAATGGCTCTGAGAACTATGGAACTTAAAACCTGAGGTCGTCAGTCACCTAGAACTTAGGACTACTTAAACCTAACTAACCTAAGGACGTCACACACACCCATGCCCGAGGCAGGATTCGAACCTGCGACCGTAGCAGTCACGCGGTTCCGGACTGAAGCGCCTAGAACCGCAAGACCACACTGGCCGGCCTAGAAATCAAACAAGCAAATTTTTGTGCCGGAAGCAATGATAATAATCAGTCGCTGCTAGTTCGTCAGCACAATCACTTGTTTTAATATAGTTAGCCAGAACCAATACATGCACGTAGTTCATTGTTCTTAATCCATTTCTGCTTCTTTCCACAGTAATATTAGCTACATTCCTGTAACTTTAAATTCAATCTTACCCTTCGAAAGCTCTTACAAATAAAGTCTGCTTATGTCTTGTCAATAAAAAATAAGTTATGTTTATAATTCATTACTACAAATTTAGATAGACTTTAAACAATGACCCTCTGGTCTGCACTTCTAACGTCTCCCAATGTATACAAACACAATAATTTTCGTGATTTTTTTATTCAAACGTACTTAAACATTTGATTGGGAGTAGAAAGCAGTCAGTTCGAGCCACCTACCTGAACTTCCCGCTCTTCATAACCACCCAAAGGAGGTTGAAAACTATCTGAAGCGCTAAACTTCTACCTCGGGAAAACTGGCTCCTTGATTAGCACTAACGGTATAAACACAGTCTGTTACTAAACCCACATATTTTCAAATCCGTTACATGGACACCTGCTGCTGATTTACATTGAGTACCATGTATCTTCACCCTGTGTATTGTAAATTTCTTGGACTCTATTTGACATACTTCCCACAACATGACTGAGTTGTTTCTGCCCAAGACCGTCCCACTCGTCGACAAGGGATATCATGAGGTCACCCAGTGTGTGAGTAATGTTCCTTCTACGATATACTGCAAGTTTCAGTCGGTCTCAGCAGAGTTCATTTGAGCAGATACTCCAGGTCATTCAGATTGATTAATTTTGACATTATTCGTCTCTCGAAGCATCATTTACGTACTGAATAAATACTATGGCTAAATTATGAGTGGTACACGTTCTCAGATTTCTATGCAAGGAGTTCGTTGCAGATAGTAGGTTGGATATAGGAGCAATGGCCATTTATATAACAAATTTAATGTTACATTCAAAAGCTCTATCACAGTGAAACATTTTACAGACTAAATATTTTAATATTGTATAAAAGAGTATGAATTTTCAATGAAATACTTCTAATTGCAGGCCTCTACAGAGCTATCAGTTCAGACATCATGATTTTCATCAAACCTGACGCTACATAAGGCCCTGTTAATAACAAAGACATGAAGTTAAATTTGTTGAGGGACTTCTATATAAACCTTCAGGACAAGTTTTCACAGAAAAGAATGCTAATTCTATATAAACATTCAGGACAAGTTTTCACAGAAAAGAATGCTAATTGATTTAACTGAATCTTACCACCTGCTACAAACTCAAGATGCAATCACAGAAAATACGGCTATAGATTTTTCTGTAGATGATGGGTCTTGTACTGTATGGAACCGGGGACCTAGAAACGACGGAGAGGCTTCGTCCCCGCCGTAGCCCTTAGTGGTTCACAACCCCACAACAGGCTACAGCAGTCCAGTAACTCCACCGACCCCACCGCCGCCCCACATCGAACCCAGGGTTATTGTGCCTTTCGGCCGCCGGTAGACCCGACTCCCCCCCCTCCCCCCCCCCCCCCCCCCCCCCCCGGAAACATCTGACACCAGACGAGTGTAACCCAATACCATATGTTTGCGTGGGACAGTAATTATGGTGTACGCGTAGTTGGAGACAGAATTTGCGCAGCACTCGCCAACATAGTGTAACTGAGGCGGAAAAAGGGGAACCAGCCCGCATTCGCAGAGACAGATCGAAAACCGCCTTACATACCATCCAGAATGGGCGGCGCACCGGACCTCGACACTAATCCGCCGGGCGCATTCCCGCTCGGGAAGCAGCGCGTTAGACCGCGCAGCTAGCTGGGCGGGCTATAGGTACTGTGAGAGAAAAATTAGTAACGGCTTGTCAGATAATGATGCACAGACGAATAACTGCTTGCATAGGTACCAGAGAAGAACCAATGTGTTATTGACTTGCTCAGTTTGTGAAGCTCTTTCTCTCGATTAAATCATTCCCCCGAATTTTTAATTATCTTTTCAAGATCGGTTGAGGTATTACACATGTCATGCGTATTATTCGATCGACTTTCCCGCTTCGCTGACGCAAGGTGCAACCCTCTGGGTGCGAGAGGGCTCCGAAATGTAGCGTGTAACATTTATGCGTGTAAGGTAACTATGGCTGTGCATCAGAAACAACGTGCTATAATAGACTTTCGAATTAGAAGAGTTAATCCACACATGGAACACCTTCTTTACCGAGACAATGCCAGCGCACACACGAGCGCTGCGACATGTGCAACCATCCGACGCCTTGAGTTCATTGTCATCGATCACCCTCCATATAGTTTCGACTTTGGCCCATCCCATTTTCGTCTGTTTCTAAAACTTAAAAAATGCCTTAGAGGACTTCGATTTGATAGTGATGAATCTGTGCAACCCGAGGAGAGGTTGTGGCTCCGTCAACAAAGCCAGACAATCTACAGTGATGTTATCAAGATACTTGTGTCTCATTACGAGATTTATAGTCGTCACCAAGGTGATCATGATGAGAAAAGAAATAAATACTCTCTAAGACGCACCACGAAGGAATTATCGGAACGGGACGGAAGTCGGCAAATGTGATACGCATGTAGAGAGAAACCAATGGTTCAAATGGCTCTGAGCACTATGGGACTTAAATACTGAGGTCATCAGTCCCCTAGAACTTAGAACTACTTAAATCTAACTAACCTAAGGACATCACACACACCCATGCCCGAGGCAGGATTCGAACCTGGGACCTAGCGGCCGCGCGGTTCCAGTTTTGTGGCGCCTAGATCCGCTCCGCCTCCTCGGCCGGCATGAAATAAATGATTACAAATTCAAAAATATGGGATGATTCATTGAACACAAAACGCATCACAAATTGAGCAAGCCAGTAATATGTTGGTCCACCTCTCGCCCTTATGAAAGCGTTTATTTGGTTTGGCATTGATTGATAGAGTTGTTGATTGCCGTTCTGTGGGGTGTCGTGCTAAAGTCTGCCCAATTGACACGTTAGGTCGTCAAAATCCCGAGCTGGTTGAAGGGCTCTACCCACGATGATCCAAATGTACTCAGTTGAGAAGAGATTTGACAACCTTGCTGACCAAGGCTGGATTCGTTAAGCACTAAGACAAGAAGTAGAAACTCTCGCAGTGTGTGGGTGGTCATTATCTGGCTAAAATGTAAGTTCAGGATGGCTTGCCATGAAGGCTTACAACACAGGGCCGGGAATATCGTCTGTGCTGTAAGGGCACCGCGGATAGTAACCATAGGGGTCCTGCTTTGAAATGAGATGGAATCCCAGACCGTCACTCCTGGTTGTCGGGCTGTATGGCAGGCGACAGTGATTTTGGTACCCCACAGCTGTCTCGCGCGTCTGCGGACACGTCTTCGCTAGTCATCGGGGCTAAATTCGAAATGGGACTCATCACTAAAGACAATTCCACTGCAGCGAGTAAGATTACTGGCCAAAAACATGTAAGGAGACTCTTCGGACTGCGGTGGGATGCCATCCTAACTATGGCCCAGCAACCAGGAGTGATTGTCTGAGGTATCATTTCTTTTCATACAAGGACCCCTTTGGTTGTAATCTTAGGCACCCTTACAGCACAGCAGTAAGTCGACGATATTCTCTCCGCCACCAATTATGGGAAAAGGGGGGCATCTCTCCACTGAATTATTTGCTTAATCAATGATAATAGATTGTGTATAGAGGAAAAAAGTTTGGATAGGTAGAACATTTTCCATTAGAGTACTCATCATGCAACGGTTGAATATGGGGGTTGGGTTGTTGTGGGGGAGGAGACCAGACAGCGAGGTCATCGGTCTCATCGGATTAGGGAAGGACGGGGAAGTAACTTGGCCGTGCCCTTTCAAAGGAACCATCCCGGCATTTGCCTGGAGCGATTTAGGGAAATCACGGAAAACCTAAATCAGGATGGCCGGACGCGGGATTGAACCGTCGTCCTCCCGATGTGCGAGTCCAGTGCGCTGACCACAGCGCCAACTCGCTCGGTCTTGAATATGGTTACAGTCATTAACAGCGGTATTGTTATTTTGGGAGAGTTCGCCCTTGCTAGGTAACAACATTTTTACCATAGGATGCATTTGAGCACTATAAATGTGCACATAACTCTTTACGAGTAATACGTTCTCAGAGAAAAAAAAAACAGGCGACGAATAAGTATCTTGGGGTTACTGCTATTCCTGAAACAGGATCTCCTGTTGGACATAAAGTGAAACAAGATGGATAACATCATCTTAGTATCTGACAAAGTACCGACCGCGATTGTGAAGTAATGAACTCTTGGTGCATTCGGTTTGCATTCTTCATAAATTACACTGAGGTGATAAAAGTCATGAGATAGTGATATGCATACATATAGATGGCGGTTGTACCGCGTACCCTTGGTAGAAAAGGGAAGTGTACTGACGGATCTGTCATTTGTATTCAAGTGATTCATGTGAAAACGTTTCCGACGTAGTTATGGCCGCACTACGGAGATTATCAGAAATTGAATGTGGAATGGTAGCTGGAGCTAAACGCATGGGACATTCCATTTCGGAAATCGTTAAGGAAATAAATATTCCGAGATCCACAGTATCAAAAGTTTGCCAAGAATACCAAATGTCAAGCATTACGTCTCATTGTGATGATGTGACAAACTTCCGGCGATCACGTGGAAGGGTAAAAATATCAACTTGAGGTAGTAACGACAGTTTCGAAATTTATAAGCGAAAATTGTACTGACTTCCAACACTGCAATACATTTGTCGGTACTGTTGTTGCTAAGATTGTAGGGTAAGCAACTTTCAGACGTGGTATAATGGACCAAGAAAGAAAAAAGTCTCCTGTAAATACGGACTCTAAAATTCATACCTTAATAGCTATGAGCACTTGTTCACCTTCGATACTGTGATACACATCCCTTCTACTGCGAGGACAATACAGTGGTCAACGGCATTCATTTAACGACAGAGAGCACCTGCGATTGCCTAGAGTTGTCAGTGCTAACGGACAAGCAATACTGTGGGGAATAACCGCAGAAACTAATGTGGGAATTACGACGAACGTATCGGTTAGGAAAGTGCGGCGAAGTTCGGTGTTAATGGGCTATGGCAGCAGACGGCCGAGGCAAGTGCCTTTGCTAACAGCACAACATCGCATGCGGCGCCTCTCCTGGGCTCGTGACCATATCGGTTCGAACATTTGTGAGACATAATCGAGAGATCAGTTCTAACACAAAATCCTGCAGCGGCATCACTTTCGAATTTATGGACGGCTATAGAGGCAACATGGCTCAATATTTTTGCAGGGGACTTCCAACGACTTAGTGAGTCAATGGCACGTCTAGTTGATGCACTACTCGGGCGAAAGGAGATCTGACACGATATTAAAGAGGCATACCATGACTTTTGTCACCTTAGTGTAAGTATAACATCAGTTACTCCTCCCTTCGTTATGTGTCCTTGAGCTTTATCTGTTTGTACAGGTAACTGGAAAATAGGCCCGCCCGGTTAGCCGAGCGATCTAACCCATGGCTTTCGGGAGTGGGAAGGAGTGCCTGGTCCCCGGCACAAGTCCGCCCGGCGGACTAGTGTCGAGGTCTGGTGAGCCGGCGACTCTGTAGATGGTTTTTAGGCGGTTTTCCATGTGCCTCGGCGAATGCAGGCTGGTTACCCTTATTCCGCCTCAGCTACACTATGTCGGCGATTGCTGAGCAAACAAGTTTTCCAAGTACGCGTACACCACCATTACTCTACCACCCAAACATAGGGGCTACACTCGTCTGGTGTGAGACGTTCCCTTGGGGGTCTACCGGGGGCCGAACTGCACAATAACCCTGGGTTCGGTATGGAGCGGCGAAGGGGTGAAGTGGACTGCAGTAGTCGTCGTGGGGTTGTGGACCACTGCGGTAGCGGCGGGACGGAGCCTCTCCGTCGTTTCTAGGTCCTCGGTTAAGATACAATACCTATAATACAGGAAAATAAATACTGTATACATTTGTAGTCAAAGAATCTGTGAAATCGTTTTAATGACATACCCGGTTCTTACAATCTGTTGCATACACACTTTACCAGTAGATGGTACCATCCCTTTTTATCGTATTCTTCCTTGTTCAGAGACAGTAAAACCAATGCCTAACTGTCCGAAAAAGCAGAAGGATTCCGTCTATACACCTGAAAACTCAAGGGTTATAAGAAAAGCATGCCTTAACCACCTGGTTAGTGATTATTTTGAAAGGAACAGAACACAGCAGCGGGATGAGGCTCATTTGAAATCACATCCCCATTTTTCGGATCTTAAAGTAATGATAGGACTGATTTCGCATTGCTTGTAAATTTTGTGCTGTGTTAGTAAATCTGTATAACTTATTTCCATTTGAAAAAAAATTAATTTCGTACTGGAATTGTCACAAATATCGAAATGAAGGGGCAAGCAGACGAGAGGAATAGCTTCTGATTAAGTGGTCAGTGTTTAGAAATATCGAAGTAAGGCTATGAATTTCCACTGCCTTGGAATCTAGCGAAACTCTTTCCCACGTTTTACATGTTTCATACAACGAAATATTTAAGCTATGATGACGCAACCTGGCCGTTTATGATTGAGAAAGCGGTTCAGGGAATTGCAGAGACTGAAATCTAAAAGTGCTCAAGTCAGTCAGTAATAATAACGCTGGAGACAAGGTAAGGAACTACGCTGATCACTGGGAATGGCAGACAAGTTGTGAAGTTTCGGCTGGACCATCGGCATGGCTGAACGTTCTGAATGTTACGGCCTGCTCCGAAGGCTCCTCTCCCTCAAATTCTAGAATCGAAATCCCTCTCTCGATCGTAATGTTCCCTGGCGAGTCTCGGATGGAAGAAAATTCTGCAGAGCACTCCCAGCCACAAGCATAATTTTTACTCCATCCCTTTGAAGCCTTGTTCATGATTTTGCTCATCAGTGACAGTGATTCTTTCGAGTGCCGACCAATCAGATCCTTTCTAACAATGCAACTGACTCCCTTCCATACCCGATTTTAATATAATTAACCAACTATGGAGGTTTTTGTTGCTGCAGCTCAGAAACAGACAACGTCTGACTCTCGTCATCCGTCTTGTTTCGAGTTTCAGCCAACCAGGCTGTCTCCATGTATATACAAGCGATTTACATTATCCAATGGTAGCTGCTCTTACTATTTCTTAGCAGTGTCAACAACAATTCAGTTAACTTGACGCCAGCCTGACGGATGTGGGCGCCGTGTTCTTAAGCGCATAACAGCCGGATGGCCTCGTCTCTAACTCCACTTTAAAGATCTTACCGTCTCACCATCGTGGGCCTAGCGTTTCCCAGAATATGTGCTTCACGCAGGACATAGGACAGACAAATACTGCAATACCCATCATTTTCATCTCACAATGCATCTCTTTGAAGCCAGCTGACTCCCCGTGTTAAAAACAGTTAGCAATATCTTTCCGTCGTTTAGGACGCAAAAACAGACTGGCCTCTCCAGCAGAACTTAGGTCACATGCAATTTCCTGCTCCAGACTCCTACCTTGCTTCTTCTTCCCCTGCCATAGTGACGGTGTCAGTCCTTGGAAGAGGGCTGTGGCCATTCTAATAGCCGGACACTGACTCACTCTCCCTCCCCATGTTCTGCTCGCCTCACCTCAACATGTAGTCCGTGGGATTTCCAACTACACGTTTAAAAATTGCTCCGGAATGAGAAATCAATATGGAAATTTGGTAGTTAGATGTAGCACTCACTGGTGTTAACCTTAACCGTACTTTAATTTCGTTTCTAATTGGGAACTGATTTGGATTGGCTGGGATTTTTAATATAATGGAGTCTGATTATGGTACATGGTAATTTTCACAAGAACTGTCGCGTAACAACGTCACGATTAAAAAGAAGTGTTAATTACCTCTTCGTAAGGCGACTTCCTGATGTCAGCCCTGGAAGCAATAGAGAGGGCGTGATAAGTTCGCTAGTCTAAGATTTTCACACAATTTCTCTCTAAGATTACCGTAGAGAAACCATATACTGCTACGCCCAATTCAAATCACATCTCCCAGGGTGTCACAATTTGTAATAAGTAACGACGCATCACATTGATGGTAAGAATCCCCTCCACGCCATAAATTTAGAGCACCAAGTCTTATTAGGAAAGATGCGGTCAAAAAATGGATCTTACCTGTGTGTAGCCTTTTTCGATCTACTGTCCCTTCGTAATAGCTGAGTTTGGACATACTGCGTCATACGATGGTTGGGATCACGTTCTGCCCCATTAGCATCCCTCATACATCCGTCAGACATTTATCGTGATGAAGCTTTGCCACACAGAACATGCCACGCCACTGGCCACTGCCGCACTTTGATCTGTTTTGAAACACTTCTATAAGCAAAGAAGAAATGCAAGTTAAGATTTATTTATGCTATGAAATAAGTTGGTGGTGTCTTCCTTGTTTAGTTTCTCAGATTTTAGTAAAGACCCGAACTGTGTTTTTACTTTTAATTTCAGTGTATTTTGTGTGTGATTTATGTCACTGCAGGCTTTCTCCTTGTATTCCAGTGATGAAATCTTCTCGGGTGAACAGCCGAGCGGTGGCGTCGTCTTGTAGCAACGTTTCAAGGAGTTTCAACATGACGACACCACCGCTCGACGGATCACCCGACAAAATTTCAACATTACTGTTATCTACATTCAGAAACACTTCAGTTCTCCAAGCAAGCATGGGCAAAGCTAGCAAAAGGTTGTGATGGTTCTGTCGACGCCATCATTTTTCCTGGTCAATCTAGAATTCAGATATTATAGAGAAATATTAGGGTACATAATATCCGTCAAATATTGACCTTCCTACCTCCAAAACTAAGATAAAAATACGGTCTTGGTTGAGGTTTTTACTATCAAATTTCAATGTGATGCGTTTCGCCTGTATTAGGCATCTTCTGATTATCTACAATGCAAAAAATTGCAAAAATAGATATGAGGAAGCGTTCTGATAGCATCCTTTGAAAAAACTTACTCAACGGGAAAAGTTATTATGCCTGCTTACATAAACTGGTTACGACACATGTCATCCATAAAATTATTACACGATGCGAATACATCGGCAGAATGCGATTGGGAAGTTGAAAATTCCCAACCCTGTAAAGTGTGTTCCTGAAAAGAACCAGAACGATGAAAAAATGCTGCGAAAACAAATTTAAGGCTTGATAAACTGGAAGATATAATTAGTTTTGAAAAGGGCGGCTTAGGACACTGTGAAAATCAGTACTGAAAAATCCTTTAATTATCTTACTCTGATACTTTAATTATCTTACTCTTTGCCATGCGATCAAGACGCTGCACAAGTTAGAAAGAGATGCACAGCAGAGGTTAATGGATTGGGAGCACAACATGTATGAATAGCCCGGCTGACAAACAAAGAATGAGAAAAAGTATGGGCATCGGACCTCGAGTGCAAGTAGTGTTGTAGAATCAGACAGGTGACACTGGCTAGTCTATAAATAATCACTGTGTAGGACCGAATTTATATACACAACATAAATTGCCTTATAAAACCCAATGTTCATAAATTCTAAAGTGACAGCCCAAAAACTAAGGGTTAAGTTAGCCGGCATCTGTCCGATATATACCTTATGAAAAGATCGTCATAAATATTTTAAAAAATTAGGGTTAAATTATGCTTTAAAGATAAAGGACTCAAACAAATAACAAAAGAGATACCAGCGTACTTCACGGAAATGAGGCTAAATTTCTTTACGAAGGAACATCATTAAATCAAAAAATGATTGAATTTTTATGATCGGGTGACCATTCAGGAGCCCATCAGCACCAACACGTGCATTTAGCGATCGCAAATTCCTCAAGTAAATCGAGTTTCCGCCTCTTGTGGGCAAAATGCAACATTTGCAAATTATTGATAGTAGGCAGCAATGGCCAGATGCCTGTAAGTGTTCTGCTGATTATGAGTGTTGTATTATCTGCAGTCTTTTGTGAGAAGGTGTTCCTGAAGCGTGGTTTTAGATACACTTCCCGTTTTTCTAACATATTCAGCGCTTCACTGGGTATATTATAATGTCTAATGTCCCGACTTATCATAAACAATTGTCTGTGCCTGTTCATTATGAAGTTGACGTCGTAAATTGATACCATCAGCGAAAGCTGAATGCGCGTCTTTACGCCAGAAGAGGTTGGCTAGGTCATAAGACATGTTGCCTAGGAACTGTTGTGATTTATAACTTTAGTTACGTTCTGTATATGAATGCAATGGGCAATGTAAAGACCAGCCAACGCCATCTGTCTGATTCTACCGCACTACTTCCACTCGAGGCCCAATTACTATATTTCTCCGCATTCTATGTCTGTCAGCGGGGCCGCACATAGGTGTTGTGCTCCCGCTACATCAAGCTCTGCTTTGCGCCTGTTCCTAACTTGCGCGGCGTCCTATATGCACGGCGAAGAGTAAAGTAATTAAAGGATTTTTCGGTATTTATTTTCGCGGTCTCCTAAGCCACCCTATGCAAATATTATCTCTTCCAGTTTATCAAACCTTAAAATTTATCATTGCAGTTTTTCATAGTTCCGGTTCTTTCTTTTCAAGAACGCACAAGATAGGCATTGGGGATGTTCAACTTTCTGATATCCCACTCGCATTTTACCGATGTATACGCGTCGTGCAATCATTTAACGTACGGCCTGCGCCGTGACCGGTTTTGTGCCTCGCGTGGTATCCGCACGGTCTGGGGCGCCTTGTCACGATCCGCGCGGCTGCCCCCGTCGGAGGTTCGAGTCCACCCACGGGCATGGATGTGTGTGTTGTCTTTAGTGTAAGTTAGATTAAGTAGTGCGTAAAGCTTGGTCCCATAAGACCTTACGACAAATTTCCCAAATTCCAATTTCTGTAAGTTTGCATAAATCATTTTCGGCAGAGTACATTTTTGCACAAGATGAGATCAGGACGCTACCTTATATCTATTTTTAGATTTTTTGCATTGTAGATAATCATAAAATGCCTACCACAGGCGAAACGCATAACTGAAATTTGAAAATAAAAACCTACGCAACCAAGACTGAATTTTTATCACAAACCTTACACTGATCAGTGTACCGGTGGCAATGACGATAATGATGTTTGTTTATCGTGTGCTCAAGTGCGCGGTCATCAGCACCCGTACGAAGTCCCAATTTTTACACAGCCCATTTTTTCTATACACAGTCCAATCTAGTCACTGTCACGAATGATGAGGACTACACAAACACCCACTCCTCGGGCAGAGAAAATCCCCAACCTGTCCGGGAATCGAACCTCGGACCCCTTGATTCAGAGGTCTAGCCACTAGACAACAAGCTGCGGACGGCGGCAATGAGGAAATGGAATATTTTATAAACTGCGACGCCTCATTTGGCGACAGCAAATACCGGTACAATGAGAAGTCAAATGATAACGAGACAGATGAGAAAAAGTACACTACTGGCCATTAAAATTGTTACACCAAAAAGAAATGCAGATGATAAACGGGTATTCATTGGATAGATATATTATACTAGAACTGACATCTGATTACATTTTCACGCAATTTCGGTGCATAGATACTGAAAAATCAGTACCCAGAACAACCACCTCTGGCCGTAATAACGGCCTTGATACTCCTGGGCATTGAATCAAACAGAGCTTGGATGGCGTGTAAAGGTACAGCTGCCCATGCACCGTACCACGATACCACAGTTCATCAAGAGTAGTGACTGGCGTATTGTGATGAGCCAGTTGCTCGGCCACCATTGACCATACGTTTTTAATTGGTGAGAGATACGGAGAATGTGCTGGCAGGGCATCAGTCGAACATTTTCTGTATCAAGAATGGCCCGTACAGGACCTGCAACATGCGGTCGTGCATTATCCTGCTGAAATGTAGGGTTTCGCCGGGATCGAATGAAGGGTAAAACCACGGGTCGTAATACATCTGAAATGCAAAGTCCACTATTCAAAGTGCCGTCAATGCGAAGAAGAGGTGACCGAGACGTGTAACCAATGGCAACCCATACCATCACGCCGGGTGATACGCCAGTATGGCGATGAGGAATACACGCTTCCAATGTGCGTTCACCGCGATGTCGCCAAACACGGATGCGACCATCATGATGCTGTAAACAGAACCTGGATTCATCCGAAAGGTGAAGTTTTGCCATTCGAGCACCCAGGTTCGTCGTTAGTACACCATCGCAGGCGCTCCTGTCTGTGATGCAGCGTCAAGGGTAACCGCAGCCACGGTCTCCAAGCTGATAGTCCATGCTGCTGCAAACGTTGTCGAACTGTTCGTGCAGATGGTTGTTCTCTTGCAAACGTCCCCATCTGTTGACTCAGGGATCGAGATGTGGCTGCACAATCCGTTACAGCCATACGGATAAGATGCCTGTCATCTAGACTGCTAGTGATACGAGACCGTTGGGATCCAGCACGACATTCCGTATTACCCTCCTGAACCCACCGATTCCATATTATGCTAACAGTCATTGGATCTCAAAAATGGTTCAAATGGCTCTGAGCACTAAGGGACTTAACATCTGTGGTAATCAGTCCCCTAGAACTTGGAACTACTTAAACCTAACTGACCTAAGGACATCACACACATCCATGCCCGAGGTAGGATTCGAACCTACGACCGTAGCAGTCGCGCGGTTTCGGACTGCGCGCCTAGAACCGCGAGACCACCGCGGCCGGCCCATTGGATCTCAACCGAGGCGAGCAACAATGTCGCGATACGATAAACCGCAAAAGCGATAGGCTACAATCCGACCTTAATCAAAGTCGGAAACTTGATGGTACGCATTTCTCCTCCGTACACGAAGCATCACAACAACGTTTCACCAGGCAACGCCGGTCAACTGCTGTTTGTGTATGAGAAATCGGTTGGAAACTTCCTTCATGTCAGCACGTTGTAGGTGTCGCCACCGGCGCCAACCTTGTGTGAATGCTCTGAGAAGCTAATGATTTGCATACCACAGTAGGTTCCTGTAGGTTAAATTTCGCGTCTGTAACACGTCCTCTTCGTGGTGTAGCAATTTTAATGGCCAGTAGTGTAAGTAAACTGTTTACTATGTCAAAAGTAATCTCCATAGCAGCTGATGCGTTTATCCCGCTGTGAGAGGAGACGATCACTGTCTTCATGGAAAAATGTTTGCTGTTGCCTATGGATCAGTGATTGAATCCAGTCGTGACCCCTTTGTCAGAAGCAAATGGACTGCCACTAATGTCTTTCTTCAGTTCTCTAAAACTATCGATGTCATATGGGGAGAGATAGGGACTATGTGGAAGTGGTATAAAGACTTTCGAGCAAAATGTCTGCAGCGTAGTCGAAACTCCCTGGCAACATGTGGGCGGGTATTATCTTGCAACACAATGACCCCATCCGTCAACATTCCTCAGCGTGTTGACTTGACGGTGACACTCAGTTTTTGCAAAGTGTCCACGTAACACTGCGCGTAAGTTGTGGCACCGTGCTCCAGGATGTCAGTGATCGCGGATCCTTGCACTCAAACAAGAAGGTTATCTTGACTTTCCGGGATCTGGGGTGGCTGCTGTTTTGACTACGAGTCAGAAATTTCACTGGGAAGCCCTTACACAATCTCTATACAGTTCCAATCTCTCCCCCTGCGATTTCCATCGTTTTGGCGCACTGAAGAAAGTCATTCGCGGTCGTCGACTTATTTCGGAAGGAGAAGTGCAAGCCTGCGTACAACCATGGTTCCATAGGCAATTGCAAATCTTTTTCCGTGAAGGTTCAAATGGTTCAAATGGCTCTGAGCACTATGGGACTTTTCATCAGTCCCCTAGAACTGCCGGCCGCGGTGGTCTCGCGGTTCTAGGCGCGAAGTCCGGTACCGTGCGACTGCTACGGTCGCAGGTTCGAATGCTGCCTCGGGCATGGATGTGTGTGATGTCCTTAGGTTAGTTAGGTTTAAGTAGTTCTAAGTTCTAGGGGACTGATGACCACAGCAGTTGAGTCCCATAGTGCTCAGAGCCATTTTGAACCCCTAGAACTTAGAACTACTTAAACCTAACTAACCTAAGGATAACACACAACACCCAGCCATCACGTCCATGAAGGCATTCACCGTTTTGTATCACAGTAGGGTATATATATTAACATAAATGGCGATTACTTTTGAGATAATAAACTTTTGAAATAATAATCAGTTTACTTACTTTTTTCCATCTGTCTCGTTTCATTTAACTGCTTCTTATATAATGTGAAACAAATTTACTCTAGGACCTCTAATTAGCATTAAAAATTGTGAAAACATATTTACAATTTAGAAAATTATCAGTTGTAAAGTATCATGGTTGGTTTTGGAGGAGGGGACCAAATTGCCAGGTCGTCGATCGAATCAGGATCAGGGAAGGCTGGGGAAGGATGTCTGCTGTGCCCTTCAGAGGAACCATCCCGGCATTTGCCTGAAGCGATTTAGGGGCATCACAGAAAACTTAATTAAGACCAGTCGGACTCGAGTTTGAACCGTCGTCCTCCCAAATGCGAGTCCAGTGGTCTAACCACTGCACCACCTCGCTCGGTGGCTTTAAACTTTCCTCTGATACGTTAACTGCCGAGTGGAAATTTAAAAGAAGGTTTAAATAGCTAAGGGCGATGAATGATAATGTGAACCGCAAGCCAGTAAAATTGTTGTTATGTATGCTAAAAATTTTAAAAACTCTTTTATCCCAGACGGGGCACCAGCGCTGCGCTTACGTGAAATTTCTGTTCCAAATTGTACAAAGCGCCTTACTTTGAGTTTGCCTACACGCTTTATATCGAATGAGGCTATTACGAATAACAAACTACGAACCACTTGTACGTAATGGTGAAGCCTTAGGTACAGAACACGTGGATTTTTATTAACAACGAGCAAAAAATGAAAGTGCTGGAGTGGAATTATCTTGAATTCCTCGGCACGTAACATGGCCCGAAACGTCATGACCACACGTACTTTGCATTTCAGATGTATTACGACCCGTGGCTTTACCCTTCACTCGATCCTTTCGAAACCCTACATTTCAGCAGGATAATGCACGACCGCATGTTGCAGGTCCTGTACTGGCCATTCTTGATACAGAAAATGTTCGACTGATGCCCTGCCGCGATATTATGCGGTTGGAAACCAGAAGGCGTCCGCTGCATTAGTATGTCGCGAGAAACATCCATTCGCAGAAAAATATCTGTGGTAGAAGTGTATAGCCCTTATAGTGTCCGACATTTTACTGTGTTCTTGTTAGCAAAATATGTAGAATCTAAGGTATATACGAATTAATTCACAAATGGGACGACAAAGAAATTTGCTGAAGGAACGAATGAAATGAACAGTATTTGTAGCCGACTGTTACAACCCCATATGCTTTATAATTATTATTTTTCTTTCTAGGCAAAGATGTATCGCTTCTCCATCTCATGGTCAAGGATACTTCCAAATGGAACAATAACTTCAATCAACCAAAAAGGAATAGATTATTACAGAAAACTTGTAGCCGAACTTTTGGAGAACGACCTCCAGCCGATGGTAAGTCACATAAAAGCTATCAGTCGTTACAAAACGTTTACACGGTAGGTATCTTGCATGTAATAGACAGCCTCATAATGCCTATCATGTCTTTCATTAATTTCACTTATCTGAGTTGTTTTAACAGTTATATAATTAATACGTCTTTGCGACCAGAATTCCAACAAGGCACTCACCGCTCCCTGCGCCTAATGACCTCATACATTTATCATTGCACCCATATTAAACCGAGCGGAATTCCGCTTCCCTTATGAGTGCGATGAAATCAAAAGGAAGAAGTAACAGGGGATTCAATACGTTGCACTCCTCTTCTTATGCACCGAGAAAAACTTTCTCTTAAGAGATTAGTTTGCTTTTTCCCTGTTCTCTTATATTTTTCAATCTCTCTCACGTGTTCTGTTAAGGTTTTTCGGCCTCTTTCTATTTTCTGACCCAAGTAATAACGTTGAGTTCTCACCAACCCTTGTCTACAGACGACTCGACAAATGCATTTAGCCCATTTCGCATTGGTTTTATCGGTATTTCATTACCGATCGTAGTTAAACAACATTAATTATTCTAAAGGCTTTTTCAGCAACTATGTTTTTGCTTCCTTTCCACTTGAATGTCTGCTGCTCCGCTAATTTCAGTTACCTCGAATTTAAATATTTTTCGTTTCTTCCGGAAACTATCAAAGTTCAAAATAAATGCTTGTGCATTTTATAAGAATAATAAACAGTAAAGATTCAGGTTGCCTATGAAAAATTATTGTTGCTATCGAACACAGCATGTTTTGCCGCGACTCATACATATCAAGGCTAAAAACGTATTATCATATGAGACAAGTATTATTAAAAGCAGCAGCTCCAGGTAGAAAGTTTATCAGTAATTTTCTGAAAAGTATTTCCCGTTTCACTGTCTGAATATCCTTCCCAACGTAATCCAGGATGAAATAATTTGAATAAACAATGTTATTCTAAGAGATCATACCGAGCAAAGTGACGTGATGGCTAAGATAGCGCACTAGATTCACTTTTGATATCCTCTTCCTGTCGCCCGTCGTTTTCCTCGATGTCTTAAGATAAATTTCAGTATGGTTTTTTCAACAATGCTAAGTAATATTTGTAGCCCTATTACAGCCCAAGTAAGCACGAGTTGACTTCATTGCAGTAGGACGTTGCAGTCTAACCTCCTATATGTTCATGATGGACCAGGTGACTATCTGCGCCCCTAGCGCCGTTCATTTCCTTTGAGAGAAGTTACTTCATTACTCCTTCCAGCTGTGGATGAATCTGCGTGTAGGTTCTTTCTTCTGATGGGAAGTATCGTTGATACTTCATTCACAGTTATATGTTAGAGTCACCCTTTCCCTGAATGTTCAGTAAATTCCAGATCTAACTCAACTAGTCCACAGAATATATCTCGTGAGTAATGCGGTTTATATGCGATTCATTTAATTCGTAAATGCTGTATAATGCTGTATTCCTACGAAGCATCTTGATAAACACGATGGTCGACGTTTTGCTCTAACTAGGTTTCTCTCCAATTCATTTGCGGAGACCATTCAGTACTCCACGGCAAGCTGTGCACTCGTGTACCATATTAATGACATGGAACTTAAAAAAGTTTATACTTTCTGAGTGTGGCTTTTCTCTAATACTTTCATACTCCTTCCAGCGAAAAAAATACGAAACGCAATGAGTTAGCACGTTGCTAATCTCGCTGAGTGCCGTACGTGTTAATTAAGTTAGAAAGGAAAAGATAATTCAAGGTAATAAATACTTCCGTTGCTGCTCTGCAGAATAACTTTATTATTATAAATGGGAAGTTTGAAACTATGGATATTCTGGATTATTAATTTATTTACTTAACAGGACTTTGGCGTACGAGGCCATTATCAGCCTTGTGATGGACCTGTAGATCGAACCCGTGTGCATTTCATGGGTTTCATTAACGACATTCTGGAGCATTGAGAAATTGTTGCAGCCTGTAAACACTGTATACTAATTATAAAAAGTATTTGTGTGTAGTTGTCTGATCTATTAGTAACAAATGGATGCTTTATTTCTATATCTTACTTACGCGGCCTTCAGGCTGCTCTAAACTTGTGTTGTGTACATATCTCTTTGCCGTTCTTTATTGTATTTGTGGTACACACTCATATTTGAAGTAATATATTATGTAATGGTTGAGAAGCATATATCACTAGGGGATAGACAGATGCAGCTTACAGCAAAATTAAAGAGACCTTGGGAGGAAAGAGAACCACCTGCACGAATATCAAGAACTCAGATGCAAAACCAGTCCCAGGCAAAGAAGGGAAAGCAGAAAGGTGGAAGGATTATATAGAGGGTCTACATAACAGAGACGCACTTGAGGGCAATATTATGGAAATGCAAGAGAACGTATGTGACGCTGGGAGGGAGATTTGATACTGCGTAAAGACTTTGATAAAGCTGTGAAATATCTAAGATGGAGCAAGGCCCCAGGAGTAAACAACAATCCATTAATACTGTTGATAGCCTTGGGAGAGCCAGCCACGACAGAACTCTCCCATCTGGTGAGCAAGATGTATGAGACAGGCGAAATACCCTCACATTTCAAGAAGAATATAATAACTCCAGTTCTAAAGAAAGCAGGTGCTGATATATGTGAAAACTATCGAATTATCAGTTTAATAAGTTAGGCTTGCAGAATACTAACACTAATTCTTTACAGAGGAATAGAAAAACTGGTAGAAGCTGACTGGGGGAAGATCAGTTTGGATTCCGGAGAAATGTAGAAACACGCGAGGCAATACTGACCCTACGACTTCTCATAGAAGACAAGTTAAGGAAAGGCAAACCTACGTTTATAGCATTTGCACATTTAGATAAAGCATTTGACAGTTTTGACTCGTATACTCTCTTTCGAATTCTAGAGGTGGCAGGATTAAAATCCAGGGAGCAAAAGGCTATTTACAATTTGTACAGAAACCAGATGGCAGTTATAAGAGTCGAGGGGCACGAAAGGGAAGCAGTGGTTGAGAAGGAAGTGAGACAGGGTTGTAGCCTATACACGTTGTATTCAATCTGTACCTTGAGCAATCAGTAAAGGAAACAAAAGAATTGAAGTAGGAATTAGTGTTCATGGAGAAGAAATAAAACCTTCGAGGTTTGCTAATGACATTGTGATCCTCTGAGACAGCAAAGGACTGGGAAGAGTAGCTGAGTGGCATGGAAAAGGTCTGGAAAAGAGGATATGATCCGCGCGGTATTAGCCGAGCGGTCTGAGGCACTGCAATCAAGGACTGTGCGGCTGGTCCCAGCGGAGGTTCGAGTCCTCCCTCAGGCATGGGTGAGTGTGTTTGACCTTAGGATAATGTAGATTAAGTAGGTTAGGGACTGATGACCGTAGGAATTAAGTCTCATAAGATTTCACACACATTTTAACATTTTTTTGAGGATATGAGAAGAAAATCAACAAATGCAAAACGAGGATAACTGGATGTAGTCGAAATAAATCTGGTGATGCTGATGAAATTAGATTTGGAAATGAGACAAAGTAGTAAGATGGTCGAAGTAGAGAGGATATGAAATGTAGACTGGTAATGGCCAGGAAAGCATTTCTGGAGAAGAGCAATTTGTTAACATCGCGTATAGGTTTAATTTTTAGGAAGACTTTTCTGAAAATAATTGTCTGGATGTAGCCATGTATGAAAGTGAAACCTGGACGATAAACAGTTCAGACAAGAAGAGAATAGAAGCTTTTGAAATATGATGCTACAGAAAAATGGTGAAGACTAAATGGGTAGATAACTGTTGAGGAGGTAATGAACAGGACTGGCGAGAAAAGAAATTTGTGGCACAACCTGACTATAAGAAGAGATCAGTTGGTAGGACATATTCTGAGACATCAAGAGATCAGCAGTAGTACTCGAGGGAATCGTGGGGGACGGAGTGGGGTAAAAATCGTAGAAAGAGACCAAGATATGAATACAGTAAGCACATTCAGAAGGATGTAGTTACTTTAAGATGAAGGGGCTTGCACAGGATAGAGGATCGTATATGATACTGTAAAAAATACAATGACGGAAAAAAATTGCAACACCAAGAAGAAATTGTGCGACATAACGATAGTTGATAGGCGTGTTTCTGCATCTGAAAGTTAATGGCTGTTCAAATGACGCACCCTTGGCGCTAGTAGCGCCATTATGAGGATGCGGATCAGGTTTTCTTTAAATACGCATTCACGGTCGTGAGTGTTACGTACATATCAGACTGGACGTCACGAGTTGTTAGTCAAGAATGCCTCTAAAGCTACATCGACGCCATAAAACCTCTGTGAGTTTGAACGAGGCCATGTAATAGGGCTACGACATACTGGATGTTTCATCTGCGACATTGCACAACGATTTGGCAGTAATGTAGCCACTGTATATGATTGCTGGCAACGGTGCTCACGAGAATGTTCGGCCTCAAGGAGACCGGGCTTCAGAGGGCCACGTAGCACAACGTAGAGGGAAGACCATCGTGTTTGTCGTGTGGCTCTGGAGCAACGTATTGCATCTGCAGCAGCAATATGAGTAGCTGTTGGCACTCCAGTGATACAATGAACTGTTACATATCGTTTATTTGAAGAACAACTTCGAGCCAGACGCCCTATAGCATGCCTTCCACTTATAACACTAACGCTTCACAGTTAAGCCTCAAGTATTACACCGGCATGCAGCTTGCCGAGTGACAACATTCTCATTTCTGTCGCCAGGAGCCACGTATAACTCTATAACTGACTGATAACTGCCAAATATGCCCTAAACCTGCAGTAGGTGTTACCCTCTGGGAGGATTTTTGCATTGACAGTGCATTAACCTAACAGATAGAGGGACTCGAACCTGAATTTCGTAACTATGGCTATTGGCAGAAATTAAAAGAACTTGAATTTTTGTAAGAATTTACAGTAACAGATTTAACGTAAATGAAATAATAATAAATGGTCGCCAGCCTAATTAGGCATAATAACGTGAAAACATTATTTTCAATGGATTTGCGGATACTCTTGCAAAACTGACTTTCATATACTCTTTCTCAGAAAAGTGCAATGAACACCTACAATAACCAGACGAAACTACATAGTGGGTAGCAGTAGCACCCAACTGCATAGACTAACATTCCAGAAACAAAATATAGACTTTTTCCATGCTCACTACAATCACTACTTCAGTCTTTAAATAATTCAGCACAAAAATGTATTCTCAAAGACTAACATGAGACTAAATGGAATCTGACAATAGTTCAATTTAGGTTAACACACTAATACATATCACAAATGCAATAAAATTCACAATACTCGCATTTCATATGCATTCCACTTTGTCAATGGGTTAGGTTCATTAACAGAAACCTGCTTTCAGTATGACTTTTTCTGTTATAAAATATTACAGTGGAAGCCTACAGACTGACCACTCCTTTATCCGCAACTAAGCACACTTTACAGAAAAACCTTGCATTATAATAAATGCTGAACTACAACCCCACTTAAGATCATTTAGCCCTCGAAGCTTGATAACAATATGCACTTGGAATATTTTTATTTCGGTTGGTAAGAAAGTTCAAATTAGAGCAAATATCCAAAGGGTTTCAAAATTTTCTGTTCTTTCGTTACTTGTGAAGCAAGTGATTTTAACCAATAACATTTAAATTCATTAGCACTAACCATCTGGCACTTTCCTATTGAAGTATTTCATAGCAAATTAAAAAACTTTTCATCCAATAAATACACTCATGTAAATTGAAATAAGAACACCGTGAACTCATTGTCCCAGGAAGGGGAAACTTTATTGACAAATTCCTGGGGTCAGATACATCACATGATCACACTGACAGAACCACAGGCACATAGACACAGGCAACAGAGCATGCACAATGTCGGCACTAGTACAGTGTATATCCACCTTTCGCAGCAATGCAGGCTGATATTCTCCCATGGAGGCGATCGTAGAGATGCTGGATGTAGTCCTGTGGAACGGCTTGCCATGCCATTTCCACCTGGCACCTCAGTTGGACCAGCGTTCGTGCTGGACGTGCAGACCGCGTGAGACGACGCTTCATCCAGTCCCAAACATGCTCAATGGGGAACAGATCCGGAGATCTTGCTGGCCAGGGTAGTTGACTTACACCTTCTAGAGCACGTTAGGTGGCACGGGATACATGCGGACGTGCATTGTCCTGTTGGAACAGCAAGTTCCCTTGTCGGTCTAGGAATGGTAGAACGATGGGTTCGATGACGGTTTGGATGTACTGTGCACTATTCAGTGTCCCCTCGACGATCACCAGAGGTGTACGGCCAGTGTAGGAGATCGCTCCCCACACCATGATGCCGGGTGTTGGCCCTGTGTGCCTCGGTCGTATGCAGTCCTGATTGTGGCGCTCACCTGCACGGCGCCAAACACGCATACGACCATCATTGGTACCAAGGCAGAAGCGACTCTCATCGCTGAAGACGACACGTCTCCATTCGTCCCTCCATTCACGCCTGTCGCGACACCACTGGAGGCGGGCTGCACGATGTTGGGGCGTGAGCGGAATACGGCCTAACGGTGTGCGGGACCGTAGCCCAGCTTCATGGAGACGGTTGCGAATGGTCCTCGCGAATACTCCAGGAGCAACAGTGTCCCTAATTTTGCTGGGAAGTGGCGGTGCGGTCCCCTACGGCACTGCGTAGGATCCTACGGTCTTGGCGTGCATCCGTGCGTCGCTGCGGTCCGGTCCCAGGTCGACGGGCACGTGCACCTTCCGCTGACCACTGGCGACAACATCGATGTACTGTGGAGACCTCACGCCCCACGTGTTGAGCAATTCGGCGGTACGTCCACCCGGCCTCCCGCATGCCCACTATACGCCCTCGCTCAAAGTCCGTCAACTGCACATACGGTTCACGTCCATGCTGTCGCGACATGCTACCAGTGTTAAAGACTGCGATGGAGCTCCGTATGCCACGGCAAACTGGCTGACACTGACGGCGGCGGTGCACAAATGCTGCGCAGCTAGCGCCATTCGACGGCCAACACCGCGGTTCCTGGTGTGTCCGGTGTGCCGTGAGTGTGATCATTGCTTGTACAGCCCTCTCGCAGTGTCCGGAGCAAGTATGGTGGGTCTGACACACCAGTGTCAATGTGTTCTTTTTTCCATTTCCAGGAGTGTATTATGTGCCCCTTATATTACTCGTGAAGTAATTAGTTTTCACTGACAATCTTAATGTTCCTACACCTTAAACAATGGCACTGGTAAATTAGAAGCGATTCAAAGTAAATTGGAACTTTTCATAAATTCAACGTAAAATAAAATAGACTAATATCAATCTTTCACAAACAGGATATTCGGACTTCAGTATTTTGAGAAAAGGACCCTGCCTGGTTGATTGAGGGGGAAAATTTCATTGTTCAAACACCAGTGTTTGCAACACTTGGATTATTAGTGCAAAATTATACAAACACAAACTCACTGGTTAATACTGATATGCAGTTCTAACCTCCTCAAGTTATTGGACGAGTGGCGCAAAATTGGTGGCGAGTACGTGGTGGCTACCTGGTCTCTTCTCTAGCGGATTATTGCTCAATTTCATTTCTTCTTGGCGACGTAAATATTAATTTTAGGGCCATTCCCCATTTAAGAGCACCATTTTACGGCACTAACCGCATCAAAGGCCGTTCCATCATAGATGAGGATACGGAACGCCTCTCTCGGCACCTGCGAAGTTGACTCCACAACTGCTGGCTACTGACTCCTATTGTCGTCTCTCGCTTCCCGCTGAGCCTGACCGCCACTTCCACCTTTTCTTTGCGCACCAAACCTCTTCCGTAGCGGAGGGGAATCACTGTGTCTTTTATATTATACAATACAAAATCCGTAAGTATGAACCAGTTTTTGCATTGCAGTTTCTCATACATAAACAATCATATTTAATAAACTTCCATTGTTTAAGCACAATATTAGGTTAAACAATTTGTACGACATAGAGTACCACCTCCCTCCAATTATCCAAAGAACTTAACTGGTAAAGAGTAAACACATCTTAAAAAAGTTACACTGTATCGATTGCTTTTAATCGATTGTGGTGTTAGACACTGACCCCAAACCACCGCCTGCTTGCAGCTTCAGTGGAGTCAAGTGAGAGCTGATTAGAGGGTACAGTGGAAGTGTGTTGCGTATTCTGATTAAAGTTGGTACTGCCTCGTTGGCAGTGATGGTCGTGTGTTGGTAAGGATGATGCCAGTTTAGGGCCTGCAACCAATCTGTCTGCATGCTACACACACTGGATCTACACCTGGTCTGGGATGCGATTTCGTACACGTACTGGAGTACTCCCATTGTTATCCCACGCACCCTGACTGTAAATTTGTAGGTCAGTCTGTTGATTCGACCTATTGTGCTGTCATTCATGAACAACATTCCAAGGTGTGTGTTGCAAAAGAGCAACGGTCGCTCACATACCGCTGTTGTAACCCAACATGCTCTACAGAGTGTCCACACGTTGCCTTGGCCTGCTGGACCGCCAGATCTGTGTCCAACGGAGCGCATATGGGACATCATAGGGCGAAAACTCCAGCGTTTTCCAAAAACAGCATCAATCGTCCGTGCACTGACCGACCAAGTGACACAGGCATGGAAATCAATTGCGTAAACTGACGTCCGGAACCTGTACATTACAATACATGCATCCCTTTCTATGGCTTTGCTCTAGCGCGAAACAAGGGTGTGTATGCTCCTTGAATCATCTCCTCATAGTCCTCAAAATGTGTTATGGAGTCGTAATGCGCCTGTCTTCGTGAATGACAACTTCAGATCGCTGCAACATGTCAGGTCTGACAACCGTGGACCGTCTCCCCGACCGCTGCACCAAGCGAGGTGGCGCAGTGGCTAGCAAACTGGACTCGCATTCGGGAGGACGACTGTTCAATCCCGCGTCCGGGCATACTGATTTCGGTTTTCCGTGATTTCCCTAAATCGCTCCAGGCAAATGCCGGGATGGATCCTTTGAAAGGGCACGGCAGACTTCCTTCCCCGTCCTTCCCTAATCCGATGACACCGATGACCTCGCTGTCTGGTCTCCTCCCCCCGATCAACCCAACCGCAAATGGTGGAGCTCTGCCGAACCGCCTTCTGAAGACCTGACCCTCCGTGCTCAGGCACTAACTATACTTCTGTCGATAGCAGATGTTCCATAGCCTTAGCACAGGCATTTGTGAATATCGCCCACATTTTCTTTCTCTCCAGTGATAAATTCAATGACGGTACGTTGCTTGTGACGTACGTCACCTACAGACGCTATTTTGAAACTGTCCATCAGCCACGCTATCTATCGGAAGTGACGGAAACTTAGCGCGCTCATTCTGGAGACTTTCCACAATATATACGCAACGTTTCGCATTCGCAGAATTGCTTCCAGCTGAGAAAAAAAATTCGGTGCATAAATTTCTGGGCAACCCTCATACGCAAAGAACCGAAAGCCACGCACCGTAAGGTGACTTTTTGAGTATGGATGTATATGTGGACACTGCTGGTGTAGATGGGTTTAGAATTATACGGCGTCATGCCTTGTGCTGGCCACGAGCCGGACTGTCGATCACCAGAAGGAGCACAATGCGTCACAATATCAGCCCATTTTCTTGCAGCCAGACCATCGATGCTCCTCGCAGGGGCATTCGATCTGCAAGATCGTGAACGCGCTTATCTTTCCAACGGATACTTTGTCAAGAGTTTACTGTGAGTTCCTCAGTTAGGAGAAAATCGTCTGTCAAACTCAGCTGTTGTGCGAAACAAAATGTAAATCACAGATTTAGCTGTCAATTATAGTTGATTCTAGATTTTCAGCTAATGGTGAAGGTACTCTCGCTAGGGAGCAGTTACACGGGATTCAATGAAGCTCCTGAAACTTCTGCCATTACTTTTCACCGGCACTTGATAGAGGAACTTACTGTGCAGTCAAATGGTTCAAATCGCTCTGAGCACTATGCGACTTAACTTCTGAGGTCATCAGTCGTCTAGAACTTAGAACTAATTAAACCTAACTAACCTAAGGACACCACACACATCCATGCCCGAGGCAGGATTCGAACCTGCGACCGTAGCGGTCGCTCGGCTCCAGACTGTAGCGCCTAGAACCGCACGGTCACTCCGGCCGGCTTTTCTCCGCTGAAATAGGCTGGGAATCCTCTGACGTTGGAAGACGTGTAGCCACCTTCACGAGTGCCAATACTCTGTCGTGTAAGGGCTCCACTTGGCGCTGTGCACGGATCACTGGAGCAGGCAGACATATTGACGTCAAGCAGGAGCTGGGAGCAGAAGGGATCATCTGTGCCATCACGGACACTGAGTAACAGGGGGAAGTAGTGATTGTTGCTGGCTGGACAGCTGTTGCGCATGAGTTGTCAGGGGCATTCGATCTATAAGGTGGTGCGGCCAGATCAGGTTCTGGTGGCGGATTAGATGATCTTCAGGAGCCACAATCTGAAACATTTGACGCCCAGGATTTCTGACGACTTTACCTTGCTTCCAAGCAAGTGTACAGTCGACTGTACTGAAGTAGATATGGAAACCCTTGTGATAAGACTTACTGGAGCGCATGGACTGAGGTGTCTAGGATGGAGACAGAAGATCTTGCACCGTGCGGTGCCTGCCCTGTGTAGGAGCTCTACCAGGCTGCGGCCACTGACAGCGGTGGTCTCTTATGTAATAAGGAAACTTGGCAGAGTTTTTCCATTTATCTACCTATCTTCACCTGAATCATCGTAGTCATCTGCAATTAGATGTACAGACCAGTCAGTTGCGCTAGTCAAGTGCTGGACGCTATTATGCTGCAAAAAATGAAATGAGCCTATGGTATTCTTGGCCGGGAGGCCCCATCAGGGGAAATTCGGCCGCGAGTGCAAGTCTTATGTCAGTGGAGACCAGATTTGACGACTTGCGTGCCGGTGATGAGGACGAAATGATGAAGAGGACAACACAACACCCAGTCCACGAGCGGAGAAAATCTCCGAACCCGGTCCCGCTGCATGGGAGGCAAGCACGTTACCCCCGCAGCTAAGCAGGCGGACTATTAAGCTGCAATATACCATAAACGCAGATAACGTGAGTGGCGGAATGTTTTGGTCTCACAGAACTATGTGTGGCGATCCTTCAACAGCAAAAATGATGGAGACGGTTAGATCGTACGTCATAAGGTGGTCGTTGTCTTTCAGCCCCCATAAGCAAAATTTAAGAATGTGTCCACTACCAACAGCGACATTCTACCCTGGACCGATCTGGCAAAGTCAATAAGCATTGACCTCAGAGTAGTGTGGCTTGGGTCGTCGATAACAATGCTGAATTGGTGCTGTCTGATTCTGGGCACAGATATTTTAGAAGCAGAGCACATGCTCACTCACGGCGTCTAAATGTCGCCAGAAAATTTGACGCTGATCCGACGCCTTCGTGTGATTATTGGAGTAACCGGAGTATATGAGATGGGAATTCGGGAAGAACGATAACCCTGGATACGGCTTTGTAGGTGGCCAAAGGTGAGTGCTATTGCTGGAGTTCAGATGATGGCACAAGAATCAGTTTGTGCTAAAAAACCAGAATCCGTTGTTTCAAACAGGTCCTCCAGGAACCCATTATTCGTATCGACAACAATACATGGCATTGTAGTTGATAATTCCGTGTGGTGTGGACTAGCTCACTGGATACCGTAGAAAATTCGCCTACTTCTTTCATGGTGTCATCAATCTAAATAAATACTCCTTCCTGCTGATAAAAGTCAGTGTCTGAGTCCATGGGGTGAGGACATTCGACGTTGGACTGTTGAGCAGAGCGAAGGAAATGTATCTCGTAATGATAATTACATAAGGATGGCGCTCATTGCTGCAGACGTTGCGTCGGTTTTTCCGAGAACTTGAATCGCGTGTCAAACAGTGCAATCAGGGGCTTATGGTCTGTGATCAACTGGAATTTCATGCTGCAAAAGTTAACGTAAAACTTCTTGATTCCATAAACGATGGCCAGTTTCTCCTACTTAGTTGTGGAGTAATTGAATTGTCTCACTGATGTTGTCTTGGAGACATAAACAATTAGTTGGCCTGTTCCCAGTAATTTGTGTGTATTTCGCGTTGGCCAATGTACTACTGTGATGCGTGTGTCACAAGTGTGGCTTAGTTGTATGAAGGGATGCCGCCAGAATGGTCGCCGTTCTGACAGTCCCGGCTACTCCAGACGTCGTCGCACTGTAAGTATTTGTCGCGCTGCAGACTAACAAATTCCTGACTCAAGGCATGTAACGTTGACGTACGATTCCACACGGCCATATGAACAATATATCTATCGTCTTGGACGCTGATCGAAAAGTCTTCCCTTCTGAATTCTCCTGAGAATCTTTACAGGTCCTCCTTCCTTACTGTGTGTTGATATACACCTGGCTCTGTATCAAGCTATAGCCGTCAGGATTGCTTCATCATACTATCTCAGTGTGTCGGTTGATGTCCCGTACTGAACTGTCGAGATACTGGCTACCTAACACTGCATAATTTGGTTCATCAGAGAGTGACTTTGTGGTTTTTAAGAGTCTGATTTTCTCCCAAGTACCCAGTTGTTCAAGAAGGGATTCCATCACTATCTTCCAAAAGTTACGGCCCACATATCGATCTCTGTCGACGTTCCTTTGTGATGTTTCTTCGATATTACCAGGATGGACCACCGTGTTTTCCAGTTCATGCACTAATCTTGAAGACTCAACTATGGATATCTCAAACTCTAGGTTCCTAGAGCCTGGTAAAAAGGGAGAACCATTACCAGTCATCGAAAGTTCCTTAGATGCTGGTCATCAGTCCTACTTTGTAGCGAAACATTACACTTGTCACTGGTTCTACCACGCAGTTTATTTCATCTTCGATAGATCTTACCTTCCTGAAGCCATATTCAATTCAATTATGTCATGTCGTCTCTTCATGGGTAAGTGGCGGTGCACAAAGGAGTCTTTCTTGGTCCTTCCCCGAAACATAAAAAAGGCATATCGCTAGGTGGTATATAACAAAGAAACGGTCTTTCTTCTAGGACTTCGGATGTTTCTGCATTAGCGGTTTTTCACCAATCAAGCGCCCTCCCTGCGCCAGACACTCATAACAAGTGCTGGTACTAGCAGCACTGACAGGCCGCGTATCTTGCAGCATCTCTGAACTGATCGCAACTGGACCGGAAGCTCTGTCACTCTTTAATGATTTTTTGCAATCCGAACTCCGTGTGTGCTAATTGTACTTTTATTAGTCACACCTTATTTGGTGAGTTCATCTACCTCCTACATTTCCGCTGTTCCTTGTTAGCCCCTTCTCTATAGCCTAAGAGTAGCATAATGTTTAATAATGCTTATAGCTGATGTTTGGCACAGTCCTACAACTCTTCCAGTATTGTAACATCCCTCGTCTTTATCGCAGCCCTTATCAATTAGTGGTAGATTTTTTTCTTTAAGAATCTTGAAAGGAATTTTGTCATTTGTAACTGGGCTTCTAGAAATGGTCCTACAAAATTTATCATTTACCATTTCTGTTACACGATTCTTGAATATAGACTACATCCTGGGGCAGCTCTTCCATGTTTTTCCAAACCTCATTCGCGGCAACAGTGCTTCGCATAACATTTATTTGCACTTCCTTTAACGACTAGTGTGGATTGTGTTCACCACAATGTACATACTCCGCCTCACTTTCTTTGAAAGCCACTCCAAAATGACCCAAATGTTCACAACTGAATCATTTGGAAAGCAGCTGGTGATCATAATGGAACCCCACGGAAAGGAATACATGCTTTCTTTATGCTTAGCCGATACTCTCTTACCCGAGACATGACCGCTATCACATTATTCTTTATTTCGCGGTCCCGTCCCGTCCTGAAACGATGTGAGAATTCTTGGTGTTGTGCCTGGCAGGAGAGCCAACACCGTTTTACTACAGGAGGCCGAAATGCACGCGTTTAGGTCACGCAGGCTGGCGTGAGGTCTGGAACATGACAAGGGAATTACAATTGAGAAAAACGGACGTAGCTGGTGTAATACTTAACTTTAATCCATTAATGGTGAACGTCGCTCTTGACATTACATGATTCACAATATCAATAATAACTGATAATGGCGCCTTGCTAGGTCGTAGCAAATAACGTAGCTGAAGGCTATGCTAACTATCGTCTCGGCAAATGAGAGCGTAGAAGTCAGTGAACCATCTCTAGCAAAGTCGGCTGTACAACTGGGGCGAGTGCTAGGAAGTCTCTCTAGACCTGCTGTGTGGCGGCGCTCGGTCTGCAATCATTGACAGTGGCGACACGCGGGTCCGACGTATACTACCAGACCGCGGCCGATTTAAAGGCTACCACCTAGCACGTGTGGTGTCTGGCAGTGACACCACTCTTGGTTCATCTTTTCTTTGGCCAGCTCGTCTGTTAAATTCTGCTGAAATAATGCGTGAATGTGTTATGTCTCAGATAGAATAAACGGCACATTGAACATGGTGGATGGGTGACAGTAAGGTTGGTATCTCACTGCACTCCGGGGCGTTTTCAGACATTTTGGCTGGTCACCGGGGCTGAGTTCGAAGCGGGACTCATCGCTCAAGACAATTCTACTCCAGTCAATGAAATTTAAGGCCGAAGATGCGTCTGTAGACGGTTCGGACGACGGTGGGATACCAACCTGACTGCTGCCCACCACACTACCAAGCAACCAGGAATGACGATCAGAGGTGCCATTTCTATTCATAGCAGGACCCCCTTGGTTGTCATCCACGGGACGCTTCCAGCATAGTGGTGCATCGACGATATTCTACCCCAAGTTTTGTTACCCTTCATGGCAAGCTACAATGGGCTTACATTTCAGCAAGATAATGCACGTCCGCACAAGGAGAGAGATTCTACTGCTTGTCATCGTGCTTTCTAAGCCCTACTTCGGCCACCAAGGTCGCCGGATCCCTCCCCAGCTGAGAACGTTTGGAGCATTATGGGCAGGGTCATCCAGCCAGTTCGAAATTTTGACTATCTAACTCGCCAGTTGGACAGAATTTGGCACGGTACCCCTCTGGAAGACATCCAATAACTCTATCACTCAATGCCGAGCCGAATAACTGCTTGCATAAGTGGACCAACGCGTTATTGACTTGCTCAGTTTGTGAAGCTCTTTCTCTTGAATAAAGCATCCTTTTTTTTAAATTGTAATTATATATTCGTCTGTACATGTACATGTACATCCCACTCGGATAATTCCATAGTGGTGCGTCGCTTTTATTTTATTTTATTTTATTTTTCTTAGAATGTATTTGAGACGATTATGTTTTGGGTGTTGTTGAAGAAAAGTCCTGCGTTATACAAGGCACTCTTTAATTAGTGTTGTTTTACCCAATCATGTTTCAGCACATTCTATGCTATCTTCAGTGGTTTCCCTACATGACGGTATCATTTATACATGTCGGTAGTTTTCTTTCTACCAACATTCCACAGCTTGTCAGGTTTTTTTTGGTGCCGCAGCCTCGCTTCCCTTATTTACAACGTGATAAAGCATATGTTTCTTTCGCTATTGTCGGTTTTAGTTGTTACACACGCGTATGATATATTTCCTCAGCAAAATGTAAGGTTCCTGCCGCCATTATAACAACACGTGGAATGGGGGTAGAAGCCTTGTCTCCTGTTGATGAACTATACCAGATGTGCGTGTAATGGCTAAAGAAGACAACAGCAAAACAAACAGATGTTTTAACGGGAAATAAATTAGGTAATCAAGGCTACAGCATCAAAAAACCATGACAAAGCCGAGGAATTCATGGTGGATATAAAACTACCACCATACTTAAATTATGGTGTCATGTTGGAAAGAAAATAAGTAAAAACCTACCAGAGATAGGCCAGAAGTCACTAATATGTTTCGGCAAAAAAACTAATCAAATTGTGTCTTACATAAGGCTGAAGTTCTCTCCAAAATGTTTGATAACATCTTCATACAAATCCTGCGTGTCGTGGAATGGTACTGTCTAGAGCCGGCTGTAGCTAGCACACATGAGAGTACCTATTCCATCAAGCGATCCGTCACGTTGACGTTAGTATAAATGTCATTTACCTTTAATATCGATTAAACAGAACTGTTATTTACAATCTCATCATAACTCATTACAACTCTGCTAGTGACAGATCGAGAGAGAGGTAAGTAAATGAATAACAGATTTCATAACAACTTTTTCTCTTGTTCCGTCATGACACCATTGTCCTCCGGAACACTTCTTCTGTATAACCCACAGGATCACTAAGCTGCGACGATAAAGTATAAATGACTTCTCCAGCGCAAGTACAGACACTCGCTCGCCATCGTGTCTTGTTGATGGGCTGTGTTCACGTTTCTCCTTTCCTATCTGCACATAAATTCAAAAAGAAATCATCTCACAGTAGGCATTCCTCTCCGTAAAACTAAGTAAAACCAAATTTCTCCACGAACGCCTTTCAACGCTGTAGCAGAAGGAAGTCAAAGGTGTTGCTAGCTTACACTACTACATGTACCACTGGTATTGTTCATAGCATTGTTCGAGTCCATGACTCCATTACCTAGCTGTGTGTTTGTACATTGCCAGCAGAAAGAAAAAGAAAAAAAAGCACCTGGAAAGCCGACGTTTATTTTGATCCGATGACGACATATGTTAGCTGGGAGATACTGACGGATATTAGATGTACTGATAATGGTTTCAGCGTTATGCGCCAACAGATAGCGTAGTGGCATAGCTACCAGAGCGCCATCTGTGTCCACTCTTCAGTAGAGAACGCTCATAGCCAGAAGGCTCAGTGCGGTGCAAACGTGTGAAGCAAGCAGGCAGTCGTGCCACGGAGACGCATGCGTGCTTTCTACAGCCAACTGAGCCAGTCTGAAAGGGGTCAAATTGTGGCCTTCCGAGCGACGGGATGGTCCTTTCGGAGAATTGTCACACACGTTAGACGTGGTACGTCAGTTGGGCAGCGATTCTGGTAACAATGGTCACATGAACGTTTTCACACCCGTAGATGAGATTCTGGACGTCCACACAGCACAGACTCCCACCAGGATCGTCGTATTGTAAGGGCAGTAGTGACAGATCATTCAGCTACCACAGCACAGATAAGAGGACTTGTGAGTCCAGACGCGTCAACACGAATTGTTGCTATTCGGATATTGGCAGTGGGACTACGGGCACGCACGCTTCTAGCCCGCCTTCCACTCACACCACAGCATCGACGTGCACGCCTCGAGATGCGCCGTCAGAGAATCACTTGGAAGATGAAATTGCACACCGTTGTGTTCAGCAATGAAAGCAGATCTTGCGTACACGCAAGTGATGTCGTTTGCGTCTACGGCGTAGACCTGCGAGTGCTGTGTCGTAGAGTGCTTTCGTCCAAGACACACTGGCCTCACCACATGCTTTATGGTCTGGGGTGCGATAAGATACAACCCTCGTCAGCCTCTGGCTTTTCTGGAGGGAACGGTAACCAGCGCTCGGTACGTACAGTATGTTCTTAAACCCGTTCTTTTGCCCTACTCGCAACTGAGAGGTGGTGTGTTGTTCCAACAGGACAATGCTCGCTGATACACTGACCGTGAAACTCATTGCCTTGCAGCAGCTTCCCTGGCCAGTACAGTCTCCGGACACGTTTCCAATCGAGCGCTTCTGGGATACGATGGAAAGAGAAGTGACTCGTGCAACACAACCAATATCTCTTACAGTTCTAGAAACAGGTCGAGCAGGCGTGAAATAACGTATCCCAGAGTCAGCGCCTGCATTGCTGCCCGTGGAAGCTACGCCACGGACTAATATGTGCGTTACAGCATGGGCCGATACATTCCACCTCAGAACCGCTTGTATTATCGATCTATAATCATTTCATGTACTCCATATGCAATGTTGCAACAAAAAATCGTAAGTGAACTGGGAACCTCTAAACTGGAGTACTAACTTTTTTTTCCCGGCAAAGTGTTTCCATACGTATAGCTGCTGTCTCAGTTTTCGTTCACCTTCATGGCTGGTGACGCCACCAAGGCTTCCGCGACACGCTTCGCCTACTGTTAAGTGTCGACATCACGTGGTTGCTAGTGACTGACACAGTATTACACTATAGTAGCCGGCCGCGGTGGTCTCGCGGTTCCGAGCGCGCAGTCCGGAACCGTGCGGCTGCTACGGTCGCAGGTTCGAATCCTGCCTCGGGCATGGATGTGTGTGATGTCCTTAGGTTAGTTAGGTTTAAGTAGTTCTAAGTTCTAGGGGACTGATGACCTCAGAAGTTAAGTCCCATAGTGCTCAGAGCCATTTGAACCATTTGAACCATACACTATAGTAAGTTTAACGCATCACGGAATAATCACATAAGTAACACGAAGACTGATATGCTGAACGTGATGAAACATGATCCAATTGCAGAACGTAGCACAGGGCACAAATACAACAAGAATGCATCGTTCCTATCAAAGACTTTATGTTTCAAACTATTATACGTTTTAAGTGTACTAAATGGGTGAGTTCCTTAGTACGTATAGCACAACGACGGTGTGTGATATTGAAGCGGTGGTGCAACAATGTGCTTAAAGAGTTTTTAATTCCATAAGGTCAGCAGTATCTTTGTCCATTCTTTTTGCTTGGCGCACTCCAGAGGCAAGTAGCTGCAGCAACAGTAGCATTTACTCAAGTTCACGCAAGAGATCCGACATGCGGCAAAGATACAAGGCGTTGCTGTATTACATTATCGACACGTGCCGCCTCCACATTGGATGACCCTGGTGAAGTACTTCAGAATCCAGTTATAAATTCAGAGACATACTCGTAATGTGATAGTTTCGCAACCGCATTAGTGAAACAGTGTGTCTGCCTGCATGTTTAGACGATGGCTGATGAATAACATCTAAGAATACTACGCATTCTGTGCCTCCTGAATTCTTGTGTGATTTTCTTCAGATTTTATTACGATAACATATTGGCAAAGAACGATGTATACAAATCCGTGCATAACTCTACACCCTTCCTAGTTTCACAAACTTTTTCTACAGACTTTTCGGTATTCTGCGATATTTATTTATTTAAGTAGTTTAAGATGCGTTTGAGTTTGTATTCTCTTTCCCTGCAAATATTTACAATATAATTTTGAGGGTTTTCTTAACGACTATCTGGAAAATGCCAATATCTGTAAGAGGCTGCATAACTACAGTTTTCGTACTTGCAGCTTCGTCTTGTGTAAAATATTTCAACACTACGTGGTGTCCTCCAAGACCCACTAACAAACTCAAAAGCTAGCTGACGATGATAATTTTTCATTTTATAGCTTCTATTGTCTAACATCTTAAGTACTTTTCACTTGAACTGTTCTTTTGTTCGCGAGTAAATTATTATTTTTGGTAGCATTTTTTTATGCAACTCTTGCGATTGTATAATGCTTTTCTCTTTGGTAGCAGCACAAAACCGTGGTCGTACAGAATTAATTGCTCAGTTCTAAAACTCATTTCATTAGCAAAGCTGTCGTGACAGTATATAAGAGCGTACTTTCCATATCAACAACTCTGTAACAGTTACAAAATAACTTATATTTTTGCTTTATGTAGAATTTGGAGCTGTTCAGATTCGCCCAACTGATATTCGCAAATTACGTAGCTACTCAATGGGAGTTTATGGATATTAATCAGACAAATTAATATTTAAAAAATTGGTTATCTAAAGACAAAGAAATATGTGTAAACTGACGTTTCGCTCTTCTGAACTATTCTGTGGTCACAATAATTGTTGCATGATATATTTCACATCACAGTTTCAATCAACTAAATTTCAAACAGTAATATAATTCGTATGGAGGGAAACAAATGATGAAAACTTGGATGGGCTAGTCATTTTATCACACATTCACCATCCGTCCAAAACGTTCTGTCACTGGTTTTATTCCTGGAGTACAAGCGACGTCTACGCAGTCACAGCGGCGGCATCTTGACCTAACAACTGTTATCATGTGCGTTCGACCAGCAGGTGTGAGTACGCAGTGTTACGTAGCGGAAGTGCGACCGTAGTGTGTCAACGCTGTTGGATCACAAATCTCAAAAGGTGCAACATCTATAAAACGAATGTTCTGATCATTCTCCAGAATTTTATGCTCCTAATACGAACCTACCGCAAAACGGCAAAGTGTAGAAATTCACATGAAGGGTCAACGATCTTACTACATTATCCACACAGAAGCCAGTATGGCGTGTGAGTTGAATAGCATGCCAAAAGAGGATCTTTCTGACAGTTTCACGTAGTTGTATGAACGTTCTGTGCAAATTTACTCAAGTGGGGTAACTACGTAGAACACCTGAAGCATTAAAACCACCATCTTACCTTTTTTCTGTATTTTTCCTGATTCAGTCTCGAAACTCTTGGTTTGAGGGGGTAGGTAACTACCACCATCTTTTTTTCTAAACACAGACACTTATTTATATTACACAGAGTGTTGACGTTACTTGGTATACAACAAAATGAAATTACGGTATTCTGGCCTCATACTTCTACAGACTTACAATGCTCAATACTGAAATTACTTATCTCTATCACGTAAGAAAAGTGAAAATGTATTCGTAAATATTAATGATGGTTATCTCATAGAAAAGTTTTACAAAGTACAGCGTTCGAATTGTTTTGCGCATTTCCGTATGTACTGCCTGACAAAATGTGAAACGTCCATAAGGGGAGGCGGAAACTGAATGGAATTTCGCAGGTTTAAAGGATATCTGATGTTTAAGTGACGAACCTACGTATCATCATGACGTTGCACACGCTCTGGTCTAGATGCGTGCACTGAACCTGCTGGGAAGGATGTCATAAAGCCTTTTTATCCTCTCCTGGGGCAAACTGGCTCACAGTAGTTGTTACTGGTCGTTAATACCCTGCATATTGGCACTGGGACAGAGATAATGTCCGAGCTCGTCCCACACATATTCTATTGCGGACAGATCTGGTTATCTGACTGATTGTTGGAGTACTTCACCATCACAGACACAGTTCATAGACGTACGTACCAAGTGTGGAAGCGTATTGTCGTCTTGAAGAATGGCACCACTGTACTGTCGCATTAGAGGTAACACATGAGTACTCATTTTGTCCTTGACGTAACTTCGTGCTGTCTGATTCGGCTCAGTCACAACTAGACGTAACGAAGTCATACCCAGTGGCTCCACAAATCACGACGCCAGAAGTAACATCACTGCCCCTTTCCAAAACATTGGAAGAGTGGGACTTCTCTCATTGTCGCTGCCATACTCGCCGACGATGGTGATCGGGGATAGTGAAGAAGCGTGATTCATCGCTGAACACAAAGCGACGCCATTTACAAATAGTCCATGCGGTCGAGGCAGCATTCCAAATGCAGCCGTTTGCGTTTTGGATAATGGCAGCTTACGTACGGGATTCCCTTGTCCCGCTGCTGCTAGACAGCGTGCAATGGTGTGGGATTACACAGAATATTTTAGGTGGTCGATTACTTGTTCTCAGATGGCAGACGCAGTTGTAAAGAAGTTACGATGTACTTGGTGCACAATATAATGATCCTCCATTATGGTGGTCAGACGTGGTCGACTAGAAACTTGACGACGCGTCACTGTCATATCCGAATGCCCCACAAATCTGGATATTACACGATTCGATCAACCAGCCGAGTTGAGACCCGCAATGAGGTCCCTTTAAAACTTGTTCAGGTGCTGACAATGCTGTCTCACAGTGACGATTCAAGGTCTGACGCTGTTCACGCCTCTTATGTTCTAGAGGACTGATGACCTCAGATGTTAAGTCCCATAGTACTCAGAGCCAATTGAACCATTTAAACTTCCGACCATTTCTTCTAGGTGCTTCACTGTTTTTGTCACGCAGTGTAGATTCGCCAAATGATTCCTTGAAATTCAAGAGAAAATCCAAAAAGAAGAACAATTTGTCCCCAGTAATTTATAGATAACCTAAGTTAATTATAACGGCCTTACTTATATTTTTAATACTTGCTGGGTAAATTCGTTCAGTAGGAGAGCAGCACCTCATGGAGACGCAGGTTGCTTCGAGAGACTGAAGACCTCTTATGAAATACCAATAATCAATGCGACTCCTCAGTTTTCCCTGAAGAACGTTACTGCGGGCAAAAAGCACCTACGACTGTGTACTGTAGCCTCGTCCATGACGTAAATTGTAGTGGAAGGGATAATTTCATCGAGACGAACAACGATGTACATAATGGGTCGTGATACGGAAGATTTGTCCCTGTGATTATAGCATCAAATGGATATCGATATAATTAAGGATAGAGCACCATCTTATTTTCAGATATATGTGGAAAAGCGTTGGTCATAGTTTTATTGAAGGAATCACTCTGTCATTTGTCTGAAGTGATTGAATGTAAAAATAGAATTAGTGTGCTTGTATACGAATCTTGCTCTTCCTGAACACGAGTACACTGCCTTATCCACTACGCCTTCTCCCTCAGCGACATACAAGATGAGGAGGAAAGCTGCCTAAATTGAACCACTTTTGAGATGTTACTTTTTACAGCCTAAATAGTACGGTAAAAAATTGGTTCAACAATGCTATCCTGAACTGCAGAATGTTGTTCTTGGTGTCTGACTTAAAGAATGGAAATTATGAGAAAAATAAACATAACACACTTAATTTTCTAAACATCTTCAAGTAGTACAAATTAGGAATCTAGTTTCCTAATTGTACCAGTGGGTGCGGAAACTGTACCACCCAGTACCACGTTCATAGGAGGGTTGGAACTTGAGTAGTGGCAACTACACTCCTAGAAATGGAAAAAAGAACACATTGACACCGGTGTGTCAGACCCACCATACTTGCTCCGGACACTGCGAGAGGGCTGTACAAGCAATGATCACACGCACCGCACAGCGGACACACCAGGAACCGCGGTGTTGGCCGTCGAATGGCGCTAGCTGCGCAGCATTTGTGCACCGCCGCCGTCAGTGGCAGCCAGTTTGCCGTGGCATACGGAGCTCCATCGCAGTCTTTAACACTGGTAGCATGCCGCGACAGCGTGGACGTGAACCGTATGTGCAGTTGACGGACTTTGAGAGAGGGCGTATAGTGGGCATGTGGGAGGCCGGGTGGACGTACCGCCGAATTGCTCAACACGTGGAGCGTGAAGTCTCCACAGTACATCGATGTTGTCGCCAGTGGTCGGCGGAAGGTGCACGTGCCCGTCGACCTGGGACCGGACCGCAGCGACGCTCGGATGCACGCCAAGACCGTAGGATCCTACGCAGTGCCGTAGGGGACCGCACCGCCACTTCCCAGCAAATTAGGGACACTGTTGCTCCTGGGGTATCGGCGAGGACCATTCGCAACCGTCTCCATGAAGCTGGGCTACGGTCCCGCACAGCGTTAGGCCGTCTTCCGCTCACGCCCCAACATCGTGCAGCCGTCCTCCAGTGGTGTCGCGACAGGCGTGAATGGAGGGACGAATGGAGACGTGTCGTCTTCAGCGATGAGAGTCGCTTCTGCCTTGGTACCAATGATGGTCGTATGCGTGTTTGGCGCCGTGCAGGTGAGCGCCACAGTCAGGACTGCATACGACCGAGGCACACAGGGCCAACACCCGGCACCATGGTGTGGGGAGCGATCTCCTACACTGGCCGTACACCTCTGGTGATCGTCGAGGGGACACTGAATAGTACACGGTACATCCAAACCCTCATCGAACCCATCGTTCTACCATTCCTAGACCGGCAAGGGAACTTGCTGTTCCAACAGGACAATGCACGTCCGCATGTATCCCGTGCCACCCAACGTGCTCTAGAAGGTGTAAGTCAACTACCCTGGCCAGCAAGATCTCCGGATCTGTCCCCCATTGATCATGTTTGGGACTGGATGAAGCGTCGTCTCACGCGGTCTGCACGTCCAGCACGAACGCTGGTCCAACTGAGGCGCCAGGTGGAAATGGCATGGCAAGCCGTTCCACAGGACTACATCCAGCATCTCTACGATCGTCTCCATGGGAGAATAGCAGCCTGCATTGCTGCGAAAGGTGGATATACACTGTACTAGTGCCGACATTGTGCATGCTCTGTTTCCTGTGTCTACGTGCCTGTGGTTCTGTCAGTGTGATCATGTGATGTATCTGACCCCAGGAATGTCTCAATAAAGTTTCCCCTTCCTGGGACAATGAATTCACGGTGTTCTTATTTCAATTTCCAGGAGTGTATTTATTTACAGTTCTTACAAAATAGATACGTGTTTAAAAGTTTTACTGACCTTCAGAGTAGTCACCAGCATTGTGTATAACACGTTGCCAGCGATGTGGATGTCGTAGGATACTCTTAGCATTGCCAGTTGTGTTGACAGTCCTAGCGGCGCGGTCTATTGCCCGACGAATTTGTAGCAGTTCTGATGCGAATGCTGTGAAGTGTTTTCTTCGGTTTAGAAATCGAATAGAACTCATGAGGACTTAAGTCAGGGGAGTAAAGTAGGTGGTATAGCACATAGCAGCCCCACCAGTCAAACAAATCATTAACAGCTTGCACTGTACGTGCTTGAACATTGTCCAGCAAAATCATGGTCAGGTCCTGGAGAAAGTGTCATCACTTCTGTCTCTATGCTGTTCATTTTTGGAACACAACCTACGACCAGCTAAGAGACACAAGTGATCACACTTTCTGCAGGACCTGACCATCATTTTGCAGGACAATGCTCAAGCACGTACAGTGCAAGCTGTTACTGATCTGTTTGACTGAAGGGGGTGCTAAGCGCTATACCACCTACTGCACTCCCCTGACAGGCCCTTGTGAGTTCAACTCGATTTATAAACTGAAGGAAACACTTCACGGCATTCGCTAAAGAACTGCTACAAATTCGTCGGTCAACAGACCGCGCCATTCGAACTGTCAAAAAACTGGCACTGCTAAGAGTATCCTACGACTTCCATATCGCTCAAATGGTTCAAATGGCTCTAAGCACTATGGGACTTAACATCTGAGGTCATCAGTCCCCTACGCTTAGAACCACTTAAATTCAACTAACCTAAGGACATCACACACAGCCGGCCGGATTGACCGACCGGTTCTAGGCGCTACAGTCTGGAACCGCCCGACCGCTACGGCGTAGGTTCGAATCCTGCCTCGGGCATGGATGTGTGTGATGTCTTTAGGTTAGTTTGGTTTAAGTAGTTCTAAGTTCTAGGAGACTGATGACCTCTGAAAGTAAGTCCCATAGTGCTCAGAGCCATGACATCACATACATCCATGCCCGAGGCAGGATTCGAACCTGCGACTGTAGCAGCAGCGCGGTTCCGGACTGAAGCGCCTAGAACCGCTCGGCCACGGGTTATACACAATGCTGGTGACTTCTCTGAAGGTCAGTAAAACTTTGAAACACGTATTTGTTTTGTACGATCCCTAAATAAATAGTTGCCACTATTAAAGTTCCAACCCTCGTGAACTCATATGTCCCTGAGCTTGAAGGTACGTACTAGTCGAAGGAAATGTTCCCTATCTTCTCTGAAGGTCAGTAAAACTTTGAAACACGTATTTGTTTTGTACGATCCCTAAATAAATAGTTGCCACTATTAAAGTTCCAACCCTCGTGAACTCATATGTCCCTGAGCTTGAAGGTACGTACTAGTCGAAGGAAATGTTCCCTATCTTAATTCAGTCATCACTATTTTCAGGCATTTCAATGTAGCTTTTTCACTCTTTTCCCCACTCCTGCATACTTTACATTAACCCACATTTTGCCTTTCATGTATCTGATAGTTTTCTTCTATTTTCTATATCATTTCTCTGACTCATAAATGAGTTTTTATGGCGGCTTCCCTATAGAGTCTCGAACACTTCCTTTTCGCAGGTGGAACTGTACTTCTAGGTTTCTTCTCCTTTGCTTTGGTTAACTTTATTTTCTTATTATTATTTTTTCATACGCTACTCATCAGCTTCAAGACTCCTTGGCTAAGCTTTGAAGTTTTGCTTGGAGCTTTCATTATTTCCATCGAATTCTGTGTTATTTCTTTGATGGACATCCTTAGCCCATAGCCGGCCTGTGTGGACGAGCGGTTCAAGGTGCTTCAGTCTGGAACCTCGCAACCGCTACGGTCGCAGTTTCGAACCCTGCCCCGGGCGTGGATGTATGTGAGGTCCTTAGGTTAGTTAGGTTTAAGTTGGTCTAAGTTCTAGGGGACCGATGACCTCATATGTTAAGTCCCATAGAGCTCAGAGCCATTTGAAACATTTGAAACTTAGCCCATTTTTGCCTACCATGGCTTCTTCTGCATATAAATTATGTGAAAATGTTACTCCACCTTCAGCACAGAAAGCCACCATTGTCTGTGAAATGGACCGAAAATGAGATAAACATCATCAGACGCTGACATGCACATCAAACAGTTTCTATAACTTACGAATAAATGCTTCAAAAATTATGAAAGAATACAATAAGGCATGCTAATGCTTATCGTCTCCTGACTTCGAGATCATCATTGTTGAGGCCAGATTTGAGGGGGCATTCGATGACGTCACACAAATGTTCATTAGCGCTGACGCACTGTAAGAACAGCAATTTTGAGACATGACCATATATACGTATGTATACCCCATAGGACAATAATACAGCCACTGGTATCTATGCTTTCGATGACAGAAGCGATATAGTATATTCTTCTGCGACTAGCTGCATGAAGTGAAATGTATAATGATTCATGCCACCAGGACGTTTGTTTTCTATAGTCCCATCGTCCAACCACGCTTTTCCATGAGGACCATACTCGCGAATAACGATTTTGGTGGGTCAATGGTCCAAAACACTTGTGCATTCGCCATCATTAACCAATCAACCCGTCGCTAGCTGCTCAGTTGGCTTTGGGACCCCTGCTCTCCTCACTATTACCTGCATTTCTATTTCGCATAGGCCCGTAGTTCGTCATAGGTTGTCGGGGGAGCACCTAGAAGAGGTGGAAGGGAAATGAAACCTCACGTGTTCTGGAAGGGTGTCATAAAACCCTAGTATCCTCTCCCGAGGCAAGCTGCACTACAACTACTCTGACTGGTCATTGATATGCTGGATACTGTCACTGGCGTGGAACTGAGTCTGAGACGGTCCTACCCATTTTCTATCATGTGCTGGTCACTGGAGTATCTCAACACCACGCAGACACTTCAAAGAGATACGTGCCATGTGTGGACAATCAGTGTCATGTTGCAAACTGGCACTGCGATATCGTCACATGAGCGGCAACGTATGAAGTCACAGGATGTTCGTGACGTACCGTTGTGCCGAAATAGTATGTAACCTCCCCCTTACTAATCGGCCTATCCTGCTTGCGATATAAAATATGACCGTGGATCACATGTGTGCCTAATGGATTTTTAATAATTGGATAAGGCTATCTTTCCCGAAGAAGTAATACCGATAAGTAGGAAGAAAGTGTGCAACCGACCCTTCTGATGGAAAGTCTACTGAAAATAAAAGGTAATTAAACCGAGCAGGGCTATAATTTGAAACAAATTAAAGTTGTTTTGTGCATTCACTCACGAACAACACCGGACTGAAAAGGGGTACCACTGATTATGAATCCAAAAGTTACATTAATGAACAAAAAGGAAATAATTAACGGTCGCCAGCCCATTAGAGCAGTTTACATCCACAATCCTGTACAAGATGATGGGATGGAAAAACATGTATTATTAAACACTGACGTGGCAACTGAAGGTTGTCACGTTTTTGACACTAATTTTAAGTGAGTATGTAATGATAAAGAAAACTGAGAAGTCACTCTTACGTTATGTTTGAAATTAAATTTTGAAAAAGGCAATCGAATAATGATTTGAAAATATGTAATTAAACAGTATGTTAGTATTGAACTTCGTTACGTGAACATAACTTTCAGTGACCTCAACATAACGTCATCAAAGAAATTTAGATAAAAAGCAAGCACTCTTTACTTTGCCGTTACTTATTTTGCAAATTGGATTTCATATTATTGTATGAACTACTGAGCCTTTTTTACTGACTTGAACAGGATTAAACATTAGAATACGTACCAAACCTAACAGCCACGTGCTCCAAGCTATATGTATAATAAATAAAACTTCCGTACTCTTAATTTGTGCATTTCTTCCGGTTTGGATTTTTTTCAGTGATTGATTCTCAAACTTGAGAAATGAAATTGCTTTACTTTAGTAATATACTGAAACCTCTGTTGTAAAACAGTTAATTGAAAGTAGACTGAGGCTCAAATAATTAAAAGTGAAATTATTCATTAATAAACTGGCTGTAACTGCTCAAATTGTTTCTAAAGGAACAGGGATCCTACTTTAAACAATGTCTGGGGGAAATGAGGACACAATCGCCCCGAGTTTAACTGATTATTATTTAAATAAATTTTATCAATCAAATCACATTCAGTTGTGCTGCTGGGTTAGTCGTTAATACTTTCCACCAATGAACAGTCTTACTTCAGTGCTGTGCATACGACGAAACTCGGAGCCCACGACGAAACTGTGTTGCTGGAACTGCTGCTGTTGTTGAAGACGGTAGCGTCTTGGGAAGCCACGGCTAATTACAGAAACGGGAAATCATAATTAATACAGCCTCTTTCGGCCGTCCACTGTCCGTACTCCTGCTATTAGACATCTGGCCGGCGCGTCTACATGTTACCGCCGAAATTGGTACTCTCCACTGCGAGAGCGTTAACACCACACTTCCGCACACTACAAGTGCTGTAACCCGTCTCTCTCTCTCTCTCTCTCTCTCTCTCTCTCTCTCTCTCCGCGCGCTCCGCGCAGCAACTACCTACCCAAAGATTTTACAACGAACAAGCACTGCTATTATCGTTACTAGTCGATGCAAAGAACAATTCCTTTGGCTTTGCTAATAAGTTTCACAGTAACTCACAGATAAATACAATGAAACGTCAACAGACTTCTGCCTAAATTTACACAAACAGTGAAGCAATGTCGTTACTTATTAAAAGAAAGCATTTAAATTACAAATATTTATATACAATTCAGAAAAAGTTATATATCGGTAGTAGGTGCTGCATTTTCGGTGTTACAAGTTCCCTCAATCACTACCAGCCATGGCATCAAGTCATACTAGATGGCTTCCCACACCATGACGCCAGCAGTAAAGCCGCTACACTTCTCCAAAGAATGAGACCCCTCCCCAGGTCGCCGTCAAACTCAACGACAACGTCATTCGGCGTGGTGCAGAAATGCCATTCTTTGCTGACATAATGCGACGCCATTCATCAGTATTCCAAACTTCCCCATCACAGCACTACCCCCAAAACAGCCGTTTGTGTTATTATGTTAACGGCAGCCTATGCATGATACGGTAATCCCTAGTCCAGTCGCTGCTAGTCTCCTGCCAATAGTGTGAGATAACGCAGAATGCTAGAGAGAGTCCATTAGTTGTTCTTGGATGGCAGGTACAGAGGTGAACGAGTTAAGACGTACTTGGTGCACAACACAGCGATCCTCCGTTGTGGTAGTCAGACGTGGTCGACCGGCACACTGACGATTTGTGTCTTCCCTCACGTTTCAAAAAAGGGTTCAAATGGCTCTGAGCATCAGTCCCCTAGAACTTAGAACCACTTAAACCTAACAGGCCCCCAGGGTGGAAGGCTGGCGCTTTACCACATTGATTGCGGGCCGCCTTGGATACATCGCGATCTCCGGCAGGCAAAGCACTCGCGGTAATGCGCTTTGCAGAGCATCCGGCAACAGGGCAATCCCGAGGCCAATCGTAGCACATGGCGCCAAGTTTCCGTGGTTTAAAAATTGTGCGTTGTCGACCTACACAACATTAGTAATTTTGGTTCCTATTGGCATCAGCTATCCAGGGTTAAAATTTCGTGACACAATTTTTTCTCCGCCCTGTATTTATGCAGTTTTATACCGATATCTTAAATAGGTGGTTCTTTTTGTGCTGAGTTGTGACTCCTAGGGGTCCAGTTTGTGTCTGCCTTCTGTGAAATTGTTTAGTTGTTAGTTCCAGCTGCTCATTTAGAATGTGTTGATGTGGACTGGGTGTGTGAATATATATTTGTCGTTCCTCTAAGAGGTTCATTTTCTTGCCTTTGTTAGTGATATGTAATATCTGCAAGTTGTCATTAATGTTAGAAACAGGGTGTCTATATTGATTCCAAGGATGAATAACTGAAGGACCGTTCATTGTAATAAATGCAGTTACCGCTTCAACATAGATTCTGTTGCCATTAATGATATAATCACATCTGGCGGGGTTATCATGATAATACAGAATTACATTTGTCTTCCTTGCTGAGCTTCACGAAGGTACAAGCATCTCGATATTGACAGCGTTTCATATCAAGGTTTGAACCAGCACTGGAATAGTCGAACCAGCACTGGAATAGTCGAAGTAATCACAGTCTGCCTTTGGTAGGGTGGCGGCATGGGCGTCTAGTTTACAGCCTTATATCAGAGTTGGCGTTCGGGGTTTTTGTGTGCTTCAGCCATCTTCGTGCGCTACATTTCCTTTTGAAGATGAATGACCTACTCTTCTCGTAAATCGATACTGAAAATCAGTTTTTCAAGTGAATACGCACGTCTGAAACCACGTGTTGGTTCAAATGGCTCTGAGCACTATGGGACTTAACATCTGTGGTCAACAGTCCCCTAGAACATAAAACTACTTAAATCTAACTAGCCTAAGGACATCACACACATCCATGCCCGAGGCAGGATTCGAACTTGCGATCGTAGCGGTCACGCGGTTCCACACTGAAGCGCCTAAAAACGCACGGCCACACCGGCCGGCGAAAGCACGTATAATCGAAAAATTTCTCAGAGATGATGTTAAGATTGACTATAACGATCATGTTTGCATACATCGTTCCATAGCGAGCACAGTGGTGTATGTGAAGTTAATAAACGACGCAGCGAATGACAGGATTCAAAATAACACTAGGAGCTGTATCAAGTTCCGTGATTCATATGGAAATATTGGTGACGTGTCTGTAGACCACTCAGGGCTTGGCCTGCTGACGATACGTGTTTTTGAACTCCCATTTAAAGTAGCTTCTAAGATAGTGATTCTGGCGCTCCATCCGTACGGGAAAGTGACAAGCCACATGGCCGAGAAGTGGACGAACTTTTATCTCACATCCATGTATCAAAGGAGTGTGGCAGGTCCGTATTGACCAAACACATTCTGTACTATTTCATATATTGGCGGATGCCGCACCTTTATGATCTATGATGGCCAGCCGAAGACGTGCTCTCGCTGTGGCCTAGAAGGACATGTTCGCTCGGAGTGGATTCGACAGAGAATGCAATTGCCACTTGGGGGTACAATGGTTTCAGTGGTTTGAAATACGCCGACGACACTTCAGCTGACGTATGTCGAGATTCTCCAGAATGAGCCCAGTCAACTGCCTGCGCCGCTGCCACTACTGAACCTTTGCTGACTACGACTGTACAGCTGAGAGATGAGGAGGGGACATCCTCTATGCCCGTGCCCTCTCCTGCTCCGCCTGTGTTGACATGTGGTGAGGAGGTTTCAGCAGGGGATGGACATCGACAGAATGGCAGTGCCTGCTGCTGCCTTCATGCCAGACCATCAGGACCTTCTGGCATCTTCAGATACTGAACCACATATGCTTGAACAACGGTCACCAAAAAGACGTAAAAAACATCGGCTTACTCTGTCAGACACGTACCTACCACAATCTATGGACGATAGTGATCCTCTCTGGTAAGACCTGCTCCCGTTGGATTCTGTGGCAGAACATGAAGCCTGTCTCCCAACAGATACAGAGTAATCAACGCACTCCCCTAGCGCCGTGCCGCTCATAGATGGATAGCAATCAGGCCTTTGCCATTCTTCCTCCGACGCAACACTGTCGCCCTCGTTCGCTACAGAGGCTGAGCTGGACGATCTGGGTCCACACAGTACTGCTAGGTCCGATGATGCTGATTATGAATCAAAGTACGTTGAAGTAACTGTGGTTGCTGCTGCCACAACCCATGACTGTTATTCGACTGGGGATTCGGATGGAGTCATGCTGTCTGTTGGAGAGTCACTTATGGGCACTGGTAGTCTTCCTGTATCAATGAGCGTCCACGTGACTATTATACTATGGCAGAGTTATGGGATTAGTAGATATCAACACTATCGGGATGCAGGAAAAACTTGCTCCGCGAAATATTGCAGTTGTCGGACATCGATATTGCCCCTTGCAAGAAGTTCGCCTCGACAAGTTCCCAGCTTTTCATGGATTCGATGTCTATGTTACTCCATGTGCTGACAGTGGTATTGGGACGACGATATCCCTACGGGAAGGAATCGTGGTTGAAGATGTGTTTTACGTGCTATCGCCCAGGGGTCTCGCGGAGACCTTCCATGGTGTTCGGATGATCAATGTTTATGCTGCCACTGGCTCAGAAAAGCAACGGAACTGTCGAAGTTTTACTCGGAAGAGATGGCGCCTTTGTTTGCAGGCCGCTACGACCATTTTATTCTTGGTGGAGACTTCAGCTGCGTGATTTTCCAGAAGGAACTACAGCTACCGGTGCAGGATTTGAATCTCGTTGACACGTAGGAATGTGTGCAAGGTGATCGAAGTGGATATACGTACGTAACGAGCCATTCGGCAAGTCGCCTTAATCTTGTCTATGTTCCCCATGGTTTCATGGCTGCGACAATTCACGCTGAGTTGTGGCCTATGGCCTTCTCTGACGGTATCGGGTACATATGCACTGTCTCTCTCCATTGGCAAAGATTGTGGCGCCGTCGAAGCACTTAGAAGTTGAAATGCTGCCAATCTCCAGGATCCGGAGTTAATAGAGGCGACATGATCCACCTGTGAAAGAAGGCTTCCAATGTATCCTTCAGCCCTCAGGTGGTGGCTCGTAAGTGCTGAGTCTGATTTGCGTCACACGATGATACAATATGGTAGCAACAAGATGTATTGGCATCGAAATATGTTGGAATTTTATTTCACACTGTTCCGGAAACTCTCTGGCCAAGCCCAGTCTCCTGATTCAAACTGAGAGGGTAAAGACGACGACTGTTTCGTTTACAGGTTGCCGTCTTACGGGAGCAATGATACATGGAAGATGTCAGGATCGGATCCGTGGAGAATCCCCATCAATGCACCACATTATCAGAGCGAGGCACTGGTGTCAGAGAGTATTGACGCATTCTCTTGTCATGCCATATGGCCGCCGATTGACGTCTCAGAAGGATACTGTGAGCGGCTTTGTGGACTACCATCAACAGTTCTATAAAGAACTGTATGAGGATGCTAAAGAAATGGATGAAGTCCTCCAGTCTTTCCTTGGTGTTGTTCAAAGAGTTGCTGTGGAGATCCTTACCACTGGAGTTACAGCTGATGACATCGATGACGCTCTCCATAAGGGAGCGATAAACAAATCCCAAGGCCCATACGCTTTCCCCTTGGAGTTTTATCGCATCTTTCACGACATTATAGATCTTCGTTCGATTTCTATGTACCAATAACTTATGCCTCCTAACCTTCCACACCCTCCTGCCTTTATGGAGGAACTGATTATTCTGGTTCCTTAGTTGTCCAAGTGTCAGGGGTTTAGCATTACCGGCCGTTTCCCTTAGCTGTCTGGATATCGGGGATTGAGAATTACACGCCGTTGCCGAAGCTTAATTGTGATTTCAAGATTTTCACACGGGTCCTCGCAGCCCATCTCAAGCGCGTCCTGCCTCGAATTATATCTGTGGATCAAATGTGCCTTGGCGGAGACAGTAACATATAGACAGTGGTCAGTCACTATTGCGATGTTATTGCATTAGCACCAACCTGCAGCTTTCTAATGTCGGTGGACTTCGACCACGTGTTTGATAAGGTGAGCCATGGCTATTCTGCGGAAGTGATGCGACGGATCGTCTTCCCCCAAGACATTATACACATCATCATTCGACTTCTACGAGGTGACTGATCCTAGGTACTGATCAATGGACTTTCAGCGGGCCCCATTATTATTAGCGGTCACGCGGTTCCGGACTGAAGCGCCTAGAACCGCACGACTACCAACCGGAACACAGTGGAGATACTGACATCTCTTGGCCGGTGGTGTGGCGTTTCGTACACCATGTCTTCCTCACCGCGGCGGCTCGTAAAACCTGGTATCTGATTGCCAATGAGAAACACATGACGCGCCTCTGGCTGCATGCCATTAGCATGGCAGACACTATGCTTTGACCTTATAATCACATGCTTGACACAGATGAACATCGTCTGGTGTGTGAACCTACTGAAGATATATGGTTGTTTATAAGGAAAGTACTTGCTTTTCTCATACGAGCTGCTCCACACACTGTTGTACTGCAGTCACTTCTGTTCGTGGATGAAACTTTATTCCCATTCACGAAAACAAACGCTGTGAAATTGATCAAAAGACTCTCATTGTTTTTTGCGCGTTTCTCGAAGCTCATCATACCTCTTTAATATGCAGTTCAGCATATCGTCAGTATTATACCAATTTTTTTTGGCAATAGTTTCATGGACCCTCCCCGCAGCTGGGGTTTCCCGGGTATGAGAAACTGAATTCTTGTTTGGTGTTTTTTACGCAACTTAACCCATGTTATAGGATTATCGATTTTTTTCGAGAAGACATGCCCGACTCTCAAATGCTAAGACTTGGTGATCAATGTGAATCTACTCATCTCTCTTTGGCATGTGGTCGGCATTTTGTTTTGTTTCTCCAGTAAGGCGTTCCTATGTTAATTTTTGTTATTTGCTATCTTGATGAAGTCCCCAGGTTGTCTTGAGCCTGTTGTATGCTGACACATTGGTTAAAAAATGTTATACTGTTACTGGAATTGTTATTAAATTCAGTGATGTCAGTTATCTGTATCTAGTAACTCTTTAAATGTTGCGTAAAAGATATTTTCTTTGTGTGATGCTCATTACTGAACTGTTCTGCCGCACTGTAAAAAAAAGAAAGATTGAGGTTAAGGGCAGCTCATGAGAGGTGGGAAATAGGGGATCGAGTCCCGGTCTGGCAAAAAATTTTAATCTGTCACAAGTTGCCGATGATAATAGATATTCACCAAGTGTAAATCCACTTCATACATCATAATGTTACTAAATTCACATTTTTACGTTTTTCCCGACCTTATGAAGTTCATTTGTAACTTCGATTCACCTTAAATGTTATCACGTCAGGCTGAGAGCTTCTTCCACTACTACTACTGCTACTACTACTCCCTCCGATGTGACAGCGCATGATATAATGGCAGTTATGATAGGATGCCGTGATATTCACGTAATATGAAAGGATCTCTTATTTTGATAATAATTTAAAAGATATTAAATAATAAGGGACACAATTGTCCAGGCTACAAAAATTCTTAACTGAAACGTTAATGGTACATATGTCTTAGAACTACCGAAATCCGGATATTAAAATTATTAATGTTTCAAACTTTTCTTGAATATTGCTCTCTCTTCTGAACAGTTTACATCTCTTAGTTCAGGAAAACAGAGCTACACACCTATTGCTCTTAGTTTGTCAACTACGGGCATTGAAAATGTTCGAAATATTTCGTGGTAACTTGCACGGAAGTAAAATTAATGGCACGAATTAATATAATTTATGTTAAATAAAGAATGCTTCAACATGCTAATAGCACCAGTTTCTTACGCTTTAAGTACGTTTTAACTCAGATTCACTAAAATTTCCTGTAACAGAATATTTTCATTGAATGTTTCCATTTCTCACATTTGTCAGTTGCCGGTACTCAGTTCAAATGTTGAAATGTGTGTGAATTCCTAAGGGATCAAACTGCTGAGGTCATCGGTCCCTAGACTTACACACTACTTAAAATAACTTATGCTAATAACAACACACACACCCATGCCCGAGGGAGGACTCGAACCTACGGCGGGAGTGGCCGCACAATCAGTGACATGACGCCTCTAACCACGCGGCCGCTCCGCGCAGCGCTCAGTTCTTTTAGGACTTACCTACTATGGATTTCCATTATATTAACTTGAGTTAACTTCAATTTCAGGTGACCATGTACCACTGGGACCTCCCGACCCCTTTGCAAGACATAGGTGGATGGACAAATCCTGCAATTATAGATTATTTTGTGGATTATGCGAGGATACTTTTAACACACCTGGGAGACAAGGTAAGACAATATTCATACGAAAACGGCACTTTCAACTCGTCGAAAATGTTCGACAAATGCGCATTCAATACCTGCTTCGAGAAATTTGACAAGTTTACATAAATGACCTTCATCATAGTTGCAGAAGTCAAGAAGGTCTGAACTGTAACACAACTTCTCTAACAAATAACAAGCAACGTCTATCTACATAGAGGAAAGTGTTTCGACTATTTGACAAGTTTTATTATTTCTATGACCCCACAAAAAAAGTTTATAAATGAAATCAACACAAAGAGTTATTCCACTCAGTCGTTTACATCAGTTGTGAGCTGTAAAATTTGGTGAATAAATTGAGAAGCAGGACCTTCATTTGTTGTAAATAAGTTGCAAATAACTGCTGTTTCGCGGTTTGTGTTAGGTTATATAAGATCCTTGTGTTCACACGCTACGTCGCTACTAAATAACTTTCATTTTTTGCAGAAACATACATAATGTCTGATGGGATAGCAGCAATCAGTGATTGTATAATGTTACTCATAATCCGACTTGATTGCAAATTTCTTTTATATTCATATAACCGGTTTCGATATATAAATCGCCCTATGTTTTTTAGATCGTATAAAAATGATAATTTTACTGTTTTTTTTTTTTAATTTTGATAAGTACAGATTTTAACATTGACATCTACGTATTTTAATTAAATAATTTTGGAGATAAAAGTTAATCAAAAAAATCTACTGAGCACAGTATCTGCAATTGGAATGTAACAAATGTACCAGACGCCACCTGTCGGTAATAGTGTTATAATTAACATAAATGACGTTCATTCTGCCAACCAATTTTATGTGACAAAACATGTGAAAGTTCCTGGATTTGGACGGGTTACTCCTGTAACTGAAATATCAGGTACGTTCTGGTACATTTGATGGTGATGAGATAGGATGAAAAGATTTGCTTCCGTGAAATAGTAAATTGTTACAAATAACTTTCAGTTGGATCATCAGAAAATAATGTAGGTAAACAGTTGCTGGATTTATTTACATTCATGGTGTGAACAAACGTCCAGAATAGATAACAAAAACTAGTTCATAATTGAAAACGTCGACTAATCATAAGAACGACTGCGAAATCAGCTCAAGAATAAATCGCTACTATCACTAGCTGCCCTAAGTAACTAATCACCTTGTATTCCAGAGATTCAAGGCCACAAGTGAAGAACATAAATAAAACTTCGTTTATCCAAATGAATCAACGGAGAAATAGCATAGGCTTTCGACTAAGACGTTCGGTACAAGCACGAATTTCATGTACGTATAGACTCTCTGGGGTCCATGTCAGCACGTGGACAATTACAAGGAGGCAGAAAAAGAAACACAACACATTACCATGCCTAATACGGTGTAGGAAAATCGTTGGCATTGAAAACAGCTTCCTGCTATCTCGCAATTGATAAATAAAGGTCCTGTATGGTTTTCGAGCGAATTTCATATCATTATTCCAGCAAACTAGTGGCAAGTTCAAGTAACGATGAGCGAGGCGGTTAGCATCACGCACCCTTCTCTCCAAAGTAGGCCAAAAAGACTCAATATTGTTAGAATCTGCGACCTGTGGTGGCCAGGGGAGGTGCGCCAATTTTCTCGTCGTGCTCACAAAACTAGTCCGGGATGATTTGAGCTGTCTTGGAACACTGGATCACCATTCGGGAACAAACATTGTACCATGGGATGGACCTAATCAACCAAAACGATCACATAATCTTGGCAGTAAAACTACTATACCGCGTACCCACGAGGCCATAGAATACTACGACTTGGTTGCCCAATTCGTCATCGAACGAGGGTATGTTTCACTCCTGAGCCGTAAACACAGGCAGAAGCTAGAATTAGTGTGAAATACGATTCCTCCGACAAAATGACTTTCTTCCATTGCTCCATAGTCCATGTTTTAAGGGTTCGGCAACACGTATTCCTGTTTCGGTCATTTACATCACTGATAAGTGGATTTGGAATTCCAGCTAGCACTACAGTTCCCTCCTTATGGATCATTCTTCGTGTTGTTTTGGTGCTGCCAGGATTAACGAGTGCGACAGTCAGTTCTGCAGTGACTTTTTATCTTATTTCAAATGGTTCAAATGGCTCTGAGCACTATGGGACTTAACATCTGAGGTCATCAGTCCCCTAGAACTTAGAACTAATTAAACCTAACCAACGTAAGCACATCACACACATCCATACCCGAGGCAGGATTCGAACCTGCGACCGTAGCAGTCGCACGGTTCCGGACTGAAGCGCCTAGAACCGCACGGCCACCGCGGCTCGCCCTCTTATTTCCCATCACAATCATCTTCAGTGACCATCTGTCACTATCACTCAATACGTTATTTAGTCCACTTTTTGCCTTAGCGGATGATGTTCTTCTGGTTTCCCTGTATGCGGGAAAGATCTGCGACATGTACCTCTCGAAAAACCAATCAATTTGGCTACCTCAGCTATGGAAGCATCCAGCATATGAGCACCAACAATTTGCTCATATTCGAATTCACTTAGCTACGACATAGTGTGCCCACAACTACACAGAACACTGTCCTGACCGCAACTGTCACTTGCAACGTACTGAGGACATTGTACAGTTGCCATCTGTGGCCAAATACAAAATCGCAACCTGCAGGCTTGGCTAGTCTCTACGAATACAAGTGAACATTGATGTGACATACTAACAAGGACAGACAAAGGAAACATCATGGTGATTATGAATGAAAAGGAATACATACATAAAACATTAGAAATTATTCAAAAGCCAAGATCGCTTGAATACTATTTACTGGATAACAGATTTAAACACACTAAAGGTGCCATCATCTGATCGAATGTAGCTTAACATTTATAAGCCATTTGGATATAACTATACATGAGGCAGGCCAGCTGATGTATCGTTATATCCAAATGGTTCTGAAATGTTAAGCTACATTCAGATGCGATGATGGTACCTTTAGTGTGTTTAAACCGATTATCCAGTAAACAGTATTTAAGGAAACGAAAGAAAAATTCAGAGTAGGAATTAAAATCCATGGAGAAGAAATAAAAACTTTAACGTTCGCCGATGACATTGTAATTCTGTCAGAGACAGCAAAGGACTTGGAAGAGCAGTTGAACGGAATGGACAGTATCTTGAACGCAGGATATAAGATGAATATCAACAAAAGCAAAACCAGGATATTGGAATGTAGTGGAGTTAACTCGGGTGATGCTTAGGGAATTAGATTAGGAAATGAGACACTTAAAGTAGTAAAGGAGTTTTGCTATTTGGGGAGCAAAATAACTGATGATGGTCGAAGTAGAGAGGATATAAAATGTAGACTGGCTATGGCAAATAAAGCGGTTCTGAAGAAGAGAAATCTGTTAACATCGAGGATAGATTTAAGTGTCAGGAAGTCATTTCTGAAAGTATCTGTATGGAGTGTAGCCATGTATGGAAGTGAAACATGGACGATAAATAGTTCGGACAAGAAGAGAATAGAAGCTTTCGGAATGTGGTGCTACAGAAGAATTCTGAAGATTAGATGGGTACATCACATAACTAATGAGGAGGTATTGAATAGAATTGAGGAGAAGAGGAGTTTGTGGCTCAACTTGACTAGAAGAAGGTATCGGTTAGTAGGACATGTTCTGAGGCATCAAGGGATCACCAATTTAGTATTGAAGGGCAGCGTGGAGGGTAAAAATGGTAGAGGGCGACCAAGATATGAATACACTAAGCAGATTCAGCAGGATGTAGGCTGCAGTACGTAATGGGAGATGAAGCAGCTTGCACAGGATAAAGTAGCATCGAGAGCTGCATCAAACAAGTCTCAGGACTGAAGATCACGACAACAATAGTGTTTAAGCGATCTTTGTTCAAATGGCTCTCAGCACTATGGGACTTAACATCTGAGGTCATCAGTCACCTAGATCTTAGAACTACTTAAACCTAACTAACGTAAGGACATCACAAACATCCATGCCCGAAGCAGGATTCGAACCTGCGACCGTAGCAGTCGCGCGGCTCCAGACTGTAGCGCCTAGAACCGCTCGTAAGCGATCTTGGCTTTTGAATTATTTCTACAACAAAGTGATCGCCACACTACACACTATGTGTTCACTGCAAAGATAAAACATTAATTTTTCTGAAGTACATCATCACCAAACTGACCAGTGACCCAACAGTAAGGTATCACAGAAACATCCAGCAAACACTAAAAGACATCAAAAATACATTATCAAAAGGCCAATAAAAGGAATGACGCAAAGAATCCAAAGTCACACACTCTAAAATCCCTACCAAAGTTGCACAAAGAATATACCCCTTTACGGCCCGTCATCGACTTTATAATGCTCCATCATACCACCTAGCCCAATGTACACACACATTAATACAGAACATATTCACGTTCGAAAACAACAGAAACCTAGAAACCTCAGTGGAACTAGTACATATACATACCAGACACAGCAAGCCTCATATCATTCGATATCACATCAATGAACACTTGTATTCCGATAAATGAAACAATTATCATCACCAAAAAAGTACTAAAACAAGGAAACACACCAGTCTCACGCACTAATTAAATACCAGGCATACTCAAGACAACAACACCACAAAATTACTTCATGTTCACCAGAGAATTTTATTCACAACATGAAGAGTTGGAAATGGGGCCACCACTAAGTGACCTCCTAGCCAACAACCTAGAGAACAGGACCTACACACACACAAAATAAGACAACAAAATACAAAGTCATATACTGGTACTGATACGTGGATGACATAATATGCCTGATTGATGGACCACACACACATACAGAACAGCTACACAAGTAAATAACCAACTTACACCCAAAAATTCGCTTCACATTAGAAACAGGAACAGACAACACTCTGAATTTTCTGGACCTCACCATACTAAAAACGAACACCATACATGATTTCACATGTTCAGGAAAACTGTTCAGGAAACCGAGCATCACCATTCAGAATCTGTCGAAGCACTCGATGGCCCACAAGCGACCGAGCTTCAGATTCATGCTCCACAGTTTGAACAGAGCATCCGTATGCAAACAGAATTACACACAGGAGCTCAACACAATAAAACAGATAGTAGAGGAAAATGGTTACAAGCCCCACATGATAGAGAAATTAAACAAACAAATTTGTAAACAGAAAAGGAATGAAAGAACAGCACACACACAGAACCTTACATAACACCGATCAACACAACTTACAAGCAATGACCACATACAATACACAATAGTACAACAACAAAACAGCCGGCCGGAGTGGTCGAGCGGATCTAAGCGCTACAGTCTGGAACCGCGTGTCCGCTACGGTCGCAGGTTCGAATCCTACCTCGGGCATGGATCTGTGTGACGTCCTTAGGTTAGTTAGGTTTAAGTTGTTCTAAGTTCTAGGGGACTGATGAGCTCAGAAGTTAAGTCCCATAGCGCTCAGAGCCATCGACAACAAAACACACATACAAAACAAAATGGCACATTCCCATCTACAATAACAAAATTGTCGACAGAATAAGCAACATATTGAAGAGCCAGGAACTTCAAATAGGATACTGGACAGACAACCCAACACGGAAAAAACTCAGAAAACAGGAGAAACCCACAGATAAATTCAGCAGATCAGGAATATATGAACTCACGTGCACCATTTGTAAATCTGTATACATAGGACAAACACGCTGTATCTTTAAAACAAGATACTCAGAACACCTCAGAGCCCTAAAAAGTAACAGCACCCACGTATTTGCTGACCACCTAATAGCCCATAACCAAAACCCAACTATAATAGCAACAGATTTAAAAGTACTGAACTCCAGCCACAGTCTGTACCAAAAACTGACAATAGAAGAGAGCTTCCACATACAGAAGGCAACAGCAGAAAGCAAACAAGTTTCAAATAAAAACAGTACACTGTGTAAAGGCAGGTTATTTAACACATTAAAGGAACTTTACAGCAAAGGCAACACAAACAACTAAAAGAGCTTACACACAGAGAGTAAGAGAGAAAAGTAAATAAAATTCAAAGCGACAAACACTCTCGGAAACAAATGAAAGCCACGGGGTTAGAAAACAGAGCAATATAGTGCTCACCACAATTTGCGAACTAAACAGGCGTTTATAAAGAAAGACATTACACAAAGTACATTAATATGAGTCTGCAGTGTCCTCGGAATGCAAAATAAGAAGGATCTGTCACAAAAAAACCATGAGTAGTACCAAATATATATGGAAAATGTTTTGACTCTTCAAAATCACACTTTTTAAAAATCAAGAGTTTTGATAACTCGCCGATGAAACTCACATTTATATCATTTGGTTTGCAGGTCACAAGCTATTAGAGCAGGACACCTTGCAGTTGCGCCTGCAAACCTATATAATTTAAAATCACGGTAAGAAACAAAACGAACGAAAGCTTTCTGTAGAGCTCACTTTGTTAGATCAGTTACAACTTAAAATATGTTCACTTTCTACAGTTTTCAATAAACAGAAACCCACCCATGATGACACAGAGGTGCTGAAACATGTTTCGTCAAAAAGAAAAAAACAGTATCTTTGCAAAACAGGTGGAATCCATAACCTATAATTTAGCTGCAAACGCAGAAAGAAAGGACAAGAGCTGGAGATCCAAAAGATGAATATTCTACATTTATGGTCCCTGGCGCATTTCTCGCAGTGTTTCTTTATTTTTGTCCAACCCCCGCAGATCAGACTGAGGCGCATGAGAGCTGATCACATAATATGTATATCCATTATTTCAAGTCATATTATTTCATTTTACTCTACTACAGGTGTTTGGTAACATCGACTGCATCCACAATTACGTTCAGCGTCACGTCACTTTGTCTTTGGTGTGGTGCGCTGTAGCCACATGAATCGGCTAGAAGCACCGAAATGTGTACCTTTGGCTTAAAGTGCCAGTGAGACACCTATATGAGATTCAGTTACCGCCGTATAATAGTAAAGTTTGCTGCCGATATTAGAAAGATAACGAAACTAGTGAAAATGAGTTCCATTAGTGACATACATTTTACTTTCACAGTTGTTGACTGTACCGTGGTTTGTAGTACTAACTGTCTGACGAGAGGTGGGTGTTGTATTGATAAATATAATTTCGGGAATACATTTGTCTTGGTAACATATTTAAGTGATTAAAATTGCAAGCTCACAGGTTAATGTAAGCGCGAGATAAGCCATTGCAAATGTGAAATGCTGGTTCATTAATAAGCGGCGTAACCGCCAGAGTGTTGGATGCAAGCATGCAGACATGCGTGCAATGTGTTGTACAGGTGTCGGATGTCAGTTTATGGGATGGGGTTCTATGCCTGTTGCACTTCGTCAGCCAATACAGGGACGGTTAATGTTGCTCACGAATCATGCTGCAGTTGCCCTCCGAAGGTATCCCATATGCGCTTAATTGGAGACAGACATAATGATCGAGCAGACTAAGGTAACATGTCGATACACTGCAGACGAGCATGCTGGATTACAATAGCGGTATGTGGTCGAGTATTATCCTGTTGGAAAACGCCCCCTCGAATGCTGTTCATGAGTGGCAGCACAACATGTCGAATCACTTGTTTTACGTATAAATTTGCAGTCAGGGTGCGTGTCATAACCACGAGAGGGTTCCTGCTGTCATACGAAATCGTACAACCCCAGACCGTAACACCAGGTGTAGGTCCAATGCGTCTAGTATGCAGACAGATTTGTTGCAGGCACTCAACTGGCATCCTCCTAACCAACACACGGCCATCACTGGCACTGAAGCAGAACAAGATTTCATAAGAAAGGACAATAGACCTCCACCCACCTTTCCAATTAGCTCTCACTTGACACCACTGAAGTTGCAAATGGTGGTCTTTTGGGACCAGTGGAATGTACACTACAGGACGCCTGGCTCGAAACTGTCCTTGAAGTAACCGATTTTTAACAGTTAGTTGTGTTACTGTGGTGACAACTGCTGCTGAAATAGCTGCTGCAGGTGCAGTACGATGCGCCATAGCCATACACCAAAGACGACGGTCTTCCCTCTCGGCCGTCAGTTACAACAGACACAGAATAAATAATCCCATAATCGCACTCGACAGTCATGTACGACAGACTTTAATTACGTAAACATTACTCCGAACAGTGCTGACAAAGCGAATGGCTGTTGCTTGAGCTTATCACGACAAGCCAATCCATTCTCGTCTATGGACTTTAACGAAGACTGCAGCATTGTGATGTATTACCTAGTTGTACTTGACACATTTGTATGCCAGGACAAGTTTCACCAAGTGGCACTAGACTTTCCGAAGGTGTTTCATAATTTTTTAAATTTTGTTAATATCACCCACTCTCACAACAACAGCATTCTTATTATTTTCATTACGTGCTGCTGTCCCACTGCACCTGACGGTGCTTCCACCAGCAGGTACTTTGTCTGCAGCAGTATACCACCTCTCCTTGTCACACACGACGAGTGAGGCCGGTGCGGAGAATGTCACTCGGTCACGAAATATCGGCCAACGCGACTGGACTTTGTGCAGTCTGCCTCGACCGAACAGTCCCGGAAGTAGAAGGCAGAACTTATTGTGAACCTGAAAGTAGCGACTTAATAGTCTGCCTTTTTTCCCAGTGTTTTCTGTTTCTCTCCTACTACATTCTTTCAAGTTGCAGAATTGCCACAGCTCTTTGCCCTCCCCCATAACATTTGGCTGAAGGAATACTGTCTAACTCCTTACATGAGGTGTTGAGAAAACCACCCATTATCCTATGCAACACAGAAAAATTATTAACTGACTGTTCATTAGTTTCTGCACTCTTTTCACTTTTGAAGTTCCCTGACTTCAGAAGACTTCTGTCTGAAGTCACAAGAAATACTTGTTGCTGAGATGATTTTTTGTATGAAGCTGTGCAGGATTGCACCTTTGGTGGAACAGATGAACCCAAAAACCTCTCAGTCTGCTGCGAGGTAGAGGAGCCACATACTCTGCCCACTGATGCGGTGGCAGTGAATGTGATAATTCTGCCTCCTACACTTCTGTGATACGATTAAGAGACTGACTCTCTCTCAACCAAGTCTCTCCGGACCGCCTACGACATTACCTCCGGTCCACTCCACTTCAGTTACTACTGTTGTTCGACTGCTACGGTCGCAGGTTCGAATCCTGTCTCGGGCATGGATGTGTGTGATGTCCTTAGGTTAGTTAGGTTTAAGTAGTTCTAAGTTCTAGGGGACTGATGACCACAGCAGTTAAGTCCCATAGTGCTCAGAGCCATTTACTACTGTTGTTAGTGATGGCGGAAGTACTTTCGGAATCGGCACGCGATTCTAAGGGCGTACCATATTCCACTCCGAAGCAGATTCGCGATATAGGCTGCATCTTGGGAATAGCTGGAATCGTCGAGCGAATCTCCCCTCTGTTGCTGGAATGGCTTCGCGTCACCAGTCACCACCTTTTCGATGCTCCGAATCTGCAAAGCGTTTTGACAGCACGTTTCTTGCGACTCTCACAATCGTCGTCACTGGCATCTGAAGAATCGCTCAATTTTGTTCGTGTCTTGTGGCATCTCCTTCGGCGTTGCTCGTAGTTCTGGCGACTGATGTAGCTGCGAGGCTAGGCCGCGTCGTATCTCTGATTACACTCACACTTTCCTCAAATATTTCATTCAGTGGAGGTGACCCCAGAACAATATGTAATGGACGAGGTGATGGCAGAGCCTTATGTTTTGGAAGTTACGAATCTCCATAGCTTGAGGGGATGTATGTATTGGTATGGATATGGTGGATTATTCTGTTATAAAAAATGTGGTGGACGGACACGGGGCATGGGAAGAAATGGGCTCTCTCGAACTTAATGAAGTTGGGTTTTTTAAATGACGCTTTCACTAATGGCTCTGTCTGTTTCATTTCGATTTTCCATTTTCTGCTACGTGTGGTATACGTAGGTGTTACTTTTGTAGACAGATCTGCTGACGATCGCAGGACCGAACTTTCAGTTGTTGCAGGAAGAACCTTCTTTGCCGGTGAAGCTCATACTGTATCTGGGTATCTGGTCGCTGTGATGTATCATCACGAACACCGACGTGGAGTATTCCTCCTCCAGAATTTCACGCACTGCTGGAAGCGACTGACTTCTTGTGTGCTGCAATATTTCCTGCAGAGAACTCACCTTTTCGTTGCTCCGACTCTGCCAAGCGTTCTGACAGTGACAAGTTCAATTTTCCTTCACGAGCGAGAACTACGTCTATTCCAAGAACCGTGAGATGGAGCCAGCTCTTTACGGCCAGTACACGATGTCATATCGTCTTCGTCCTCCGCTTCCTGGACAATACTACATTTCCGGGATCGGTAATTCTAAAACAAATAGAGAACAGTACATTTACAATTTTGTTCAGTAGTACTTAACAAGTAAGTAACTTTACTCAACTATCTAAGTCAAACATGTACAATATAAAACAATGAAAGATAAAAACTTAAGTAACAAAACTAGAAAAAAGCAAACAGGTACAGAAAATCAAATGTGCCTAATTACTCTAATTAGAAACCATAAGTAAAGCACAAATGCCAAAAAATTATGGAAGAATGATCTGATTTGCACTCAAGTATATAAGATGTGCGTTAATTACCATTCCATAATAGTAACTAAGATGAGCAGGTAAAAAAGTGACACTGAATTTTAACATCCCATTGACATCGTTGTCAATATATGGAGCACAATCGTGTATTGGACGAGAGCGGGGTGAGATATCAGCCACGTCCTTTTCAAAGGAAGCATTTGATATTCGGTTTTTGCAATTAAGGGCAACAATGGAAAGTATTATATGCGATAGTTGGACGGAGCCCGGTCTTCTTGCGATTGCACATTCTCCTGACTACCACTATCAGCAATCATGTACAGTGGCTACATTCCTGCCAAATCTTTCTGCAGTTTCCCAGAAAGTACATCCAGCTTCTCGTAGTCCTATGGCGTCTTTGTCGCCTTGAACGAGTTCTTGGCTAACGTCAACTCACCACGTCTAATCTCAACGTTAACTAACGCTCATGACCGTTACAGAGTATATTTAAAGCAAACCTGATTTGCTTCCTCATAGTGGCGCTACTAGCGCAACTCTAATTCGACTGACGCGAATTTTGAATAGACATCATCTTTCAGATGTAGAAACACGTCTACCAACTTTCGTTTATGTCGCAAAAATCCTTCTCGGTGCTGCGGTTTTTTCTCCCATCAATGTAGCTGCAATTTGCCTAACGTCGTATGTTATTTTTCAATTCCTTTTTATAATACTGGTTTTGACCTACAATAACTTTAGAACGCAAGCATCGGGCAATAAATCTGCTCAGACGATAGGTATGTGTGTACACAACTGTAAACGCTATCAGCACGAATCTGTGAGCGATACTTTTTTAGGTAGAAGGGAGTCATGATGTGTCTGCCACTATGCTCGAGAATATATGTACAAGCTTCAGCTTCTTATATTTTTGTTCATCATCTTGTTTTTAGTTATTTACAGAGTTGGTACAATTTTTAGGATCACACGACGTCTGTCGAAAGGCCGCCGACGTATCAGAACTTAATGTAAAAAATCCCTTTACATATCAGAAAGGAAAGCGACGGCTTCTTTTAATCGATGATGTAATGTGTCTTAAATTCACTTCATTGTACGACGTTGATACATAAAATGGAATGTAGTTGTACATTTTCCATTTATTCAAACAACTTTAAGGAATTCAGGCTGAATTCTGAGAAAACAGGCCATATTTTGAGAGGCGAACACTTCGTCATTTTCAACGCACAGATGAAACTGGCTGGGTATTCACCCGTCGAAATACCGACGTTTGTCGAAGACGTCAAACGGCTGCATTCTCGTAGGTTGTTCGACCATTTTCTTCATCAACATCTACATCTAAATTTATACTCCGCCAGGCACCCAACGTTGTGTGGCGGAGGGTACTTTACGTGCCACTGTCATTACCTCCCTTTTCTGTTCCAGTCGCGTATGGTTCGCGGGAAGAACGACTGCCGGAAAGCCTCCGTGAGCGCTCGAATATCTCTAATTTTACATTCGTGGTCTCATCGGGAGGTATAAGTAGGAGGAAGCAATATATTCGATACCTCATCCAGATACGCATCCTCTCGAAACCTGGACAGCAAGCTACACCGCGATGCAGAGCGCCTCTCTTGCAGAGTCTGCCACTTGAGTTTACTAAACATCTCCGTAACGCTATCACGCTTACCAAATAACCCTGTGACGAAACGCGCCGCTCTTCTTTGGATCTTCTCTATCTCCTCCGTCAACCCGATCTGGTACGGATCCCACACTGATGAGCAATACTCAAGTATAGGTCGAACGAGTGTTTTGTAAGCCACCTCCTTCTACATCTACATCTACATCTACATCCATACTCCGCAAGCCACCTGACGGTGGACTACATTTTCTAAGGACTCTCCCAATGAATCTCAACCTGGTACCCGCCTTACCAACAATTAATGATCATTCCACTTCAAATCGTTCCGCAAGCATACTCCCAAATATTTTATAGAAGTAACTGCTACCAGTGTTTGTTCCGCTATCATATTATCATACAATAAAGGAACCCTACTTTCTATGTATTCGCTATACGTTACATTTGTCTATGTTATGGGTCAGTTGCCACTCCCTGCACCAAGTGCCTATCCGCTGCAGATCTTCCTGCATTTCGCTACAATTTTCTAATGCTGCAACTTCTCTGTATACTACAGCATCATCCGCGAGAAGCCGCATGGAACTTGCGACACTATATACTAGGTCATTTATATATGTTGTGAAGAGCAATGGTCCCATAACACTCCCCTGTGGCACGCCAGTGGTTACTTTAACGTCTGTAGACGTCTCTCCATTGAGAACAACATGCTGTGTTCTGTTTGCTAAAAACTCTTCAATCCAGTCACACGGCTGGTCTGATATTCCGTAGGCTCTTACTTTGTTTATCAGGCGACAGTGCGGAACTGTATCGAACGCCTTCCGGAAGTCAAGGAAAATGGCATCTACCTGCGAGCCTGTATCTAATATTTTCTGGGTCTCATGAACAAATAAAGCGAGTTGGGTCTCACACGATCGTTTTTTCCTGAATCCATGTTGATTCCTACAGAGTAGATTCTGGATTTCCAGAAACGACATGATACGCAAGCAAAAAACATGTTCTAAAATTCTTATTCCATCCTAAAATCACTAATAAATTAACTAAGTAAACACAAATCGTAATTATTTCACTAAAAAGCGCACTTTTTTGACATTCTTGGTAAATTTTTACGTCAAATCTGGGTAACACAATACTTTCAACATGCCTGCTGCTCACTAGTATGTGATTTAAATAACCCTGCAGAATTTTAAAGGTCCAGCAAATGCAAGAGAATGAAACATTTGTCTTACTCACTGCTATTTTACGTTTCTTGTTCATTTTTAAGTCTAATTAGCGTTTAGAGATATATGCTGTGATAATTAACTTTATGTGACGTATTCATTACAAATATTCTTAGAACTGTTCTTTCGAAGCTTTATTTTAAGCCTTGTCGGCTATTTTTCGAACGATTTCGTACTAAGCAACTTACACTTTGTATGGCCCGAAAAGCCTGTTATTCTCGCTACACGCTGTGTTACCCAACATCAGCAAGTTAAATACATTTGAAAGTAACCTTTTGATGCTGTTAGATACATTTATGTTCTCCCCTGATGCTTGTTTCACAACTTTCTCTGTTGGTTACTGGAGTTTTTTCCGTAATACAGGGTAGTCGGCCGAAAGAGGAGAGAGGAATTAATTAGTGAAAGAGAAAGTGAGAGAGAGAACGCGCACGCTACTGTGTGTGTGTGTGTGTGTGTGTGTGTGTGTGTGTGTGTTTGTGTACATGCGTGCGTGCGTGTGCGAGTATGTGTGTGTGTGTGTGTGTGTGTGTGTGTGTGTGTGTGTGTGAGAGAGAGAGAGAGAGAGAGAGAGAGAGAGAGCGCGTGTGTCGGTAGGTACATCCGCGTGCCTTTGTGTCTCTTATGGCTGTGTTATTTAAGTTATCAACTTTAAAGCTGTTTCGTTGTTTATGTTGTATTGATTTTATTTATTACATAATCATCATCACTGTTGTCAGTCACTGAACATTTACTGTTGGCTAAAGACCACCTCCAGAGTTATCCAGTTTTCTTCACTTACGTGCATCCGTGTTTTCCAGTACGCCATCTAAGCACCATCTATTATGTAGTCAGCTGTACCCCTCCTATTTCTTGGGATCCGGCTTGTAACTTCGTTGAATTACTTCTTACCTATTCTCCTGCCCAAATGTCGTAATTATGTATTCCACTCTAATCAATTTCCTGAGTCGTTCATTTGTTTTCCTATCTTTACTATTAATTCCCAGCCTGTATCTGTCTATTGCTAATATAACACTACTCCGTTACTAAATAGGTTCATGTTAAAAGACTTCTTTTCTCTGTCAAAAGTCGAAACTGGTAATGTATACTGATTACAAACTCCCTTTTCAGGTAAACTGGAAACCTTCTTTGAAAACCTTTTTAATTTACTGGTTCAAATGCTTCAAATGGCTCTAAGCACTATGGGACTTAACATCTGAGGTCATCAGTCCCCTGCACTTAGAACTACTTAAACCAAACTAACCTAAGGACATCACACATATCCATGCTCGAGGCAGGATTCGAACCTGCGACCGTAGCAGCAGCGCGGTTCCGGACTGAAGCGCCTAGAACCGCTTGGCCACAGCGGCCAGCTTTAATTTACTATAAGGACAGAAATTAAGAAGGTGCTCCTAGCTAAGTACAAGTTAGTATCACATGAAAGTTGGCGAAATATAAGGATAGGGGAGTGACTATATACAGAGGAAGGTAGAGTTAAATTTCAGGTCATAGGCATAAATGAGTATTATATTTAACAGCTTCTCAAATGCTGTACTTCAGTATCGGACTACTGAACATATAAGATAGTGGTTGTAACAACATAAGCGTCCCAAACAGCGAATGTTTTAAACTTTATTAACAAATTAGCTAACAGTAAAACTTGGTGTAAACAACTCGGAAGTCATCGTACAATGGAGACTTCAACACTGACTTCACCTCGTATGGTTCTGATCGAGGTCACTCCATCATTGCTTTGTTCCCACGGTAGCATCCCAAATAAAATAAAAAAACTGGATGTGGTGTAACTGCTACTGATGACATGTATTGAAATTCATCTGTCTTTCAGAAAATAGACGTCAGCATCATAATAAATGGTTTATCTGGACATTATTATCAAATGGTAGCAACGTACCCTCTTCCGCAACTTCATTTAGCAAAGAAGGAAAAGGTACAATTTCACAAAATCATAAATGGTGCTTCATTTACATCATTCAGAGAGAATGTATAGGATGAAAAATGGGATGAAGTTTGTCAGGGACATACAGCAGACGCTAAATTTGCTTCCTAAAAAACGTTCTTAGAGGCTATAAATCAGGTTTTCCTTCACAATAGTCCACGATCAATTACAATGGAAATCCAGAAGGCGATTTGATTCATTTTATCTTGTATCAGGAAGAGATAACTTTATTTAACGCAGAGGACTATCTCTAGTCAAGGGTCAATCGTACAGTAAAAGATCAGTGCAAAATTCTGCACAGTGTTTTAACAACTCAAAAATCATATAAATGGTTGTTATAGTCAAAGTGGCGGTGCTTGAGCCAGTTTGGACGGAACCGTGTAGGTACCCAACTATGTAGGAATGATATTCAGACTGTGCGCTCCAGGATTTGCCTTGTAGTGTAGGTGTCATGACTTGCCTTCAGGCGCCGATCTTGTACGACATCGTATGGCTGAAACGCAGGCATAAGTGTGCATTGCAATAACTGCAGACAGTCAGCATGAGTCTGGACAGGGTAGTAGGGCTTTACTCGTAAGACTGTCTTATCGAAACAGCAATAGTGCTGCCGCTCTTCCCTAGTACCGATACATTAAAGCAATACGAAGAGGTCCTCCATCCGCACCGTAGTTGAAGAATATGATTCGCAAGTTCGAATTAACTGCCAAATTGGGAATTGCTTGTGGGAAAGGGCGGGGGCCAGCTGGGCCACAAATTGGTGGAATTACTGTTGGTTAGCTGAGAATGCTGAACGAAACGTGCGCAAGCTGTCTCACGACAGCTGAATAATTCACGAGCCACCGTTCAAAACCCACTGCGAACAATCTCTAGTGCGGTTCCAGGCTGTTGTGAATGCAGATGGTCGTCACACTGAGTAACATTTTTAATCTGGAACGTAAACATGGTATGTAATTAAAAAGTTGTTACCCCCTCAAGCGGAAATTAAAACGTGTTTCTCTTCCGCATGTCCGTACAAGTGTCTCCACAAAGTTTAATCTTGCTCCCATCATTCGTATTTCACGAGAGCCCTCTCAAGTAGCGAATGTGTATTATAACCCCCCTGTACCAAACACGCAGATGCCAATTACAAAGCGAAGGCAATAATGCGGTACTCTTAGGGATGAAATGAATTAACTAGGAACGGCAACTTATTTCAACTCCCATATAGTGGTAACTGTGAGACCAATGATGTTACAATCAAGTTATCGGCCTTCAATTTCGATATATATTCAATTGGATATATATTCAATTTGGAAAGCAGGGGTATCTAAAAACACGGGCAAAAAACTGGACCATCGGAGGTAGATCTATTAGCTACTTAAACAGGCGTTGCATATTCCACCAGTTTTCCCAAATAAGCTGTAAATGAGATCACAAAAATCACAATGTCCCTTCTTGCAGCGGTGTACCGTAGGTCTCTAGAAGATCGTAGCGATCCAAAGGATTGGAAAAGGACACACGTCATCCCCGTTTTCAAAAAGGGACGTCGAACAGATCTGCAGAACTATAGACCTATATCTCTAACGTCGATCAGTTGTAGAATTTTGGAACACGTATTATGTTCGAGTATGATGACTTTTCTGGAGACTGGAAATCTAGTCTGTAGGAATCAGCATGGGATTAGAAAAAGACGGTCGTGTGAAACCCAGCTCGCGCTATTCGTCCACGAGACTCAGAGGGCCATAGACACGGTTTCACAGGTAGATGCCGTGTTTCTTGACTTCCACAAGGCGTTCGATACATTTTCCCACAGTCGTTTAATGAACAAAGTAAGAGCATATGGACTATCAGACCAATTGTGTGATTGGGTTGAAGAGTTCCTAGATAACAGAACGCAACAAGTCATTCTCAATGGAGAGAAGTCTTCCGAGGTAAGAGTGATTTTAGGTGTGCCGCAGGGGAGTGTCATAGGACCGTTTCTATTCACAATATACGTAAATGACCTTGTGGATGACATCGGAAGTTCACTGAGGCTTTTTGCAGATGATGCAGTGTTGTATCGAGAGGTTGCAACAACGGAAAATTGTACTGAAATGCAGGAGGATCTGCAGCGAATTGACGCATGGTGCACGGAATGGCAATTGAATCTCAATGTAGACAAGTGTAATGTGCTGCGAATACATAGAAAGAAACATCCTTTATCATTTAGCTACAAAATAGCAGGTCAGCAACTGGAAGCAGTTAATTCCATAAATTATCTGGGAGTACGCATTAGGAGTGATTTAAAATGGAATGGTCATATAAAGTTGATCGTCGATAAAGCAGATGCCAGACTGAGATTCATTGGAAGAATCCTAAGGAAATGCAATCCGAAAACAAAGGAAGTAGGTTACAGTACGCGTGTTCGCCCACTGCTTGAATACTGCTCAGCAGTGTGGGATCCGTACCAGTTAGAGTTGATAGAAGAGATAGAGAAGATCCAACGGAGAGCAGCGCGCTTCGTGACAGGATCATTTAGTCATCGCGAAAGTGTTACGGAGATGACAAACTCCAGTGGCAGACTCTGCCGGAGAGACGCTCAGTACCTCGGACCTGGCTTTTGTTAAAGTTTCGAGAACATACCTTCACCGAAGAGTCAAGCAATATATTGCTCCCTCCTACGTATATCTCGCGAAGAGACCATGAGGATAAAATCAGAGAGATTAGAGCCCACACAGAAGCATACCGACAATCCTTCTTTGCACGAACAATACGAGACTGGAATAGAAGGGAGAACCGATAGAGGTACTCAAGGTACCCTACGCCACAGACCGTCAGGTGGCTTGCGGAATATGGACGTAGATGTAGAAATCAATAACTCTTATGGCTACGAAGAGGCTTAAACCAAGGGTCTCAGATCTTTTGCTGACATGGTAGTTTCCACCTTGAACTACAGTTTAAACCAGCCGCTGCGCCAAACTATATTTTCTGAAGTACTGGTTCGCATTGTAGTAACACCCATTTATGAATGCGGAGACAAAGCAATGCTTGTTACTTATAGACCCATCTTCCTCGTTCAAGTGTTCTCTTAAAAGTCTGACTATCTCGCTTATACAAGAAATTGACCATTTTTCTGACAACAATACTTTTACAGTACCTGTGTTCGACTTACATAATGATATGATGTTCCAAGCATTTCCCTAGCTTGGATGGAGTCGTATGTTAACAGTAGTAAGGAAATGGTTACATAAATAGAAGGTACTACGGGAATAATAATAATAAATCTAAAGTGGAGTAACATTATATTCGGCGGCCCACAATGTTCAGTGCTTGGCCTGCTTCTGTACTTCACGTGCATAAATGATTTCGTGGAGACGCTGGAGAATTCTCCATAATGTGCGATGACAAAATTATGCAGATAAATGTCTAAACACGCTCACATCAAACACAGCCAGAATAGTGGGCAGAATTGTAACGGAGGAGCATAGGAAACAGAGAAAGAGAGAGAGAAACTCAGGCAGTATTTTTTTTTAAAATAGGAGGCGTTTAAAAATACAGTACCTCATAGGTGATCATTGAGCAAGGAAAAGGAATTATATCGCAGTAGGAAGAGTAAATGAGTTCAGATTATGTCTCGAATAGGAACTAAAATCATTATTACCTCTGGACGAACTGAGGAATGACAGTATGAGGATACGCTTCGGCTTTGTTGTCAGTAAAATAGTGTTATACGAGTCTCCAGTGCAACATGATGTTCTTGAGACGAAAAAAAAAACTGGATAGCAGTATCGGCTGTTTACCACGTCACGTGCTGCTGCCACAACAAACGTCTCTCTAAAACGTGCCCCAAAGCCTACGTGAACGCATCAGTCGTGCAGTTGCCTCGAAGCCGAATATATGCCCCACATGTTAACTGTGTTCCCCTATCGCGTATTTGACCGGACAGCACAGACGTATGCATTTCCGATGCTCGACCGGCCATCCTTCCATTGCGTTATCGCGAGCATGCCGGGAAGGGCCACCATTCTGTCAAGAGCACGGCGCCTGCAAAGCGCCCGCCGTGCTTATCGCAGCTCTCGCCCAGCAAACTCCGCATCACTTCTGCGCCTAATAATGTCCCAACGCTATTTAAATATGGAGTAGGAAACTCTAAATGGCTTCTAGACCTACTGTTGTTGTGCCAAAATTGAAATACTCTGATATCATTTCTGGCGAAACTTTGAGCCAAGACCGTATTGCTTCGTCAACACCACAGATAACATGTGGGTGAAATATTCGCATTGTATGAGAGACAATAAATTCTACTAGTGAAATATGTAATGTAGGTACAATGATCGGTCCGACTTTTTGTTCACTACAATCAACCGTTTCTTTCGGCCTACCGGTATTACCACGATGACTCAATTTTTGTTTGATATGACTTCTTTGCTCCGTGAGAGCCGGCACGGTAGTTCAGTATGCTCGCTCAGAGGGAGAGCTGCCCTCTGTAATAAAAAAAATAGTAAAAAAAACTGAGTTAGTGGATCAACGACGAACATTAACGCAAAATTAAAATAACAAACGAAATGAGGTCAACAACAAAAGAAATTGGCATAGTATCAGATAGCGGATGCAAAGGTTTCGGGTTCGATTTCCGATCGGTCCTAGAATTTTTATTTGCCATTTTTAGTTTCTTTCACATCTGTCAATGATAACTGTGCGAAAATGCCTGAGTTGCACCGTAGTTCTGAGTCCGCTTTACGCTTAGGTCTCACGAGCCCCCCCCCCCCTCCTCCCCCTCCCCCCTCTCCTTATAACTGGTTTGGCAAGTCTGCTCGAAGGTCAGAGAAAATCAATGATATACACCTCCAGTAGCGCCATGCCCAGTACATCACCGTTGTGTTCAAACCAAGTTTTAGGTTGATGAACACCATTGTGTTTCTATTTTATTTTTCTACACAAATTGAATGAGATAGCACACTGGCTGAACTACTCAATCTGTATTCGAGGCTGACTGAGTTCAAATACAGGTCTAGCCATCCTCATTCAGGATTCCTATGGTGTCTCTAAATCTCTTCAAGCAGGTATCGGGCGCCTCCATCTCCAGTTGCGCTAGTGCATCGTTTACACACTGGATATCGAATAGACGTAACGTTCCTTCCGTACTTTATTTACTTTACTCAAAGGCCTTCGGTGCCTTTGTTTATTCCGCTGCTTGTGGAGTCTGAGATTTCCGTTTTTCATTAAGATATTTTATGCCTTCAGCATTCTACTAAGCTGCTTTGTGTCTTTCCCTTGTAATTATCAGTTTCTTTCTCTTTTAATGATGAGATTCGTTTACTGACGAGGAACACTCATTATTTAAAAATTTGGATTTCAGTGACGGTATAATTAAGTATAGTTTAGCTGGTATCATCCTTTCTCCATTGCTTTAAAATATTTTTTGCTATTAGATATTTTTTTTTAAGTTCATATAAACCTTGAGTAGAGCAGAAGAAGGATTATCATCTCGTTGACAGCAACGTCGTTAAAGAGGGAGAGCCACAAGAACGAAGGCCGAAGTAATTGGTTGGAGAGTTCGCACAGTAAAGTTCCCGTTTACAGTGAAGATTAGCCGGCCGGTGTGGCCGAGCGGTTCTAAGCGCTGCAGTATGGAACCGCGCGACCACTACGGTCGCAGGTTCTGATCCTGTCTCGAGCATGGATAAGTGTGATGTCCTTAGGTTGATTAGGTTTAAGTTGTTCTAAGTTCTAGGGGACTGATAACCTTAGATGTTAAGTCCCATGGTGTCCAGAACCATTTTACAGCGAAGGTTATACAATTAAATTTATATTTATATTTGTCATCTCTTCGGCAGCAACGTCGTTAAAGAGGGAGTGCCACAAGAACGAAGGCCGATGTAACTGGTTGGAGTGTTAGCACAGTAACATGCTCGTTTACAGCGAAGGCTATACAATTAAATTTATATCCGTATAACAAGACAATTCATTCAATACCGCTTTTCCTAATTATGAGTCCCATGACATCTTAACCACTGTCCCATAAATTTCAGTTCCGAATACAAGTATTTTGCCTTAATCACTAACCCAGTTTTACTAAATGAGCATTAAAATAACAGAAACTTTTTCTCGGTCATTTAAGTCCGTGCGTCCATAATCGTTATTTATCTTCCCCCCATTTCTTCGTCATCTACGTATTTCCGTGCTTCCAAGAAAAATTTAACTGTCATCCCCTTTAAGGTAATTCTTAATTTCCTTAACTTTCTCTTGTAATTTTAATGGTTCTTTTGTCTTACGCTTGTTATTTACTGTGTAAATGATGACATGCGTTTATATTCACTCTCTAAAAACTGTCATATCACTGTACTATTGTAGCATCCCTTCAGTCTTTTAATTTAACCTCAATAATCATTCTACATCTTCAGTTCCTTATACTGCAGTGCTGCATTTACCCAACATTTACCTCATCAACCAATTTCTTCTCTCCGATTTATTTCTATAGTGCGCACAATATATTAGGTAATTGCGCTCTACTTATAACCGAATGAAATAGGGTTTTCTTGAACTTCTGTCCGTCATCTGATCTGGATAGCTTTGCGCAATAAGTTGAAATGTTTTAGTAGTGATCTCATCACTGGCATAACGTGAAAAACAAACTGACATGTGGTTGTATGGCGTAATACAAGACTCGTTTCGTTTCATGCAAACCATGAAAGTTTCTATGGCAATGTCAGAAAATCTCATTTAGGAACCATTAAAACAGCTTAACGAATATAATCTTAATTAACGATCTAGTTTCAGTCACACAAATATTATGAACTCTACCTATATAAACAGAAGCAGCAGAGAGGATCACATATTAATTATGGTAGAATCACTGTATTAACATGAACTCATGTGACAACCGTTCAATAAAAAACGGGGGATTTCTTCACCATTATAAAACCTATTTGCTCATTTGCAATTGTCGTGCAGTCTACAAGTAACAGTAGTATGAAACAGACAAAAAGCATGGAACAGATTATCGACTGTAGTGTTAATAAATTAGAAACGGCTCTCTACAAGAGAGATGTCTTATGGATGACGTACTAGCCAGAAATGAAGTAATCGGTCTGTGCTTTTGCCAAGGGGCCTTTCCTGGCCACTCATAACTAGCTGCATAGCCTGGGTGCTACGCGCAGCCCTAAGTTTGATTTTTACTTGGTCCAGCCACATCATTCATCTACATCTACATCTGTATGGATACTCTGCAAATTATATTCAAGTGCCTGGCAGAGGGTTCATCGAACCACCTTCACAATTCTCTATTATTCCAATCTCGTATAGCGCGCGTAAAGAATGAACACCTATATTGTAATTTCGTGAGAAGATTCTGTCGCAACGAAAAACGCCTTTCTTTTAATGATTTCCAGCCCAAATCCTGTATCATTTCTGTGACACTCTCTCCCACATTTGGCGATAATACAAAACGTGTTGCCTTTCTTTGAACTTTTCCGATATACTCCGTCAGTCCTATCTGGTAAGGATCCCACACCGCCCAGCAGTATTCTGAAAGAGGACGGACAAGCGTCGTGTAGGCAGTCTCCTTAGTAGGTCTGTTACATTTTCTAAGTGTGCTACCAATAAAAGGCAGTCTTTGGTTAGCCTTCCCCACAACATTTGCTATGTGTCCCTTCTAATTTACGTTGTTCGTAATTGTAACACCTAGGTATTTAGTTTAATTTACGGCTTTTAGATTAGACTGAATTATCGTGTAACCGAAGTTTGACGAGCTCCTTTTAGCACTCATGTGGATGACCTCACAGTTTTCGTTATTTAGGGTCAACTGCAACTTTACGCACCATTCAGATATCTTTTATAAATCGTTTTGCAGTTTGTTTTGATCTTCTGATAACTTTATTAGTCGATAAAAGACAGCGTCATCTGCAAACAACCCTAGACGGCTGCTCAGGTTGTCTCCCAAATCGTTTACATAGATAAGAAACAGCAAAGGGCCTGTAACACTACCTTGAGGAACTCCGGAAATCACTTCTGATTTACTCGATGGCTTTCTGTCAATTACTACGAACTCTGACCTCTCTGACAGGAAATCACAAAAAAATGGTTCAAATGGCTCTGAGCACTATAGAACTTAACTTCTGAGGTCATCAGTCCACTAGAACTTAGAACTGCGTCGGATAACCACAAGAGTGTTCCTGCTGTCATACGAAATCTAACAGCAAACCACAACTCCAGGTGTAGATCCATTGTGTGTAGCACACATGTAGGTTGTTTGCAAGTCCTCAACTGAACTCCCTCTAACCAACACGCAGCCACCGCTGGCACCGAAGCAGATCCAGCTTTCATCAGAAAACAACAGGCCTCCACCCTGATCTCCAGTGAGCTCTCGCTTGACACCACTGAACTTGCAAATATGGGTGGTTTGGGATCAGTGGAATACACCTGGCTCGGAGATGTCCTTGAACTAACCTATTTGTAACAGATCGTAGTATCACTGTGGTGCCACCTGCTGCTCAAGTTGGAGCTGCAGATGCAGTGCGATGCGCGCCAGGGCATACGCCGAACATGATGGTCTTCCTTCTCGGTAGTGCCACGTGATCATCCAGAGCCCAGTCGTCTTGCGACCGCAAATCCTCGTGACCACCGCTGCCAGAAATCATGAACTGCGACTACATTCGTGCCAAATCTTTCTGCAGTATCGCAGAAGGAACATCCTGCTTCTCGTAGCCTAACTACACGACCTCGTTCAAACTCAGTGAGGTACTGGCAGTGACGACTTTGTCGCTTTAAATGCGTTATTGACTGGCAAGAACTCATCACGTCCAATCTCAAAGGTTGTAACGTTCTTTATAATCATTGAAATTGTTGTGTTGGTAGAAGAGCCAACACCGTGTTACTAGAGGAGGCCGAAATGCACGCGTTTTAGCTCACGCAGGCTGGTGTGAGGAGGGAAGAACTATACTGACGTGAGGTCTGGAACATGACAAGGAATTAGAATTCAGAAAGCGGACGTAATTAGTTTGATACTTAACTTTAATCCATTAATGATGAACGTCGCTCTTGACGGTACATGATTCACAAAATTATCCGTTCAGATTATAGTAACTGAATATGGCGCCTTGCTAGGTCGTAGCAAATGACATAACTGAAGGCTTTGCTAAACTGTCGTCTCTGCAAATGAGAGCTTATGTAGACAGTGAACCATCGCTAGCAAAGTCGGCTGTACAACTGGGTCGAGTGCTCGAAAGTCTCTCTAGACTATACCTACCGTGTGGCGGCGCTCGGTCTGCAATCACTGATAGTGGCGACACACGGGTCCGACGTATACTAATGGACCGCGGCCGATTTAAAGGCTACCACCTAGCAGGTGTGGTGTCTGGCGGTGACACCACAGAAATACTTAAATGAATGCCTGAACTGGGAATGTACACAAAACTGCAGTTATTGTGTAGCGTGTTGTAGCTGTAAATGGTGTTCGTACTCTGTGTTATTGTTAGCAAAACATTATACAAACTGATTGGGTAATGCAACTTCGAATAACAATAAAAAAATATATTCACTGCTGTGTACATTCAGCCCCTTAGGTACTGAATCCTCTGTCCCTATTCAAAACTGATAACTCTGGTCCCTGTCCACATCACAAATAAATAAAATTGTCTTACCTCTAAAGCAGCAACGGTAGTTCGCTTTATATCCTGCTCTCTCATGGAGCAAAATAAAATATACTAGCTACAAGCTCAACGGTATACACTGCTGGCTGTAATACTTTGAAATATATATGAAATTTTACTTTCAATGCAAACATTTTAGGTTAGGCTTTACCGTGACTGTTACTGACATTAAATAAAACAAGTTTACTATCACCAGTCACTGTTTATTTATCTCCACGACGCGTTTCAAAGGTTTAAACCTCCATCATCAGGTGGATTTACATTTGTTAGTATGTCATTTGTGTGTGTGTTGTGTTACGGTTTTTTGTAGGAACTTGTGGCACTGTCTAATGGAAAAAACAAAACACTATTTCAGAACATGGTTTTGGGTTTCTTATGACAAAAAATTAATATATGCCTAACGGTAAAAATAAAATGAGTAAACTCCAGTACCTGCAGTGATCACAGGTTCCTTTCGCTGTCGTTAACACATCACATGTATCCTGTCATACAAATATGGTGTCTGGAAACTATTGCGTGCAAGGATCGTATAACAGAAGAGAAAACATTATCTCAAAGTACAAAGAATATACATCGTAACAACATTATTATATATTTTTTTAAAGATTTGGAGGTGTTTGTTTTGAGATGTCGAATACATGCGTTGGAATAAATACTTCAGTTGGTATATAAATCCAATTTCGACAAGTTAAAATAGCTTAAACTTCATACTAGTTTATACAATCAGGTGAAACGTTACAAACTTAGTTATGTTACCATGACAGCCACCAAGAATACAAGAGATTGACCTCATTTACATATATATCATCACACCAACAGCTTGTACCCCTTGTCATCTTGAAACTATATGTACATCAACTACTGGCATCAATAGTGTATCCATCTCCATAATTTAAAGTATTAACCAATGTATTACTCCAACCTTTAGACAGTTATTACATGTAACAGATATAATCTTAAGACCCCTTGCCAAGTTTACTCTCATACAATTACTCTTTCCACCCTCCTTCTCACTTTCTCTTTCTCTCCCTCTGCCACAACACACACACACAAATGTCATACTAACAAATGTAAATCCACCTGATGATGGAGGTTTAAACCTTTGAAACGCGTCGAGGAGATAAATAAAGTGACTGGTGACAGTAAACTTGTTTCATTTAATACATGAAATTATTTTGGCTGATAAATAAAAACATTTAAGAAATAGTGTCTTTAAAAAACGTATGACCTGGACAGGCAGGCGGTAGTGATTAGGGTGGATTACTAACACTGACCTTTCCAATAGTGAAGTTGTATTCGAAGTTAAGTTTGGCGTTTCAAGACATCTGACAATTGAAATTACATTACTCAGAAAAATTGCATCCAATTTTACTAAATGAAAACCTTTCTTCGCTAATGTAGTAACAAAAAACGAGATTTGTACAGCAAGTGTTATCTAACATCACTAAAAAGCATAAAGACAAATCCTCAAATTACGTATACCTGTGTTAACAAATCTTAGAAACATTGCAAAAGGGAAATACCTAACTATCCTATACATCAAATCTGTTTACGCACATTCTGGGATTACTCAGCATAGAACTCACTGTTACGATCAAATCTGTTTATGCACATTCTGGGATTACTCAGCATAGAACTCACAGTTACCAATTCTCGCGCTTCCATTGCTCGACGGGGGGAGCCACGCATGCGAGTAGACGCCACCAGATGATGCGGAATTCATATGAGTTCACTACCTGCGACTGTGAATGCCTTGAGGCTCTTTTTAATGAGACAGACTCAGTACTTTGTCCTCAGATTCAGTGTATCTACAGACTTATTCACCTTAGTAAGGATGACTGCAGTGAGGAAAATACAACGACGTTGCACAATGCTAATAAGCATTTATCGGTGTCACTCACTTATCTGATTGTGTATGAACCTTCAGCGTGATGCAGGAAAAATGAGTCAGCAACTTACTTTTCTTCTTCTGCTTTTATGGCCTCACTTGACCACTTCAGACAATCATTTCCTGGTCCTCTTCTTCAATTAGTTTTCTTTCTGAACTGCCCAGTAAATTTTGAACCGTAAATACCTTTCTAACTGTACGTCATTGTCAGTTTTTGGTTCACATCTTATTTTTATGGTTTTCATTAAATTTAATTTGTGGTAAGGTCTTACGGGACCAAATTGCTGGGGTCATCTGTCCCTAAGCTTACACACTACCCAATTTAACTTAATCTAACTTACGCTAAGGACGACACAAACACACGAGCGCGAGCGCGCGCGCGCCCGAGGGAGGACTCGAACCTCCGACGAAGGGAGCCGCGCAGACCATGATAAGACGCCTAGACCGCACGGCTACTCCGTGCGGCTTTATGTTTCTCAGTTTCTTTAAATTTTCTGTTTTGTTTTGCAAATCGTTCATGTTTACTTGTAGCTCTCCCACATCCTCCCTAATTTTTTTTTATTTATCCTCCTTGTTGCTTAGTGTTCTAAAGTTTCTCTTTAATTCTTCTTTGTAGTCTGGTTTCTGGGATCCTCATAATGTGACCAAAAAAAAAATTTTCGTATCTATAGTATCTGTAATGGGATCCAGATCGCTGCACACCTCTTCAATTAACACTAAATGAATGTCGTGTAACGAGGACCTCCCGTCGGGTACACCGTTTTCCGGGTGCAAGTCTTTAGATTTGACGTCACTTCGGCGACTTGTGCGTCGATTGGGATGAACCACCCAGTCACTGACCGGAGAAAATCTCCGAACCTGGGCCCTGAGGGTTCAGACTCTGTCGCACTGACCACTCATCTACCGGGGGGCGGACCATTTGACATTCTCTTACTTTTATTGAGACTATTTTTTGTAATTCTGTAGAAGTTGCGATGAGAAAAATCGTTTAGTTAAGGTGACTAGTTTAGGACATGACATTCGGACATAAATGCGATGGTTTGGTAATGGATGTCATGTGCGAAACAAGTCACCGCCAGAAAAGTGTTTTTCTCACGGCAACTTCGAAAGAATTACAAATAATAGTGTTATCTGGTTGTATCAGCATTCAAGACTATTTGTTTCTATCAAGAACATCACTCCCTTTCATGTTGCGCATATCTCAATTATTATGCGTACATGTTGTAAATAAACTTAGTAGTGTGTTCTCTTTCTGTAGATGTCTGTTGGTCTTTATTGGACACTTATACTAATGACACGTCAGTGGGGCCCGTGTGCAATAAAAGACAGGACGTATTGTCACAGATTTGTTTGTCTCATGAGAGATGACTGAAGATAGACTCAAACTATCCAATGAAAGGCTACTTAAAATGTTTCAAGAATCAACAGTGAGTAAGGGACCTAGGACTATTCTACAACCACAGCCTTATCGCTCCCGTTATGACCGCAAAGACATATGAGACTAATTACAGCGCGCACAGAGGCTTTTAAGCCATCATACTTCTCGTATTCAACACGCGAAGTGTTCAGGAAGAATACATTATAGGAGTAACATTTGTCATGCACTTCACAGTGGTGTATACAGAGTGATTCAGAATTCTTATTACCGGCTTACAGGCGAACACTTTCAATCCCCCATTTCACGGCAGCGAACAAGCTGGAAAGAGGTTTCCGTTGTCTGTCCCTGTAGTAATTATGACATCACATAACACGTTCGTTCGACTACAACAACGGCTGCGAGAAATTGGCGTGTGCCAGACTGGAGGGTTGCCTGTGGTGCTCGACGAACGCGCTACACTCTCAACTTTGAAGAGGACGTCGACCGTTACATGGAAACAAGCCGAGGAAATGTACTCGAAACATTGCTCATGCCTTGTGCTCCTATAGGTCAGAGCTCATTGTTTCCGCTGTTAGCTTACCGTGAAGTGGAAAATTTGAAAATAATCCGATCATCAAATTGATTTTACATCCAAACAGTACATTTGAAGGCATGGGTTCCTTATCAAAACTTTATTTGCTAAGTCCCCTGTACACATCTAGAAACCTGCAACAGCAATTATTAATCATCCTACTGAGTATAGATGTAGATGTATACACACATGACCCACTGAAGAGGGGAACGGATACAATCTGGACGAAATGTAAGGCTGTGAAGATATTGTCTGCATGTCGTCAGAGAACGGTCTGATATGAAGGATAACCGAAAGCGATGGTGACTGGTGCTGCTGCCTACTGTTACAGGTTGCTGCCGTCATCACACATACTTCACAAAATTAATTTGTACGGAAGGGTGATGTCGGAGCGATAATCGTTGGATGAATCCTTAAGAAATGGAAGTCACCAGCGTTGATGATAGCTTCCGGCACTCTCGATTAGGATATTTTTCAACAGTGCTCCTCAGTTTGGAGCTCTTGCTAGATAAGATTAATGAAGGAGGTGGAAAAGAGTCAATGAAGGGTTTTATATTTAAACACGAACTGGTTGTCTAAGATTGAGAGCATCACGGAGATACTAACGAAATTCCAGTGCCAGACACCGCAACTAAGTTGTCGGGCGTCACAGACGTCATTCAAGAATGAAATTTTCACTCTGCAGTGTAGTGTGCGCTGATATGAAATTTCCTGCAGGTTAAAACTGTGTACCGTAGCGAGACTCGAACTCGGGAAATTTGCCTTTCGCGGGCAAGTACTCTACCGACATTTTTTTTTTTTACAATGAAAATGAAAATTTGTGCCGGACCGGGCTCGAACCCGAATTTGCCGCATATCGCGAGTGGTCGCCTTACCATGAGGTTTTCGAGCACGTCTCACAGACTGATCTACCGACTGAGCTATCCAAGCACGTACGACTGAACTACTACCTGGCGCGTAGGCTGTCCCAGTCAACCTCCATTGCTGCAAGTAGATCTAGCTTGCAGGAGTTGCGACTCGCGTTCACAACAATGATCACAAAATTAAAATAACAAATGGCTCTGAGAACTATGGGACTCAACTGCTGTGGTCATTAGTTCCCCAGAACTCAGAACTACTTAAACCTAACTAACCTAAGGACATCACACACATCCATGCCCGAGGCAGGATTCGAACCTGCGACCGTACCAGTCGCACGGTTCCGGACTGCGCGCCTAGAACCGCGAGACCACCGCGGCCGGCAATTAAAATAACAACAAACTTTTAAAGTGCATATGAAAATGTAGCCGTTGTTGTTTTGTGGTTGGGGTGGGGCTGCTGCTACTTCTTAAATGGCATTGAAACATTGATTTAGTGCCTTGCGATATTTAGAATGTGTGTCGCTTTCTGTGATACCCCTTTTGTGGAGCACTGGTTTAAATAGTGCTCAAAACGCAAAATAATTTAGAGTACTCAGTAAGATTCGTGGAACTGATGCGGAAATCCTACATTGCTCACTAGGCAGACTAGTATATGCACGTTCCCGTCTCTCTTCTATGACTGTCAACTATGAAACTGTTCTGTGTCAATAAACTTAAATAATACATGTAAACTATGGTACTATGTTGATGATATTTCAAATGAATATGATGAATCAATGTGCCACCACCTAGCTTACTTCTTTCTTACAGACCACGAAGTCCCCAGGTTTAACGTTCATCTACAACAGGAAAAGGCAATTTGGCAACCTTGAAGAGATTTGTGATGTAACCTAAAATATCTGTCCTCAGTATGATGATCAAAAGCTCCATTGTGCTTCAGGACGCGTAATAAAAGTTCGGACGACAAAGTGAACGCATTCACTGTAATCTGCACTGTTCGTGCATAAAATGTCACCTGAGCTGCTTGTAAAATTAATAGATGTGTCATTTCTTTAATAAAAAATGAAGCAGACGTAACTCTCAAAAACATAAATGTACTCGTTGATGTATGAAATTTGATTATTTGTTCGAACCACCTATTAGTAAATAAAAGTTTGCTTTGTAAATATGAAGCTGATACTGTTACATATTCCCCAGATAGCTTCGTTATAGTTTTACAAAATTAGCTGTAAACAATGTTTCTTTTTTTTGTTTAGGTTCACGACAAGCTTGTTTCAACAGTTGTGCCACATTACTGTTCGCAGCTAATTTTGTTATATTATGCCTTTCTGGCACTTGTGGGCCCAGCAGAGAAGAAGTTACTTTACCAGATAGTTAAGCAGTAATAGAACAATTACCAGAACTTTTCAACCATTTCGTACAGATCATATTCAATGCTGAATGTGAGAAACACTAAACTTTAAACCTCATATATCTAGCAATGTCAACAAGGAGCGACAACGAAGCTACGAAACGTGCTATAAAACAACAACAAACGACAGAATCATTCACAACGGTTCATTCCATACCACTATCGACATACAGCATTGCGCTGAACAGAGCAGTTAATGCACCACTATTAATGGTCGTCTGTATCAAGAGGAAATATCAGAGAAGCGTAAATAACGAACTTGAGAGCAACAGGTTCGAACTTATTAAATGCATTGAGTTTGATTCGAAGCGCAAGAGCTGTCTATTATTTCGATGGAACCAACAGAGTCATAGATCCATAAGACGGCTCCGGTCACTGCATGATGCTCAGACACGTTGCTCCGACTGCGTGGCAGATTTATCCAAGAATAAATTACAGGACGTTGGAGCGGCCTTAGTAAGAAGTCTAAGAAATTTCTGGCACCATTTAGTACTTTAGATGGGTGTGTCAGTAACATCTGCTCACAGAGCTACCCAAAAATTCCAACTGAAACCTTATAAAGTAAGAATATTGCATCGATTGACCAGTTAAAACTGTAAAACGGAAAATGATCTGGTGAAAACAGAAACACTTTCTTTTTTTTTAATCTTCAACCATTTTATTTTTCCTTTTTTGTACTGTGTTTACCCGATCCATCGTTCAGCAATAAAATAGCATTCCTCTAGTGCTACAAGTTTTTGCATAATTTTAATGTCCATAGATAAATTCGTTCACAACCACTTACTCGCTTTCCTCCAGTAAAGTTTCCTGATGTCAACAGTGGATATGACGGTGGTCTTGATCAATCATTATCGTAGTTCGTTCTCAGTTCTGACTTGAATTCCTAGTAGACTGAAACGTTTAATGCGGTAATACTTACAGGAAAAGCGACACTTGCTTCATATCATGACCTTTGGTGCGTCCGGATTTAATCACAACTTTGCCATTCCCTCTGACAGGTCTTGCGTCCCACGTTACACGTGGCTAACGAGACAGGTACTAACATTTGCCATTTGGTAGGTACTCTGAACTTCATGCTGCCTAGTTTCCTGCTACACACTTCGTACTATCTAAATCAGTCGTAAATTTTTACTATTTTCTGCAAATCAGTAATCTTTATGTTCAGTGAAATTCCTAAAAAGCGAGCTTCCACTGTCATTTGGGCAGTTTACTTTGGATAAAAGAATAGTCAAAATTTCTGAAACTGGGGCGCTGCGACTTTTAATCCAAATACGAAATAACAATTTAAAAAAAAAGACACTTACTCCCCCCCCTCCGCTCACGCGCATGACTGTTTCAATGCTTCATTTTTAAGTTCATCGACTACCCATTGTGTTCTGATCTTCTTTAAGCGAATCATTGATACCAAGCGCGCGCTCAAACATTTACTGTTCCCCTTTAAATAAGCTTTATATTGTAAGATCCTCTGAACTTAGATGACGTTTGACATGTTTCAATCATGGGAGCAATAGTTTTTCGTACGATGAATCTAATTCAAGCCCGTCCATCTGGATATTTAGGTTCCGTTAAGCACTGCAGAAGAGAAATAGTTACATCTTACGATATGTAAAGCTCGAAGTTACAAGACCATTTTTTTATTTCAAGTGTTATTCATTACGTTAACAAAAAAATTATGCTCTTAGATTGAGCAATATTTTAGAGGTCGCTTATGGTGCAAAGTATTTTCTTAATTAATTTATTATTTGTTTACGTTTCTTCTGATTTTAGGCTGTTTCAAAAACTTTATGATTCCTTTTGAAGGACAACGATGTCATTAGAGACGGAGTCCAAGGTAGGAACAGCGAAGGATGGGGAAGAGGATATACCATACCCCTTTAAAGAAACCATCCCGCCATTTGCCTTAAGCGATCCAGGGTAATTTCGGAGAAAGTAAATCTGGTTGGGCGGACGCAAATTTGAACCATCGTCCCCAAATACGCTGTTTAGATGAAAGCAAGGTTACTTTTAAAGGACAGTTCCAATTTCTAACTCATCCTTCCCTTATCCAAGTCCATATCCCATTTCTAATGTCCTCTTTGTCGATGGGACGTAAAACCATAATCTTTGTTCCTTCTAAGACCCGTACCCGCCTGTGAATGTATCTAACTAGATCTATAAAAGCAATGCATGTTAAACGAAATGTGTCCTTTTATTATCCTCCAAAATACTACACCACTAAGATACTACATCGCACTAATTGGTATGTATCTAATCTTACAGGTAAAATGGTGGCTTACGTTTAATGAACCGACCCACGTTGCCAGAGGCTACTTCCAACCAAATTTCCTGGCTCCACAGCTGCTGCTTCACCACTTGGGTGCCGGCTATATGGTCACGGCCAATATCCTCAAAGCACACGCCCTCGTGTATCACATGTATGACAAAGAGTTTCGTCACAGCCAACAAGGTTCGTACTGATTATCTTGTCATCAAACTCAGATACCTTATATCCTTTGTGTCCTCAAATTTTATAGAACAACTGTTTACTCGGCACTAGCACATACATATACAGATTAATTAGCTGATCATTTATGTTGCTGATTACTATAAAAGGTATAAACAATACGGTATTGATTTTTGCCTGAGAAATACTATAAAAATAATTTCTAGAGAAACAGCTGCGTTAACCGCTCATTGTGACATTTATGTCACTAAGGTCTGAACAACGATTCTTTGTATATTCTTCAGTGGTTTGAAGTAAAAACACAAAGTGAGCTTATGTGAATTCACATAGGCCTATATGTGACGTTCTTTGAAAAACTATACGGCAGAGTGCCGGCCGGTATGGCCTAGCGGTTCTAGGGGCTACAGTCTGGAACCGCGCGACTTCTACGGTCGCAGGTTCGAATCCTGCCTCGGGAATGGATGTGTGTGATGTCCTTAGGTTAGTTAGGTTTAAGTAGTTCTAAGTTCTAGGGGACTGATGACCACAGAAGTTAAGTCCCATAGTGCTCAGAGCCATTTTTTATACGGCAGTGTGTTGCTAAAGTCCCGTGAAGAGTGCTGATAATCCCTTTCAACGTGCATGCCTAACGTATAAACAAATCTAAAGCGTTCTTAAAACTGTTGCTTGGGGCTCTACTTAAGCTACCCATTCCTTTGAGACAAACTCTACATTGCATTTATGCATATCATTTACTTCCACAGTTACCTGCCCTTATGGTACAGCACTTTTAAAATAAATTGACAAGATTCACATTTAATCTGCTTCACAACGTCAGGTTAGCAGTTCAGTAACTACACACAGACCAGCCTAGCTCGAGATAACAGCCCTGCAGTGCGACAAAGAAGTACAGCAATTAATTAGAGTACGACTGACCAGTTGTTCATCACTCCTGAAGCTCGTCGAGTACATTTGTTATGATGTAAGGGGCGATCAAAAAGTTTCCGTTCTTAGACCGTACAATGCAGTATTGGTATGTCAAAGACACAAAATCTCCGTGAGCACCAGGCTGAAGATACTCGTTTGGCAGAAACCACGTCCTGCTCCGTGAAGAAGTCCGTAGCTGCCTGCTGCCCATCCTCGTCCGACGGGAATAGTCGACCCTTCAAGGCCAGTACTGAAGGCGTGATAATCGCACGGGCAGAGATCAGGATTATAGGGCGGGTGCTCGAGTGTCCCCCACTTCTGCTTTACGACATCTGCGATGTGGGGACGTGAGTTATCACGGAGCAGCAGCACTCCCTGGTGCACCACTACACAACGGTGGTTTTCGACGCAAATGCTGCCCCGTACAGATTCTTTATTTTCCAATGGATATAGATGGGTGTTTGTCCTTCAGTACACAAGACAAAAATAACAACACGATGGTCCTGTTTGGACGCATTTGGCAACAACGTCACCATAGTTCGTGTTTCCGCGTTTACCGCAAGTGCGTCGGAAAAAACACTAATCCCCTGTCAACATGTCGTTGCTCATATACTCGAATCGGATTCTCAATACGTTGCATATACGCTGCAGCAACCCCCTCAAACGGAAACTTTTTATTTGCCCCTGATATAATAGTGTTAACATTCTTTTGTTAGTCACTGACTTTTTAATAAGAATAAAGATATTACTGTAGGGTATGTAGAAACATAAACGGAAACTGACGTTTGGTATCACCAAAGTATTAGAGGTTGGCCTTAAAAGTAAGTTTTCAGAAATCACATTACATCTACAGTCAGCGTCATTAAGTACTACGCTGACAAAGAAAAAGCAAGGAGGCTGCCCGCATTGCCAAAGGAACATTTATCGAGGCGAATAAAAGTGTGACTGTTTCTCGTTCTTGATTAGTGTTCCCCCGATGTAACAAGTTTCATCAAAATAGATCAACTCCCAAGAGGAGGTGAAGCGCTGGGACACATCAGTTTCAAGTAACACCGAAGCAGTAATCATGGGACACTCTAAAGTAGCTCATGTGGATGGAGCGCACATTGTCGAAAAAATTCGATGTCAGTAATGATGATTAGGTTTTGTGGGCACACGACAGCAAGGTCTTTAGCTCCCGTGCTACAAGTCATGAGACTAGTGAGGAGGAAGACAGTAAAAGTTTTGAAATGAGAACTGCGAATAAAACCGTAAAGAAAGATGTGCAAACTTTCACGCACGCACTCACACAGGAAACAACGAAAACCTCTTTTTCAGATCTAAAACATAGCAATTAAAAGAATTAAAAGAAGACAGAAGACATCTGCGGCTGGCTGATCACTAGAATAAAAGTGGACGAGCCAACCACTCTGCAACACCCTCACATCCCCAGTATAAAGCTTAGGACAGAGTCCAGATGTATCAGACAATATTACAAGCTTGACCACACTTGTCTCTTCATCAGATAAAACACAGATCAGATCCCCATCTAAATTCGCTTCTGCTCGCTTGTCACAAAATAAAATGTGGCGTACGTCGACCTGAACGCCACAGGCTCCACAGACAGGGTGTTTCTTCTGCTAGAGTAAAAAGCCATCTGTTATCGGTCAGCGTGCAATGTGGAGGTAGGTCAGGGCCACATCATCTCGCCAGAGCGATCAGCATGAGAGTCGTCATGGCCGGATAATTGGCTTCACCAGTCGCAGTTTGTCTGTCACTGACAGCCACTCCCCCTCCCATAACCGCATGGATCTGTGACCCACCAGCGAAATGACGGTCTACAACGATATGGCCTGTGGAGGCCTCCTTGGCGGCTCTGTAGGCCTGTTTATTTCCCAAAATCCCCACGTACGCTGCTACCCAGCAGAATGACACATTCTTCCTCCGCCGCTGTAGCAAGCATGGTTGATCGTGTATGAACTGGGCAAGTCTCTCTGCTAGGTACATGTGCTGCAACTATTGGAGAGCACTAAGGGAATCGAAGCAGATAAGAAACTGTTTGTCCTGAAGACGCCGTAGCCGCTCTAATGGCTTCAGGATCTCATGGGACTCTGCAGAAAGTACAACATAGGAATGGCGAAGACGAACCCTGAAGACACGGTCAGGGAATGCGACTGAATAGCCGAGGAAGTTCCCTTGTAAGCAATCTGTGTGCACAACTTTAAAACAGTAATGCTTAACTCAAATGTTAAAAACCAGAGATTGAAATCTAAAACTGAGAGTGCACTCTGTCTTAAAAATTCGTCAAGCCTAAATAGTTCCGTGTCTCTATAGGAACAAAGATGGAGATCTATTTCAGTCTTGGTATAAAATCTTAAAACTAGCCACACCCTTGTGTCGTATTGTGGTAAGTCTAATTCAGGAGGAGATGGAGCAGATACTACAACACACACAAATTGTTGGTAACTTATTAAAACTTGAACATGGTAAATACAAAACTGTGGAAACAATTATTTTCCACACAGATGACATAATCTGATGCTGTCGCTGACACTTAAAACGTTTGGCACTTCACTCCACAGTGAATGTTCCCGTCAGAGTCCAATAGTCTTTAACCGATGATAAATTCAGAAAAACGGTTCTATTCGAACGCAGCTAGCTCATTACTACGACAGTACTGTCGTTGTAAGCGATGATTAGAAGTGGTCACTGATTACAGAGAGAGTTCGCTGAGCTGCACTCCGCTCTAAAATAAGTAATTTTGTGGCTGCTGCGCCTCGAGGAAACACTTGGGAGTGTGTCTCTGATTCGTTGATGCATTTTGCAGCAACTTTCTTTACTTGTGGTGCCGTCTTGACGTACCAACTTTTGCATGACACCTCGTTCTGCGGACGACACTACACCCATATTTAAAAGACAACCCTTTCCGCGAATCCCAAAGGACCTAATTACTCGGCGTCTAGTATGAAAGAGCCTTTCATTGGTGGCTGAGCAACGGTATGGTGTGATGGTGTGTATGGTGTGAACCTGTTTTATAGGCCTGTTGCACCACGAGAAGTCGTCGACTGATGTGAAAGGCTCACCAGCCCCAACACAAAGGCTAGGTTTAGGGCTGATTAGAAATGCCCCCGTGGCCAACCTAAGTCCTTCGTGGTGCACCATGCCCAGCATCTTGAAATAAAATGTTCCGCAGACTCTTACACCGTGCATCCAATAACCAGGCCAATCTCAGACAAAGGCCCTGTAAAACTGAAGCAGACACGTCGGGTCTGCTCCCCTTGAACTGGCGTCAGGACATTTTAAAATAGTAAGTGCTTTCAGGGAGTGGCTTTTCAGATCCCTAAGTTGTGGCAACCATGTAAGTTGCAAGTAAAATGTGAGGCCCAGAAACCTCACTGTGTGTTTAAAATTGAGAACAGTGTCCCTAATCTGTGACTCAGGAAAGTTTAAAGTCGAACGGGGATGGTTAAAGAGAACGCACACTGACTTCTTGACCGAGAATTTAATACTCCTCTTTTTCACCCAACCGTCTAAGAGTCAGTTCAGCTGACAAGTTGTTGTGGCAAGGCTCGAAGAAGAGCAAAAAACAGAGAAGTCGTCAACAAAAAAATAACACTGGCCAGGACATGCAGCAACAGACGTCATACTAGTAATAGCTGTGAAAAAGACAGTTACACTTACAACACTATCTTGAGAGACACGTTCTACTACTCAAAGGAGTCAGAGAAGTCGCCACAGACTCGATACCTAAAACAGGTGGGTGAGGGGAAGACTGCATTAAGATAGAAAGCCATTCCCTAAAACCCCATTCACGGAGCTGCCGAAGGATAATATGGCGACAAGTAATATCTTAGGCCTTCTCGATGTCAAAAAATATAAGCAGAAGGTGATGTTAGCTCTTTAATTCTTGTTGTACAGCCGCTTCTAGGAGGACAGTGTTATCTAATGTGGAGCGATACCTCCTGAACACACACTGAGGATCTGTCTCGATTCTAGGATCCAGATAACGCGTCGGTTTTGACCATCAGATCCGCTCCAAGGTCTTCCCCACGAAACTAGTGAAGGCAACACTTCGATAACTACTCTGATATATTCGGTCCTACCCAAGTTGTCTAAGTGGAATTAAAATGGGCTCTCGCCACGAGTTGGGCAAGTGACCTGACATCCAAATTAGATTAAAAAGGCCGAGGACTGCTTTACTCTGCCCCGTGAGAAGCCGCAACGAATTATGACGGACCGTATCGTGACCACACGACGCGTCACGAGCTGTACCGTCCACCTGCGGAAGGGACAGTTATATTCTTCATCAGTGATGAACTGAAGTCCCAACTGCTCCTCTCAGCGGCCACACCGTAGCGCCACAAAGCCAGATCTTGACTGGCTGCGGTGGTAATTGTGGCAAAATAGGCCGCCATACTATAGGCAGTGTCTCATGGAGTGGTCTGGAAACTTCACTTCCCCATTACAGTACCTACTGGACATCTCCCAAATCTCCCAGAAATCCTCCAGATTGCCTCCCGTACAACTGTACTTCTAGTGAAACGGTTTATGATGATCAATAACTGTTCCCACGATCTATTTTCGCTCTCCCTAACAATGTGACGACATTTCACCCTACCTACCCATAAGGCTAAGAGGTTCGCTGCAGTTGGCTGGCACTCGAACTTACGCAGAGCTGCCCTTCTGGAACTGACTGGAGAGTGGCATTCATCGCCCCACAAAGGGACATGTTGCCTTTTCAGGTGGCCTGAAGTCTGCAGAACGAATGCTCAGCTGCATTCTGGATCATTTGGATAACATGATCCACCTGTTCATGAGCGCTGTCAAGGTGTTCAAATACAGCGAGTTGGCTATTAAGCATCCAATCTATCTTTCAAATCATCCATCTTGGCGGCTGTCTTTTGGGCAACACTCTGTCAGGCAGCTGAATCCAGATTGGTAAGTGGTCTCCTGAGTGCAAGTCATAAACCACTTCCCATTGAGCGGTGTGTGCAAGGGCTGGGGAGCATACAGAGAGATCGACAGCAGTGAAACCATGTCTACAAACACCCACATGAGGATGTGAGAAGGATCTCGAATGCTCAAACCCTGGGACAGGTGATTACAGAGCCCCAAAGCACATTATGTGAATTAAAATCACCACGAAGAATGAAAGGGTGGGGGAGATGAGTAAAAAGGTCACGGAGAGCCTCTCTGTCTAGCACTTCACTGAGGGGCAGGTATAGCGAATGTATTCTCAACTGATGACGCATATGTACCGATACAGAGACTACTTGCAGGTTGGTTGTTTTGGGAGAGAAGCAAGGAGTGGTAGACGTTGTTTACGAAAATAGCCACTCCTCCTTTAGCTATCTCTCTAATAAGATCATCCTTTTTGTGGAGGATCTAGCCACCTACCTCAGAGCGTAAGACAATTTAGGATTTGTCTCTTGAATTCAGAGACACATTCGTCTATCCTGAGTTAATAGAAGTAGTTCCCCCACTCTGAAACCGTTCAAGTTCCACTGAAGTATGGAAGCCATATTAATGGCAATGTATTCCTCTGTCTTTCTCCCTGTCGTGCCTCAGTGGTGGGGTGATTGCATTGAGGGGAGGGGAGGGGATAACTTGAGGGACTCACTGGTTCCCTCAGAGAGACGTCAACATCCATACTATCGAAAGTATGGTCATCACCCAATCCATCAGACACTACCGAGGTCTCTTTAGACCTGAAGTTTTTGGCTTGATGGTTTTCATCGACACCTTGGATTTTGGGGTCTCTTCTTCTCTCTGACGTGAGGGTCTGTTATTCTTTCCGACGTTAGGTTCTGTAGCCACCATCATTGCTGTGGTGGGTAGGCTTGGTTGTTGGTCTAGCGACGCAGGCTTGCAGCTGCATATACAGGTACTGGTGGAAGTGCTCTGATGGGCTGTCAACGTCTGGGTGAAATCGCTAGTTCTCTGCCCAGGCTGCTTCAGCGATGAGGCAAACAACTACGTAAAACTGGATGGCTATGAAACCTTAAACTTCTTTTACCTGTCAGGGTATGAGAGCCGTTGTGTCACTTAAATATCCTGGATTTTCTTCTCTTCTGCGAAGGCAGGATATTCTTTACTCCTGACGGGATTGACCTTGGAGCTATTGTCACACATGGGTACAGCAGTAGATTGAGTACCAGATTCGTGTGCAGTGGAGTCGCGTCCTCCACATGTAGCCTGACTGTTACACCACATGATGGTATGACCAAAGCTTTCACACTTAAAGCATCACGTCGGGTCAAATACATAGGGCCTGACTTTAAGGCAGAGAAAGTCACCCGGAATGTATTCAGGCAACTTCGATAAATTAAATGTCAGAATAAAAGATGTTGACTTCTGGAGTTCATCATAAGTGCTTTATATGACAGTCTGAACTTCAGTGACCCTCGTACTTTCCCATCCTTTTGCAGTTCTTTGGTGTACATATCCACAATGTCTTGGCATATCAAAACTCCTATACGACAATTGAGGCCAGTGTGCAGCTCACATTTTCTAGGATATTCTCTAAATAGTTTGCCATTTTGTAACTTGTTTGCTTGGTTGGCTTGAGTGTCTCGGTCAAGAGCGTACCATTTCAAAGCCTCTTGTCAGATTTAAAGTGATCTGCAAGTCCTTGTTGCAACAGTCAGGTTACTATTCCATCACTATCCAGGGCGTCTCCACACACGTCTTCGGCCTGAAATCTCGTTGAATGGAGTAGAACTGTCTTCTGTGATGAGTCCCGCTTCGAACTGAGCCAGAATGACTAGCGAAGACGTACCTGGAGACGCCCTGGACAATCTGACTGTCGCCCACCTTACGGCCAGACAGCCAGGAGTGATGGTCTGGGCTACCATTTCATTTCATAGCAGAGCCTCTTTGGCTGTCATCTGCGGCACCCTAGGAGCACAGCAGTATGTCGGCGATATTCTACGCCCCGATTCGTTCCCTTCATGGCAAGCCATCTCGGGCATACATTTCAGTGACATAACGCCTGTTCTCACCCTGCGAGAGTTTCTATTACTTTTCTTCGTGCTTGCCAAACCCTACCTTGGCCAGTAAGGTCGTCGGATCTCTTCCCAATTGAGAACATTACGAACAGGGCCCTCCAACTAGCTCGCGATTTTGACGATCTAACGCTTCAGTGGGACAGAATTTGGCACAATGTCCCTCAGGAGAACATCCAACAACTCAATCAATCAAAGCCAAGCTGAATAACTGCTTGCATAAGGGCCAGAGGTGGATCAACGCGTTCTTGTTGCTCTTGCTCAATTTGTGAAGTACGTTCTCTTCAATAAGTCATCCATGTTTTCCGAAATTGTAATCCTTGGCTTTTTTGTATATGTAGATCACATCTACCGATTTCCGTTCCATTGGATCAATTACTTCAGGGTGCGTCGTTTCCTTTTCTTACAATGTAGGTAGACCTAAGGACGAAACTTCTTACGGACTGGAGCAGCAGTCAAAATGTGAATGCTTGCCATCAAGTTACAGCTTCGATACATGGGTTCGAACCAACCGTTACAATGTTTTCTATTCTCTGGAAAGATCATGAGTGCCGCGAAACTGAAATACATTTTTATTTTAAATTGAATAAGTATTGTTGTGAGCAAGGGGGAGAAGTTACCAGCCCAAGTCCCTATGCACTTCGACGACGCGTGTCTGTCATTCGGTGTAAATTAGTTTTTTCTGATTTTTTGCTTCTTTTTTTCGTTGAATATATCATCCTCTTCAAATAACAATATATAAATAACAAAAATGTTCAGATGTGTGTGAAATCTTATGGGACTTAACTGCTAAGGTCATCAGTCCCTAAGCCTCCACACTACTTAACCTAAATCATCCTAAGGACAAACACACACTCCCATGCCGGAGGGAGGACTCGAACCTCCGCCGGGACCAGCCGCACAGTCCAGGACTGCAGCGCCTTAGACAGCATATAAATATCACGGCAGCTTTTATTCCGTTCCAAAAGAGTACGTAATCTTACAATAAATTTTCTCACCCCACGTGCACGGACGTTGACAAATCAAAACGCAGATCTTATACCACTTGGTTAACGCTCCATTAAGGGCATGTTTCCTCCTGACGTAAGCTCACTAGACAAAATATTAGAGCGGCCTCCTTGCAGCGCTGTAGCGTCAAGTTTATCAACAGCGCAATGAGATGTTTAACACGCAGCGTGTGAAAGGTGTCGTTCCTGCGGCGTTTATCGTTCCATGACTTGAATCCACGTATTCAAGATACCAGGAATATGAACTGGGATGATTGTAAGGCCATTCTCGCTGACCAAATCTTGCCCTTTCTTCTACATCTTCGTGATAATGCTGGGGAGATTAATGTCTTCCAAGATGACAACAAATGTGTTCTCAGTGCTGCGCGCATACGTGCATGGTTTGATGAATACTCAGGTACTCTTTCGCACCTCGAATGGTCCTCTAAATCACCCCATCTTAAATATGTAGGGCATTTTGGAACACCGAGTGAAACAACCCACAATTTGGTAGATGTGCAGGATCTAATCCTGAATGATTGGCTTCGGCCGGATGCGGCATACCTGAAGAGACTTGTGAGCACTCTTGGAAGGGAGATTAAGGTTTGAAGTCCCATCGACATAGAGGTCATTACAGACGAAGCACAAGCTCGGAAAGTTTCCAAGGATGGGGAAATAGGCCGGGCCCTTTCAAAGGCACCATCCCGGTGTTTGTCTGAAGCGATTTAGGGAACCCATGGAAAACTATTTGGATGGTTGGACGCGGATTTGAACCGTTGTCCTCCCGAGTGGGAGCCAGTGTGCTAGCCGATGCGCCACCTCGCCAGGTGTGAACACTCTTCCTCGCCGATATTGGCACAATGTCTCCTGAGGGTGAATATTTTTGAGTTTTGTGCATAAATCAAGCAGCAAATTACTAGTATCGTTAGACCACTAGATATTCTGCAAGTATCCAGTCAGGAGGAAACTGCATTTGCGGAGTCTGTGTCTTTTACAAATACAACGACCATCATCAATTGACCAGTGCAACCACAAACTCGTGGTCTTTCGTTTCATGTTCATTGGACCGACGACATTACCTCACACGTGTGAACAAAGCAGCAAATAAACTAAAAAATGATGTTTCATAATTCCAGCTTGATTTTTAGTATCAATAATGGTCCCATCAGCGGTTGGTGGCCGCAGGAATTTCAGAAATTGGTAATTAATAGCAATACCTGTGGAATCGATCTATTGCAGTTCTGAATGCCATCACTTGTATATTCATATAGCTATACTTGTTTCGTGACACCACACAAAAAGCAAAGCTGCGAAGGACGGAGAAAATAACACCTAATTTCCTGCATTTGTTTCCTGTCATATCTGCAGTGACAGGATGTTGCGTTTGTTAGTGCGCATTACGTTATCTCTCAAAGTGTTCTGAGCCTTCATTGCGTCTGTAATCGTTATTGTTTCGTACTGTTTAACCTATATGTTGGAGATTTTGAACTCCCGCTGAGGAAAAATTGTTGGTGGGAGTTTCTTTTCTGCATCTGTGACGCCGGTCGCATTTCTGCTATGGCTGTCTGGAACTACTATATCTGCAATGGTAGTTTACAAAATATGCGGGAAAAATATTAAGGTAAATACAATAACTGAAATAAAATTAAACTTACTCATAGAACACATACGTAGATCACGGACTGATAGAATTAATATGCAACTAGAGAAGACTATGCCGATCAAAACAGTGAGTCTGCAAATAGCTAAATATAGTTTATGTAAAAAGAAGCTTACATCTACATGGTTACTCTGCAATTCGCACTTACGTGCCTGGCAGAGGGTTCATCGAACCATTTTCATACTACTTCTCTACCATTCAAACTCTCTTAAGGCGCGTGTGAAAAAGGAACACCTAAATCTTTCCGTTGCAGCTCTGATCTCCCCTATTTTATTATGGTGATCATTTCTCCCTACGTAGGTGGGTGTCAACAAAATATTTTCGCATTCGGAAGAGAAAGTTGGTGATTGAAACCGCCTTTGTTTCAGTGACTGCAACCCCAACTCGCGTAAGCGAGCTGCCCTTCGTTGTACTTTTTCGATGTCCTCCGTCAATCCTACCTGGTAAGGATCCCACACCGCGCAGCAATATTCCAGCAGAGGACGGACAAGTGTCACAAGTCGCAAAGCAGCAAAATGGTTCAATACAGCTTTCAAGACGCCCGACTTTAGTGGGTTTGTCGCATATTCTAAGAGTTCTGCCAACAAAGCGCAGTGTGTGTTTCGCCTTCCCCACAATATTATCTATGTGGTCTTTCCAATTTAAGTTGCTCGTAATTGAAATTCCTAGGTATTGAGTCGAATTGACAGCCCTTAGATTTGTGTGATTTATCGTATACCCAAAATTTATAGGATTTCTTTTAGTACCCATGTGGATAACCTCGCATTTTTGTTTGTTTAGTGCCAGAACCATTTGCCGCATCAGTTTTGAGGGAAACTATTTATGGTACGTTCTCGACTTCAGAGTGACGGTGAATGAGGATCTGCGAGCAAGAATCAGACCCACCTGGATGCGTTTCAAAGACGTCATTGGTGTTCACTGAGGTTATTAGATGCATATCCACCTAAAATAAAAGATATATCGCACAATGGTGAGGCTAGTTGCATTATATAGCACAGAATGTTGGCCCACGTATATAAGTCCTGAGTGTACTCACTACATGTCATGGAAATGCAAATACTGAGGAGATAATTAGACACTTATCTGCGCGGCAGCACCAGGGGTACAGCGATCCGGCAACTACGTGAAGTAGCTCCAATCAATGATAAGAGCAAGAATGGAGAATTCCGTATTATGGTCACTTCATACGGGCTCTATCTACTCCAGTCATCAGCACAGCCTTTCATATAACTGTCGAAGGCCAGGGACGACGCGGAGGACCTAAACTGCGATGGCTAGACACTTAAAACCGATTTAAGATAAAGAAAACTGAGTCACTAAGTTCACAGGCAGCGTTAGACCGTAAGAAGTGGGGTATATTGACCCAAAAAGCGGACCCTGCTCCATCGAGACGGCGCTCAGGAGGAGGAGGAGGAGGAGAAGGAGGAGGTGAAAAGAAGAAGAAGAAGAAGAAGAAGAAGAAGAAGAAGATGATGATGATGAAGAAGAAGACGAAGAAGAAGATTTATGGTAGGCCTGATAGTTGGATATTTCAGATAAACAGTGTGAATGCAAAAGGAAGAGGCTTCTTCCACCGAAACATATAATGAGTTTTAAAGAGCCCAAGATCGGCATTTGGTGTAATGACTGGCAGCTGCCCTTCAACATAAACAACCGTAACGTATTTTGTGTTAACCTATTAGTATATGATTACACGAACGTAGAACAATAGCCGGAAGCAGTCGCATCTATTAAACACCTGGGAGTATGTGTAATTACCAAACAAGGCGATTCGCAGGAAAGGCAAATGCCAAGCTCACATTTAATGGAATCAACCATTAGGACCAGATAGGACTGATAGATAAAACAGAGTACATCCAAAGAATGACAGCACGTTTCGACACAGTTTCGTTTAGTAAACACCACAGCGTCATCGAGATCCTCACCCAACAACATTGGAAAACGCTACAGGAGAGGCGTTGTGCATCTCCACGCGGTTTTGCTGTTAAAATTCCAAGAACGTACGTACATAGAAAAGTCTACTAATATATTTCTTCCTCCTACGTATGTTTCACGAAAAGCCCATAAAAGCAAAATAGGAGAGATTCGAGCTCGCATAGAGGCTTACACTTAGTGGTACCTCCTGCACACCGCTTCCGACTGGAACAGGCAAGGGGAGGGAGGAGGGGTACGGAAGGGGGAGGGGGGGAATAACAGCAGTAGACATAGTACCCTCCACCACACACCGTAAGATGGTTTTGGAATATCGATTGAGGTGCAGTTCAAAACGTTTCGAGAACGGATGAATAAGAAACAGAGAAAAGTTAAGACGGTAGTTTTAATTCATCACGTGTTCTTTGTACATTGCACATAATGTTCCTACCACTATGCGAAACTGTCAGTAAAGATTCTCTGAAGGACGTTGTTCAACTAGCACATCGCATTGGCTTGGATGTGTTTGTCGTGAAGGCGTTGACATTTCATGTGATTTTCTGCACATTTTCGTTTCGTTGTAGATTGTATCAAGAACACCAAGTCTAGTCACCCGCGATTATATTTTCCAGTAAAAAATTGTCCGCCTTTTGCATTTCAGTCAAGCCACGATAGGCATCCAGGCGTCTAGGTTTTAGTTCGGGAATCAAATTATAGGGGCCGAACTTTGCACAGATTTTTCTCTTCTTTTAATCATTGAGGGGAATGTCTTGAACAGTGCATTTAACCATTTTGCTCGTTTGGAACTTGTGACACAACATTCCTCACATATTACGACCACACGTCCACTACTCAATACTGCCTGCTCACAGCTTAGTGATCGAATGCGCATCTGTTGTTTAAAATCGTTAGTTCAAGCTGCCAGACTTAATACTGCGCTGAAGTCTCGGGACTTTTTGGACGGATAGTGAAGGTGAACATATGAATATAGTAACACGTCTCCAATTGACGGATTCCAGTGTTCTTGACCGAGCGAGGAGACGCAATGCGTAGCACACTGGACTCGCATTCGGGAGAACGAGAGTTCAATCCCGCGTCCGGCCATCCTGATTTAGATTTTCCGTGATTTCCCTAAATCGCTCCAGCCAAATGCCAGGATGGTTCCTTTGAAAGGGCACGGCCGATTTTCCTTCCCCGTCCTTCCCTAATCCGATGAGACCAATGACCTCGTAGTTTGGTCTCTTCCCCCAAACAACCCATACAGTGTTCCTGCACTTTGCGATAGAAACACAGTTGAAGCCGGTTACTATCCTACAGTATCTCGCAATGCAAGTAGATCATCTCCTTGCGAGACATAGTGCATATTCCAACTATACCACTACGAATAAATTCGGATAAATTCTCAAATGATCCGGTTATTATGATCTTAAAAATGGCCCTATTCTATATTAGATGAGGGTTTATACTATCTTTTACAACGCTCATACACGTCAATGAGTTATGTAGCTACATTTACTGTCATTTTTTGTTGACCCGCCCCGCCCCCCACCTCATATTACCATTTCAGAGTAAAACGCATTCCTTTCCGTTCTGACTGCATCACTCTAAGTTTCACGAGACGTTCACATTTTATATTGGCTTTCATGGTAGTCAAATTTGGCATACCGGTCACGGTATAAAATCTCCAAAGACAGCCATCTGCCACGATATTTAAATCTCGCTTGCGCAACAACAAATATATTGCTGGGACGTACGTTAACATTCATGGGAGAAGAAACCAAACTGCGAATCCGAATGATCGTTCGAAGATACCGATTCTCTCTCACATGATCACTCACATCAGCCTAATATGATGTAACTTGTTAAAAGCTTCACTTTTGCCGGTTGGTAATCGCTGCTGCATTTATGACTGTCCAGGTACAGATTTTGCTGCAGCAACAATATAAAATTTTGAAATAGTGGATGATTCATACAAAACATCAAACAGTTACAGCCTCTACCCAAAGTATCCTCTTCTTACAATGTACTTGTAGTATGCATCAATACCCATAATGCGCTAGATAAACCAATCATTAAAAGTTGCATGTAAGACGTACAAGCAATTTCTCTAACATGAAGTATTCAATCAATTTTGAAACGAATACACTGTAACCAATTAGACTTGGAGCAAATGAGAAACTGTATCCGTGTTTCTCTGATGTACTTCCAGATTAAAGCTTACCGCTAAGAACACGGCATTTTCATTTGGAAATTTAAACAGTACCATGCCCTCTGTTCTGACACATTCGCGTTAAGGGTTATTAAAGAAGAAAATGTAAATCTGAAAGAAAGGAAAGGTAGTGATTATTCTTTCGGCAATAAATAAAAATATTTGAGATGGTAAACGGCACGTATAATTTCTCCACTCAATAAAGAATACTTTGACTTTTCATCTTGGCGATTATATTGTGCAAATAAATATTATTATGAGTACTAAGCTGTCTTTCTTGTTAAGTGACCTGTGTTAGAGCAAGAGCCGATGTGAGAAACAAGAGAGAGAGAGAGAGAGAGAGAGAATGAACACATTTACTGAAAATTGAACATAAATTCCTTTATCTGCAGAGCACGATGGTCTTTACATTTACAGGTAAAATCAGTCTATCGCTGCACAGTTTCTGGTACGAGCCAATGTCCGACAGTGAAGAGGACATAAAGGCGGCCAACACTGCCATTAACTTTGACGTAAGTAGGTTCAGAAAATGTTTAAAAAGTAGACGTGGTCTTATGATTAGACGTAACATGAACGCCTGAGGTGCCCTGAGCACATATTTCATTATGAATTTATTCTTTGCTTTGCAATAAGTAAAGACCGTTTAATGGTTTTTCATGTATACATAATTAAGTCAATACGATGCTTACATGAACTTTGTGTAGTATGTACTATCTGTAGTTAAAATATTTACTTGGAAATCTCTTCATTTCAGTTTGGAATCTTTGCTCATCCAATTCTAGGAAAAGATGGAGATTTTCCAGCAGTTGTCAAGAAAAGGGTCGAAGTTGTAAGCAAAGAAATGGGCCTCAAAAGATCATTATTGCCCCCGCTGGATAAGGAGTGGATCGCTCGAATTAAAGGTATAATAAGCGTCCTCTATTTCTTGAATGATACCTTAGAATTCTTCCAGATACCTACCTTATAGTACACCACAATGCATAAAAGTGTAATTTATTTTCTTTACTTCTTTCCCTATGCAAGATCATAGCGACGTAAAATACTTCGTTCATTTCCGAGAACCATTAAACTTCTCTCGATATTAAATCTAAGAATTGAATTTGTGGTGGCTGAATATCTAAAATCGGAAATAATTTGTACTGTCAAAGTAGGCAAAAGATACTTACAATCTGACTGCTCGAGCTTCTCGTATCTACAAGTCTATGTAACTCTATTCTACGATAATTGACTTACCATAACTGTGGTAAGTGTGAATAATGTGACATTTACGGAGTGTTGTTATATCCCAGCACAATGACATGCTAGGTGAAGTGCAGGACAAAAGATTTTTGGAATTGTCAGTGCAGAAAAAACTCATATCGAAAGCTCACATTCTTTGCCACTTGCAGAAGCTGAACATAGAAGTAAGACACTGGTTTCCTGAGTACAATGTTCGCATTTTAGAATCAAGTTTTTAATCTATCAACCGTCTAGAAATTAATATAAGAGTTTAGGTTCAAAAAAAAAGTCTCGAAAGTAGTTCACCCCATTTTTCCATAGTGAAAATGACAAATTTAAAGTAGCTTTATATGAAAAGCTAGATTATTTCTCCTAATGAAAAATGGCAGGAAATTGAAATCTCTGAAAAATGCAGATAATCCTCAATAACCCAAGACGACCGAGAGTTCTATTTTTCCCCGTGAACCCCCTACCCCCAGCACCCTCACCCCTGAACAACTCCACCATACCATTTAGAATCCAACACGAATGCACTACATCATTTTCAGCATCATACAAATACCGAAACACTGCACGGCTGGCTTACAGGCTCAAATCCTGCAAAGTTAATTTTAACAATGCACTATTTTTAATTAATTTACACAAACTTTCGTAGTGGTAAATGACAAACGTATGACACCAAACGTTATTTTCCCACCACAGTACCAAGTACAAGAGACAACAATATCACAAATTTTACTATTTTGTTTGGGAATTTCGCACTGTTTAAGTAACCAGTGCGGGGTACAAAAGTGTGACGGGAATTCAAGGATTCATTATATAATTAATTTGTATCACTGGTAAGTCTTCTAAGGTTGGCGAATGTGACTTTCGTTCTTGTTCTGTTAAGCCGGCTTCAGGACCTGTGTTGGCCCTTGTCGAATTTACTGAACTCTTGTGAGTCATTTTCGTGTCACATCATCTTCCCCTGCCATTATACTTTAACAACTCTACAAATATATGACAACCGATGTGACATAATAAGAGCCACTTCATAATTATGACTTATAAATGACAATTGTATAACCCTTTACATGAAATAATTCATCTCTCATCTGAAAAACAATTAGGGGCCAACTTACCCTATGTTTAGTGATACACAGTCAGTGAAGTCATGCGCGCAAAGAGAAATCATGAACATCCTATGGGGAAGGAGCAGTGTTACCTGTTTCATGATACTAACCACTAAATGCATAATTTATCTTTGACCGACAGGTATGCTGAAGTAAGGCTCAGAAATAGGAGCCCTTGCACAGTGTGTATCTGGAGAATCCTACTACTGAGAAATTGTGAATGTTCAGTATGAAATATTTGTTCGTGTTTGGGGAGCTTCATAAGAAATCATTAGACAAATGCACTGGCGTTATGTACGTGCTACATCTTTTACACTTTGCCTTCACCCAATATTCTTTTACCTCACATACCAACCGTTCTTATTTTCACCATGACAGAGAGAACAAGATTATTCCAACGAATAAATTATCAAAAACATATTGTTCCTTCAGTTCATAATACTTCACAGACGGGTTCCCTTTGCTAGCGATAGTACAAGGGAATTTGCTCTTACGGGTGAACGGAAAATCTTGGTAAGTTCTGAAATAAGGAATTAGTTCCATACCTTAAGCAGCGTAGAATAATTGTTTGACGATAGATTTACTGTGTTACAAACGAAAGCAATCTTTGGTGACAAAACTTTTCGGTAATTCAGGACAGTTATAGAAACTGTGGTTTTAACAAGAAGATACGCGTAGGATTTTAGGACATATTCCTTCTTTCTTTGAAATTTGTGAGTAGTAATAAATATTTCTCTTAACACAGTGGCAACAGAAACAACTACAATACAAATGTAGTCGTCATTACATAGGATTAATCACTTAAAACTTACATCGCCAATGTTGCAGAAATGGAAAGTGCTACTGATGTGTGGTTTTCACATAATGGATTGGTAGTCAGTGTCTCGTATGGTTAGCCAATCAACAGACTGTAATAATACTTATGAAGTGTATTTTTTGGGCAAACATACAATTTTTTAAATGGAACGATGCCTATTGACATTAAGAAACTAAAACTGGGGTAAATTATTATGTCAATGGTGGTTGTTGCAGGATTCTGGTGCAAGTCGATTAAGAGATATCGTATTTTGAAAAGTTCCCACACCGACACTTGTCATTCAACCTGCGAAGTTGCTAGGTACGACGTTGTTATGTTGGCTTACAGTGTGCTTGTGTGTTCTTTGAGTGCATTCCGACTTGCTAATTAGTTCGTGCGTGGCAGCGCAAGCATTAGGTCGTGTGTAGACGATGGCATTTATCAAAGCAGAAAAATCCGACATGCTGATGGTTTATGGAGGATGTACGAAGAATGCAGGTCGTTCTTGTACGGTATATGCCGCAAGATATCCCAGTAGACGTCAAACATCTCGGCGGCGTTTTATCAACCTCTTCACCCAGTTATGTGAAAGTGGTAGTGTAACACCTATACAACGTAACAGAAGGAGACAAGTGACGACAGAATGGGGAGGGGAGGGAGGGAAATTAATGTTCTTGCTGCTGTTGCAGTTGCTCCGCACGTTGACTCCCACCTAATCGCACGAAGAAGCGGCAGGAGTCAGGCAAGTGTCCCATGCACTCTTCACCGGCATAGGTTCCTTCCCTATCAGATCTCTCCCCGTCAAGAGCTACATGGGAATGATTACGAGAATCGTATTAACATCTGTACAAAGGCCGTTCAAAAACTTTTCCACAGTCATCTCTAATTTTTTTTATTTTTGCAGGAGGAGAATGAAATTTTTTGTGAACATACTTGGAACATTTAGCTACACATTCAGCCTATTCAGTGTAGCCTCCATCAGCTGTGACGCATCTGGCCCAACGTTCTTTCCATTATGTAAATGCACTTTGGTAAAATTTTGGGGATTGACTTTTACACCATCGCTTGACACAGGAAATAAGGTGTTTCTCACTATCAAATGTTTTACAACGCAGGTGGGCCTTCAGACGACCAAAGGGGTAAAAATCAGACGGAGCTGTAGGGAGGGTGAGGAATAATTTTCCAACCCATTTTCCTGATTTTCTCCTGCGTCATAAGGGCTGTATGGGGTTTGGCATTGTCATAGTGTAGTCTGATGAGTTTACCCTGAAGCTGTGGTCTGTGGTTCTTGATGGCACGTCGCTGCTTGTCCAATGACAAACAGTAACGGCCCCGGTTAACTGTCGAACCAGGTTCCAAAAAGTCAATAAAAAAGACACCACACTGATCCCAGAAGAAGGAGCCCATCACCTTTCGGCCTGCTGTTGGTGAAAGTCTTGGTTTCTTCTTCCGAGGGGAACCCAGATGACGCCACTCCATGGACTGGCTTTCGCTCTCAGGTTCGGACAAAAACAACCACGTTTCATCCTGGGTGACGATGCCGTGAAAACACTGTTTCCACTCTTCAGTAAAGGTCTTCATGAGACCCTCCCACACATTCTTCCCCATCGTTTTCACTTATCTTGTCAATAATATAGGCACCCAACGTGCACAGATTTTGCTGTGCTCTAGTGACTGTACCAGTGATACCGAATGACAAACGATTCATTTCAGCAAGCTGTCGTGTCGTCACACATCTGTCATTTCGGATGATTTGATCAATGGTCTCGTTATTCGCATCACTCACTGCCGTCGATGGTCTACCGCATCGTGGATTGTCCACCTCTGCAACCACCACCTGGATACTGCTGCGATCCACTGTGTCCTCCCCATAAACAGGGAACAACTTCCTGTGAATCGATGTGGCAGAGTGATCGCCGGTCTTGAAGAGGAACTCCATCACAGACCGTTGTCGCAACCTGATATCTACTTCACGGTCCATTATGGCTCACCTGTAAACAAAAGAAAATACTTTCATATGCCAACTTATAGCTAAATGTTCCAAGTATGTTTACAAAAATTTCATTCTCTTCCTGCAAAAAATAACAAAAATGGAGACGACTGTGCAAAACCTTTTGAACACCCTTTGCACATGACCATTAATACAGGATGCTCCAGATGTCTCATATTTCTTGTTTAGTGAAGAAGCCACATTTAACCAATCATGGCCAGGTAAACCTCCGAAATATGTGCTAGTAGTCTGTTGACAATCCCGTTGGCTTCGTCAGGTGAAATATCAGCTTCCATGGAGTGCAAACGTGTAGTGTGGGATAGTCATCAGCTCATAGGCCAGTTTTTCATAGACCAAAAACAGAGTGCGCACAAGTATCTTACCCTCCCGACAGACCATCTTCCACAGATCCTCTGTAGACTAGGGGGAACCTGTGGTAACAACATGGTGACTGTCCAAACCAATGGTGCACCAAGTGCTGCAGCATGTTTCCACGAATTGTTTGCAAATCGTTGGATTGGACGGTGAGACCCTGTACCTTGGCCGGACCGTTCCCTGGATTTGACGCCTGAAGAGTTTTTACTGCAGGGAAAGCTGGAAGACGCTGTCTACTAGGACATATCAGCTACACCAAATGATATGCAACGACGAATTACTGCAGCCTGCTCAGTCACCTCCGCTGAAATGCTAGCACGTGTGAAGCAGTCGTTCTGCATCAGACTGGATGCGTGCATTGCCGCTGCTGGTGGTTATCTAGAACACAAGATGATCAGTTATCTCGTTGCTGGTCAGAATCCACAATACTATTGTATGCATTTGTGTTGTTCTTTATTGTGTGCTACCACAGGTATTGTACCGGTATCCGTGTGGGAACTTTTCAAAATACGCACGACTCGCGCTAGAATCCTGCAGCAAACACCACTAACATTCTAACTTACGCTACTTCACACTGTTAATGTCAGTTGGCTCCGTTCCATTTAAAAAAGTGTATTTTTGCACAAAAAATACAATAAGTATTTTTATAATCTGTCGATTGGCTGGCAATACGATCCCGTGTCTACCAATGCATTCTGTGAAAACCGCACAGGAATAGCACTTTCCATTTCTGTAACATTTGCAATGCAAGTTGTAGGTGATTCACCCTGTGTATTATTACAACAATAACGGTGAGGTCAGGAAACAACCAAGATTCTCCCAAGAGCTACGAAGCTAGCTGAAGCAATAGCTGATGCACAAAACCCAGCTGACATACGACCCCACACCTAATATCTGCAACAATTTATTGCGTTTTGAACAGTAAAACAGCATTTTTTCTGCTAATTTTAAAACTAACTCTCAACTTCTGAAAAACTGTACTTTTCGTGTAGCTCAGAATATGGATTTTATTCACCTTCCATTGTATTACGTGCTTTTGCTAACACATTCACATGAATTTCAAACTAAGATACAGAGTGGGTTATCATTTTCACTTCGACACTAAACAGCTTGATCCCACATTAACATCTTTTCTAACATACACTGACAACACGAGGACGCGCTATAAACAAAATATATAGAATGTTTACGTCGGAAAATCAAGTATATAATGCAGTAAGCAGCAGAAACTGATTAAACACGTATGAGAGATTTTAGCAAAATATTACCAGTCTAATCTGACATAATCTATAGATAATACATAAGTACATGCGTCGTTTTAAACAGAACGACATTGTGTATTATTGGTATTGTCAGATGAGCGTACTTATTTCCACCTTGTAGCTTCTGATTATGTGTAGGAATTCCAATAAAATTAGTTGATATTCAAAATAACTTAAATGAAGTACAACTTCAGTATAGTAGGTCTTATCATTAGTATATGAGACATATAGATTTTTGTAAGAAAAAGTAACACGCCTATTTGTGTTAGAATGCAGGGTTCTGTTTTTGTCATGTAAGGATGAACCTTTTGGAAGTTTAATAGAAAATCATTATTGGCAAGGCCCCTCTCTTCGTTGACACTGTTGTGCATTTATTTGTAAATGTTCTTTATGTCATCTATCATATTCATAATATCTCCCTTATCTCCATAGTGAAAGACCTGCTGGTTATTTTTAAAGTATTTCACAGTGTGTCTCACTTCGGCAATGTGATCGTAACCTGCTTAGTACCACAGTAAAATATCAGTGACAAATCATGTACATTTGTCTGGGTTTCAGTGGTGTATTTTCATGTAATTACCGTGTTCACAGAGGTAAAAATACATAGGATATCGATATGCACATATACAGTTGGCGACAGAACCGCGTACACAATGTAAAAAAGGGCAGTGCATTGTCGGAGCTGTCATTGTATTCAGGTGATTCATGTGAAAAGGTTTCCGAAGTGATTATGGCTGCACGACGTGAGTTAACAGACATTGAACGCGGAATGGTAGTTGGATCCAAACGCATGGGAGATTTCATTTCGGAAATCGTTAGGAATTTCAGTATTCAGAGAGCCACACTGTCAAGAAAGGGCCGAGAATTGTAAATTGCAGACATTACCTTTCACCACCGACGAAGCAGTGGCCAACAGCCTTCACTTAACGACCGATAGCAGCGGCGTTTGCGTACAGTTTTCAGTGGTTAAGACAGTTCGACGAAATTTAGTGTTAATGGGCTATGGCAGCAGACGACCGAAGCGACTGCCCTTGCTAACAGGACGACATCGTCTGCAGCGCCCTCCTGAGTCCGTGACCATATCGCTTGGTCTCTAAGACGACTGGAAAACCGCGACCTGATCAGATGAATCCCGATTTCAGTTTGTCAGAGCTGATGGCAGGGTTCCAGTGAGTGACAGACCCCACGAAGCTAAAGATCCAAGTTGTCAAGAAGACAGTGTGCAAGCTGATGGTGGTTCCGTAATGGTATAGGCGGTGTTTACGTTGAATGGTCTGGGTCCTCTGGTGCTGCTCAGCCGCTCATTGACTGGAAACGGTTATGTTCGGCTTCTTGGAGACCATTTGCACCCTTTCGTGGACTTCATGTATCCAAACAACAATGCGCCATGTCAGAATATTCTGGACAGTTCGAACGAATGACTTGGCCACCCAAATTGCCAGACCTGAAAATCTCATCGAACATTTATGGGACATAATCAAGAATTCAGTTCGTCCACAAAATCCTACACCGGCAACACTTTCTCAGCTATGGGCGGCTATAGAGGCAGCATGGCTCAATATTTCTGCAGGTGACCTCCAACGACTTACTGAGACCATGGCACATCAAGTTACTGCCCTATACCAGACAAGAGGGGCCCGACAAGAAATTAGGAGGTATCCCATGACTTTTGCCACCTTCGCGTGTTATAAAGTTCATTTCAGCCATATCATGTAGCAATCCACTTTTTTAAAGTTAGTGTAGCTTGTAGTGTGCGCAATACAGTCGAATAATGCTAGAATACTTCCTAAGTTCTCCTCTGGAATTACTTGTCAGAACCATACTAGGTTGACGATTGTTATTGCAGTAAGAAGTTAGCTCCTTGAATTTAATGCTGGTATTTACAAATATCGGTGCAGACGTTTGTAAAGGCCTCGTCGCTACTTCTAGGGAGGCCGAGTTATCACTATTGTTATGGTAGGCCAAGTTCGAGAGTTCGTGAAACGGCTTCTGGAGCAGCACACCGCTAAGACAATTTCTCCTTGCCACTATTACGGAGCTATGCCCCAGGGTCAGGTAACAGAATAAGAAACGAAGGTTCTACAACACTCCAACAAATTAGTAACAAAATCACGCAAATGAGTTAAAATGGTTTACTTATCTTTGTGACTAGTTGAGTGATCAAGTCTGCAACACTGCATGTAATATAACACAAAAAAGAAGGACCTCTGTGGCTAAGTGCAAATAATCGTCGGTAAGCTTCACAGTACATAGCAAATCCAACTGACAACTGTCTGCCCATCTCTAAGAGTCCACTATATGACGTTTCCTGTCTAAGTCAGCTGTGGACGATGATCTGTAAGCAAATGGGCGAGAGCTGCTCTTCTGCCTTCCGAGTAGGATTCTGACCGGTGCCGTCCGGTCATTGGCGGATTGTACTCGGCCGGCAATTGGCCGAGACGAAATCGATATCATCATCCTCAGTGGCGCTGGTGTAACTCGCAAGTGGCGAATCTCTATGGCACTGACAGCAGCTCGCATCTTTGCCCCTGTAGTGCTTTTGTCCTGGCTGTGTCTTGTTCGGACGACATGGTACTACCTGTGAATTTAATCACTGTGTCATGTTCAAATAGTGTTAATAAACTCAGCGGATCATTTGAAAACAGGACAATAAGTCAGTCAAGGAATCATTCACATTTACAGTTCTCATTTTACATGTGCCTCTTTAAGTCGATTTTATCTTAACACCTTTGTTACACTGCAGTCAAGAGAAATACGCGCTATAAATCACCGGGCGTTGCACAGGCTCAGAATTCTTTAGAGTGTCTCGTAAAATACTTAATCTACTTTTACGATTAACAGGAAAGTAAGCAGTTACCTTGTCAGTTGCTTTCTGAAAATGTAATTTAAACTTAAACCTTAGGCAAAATCTGTTAAATACGATGAGTCCAGTTACAGTTGTCTTCTTTCCTGACAATATCGGACAAAAACTACAACGGACTCATTAATATCTTTTGGAGAATACAACGGGATTATTCTAGATTGTAATATAATACGGTTTTAGGCGAGGCCCACACTGTTATTCGTTAAAATATTCCATTTATTATGCAACACCAAGCATATGGATAACACCAGGATATTATGCAATTAGGCCAGAAACTTTTAAGATAAAATGATATCGATGAATGAAGAGGACCATTGGGATATGCAAACGAAGTTGTAAAGAGATTTCCATTTTGAGAAACAATTGTTGGAGGTAAAGTGACTGGATTTTAAAGTGGGGTTACAGGAGAACTTTCAAACTAAAATATCATGACTCTCGTCTCCACCCAAGAAAGAAGATAAAACTAACGCTAACTGAAATATGACTACTACACAAGCGTCTAACTAAATGACTACACGTGTTGAGGGATTTATTAATTACGACTGATATTTCAACTGTTTCAGTACTTCTCAAACCCCTTCACTTGCTTAGCTATTCTGTACCTTGGAGTTGTTTGCATTTCACAAAATTAAATCATTGAAAATAATGAATAGTGCAGGTCTGACAAAGAATGTTTGCACGTAGTAGCATGCAAACGTGTCCGTGCATCAGTAATAACTATTATTTAATGAAAAATATTTGGGTGTATAAGTATCGGTAGATCTTCGTTATTATAGAGAGAGCTGTGGAGCAACAAGACGTAGGGTACCTGAATCGAATACAGGCAATAAATTTCGTAAGATTTCAGGGATGTTATTCTCGTCCATTCATCACAGAAAATATGGCGAATCGCTTCCACGATTCTCAATAAATAATATCTTACCGATTACTATAAATTCCGCATTACGGAAAGAGAAGAAGCTTGTATCTCAACGTAAAAATCATGTAAATACTTATACATAATTATAGAGCAAGCCCTTTTGGAGATGAACAGTCCTTTTACTCTTTTAGCTGTATTACAGGAACTTCTAGTTGAAGGGATGCTGATCAAAAACAAAACAAAAAAGGAGGGTTAACATTGATACCTACTTACACCCGTAAAACAATAGTATTTTTCTTCAAAAATAACGTTAGTACGACGCTTAAAGCCACATTTGCTCTTTAGGTTGCAACATTTATGAAAGAAAATGGGCGTCAGTTTTCTTGTCTTTTCCTCATATTTAATATTTTTCATCAATGTAAAAATACATGTAATATCCAGCATCATTTACGATGTATAGTGGTAGTAAATCTATATCGAACCTAAATCCCACAGCAATGTGTAGATAACATTCGTTCAGTCATAAAATGTACCTGTAACATTTTTTCACACAGATGTGAGGAATAAAATTCTGCGAGACAAGGATCTGATGATATAACATGCTGCATAGAACCTCTAGAGACGATTTTGTTAGTAAAACACTCTTCACGTGAAAAAACAAACCGTGTCAACAAAAAAATACAATAAGAACAAAAGCGCCGAGGAAGAAAGAATGGACAAGTCTCTAAATGACTGAAGTTCCAAGACTAAACCACAGAAAATATATATCCAGTGAATGAAAAGACAGTACAAATTCGTCTAGTGTGTTTCTGAGTCGATACATTGTTTCACCAATTCGCTCTTCTACTCATTCAGAGTTCATCTCCATCTATTTCCTGTAGCTTTGTGTCATATAGTGACCTTCCTTCGATTTCCGTTTAAGAAGACATTGATTTCTGAATTCGTCTTACTACCTTCGTTTTCTGTTTAAAAAGACCTTGATTTCTGAATTCGTCTTACTAATGCTTTTGAAACATACAATACCTGATGGAAACTATCCCTACACCCGTATATAATGAGGAAATGATCAATAGATGTTAATGGAGGCCAACCCATCAACATTAAAGGCGATTGGGGTATCGTGTTGTTAGTAGTCAAGCAATAACACCAGAATGAGTTGGTCAGGAGAGATTAGTAACTTCGGACGTGGAATGGTCACTGGACGTCACCTGAATAGCAGATCAGTTAGATACATTTCTGAAGTTTCGACTGTTGGTGATGCGATTGTAGAGTAGCAACGCGAAGAAACATCCATAACAAAACCAAGACCAGACAGACCTTAGTAGTGACGGACAGGCACCGTCGAGCATTCAAGAGGGTGGTTGGAAAAAAAAGAAATAATATTCTTTCAAGACAATATTTTCGGAAGAAGAGAAATTTGTTAAGATCTTATACAAATTTAGGAATTATATTCTGAAACAACATGTCTACAGCATAACTTTTTATAGAGGTGAAATGTAGATGACAAACAGTATATAGAGGAAGAGAACAGAAGTTCTTGAAATGTGGTGCTAGAGAAAAATGCTGACAGAAAGAATATCTACTGTAGCTTACTACATCGCAAGAGAGCTTTGTGGCAGAAACTAACTAAATGGGGGAATATATTGATGGAACACATTCTGAGCCACCAAGGGAAAGAGAAGGGTGGGGTGTTAAAACTATAGAGTGACTCCAGGCTTTAATTCATTAATCAGGTTCAAATGGACATAGGTCGCAGTAATTATGTAGAGATGAAGAACCTTACGCAGAATGCAGCAGCGTGGGGATATGCTAGGGATCAGAAACGGAGTAAGTATGAAGCCAATGTTGAGGGTTGCATACATAAGAAATCAAGGCGCCACTGTTATGGCAGTCTGTACTGGCTTCTCTGCGTCCAGAGTATGTCGGGTTTGAGTAGGGTCCCTTCCTACTCGTAGACTCCTTATCTCTTACTGAAGCGTGCTGGAGTGTAAGATTAGCTGTGACATAATACGGAAGTTGAGTGCTTGACCTTGCTTTGTTGTGGGACGCTGACAGGGTGAAAATGACCGACTCTCGGGATCAGATGGCACTAACAAGCTGCAAGGATCTTGGACTTTTCAGTACGGTTCATAACTGCGATTTCAAAAACGTAGCCTAGGTGCTCATACCTGTAGCAGCTGAAGTGCATTATGAAGCCGACGTGCAGGCTAGACTACCTCATCCGTCAACGATTAAGAATAAAGTTATTTCCATTGCGGATGCTGTTAAAAAGTTGCTGGTCCACAAGTTACTGCGCCTATTAGCGGAAATGAGTACTTCCCAAACTGATACAACTATGGCCGATGCCCGTAAAACAACCAACACTAATGTGACTGTATCCACTATTAGTGATGCGTGGCATATGGAGTATGGAGAACAGAGTATGGTTACCTCTCCCCCCTCCCTCCCTCCCTCCCTCCCCCCCCCCCCCCCCCCCCAGAACTGAATTAAGTCAGCACAGCACTTTTCGCTGCAGATCAAGGATCTAACATTCACTAGACGTTCTTTCGCTTGTCATTGTCTTAGCATCTTGCTCAAACATATCTTTAAGGTGGACTTTTTAGCATCGCAGACAGAATTAACTTAAGCAGCAGACTTAATTAACGTGTATAAAGCACTAGTAGGGTATTTTAAAAGTGTTGGTCTTCCAACCAGACTCAAAAAATCACTCAGATAAGAGATCGAAGACCGATGGAACACTTTGTTAGACAGTACGGGTTCAGCAGGTGATAATCTGATCAAAATTAAGCAGCTGCCCCCACAAAAAGAACTAAATACACTTCAGAATATAGATGAGCAGACCATAAATGAGCTTATCATGTTTCTCAATCAGAGAAGCTGGCGATTTTCTAGAACCAGGCAAATATCCTACTCTCCATTTGGTACTTCTCTGGCGGTATACACGTCTGGATGAGCACTTGATGGGCACTTGATGAATTACATAGTCATGCCAAGACAATACTTAAGTTAAGATTCAGAAGTTACATGGACGGAAAGAATGATAGTATTAAACGGCACTTATATCACAAGATCGTAACAGCTTTGTGTCCTCTATATCGTGATTTTTTTTTTATGCCGAGCAGTGAAGGCAGAGATAGTGTTTTCAAAGAGGTTGGTGCTCGGTGTATGAATATTTCAGGTAAGTGAGCAACTACCATATGTACGCCTATTATTCTACGCTCTTGCAACATAATTGTGAGTCAATGTTGGTACAAAATGCGACCTACGCTCTTTCTAGTTACTCGTGGTTCACACGAAAGTATACCAGACCCAACGAAATCGCCGCATCCGTTGAAGTTCCAAAGGTCTGAACCATGGGAATATATCCGCAAAAATTCGTTGTACCTCTCCAACGCCGCTTTAAAAAATGATGCAGAAGCAGAACCTGATAGTCTTGGAAGTTGAAACGAACATGAAAAGACAGTACCTTCTCTGGCACTTGTTGCTAAGAGCGTACTGTGTATTGCAGCCTCAAGCGGATCTATAGAGAGGAACTTCAGTGCTGCGGGTTTGGTAGCTGTCGAGCGTCGCAGTCGTTTGGCCTCTAATTTTTTGGATGTCATTTTATTGGTTCACGGTAACAATGATCTTTTAAATACTTATGACTTATATTAACTGACGCCGATACTATTCAGATATTTATGTAATACTATGATATAACGCTATTAAGATTTAATGACCATTTCGAACGGGCTCCAAGTAACGCTTAGTTTGGCGGACCAACGTCTCTCGGGAATTTCTTGAAGTTCCGATAACCAACAATACAGCATTTTCGCTTTACTCGTGACCGTCTTCAAATGACACCGTACCGGTTCTTCACTCATATAGCTAGTAACAGACATTTTAAAGCTTTGCGTAAGGTAAAATGTTATGCATAACATTAATGAAACGAGACTGCTTATATACAGGGTAGTCACGAACAGTCTGAAAGGCTTAGTGTGCTGAGAAATAATTGTTCAGAAATAAATTCAATACGTGGCGCCAATCCATGTTAATTAGCATTGAAGCCAGCCAACCAGGACGTTGCGCGCTCAAGTTCAAGCGGCCCGCCAGATACAATTAGTGTCAGTTGTTCTCATAACGTAGTTGATAACGCACGAGACTGCTAAGCCTTTGTCTGGGGTGAGATCTTTACTACCGTTCTATTTCGAATTACTGAATCAATCTATTGTTCGGTTTTAAGAAACCAAACGGAGAACACATTCGGCGACGCCGTCTATGGCGGACCGCTTGAATTTGCGCGCGGAACGGCCTGATTGGCTAACTTCAATGCTAAATAACTCGGAAACGGGGCAACGTATCGAGTTTCTTTCTTAACAATTGTTTCTCAGCACAATCCACTCTGCAATACCCTCACAAGCTTTTTAGTCAGTTTCTGACCACTCTGTATACTAACAGATCAAGTGCGTCAGATTTTATATTCTTTCTGTCACGGTAACTTGCATTCATATGCTAATAGTGAGTTGTGTGGCGTATCATTCATTTCTGTAATTTTTAGAAGGCCGTTGTACATTTAATTGAATATTTTGCCACTATTCAGAGAAACCACCTAATCCTCATATCCTGTTCTCTTGTACTGTTGTGTCAAATTCGGTAACTTGTCGAATGTGTCTGTACGTCGAAGTAATTGTTAGAATTTCTCTGAATAGGGAGCATATATAAAATAAATGTACAGCGCACTCATCGAAAACGTTATATTGAAATTCTCTCTCTCTCTCTCTCTCGCTCTCTATTTGAAACTCCGATAATGAAGCCATAGTCACAGTATATAGGTTTTTTATTTAAAAAGAAAGGGTTATAATACCGGTTTCAACTAACTAAGTCGTCATTTTCAAATCTAAAAGCATCAGTTAAAGAATATATATTAGTTGGAGATTATATATTCTCCAACTGATGTTTTTACATTTGAAAAGGAGAACGCAGTTCGTTGAAACCGGTTATGTAACCCTTTCTTTCTAAATAAAAAATTTTATATACTGTGACTATAGCTTCCCTATTTAAGTGTCAAATAAACTTTTAAAATAAATTATACATACACAAATCTTGGCAACGGCCTTGCCGCGGTGGGTATACCGGTTCCCGTGAGATCACCAAAGTTAAGCGCTGTCGGGCGTGGTAGGCACTTGGATGGGTGACCATCCAGGCCGCCATGCGCTGTTGCCGTTTTTCGGGGTGCTCCCAGCCTCGTGATGCCAATTGAGGAGCTACGCGACCGAATAGTAGCGGCTTCGGTCAAGAATACCATCATAACGGCCGGGAGAGCGGTGTGCTGACCCCACGCCCCTCCTATCCGCACCCTCCACTGAGGTTGACACGGCGGTCGGATGGTCCCGGTAGGTCACTCGTGGCCTGAAGACGGAGTGCTTTATATACAAATCTTCTTCGTCAGTCAGTGTATCTGTTAGTGAAAACCGTATCAAAATCGCTACAGTAGTTCCTGAGATTAGCCTCCACATGCAGACAGAAAACTGCAGCGTGACACTTTCATTTATTGTATGGGTAGACCGTCACGTCCGACCGTTGTGAGTTTAGCGGCAATTCCGCTAGTCCTCATTTCTTTTCCATGCTGGTGCAATATAGTTGTAGCCGGCGACAAAATCGACTGACGTGTTGTCGGTAACCTGGGCAGCGGCGGAGGCTGGGGAATGGAGTCTCCGAGGGTACGGAGACGGCGAATGCGGAGATGATGTCACTAGACCCGCTAGCGGTTTTAAAGCGAATTTACGGGGTTCATTTCTGAGACAAAATTTCTAGAGAGAATGGGGAAAGTTAGATTAACAAAGGAAAGCTAATCATACTCCCGAAAAAGGGAAACAGACAAAGAAAATGGCTGGTGAGGCAAAACAGAAATGGACTTAAAATATGAAGATTGAACAGGAAACCCTACACAGTAGAGAAAAATTCGTACTATAAGTCAAGAAATTCAGAGTTTCTCAGGAACAAATAGGAAACAGAAAAACAACAAGAGTCAAATTGCCTTACGAAAGAAAAAGATTTCATTCTGAGATAATCAGAGTTTTGGAGAAGTTTTATGGAAAAGAGAAATAAGTAGTTATCCTGTTGCGGCGCTTAGTTGACCAGAAACGAAATTTAAAAAAATGTTTCATTGAGAGGACCATGGTACTAGCATTACCTACAGATGGGAACTCGGACCGAAGTACTAAGTGATAGCCATGTAGTAACGGAGTGTGGTAAGTGCACAGGCGGTTAAGACAAACTTCACGGCTTTTGGAGACTGTATGGCGGTAGCCTATGGTTTTACCGTTTCCCACATGTCAAAGGTTATGATTGCTGACTCACAACAATGTGTCCCCGCATTTTCACACTCGGTAAATACATGCGGCGATATAACATATCGAAACACAAGTATATCGTTCTGTGGGTTCCCACATGGCTTAGTTACCAGCAGAATGACACATATTGGTACGCATGCGACAGCGTGTGCTACCCAAATAGCTCCAAAACGCCGCACATAAAACGGGATTTTTCTGGGTTCATACCTCGGGTTCTGTTGGCTATAGAGAGGTAGGGTCAAGTGTTTCGGATAGCTATTGGACTAGGATACATTTGCGTACCCAAATGAAGGCTCGCCTTACTGTAACTATCCTATAGTACAGGATCAAAGTTTGAACATTACACACGTCCTCCACCTCACCCAAATCGAGAAAATCCGTTGGTTCTTTTTTAATTATATGTGGCCTGTTGTGCGCCCTAAGGTGATTATGGAGGCACCATTTAGTCCAGGGAGCTTCCTGTAAAAACCCGGAAAACTTAGGTTTTGGGTACGAAAACCGAGCCGCATATTCCAAGTCGGCTGACCACAGCAAATGGCTGAAATTTTTAGAATATATTCCTACGATCGCGATATCAAACATCCTTGACAAATTTCTTGATATCTTCATCCGTTCAAAGTAACTCAACTTGTACATGTGAAATACCCCCGTAATTTCCGGGGTGAGGCGAAAACATAGTTTAAAAAGTAACGTCGCGCGGAGAAATATGCTGTAAAGTGTCTCCGTTATCGTCAGAAGGGTTTTGAGAGCCCTGTGTTGTGGTGCTGAAGCACATGCAAAATTTTTCTGAACGTACAATGCAGTCTGACGTATAAGTTAGTTCTGCGCTGTTTAAGTTTCACATAAGTATACTATCAAAATGGTTATGGCTCTAAGCACTATGGGACGTAACATCGGAGGTCATCAGTCCCCTAGACTTAGAACTACTTAAACCTAACTAACCGAAGGACATTACACACATTCATGCCCGAGGCAAGATTTGAACCTACGACCGTAGCAGCAGCGCGGTTCCGGACTGAAGCGCCTAGAACCGCTCGGTCACAGAGGCAAACTATCAAAATTTTACTTATCTACAAAGTTATTTTCATATGAGTGACATAATAAGCTGTACAGGGAAAAGAAGGGAACTAGGGGAAAAATACTCCTATCCGAACATAAAAAGGCAAATATGTTCCTGTTTTAACAGGCTGACTGAAAAGTGAGGTACCAGCTGCCTCATTCTACCTGCTCTGACAGAATTGCAATGCCATCATCGTACCTCAAAGTTTTTATTTCTTCTCCATGGATTTTAATCCCTACTCCGAATTTTTCTTTTGTTTCCTTTACTGCTTGCTCAATATATAGATTGAAAAACATCGGAGATACGCTAGAACCCTGTCTCACTCCCTTCACAACCAGTGCTTCCCTTTCATGCCCATCGACTCTTATCACTGCCATATGGCTTCTGTACAAAAGTTAAATAGCCTTTCTCTCCCTGTATTTTACCCCTGCCACATTCATAATTTGAAAGAGTCTGTAAAGAAGGCTATCAGTAGTTCTAATGGAATGTTTTCTACTCCTGGGGATTTGTTTCGATTTGGGTATTTTAGTGCTCTGTCAAACTCTTCACGCAGTATCTTATCTTCCATTTCATCTTCATCTACGTCCTCTTGCATCTCCATAATATTGACCTCAAGTACATCGCCCTTGTATAGACCCTCTATACACTCCATCCACCTTTCTGCTTTCCTTTCTTTGCTTAGTACTGGTTTCCCATCTGAGCTCTTAATATTCATACAAGTGGTTCTCTTTTCTCCAAAGGTCTCTTTAATTTTCCTGTAGGCAGTATCTATCTTACCCCTCCTGATATATGCCTCTACATCCTTATATTTATCCTCCAGCCAACCGTGCCTAGCCATTTTGCACTTCCAGTCGATCTCGGTTTAGAGATGTTTGTATTTCTTTTTGCCTGCTTCATTTATTTCATTTTTATATTTTCTCCTTCCATCAATTAAATTCAATATCTCTTGTGTTACCCGAGGATTTCTACTAGGCCTCGTCGTTTTACCCACTTGAACCTCTGCTGCCTTCACTATTTCATCTCTCAAAGCTACTCATTCATCTTCTACTGTATTTCTTTCCCCCGTTCTTGTCAATCGTTCCCTAATGCTCTCCTTGAAGCTCTCTACAACCTCTAGTTCTTTCAGTTTATCCAGGTTTTATCTCCTTAAATTCCCTCCTTTTTGCAGTTTCTTCGGTTTTAATCTACGGTTCATAACCAACAGATTGTGGTCAGAGCCCACATCTGCCACTGTAAATGTCTTACAATTTAGAACCTGGTCCCTAAATCTCTATCTTACCATTATATAATCTATTTGAAACCTTCCAGTGTCTCCAGGCCTCTTCCACGTACACAATCTTCTTTCATGATTCTTAAGCCAAGTGTTCGCTATGATTAAGTTATGCTCTATGCAAATTTCTACCAGGCGGCTTCCTCTTTCATTCGTTACTCCCATGCCCTATTCACCCACAACTTTTCCTTCTCTTCATTTTCCTACTATCGAATTCCAGTCCCCCATGACTATTAAATTTTCGTCTCCCTTCAGTATCTGGATAATCTCTTTTATCTCATCATACATTTCTTCCATCTCTTTGTCATCTGCGGAGCGCCGGCCCGTGTGGCCGTGAGGTTCTAGGCGCTTCAGTCTGGAACCGCGTGACCGCTATGGTCGCAGGTTTGAATCCTGCCTCGGGCATGGATGTGTGTGATGTCTTTAGGTTAGTTAGGTTTAAGTAGTTGTAAGTTCTAGTGGACTGATGACCACAGATGTTAAGTCCCATTGTGCTCAGAGCCATTTGAACCATCTGCGGAGCTAGTTGGCATATATACTTGTACTACCGTGGTAGGCGTAAGCTTCGTGTCTGTCTTGGCCACAATAATGCGTTCACTATGCTGTTCGTAGTGTACACGCGCTCCTATTTTTTTATTCCTTATTAAACGTACTCCTGCATTACCTCTATTTGATTTTGTATTTATAACACTATATTGACCTGACCAGAAGTCTTGATCCTCCTGCCATTGAACTTCACTAATTCCCACTATATCTAACTTTAATCTATCCATTTCCATTTTTAAATTTTCTAACCTACCTGCCCTATTACGGGATCTGACATTCTGTGCTCCGATCCGCAGACCGCCAGTTTTGTTTCTCCTGATAACGACGTCCTCCTGAATAGTCCCCGCCCGGAGATCCGAACGGGGGACTATTTTAACTCCGGAATATTTTAACCAAGAGGACGCCATCATCATTTAAGTATACAGCAAGGCTGCACGCCCTCGGGAAAAATTACGTCAGTAGCTTCCCCTTGCTTTCAGCCGTTCGCAGTACCAGTCCAGCAAGGCTGTTTTGGTTAATGTGACAAGGCCAGATCAGTCAATCGTCCACACTGTTGCCCCTGCCAGTATTGAAAAGGCAGCTGCTCCTCTCCAGGAACCACACGTTTGTCTGTTCTCTCAGCAGATACACCTCCATTGCGGTTGCACCCCCGGTACTACTATCTGTATCGCCCCACCAAGGGCAAGGTCCATGGTTCATGGGCGGAGGCGTCTAGTGTTATTCCATGTAAAACTGTGAGAACGATCTCGAAAAGTTGGCGAATCGTGTAACTGAGATGGTGAAACGGAACACGGGTACCAGACCGGCATTCACCAAGTCGGACGTGGGAAACCGTCTAAAAACCGTTTCAGCCTGGCCGGCATACTGGCCCATGTCTTTAATCCGCTGGGAAAAATCGATCTGGTGTCGGCGCCCCTCCTCGAATCCCGGAAGCGACGTGCTAGCCCGAGCGCGCGGCTACTCGGACGGGTTTCCTGTAATATTAACATTTTCTGGGGATTATCTATAAAAATGAGTTCCTGCTCTGATTTCATTTGTAGTGTGTTGTAGGTAAAAGATGTCGTAGTCGTAACTACAGACTCAATAAGTTTTGTATAAATGAGTTGTCCTTATTTCTCTCTGCGGTGAAACGAAAACGAAACGAAGTATTACAATGCAGTGCCTCACTTCAAACACGGGTACAAATCGTTGACGAGGTAAAAAAACAAAAAAACGTTAAGAATCTGAAGCCGAAAACAAATGAATTATTTTGTTTCCTTTGATAAAGGTCAACGTTAACAGTGTATTCAAGCAATAGTCGCAGATAAAACGCTTATCTTGAGCTAGAATCTTTGTAATTATTCACAACTCCGTAGTGTGACGGGTCAACAGTGTATACAGCGCGTATCTGACGGTTTCAGAGCTCAGGGGCGGAATTGTGAACAGGAGTGAAGCTGATGAGCAGACAGTGGAAAGCGATGTAATTGTGTCCTTGTCGGTATACGTAAATGCTCCTCCGTCGTAGCATAGTCAGTGGAATTCTGTATTGTTCCACGGAAGCTTATAGCATGTACAGTAACTACATTTACATTGGCGGCTCCATACGTATATTCGGCACGTTCACAATGGATATTGCAGTTAGTTACCTGATCCACTGCTCAAGTCCACAACAACAGTTATGATGTGGGACGTGTCATTATTTTTACAGTAGCTACAAATGTGATTAAAATTTATTCGTTACTGCAAGCTGTCCATTTACAGATAAGCAATTAATGAAAATCTATAACACTATCAAACCATGTTCTCTCTCTCTCTATCTCTCGCACACACACACACACACACACACACACACACACACACACACACACACACACATGCTCAATAGATATTTTCTGTAAAATAGCAATATTTTTAATAACAACAAGTATAATTGGTTTTAGAAAGAGCTGTCTTGCCTGTTAAACGTTTTATTTAATTTGACAGGTTATTATAAAGTTTCATAACTGCGTAAGCCATTCCTTTCTAAGCCGAATGTAACTTTAATTATAAATTGCATTGTGAGTTAGTTTTCTTTGTGCTGTTCAATTTGCGAACGTCGCTACCACGGTTCACCTGCAGAGGACTGTTCATAATAAACGTTATTTGAGAATAACAGTATTTTGTATGTAGTTTTGGTATTCATACCTTCAGGCGCCCTTGTGCCCGTGGAATGGAAAACTGAATATAAAGGCGATTGTTGACAACATGAGGGGGCAACAAGCAATGGAAAAAAGCTGAATTAAAAGCTGTGGATGTGTGTCTGCAGGACATGCAGCCTTCTAAAATATTTTCTTGAGCATAGCCCTATTCTCAAAAGTTGTGGAACTAATCACATGTTGTACAACATTTGTCGATGTCGTTGTTAAATGAATATACGCAACTGGATAATCTACTGTGAACATAGAATTGACTGAATTGTAATTCCGAAGACTGACTGTAAACAAACACCAACAGCATATGGAGACAGAGGAACTAATGAATGTGTGAAAGAAGAAGGAAGCCAGTTCACGGAAAATATGTCATTTCGCAGTCACAAGATATGAAGGAAGTAATACGTGGAAAATTCGCAGGAATATATCTGTTGGACTATATCATAAGTGAACAAAAATTCAAGGATGAAATACTGAACTACATACACACCCATCGTTATCTCGCCTCATAATATGGTAGTCATTCACAGTACACTGAAACTAAACAATATTAAGAAAAAGAAGTTTATCATAAAAGGAAAGTAGCAGACTACTAAGGGTGAAATTAAAAGCCAAGAATGAAATCCAAAAGCATCCCAAACTCACAAAATCAGAATGGATGAGAGAGAAAGAGAGAGAGAGAGAGTGATATGTGTAACTTAGAAAGCGATAATTGAGAAAAAGAATCGGCTCGGCGTGTAGGAATCGAAACTGTAATTCATGTCGTAACAAGCAATTGTTGTCTAAACCTAACAGTAATTATTAGATTATATTTTCTGACGTCGTTATGTTGCAAGTGTTATTTTCGACTATCGGTGCTTCTCACTTTTCATCTTTCATTTCTCCCTACTATGTTAGGTTCTCTCCGGAGTTTATTGCTTCACAGACACATCCTGCCGCACACTCGGCGGCACCTTTCTTTTACCTTTTAATTAGGTAGATCTTAGAAATTTTATTTCATGTTTAGATGACCGATAGGCATTTTGTCTCTAATTTAGCTGCCAGATTTCTATGCTAGACGTAGAAATACTTCCAGTCTTAAAATAGCAGAGTTAAACGTGCTTTTGGTACGTGATGATAGTTAATATCCCGCACGTTTCGATGTTTGATAGTTAAGTACCTAGCTCTATTATTTTCTTATATTTCTGAACTTACTATTTTTAAATGAGAGTCCTGACTCTCAGTATTCTTCCTTCACTTTTGTAGCACCTAACTAACTTCATTTTTATCTATGGCTATAATAAGATGTACATTGACGATGATACTGTTACTACGAAGCTACAATTTTCCCACCACACAAGACCTTTTCCTCCAACTGTTGAGAGTTTGTTACAAATAGGTAAATGTTGCATGAACGCCATAGAAAATCTTTACTGAAAATTTATAGAAGCTTGTCATAGCTCGGAGACTAATATTACAGCTTTAAAACAGTAGTACAGCCTGTATGATATTGCTGCACAGCTGTACCTAACGTGTTTCACATTTCTGCAGCTAATATCGTTATCCAAAATTTATTTTTTGAAACGGTATCACAGGCCATCTGAACCTCCGGTAAGGCCAAGTGAGTATTTCTGCCTTTAGGGGATTGTTTTTTCCATGAGATTTCGTAGAAGTACAATGTACGGAAGTGTCGGATAATGACAGCTAAAAATATTAATGGAACTCGTTATTGTAATTACCAACTGCAAATGAATATAAGACATGCCTGAAAAGTACGATATCAGCATGAGCCTGCTAAGCCTGGCCATGTTCTCCTCGCTGACTCTTTTCCCGTTGGTGCAGGTACGGCAGACTTCCTGGGCGTTAACCACTACACGACGCGCCTCTGCACGCCGGGCCCTGGCGGTGTCAACATACCTGACTCCGGGGTCAGCTTGCACATCGACCCAGCCTGGCCTATCGCTGCCTCAGCTTACTTAAAGGTAAGAGAACATCACTGTTTCGTGTGCATTGCACCTGTACTTCTTTTTATATCTCTACCTCCCTAACATTGTTCCAGGTTGTGCCCTGGGGATTTCGCAAAATCTTGAGATGGATAAAAGATGAATATGGGAATCCACCTGTAATCGTGACAGAAAACGGCTTCTCCGACAGAGGAACTTTGAATGATATCGACAGGATAAATTATTATAGAGTAAGTAGCATATCTACAACCTGGAATCTTTGCGCGTTTGAGTACGTGGGTGCGATATCAAATGTTCGTGGTCTTTTCCGTCTTAAGGAGAGGAACTTTGTTTAAGGGGGGTAGGACGTTAAAAGGGACGACTTGGAGTAGGAGAGACACCACACGAATTTTTAATTTCCACTGTCTATAATTTTAAAAATAAATTCATAAAACTTTTTCAGAATGACCAGAAAGGATTCAGGATTTACACTTATAGTGGTGGAAGACTAAAAATATAAGAAATAATTTATTTTTTTACATTTGTATTTCACCTTTTTTCACTTACCATTGGCTGCATATGTTGCTTTAGGTACATTTTTCTTCACAAGTAAGAGAGATTCTTTGATGAATTTTGCACAGCATACAAACCATACTTACAGGTGTATGAAACTCTAGAATGTTCCAAATCTATTAAAAACTGTGGTAAAATTGAGGTAATTAACTATAAATTTTGAGTTTTTTCTAAACATGAAGTTTAAAATGTAATAGCACATTCATTTTTTCATAATTAAATAATTTCTAGAGTTTCATACACCTGTAAGTATGGTTTGAATGCTGTGCAAAATCCGTCGAAGAACCTCTCTTACTTATGAAGAAACGTGTACCTATAGCAACAAACGCAGCCAATAGAAGCGAAAAAATGATGAACTTTCACATGTAAAAAAAAATTATTTTGTTATTTTTTTTTGAACTTCCACTGCTATGCTTGTGAATCCTGAATCCTTCCCGGTCATGCTGACGACGTTTTATGAGTTTATTCGTAAAAGTATACACAGTGGAAATTAAAATGTCCTGTGGTATCTCTCCTGCTCCAAGACGGCCCGTTTGACGTCCTCCACCCCTTAACGCCAGTCATTTAGTATTCGTGCCTGTAAAGACATCTGAGGAAAGACATTAGCGATCTAGTAAGACAACATGTTCATATTATCTAAATCTAAAAATGCTGTAGACGTTCAGAGCTACGCGAACTTCCAGTGCTCAGCACTAAAAACATGTCTAAATTTTTCCGGCGCTAATAACTGTATTTATTTACAGTTTACATGAAATGATTTATAGAATGTTATTTCCCTCCTTCAAGACATCAGTGAATGCTACTGTCACTTACCTCGAAGTAAACACTAACTTGTGTGCCATATTTCAGTCACCTAGGCAAGTCATACCGCCCACAGTTTCCTTGTTACCAGACAGACTAATTATTGATGAATTGGAAAGTATCGCACCTACTGAAGCAGTCTTTTTGTTAGATTTCTCACTTTGTCTAGTCTAGCATGTATCTTTTCATTTCATATTTTTCAGATCCATTTCATTTGTAACACCATGGTACATAATAAAATTTAAAACATTTGTAGCCTCTTGTTCTCTGATTGGCTAGTGGCCATTTAATGCCTTCATATAATGCTCTTCTCGATATAAATTAATCACATCAGTGGTTGCATCAGTAAGTTTCCTTTCAGGAAAATAACTTTCTTCAGCTGTCGTTTTACGTATTCATTGTTTCCTCATCTTTTGTAATTAAGGAGATCCTCACCTACCCATACTTCATTTTCCACTCTTATGGTATTTAGGTACTTCTGTTCTTCATGTCTTTTTCGTTATTATCTTTATTTGTTTATAGACAAATTTTATCTTTAAATATCCTATGTATTTATTTTAATAGATTTTCTGGAACTTCATTATTCTCAGTCAAAAGAGCAGTGTCGCTGGAGAAACTTGGCAAGAATATTGTTTTCCATTTACACTCGTGCCTCTTCTGTCCACACGCGAACAGCTATGGCAATGAAAAGCAGGTTCTCACATTCGCTTTAAAAAAAATAGGAATAGCGTACTAATTTCCGAGGTTAGTAACATTTTTCGTAATTGCTGCACCTTTATCACTTGTTCTGGTACATCATGAAGATTTCTAACATATTAATGATGATGATGTCCCATACCCAGAGGAGCATAGGAGACGATGCGGGAGATCCGCGTCGCTGTACTAGGCAAGGTCCTAGCGGAGGTGGTTTGCCATTGCCTTCCTCCTACAGTAATGAGGATGAATGATGATGATGATGAGGACGACAGAACAACACCCAACCATCTCGAGGCAGGAAAAATCCCTGACCCTGCCGGGAATCAAACCCGGGACCCCGTACGCGGGAAGCGAGATCGCTGCCGCAAGAAATAACATATTATTTATGTTTTATGGTGACAAGAGCTTCCCTCTGCTGCTACATCTGTTGAAAAAGTATTCCCATTTTTTAATTCTTAATTACTTAATTCAGAGTCAGATTATTTACAGGAATGCTTTCCATTCTGTTGCAAAAATCTCCTGGTGACACAACCTCAGTTCTTCTATATGGCTGTCAGCAAATTATTCTACGAAGCAATAGGGCCGTAGGAATTGGTAATCGATTCGGCTACCGTTATCGTTTCTGTTTGTGTCTATGTCACTGCAGGTATGAAGATGATACTCTTACGGAAATCTTTTTTTCCTCGTTTGACTAGTCGTTCAAGTATGGCTGTGTGTGTCACAAACGCCTTCATAATTTGAAATTAAATTCAGAATGTAGTATACTAGGTGTCCTGTTTTATACAACGGTGTTTCTCGTCTTCCATACGGTATTGATTATACATCTTCTTCTCATTTTTTATATTTCTTCCTTTCATCAGTAAGTCTGTGTTTATTTTCAATTGCCCCTCGTCTTTCGATCACTTTCTCCCTTGGCAGCAGTTTTCTTACGGATACAATTTTTTGTTAACCCCATACAGTCGGCTCAATGATCTCAATGTGGTTGTTAGTACTCCTTTTTATAGATAACAAACATAAGTCAACACTGTTGGTCATTGATCTCTGTCAGGCTAACTTCCTTCTGTTGCATCTCTTATTTGTCCTTCCATGCTTCGTTCTACTGTACGTGACTACTCTGTCATGCCCCGGATAGATATCGTCCAGTTCGATGAAAGCATGAAAAAACGGTCTGATGACGAACTGTAAAAAAAATTCGAAACCGGTATCGGCACTTTTTGAATAAAGTAACCTGAAACAAATTTGTGGCTGGTTGCTGCACACCATTAACAATTTATTTTATATAACAGCCACGATCTCTAACCATGTCTGCAGCTGACAAAACTGCGTCATTCAATTTTGGTCTGATCTCAAGAGTACTATTACTAACCTAATTACCTCACTGATTTTCTGCGTTTTGATTGAACATATGGAACTATATGACACATCATTTTCTTTCCTGATACACAGACAGTATTTTAATTTTGCAGAGTTACCTGCGAGAGCTGTCGACAGCTATTAATGAAGATAATTGCAATGTCTTTGGATATTTGGTATGGAGCTTGTTGGACAATTTTGAGTGGATTCGAGGATACACGTATGTAAAAATAAAATAAAAATATAACTTTTACTCTTGTTTGTTTCTAGTCAAATGATATGAAGATTGTACACTCTGTCATTTGCATAGAACACGTTTATTAGAACTTTGTGTGGGTGTTGTGTGTTTACTGTGTTTCCATTTTCTTTATTTCTTTCTGGATTTTCTAAATAATACCAGTGTTATTTCGTGATATATAACGAGACATTTTGTATACAATTATTAGCCACATTTTTACATATTAAACACTTTGTCCAGTTTAGGCTACAGTCATTACTGTGACTCACGTTTTGCTCCAATGTTTTTTATTTTTTACTTCCGATTCATCGATGCACGCCATCATGGTCGTCATTTCTGTTTGTAAGTTTGTATATCTGAAGAGTTACTTTCTTGCTGCAAAGGATACCTTAAATTTAGGGTATTGTAATATTTATCGAATGACGTTCTGTAACAAGCTTTGCCTAATATTGTGCATATATTCCATGTGCTAATATCCAATCATGAGAAAATTGGCAAACTTTAGCAGTTGTCGAGGGGAATTGCGTATCCTCCTCAGACACATTTTTAAATGATGACAATGCCGCCATTAGGCTGTATGTTTTTTTATTACTTCTACTGCCGCCATGGACGATAAAACGTATGGCATAACGAACAAATGTAAAAAAAACGCAACTGCAAGAGCATTACTTACGATATCAGTACACGCCAGATATGTGTACATATCGTCAAAGTATTACTTCTTTCTTTGTTGTTATATTAGTTACCCGCAAAGGGGTGGACTGGCACCGTATAAAACCGCTCTTCAGCCTAAGGTTTTAACACATTTCATAGATGTTTTAAAAAATAAAAAAAATAAAAACACGAAAAGGAAGGTGTTGATAAAGTTGTATTTAAGAAGGGAAATCAGGAGTTTAATGATGTTGCTGTTCTGCCGTATTTTCTTCAACGGTACGTAATTTGACTGGTGTAATGACATTTTTTAAAGAAATGTAACAACGTGATAATGAATAAAATTATTGAATTTACGCAATGTAGAGGTAACCAAGAGACAGACGCACAGATATTATTTTATGATGTACAACGTTTAACAGAGATATCTGAGGCAGCATTTACTCCTAATTATACAGAATGATCATTTTAGTTTGTACGATTTATCAGGCGTATTAGTATTTACGGTAATGTCTAAAGCTAAGAATTCTGCGAAGGTAAGTGTTGTTGCCGCTAAGCATCAAGATAGCAGATCATGTTAACAGACAGGCTCAATAAAAGCTGTAGAAAATATCAAACAATGTATGGGTCAGTTCTTGGAAGGAAATTCTGGGTCACAGGCGCGAGGTTGTCGCTCGTAGAACAAGAATTAGTTTTACGATACCTAATCAGTTATCAGGGTCTGGGTAAAACCTTGCTACTAAGGTTATCACTTGTCCCTAGAGGCGCTAGTGCATCTGCCTGTGTTCCTGAAAGCCGGGCACCAGTACCAACGTCATTTACATAGCATTCTTCAAAGTTGGGTTAAACGGTCAATGAGCTGAAAGGAAGGAAGTGCGTCACTAAGGCCTCGAAGTCAGTGTGATTGTCACTACCTGCCATAATTCGCTGGCATATGATGCACTGTGTTGCATATGCGCTTTTCCTTTTGCCATTCTGAATCTGTCAATGGCAATGTAATTAAAATGGTCTGTTGCATACGTGCACCTTGCATCCATTACCGAACTGGCTCCATACAAAGGCTCAGTAATAATGGAGTAGACAAGCGAGACCTGCTCACCATATGCATCCACAACTCATTTTAAAATATTAAGCGCTATAGAAATAGTTTTCAGGTCGGTCGCATGTGACAGTCAACACGTTTCTAATCGAAAACGGTTGTCAGAGACCACAAATTAAATGTGAAATGGTGTCACTCATTGTCCGTTCTGAGCGATTAAAACATGACGCGTAACGTTAAAAACAACAGACCTTTTAATGAAAAATAGCAAACCTATTTTGCCTACCCAGTTCTGTGTCTTAATTATTTTACACAGTCGGCGTGTCATTCTTGCTGGAGGCTTATCAGTGGTGGAAAGATATCTTTTGAAATCATATTGATAATAATTAAAAACCGAGCGATGTGGTGCAGTGGTTAGCACACTGGACTCGCATTCGGGAGGACGACGGTTCAATGCCGCGTCCGGCCATCCTGATTTAGGTTTTCCGCGATTTCCCTAAATCGCTCCAGGTAAATGCCGGGATGGTTCCTTTGAAAAGGCATGGCCGACTTCCTTTCCTAATCCGATGAGACCGATGACCTCGCTGTTTGGTCTCTTCCCCAAACAACCCAACCCAATAATTAAAATGCTACCTCGTTTCGAAAATCTAATCAAGGTGATTGCTGACCATGCGCTCCAAGGCCTTTCTGATGCAGCACATGAGGACAACACACCAACTGTTATATGGCATATACTGTGCATCCATGCCATGTTTAAGGAGAGAATTTACAACAGCATCTTAAGGTAGTTCATTGCACTATTTCTTACATTAAGTTAAAAACATGGAAGAGGATTCCGTAAGGATACCCAAATAAATGTTTCAATCCTTGACTCTGCAGAGAACGTCCAATCCAGTTCCCTAGTAGAGGAAGGGACAGCTGTGAAGTCCCAGAGTCCTCTCTCAGTAGCCGCTATGGAGCGACAGGAAATTGATTCCCGCCTAGCTTTTCATGAGTTTCGTGTGTTTACAGCTAATTGCTACGCCATGGTGTTGGAACAGAAATAGTCCTAGGACGCATTTCTTATACTGGAACATTAACATAGTAACTCCCACCCCCTCCTGAAATACCCTTTAAGTCTTGGTTTGGAGGAACAGTTGACTTCAAAAAATGTTACCATTTCCACGTTTAGTTCTAAATTACGCAACGGCGTTTGCACTCGCCACCAAAAATGCTGCTGGGTTCTTTTTAGTTTGTATTTGAATCTACGTAGAGCCGCACGTTTGCCCATGGTCGTGGCGCTGCTCGTTCCAGCAGAGTGTACAATGTTTTCGTACTTGTCACGAACGTTTTGGAACGGATGCATCAAAACCTCGGTGTATCATGGTCTCAAAGTGAACCACCCATTTCGGGACTCTCTCTCGACCTTCATATACCCTGAGTGTCTATTTCAATGGCCTTCTTTAGTGGACTGTTTGATCTCTCAGACTATGGAAATCGGGAAGTGCTCACTGAAATACAATCCCTCAACTCCTTCGCACTTAACAGTAGTCGTAAAGGCTTGCCAGTTTATGTAAGGATTAGCGACAGAGAATGGCATCCTAGCAATATTTAATTTCTTGCTCTACGTTCAGAACAAGTTTTCTGACAACAATAGGCCCTCTAGAGCTTGAAGCTGAGAACAGATGGTAGCTTGAGCCTCACAGAACACGATGTGTATCCGTAGAGAGGCAATGAAAGGGAGGATTCCGAAACGTTGTTAGAAGGCTGATAAAGGGAACTTGTTATAGTCATCTTAATCGACCATGTACAAACGCAGTAAGTTTATTTAACTGACAAGAATGGAGGGATAATGCGTCGTAGCATCGCATATGAAGGAAGGAAGAAAGAAAGATTCGGTTTAACGCCGTGTCGACATCGAGGTCCTTGGAGGCGGAGAACAAGCTTTGATTGTGTCGACAATGGGGGAAGAAAATCGGCCGCGCCCTTTCAGAGGTACCATTCCGGCATTTGCCTGGCGTGATTTAGAGAAATCACGGCAACCTAAATCTCAATGCCCGGACACGGGTTTGAACAGTCGTCCTCCGGTACGCGTGCGTTTGAAGATCTCCACTACAATTCAACTTTCTCACCATTCGGGTATTCCTTTAACCGATAAGTAATGGTGTTTCAGACTCTTTAAAACCAATTTTTCCGAAACCGAGCCTCCCTGTTGGAAATCTATAACGGCTACGTGGGAAACTGAGGTTTTTGGATCCATCAGATGATTTCGAGCCATTCTTTTGGTGTTTTTATGACTGAATTGTTGTTCCGATGTTTTTATTTTCACGTTGACGTCGGTGGTTTTCTTTTTGTGCCGTTTATTGCCTTCTTGCGTGATTCTGATGGATTTCGTTAATGTTTTACACCTTAAAAGATGTAATGTGCGCATGTGTGATCGTACGGGTGTAATTGCCTTTTTCATAGGGAAAAAGCTAACTTTTTTAATTATCTTTGCAGCTACCTACTCAGAAGATGCCATGGATGTAGATGACTGCAATTCTTTGTAAGCCTGCTTCGCCTCATCTTAAGGAGCTTGTTTTCTCCCCTGGAGCTCTTGTCTGTATTTCCTTTCCTCTAACACCTGGTATTCACGAATCTATGTGTCCGGCCGTCGGAGTAGTTCATGAAACACAGCTGCAACGATCGTGCACACGCTGAGTTGTGAATACTCTGTCCAAATTTTCTGTATGATGATCAGTCTTTCCACGAGACCTTTGCGGAGGCGTAACATTCGCATTTATAGAGGCGCCGACTTACTATGTTCCTCTAAAACAAGCGAATGAAGTGTTTTTATAAGTGCCGTATCCTCCAGCTTGCCATTCACCCTGTTCATTATGCATCTCGTCCCTTCATACCTTTTATGATCATTATGCTTTAGTGACATTTATCCTCAAAAAATTGTTGGATTTGAGGTCCGCCAGTTATGCAAATCACCGTTCTTTCTCAGTACCCAAACAGTTTCGGCTCCACTGTGCCATCATCAGTGGGCTTTCGTTTTTATTTATTCTGAAATGTGAACATTTTTGTTAAACGATTATAAAATTGTGTGCATCTTTAGTTCAAACAACAGATCGTTTATTTTTGTAAATACCTTTACATTTGGTGTGCATGAATTTTCTCGATCTCTTGTGTGTTAATTACTACCAGTAGCTTGTCATCTGCAACCAAACGATATTGATGAGAAAGTTTTTTGTTGGGACTTACTCTATCTTCTAGGATGTAATTTGGTTTGTAGCGATGTTTTCACGCCTATATTCGTTTTTACTGTCGAAAGTATATCGTTTGTTTAGGAGTTCGTTGCAATGTTACACTCGACTCGGATTGTGCTGACGGGAAGTATGTCCACAGCATGATCTGACTTGTAAAATTTACTTAGATCCTCCTTCAAAACCTGCCCTTTTGTGATACCCAGCAGGCACCCTATTGAACCTTTCTGGTTAAAGTCATTCGTTGCATTCACAGTCCTTATTTCAGATTTAAGTGTATTGGTGTTCGCACGTAATTCAATACCTTTTCAAGACTGTTTTAAGACTTCGTTTAAATTGTCGATATCGTATGCACCCGGTTCTATTCCCACAATATCTTTCTCACCATTAATATCCAGACGCAGTTTGTTGTTAGTCTCAATGATATTTGGGACGCTGTTGTACATCTCCAGTCCAATCAATGCAATACTCCATTCACCATCGCTCAAATCAATTGGCGGGAAGTAATTTTCATGCAATAAAGTGATAGTTCTTTTAACTGTACGACATTGCATCTGAACCTCAACTGTTGATGGAATGTTTAAAGCTCCTCCTTATATAGCATGCTTCTTCTTCTTTGCAAATGTCAAGAGAAACGTCATGCATAGATGTCCACAGAGGTATGTATTAAAGTCCTGACGGTTCACTCCCGTGTCCGGCCATCCTGATTTGGGTTTTCCGTGATTTCCCTAAATCATTCCAGGCAAATGCCGGGAGGGTTCCTTTGAAAGGGCACGGCCAATTTCCTTCCCCATCCTTCCCTAATCCGATGAGACTGATGACCTTGCTGTTTGGTCTCTTCCCCCAAACAATCCAATCCAATCCAAACTCCTGATAGCACCGATGATTATAGAATACACGTCTTCTGTGAGGGAAGTATTGTTGTAATTGTTCTGGAGGTTGCAAGTCACCAAACGAATCGAAATATTAGATGGTACCCGCATTTTTCATAACATGTGATACCTAGTGGGCCCTCCAACAACATCTAAATTCACAATGCCACGTTCACCAGTTTTCCACATAGTCTTCGGTAATGTATCCTGCATAAACACACCACGGACTCTTGGTATGTTGAATTTGTTTCTAACAAACTTAAGATAATCAGTATTTATGAGTGGTCGATCTGGCAGGACCGCTAATGCACTCCGTCGTCAGTCCACAAGTGGTCCATCGGGACCATCCGACCGCCGTGTCATCCTCAGGTGAGGATGCAGATAGGAGGGGTGTGTGGTCAGAACACCGCTCTTTTCTTTGACCGGAGCCGCTACTATTCGGTCGAGTAGCTCCTCAATTTGCATCACGAGGCTGAGTGCACCCCGAAAAATGGCAACAGCGCATGGCGACCATGATGGCCACCCATTCAAGTGCCGGGCATGTCCGACAGCGCTTAAATTCGGTGATCTGACCGGAACCCGTGTATCCACTGCTGCAAGGCCTTTACTTAGGACCACTAATGGGCTTCTTTTTATTTATGAATAGCCCAAGGCATTTCCTGTACAGTTTCAAGTATAGTCCTTTTCCGACAGCTGCAGCTTCCATCATGCAGTTATGCCTTCTTGCCTCTTCTAATTGTGCTTGGGAGTGTAACCAATATAGCTCAGTCCAAATGCACTGATCACGAGGTGTAGTATAGCACTGTACTCGACTGTATCCAATGACCTCCACATTTGGAGAGCATTTGCTCGGTTGTTTGTATGTCTGTGTACATCCATGTCTTGTGTGTAGGCTCCCGCTATTGTGCATAAAATTGGAGGTATGCGCATGGAACTAGAGACATATTACTAGACTCTTCTGCGAATGGTGAATGTGTTAAATGAATTAGTTAATTAAGTCAGTAAGAAAGTAGCCGACTTAACTAAAAAGGTCGAGGCTATTGAGGGGAAAATAGATGTAGAGTTCCTTGTTGATGAGAAGGGGGAGCAGGTACATAGTAAGAGGAAGAAGAAAATGAGTGGATGTATAAAGCCTAACGCTACAGAGATGTCCGATTAGTATACACTGAGATATCAACAAAGCAGAATGTGATTCAAGTGTGGAAAGCAGTTCGTGAGAAATTACGATTGCTGAGGTTAGGGCATATGGATCGACAGCAAACACTAAGAAAGACCTTCAAGCCGGTTACTGAATCTCTCTGACAGCTCTCAGCAAAATCAAAAACACACGATAACGATGGTGTTGCCATTGACGAATTCATTGTCCGTCACAACCCTGGTCAGATAGATAGAGCATTCGGCGTTAGCAGGGGAAGACTGTACATTTTGTGTACACATCCTATAAAAGCTGACACAATACAGATTGGTGATAGGCGGCTTGAGAAAACACCTCGCTTAATGAATCTTATTTTCCTAAGAGCTACCAAAGAACTTATAAATTATTCAGTTAATGATAGAGAAACGTACCGTGAAATGCTGCACATGACTGATGTACGTAAGATGTCGAAAAGCCAAAGCAACAAGAAATATAAAACCATTATAAAACCAATACTTGAAGGCGGAAACGGCAACAACAATAACAGCAGCGGTGATGGTACTGACATTGAGTATAAATGAACGACCAAATTCAGTGGTATACATATAATGACAACCCCAACGAGCTAATATATCGATTACGGCTGCTGCTGCAGGCAATGCAGCTCATTCGAATGAGGTTGTTTCAATAATCTCTGAGCTTAGAGAGAGAGGTATCATCGAATAAGTATGGAGACAGTAGTTTGAGAACTGCAGAAACCAGCTCGCAAAACATACACTTGTAGGCATGTTATGATTAAAGGTTTGGATGACTTATGGCAAGCTGATCTTGTAAATATGAGGGAATATTCACATGAGAATGATGGATTCAAATATATTTTAATGGTTATTGATACATTCCCCAAATTTGCTTGGCCATTACCTGTTAAAACAGAAATGGGTAGAAATGTTGCAGATGTTTTTGAGCATTTGCTACAGACAACCTCCAAACTGATCACAGCAGAGAGTTTTATGATAGGTATTTCAAGACCATGATGCAGCGGTATGGAATACATCACTACTCATCATTAGCTCACCTGAATGCAAGTATCATGGAGCGTCTGAACAGAACAATAGAAGGTCGAATGTGGATGAGTTTTATCCTTTGTGGCTCATACAAATGAACAGATAGGTTAAGTGCCTGTCAATCAAAAGTAAATGGGCGTGACATGGAAAAACCCTTAACAGAACAATAGGTTAAGTGCCTGTCAATCAAAGGAGAACAATAGGTTTGCCCCTGAGTGCATACCTGCCCTGATGTAGGCAACCCACACTAACAAAATGGGCTCACAAGGGCCTAGCCCCACTACTCACGCCTTGATAATTCGGATGTAATAGAGTTCCAATAGCGCTCTTCTTCCCTCAATGCACACAACACTGTGATAATCCGCCTCTCGATTTAGTGTGTGCATGCATGCATGCAAGTGTGTGTGAGTGTGTGTGTGTGTGTGTGTGTGTGTGTGTGTGTGTGTGTGTGTGTGTGTATGTGTTCAATGAATGCATTGCGCATTGTTAGAATGAAAGGAAGATTAGAGTGCAGCTCTTCAGCAACAGAGGGTTAGCGCACTAGCTCAGCTGGACAAGGAATGTAAATGTCGGTAACCTATTTAAAAATAGCAGGGAAAATCGCCTGAAATGATTTATGGAAACCATGATAAAATGGAATCAGGTATCTGGAAATGGATGTTAACCCCACTTGTCCACAACATACGAACATTGTATTCACCACTATACCTCCCCACACAGATCCGATGATCAGTAGTGTGATTAAAGCAGTGGAAACTAACATGAGACATTTATCAAACTCAGCGGTGTCGTTTGGCCAAGTGCTATAGGTTTTCATTTCCTCAAAATGACTCTGCCATCGTGGTCACTATGAAGATATCTAAAACAGGAGGTGGTGTGAGATAGCGGCTAGAAAATGGTTCAAATGGCTCTGAGCACTATGGGACTTAACATCTGAGGTCATTGGTCCCTTAGAACTTAGAACTACTTAAACCTAACTAACCTGAGGACATCACACACATCCACGCCTGAGGCAGGATCCAACCTGCGACCGTAGCAGTCGCGCTGTTCTAGACCGAAGCGCCTAGAACCTCTCGGCGACAAAGGCCGGCTAGGGGCTATGGGAAATCATATTAGCTTTGCAGAAGTGATTTGGTGGAGGAAACGAAGCAACATTTCTTGCAAAACTGAATTCTAAACTATCGAAAAACTTTGTTCATTAATCACCAGTCGTAAAGTGCTACCGCTGTAAAACAGCTACCTACAATTTACAATACAGTAGTGGAAATCAGTATAAAGGCATCGATATTTGTAGGAAAATTAACATTGTGGGAAGTAATATTGTGCACAGTGTATATGCAATAGTATTAAATCCAGTACACTGACAAATGCAGTCAAATGGTATCTGATTTGATGTCAATAGTACAGTACATAACAAGACGTCAGCGCATCAACGATTCAGGTGGTAGAGGGTGGAACTCAGAATAGAGGCAGTCGGCTCTGTGTGATGTTAGTGCGTGCGATGTGCGTTTACTGCGGAAAGGAAGCAGATATCATTAGTGACAGTGCGTGTTCTGTACATAAACCATGAATGAGACAATACGGCGCGGAAAACAGTTCTCATGAGATGAAAAAGCAAAAATTGTTGCGTACAAGTAAATGGAACTCTCCAATCGCCAATTCGCCAAGAAATTGAACCGTTCAAGTACAATGATTGATAATTTCGCCAGACTCAGTGCACGATATAGACATAACGTAAAATATGGACTAGGTAGAAAATTATTTGAGGCATCGAAACCGTTACTTTTGCGCAAGGCAACACCTCAATCCGTTATCCTTCTTCTCAACTTGTTGCTGATTTATGGTTATCAGTAACTGCCAGAAGTGTACGACACATTTTGTCAAATGACAAACATCTTGTGTTCAAAACACGGCTGAAGAAACCTCCCCTAACAGCCACAAGCAAATAGGCTACATTGGAGTTAGCTGAAGAACATATGTCACTGACGTCAGATTGAGATAAAGTTATCTTCAGTGATTAGAAGTAGTTTAATTTCGATGGGCCAGATGGATTTCAGTATTATCGGCATGATATGAGAACAAAGCAGTGGATAAGAATCAGGAGAAATTTTGGTGTTAAAAGTGTTATGATTTGGGCAGCCTTCTGGATTAAAAATGGTTCAAATGGCTCTGAGCACTATGGGACTTAATTGCTGTGGTCATCAGTCCCCTAGAACTTAGAACTACTTAAACCTAACTAAACCAAGGACATCACACACATCCATGCCCGAGGCAGGATTCGAACCTGCGACCGTAGCGGTCGCGCGGTTCCACACTGTAGCGCCTTCTGGATTGAAAGTGAATAACGCTTTGCTTGGCTGAACGCTCTGACATCTACTCTGAGATACTACAGACAGAATTTACTAGAATGTATAACGACCTAGAAAATGTTTAACGCAATGTAAGGCCGTATGTGAGATGAGAATTGCGATACGAGAAGAACGGACGACAATTTCGCTGAAAGAACTACAAATCTTAACAAAGTCAATGTCGAAGAGAATTTTTGAGGTAATTAGGAAAAATGGAGGTTGGACAATGTATTAACAGTGCAATAGCACAAGACAGTGAGTGCCTTTATACCAATTTCCGTCCACGAAATGCAAACGCCTTGATTTGTTGCTCATGTTATGAAAGAAACTATGTAATTCATGTCTCTACTACTTTCATAATAAATTCGATATAGTAGGCTACAGACTTCTGCTTTCGAAGGAATGCTGACTTTATACTGATTACCACCACTGTGACTTCACTGCGACAGTAAGAAAAGAATGAAAAATTCACGTATTTTTCTGTCTTGCAAGTGATATTCAGATAAGTGCAGATACTTCCTGTACTCCAGTTTTTAGTTGTTTTGGACATTGGTTGGCCACACGAGAAGAAACACCTCGTGTTGAAAGTACAACGCTACTGGCAAGTTTTAGAATGCAGAGGTACCTGGCATTTTCAGCTGCAAGTTGAACAGCCGCGAACGGCCAAATACTTGGTTGATTTCACGAAAACTGTATGTATATTGCGACTAGTCAACGTCCATTCCGTGTTCTGCCCTTTTATTCAGACTGGTACTGAATTGATACGCTGTCTATGTGGCGGGGCACCATGCAAGTTCTGTTTGAGAAAATGAAGAAGTATCATGGGCGGGGAAAGGGGGGTGGAGGGGGGGGGTGGAGGAGGTTGGCAGCGTGTACACTATGTAAGGTACAGTTCAACATCGAACGCATAGTCATGCCTCAAAATATTATTCTTCGCAGACCTAGAGACATTTTGCCGTCTTTTCATAACAGATTTAAGATCGCTTCCTTGGCTGTATCATAATCACATTAAGATATACGTCTTCACAGTCGCCAGAAATCTACGTGTATTTCAGTACGTAAATAACTAGGGGAAACTGTAATTCTTTGCTGCTGTACCAAAATTAGAGTTATTGTCGTTTTACAACCAGCACAATTTGTGACACTTACTTTACTCAAAACTTCCAGACACAGGTGGAGCTATTGGGGACATCAGCTCCATAGGAATGACCAGATTCACTAGGTTCTGTGCCAGGCGTTGTAACTTTTCCCTTCGTCGTTCCATTCAGACATATACGTGACCGGGCGAGCAACAAGGCAGCTTATAAACCGGACCTGACTCTTTGCATGAATGCACGCATCTTACCGCTCAAATAGCGTGTACACAAAAATTGTCACACAGTACTTGAGACAGTGATATCAATTACCTTATTTTTATGTACAATGGGCATTGTTAAAAAAACTCGTCAGTGACTAAATTGTTTTTGGATTTGATTCTGCTGTAACGGTGTTCGTGATATTATTATTTTGTGGAAAACAAATTTTAGATGGTAAAATAAAGACACACTTTATTAGCGAAAGTACATCGTGAAAAATTGTGGTTGTGGATGAAGAAGATATCCGATTTTGAGTCACCTGCATTTTTGTACCATCTTTGAAAGAAAGCTGGACATTCCACACATAGATAAAGTCCGTGAAAACAGTCGTTACATTCACACAGAAAACAAAAAATAGAAGTAAAGGAGTCTTTTCTAGGTTATTTTCAGCTATCTAGAATGAAAGTCGTCAGCACAGTAGAAGATATTTTGAAGGTTATTAAGCAGGATAATCTGGATACAACATTGTACCGAGGACAAGGATACTTCAGTGCTTCTACAGTGGTTGGGGAGCGTTCAGGAGTTCAAGTAAGAATTCGTGAACTTAATTCTAAGGCATTGTTTCCACCCTGGCCAAACCATAGCCTCAGTGTGTGCAGATTACACGCTTTTACGACAGTCCCATTATGTGTGTCTTATTTTAGGACCATAGAAATTTTTTATTTGTTTTACTCGGTTTTTAAGAACAGGTGAACAATCCTTGTAAAAAAATTTGAATTCACAGTTAAGAAAATTTCAGACACACAATGGCGTGCTCACTACCTAGCTGTTAAGCTGTAAAAAAGATAACGGATACCACTGAGAAATTGTCTGATTTTTTTGGTTAACTATAGGAACCAGAGGAGTTGCTCAAACTATTTTACCTGCATTGTGTGATTTCTCATTTTTGTTTTTTTCTGCTTTTGGAGTACTGTCTGCCTATAACGCCAAAAGTATTAAACACGCTATTGGAGTCAGCATCTACCTATCAGCGCCGATTTCATGCAAATTTATTGTATGTGCAGGGTGTAGTCATATCCTCCCACACATCACTATTAAAATTCTCTCTCTCTGCACAAGTTCTGAAAGTTTCGTGAGGTGTAAGATATACAAAAACGTTTTACTTATCTTCATTTTCTCTTCCTGTTGTTGGCTGCAGCTATTGCGTCTAGGGGTACATTCTTGCGGCAGATTTTTTTATTTATAACTTTGTGGGTTCCTGATGACTAAATAACTGATGAAGATTTACCTGTGCTGTTCTTGGATTTTATTCTTTGGCAGATTTTTCAGCATCACACGGTCTTTACAGTTCCCACTTCTATCACACCACAAATTAAATTATTAGTGACAAATCAAGAGCACGTCTGATTCCATCAGAGGCATGCCCACTAGTACCTTTACTTACATACGCGGTACTCACAATATTCCAAAGAGCTTACATACCAAAAGAGTTCACAAAGTTTTTGACAAAAGAAGACTCTTTACTAAGCCGCATAATTAGTTTTTAAATGAGTCTAGAAATAAATTTAATACTTTGCGTTAGATTGTGCAATTAATAATATGAATTTTAAAAGTATGCCAGATATTTTGTAAAATCAAATATTTCTCCAAGGAGAAGAATTTTAGCTGTATCCATTGTAGCAATTTAATTTCTTTTTATCCATTTCATTCTGAAATACAATACATCGTACACAAAATCAAATGAAATTCTTTCAGTGAAACAGCTGAGATAATGTTCACCTATACAACTGTCGATAGTATAAATGGTATCGATTATTTATATAAAAAAAGGTAATGTTAGAGGAGGGTGGCCCATTACTAGGGCTTGGCTAGAAATGAAAGTGGGAGCTCCAGATGGCCAAGCGTTTAGAAAAAAAATAGCGGTCCGTGCGCGGAATAAGCCATTTAAGTTACCATAGTTCCCAGATAGCGGTTAGCACACCGGAAGGAGTAGAGAACGGTAATTCGACGGTCGTAGGTTCGAGTACGTCTGGGAGAGCCAACTTTCGAATTTTCTTTTTTTACGTTACTTACACTGCAAATAAACCGAAGTAATGCTCATTATATTGCATATATTAAATTTTCTAGCCTCCATGAAAAGGAAAGGCAAAGGAAAATTTGGGATTGCAAATAAATTCCAAGACCGGATTGTACTTAACAGCATCCACCAGGACTCAGCAAATAACTCTGCAAGCAGGAATTGCAATTAAAACGTCGGATCAAACTGGTAAGTCGGGAATGCTCATTCGTGGACGTCGATCGAAATACTCTTTTTAGCGTCACGTGCAATAAAATATTTACATTCTTATTTAATCTTTCCAGGTTGCCAGTACCAATTGGCTTACAACCAAACCCTAGACTATCAAGGGGCAAAAGTAATACTTGAGGAACGACAGGAATAAACAAAGTAAACCACTAGTATACAGTGCAATATCCTACAACCCCTACTAGAAAACTGTTTCCAACAGGCTATGTATACCTACAAGATAACACTGTTTCCTCTGGACCGCAGATTCAAAAAATGGTGGATGAGAACGTGGCTAAATATTGGGATGTCGTCATTATTCCACTAAAACCTGGAAAACTTAAAACAGCCAGCAAAACAAAATTTTTGACTGATATAATTAAGCCCTACGTGCAGGAGAGCAAATTTCCTCTGTTAATTAACTCGTGGAGAGAACAAACAAATCAACGACTATACGTGGAAATTTTTAGAGTTAAAAAAGAATTCCCGTCGTGCAGCAGTCAAGTGATTCCTCCCAAACGCATTTCATTAATGAAACCCTGCGGTGTCTGTTTTTATGGTAATGCGAAGAATTTCATGGAAGACATTCAAACTGCTTTTATGTCATCCGGAGAAGAAATGAAACCAGAGGACTGCATGAAAATACATTCCATTATACATCACAAGCTACCCCGCCAATATTAAGCACGGATTTCTGCCACACTGTGCAATGAGGGAGAATTTTTTGTGACTGTAAACTTTTTTTTCTATAGAAACTTCAAAACAACCACGTAATTGAAAAAATGCAGCGTTTATAACGTGTGTAAGATGTCGAGAAAATTACTGCTTCCCCTGTTTTAACTACGAATGTCATCCCAGCACGTGTAACTCATCAGATGAAAAATAATGAAAGTAATTTTATACATGAACTTCTCGAGAGCGCCTTACAATTCCTTAATGGAAATTTATTTGCAATGAAACATTTTCCTATCCCTTTCCCTTTCAAGGCTTTTATGAAAATATTAATAAATGCAGTACATTGAGGATTATTTCGGTTTATCTGCAGTGTCAGTAAAGTAAAAAAAGAAAAATTGGTTTCACTAGAGGGGCTCGTTGTTGTTGTTGTGGTCTTCAGTCCTGAGACTGGTTTGATGCAGCTCTCCATGCTACTCTATCCTGTGCAAGCTCCTTCATCTCCCAGTACCTACTGCAACCTACATCCTTCTCTATCTGTTTAGTGTATTCATCTCCTGGTCTCCCTCTACGATTTTTACCCTCCACGCTGCCCTCTAATAATAAATTGGTGATCCCTTGATGTCTCAGAACATGTCCTACCAACCGATCCCGTCTTCTAGTCAAGTTGTGCCACAAACTTCTCTTCTCCACAATTCTATTCAATACCTCCTCATTAATTACATGATCTACCCGTCTAATCTTCAGCATTCTTCTGTAGCACCACATTTCAGAAGCTACTATTCTCTTCTTGTCCAAACTAGTTATCGTCCATGTTTCACTTCCATACATGGCTACACTCCATACAAATAATTTCAGAAACGACTTCCTGACACTTAAATCTATATTCGATGTTAACAAATTTCTCTTCTTCAGAAACGCTTTCCTTGCCATTGCCAGTTTATATTTTATATCCTCTCTACTTCGACCATCATCAGTTATTTCGCTCCCCAAATAGCAAAACTCCTTTACTATTTAAATGCTTCATTTCCTAATCTAATTCCCTCAGCATCACCCAACTTCATTCGACTACATTCCATTATTCTCATTTTCCTTTTGTTGATGTTCATCTTATACCCTCCTTTCAAGACACTGTCCATTCCGTTCAACTGCTCTTCCAAGTTCTTTGCTGTCTCTGACAGAATTACAATGTCATCGGCGAACCTCAAAGTTTTTATTTCTTCAAGGGGGACTCAAGCCTACAATACTCCGATTACATGTCTCAACTCTTTCCGCTTCGTCAGCCGCTGCCTAGTACTCTCACACAAATGGTTCAAGCCTCGCCCGATACGCGCTGAAAGTGCTAGGCTTGGCCATCAGAAGCTCCCACTTCTAGCACTTTCACTTTTGGCGAAGCCCAGCATGTACTCTAAATTTGGACGATATCTATGATAAGTAGGTGCGGTCCCCTTGTTAGATACTCTTTTTGAAAGGCAAGAGAAATTATCTTGTTGACGAACCGCAAAGATGTGAAGGGCATACGTGACGAAATGGGAATTTCTGTGGGAACAATGAGAAACTGTCGGAAAGGATAAAATGATGCCTGGAGGCAAGGCTGCAGAGGAGGCGATGACTATCCGCCAGGAACCGAGAAGATCTGTGTTAGGGTGCATTGACAGGTTTCTACAAGGAATCGATACAAATTGCAAAGCCGTGCAACTTAGACCGTTTTGCTGCTTTAGAGTCCATAAATCTGATTAAAATATCAGAAACGAAAGTTCCCAAGCTTGTAGAATGTTTAGTTGACAATTATGAGATTTCTGAAATGTTATCCTTGAGGAAATTCCACGCCTAAGATGATTTCTGCAAGCTGCGGAAAGATGCAAAAGAAGGGTCTCATGGATCGTCATATTTAAGATTCTTACAGTTAGTTTGTTGAATATGAAGTTTCCGAATTTCTTCGTAACCTCATTTGGACGTTAAGATTTTTCTTAATTTTGTGTGTTTCGGTAAAGTCATGTGAGAGGAATTTTTCAAGTCTCAGACTAATTAAGAATTATCTCAGCTCACTATAAATCAGTCTCGACTATTTAGTTTGACAGTTTTGTCAATCGAAAATTTTGTAGCTAAAGGTATCGATTTTCAGACGCAGTTCCAAAATTTGCAGCAGAATAAGCTAGAAGGATGAAATTCTAGGATACATGTTAAAAGTCATCTACCACTTAGAAGATTGTTGGTTACTTGTACTGTTTCATAAATAATCAATGACACATCTACATCTACATCTACATGACTACTCTGCAATTCACATTTAAGTGCTTGGCAGAGGGTTCTTCGAACCACAATCATACTATCTCTCTACTATTCCACTCCCGAACAGCGAGCGGGAAAAACGAACACCTAAACCTTTCTGTTCGAGATCTGATTTCTCTTATTTTATTTTGATGATCATTCCTACCTATGTAGATTGGGCTCAACAAAATATTTTCGCATTCGGAAGAGAAAGTTGGTGACTGAAATTTCGTAAAAAGGTCTCGCCGCGACGAAAAACGTCTATGCTGTAATGACTTCCATCCCAACTCGTGTATCATATCTGCCACACTCTCTCCCCTATAACGCGATAATACAAAACGAGCTGCCCTTTTTTGCACCCTTTCGATGTCCTCCGTCAATCCCACCTGGTAAGGATCCCACACCGCGCAGCAATATTCTAACAGAGGACGAACGAGTGTAGTGTAAGCTGTCTCTTTAGTGGACTTGTTGCATCTTCTAAGTGTCCTGCCAATGAAACGCAACCTTTGGCTCGCCTTCCCGACAATATTATCTATGTGGTCCTTCCAACTGAAGTTGTTCGTAATTTTAACACCCAGGTACTTAGTTGAATTGACAGCCTTGAGAATTGTACTATTTATCGAGTAATCGAATTCCAACGGATTTCTTTTGGAACTCATGTGGATCATCTCACACTTTTCGTTATTTAGTGTCAACTGCCACCTGACACACCATACAGCAATCTTTTCTAAATCGCTTTGCAGCTGATACTGGTCTTCGGATGACCTTACTAGACGGTAAATTACAGCATCATCTGCGAACAGTCTAAGAGAACTGCTCAGATTGTCACCCAGGTCACTATATAGATCAGGAACAGTAGAGGTCCCAGGACGCTTCCCTGGGGAACACCTGATATCACTTCAGTTTTACTCGATGATTTGCCGTCTATTACTACGAACTGCGACCTTCCTGACAGGAAATCACGAATCCAGTCGCACAACTGAGACGATACCCCATAGCTCCGCAGCTTGATTAGAAGTCGCTTGTGAGGAACGGTGTCAAAAGCCTTCCGGAAATCCAGAAACACGGAATCAACCTGAGATCCCCTGTCGATAGCGGCCATTACTTCGTGCGAATAAAGAGCTAGCTGCGTTGCACAAGAGCGATGTTTTCTGAAGCCATGCTGATTACGTGTCAATAGATCGTTCCCTTCGAGGTGATTCATAATGTTTGAATACAGTATATGCTCCAAAACCCTACTGCAAACCGACGTCAATGATATAGGTCTGTAGTTAAATGGATTACTCCTACTACCCTTCTTGAACACTGGTGCGACCTGCGCAATTTTCCAATCTGTAGGTACAGATCTATCAGTGAGCGAGCGGTTGTATATGAGTGCTAAGTAGGGAGCTATAGTATCAGCGTAATCTGAAAGGAACCTAATCGGTATACAATCTGGACCTGAAGACTTGCCCGTATCAAGCGATTTGAGTTGCTTCGCAACCCCTAAGGTATCTACTTCTAAGAAACTCATGCTAGCAGATGTTCGTGTTTCAAATTCTGGAATATTCCATTCGTCTTCCCTGGTGAAGGAATTTCGGAAAACTGCGTTCAATAACTCCGCTTTAGCGGCGCAGTCGTCGATAACAGTACCATCGGCACTGCGCAGCGAAGGTATTGACTGCGTCTTGCGGCTTGTGTACTTTACATACGACCAGAATTTCTTCGGATTTTCTACCAAATTTCGAGACAATGTTTCGTTGTGGAACCAATTAAAGGCATCTCGCATCGAAGTACGTGCCAAATTTCGCGCGTCTGTAAATTTTAGCCCATCTTCGGGATTTCGCGTTCTTCTGGACTTCGCATGCTTTTTCCGTTGCCTCTGCAACAGCATTCGGACCTTTTTTGTGTACCACGAGGGATCCGTTCCATCTCTTACCAATTTATGAGGTATGAATATCTCAATTGCTGTTGCTACTATATCTTTGAATTTGAGCCACATCTCGTCTACATTCGCATAGTCAGTTCGGAAGGAATGGAAATTGTCTTTTAGGAAGGCTTCTAATGGCACTTTATCCGCTTTTTTAAATAAAATTATTTTGCGTTTGTTTCTGATGGATTTGGAAGAAATGGTATTGAGCCTAGCTACAATGACCTTGTTATCACTAATCCCTGTATCAGTCATGATGCTCTCTATCAGCTCTGGATTGTTTGTGGCCAAGAGGTCAAGTGTGTTTTCGCAACCATTTAAAATTCGCATGGGTTCGTGGACTATGTTATTCACAAAACTGCGTTTTATTTCTTAGTTTCCATTCATTAAAAATGTTTGCAATGCAGTTAGCATTATATGTTGCTTACTTAGGAACCTGTATCAAAAAATTTCTTCAAAAAATTATTCGGTTCTGTATAGTATAGAGAACCAAATATTCCACGACCTTGGTGTTGGTATACATATCTTCATCTAGAATTCGTTTTTCAGTCCATAGGATTCTATGTTTTCCGAGGGATGTTCCCTATAGCGGTCGTTCTAGGCGATCCCTATTGCAGAATATTTTCCTGAACTTGTCTCACGGTAATGAACGCCAGCAACACACCTATATTCGCTTGTTTCCTTGCAACTCAAATTCTGTGCTTCTTCTTCTTCTTCTTCTTCTTCTTCTTCAATTGATGATACTTTCTCTACTACCCATTCCATAAACTTACAAACAAGTGTATTTAAATCATTATACTTCTTGAAATAATGGCAATTTGTCCTTTCATTGTTCTTCGAATTTTCTGAAATCTTTGTGTTTGTAAACCGTTGATCTTTTGACAGGCTTTGTTATGCGGAGACTTGTGATGTCACTTTAACTTCATCACGACGAACGTGCTTGTCATAACAGTTCTCCACTTTTCTCTGTAAGAAGAGGAGGCCATTCCCCAAAGTCCGATAGACGGTTTCTTGCAAACAAATATGTAAGCCACGATTTAAAATTTAATACAGTTTACGGATGCCACTGACAGTTTTCAATGAAATTCCTGATTTTTTTTTATGATCCAATGTAAGAGAAACAGAAGAAAACCTAAGAAAAATATGTTGCCATATGTAATCACATCACTTGCTTTATACAGTTATAAGATTAAACCAGCACAGCTAAATACACTGCTCAACAAAAGGTTGGAATACTATCTTAAAATCTGGTGTACGATACTAGAGGTCTCACTGACCTAGGCAGTTCATGCATTATCCAGTTAGAGCACATACTCTGGACGGTGTTTAGTACTGGCATGCTTTGTGGCCGTTTCCCCGTCAAGCAAACATAACGCTGCCGCAGCAGCACACCGCGAGCAGTCCAGTATCAACAACAGCTTCACCCAGTTTGTGTTCAACACTGCAGGAAAAGTTCCACGTAGCGGCATATAAACCTTTGATAGAGTAAGGATAGTGGCTTTACTTTCAGCAGGTTACACACAGCAATATGGTGCCGACAGGGTACATGTCACTCAAAGTGGTGTGTCTAAGGTGTGGAGAAACTACAGAGAGACGGGAAATGTGAACGCTAGACCTCGCAGTGGTCGTCCTGGCATGAAAACACCAATGCACGATCGTTTCCTCCAATTGCCGACTCACGGGCGCCCAACATCAACTACCAGAAATATCGTAAATGACTTCTCCCAGACAACAGGGATTCTCAGACCAAACAGTGCATAGGAGATACCATCAGGGTGGTCTTCATTCCAGAAGACCAATGAGAAGTTTTTCACTGAACTAACGAAACCGATGCAATTGAAGGATCTGGCCTATTGCACACCAACATTGGACCATTGCGGAATGGAGTAATTTCATGGCTGCTGACGAGACCAGGATTGATTTGCGACCAGACACTAAATGTGTTAGGGTTTGGAGAACCGCTAGACGACACCAGGAACGCCGATATATTCAGGAAGTCCATCCGTCTGCAGGTGGAAGTGTAATGCTTTTGGCGGCAATAATGATGGGACGGCAGACCCCTCTGAACTCCATCAATGGCAATGTGACTGGTCCCCGATACCTCCAAGAGGTCCTACAAACGACTGTAAGGCCCTAAAGACGTGAAGTCGTAGTCGATGACAATGCAAGACCGCACCGTACTCTAGCAGTGCCTGGGTATCCACAAAGGTGCTACATCAAACGAATGCATTGGCCAGCACAATGCCCAGACTTGTAAGCAACTGTGACCAATGCATGGGACCTGTGGAAGGTGGCCATTGCACAGCGTCCGAATTCACCTGACAATCTTCAGGACTTCACTGCAGCTGCCATTGAGGAGTGGGGCCTCACACCCTAAGATAAACTTGATAGTCTCATCCAGAGCATGGCTTGCAGAGTGGAAGAACTCATTTCTTGTGCAGAGTGGACATACTCACTACTAAAGACTGATAATCATCATCATTATCATCATGAGATAAAGATTTTCACTGTTCCTGTTTTCAAGAGGTTCACTTAGGAGAGAGCCTGCTTGGTTTTGTAATGATTCTTTTGTAAATAACTAAAATCTTTCTTGTTTTCAGAAGGAATTGTGTTTATTTTATTTATAAGGTGTTTTACAATCAGTGGGTAAACTATAAGAAGTCATTATAGTAACCTCCGTGTTATTCCATACTTCCGTTAAGGTGGGTATTTGCTTTGGTAATAACTCTGTTAATTCCGTTTTCAGGGAGAAGTTCGGATTATTTCACGTTGACTTTAATAAGCCACATCGACCTCGAACACCGAAGGACTCCGTAAACATCATAAAGAATGTTTTCAAAACCCACAAGTTACCAAGAGATTAAGGAAAAAGTTTTCCACTTAGGTAAGTTATTACATACTCTAACAATATTAAGAAAGACTTGCTATGGTATTATCCATTAATCTGTAACATATGTAAATCACAATTAATTGGTTTTCTGTTATATGTCGTTTATGTCTAACGTTCAACATAAATCATCAATTCCTAATGATAAACAACAACTGTTAACAGCCTTCTGTAATTTCAGAAAAAATGAATTAGTATTTTTTTAATTTTTCAGACTGAAAAAGTTATGTGGTCCCTTAAACTTTCAAGAAAGTATTCACTAATATACTTTATTTTCTCTACCACCCCAATTCACGCTACCACTTAAAATATCTTAGCGCCAGACGGAGATCTGCATTTTCAGTTGCACACAAAACTGGATACTGCAGTTCTGTTTTTAATAGTTCTACACTTGAAAACAAAGGAAATCAGAATGTTATAGTATGGTATCATTGGCAGTCACAAGGAATGAAATTTTAATTTGATTGCTACAACCTATTTCGAGTGCTTAACCTTTTCTTATGCATCAATTGCGTAGCAGTAGCTGAATTCCTCTATGATGAAAGCCATAGCGCTGAGCCTCGGTGCACCCTTGCCCCACCACCACGGCACGCTGTCTCAGTCGAGGAAGGGGAAGAGAAGGAAACTTGTGAATGTGCCACATTTAAATGGCAGTGCAGTACGCTGCATATGACTTGCTTTTGTATTTCGCATTTCTCAACAACTTATATCACGAATGAAACAAATTTTCAGTATTATTTGATTATTCTTGGTGGACTGAAGATGTAATGCAATTTTTATCTGTTACAAATTGCTGGCATACGGACAGACGCAGATAATTTCACAGATTTTCGCCTCACGTTTGTGCTTTATTCAGTTTCACGATGTAGAAATTTCTTTAACACACACATGTTGATTGAAATGTCGTTGCACTTTTGCAACCTAATAAAGGAAATGTGTGGATTTAATCTGAGGAAAGCAATGTAGACATCATCAGCAGTATTAATGTAAAAGGATTTTTTTCTAAAACGGGAATTACCTTGAAGGTCAGTCAGTTACACCTGCATGTGCGTAGGGGCGCTTTCAGCTTAAATAGCAAACAGTCTCGAAAACAGCTTGGAAACACATGAAAGACTAGCAGTGTCCTCAAAACGTTTAGTAAAGTGTCCTTGAAATTCGTTCAAGGTCAGAGCGAATTCTTCAAACCTCACATTTTCTTAGACGTCAGTGAGCTTAGGGACTTGGACCGTGTTTCTAAAATTTTCCCCTTTATACAGTGCGATTTCATTTTTAAATCCACCCTGTCAAATCAGTAAGAAGTTGTTTTTCGGCTTTAAATGTCTTACACTGGGCAATGTGCAGTCAGGTCAACTTAAATGTAGGGTCTGCAGTCGATCCGAAAGATCTAATTTTCCTTCCTGCACTCTTTGTTCCTCAATAAATTCAACACTAGTGAGTTTGAAATTGAAAAATCGTTCCAAGCATGCCCCTTCTCTTACCTAACGCAATTTGCAGTAATGTGTAACGTACCACACTCTTCTTTCAGTTCCACTGGAAAATGAAATATTGCAGTGCCTGTAACCATCGAAAACTGTTGCAACAGACAGTGCAACATTGCGTGCTGCTTCAGAAATTTACTATTCATACCACCAGTTTCTTCGCACGTTACATGACTCCAACTTTAGCACAAAGTTCTTCTTGATGTACAGAACAATAAATCCTGTCTGTCAATGGTTGTAATTTTTGTATTCTTTCATTGTGAACTAACTCTTTAAATTCTTCATGTATGTTATTGTAATGTCTCTTCTGTAATTTCCATTCGTCCTTGAAGGCTTGTGACCATAGATTGGTAAACTGGCTCTTTTTGTGCAACCAGCCACTGGACCTGCGAACGACCTTCATACCATGTTCGAATAACGAAGGGTAAACAGCGCTGACACGACGATTCTGCCGACCAAAGATGCCACACCTCAAAGCTAAACGAAATATCGGGCCGTACATCGTACTTCCGAGCACACTCGACACAGGCCGAGCCTTGGTCCGCACACCTGGCTCGCGTGAAGTGTAGCTCGCTGTGGCCGGTCCTGCCCTAATCCGAGCTTGTGCTCCGTCTCTAACAACTTCGCCGTCGACGGGGCATAAATTCCAAATAATCGTTTCTTCCTAACACCATGTTGACAGCTAAACATTTTACCTGGGAGCTGTGCTAAGTGTGAGACAAAGTTTCTGGGTTGCATTATAAATCTTTTATTTTACGGACTAGGGCGTGACTATTGGGGATGGAATAATTGTTCTCGAAAACGAACGATTTTTTCAGAGTGCCATGAAGAAATATGGCTAACTCATGGCACACGCTATTCGTGATATTGGAAATAGAATTGAATTGAGAACGAAGTTTTGGGGGCCGAGGGTTCATGTTGACGAGCATTTTCTTATGGAAACGTTTGATTAAAAATTTTGCGTCACTGATACCAAGTTGTTTTCATTAGACATCAAAAATCTGTATACAAATGTTCCCGTGCAAGAAACGCTTATGGTCGTGGAGATCAATTTAAGTCATTTCAAAAAAGAACTTTCACACGAAAAAAATCACAGACTTCATGAATCTAATTACAGTCATAGTCAAATACAGCTATTTTGAATTCAACTAACAATTGTATCAGCAACCCGACGGTCTCGCTATGGGAAATCCGTTAGCTGGTATCGTTACTGACATTTACATTAGCTCTCCAGAAGAAAAGTTCTTCAATTGTTTCTCAGCTACAGCTTTAAGCACCCTCTCCTATTTCAGATATGTCGATGATATTCTAGGCATCTACAAAGGACCTGTTGATGGCTTTGACCGTATTTTCAATCTCTTCAGTGAACTTCACTAGAAAATGTCCTTCACCAGCGAACTCGAAAATGAGGCCCGCCAATTGAATTTTCTTGATTTAACGCTTACAGTAGAAGAAAATAAAATCTCCTTTAATGATTTTCGTAAAGAAACATATACCGATCAGATCGTATCTGCCTCTTCTATGCACCCACAATCTCATAAGAACTCTTTCTTTCACTCTGCTATTCACAGAGCTACTTCTATTCCACTCTCGAAAGAAAAAGTCGAGGAAGAAATTAATCTAATCAAAACGATAGTAGTTAATAACGAATACGAACCTGCCATAGTGGATAACATCCTTAAAAGGAAAACTGTAAAAACAGTTACTACACTCGGCTCCTCTATCATTGAGTCCAGCCTAAAGAAGAATTTCTTTTTTTCTATAGCCTTCTTGGGGCCCATCTCCTATCAGATTCAACGCGTTCTTAGTGATAAATACAACGGTACTGTCGCCTTTTCAAGCAAAAATAGTCTGAAAAGAGGTGCTTCAAAGCTTAGTAAAATGAATAATAATCTGAAAAAATTTTATTCATAATTTAAAATCGACCCGTTCCACTTTGAAAAACTCTAGTGTCTATAACATTCTTTGCGACTCTTGCTCTTCTTACTACATAGGACAAACAGGACGTGCCTTCACAGTCAGATATAAAGAACATCTTTTAAGAAAAAATGGTACTAACACCCAAAAATCGCCTTTTGCTGACCACCTTATAACTACAGGTCACGCTCTTAAAGCTATTCACGATATCAACATTTTGCTCACTGAGAAGAAAGCGAGTAGATTAGATGTTCTCGAAAAATTAGAAATTTTTATACATCTCTCTCGAAATGATGGCCTCATTCTTAATGAGCCGTTACAATTACGTAATAAAAGCTTCTTCAACGGTATAAAACCGTTACTCGATATTTGATTTCGTGTTCCCTCGTGCAGTTACCGAAATATGTTTCATAGTTGTTTGTACATTAAATGGTTTATACCAACTACATTTCATGTTATACTCTTTTTATATTCGTTGAATTATTCAGCTCCTTTTGTAATTCTGTAATGGCGTTTTTCAGCTTTTAAACTGTACTTCTAAGCTCTTACGTAGACAAATTATTACCATGTCTACTCTCCTCCTCCGGCACAGGTCATGAAGGCCAAAAGGGACCGACCGGCCGCCGTGTCATCCTCAGGACACAGGCTTCACTGGATGCGGATATGTAAGGGCATGTGGTCAGCACACCGCTCTCCGGACCGTATGTCAGTTTCCGAGACCGCAGCCGCTACTTCTCAATCAAGTAGCTCCTCAGTTTGCCTCATAAGGGCTGAGTGCACCCCGCTTGCCAGTAGCGCTCGGTAGACTGGATGGTTACCCATCAAGTGCTAGCTCAGCCCGACAGCGCTTAACTTCGGTGATCTGACGGGAACCGGTGTTACCACTGCGGCAAGGCCATTGGTATCATGTCCCCTACTGTCTAATAAAATATTACCTCTTACTTCCTGTATTACATATTTCACCTGTCTATATCTGGAATGTTAAGTAGCCAGTTTGTATTTACGTCTATTAGATGGGACTTTTGCTATAACGTTCACCTGCCCGCAATTGCTAACGCGAGCGCCTCAGTGTGGTGCTACCGCAGCTTGACCTGTATCCTTTGATGTGTGCTTTTCATGGACAAGTTCGCAGGTGCCTATTGCTGGGTGGGCTGCCACACCATCCAGCACCATCCCCTAAAAGTCTGGTGTTCGGACATGTCTTTGTCGGGAACTTTGGCCGATTTTCTGTGGCGTGAACGACCCCGTCTCTCGTAAGTTAGTTCAAAAATGGTTCAAATGACTCTGAGCACTGTGGGACTTAACATCTGAGGTCATCAGTCCCCTAGAAGTTAGAACTACTTAAACCTAACTAACCTAAGGACATCACACACATCCATTCCCGAGGCAGGATTCGAACCTGCGACAGTAGCGGTCGCGTTGTTCCAGACTGTAGCGCCTAGAACCTCTCGGTCTAGCGGCCGGCGTAAGTTAGTTCCACGGAGATAAACTTCTTCCAGTTCGGATGATGTCTGTTGGATTCAAATGGCGCAAATGGCGCTAAGCACTATGGGACTTAACATCTGAGGTCATCAATCCCCTAGACTTAGAACTACGTACACCTAACTAACCTAAGGACCTCTCACACATCCATGACCGAGGCAGGATTCAAACCTGCGACCATAGCAGCCGCGTCTGTTGAGAAAGCGTTCTCTGTGCATTCATGCTTCTTTACAGGCACTACATCCTGCCGTATGGTACTTTAAATGCAGGTCTGCCAACTCTAAAGATGAGTAACGTTCCATCTTCGTCTAAGTGTCACGTACTGTACACAGGAACACGCCTCACTATGGACACAGCACAAGCAGTAGACAACTGACACCATGAATAGTGGTGTGAGTACGGCACAAGTTGCGGTGCATGCAGTCGTCACATGACACACGTGCTATGAGCTATGTTGCGTATAGTATGTCTGTTCGGTGGTCAGAAGAGTACGCTGTTTATCGCCCGCGGCGTATTCCAGTGTACTACAGACACCCTGGATCGGTAGAACTGCGTGCCCCGTTGTAATACATACATTGAGACTGGCGATCGTCGCTTTCAGCAGTTACTATGAGCTACACTGTTATGCTGTGTACGCTGTGTATGTCCACAACACAGTAAAAATGCGTTTTCGACAATTGGTTGGTTGGTTGGCTAGCTGGCTGATTGGTTGATTTGAGGGAGGTTTGGGTTGGGTTGTGTGAGGAAGGAGACCAGACAGCGAGGTCATGTGTCTCATCGGATTAGGGAGGGATGGTAAAGAAAATCCGCCGCACCCTTTAAAAGGAACCATCCCGGCATTTGCCTGAAGCGATTTAGGGAAATCACGGAAAACCTAAATCAGAATGGCCGTACACGGATTTGAACTGCCTTCCTCCCGAATGCAAGTCCAGTTTGCTAACCATTGCGCCACCTCGCTCGGTCCGACTATTGGTTCCCCATCTCGATACAATCGACTGTGGGTTCACTATCATCTGTCTCCGTCTCACCCAGAAGGTTTGAGACACCTTGTACGTTGCCTCGTTATATCAAGTCCTGATAAAGAACAAATTAAAAACTCTCAAACTATGCCTGCCTTAACTTAAATATTCTAGCAATCCGTCGTCGTCGTCGTCGTTGTTGTCTGAGCTTTGTTTGTGAAGCTCATGCTGCAAATCTAACATTACATCATTAGTAGTATTATACTGGAAATTTCTTTTCGTTGTCAAAAATATACAACTCCCAACAATTCGAGAAGAAATGTTGAATGGTGTGACGCAACAGAACAACTCAGGTATTTCGGATACACAGAAAAAAATCATAGTTTTCGCAAGCGTAATTACTATAAATTACTTCAGATACACGGGTTCGTTTTCGCTTGCGTGCATCACATTTCAAACGGCAATGATATTTCATGCTGAAGATTACCTGAGACGCTTTTGTGGTGATCCTGTTTCGTTCTGGCATTTTCATTCTCAGCGAGTAGACTTGCTTTATTCTACACGTTATCGAAGATTTTTGTAAACAAAAAAAGGCTGTTTACCAGAGAGTCAGCTCATGAATATTATTAAAAATATAAGTCATTTATTGCAGTATTTAAATGTATGTGCCAACTCAACGAATACGCGTCAGTATAAATAGATGTGACGTTGCGCGATGTTAAGAGCCAGGGATACACATACAACGCGTAATCATGACATACACTACCCGGGAGATTTCGCCTCGCTCCGCAGGCTTAATTAATTTTGGCAGATGCCCTGGTCCCGCCGGACTCGGCTGAAGCACAGCTTTTCTGATTTTCCCGTCTTCCCCCCCCAGGGACGTGAGGGCTCTTACAGGAAGTGTGAAATTGCTATGTGCTCCAGAAGAAACCAAGTCAAAGCGCTTACAAAATTTCTACAACAACTTCCTAACAGATATCTTAGTAGTCTAAATTGTTTCATCATATATCTAGTTCCTAACCGTTTCGACGATTGCGCAAATACACACACACACACACACACACACATACATACATACATACATACATACATACATACATCTGTCGCAAACTGCCACAAAGACCAGTTATTGAATGAAATACGGACGTTGAACCAAAAGAGAGATGTCGGAGATAACAGTGACCATTCAAACATTGCGTACAGCTGCGGTTATCAGCCAAACTGAAAGAGTTCAAAATATTCAGCGATGTTGCTTCATTTACAGAGTTCTTTTCGCACAGGAAAAATGGTTCAAATGGCTCTGAGCACTATGGGACTTAACATCTGAGGTCACCAGTCCCCTAGAACTTAGTACCACTTAAACCTAACTAGCCTAAGGACATCACACACATCCATGCCCGAGGCAGGATTCGAACCTGCGACCGTAGCAGTCGCGCGGTTCCGGACTGAAGCGCCTAGAACCGTTCGGCCACCAGGGCCGGCTTTTCGCACTGGAGAGTGTTGCACCTAGAAGATAGAGTACCTAGGAGCACGTGATGCTTTTTGGACGGTATTTCAGTCTAGTTTCTGGTTTTAGAATTACGTAAAGGAATGTGCACTATAGACAGCAATTTCCGGCAGTATCTACTGTTTTTGTTGGTGTGCCGCGCGGGGTAGCCGCGCGGTCTTAGGCGCCTTGTTACGGTCCGCCCGGCTTCCCCCGTCTCGAGTCCTCCCTCGGGCATGGGTGTGTGTGTTGTCCTTAGAGTAAGTTAGGTTAAGTTAGATTAAGTAGTGCGTATGCATAGGGACCGATGACCTCAGTAGTTTGGTCCCACAAGACCTTACCACAACTTCCCAACTTTCCTTCTGTTGGTGTTAGACGTGAGGTTATTTTTGTGCAGCGTTTGTAAATATTTAAATGTTGTATAAAATATTAAAGTTATTGGGAATATATTGTTAATTCTTCTATTACAGATTTTTATACCAAGTAAAATTCGATAGATTTCTAAGCATAGTTACATAAAAGGTAAAACCATACTTCCCAGGCCGGCCGGAGTGGCCATGCGGTTCTAGGCGCTACAGTCTGGAGCCGAGAGACCGCTACGGTCGCAGGTTCGAATCCTACCTCGGGCATGGATGTGTGTGATGTCCTCAGGTTAGTTAGGTTTAATTAATTCTAAGTTCTAGGCGACTGATGACCTCAGAAGTTAAGTCGCATAGTGCTCAGAGCCATTTGAACCATACTTCCCAAGTCGTGGACCATCTTGTAACTTGAAACAGAAGGAGGTCTTTTATGTTGCGATGGAACATGTGATATTTGGAGATTAGTTTCGTTAATGTCTAAACCGTTTTATCTTTCTTGAATATGGAAATTTGTGTTGGTTTCCAATCACTTCAATTTCAGAATGTACTTAACTTGTAACTACAACTTTGCTTAATTTGATTTGACTTACTGATTATTGGTGTGCTGTAGCGTAATGATATAACACATAGACGACTAATATCCCTAGCACTGCACCTCCTCAAGAAGAGCGTGAGTAGATTTTCACTCACAAAATTCAAGGAGAAGTCTACCCTTATTTTGAAATTACAAGAAACAGCCTCACATAAGAAGGAAGGGAAAGACTTACGGTGCCAGTGAATTCTAATGGATGTGTTTCTTCTTGTAACATTCATTTTTAATAAATTGTTCAAATTTATTTTAACGTAAGATTGTTTTCCTAACCTTAGCGTCAACTTTATCATGAATATTAATATATTTTCACGGTAGCGATCCTTTTAAATGCTATAGAAAATTTGTTCCTAGTTACATGACTGCCATCCACGATGGATCAGCAGAGACATGGAAGATGTTTTCATGTTTGGTAACATTTTTTTTTGAACATTATTCAATGAAAAACAACGGTTTTATTTAATGAACACAGTCGTGATCGCATTTAAGTTTTTATTATTTCTTTTGGATGACCGATTTCAATCTTCTAAGACATCCTCAGCTCTTACATTCTGTAAAGAGAAGTGAAACATAACGCTTCTGTTTCAATCGAAACGGACAATGATATAAAATAATGTCGTAAGAAAACGCACCTGATACACTCTTGATAACAGCAGGAACCACTGACGTGGAGTAGGTCCGTCTGTGCAAGCGCAGAAAACACTACTGAATACAGTCCTGCTTCCGGTAGTTAAATAGTGGAAGCCCCGCCCATTGCTCTGGCATAACGTCATTGGTAGCCAATAAACGTGAGAGCTGATTACAATGTGCGAAGGACATGTATTAGATGTGTAATTATTAGGCGTTCGATCCTTGAGAAAATTTTGGAGGATATTTTGATGTTATACAGAATAACATTCGTTATAAAAAGTGACGTAATAGAAAAACAGCCACTATCCAATGAACCCTATAATTGCAGCGCACCTGAAGTTAATGCCATCATTTAAAAATGGTACAGCAAGATACATTAAACTCGTATTACAGCACTGGCTAGAGGAGAAAGTCTGTAAAGTGTTCGAAGGTTCAACACTGTCTCCTACTGCAGGTGCTCTCTACAACATGTAATCTAAATAATTAACAGTTGCATCGCAGCAGGAATTGATGGATCGAAATGACACAATGATTGCAACAGTGGACTGGATTGAGGATAGGAGAATTAAAACTCCCGATCAGTTATCCTAATTAACGTTGTCTGTAGTTTCCTTAATGTATTCTGATGCCAAAGTTGGATGAGTGCCTTAAACAGGGACAAAGCTAATTTTCTTCTATGGCACTGGACTCTGATTTTTAAGGAGTGGAGTTGGAATCTCGGTCCAGCCAAGATGATTAAGCTTTCTTCGCAAAACTTCCATTAACTCCAATTTGCTTCCACATTTTGGAAAAACCCAGTCTTCTGCTCCAACTTCAGCGGGACTTTAAATTCATCAAACTGTAATGGCAAAAATGTTTTTGCAAAAATGTCGCGTCAGGAACATTTGTCATATGAGTCATCGCCATAAAATGTGTCCGGCGAAACTAGGTTACGTTTAATGATTATGGCAGAGGCTCTCCCGGATGGCATAGTCATGTTACCTATCGACAGAGGACTAGTTTTCATGTCATCACCAGCTCGTGGCCTTGTGGTGATCGTTGCTGACTCTCGATCACGGTTCAATCCTGTCTCCAGCCATCCTGATTTAGGTTTTCCGTGATTTCCCTAAATCATTTCAGGCAAATGCCGGGATGGTTCCTTTGAAAGGGCACGGCCGATTTCCTTCCCAATCCTTCCCTAACCCGAGCTTGCGCTCCGTCTCTAATGACATCGTTAAACACTAACCACCACCACCACCTCGATCACGGGGCCCCGGATTCGATTCCCGTGAGGGTCTCGGATTTCCTCCGCTAGGGACGGGTATGTGTATCATCATCATCATCGACGTGCAAGTCACCGAAATGGCGTCAATGAGAAAGACGTGCACCAGGCGGTAGGACTCCCCAGAAGGGGACACGTGGCCACAAATTCCATACGCACATTCATTTTTTTCATGTCGGTCCGCAGATCGTGTCACCTGAGTCGACCATGGAAGATAGCCTCTCGTAACAAGTGTCGATAGCTCACGATGTGATGGATGGCCTGAGTTCGCTGCAAAGCTGTTATTCCGCATTTATGAAAGCTTCATATCGCCACACACAAGCTTTTGATCGATATGAAACTTGCCAACGGCTTTTCGACACAGTAATGAAAGACGTGCGCATTTTTGTCTCTTCCAAGCACATTACATGACATTTCTCTACATATAAGCACTCACTGAACCAATTACATTCCCCACAAAACTGTGAAAATTTTTCTGCCGTGGGGATGAGCGTGCAGAAGTCACGCTGAAGGTGCTTGACTCATTACGCACCGAACGTAACGGGTGGAGCGGATACACATATGTTGGCCGAAATATTTCAAGGATAGTAAGAGAGCCGTTTTAAACGATATCGACGTACAAAATGTTTTGATGATCTGGTGGGTGGACTTGAGTGCTATTGAAACAGCTATGTTTTTCTGTGTTCATATTTTGTAGTCAATATATCCAACGTGAAGGAATCAATGACAGTAGGACGCTGTTAAATCTTCCATCATCCAAGATTGTTGCAGTGTTTATCACATTTTGAAACACAAGAGGCAGTTGTCTATTATGCAGTTAACAGCAGAGTGCAATGCAGAGGAAGGTACATTGTTTCGCAGTACTTCGTTCATCACTCATTGTTGCAAATTGGATTGAAATGCAGGCAACTCGAGCATGTCGTTTTTGCTCATTTCTGGGAAGGCTATAAAGTTCCATGTTACAAATGCACCGTCCTACTCCTTCTGACAGTCTACACTATTACTAGCGACATTATTGTTGTGGTCCTTTAATTTAAATCAGCATCGATTCTCAGCACTTCTTCGTTCTCCAATTCTTCTTCGGCGCCGTGAGGGAGAACTGCCTGATGCACCATTGTTTCACTCGCGCTCCTCACAACACTTAGACATTGCCTTTTCTTCTCCCTTACAGAAGGAAGAAACTATCAATGGGTATAACGAAGAAATTTACAGCAATGCATCTGACTGCAGAGTCAGTAGCTAACAAGTATGAAAACGTTCTTTCGTTTGTTCTCAGAGCTGCCGCCGCGTCATGTGAAATCCCTAACAGTGGTTCAAATGGCTCTGAGCACTATGGGGCTCAACATCTAAGGTCATCAGTCGCCTAGAACTACTTAAACCTAACTAACCTAAGAACATCACACACATCCATGCCCGGGGCAGGATTCGAACCTGCGACCGTAACAGTCGCGCGGTTCCAGACTGAAGCGCCTAGAACCGCTCGGCCACACCGGCCGGCCCTAACAGTGGCCTCCACCAGTACCCACACATCCACCTCATGGGCCGACAAATCATGGGCGAGACAAATCACGCCACGTACTGTTACGTAGATTTACTCGGGAACGTTTATTGACGAACCTGGATTAATCATCTGCTATGGTACACTGTTAAAACAGTCAAATTAGAGGAAGGGTTGTCGGGTTTCCCCACATTTGTCCTAGTTTTGAGAGCGTCCAGGAAAGTCCCGGTTTTTTTTTTTAAATATAAGTGTCCGGGATAAATTCGAACCTTTTTTCCACCAGTAGAAATTCTATTGATTGTAAATAAATAGTTATTAATACATATTAGTTAAAATTCACTAAATGTGGGCTGGCGGCCAGGCCGTATCGTTCTTTTTATGCTAAAAAACCAATGGAAAGCACGTTTAGACTCACTCCTATACACATACTTTCAACGCTTCTTTGTTGATAATAATGCGAAACCACCGACAGTCGACTCGCCGCATCCCCGATTGCCAGACAGCTGCGTGCAGGTAAGCCAATTGTGCAAGTGTAGGAGAGCGTGCTGAAAAGTAACACCTCCGAATTTTTTATGTGAAAACTCCTAAAGCTTTTTAAATAAAACAAACTTTATTAACATTCTGTATCCTTATTCTTCATGTCTACATATCTGCGGCCCTCTGCCGCTAGAGGGCTCCTAATTGTAGCATGCAACGAGCCCGTGAGCAACGTAATTATATCGGTGTGTGAGAAACAGACTGCTGTAATCAAGTTTCGAATTCGAAGAGTTCGTCCGCACATGAAGCACCTCTCCTTCAGCTCGTCAATGACAGACCATACACGAGCGCTAAGACATCTAGAGCAACCCGACACTATGTTTTCACTGTCATCGATCATCTTCCATAGAGTTCCCACTTGGCCCCACCCGATAGTCATCTGAGTCCAAAACTTAGAGAACACTTTCAATGATTTCACTTTGATAGTGATGAAGCGGTGCAAGTAGAGATGAGGTTGAAGCCCCGTCAACAAAGTCGAACGTCCTACAGCCACGGTGTCAACAAACTGGTCTCTCGTTGACAGAAATACGTTCGTCGCCAGGGTGAATACGCTGAGAAATAAACATGTGGATGTAAAGAATAAATATTTAGAATGTTAATAATCTGTTTTATTAAAAAAGCTTTGAGTTTTCACATAAATTTGGAGACATTACTTTTCAATACACCCTCGTACGTTTCGCACCTCACGTCCGTGCCGCAAACGAAATACCTCTTTAGTGCTGTACACCGAGTTACGTAAAACTGTAGGGGTCTGGAAAAATATCAGATTAGACCCAAATGTCCGGGTTTTTCCGAAGTATTTGTCCGGCGTCGGCAATTTAAGTGATGACAGATTAATGATGCGTCGCCTCCACCACTTTGACCCGTGAGACAAAGGGTAAAATTGTCACTAGTACTGTACCATTAACCAGTTGGCCTTGTCGCGGCACAGCTTCTTTACTTTGCATGGCCGAGTTAATGAAAAGATGTCATGACGGGGTTGACGCAAGAAGCTTCATGGAAGTAGGACAGGAGGAAGCCAGATATGTGTTTCTACATCTACATCTACATCCATACTCCGCAAGCCACCTGACGGTGTGTGGCGGAGGGTACCCTGAGTACCTCTATCGGTTCTCCCTTCTATTCCAGTCTCGTATTGTACGTAGAAAGAAGGATTGTCGGCATGCTTCTGTGTGGGCTCCAATCTCTCTGATTTTATCCTCATGGTCTCTTCGCGAGATATACGTAGGAGGGAGCAATATTCTGCTTGACTCTTCGGTGAAGGTATGTTCTCGAAACTTTAACAAAAGCCCGTACCGAGCTACTGAGCGTCTCTCCTGCAGAGTCTTCCACTGGAGTTTATCTATCATCTCCGTAACGCTTTCGCGATTACTAAATGATCCTGTAACGAAGCGCGCTGCTCTCCGTTGGATCTTCTCTCTCTCTTCTATCAACCCTATCTGGTGCGGATTCCACACTGCTGAGCAGTATTCAAGCAGTGGTCGAACAAGCGTACTGTAACCTACTTCCTTTGTTGTCGGATTGCATTTCCTTAGGATTCTTCCAATGAATCTCAGTCTGTTTCTTGCATAAAACGCTACATGAGGACTATGCGGACACTGGTCTGAAGTTACCACACCTTCAAGCCCCGTCGCAGAGAGAGCTATAATAATTCCCACACGACCGTGTATCGCTTCGGGGCTCTTTTGTGGCTTACGGAACAAAAGACGATGAGCTTTCAAAACAGTGACAGTCCACTTTAGTCATGCAGTATTACTTACTGCTTGCAGCCAGCGGCCAGAAGTACTGTAGGCGCCCCGTTGGTCCAGGTCGCCTACGGTGGACTGGAGGCCGAGCGGTGACCTCTCCAGTTGTCATGATGCTAGGAAATGACTGTGGACGTGTCAGAAACGACAAAGAAACATTATTAATTCATGACGCCTTTATTCCTGCCGAGTGCAATGTGGCCCACGTAACACAGGCTGGCTGAGCTTGGTGATATCAACGACCTTCCCCGAGTCCTCGCTGACTCGGAGCGATGACACCAGCTCCGGGCCGCACCAGTCTTGCCAGCGCAGCGCCGCGTGCTGTGACGTAGCGTGGAATGCCCTTACTTCGGCCGCGCGTGGCTGGCGGAGCACGGTTGGCCGGCCGGCTCGGTGGCGGGCAGCAGGCCGCTGCGCGCAGGAGGCTCCGGGTTGGAGTCCCGGTGCTGTCGGCACGAGAGGCGTTCTCATAGTGCGGAGTGTACTTTATCCCACCCCGTCTTCTTCCCTGCTCCTCCTGGTGGCTCGTCCGCGGTGGACGGGCAGAACGGACTGCAATCCCCCAGCGTCGTCAGCTCACCCGGTTGTGACGGCGGATGCACAGGGCCTAGACCCCACACGATCTCGACGACGGCTCACTGATGTGGTCAGCATTGGCGGCGATGTCTGCTAATCCTGGGTTGATGATTGACAGCGGCAGCACTGAGGACCAGAGCTGGTACTGTCCCCTCACGTCTGCTGCTGGATGGGCCGTCCTTACTGCAGCATCTCCTTAATAAATATTAACATGTCGATCACTGAGCTGAGCGCTACGCAGCGACCCAGTACACATCTAACTGCAAGTCTAACTGCGAGTGCCTTGTTGCTATCAAAGCTGGTGTATTTAAAGGAAGCACGAGCGACGTCCTGACGTCATGCTCGTTTGTAATAATGCATTCGTTCCACTTATACTGCTGATTCATCTGTCGTATTCGCCCCTTAGGTGTTCTTGTGACAGAGTTACATGTTGTTACGGCACTCTTACGCGAAGTTGTGAAATGCAGTATAGCTGACGCTAGACCTCTGTCTTTACACTCCACGAAAGTCTCCGTCTAACACAAACCTGCGTGCTAAGCAATTCTCTCTCGCCTGTTGTGTGTAACCAGGCCATTGCCCCTGCGTGATGATACATGCACAATCCTCTTACCTCTTTGCTAACCTACTGCCTCTGCCTCTCGGCATAGGCAACGAAACTTAGACAATATTCCACATTTCCAACTCTTTACTATTCCGAGACACTACAGTACTCTACACAGGTCATCGCCCTGAAATGGTCATCTAGCTGCTGTTGCTAAACATTGTTTTCACTGAGCTGCGAATCTACCTGTTGCATCTAAGTCCAGATGCCCCTGGGAGCTGGACAGGTGTCTTCTAGCCGAAGGGCCAGAGACCGACTGACTTCCATCGACAGCAGGCCCTCTATTTGGAGGTCTATGGTTCACACCTGAGCCTGACTAGCTGCACTTTGCGGGCATACTCTACTGCTGCCTGTTTGACAAATGCAGCCACTCCCTACCGTTGCAGGCCACTGTGGTTGTCCTACTCACCGGCGTCCAGGGTTCAACTCCACACGCCCTGGTGTGTGCTGCACTGACCACGAGACCACCCGTCTATTGGAGTTCTGTAATTTTTTATGTTCATGGTAAGTGAAGTCCTGAAGTCAATTATCAATTTCCCAGAGCAGTTAGAGGCAACTCTCCAAAACTGACAAGAAAAACGAGTCTGAAAGTTTCCTAGTGTATTTAATACAGTGAAGCAAGCTCGAATTTCCGCTGGGCCATGTGGCTCTGTCGTAGAATGATCTCCTGTTAAGTGGGGGTCCTCGGTTCTATTTCCGGCTGATGCAAAATCAAACAAAGGTGCATGGGCTAAGAGCATTTCCGTCAAACGTAAAATTCAAAAAGATGAAAAAAAAGGATCTCTCGAGACTAGTAATCACCGGTTTGCTAGTTCAAGTCTCGCTTTGGTCGTCATTTTTCCCATTTTTTCCTTTCAATTCGGATACCAAATTAACACATATCTAATTGTCATTTTTATGAAAAATGCACATCTTTTTATAATTACATACTACACATTAAAATCCATGGAGAAGAAATAAAAATGTTGAGGTTCGCCGATGACATCGTAATTCTGTCAGAGACAGCAAAGGACTTGGAAGAGTAGTTGAACGGAATGGATAGTGTCTTGAAAGGAGGATATAAGATAAACATCAAAAAAATCAAAACGAGGATAATGGAATGTAGTCGAATGAAGTCGGGTGATTCTGAGGGAATTAGATTAGGAAATGAGACAATTAAAGAAGTAAAGGAGTTTTGCTATTTGGGGAGCGAAATAACTGATGATGGTCGAAGTAGAGAGGATATAAAATGTAGACTGGCAATGGCAAGGAAAGCGTTTCTGAAGAAGAGAAATTTGTTAACATCGAGTATAGATTTAAGTGTCAGGAAGTCATTTCTGAAAGTATCTGTATGGAGTGTAGCCATGTATGGAAGTGAAACATGGACGATAACTAGTCTGGACAAGAAGAGAATAGAAGCTTTCGAAATGTGGTACTACAGAAGAACGCTGAAGATTAGAGGGGTAGATCACATAACTAATGAGGAAGTATTGAATAGGATTGGAGAGAAGAGAAGTTTGTGGCACAACTTGACCAGGAGAAGGGATCGGTTACCAACCGATCCCTTCTCCTGGTTCTCATGTTCTGAGGCATCAAGGGATTACCAATTTAGTATTAGAGGGCAGCGTGGAGGGTAAAAATCGTAGAGGGAGACCAAGAGATGACTACACTAAGCAGATTCAGAAGGATGTAGGTTGCAGTAGGTACTGGGAGATGAAGAAGCTTACACAAGATAGAGTAGCATGGAGAGCTGCATCAAACCAGTCTCAGGACTGAAGACCACAACAACAACAACAACATTAAATTCCAGTTTTCACCGTAAACTTAAATGTCTAATTACCGCTCTTTTATTAAAGATTGTTAACGAAGATTGTTTAAATTTAAAAAAGTTACAAATTAAATTTTGTTTACCTTCATGTACTTTACAATTCAGGAAATGCTTACAGAACATGTACCTTTGTTTAAAATTTGCATCCACCAGGAATCTAACTCAGGCCACTAACACGGAAAGCGGTGACCCACAGGGTCCGTCGAAAATTGTCTATTTTAGCCAATTAAAGACGTTTAGAAATTTTCAAATCCATTTTCTCCTGTATTTTTGAGAGCTGCATCGGACTCCTTTGGCAGAATGACATCTATGGTATGAGCTTTATGGACCATAAATATTAAAAAATTACAAAAATCTGACAGCCGTGTGGTCTCCCAGTGAGTCGTGCACCAGCGTAAGTCAGGACAGTCGCCTTCCTCGAGACCGCCCAGCCCAAGGTATGAAACATCCCCTTAGAACAATTTATACACGACTGTGCTTAAGCTGACACACAATATTTTTAGCGCAACGCAATCTGACTTTCAATAATCCCTACAAGAGAATGGCCCTGACTAACATTAACCTATATGTTTCACAAATCACTTACCTCACAAAAATCTTCGTTACTCGAACTACTGCAATACAGCGAGCGCCACTACTGCCAGCTAACTAAAAGATTCAAACTACGGAAGTCACTAACTACTGATAGGCATAGTTAGCAAATGAAATATTTTAATAGAGAACAAACAATGTATTTACCTTAATAGTCATAATATATATATCAGTTCGTGACACCAATTGTTACAAATTTCAAAACTCCGCCATCTCTCTCCCCAAGTCCACCACTGCTGGAGGCTCACCTCCAACTGCGCAACGCTACGCGCTGTTAGCATCCAGCTGCCGCTGCCCGACACTACAATGGCAGACAACAATGCAAACTAGCCACAGACTGCGCACAGCACAGCCAGTGATTTTTCATACAGAGCGCTATGTGGCGTTACCAATAAGAAAACCTAAACAGCCTACTTACAAAGGCTCAGACTTGGCGTTTATGCGCCACCACAGTGCCGACAACGGCCTGCTTAAGCCGTGAGATGTGCGCGACACCGAATACTGCATGCTGAGGTCAGCACTATCGGCACACGATTGGGCCGCGTCTGACCTTGGCCCCTAAGCTCAGACAACACAACAGCGGTATATGACGAAATAAATTGTTACTTTAACTCTCTGTTTGCCAACGGCCATCCGCTTGGCTCCTACCCGCCGGCCCACTATAGCGGACTAGGTGAAGAGCTGAACGAGATCCCGATTACTAGAAGAATACTTCTATCGCCCAACGTAAAGGTCAAAACGCCGCGCACTGTAATAATCTAATCACTCTCAGATTCGAGTACTAGATCGAAAAATGAGCCCCACAAACAGATACCGTCTTAACTGGTTTCTACCAGCATATGCCGTTATCTCGTCCAAAAACAAAACGAGATAGCAGTCTAAAGACAAAAGGTGGGCGGAACAGCGCACACACACACACATACACACACACACACACACACACAAACTACACTACAAGTTTCCACTGGAACAAACAGAATTTACCGTTTTCTATTAGCCCTCGCCAAGTCCACCTCGTTTCTTAAACAGCACCTCTAGCTAGTTAATGGCGCCAAGCTCTGCTATGCAGCCTCTTATTACTGAGTACCTTTCAGCCAAATAAAGTGCAATATTCGCCCAGAAGACAGGCAGATGATGAAGTCGGTTTCCGCGTGCACACATAAGTGGAGGCACTTCCTAACTCCTTCAAAGCTTTCTGCACAGGCAGAAAAAAGATTTTGATTACTCAGGATCAAACACAAAAAACATTCCTATAACACCAGCTTCTCCCCATAGGGCTCATGACTCGCTTGCTAACCTCGCGAGGGCTGCTGGCCCAGTTTGATTTCGCGGATTCCAGATCATACCACGAAATTATTTTAAATCCAGGCCTTTCTGCCAATTAACTTCGTGGCCGAATGCAGGCGTTTCAGTTGTCATTTCCTCTTGGCACTAATAACGCTGTTCTGCAGGAGTGTTGCATCCTGACATGACCTTCAGAAATTTCTTTCCATCGAGTGCTGCAGAACACACTCTGTAAGAGAGAATACCGGAAACTGGCTCTAGCATTTACAAAGGGGAACAGGAGGAGAACACAAGCAGCTGAAAACGTTCTGTATATAGTGCGTCCTTTGAGATATGGGCAATATTCAGGCATGTGACAGGAAGTTCATGTGGATTTATGCCCGAGACAGAACACATTTAATATACATCGTTATATATTTTCTATGTTATTCAATATGTTACCATTGTTAACAACGTAGCACAGTATCGTAGAGAAAATCGAGATGAACAATCTGATGTAGGATACGTGTGGTCTGTCAAGTCAAGAAACTACCTCGTATTGGCCTACAACACTACCTAAGCTACAGCGCGTGCGTGTCGCGTGAGATTTCAATACTTCCTCGCTCTTTTTGCGCTTGAGAAAAAATTAAATGGATATTTTTTTATAGGAAACTCAATGTAGTTTCATTTTATATTGCGACATGTTTTCGCTAGTGACGCGGTTTTTGAGTTATTCGAGAAAAACTTTCTAAAGTGATAAAACTCGATGTGTTAATTAGCATTGAAATTAGGCACTCAGGCCGTTGCACACGGAAATTCAAGCTGCCCGCCAGATACAATTAGTGTCAGTTGTTGTCATAGTGTAGATGATTGCACACGAGACTGCTCAGCCTTTGGGCCGAGTTCCGCTCTTACTACCGTCCCATGTCCAATTTATGAATAGCTCTCTTGTTCGGTTCTAGGAAATCAAACGAAGAACACGTTTGGCGACACTGTCTCTAGCGCGCCTCTTCAATTCGCGCACCGAACCGCTTGATTGGCCAGATTCAATGCTAATTAACTCAGAAACGGCGCAACGTACAGAACTTTTTTTTTACCAATTATTTCTCAGCGCAATCTACCCTTATAAACTTTTCAGACTGTTTCTGGTCACCATTTACAATGATAAAATGCAATAGATAAAATACACCGTAAGGGAAAAAAGCATACCACGAATGAATTATACGAACGGGACGGAAGTCGGTAGATATGATGTACATGTACTGAAAAACAAACTATTACAGTTTCAGAAAAATTGAATAATCTATTCAAGAGAAATATCTTCACAAAATGAGCAAGTCAATAACGTGTTGGTCCACCTCTGGCCCTTATGGAAGCAGTTATTTGGCTTGGTATTGATTGGTAGAATTGTTGGATGTCCTCCTGAGTGATACCGAGACAAATTCCGTCTAATTGACGTGTTAGATCGTCAAAATCCCCAGATGGTTGGAGGGCTCTGCTCGTAATGCTGTAAACGTTCGCAACTAGCAACAGATCCCGCTACCTTCCTGGCTAAAGTAAGGCTTGGCAAGCACGAAGACATGCAGTAGAAACTCTCACAGTACACGGGCGGTCGTTATATTGCTGAAATTTGAGCCCAGGAAGGCTTCCCATGAAGGGAAACAGAAGGGGGGGGGGGGGGGGGGTAAGAATACCGCCGACGTACCGCTGTGTTGTAAGGGTACTGCAGATGACAACCAAAGCGGTCCTGCTATGGACATAAATGGCACCCCAGACCATCACTCCCGGTTATCAGCCCTACGATGGGCGACAGACAGGTTGGTATCCCACTGCTGTCCGTAGCGTCTCTAGACATATCTTCGGCCTGGAATCTCATTGACTGGAGTAGAATCGTATTCAGTGATGAGTCCTGCTTGGGATTGAGTTTCGATGACCAGAGAAGACGTTCTTTTGCCCTTTAAATGGTTCAAATGGCTCTGAGCACTATGGGACTCAACTGCTGTGGTTATCAGTCCCCTAGAACTTAGAACTACTTAAACCTAACTAACCTAAGGACATCACACACATCCATGCCCGAGGCAGGATTCGAACCTGCGACCGTAGCAATCGCACGGTTCCGGACTGCGCGCCTAGAACCGCGAGACCACCGCGGCCGGCTTTTGCCCTTTAAGGCGAGCCATCCTGGGCTTACATTTCAGGAACGTAATGCCCGTCCGCAGACGGCGAGAGTTTTTACTGCTTGTCTTCGTGCTTGCCTATCCCTGCCTTGGCCAGCATGGTCGCCGGTTCTCTCCCCAACTGAGAACTTTTGGAGCATCAAAGGCAGGGTCCTCCAACCACTTCGGGATTTTGACGATCTAATGCGCCAAGTCCGATGTCTTCCCTCAGAAGGGCCTTAGGTGGATCGACGCGTTATTGGTTTGTCGGTTTGCGGAGCTCTTTCTCTTGAATACACTACTGGCCATTAAAATTGCTACACCAAGAAGTAATGCAGATGATTAAAGGGTATTCATTGGACAAATATATTATACTAGAACTGACATGTGATTACATTTTCACGCAATTTGGGTGCACAGGTCCTGATAAATCGGTACCCAGAAACACCACCTCTGGCCGTAATAACGGCCTTGATACGCCTGGGCGTTGAGTCAAACCGAGCTTGGATGGTGTGTAAGGTACAGCTGCCCATGCAGCTTCAACACAATACCACAGTTAATCAAGAGTAGGGACTGGCGTATTGTGACGAGCCAGTTGCTTGGCCACCATTGACCAGACGTTTTCAATTGGTGAGATATCTGGAGAACGTGCTGGCCAGGGCAGCAGCCGAACATTTTCTGTATCCAGAAAGGCCCGTACAGGACCTGCAACATGCGGTCGTGCATTATCCTGCTGAAATGTAGGGTTTCGCAGGGATCGAATGAAGGGTAGAGCCACGGGTCGTAACACATCTGAAATGTAACGTCCACTGTTCAAAGTGCCGTCAATGCGAAAATAGGTGACCGAGACGTGTAACAAATGGCACGCCATACCATCACGCCGGGTGATACACCAGTATGGCGATGACGAATACACGCTTCTAATGTGCGATGTCGCCAAACACGGATGCGACCATCATGATGCTGTAAACAAAACCTGGATTCATCCGAAAAAAATTACGTTTTGCCATTCGTGCACCAAGGTTCGTCGTTGAGTACACCATCGCAGGCGCTCCCGTCTGTGGTGCAGCGTCAAGGGTAACTGCAGCTATGGCCTCCGAGCTGATAGGCCATTGTACTGCAAACGTCGTCGAACCGTTCGTACAGATGGTTGTTGTCTTGCAAACGTCCCCATCTCTTGACTCATGGATCGAGATGTGGCTGTACGATGCGTTACAGCCATGCGGATAAGATGCCTGTTATCTCGACTGTTAGTGATACGAGGCCGTTGGGATCCAGCAGGAAGTTCCGTATTACCCTCCTGAACCCACCGATCCCATATTCTGCTAACAGTCATTGGATCTCGACCAACGCGAACAGCAATGTCGCGATACGATAAACCGCAATCGTGATAGACTACAATCCGACCTTTATCAAAGTCGGAAACGTGATGGTACGCATTTCTCCTCCATACACGAGGCATCACAACAACGTTTCACCAGGCAACGCCGGTAAATTGCTATTTGTTTATGAGAAGAAATCGGTTGGAAACTTTCCTCAGCACGTTGTAGGTGTCGCCATCGGCTCCAACCTTGTGTGAATGCTCTGAAAAGCTAATCATTTGTATATCACAGCATATTCTTCCTGTTGGTTAAATTTCGCGTCTGTAGCACATCATCTTCGTGGTGTAGTAATTTTAATGGCCAGTAGTGTAGTTTCGGGTTCCTAGCCGCAATGTATGTTCTAAAAATCAAATTCATTTTGGTCACCGTACGCTGTTAAACATACTGGAGCAAGCTGAATTTTTACTTCAACATATGTTTTGCATTAATAGTGTCTTCCGTTTTTTTTTCGCTACCCATTTCCCGGCTATTGAAACAAGCTGAATTTTTACTTCAACATTTTTCTGCATTTCTGCTTTCTGTTTTCCCGCTTCCCGTTTCACAATTACTTTTAGATACTTCATTCGTTCAGAGAATTACGTAGCATAAAACGGGAAGCTATGGACGTAGGGCCCCTCTGCACGAGTTCTTGCTGTGGAAGTCCTCACGCTGGGAACACGCAGAGTGGGCTTTCTTGTTCCTGCCGAGGGTCACTAACTGCTTCGCCTCCAAGTTACACGTCCCTGCAGCCAAGTCGGCATTACAGCGCTCTCGTCTTATTTAATGGCCAGGCAGTCTGCTGTCTGCTTTACACATACTCCAACGTGGATTTAATCTCTCGATGAAACATGGGGTATAATAATTCTGTTATGGAAAATCGACTGTTAGCTCACAAAAGTTGTAATACGTACCTACGCGTTGACACCGTTTCATTCAACTGAAGAATGCATCGTGGTCCAGGTCTAGCAGTAACTGAAATGGTAACGCAAAGTGTGTTCCACTTTCACCTAAATTATCTTTGTCACATTAAAAATACTTTTTATCTTTTTCGCTACGAAAGTACACAAAGGGTATATACAATATCGAGCTGCGTATTATTTTAACGTTCATAACCATCGAAATAAGGATATATAATTTGTGCTTTTAGATGAGGTTTTCTCGTTTTGCAAATTAAGAATATCAGTTCTCGACCAAACAAACCTATTAATTTAACTATTTCATATGTCTCGCAAGAAATTACGCAGAAAAAATTCATTCGCATTATAGCGGCGTGAAGAGCACATCCCTTGCAAGTTTATGTCCCTCTGAAAACAAATATGCGTTACCATGATAAGAAAGTGCGCCGACATTGATTTAGGGTGTTTTCTTCTTCATCATCATCATCATCCTTGCCTTGTCCCGTTCGACTATGGGTCATTGTGATATGGGATGAAGCGATGTTAGTGACAATGGTGTTTGGCTGCCCTTCCTGACGCTAACCTTCCCACTGGGATGGAATTTGTGTATCCCTCTGTCTACGTCTAGAGCAAATCAAGTGCTCAAATGTGTTTAAACATCGCGTATACCAGGCGGGTCGTAGTAACCAGTCCGTTATTCACGTAACCACCCAACAACCACGTCCAAGTTGGATGTGGTTTTTATTATCCCAAATCGCGGAAGCGGTCAATCACACAGCCAGAACACACAAGGAACACACAGCACGTCAGCGCCATGTACAATGGCAGCGATGCATTTCCAGACCCATGTTCATACTACCTTTCTTTTCCACCATTTCCAGTCAGGGTCCGTTCCCGCAGTTTGTCGGTTTTATTAATGTTCACCCTGTACGTGTTGTTGTTGTGGTCTTCAGTCCAGGGATTGGTTTGATGCAGCTCTCCATGCTGCTCTACCCTGTGCAAGCTTCTTCATCTCCCAGTACCTACTGCAACCTACATCCTTCTGAATCAGCTTACTGTATTCATCTCTTTGTTTCCCTCTACGATTTTTACCCTCCACGCTGCTCTCCAATACTAAATTGGTGATCCCTTGATGTCTCATAACATGTCATACCAACCGATCACTTCTTCTAGTCAAGTTGTGCCACAAATTTCTCTTCTCCTGAATTCTGCTCAATATCTCCTCACTAGTTATGTGGTCTACCCATCTAATCTTCAGCATTCTTCTGTAGCACCACATTTCGAAAGCTGCTATTCTCTTCTTGTCTCAAATATTTATCGTCCATGTTTCACTTCCATACATGGCTACACTCCATACAAATACTTTCAGAAAAGACTTCCTGACATTTAAATCAATACTCGATGTTAACAAATTTCTCTTCTTCAGAAATGCTTTCCTTGCCATAGCCAGTCTACATTTTATATCCTCTCTACTTCGACCATCATCAGTCATTTTGCTCCCCAAATAGCAAAACTCCTTTACTACTTTAAGTGTCTTCTTTCCTAATCTAATTCCCTGAGTATCATCTGATTTAATTCGACTACATTCCATTATCCTCGTTTTGTATTTGTTGATGTTCATCTTATACCCTCCTTTCAAGACGCTGTCCATTCCGTTCAGTTGATCTTCCAGGTCATTTGCTGTCTCTGGCAGAATTACAATGTCACTGGCGAACCTCAAAGTTTTTATTTCATCTCCATGGATTTTAATTAGTACTCCGAATTTTCCTTTTGTTCCTTTACTGCTTTATCAATATACAGATCGAATAACATCGGGGATAGGCTAAAACCCTGTCTCACTCCCTTCCGAACCACTGCTTCCCTTTCATGCCCCTCGACTCTTACAACTGTCATCTGGTTTCTGTACAAATTGTAAATAGCCTTTCGCTCCCTGTATTTTACCCCTGCCACCTTCAGAGTTTGAAAGGGAATATTCCAGTCAACATTGTCAAAAGCTTTCTCTAAGTATAGTAGAAAGGTAGGTTTTGCCTTTCCTTAATCTACACTCCTGGAAATTGAAATAAGAACACCGTGAATTCATTGTCCCAGGAAGGGGAAACTTTAATTGACACATTCCTGGGGTCAGATACATCACATGATCACACTCACAGAACCACAGGCACATAGACACAGGCAACAGAGCATGCACAATGTCGCCACTAGTACAGTGTATATCCACCTTTCGCAGCAATGCAGGCTGCTATTCTCCCATGGAGACGATCGTAGAGATGCTGGATGTAGTCCTGTGGAACGGCTTTCCATGCCATTTCCACCTGGCGCCTCAGTTGGACCAGCGTTCGTGCTGGACGTGCAGACCGCGTGAGACGACGCTTCATCCAGTCCCAAACATGCTCAATGGGGGACCGATCCGGAGATCTTGATGGCCAGAGTAGTTGTCTTACACCTTCTAGAGCACGTTGGGTGGCACGGGATACATGCGGACGTGCATTGTCCTGTTGGAACAGCAAGTTCCCTTGCCGGTCTAGAAATGGTAGAACGATGGGTTCGATGACGGTTTGGATGTATCGTACACTATTCAGTGTCCCTTCGACGATCACCAGAGGTGTACGGCCAGTGTAGGAGATCGTTCCCCACACCATGATGCCAGGTGTTGGCCTGTGTGCCTCGGTCGTATGCAATCCTGATTGTGGCGCTCACCTGCACGGCGCCAAATACGCATACGACCATCATTGGCACCAAGGCAGAAGCGACTCTCATCGCTGAAGACGACACGTCTCCATTCGTCCCTCCATTCACGCCTGTCGCGACACCACTGGAGGCGGGCTGCACTATGTTGGGGCGTGAGCGGAAGACGGCCTAACGGTGTGCGGGACCGTAGCCCAGCTTCATGGAGACGGTTGCGAATGGTTCTCGCCGATACCCCAGGAGCAACAGTGTCCCTAATTTGCTGGGAAGTGGCGGTGCGGTCCCCTACGGCACTGCGTAGGATCCTACGGTCTTGGCGTGCATCCGTGCGTCGCTGCGGTCCGGTCCCAGGTCGACGGGCACGTGCACCTTCCGCCGACCACTGGCGACAACATCGATGTACTGTGGAGACGTCACGCCCCACGTGTTGAGCAATTCGGCGGTACGTCCACCCGGCCTCCCGCATGCCCACTATACGCCCTCGGTCAAAGTCCGTCAACTGCACATACGGTTCACGTCCACGCTGCCGCGGCATGCTACCAGTGTTAAAGACTGCGATGGAGCTCCGTATGCCACGCCAAACTGGCTGACACTGACGGCGGCGGTGCACAAATGCTGCGCAGCTAGCGCCATTCGACGGCCAACACCGCGGTTCCTGGTGTGTCCGCTGTGCCGTGCGTGTGATCATTGCTTGTACAGCCCTCTCGCAGTGTCCGGAGCAAGTATGGTGGGTCTGACACACCGGTGTCAATGTGTTCTTTTTTCCATTTCCAGGAGTGTATATTCTAAGATAAGTCGTAGGGTCAGTATTACCTCACGTGGTCGAATATTTCTACGGAATCCAAACTGATCTTCCCCGAGGTCAGCGTGTACCAGTTTTTCCACTCGTCTGTAAAGAATTCGTGTTAGCATTTTGCAGCCGTGACTCATTAAATTGATAGTTCGGTAATTTTCACATTTGTCAACGCCTGCTTTCTTTGGGATTGGAATTATTATATTCTTCTTGAAGTTTGAGGGTACTTCACCTGTCTCATATATCTTGCTCATCAGATGGTAGAGTTTTGTCAGGGCTGGCTCTCCCAAGGCTGTCAGTAGTTCTAATGGAATGTTGTCTATTTCCGGGGGTTTGTTTTGACTCAGGTCTTTCAGTGCTCTGTCAACTCTTCACGCAGTTCGTATCTCCCATTTCTTTTTCACCTACATCCTCTTCCATTTCCATAATATTGCCCTCAAGTACATCGCCCTTGTATAGACTCTCTATATACTTGTTCCACCTTTCTGCTTTCCTTCTTTGCTTAGAACTGGGTTTCCATCTGAGCTCTTGATATTCATACAAGTGGCTCTCTTTTCTCCAAAGCTCTCTTTAATTTTCCTGTACTCAGTATCTATCTTACCCCTAGTGAGATAAGTCTCTACATCCTTCCATTTGTCCTCTAGTCATCCCTGCTTAGCCATTTTGCACTTCCTGTCGATTTCATTTTTGAGATGTTTGTATTCCTTTTTGCCTGCTTCATTTACTGCGTTTTTATATTTTCTCCTTTCATCAATTAAATTCAATATTTCTTCTGTTACCCAAGGATTTCTCCTAACCCTCGTCTTTTTACCAACTTGATCCTCTGCTCCCTTCACTATTTCACCTCTCGAAGCTACCCATTCTTCATCTACCGTATTTCTTTCCCCCATTCTTGTCAATCGTTCCCTAATGCTCTCCATGAAGTTCAACACAACATCGGGTTCCGTCAGTTTTTCCAGGTCCCATCTCCTTAAATTCTCATCTTTTTGCAGTTTTTTCGGTTTTAAACTGCAGTTCATAACCAATCGATTGTGGTCAGTCCACATTTGCCCCTGGAAATGTCTTACAATCTATCTGAAACCTTCCAGTATCTCCAGACCTTTTCCATGTACACGACCTTCTTCCATGATTATTGAACCAAGTGTTAGCTATGATTAAGTTATGGGCCGGCCGCAGTGACCGTGCGGTTCTAGGCGCTACAGTCTGGAGCCGAGAGACCGCTACGGTCGCAGGTTCGAATCCTGCCTCGGGCATGGATGTGTGTGATGTCCTTAGGTTAGTTAGATTTAATTATCTCTTGGTTCTAGGCGACTGATGACCTCAGAAGTTAAGTCGCATAGTGCTCAGAGCCATTTTGATTAAGTTGTGCTCTGTCCAAAATTCTACCAGGCAGCTTCCTCTTTCATTCCTTAGCCCCATTCCACATTCACCCATTACGTTTCCTTCCCTTCCTTTTCCTACTATCGAATTCCAGTCACCAATGACTATTAAATTTTCATCTCCCTTCACTATCTGAATAATTTCTTTTATCTTATATTTCATCTACCTCTTCGTCATCTGCGCAGCTGGTTGGCACATAAATTTGTACTACAGTGGTAGGCATGGGTTTCATTTCTATCTTGGTCATAATAATGCGTTCACTATGCTGTTTGTTTTAGCTTACCCGCACTCGCATTTTTTATTCATTATTAAACCTACTCGTGCATTACTCCTATTTGATTTTGTATTTATAACCCTGTATTCACCTGACCAGAAGTCATGTTCCTCCTGCCACCGAACTTCACTAATTCCCACTATACCTAATTTTGACCTATTCATTTCCCTATTTAAATTTTCTAACCTATCTGCCCGGTTAAGGGATTTGACATTCCACGCTCCGATCCGTAAAATGCCAGTTTTCTTCTCCTGATAACGACGTCCTCCTGAGTAGTCCCAGCCCGGAGATCCGAATGGGGGACTATTTTACCTCCGGAATATTTTACCCAAGAGGACGCCATCATCATGTAACCATACCGTAAAGCTGCATGCCCTCGTCAAAAATTACAGCTGTAGCTTCCCCTTGCTTTCAGCCGTTCGCAGTATCAGCCCAGCAAGGCCGTTTTGGTTCCTGTTACAAGGCCACATCAGTCAATCGTCTAAACTGTTGCCCTTGCAACTACTGACAAGGCTGCCGCCCTTCCTCAGGAACCACACGTTTGTCTGGCCTCTCAACACATATCCCTCCGTTGTGGGACCCTGTACGTATGGTTACATTTTCCAAATGTACCACTAATTCCACACTCAATGAATAAAAGATAAAAGTATATCGAAATGAGGTAAGAAATTACAACTTTGTGTGTGTGCTCTTGAAAGCTGCAGCCCACGAAAACCTAGGTGAAACGTAACAGCGGTAGAGCCTAGATTGTACGTTGCATCCTCAAACGCATCCGCAAAGACGCGAACAGCATTGACCCTGTGTATACCCCCAAGTTCGAGATTTTAAATTCCTGCCACACTTGCTGCACCTGTTAACATTCCACTATGGCACTCCTCGTAAAATTAGTGGAAAAGACGCAATTGCAGGTAATATGATTTTGCGGAGCTGGCCTTAAAATCCAGATACTCGTACAGAAAAATAACTTTGCCTATATCCAACTGCAGATTTACGTAATTTGGTTGTCCATATCTTTCTGCCATAGTCACGGCCAGCTTATGAAGCACGAACGTACTTGAAACTTGAGTATACGAACTACAGCCAAATATTTTTTTCCAACTTCATTTTAAAACGAAATATATTGTTCAGTACTTATAGGCATAGCACTAATTGTTGAGTTACACGGCTCCATATCTGACAAGTCGTTAGTTATAAAATAAGTGTCATAACCACCCAAGTTGGGAGAAAACGTGAGAATGTACATCAGTTATTCTGAGGAGTGCTTCAAAATGTTCACTCAGTTTTTTCTGTGAATCTTTAAAAGAGGTTCTGTGTAATGACGCTAAACAACCCCTAAAGCGCTAATAGTCATGCTTTGACGAGCTTTTGAATGCTGATGAGGTAAGCTCGAAACGGTGTTCTCATGATTAACAAACACTGTACTTAGATATGAGTGGTTCTAGTCGACTGAAACTGGTTATCATTTAGTCATATTGAGCTCACGGCCATTAACATTTGTAATAAATAATAGAGATCGCTGTCTGCTCCTCATCCAATGATATTAGTTCTTAAAAAACAGATTTTGATTTGAAAGATTATAAATAATTCTTATGACCTAGCACTGCTGGTGAGGTTGGCAATAATACTAACAGAACGTGGAAACCAATCAGTTGGTGGATATCAACGTGGAAATATCAGAAGTTGTTACTTTCCCCACTTTCTCCACAAATGTTTGTTTAATTAATGAAAGGGCCAATCGAGTTGTTCTGTGGAACTTTATTTAGTCCACTAGAAGTCTCGGCTTCTTTTGTTAAGCCGTATTCAGATTTGAACTGCCATTCATATTTGGATGTACACATGTATATAACTGAAAATGAAAAAACAGAGCTTACGCATGTTCATGTTCAGACAGACTATAAAACCCACATTCGTAAATATGCTCTGTAAGAAGTCCACGATGCATTGAAGAGGAAGACTGCACTGTAGTTCCTTCTCTAGATTGTCGCACAGATGACAAAGTGGTAGATATCGAAATAGACGACAGAAGGATAAAGAAACAATTAAAATCGCTCAAAAGAGGAAAGGTCGCTGGACCTGATGGGATACCAATTCCATTTTACACAGAGTACGCGAAGGAATTTGCCCCCCTTCTTGCAGCGGTGTACCATAGGTCTCTAGAAGAGCGTAGCGTTCCAAAGGATTGGAAAAGGGCACAGGTCATCCCCGTTTTCTACATCTACATCTACATCCATACTCCGCAAGCCACCTGACGGTGTGTGGCGGAGGGTACCCTGAGTACCTCTATCGGTTCTCCCTTCTATTCCAGTCTCGTATTGTACGTGGAAAGAAGGATCGTCGGTATGCTTCTGTGTGGGCTCCAGTCTCTCTGATTTTATCCTCATGGTCTCTTCGCGAGATATACGTAGGAGGGAGCAATATACTGCTTGACTCTTCGGTGAAGGTATGTTCTCGAAACTTTAACAAAAGCCCGTACCGAGCTACTGAGCGTCTCTCCTGCAGAGTCTTCCACTGGAGTTTATCTATCATCTCCGTAACGCTTTCGCAATTACTAAATGATCCTGTAACGAAGCGCGCTGCTCTCCGTTGGATCTTCTCTATCTCTTCTATCAACCCTACCTGATGCGGATCCCACACTGCTGAGCAGTATTCAAGCATTGGGCGAACAAGCGTCCTGTAACCTACTTCCTTTGTTGTCGGATTGCATTTCCTTAGGATTCTTCCAATGAATCTCAGTCTGGCATCTGCTTTACCGACGATCAACTTTATATGATCATTCCATTTTAAATCACTCCTAATGCCTACTCCCAGATAATTTATGGAATTAACTGCTTCCAGTTGCTGACCTGCTATTTTGTAGCTAAATGATAAGGGACCTATCTTTCTATGTATTCGCATCACACTACACTTGTCTACATTGAGATTCAATTGCCATTCCGTGCACCATGCGTCAATTCGCTGCAGATCCTCCTGCATTTCAGTACAATATTCCATTGTTGGAACCTCTCGATACACCACAGCATCATCTGCAAAAAGCCTCAGTGAACTTCCTATGTCATCCACCAGGTCATTTATGTATATTGTGAATAGCAACGGTCCTATGACACTCCCCTGCGGCACACCTGAAATCACTCTTACTTCGGAAGACTTCTCTCCATTGAGAATGGCATGCTGCATTCTGTTCTCTAGGAACTTCATAACGGGTGGCAGGGACAAAGAATCCAGTGAAATATTTTTAAGTGCTTTATCTGAAAACTACCTTGAGCAGTTAAACAGAAAACCGACTCGTGGCGATAACATATTAGACCTTCTGGTGACAAACAGGCCCGAACTACTTTAATCAGTTAATGCAGAACAGGGAATCAGCGATCATAAAGCGGTTACTGCATCGATGATTTCAGCCGTAAATAGAAATATTAAAAAAGGTAGGAAGATTTTTCTGTTTAGCAAAAGTGACAAAAAGCAGATTACAGAGTACCTGACGGCTCAACACAAAAGTTTTGTCTCAAGTGCAGATAGTGTTGAGGATCAGTGGACAAAGTTCAAAACCATGGTACAATATGCGTTAGATGAGTATGTGCCAAGCAAGATCGTAAGAGATGGGAAAGAGCCACCGTGGTACAACAACCGAGTTAGAAAACTGCTGCGGAAGCAAAGGGAACTTCACAGCAAACATAAACATAGCCAAAGCCTTGCAGACAAACAAAAATTACGCGAAGCGAAATGCAGTGTGAGGAGGGCTATGCGAGAGGCTTTCAATGAATTCGAAAGTAAAGTTCTATGTACTGACTTGGCAGAAAATCCTAAGAAATTTTGGTCCTATGTCAAAGCGGTAGGTGGATCAAAACAAAATGTCCAGACACTCTGTGACCAAAATGGTACTGAAACAGAGGATGACAGACTAAAGGCCGAATTACTAAATGTCTTCTTCCAAAGCTGTTTCACAGAGGAAGACTGCACTGTGCTTCCTTCTCTAGATTGTCGCACAGTTGACAAAATGGTAGATATCGAAGTAGACGACAGAGGGATAGAGAAACAATTAAAATCGCTCAAAAGAGGAAAGGCCGCTGGTCCTGATGGGATACCAGTTCGATTTTACACAGAGTACGCGAAGGAACTTGCCCCCCTTCTTGCAGCGGTGTACCGTAGGTCTCTAGAAGAGCGAATCGTTCCAAAGGATTGGAAAAAGGCACAGGTCATCCCCGTTTTCAAGAAGGGACGTCGAACAGATGCGCAAAACTATAGACCTATATCTCTAACGTCGATCAGTTGCAGAATCTTGGAACACGTATTATGTTCGAGTATAATGACTTTTCTGGAGACTAGAAATCTACTCTGTAGGAATCAGCATGGGTTTCGGAAAAGACGGTCGTGTGAAACCCAGCTCGCGCTATTCGTCCACGAGACTCAGAGGGCCATAGACACGGGTTCCCAGGTAGATGCCGTGTTTCTTGACTTCCGCAAGGCGTTCGATACAGTTCCCCACAGTCGTTTAATGAACAAAGTAAGAGCATATGGACTATCAGACCAATTGTGTGATTGGATTGAAGAGTTCCTAGATAACAGAACGCAGCATGTCATTCTCTATGGAGAGAAGTCTTCCGAAGTAAGAGTGATTGCAGGTGTGCCGTAGGGGAGTGTTGTAGGACCGTTGCTATTCACAATATACATAAATCACCTTGTGGATAACATCGGAATTTCACTGAGGCTTTTTGCGGATGATGCTGTAGTATATTGAGAGGTTGTAACAATGGAAAATTGTACTGATATGCAGGAGGATCTGCAACGAATTGACGCATGGTGCAGGGAATGGCAATTGAATATCAATGTAGACAAGTGTAATGTGCTGCGAATACATAGAAAGAAATATCCCTTATCATTTACATACAATATAGCAGATCAGCAACTGGAAGCAGTTAATTCCATAAATTATCTGGGAGTAGGCATTAGGAGTGATTTAAAATGGAATGATCATATAAAGTTGATCGTCGGTAAAGCAGATGCCAGACTGAGATTCATTGGAAGAATCCTAAGGAAATGCAATCCGAAAACAAAGGAAGTAGGTTACAGTACACTTGTTCGCCCAATGCTTGAGAAACTGCCCACCGGTGTGAGATCCGTACCAGATAGGGTTGATAAAAGAGATAGAGAAGATCCAACGGAGAGCAGCACGCTTCGTTACAAGATCATTTAGTAATTGCGAAAGCATTACGGAGATGATAGATAAACTCCGGTGGAAGATTTTTCAGGCGAGATGCTCAGTAGCTCAGTACGGGCTTTTGTTGAAGTTTCGAGAACATACCTTCACCAAAATCGAAGTTATACCAACAACCCTGTGTATTTACCTGTAGTTAAATTTTCGTGCACTGGAAATATTATTCTGATTTTGACTTGGTCCACACCAACTATATTTCACTTTTATTAAAATACTATTTTTAGACTCTTACTTACATAATATACAGATTGGAATACACCAAAATATAAGTCTCAGTAATCCCAAAGAATAATCATAACGTGATGAATTATAGTCTTGAGATGACTATATTCTCACAATATCATAAGACAGCAAGATTTTAAATCTAACTGACTTGTGCTTATATCTTTTGGACATTATTTCTCTAATGAAAGTTTTGTAGTCTGTCTGTACAAGCCCTGTTATTTTGTCTTCAGTCATATACATGTACACATTTAACATATGTCAGGCTGTTTCAGATCCACCTGAGAATAGCTTAAAACCAGAAACAGGTAGTGAAGTAAATAAAGTTGTACAGAGCAACTGGATCAGCGTTTTCATCAATATCAATGAGTGAAAGGTCACTACTAATTTTAGTGGAAAATCAGCCACTAAGAACTTCTGACAACTTCCAGTAGTTACAGACAGGGAGAAATGCTAGCACCATAATGATAATTGGAACGTGTTTTCCATCGCAGAAACTACATTCACCAAAAGAAGCAACTACTGATGAATAGGCTGAGCCTGAAATTATAGAACCAAGTCGCAAATTTGGAGCACTGACATGTATAGCCCAGCAACTTCTGCAGTAAGAAAAAAGGGAGAGTTGCTGCCGGAAGAACATGTAAACAATGTGACCAGGGGCCATAAGGAGCGGAGATCAATTGTAGCTGTGATTTTCAAAAGGAAAACTAATTTTACTGGACGCATATTAGGAAGGAAGAATCAGTGGCACTATCTCAATGAAGAGAAAATGGAATAGCTCCTGGCCACAAAATAAGTGGTCAATTACTGGATGATTTAAATGAAGAAAAAGAAGATAGAGAAAAGTGAAGATTTTTAATGTATTTCTGCCCAGTGTTGTTTATCATGCTGACAGACATTAGAGAGAGAGAGAGAGAGAGAGAGAGTGAGAGAGAGAGAGAGAGAGAGAGATAGTGTTTATTTGTGTGTGTGTGTGTGTGTGTGTGTGTGTGTGTGTGTGTGTGTGTGTATGTCTGTGTGTGTGTGTGTGTGTGTGTGTGTGTGTGTGTGTGTGTGTGTGTGTGTGTGTACACTGGTTTTTAATAGCAGCTGATGGTGACTGGCCTTCACCTTCAAGATTTTTTAAACTTGCAGTTTGTTATAACACAAATATCCAAATATAAAAGACAGATAGGTTATCTTATCAAAAGAGGTTATCCTGAAGTGATTGTGATGATTTCCAAGATAAATATTATGTTATTTTGTACTTTGGTGGATGAAAATTTTGATGACCAGCTACAAGTAGACAGGTGGTCAGATTGTGTTCTGATTAATTGGGTTATTAGCCATAATTGGGCACCATTTCTCTAGTGTGTCATGGCTCAAACTCAGCCAGATGTCTGCTAACAATGACTCCAACTAAAAGCCACTGTTTATGCTAAGAATGAAGTTTTGAACTAGCTTCCAGTAGACGTTAAAGTGCCTTATATCAAGCCTGGTTGTGTCCCATGCAGGTAGGATCTCTCTTATAATTCTATACAATTTTCTCTGTGCATGTTCTTTCATCTTACTGGCCATCAAAGTTCCTTCATCTCACCAATCTAATTATTCATTACCGACTATAGTTGCTGTTTCATAATACTATCTTTTCCATACTAAAAGAAACACACACACACACTTGCCAAAAATGTTCCTTTGCAAATGCATTCCACTGTTGAGTAATGCCTACTTTCTCTAATACATGCAAATTCAATGTGCTGTCGGAAAGTAATACTTGTCAGGTCCCTTCAGCTGTGTCACCTTCATTGTACCACTATCACCATGATCTACAGGCAAAAACAAGCTATGGATGCCTGTCTGGTCTCTGTGGCATGCACAATGATTAGGGAATGTGCCTACCTGGCACTGCATTTTTCACTGATGTGTGTATCTACATGTGACATACCAGTCTTCTCAAACAGATGTGTTACAAATGGGTTGTGAGGAAGAAAGTGGATGGATGGCATAGGTGGAGAGCTGGTGTTAAAGTTTGGAATAGGAATTTGTCAGTTTTAATTAAGAGATTCAGGGTAATTCAACAGGATCTCTTTGCACATGTAGTGAGAGCTGAGTTCAGTAGGACTTGAGATGCTACACTTGGAAGAGGCATAATGGGAGGGTGTATCACATAAGAGTATCTAGGTGAAAGAAATGAAATGAGAATGGTCCTGGAAGTATGTAGAAGTCACTTTCTGGTGAAATACTGAATGAGCAGCCAGGGTGGTGTATTAAAAATATGGGTACTTCAGAAAGGTATTTTTTTAAGGAATTTGTTACAACACAGGCTATAGTTTCTTGGTGCATTTGGGATGTAGTGATTTTTTTTGGATTGATTTGCATGTCAATGGAGTGGATGGATTTTGTAGAAGATAGAATCACTTCATACTTGTAGGTGAAGGTCATATGGGACACATAACAGATATTACTTTTGGGTGCAGGTTTCAGATGTGGACAATGTTATGAAATGTTGGAATTGCAAGGGTGGCTATTTACATTTTTGGTTTAGATGGTTATTGTAGTAATGCATTTTAGCAACAGTATGGATAGGCTTATGATCATGAAGGTTCTAAATGGGGTGGAAAACAATGCTACCATACTTTATGAGGTAATCAGTGCTTGCTGGAGATTCTAAAAATACATACACAAGAAATATGAGACCAGAGTTTTTGCTGCTGTAGAGATCATCTCAGATCTGAGATTCAGGATGGGAGCTACATTGCCAATCAGCCACCTAGGATTGATGTCAGGATCACACACCTTGATTTTAGCAGTGAGTGTTGGTGGATAGCATAGAGGCTGAAGTGTATGGGACATGAGTGACAAAGAGGGAGCTATGATTCTTGAGAACCAGTGATTATGAAGGAGATTTTGAACAGCAGGATGTAGTGGAATTCTGTTTCTGAAAATTTTATGATTTCAGAGTCTTTCTATGGCACAAGTTTTGTCATGTTGGGATTAGTGAGATACCATTTTTTGTTTCTAAGAGCAGTCATATGGTTTGAGATGTTTTGGTCACGTTAGTGTAGGACAAAGGAATTGTTGGAGCAAAAGTATGTAGAATGATAAGTGTGTGCAATCCACAGTTTCAGCTTCATCAGATTTGTACGGAGCTTTTTTAACTTCTCATACAACTCATGTTTCAGTTCACTGTTGTTTGTAAGACTTTTATTACAAGGTTTACGGTGAAGTTGATAGCTCAGGCAAGAGGAAGGATTTACAGCAACCAGTCACTGTTTATGGTTCTTAGCCTTCACCAGTTTCAGATGTATTCATGTCCATTGGCAGAAGGTGCACATTTACTTTAATGTTGCGGTCATCAGTCTGAAGACTAGTTTCATACAGATCTCCTCATTTGTCTATCCTGTGCAAGCCTCTTTATCTCTGCATTAATATTGCAATCCTATATCTATTTGAACTGCTTACTGTAGTCAATCCTTTGTCTCTCTATACAATCTCCTCCTACCCTCCCCTCTCTCTTTTTTTTTAAGCACAATAGTGAGAACATGCTCTATCTATCGATCTATCTATCTATCTATCTATCTATCTATCTATCTATCTTCCCTGCAGTATCAAACTGATAGTTTCTTGATGCATCTGGACATATCAGCTCATCCATTTTTTGTCAAGTTGAGCCATAAATTTATTTTCTCCCTAATTCCCTTCACTTAGTTATCCATGCTACCCACATAATCTTCTGTCTTCTCAGTTTATTTTCTACATGTAATGAATAGCCTGTCTAATATCTGTTCTTGACATTCAAATCTTCTTCTTCATTTTCATAAGTGTGGCTATTGTAGTATTAGCACAGTGCAACACAAACATAATTTGCATGTCTTTTGCATGTCTTTTGCATGTGGGCTGTGCTGTAGCCTCATGTGTAGAAGAAATGAAAGCTAGTTTGCAATATATTGTGTGTTGGTTATGACAGTGGTAGGTGACAATATGAAAAGCACTTAAAAAGTTCTTAACACGATTCAGTGGCAAGCAAGGAAGCTTTATCTCATGATGCGCAATAACTCAGGCAGCAGCCTTGTAGAGATACTTTATGCATCAATATGGGATCCTAGCTTTCTTGAATTCTCATGACTAGCTTGTCCTCCAAAATAAAACCTATAGTGAATGCAGAGGCCCCATTTCATACAGTGTGAAAGAACATTCAAATTACATATGGAGGATACTGGCACCACCTACCAACCCGAGATAAATATCTCTAAAATTTCGTAAATAGTAAACATGAATGTACAGCTGGAGAACTTATCACTTGATAACTTTCTTATTTCACCTGAGACAAAGTTAGATCTGATTTATAATTTAAACAAAGCATTCAAATTCTGTTTTTAAGGCCACATTCTGACTTTATCTGAGTAGATTCCCCTAGAACAATGCCCAGTAGTTTCAAGTAAAAGCCAAAATCTTTGCATTGAAGTGCACAGGATGACGAGTGTAAAAGCAATGTTCCAGGATTTTGCCTACCTGATATAAACATGAAGAAGACTGTATCCACCCCATAGAAATTTATCTAATAGGGGTCAAGATCTAAAATTGCCATCTTAGCTAGAACTCAACTGGGGACACTATCTATGAAGTATCTTAGTGTCTGTGAAGGATCGGCAACCCATTCTTCCTCAAGAACTCAAACCTGGGAGGATGGTCATATTGGACAGTGGGGTCTGCAGTGAAGTAGATGTTACAACTCATTATAGAGGTGTTCCATTTGGTTCAGGTCAGGACTGCAGGTAGGCCACTCAACTTCAGGAATGTTATTGACCACAAACCATTGCCTCATAGATGCTCCTTCATGACAGGGTGCATTGTCATGCTGATACAAACTATCTTGTCTCCAAACTGCTGCTCTACTGTACTCAGTACACAGTACTATAAAATGTGTTCATATCATTCATATTTCATTAAGCACAATAGTGAGAACATGCTCTAACCACTGAAATCACTGCCCCAGAATAACATCACTTTCTTCATACTTCATTGTTGGTACAATACATCACTGCAGGTAGCATTCTTGAGGCCCTCACCAAATCAAAACCCTTCTATCAGATTGCTACAGGGTAGAGTGTGAATCATCACTCTAAATCACTCATTTCCAGTTACCCACTGTCCAGTGGCCTCACTCCAAACACCTGCTCAAATGTCACTTAGCGCTGACTACAGAACTGTGTGGCTTATGAAGAGATGCTCAACCATTTTATCCCATTTTTTTAGCTGCCTGTGCACAGTCATTGTGGTAGATGGATTGCTGATAGCACTTTGGAACTCACGAGTGATTCCTTTAACAGATTTCATGTGGTTTTTTACAATCACCCTCTGAAATGCTCGATGGTCATGTCCATCAGTACATGAGGTCTGTCTGGTCTTTGCTTAGCTGGGATTATTCCTTGACCTTTCCACTTCACAGTCATGTTACCAGCAATCAACATGGGCAGCTTTAGAAGGGCTGAAATGCCTCTGATGAGTTGGGTTGGGCTGGATTGTTTAGGAGAAGAAACCAAACAGCAAGGTCGTCGGTCTCATCCTTTCAAAGGAACCATCCTGGTACTTGCATGGAGCGATTTAGGGAAATCACAGAAAACCTAAATCAGGATGGCCGGAAGCATGATTGAACCATTGTCCTCCCGAATGCGAGTCCAGTGTGCTAACCACTGTGCCACCTCACTCAGTTACTTTTGATAAATATGTTACTTTGATGACATCCAATGAGTAGTCCTAGACCTAAGTCACTGAGCTCTGCTGTTACTGCTTCTCTACTGACAGTAAAATACTTCAGGCCTCCTTTAATACTAACAGGTCAGGTGTCTGGTGGTCAATTCCTCATTCGATAGAGATATCTGTATAATTTTGATCAGATGTTTTACAAGGGTTTGCTTCCACCATGACTTCAGGACAGTTCCCAAAGTGCCTCCAAGTCAAGGAAACTGCATTATTTTCCATGAACAAAGTAAGGCACAGAATTTCCCATAGAGCTCAGTAGTGCTAAACCTGCAGTTTAGTAGAAGCATCACTAACAATGCACAAGAATTATCCAGATTCCAAGAGAAGGGAAATTACTTCTCTTTCTCCCTGTCCCACCCTTGTTGACACCCATCCTTATATTCAATACAATAATCCTTAATGGCCCTGATAGCCTCTCCCTTATACACCAGGTTGCATCTGCATGGGATCCAATTGATGCCTGCCTAGAGCAGAGTTGAACTATTCCTCTTGGGCACTAAAAGATCTGTGAACCTGGAGAAAGGTTGGAAAACACTTCCCTCATAATTTTTTTCTCAAAACATGACAAAATTTAATTAAATTTCTTCCTGTATAATACAAAAAGTTTGTTCTTCCACAGTCTCCTCACACATTTGAACTTAATGTTGGATTGTAGTGCAATGTGCACCACATCTTCTCTAGTGGTACCATTTTAGTAAAATATATACTTGAGATGAGGTAATCATGTAGGTGGAAGTTTTTCAGGTTCGAAAATTATCTGATCTCCATATGAAGTACCCCACCACATTGAACAAGATAGTGGTAGCTATCAACAGAGAGCAATCTGAATACACTACCAAAACAAAGATAATTAATTACCATTTATCATCAATGCTACCCACTCATGATCCATGGAACTTGACATTGGTGGGGTGGCTTCCATGTCTGAATGACACAGATAGCCATACCACAGGTGCAATGACAATGGATGGGTACCTATTGAGAGGTCAGACAAATGTATGCTTCCTGAAGTGGGGTAGTAGTCTTTTCAGTAGTTTCAGGGGTAAAAATCTGGATCATTGGCTGATTTGGCCTTGTAACATCAACCAAAATGACCTTGCTGTGCTGGCACTGTGAAGAGCTGAAAGAAAGGAGAAACTTCAGCCATAATTTTTCCTGAGGGTGTGAAGCTCTACTGTATGGTGAAATGATGATGGCATACTCTTGGGTAAAATATTGTGGAGGTGAAATAGTCCCCCATTCATATCTCAAGGTGGGACTACTCAGGAGGATGTCATTGTCAGGAGAAAGAAAACTGGTGTTCCACAGACTGGAGTGCTGGAAAATTTTAAAAGAACAATAGATAGGTTAAAGTCATATATAGTGAGAATTAGGGAAGTTTTGCAGCAGAAGGGACTTAACTTGTGGTCAGGTGAATACAGGTTTATACATACAAAATCAAATATGGGTAATGCAGGTGTAGGCTTAATAATGAATAAGAAAATAGGAATGAGGGTACACTACTATGAACACCATAGAGAATGAATTATTATAGCCAAATCCCACCCCCACTGCAGTAGTAAAAGTTAATATGCAACTAGCTCTGCAGACAATGAAGAGATTGAAGAAATGTACAATGAGATAAAATAAATTATTCAGATAGTTATGGGAGATGAAAATTTAATAGTGATGGGGACTGGAATTCAATAGTAAGAAAAAGTTAAAGTACTATAAAAAAAGATTGTATATGTGGAAGAGGTCTGGGGACACTAGAAGGTTTCAGACTGATTATATAATGGTGAGACAGAGATTTCAGAACCACATTTTAAATTGAAAGGTATTTCCAGGGGCAGATGTGAAATCTGACCATAATTTATTTGTTATGAACTGTACAATAAAACTGAATAAATTGCGAAAAGGTAGAAATTAAGGACATGGGACCTGGATAAACTGAAAGAATCAGAGGTTGTTGAGAGTTTCAGATGGAGTATTAGGGAATGATTGATGAGAACAAGGGAAAGGGATACTGTAGAAGAAGAATGAGTAGCTTGAAAAGATGAAATAGTGATGGCAGCAGAGGATCAAATATGCAAAAAGGAGAGAACTTGTAGAGATCATTGAGTGACACAAGAGATATTGAATTTAATTGATGAAAGGAGAAAATATAGAAATGCAGTATATGAAGCAGGTGAAAGAGAATACAAATGTTTGAAAAATGAGATTGACAGGAAGTTCAAAATAGCTAGGCATAAATGGATAGGGGAAAAGTGCTAAAGATTTAGAAGCATATATCACTAGGGAACACATAGCTACAGCAAACTGAAAAATTAAAGAGGTCTTTGGAGAAAAGAGAACTATCTGCATGAATATCAAGAACTCAGGTGGAAAACCAGTCTGCAGCAAAAAAGGGAAAGCTGAAACGTGGAAGGAGTACTTATAGAGTCTATACAAGGAAGATATACTTGAGGACAGTATAATAGAAATGGAAGGTGACATAAATGAAGATGAGATGAGAGATATGATGCTGCAAGAATAATTTGATAGAGCACAGAAAGACCAAGGTTGAAACAAGTTCCTGGGAGTAGGTGCCATTCTTTCAGAACTGCTGATAGTCTTGGGAGAGCCAGCTATGACAAAATTCCATCTGGAGAGCAAGATGCATAAAACAGGCAAAATAGGCTCAGACTTCAAGAAGAATATAGTAATTTAAATTCCAAAACAGGCAGGTGCTGACAGGTATGAATATTACCGAAATATTAGTTTATTAATTCATGGACACGAATTTTTAACACAAATTCTTTACTAAAGAATGGAAAACCTTGTAGAAGCCAGCCTCGGGGAAGATCAGTTTGGATTCCTGAGAAATGAAGGAACTCATGAGGTAATATTGGCCCTATGACAGGAAAGGTAAAACCTGTATTTATAGCATTTGTACAGTTAGAGGAAGCTTTTGACAATGTTGACTGGAATACTTTCTTTGAAATTCTAAGGGTATCAGGGGTAAAATACAGGGAGCGAAAGGCTATTTACAATTTGTACAGAAACCAGATGGCAGTTATAAGAGTCGAGGGGCATGAAAGGGAAGCAGTGGTTGAGAAGGGATAGAGACAGGGTTGTAGCCTATCCCCTTTTAGATTAGATTAGATTAGTTTTCGTTCCATAGATCCATGTTGAGGAAATCCTCGTGGATGTGGAACATGTCACCTTTTTTTTTATTTTTTTTTTAAGCTGAAATAACAATACTAATAGTATAAATATATACAACACATCATTTGTTTCTATTAAAAAAATTGTCAATGGAGTAGAAGGAGTTGGCTACTAGTAAGTCTTTCAGGCTCCTTTTAAACTGATCTCTATTTGTAACTAAATTTTTTATGTTTGCTGGCAAATTATTGAAGATTAGTGTTCCTGAATAGTGGACCCCTTTTTGAACTAAGGTAAGTGCTTTTAAGTCCTTGTGCAAATCATTTTTATTCCTGGTATTGTATGTATGAACTGAGCTGTTTGTTGGAAAAAGAGATATATTATTTAGGACAAATTTCATTAAGGAGTAAATATACTGAGAGGCAGTAGTTAGTATACCCAGTTCTTTGAAGAGGTTTCTACAAGATGTCTGTGAGTTTACTCCACAAATAATATGTATTACATGCTTTTGAACTCTGAAAACTTTTGTTTGACTTGATGAGTTACCCCAAAATATTATACCATATTACATTATGGAATGAAAGTAGGCAAAGTATGCAAGCTTTTTCACTTTTATGTCGCCTATGTCTGCTAACACTCGAATTGCAAATACAGGTTTGTTAAGGCACTTCTGCAGTTCTGTGGTGTGCTCCTCCCAACTGAATTTATTATCAAGTTGTAATCCCATTATCCCCAATGTTATTCAGTCTGTACCCTAAGCAAGCAGTAAAGAAAAGAAAAGAAAAGTATGGGGTAGGAATTAAAGTCCAGGGAGAAGAAGTACAAACTTTGAGATTTTCCAGAACAGAATGGACACAGTCTTGAAAGGAGGATTTCTGATGAACGTCAACAAAAGCAAAACAAGGATAATGGAAAATAGTTGAATTAAATCAGGTGGTGCTGAGAATATCAGGTTAGGAGATGGGATACTTAAAATAATAGATGATTTTTGCTGTTTGAGCAGCAAAATAACTGATTATGGCTGAAGTAGAAAGGATATGAAACACAGAGTGGCAATAGCAAGAAAAGAGTTTTTGAAGAAGAGAAATTTTTTAACCTCATGAATAGATTTAACTTTCAGAAAATCTTTTCTAAAGTTATTTGTAGGGAAATGAAACATGGTCAATAAACAGCTTAACAAGAAGAGAATAGAAGCATCTGAAGTGTGGCACTCCAGAAAAATGCTGAAGATTAGATGGATAGATCATGCAACTAATGAGGAAGTACTGCATATAATTGAAGAGCAAAGAAATGTTGCCACAACCTCACTAGAAGGACAGTTGGTAGAACACATTCTGAGACATCAAAGGATAACCAATTTAGTACTAAATGGAAGTGTGGGGGGTAAAAATCATAAATGGCAACCAATAAATAAATACAGTAAGCAGATACAGAAGGATGCAGGTTGCAGTAGTTACTCAGAGATGAAGAGGCTTACATAGGATAGAGTAGCATGGAGAGCTGCATCAAACCAGTCTTCAGTCTGTTCCACAGATTCTAAGAGAACTTGTCCTGACATATCAGTAAGTAATCAAAATATTTAGGCGTATTATAGTTTGCAAAATACTAAAAAACTTGACACAAACTTTTATATTCATTATATGCAATGGCACCTAAGAAATGACAAAAGCATTAATAGTTTACAGTTAGCACTGGATGAACTGCATTACACTGATCTATAACAAATAATAATAATGAAAATAATAAAATAAACTGGAATTTCAGTAACATTAAATGCACAATATCATTGTTGTTCCTAGTGCCATAGAGCTCAGTTGGAAGTTAGGCAGCCATTGTACTGTTAGTAGAAAATATACATCCACAGAGTACAATGGATTTCTTTTAGGTTATGTTTTTCTTCAAAACTGAATTTTGTTTGGTAGTGCAATAAATATTTTCATGGCCACCACTGGGAAGCTATCCTAGATGTTGTGATGGTGAATTTTGTGCTACTGGCTTTATACGACATGGTTCAGCTCCACATGAATGGAGCAGTTAAATACATATTGGCTGTAAACAATTATACCTCATGATTTAGCAAAAGTAAGTCTGCATCAGCCCCTTTTTTGTTATAAGTAATTATCATCAACACTTTCTTATGTTGCAACAGCATATTCTGGCAACCAGTAGATGGGGCCCATAACAGCAGTGTGTAGTTGATGTGGCCATGAAATAAGGCTCAGAGGACTGTTAGTAGTTACTCTTCTGTTATAATGCTTGTCAGTTTCCTAGGGAAATAGACAAATATACACTGATATGGTTATAAGTTAATTTACTAACAATGAAACATGCAGAATTATAACAGTTCCGGCATTGCCCAGTGCTCCAGTTTCCTGTGTCACAGAGGCTACCTGTAATTATCTGGGGTTTCTTTTTCATTCATCATCATGTTATTTTCTTTAAATTACTAGTTGACCTCATTGAACAGAACATCTGCTTGTGTTTGTTACTCTTACCACTAGTAAACAATGTTGTGTATCTACAAACTGTAGAATGTGCCCATTTGAGCTTGAATCACTAACCCAAATTAGAAACAACAGGGGCCCTATTATGAATCCATGTGTCAAACCACACAGCAACTTCTCTTCACATGAGACTGCTCTTTGGATCTAAAATATTTGATGTCTGTCTGCTTACCCACAAGGTTCATCCGGACCAACACACCACACAAGGGAAAGTATCCATTGTTTCCCCCTTCAGGCGCTACAGTCTGGAACCGAGTGACTGCTACGGTCACAGGTTCGAATCCTGCCTCAGGCCTGGATGTGTGTGATGTCCTTAGGTTAGTTAGGTTTAATCAGTTCTAAGTTCTACACAACTGATGACCTCAGAAGTTAAGCTGCATAGTGCTCAGAGCCATTTTCAAAGATATACAAGTTCTCATGCCCTGATTCCAGACATTTGGTGTCATCCATGTACCAACAAAAGTGAGAAGAGTTTAATCCAGCTTACTCCAGTTCCCTTGCCTGAATATCCCACACAAAAATGTTAGTGACAATTGGGGACAACATACTACCCATGGCCACACATTTAGTCAGTTCAAAGAACTGGTCTTTAAATAAAAGCAAACGTTTGGAGGTTAAGATATGTTGAAAAAATTTTGACAAATGTGACCAAATTTAACTCTCATTAGCTGCAACAATTTGCTCAGCTGAAAGCAAATAAAAAGGGTAATCATACTAAAGTTCATGAACCTCTCAGAATGATTTAGATACAACTGCTGCAATCAGTCTATAAATCATACATAAAGCTAAATATGCATACTCATTCTGCAGACCAATGCCAAGTGCTCAGGATGGTGCCACATGTTACGAACACCAGTTACTACTGCTGAAAGACTGAAGTTGACAATCAAAACTGAGATCAGAATTAATCTTGAATTCTGAGATAGAGAGGGAATTATTGTGAAACTTCTTGATAAAGTAACAGTTTTTCAGACTGTTCATAGTAGTTCACACTCCACAGCAAAGTGAGAGATTCATTCTGGAAACAAACATGAGACTGAGGCACAGCCAGTTCTTTTTTATTTTATTTATTTTATGAGTGTGATTCTGGGAAACTATGTTGGAAAGGATTTGTGAAGCTAGAACAGTAAGAGAGATGTGCAAGCAGAATTTAAACTGCAATGTTGAGCCATGAGTTCCACCTAAATGCTTCATTCAGCGAGAGCATTGCCTGTGAATGGCAAGAGTCTGGATTGGTGTTCCAGTCTGTGTAGAGGTTTATTATGTCATGAAATGTCAGATTTTATATGCTTCTTATGTTCTACCAAGAGTGAGATAAAAAAACTCAACAGTTTGTTCATCTCAGTAATTTTTTGTCTTGGAAAAAAAGTCCCAGTTAACAACTGATTACATCATTATACATATTTGAGCATTACAATTATGTTAAAATGTTTACACTTCACATTTGAAAATGCACAAATGGTATGAGAAGATTTTTAGAATTATTTTGTTAATGTTGTAGTACTTAATTATAATACAATAAAGCAATGTGAGGTTAGTTTTTTTTCAACTTGAGCTTGTGCTTCACATCAATACACACATTGTCCACTTATAGCCTCTGAATGTTTCAAAATGTTGAAAGCAAGATGTAACTTTATTTTTAAAAATTGTTTCTTATGTATATGTTGCAGGTGTTTATTCCTTTGGCCCTGTCATTCAGCAAAGAACACTCACGGGATGAATGGTGTCCTTTTATGAAGTTACATGTGAAGAAGTTTTACTGAATATGTCAAGGAACTTTTGTTGTTAAAATTTCTAAGAGAAACAGTGAAGAGTGAGAGACTTGAGAAATATGTGTAATGAACTACTGAAATAAATTTACATTTTTTCCCCTTTCAATATATGTAACCTCCTGTAACTTTTCACAACATTAACTTTTTCTGTAATATTCAGTTGAATAGTTTTACTTTATAAATTAAACTCCCCCATTTATGTTTTTATTAAACACTGTTTGTTTTGTGTGTTAGATATACACTGCACCCCCTCACTTTTTAATTGTATTATATTATAATTCATGCATTGTTTCTTTTGTAGATTCATTTAAACTTTATTCTTGAGAATGTGAAATGCACCTGATAAACAATATTACATAATAAACTACATATTTACAAAAGAACTGATATTGTAATGTCTATTCCACAGATTCTAAGAGAACTTGTCTTGAAATGTGAGTAATTAATCAAAATATTTAGACATATTATAGTTTGCAAATTACTACAAAACTTGACACAAACTTCTATATTCATTATAGGCAGTGACAGCCAAGCAGTGACAAAACCATTAATAGTTTACAGTTCTTATTGACACAGTTCTCTTAAAGAAATAGATTTTTTCAACTCTGGGTACTGAAAATGTAATCCATGTCATCAAAGTTAACATACAAATATTAGTACAGTAATGTATTGTGTTAACACACTACACTTTACACAGTATATTAATACATTTACAGTATGGTAATTAATTGAGCTGCTTGAGAGAACAAGTAGTAAAAGTGACATTTCACAAGAAAATTATCTAAGTACACATTTATTATGCTTGATTTCTTCAGGTCATAAGATGTACAAATGATTTCCTGCATACTTCTGCACTCTGTGGTGTTAAAGTTTAGACTCTAAGCCAATGCCTGGACTGTACCAGTGAACAACTAGTACCAGTGAAATTGTTTTTTTTTTTTTTTTTTTTTTTTTTTTTTTTTTTTTTAAAAAAAATAAAGTGCAATAGCCTAATGGGTATGCTTTTAAGATTACATGTAGTTGTATTTAATGCATATTTAAATAGGTCCTGTTTCAAAATAGTGGATATATGGCATGATGCAAAATCAGCATACTGATGTGCCCAGATCACAAATTTCTTGAATACTGGTAGTGCAAAGAAACACTTGAAATATGTATTCGTTTCCCAAGGCAGAATGGAAGCAGTGAAAAAGGTCACCCTAAATTTTTCTGTCGTGAAAATGGAAACAGAATACATTCTTTGAATTGAAGAGAAGTATGCCATAGCAAAGGACAAAGTTGCAAAAGACACTCAAAGAAACATACTAGAATGGAGGAGTATTAGAAGGATCAGAATCAGCAAAGAAAATCCTAAAACACTGCAGTTCAAATATTCACTAAAATGTGATCTTGAGTTTATTGAAGCGGATTTTAGGAGGCTCAAACCTTTATTGCTGATCAGCACCTCTTCTGTAACATTTGCATGAATTTGAGTATGAAATAAAATCTGAGAAGTGTAAAAATCTTTGGGAAATAAAGAACTAAATCTCTCTCGGGTAGTACATAAAGAAATATGAATGTTTTAGTTGGACCACTTTTTTCACTTTGTGATAGATGGTGCTGTAATAGTCACAAACACATGGCTCACAATTTTAGACAAACAGTTGGTAACAGGTAGGTTTTATTAATTAAAATACATTTGGCAATACTTGTTATGACATTCCACTCAACACCGATGTTTTTGAGATTCTCGCACAATTTGTCTGCTACTAATGTGCAAATCAGCTGCAACAGTAGCTTAACACCTACTTGGGCATCATCATTTGTTGCAGGTCATGGTTGACATTTCACATGTGGCTGAACACATTCTGTTTCCTTAAATAACATAACTATCCGGCGAACGGTCTGGACACTTTGATGATATCATCCAGGATACTGAGCAGCATACATAGAACACACCCGTTGGGCATTTTGACCACAGCAGCTATACATCAACATGATATTGACTGTTCCCACAATTGGTAAATAGTCCATTTTAACATGGGTAATGTATCATGAAGCAAATACCATCCACAATGGTGGAATGTTACGTGATACCACGTACTTATATGTTTGAGACTATTCCAGTGCCATCTATCACAAAGTGAAAAAAAGTGGTCCAACTAAAACATTCATATTTCTTTACGTTCTACACGAATATGTAATAAAAATAGGGGTTCCTATTTTTTAAAAACAAAGTTGATATCCATTTGACCTATGGCAGCACCATCTAGCAGGCCAACTGGTTTCCCCCTTCAAGCTAGACAAGTTTCATTCTTTGTAGTTTTTTTGTTTGATGCTTATTTCATGAAATATTTGGCCTGGTCACTATCAACGGACCTCCCTGTATATTTAATTTACAGATAATGTACAAGAATTAAACCCTGAGACACTATTGGTAAACAATATGATTTTTATGTACACAGAATAGTTGCTTCCTGATGCTTGGGTAGCACTGCAGTATGCCAAGAGCATTCTCTCCTATTCTGTACTGGTGTAGCTTTTTAACTGGTATATTATGGGAGACAGTATTGAAGGCTTCAGTGGTGTTTTAGAACTGTCTGTCTTATTCTCGGTGGAGTTATGCACTTTTGCTATAATTCTTTCAACTGATTTGGCAGTAGATGGACCAGACTTGAACCCATACTCTGCAGAACAAAGTAAATTGTTGTGTTCAAAATGCTGTCTAAGCTGTTCTACCAAACAGTTATTTTTAGTATAAGTGAAATGTGATGATAATTCTCTGATGATGCTTTATTTCTTTTTTCTGCACCGAAGAGGTGCAGAAGTAAGATATTAGGTTTATTGAGCTTCATGGAACACATGTGATGTGTTTTTGTTAGTAATACAACCACATGAAGCACACAAAACATAAACATATTAAAATATCTAATAAAATTTAATTATAGATTGCAATGTAAAATGTAATAGAATTTTCAATAACTTTTACAACTTGTTATATTTATCCACACAATGACTATGGCTGTGCTACTCTTTTAGGTCAGGTTCACCACTGCCAATACTGACTGCTGTCTGTCTCAATAGCTGTATGAGCCGTGTGGCCAGATGTCAACTGCAGAAGCCCAGGTTCAATTCCCAGCCACAGCCAAGATTTTCTCTGTTCAGGGAATCGGTGTTGTGTTATCTTCATTATCATTTCATCACCATTGATACACAAGTTGCCCACATGGCATCAACTAAAATGACTTGCACCTGGTGGCAAAGCCACCACACAACAGAGAGAGAGATACCAACAAAGTATTAGTCACTTTTTATCATGGTGTCTGAATCTCTTTTTAAGGGAGATTATTGGCTACAGACAATAAAATGATAACAGTTTTACCTAGTAGTCTTTACAAAATCAAAAGCAAAATGACCAGCAAGGAGAAGTTGAATTTTTCATTGTTCACTTTTGAGTCTACTAAAAATTATAACTTTACCAAGATCGTATTCCTTTCTGTTTTACATATAAATGACTCACATGACGGACTGAGTGCATTCCATCACCACTGAAATGGACCAGTACTAGTATCACAACAGAAAAATATATGAAACCACAATCTTTCTTCATCACAAATTATGTTCTTTAGAGCATAACATTTATATTTACTGAAATTCGTCTTAGTCAGTGAATTATATTTCTCCAGCTTCTGTCTCACTGTTAGTGGTGAGTGAGCTTCACTTCCTCACAATGAAGTCACAAGTGGATTTAACATTACTTATTTTCATAGTTTGCTTAAAACTTTTCTGTGAATTATCTATGGAAATATAAAACTGGAAAATATCTGGGTCATGGAAAGATGTCTACCTTGATTTTCCAGAAATTTCCTTTTTCTCCATATTTTACTACTTAGTACATGATAACATTGGAAGAGTCCACTTTCTGATGGAGCCTTAAAGGGACTAGTTTTTTCTTATTTGTATTAGTTACGGTACTGATCATCTTATAGTATTTTCCTGGGCATACCAAATATCTTTTTAGTGAATGGTTTGAGGATGTTGAATGTGAAATGATGAAAATGTTTTCAAAATTTTTTGCAGACAAATTCTGTTTCAGTAATTTGGACTCTGATATAAGAAAACCATTTTCTTCCACACATTCAGCAGTAATTCTCTTGTTATCCTTGATGATTTCAGAATAGTATTAAGGTCATTTCACCTGGGACATCAATGAAACATAATGAAATAGATGGCAAAGCCACCAACAGATGGATATGTACTTGCACTAGACAGACAATCAATACAACATGATTTCAGATAGTCCAGTAGCTTACCAAACAATGAAAATGAGGTTATGAGATACCATTTGTGATACAAAATGTCAGAATATGGTATCAGGACGGAGGCACTAGCAATGATAGGGGTTATTAATGGCAACAGAAACATTCTAGCCTAAAGTTTTTGATAAACAAAAGAACAGGAAAAGTTTCATCCACACATTTCAAATCATTGTCATTTACTTACTCAAGAAAGCTGGTTTAATTAGTTATATGTTCCAGTGATCATTTTGCATGTTAGATCATAATGATGTGGGACAAGTAATTTCACATTCACATCACAAATTAATTTGTGCATATGGTTATGTTTGGAACATTTCTAAGCTTTTAAAAGATATACAGATGTGAGTTAATCATTCCTAACCACCACCTTTTATGCATTATGGTTATAGATATTCTTATACAGAATAGGAGGAGTTGTCAATGAGAAACTTTCTCAGTTTGTTTTCAAATTATACTTTGCTGTCTATCAAACATGTTATATCACTGGGTAATTGATCAAAAATTTTGGTTGCAGCATTGTGCACCATATTGTGGAATAATGAATGTCATTTTTCCCCTTCTGGTAGTGGAATTATGAACACCATTGTTCCTTCTGAACTACAGCAGTTTATTTACTGCAAACTCCATGAGGAAATAAATATACTGAAGCAATAGTTGGATTGACTAACTCTTTAAACAGATGTCTACAAGATAATCATGGGAGAGCACCATACATTATTCTTAAAGCACCCTTTTGTACAATGAAAACTTTCTTCCTCATAGATAAATTACTAAAGAACATTACTCCATATGACATTGCAGAATGAAAATACACTGAATACTGGTATGTCAACTTCCTGATTTGTTTCTCTGAAAGATTTGTGATGATTCTTCGAGCAAATGTGACTGAACTAAGTTGCTTTAGGCATTCCAAAATGTGCTTTTTCTAATTTAATTTCTCATCGGTATGGACACCTAAGAATTTTGAAGTTTCCACCTTATTTATTATTTCCTAAACATGTGTTGCATTTATTATTGGTGTAGTACACTTAGACGTGCATAACTGAATATGGTGCATTGTTTTAAAATTGATAGTGAGACCATTCACAGAAAACCAGTCAATGATACTTTTAAGAACATTGTCTACCATTTCTTCTGTTTCTGCATTATACTTGGATTGGCTATAACACTAGTGCCATTTTCAAAAACAATTCTGCTTGTTGTATATTAGATAGAAGAGCATTTACATACATGAAAAACAATAGTGGATTTAATACTGAATCTTTGAAAAACCCATATGTGATTTCTCCTCATTCAAAATTATGTTCCCAGACTATATTGTTAGAGTCACTAAGTACAACTTCCTGCATTCCTTTGGTAAGATATTCGATTATCCATTGGTTGGCTGTATCATCAATCCCCCCTCCCCCCATTAAACATGGGCCCCACCATTGTTGGAGTGCCTTGTGTGCCCCAGCAATACAGATACTTGTACTGTAGGTGCAACCACAGAGGAGGGGTTTGAGAGGCCAAACAAACATGTGATTCCTGAAGAGGGGCAACAGCCTTTTCAGCAGTAGCAGGGGCAACAGTCTGAATCATTGACTGATCTGGACTTGTAACATCAACCAAAACCAAAACAGACTTGCGGTGCAGTTAATGTGAACAGCTGAAAACAAGGGGAAACTACAGCCATAATTTTTCCTGAGGGCATGCAACTCTACTGTATGGTTAAATGATTATTGGGTAAAATATTTTGGACATTAATATAGTCCCCCATTTCGATCTCCAGGCAGGTACTACTCAGGAGGATATCAATAACTGGAGAAACAAAACTGGTGTTCTACAGATCAGAATGTGGAATGTCAGATCCATTAAATAGGCTTGTAGGTTAGAAAATTTAAAAAGCAAAAACCTAAAATAAAGTGGGAATTAGTGAAGTCTGGTGGTGGGAGGAACAGGACTTTAGGAGTTTCTAAATACTTACAAATGTAGGTTTAAAAATGTACGTTTAAAAATGAATAAGAAAATAGGAATGAGGATGAGCTACTATGAACACCAGAATGAATGCATTATTGTAGCTGAGATAGGCACAAAGTCCACACCCTCTACAATAGTACAAGTTTATATGCCACCTACCTACACAGATGATGGCGAGATGCAAAAATGTAACATGAGATAAAAGTAACTATTCAGATAGTTAAAGGAGATGAAAATTTAATTGTAATGGGGGAATTAAATCTGCTACTGGGAAAAGGAAGAGAAGGAAATATAGTAGATGAATATGGACTGGGCCAATGGAATGAAAGAAAAAGCCACCTGGAAGAATTTTGCACAGAGTCCCCATTGTGCAGGCATAAAACTATTGAAGTGCTTCCAGCCTAATACCTCCAAATTGCCCATTACAGAACTAAAAAAGAAATTAAAATTATGGCTTCTAAACAATCTGTGTATTCAATAGAAAAGTTTCTAGGTTTAAATCTCAGAGTAGCATTTGCAACCTACATCCTCAATTATTTGCTTGACGTATTCCAATCTCTGTCTTCCTCTACAGTTTTTGCCCTCTACAGCTCCCTCTAGTACCATGGAAGTCATTCCCTCATGTCTTAGCAGATGTCCTATCATCCTGTCCCTTCTCCTTATCAGTGTTTTCCACATATTCCTTTCCTCTCCGATTCTGCGTAGAACCTCCTCATTCCTTACCTTATCAGTCCACCTAATTTTCAACATTCGTCTATAGCACCACATCTCAAATGCTTCGATTCTCTTCTGTTCCGGTTTTCCCACAGTCCATGTTTCACTACCATACAATGCTGTACTCCAGACGTACATCCTCAGAAACTTCTTCCTCAAATTAAGGCCGGTATTTGATATTAGTAGACGTCTCTTGGCCATAAATGCCTTTTTTGCCATAGCGAGTCTGCTTTTGATGTCCTCCTTGCTTCGTCCGTCATTGGTTATTTTACTGCCTAGGTAGCAGAATTCCTTAACTTCATTGACTTTGTGACCATCAATCCTGATGTTAAGTTTCTCTACTTCTCATTACCTTTGTCTTTCTATGATTTACTCTCAAACCATACTGTGTACTCATTAGACTGTTCATTCTGTTCAGCAGATCATTTAATTCTTCTTCACTTTCACTCAGGATAGCAATGTCATCAGCGAATCGTATCATTGATATCCTTTCACCTTGTATTTTAATTCCACTCCTGAACCTTTCTTTTATTTCCATCATTGCTTCCTCGATGTACAGATTGAAGAGTAGGGGCAAAAGGATACAGCCTTGTCTTACTCCCTTCTTAATACGAGCACTTCGTTCTTGATCGTCCACTCTTATTATTCCCTCTTGGTTGTTGTACATATTGTATATGACCTGTCTCTCCCTATAGCTTACCCCTAATTTTTTCAGAATCTTGAACAGCTTGCACCATTTTATATTGTCGAACGCTTTTTCCAGGTCGACAAATCCTATGAACGTGTCTTGATTTTTCTTTAGCCTTGCTTCCATTATTAGCCGTAACGTCAGAATTGCGTCTCTCGTGCCTTTACTTTTCCTAAAGCCAAACTGATCGTCACCTAGCGCATTCTCAATTTTCTTTTCCATTCTTCTGTATATTATTCTTGTAAGCAGCTTTGATGCATGAGCTGTTAAGCTGATTGTGCGATAATTCTCGCACTTGTCAGCTCTTGCCCTCTTCGGAATTGTGTGGATGATGCTTTTCCGAAAGTCAGATGGTATGTCGCCAGACTCATACACTCCTGGAAATGGAAAAAAGAACACAGTGACACCGGTGTGTCAGACCCACCATACTTGCTCCGGACACTGCGAGAGGGCTGTACAAGCAATGATCACACGCACGGCACAGCGGACACACCAGGAACCGCGGTGTTGGCCGTAGAATGGCGCTAGCTGCGCAGCATTTGTGCACCGCCGCCGTCACTGTCAGCCAGTTTGGCGTGGCATACAGAGCTCCATCACAGTCTTTAACACTGGTAGCATGCCGTGACAGCGTGGACGTGAACCGTATGTGCGGTTGACGGACTTTGAGCGAGGGCGTATAGTGGGCATGCGGGAGGCCGGGTGGACGTACCGCCGAATTGCTCAACACGTGGGGCATGACGTCTCCACAGTACATCGATGTTGTCACCAGTGGTCGGCGGAAGGTGCACGTGCCTGTCGACCTGGGACCCGACCACTGCGACGCACGGATGCACGCCAAGACCGTAGGATCCTACGCAGTGCCGTAGGGGACCGCACCGCCACATCCCAGCAAATTAGGGACACTGTTGCTCCTGGGGTATCGGCGAGGACCATTCGCAACCGTCTCCATGAAGCTGGGCTACGGTGCCGCACACCGTTAGGCCGTCTTCCGCCACACAGGGCCAACACCCGGCATCATGGTGTGCGGAGCGATCTCCTACACTGGCCGTACACCTCTGGTGATCGTCGAGGGGACATTGAATAGTGCACGGTACATCCAAACCGTCATCGAACCCATCGTTCTACCACTCCTAGACCGGCAAGGGAACTTGCTGTTCCAACAGGGCAATGCACGTCCGCATGTATCCCGCGCAACCCAACGTGCTCTAGAAGGTGTAAGTCAACTACCCTGGCCAGCAAGATCTCCGGATCTGTCCCCCATTGAGCATGTTTGGGACTGGATGAAGCGTCGTCTCACGCGGTCTGCACGTCCAGCATGAACGCTGGTCCAACTGAGGCGCCAGGTGGAAACGGCATGGCAAGCCGTTCCACAGGACTACATCCAGCATCTTTACGATCGTCTCCATGGGAGAATAGCAGCCTGCATTGCTGCGAAAGGTGGATATACACTGTACTAGTGCCGACATTGTGCATGCTCTGTTGCCTGTGTCTATGTGCCTGTGGTTCTGTCAGTGTGATCATGTGATGTATCTGACCCCAGGAATGTGTCAATAAAGTTTCCCCTTCCTGGGACAATGAATTCACGGTGTTCTTATTTCAATTTCCAGGAGTGTATATTCTACACACAAACATGAATAGTCATTTTGTTGCCACTTCCCCTAATGATTTTAGAAATTCTGATGGAATGTTTTCTATCCCTTGTGCCTTATTTGACCGCAAGTCCTCCAAAGCTCTTTTAAATTCCGATTCTAATACTGGATCCCCTATCTCTTCTAAATCGACTCCTGTTTCTTCTTCTATCACATCAGACAAATCTTCACCCTCATAGAGGCTTTCAATGTATTCTTTCCACCTATCTGCTCTCTCCTTTGTATTTAACAGTGGAATTCCCGTTGCACTCTTAATGTTACCACCGTTGCTTTTAATGTCACCAAAGGTTGTTTTGACTTTCCTGTATGCTGAGTCTGTCCTTCCGACAATCATATCTTTTTCGATGTCTTCACATTTTTCCTGCAGCCATTTCGTCTTAGCTTCCCTGCACTTCCTATTTATTTCATTCCTCAGCGACTTGTATTTCTGTATTCCTGATTTTCCCGGAACATATTTGTACTTCCTCCTTTCATCAATCAACTGAAGTATTTCTTCTCATGGTTTCTTCGCAGCTACCTTCTTTGTAACTATGTTTTCCTTCCCAACATGTGTGATGGCCCTTTTTAGAGACGTCCACTCCTCTTCAACTGCGTTGCCTACTGCGCTATTCCTTGTTGCTGTATCTATAGCATTAGAGAACTTCAAACGTATCTCGTCATTCCTTAGAACTTCCGTATCCCGCTTCTTAGCGTATTGATTCTTCCTGACTAATTCCTTGAACTTCAGCCTACTCTTCATCACTACTACATTGTGATCTGAGTCTATATCTGCTCCTGGGTATGCCTTACAATCCAGTATCTGATTTCGGAATCTCTGTCTGATCATGATGTAATCTACTTGAAATCTTCCCGTATCTCCCGGCCTTTTCCAAGTATACCTCCTCCTCTTGTGATTCTTGAACAGGGTATTCGCTATTACTAGCTGAAACTTGTTACAGAATTCAATTAGTCTTTCTCCTCTTTCATTCCTTGTCCCAAGCCCATATTCTCCTGTAACCTTTTGTTCTACTCCTTCCCCTACAACTGCATTCCAGTCGCCCATGACTATTAGATTTTCGTCTCCCTTTACATATTGCATTACCTTTTCAATATCCTCATACACTTTCTCTGTCTGTTCATCTTCAGCTTGCAACATCGGCATGTATACCTGAACTATCGTTGTTGGTGTTGGTTTGCTGTCGATTCTGATTAGAACAACCCGATCACTGAACTGTTTACAGTAACACACCCTCTGCCCTACCTTCCTATTCATAATGAATCCTACACCTGTTATACCATTTTCAGCTGCTGTTGATATTACCTGATACTCATCTGACCAGAAATCCTTGTCTTCCTTCCACTTCACTTCACTGACCCCTACTATATCTAGATTGAGCCTTTGCATTTCCCTTTTCAGGTTTTCTAGTTTCCCTACCACGTTCAAGCTTCTGACATTCCACACCCCGACTCATAGAACATTATCCTTTCATTGATTATTCAATCTTTTTCTCATAGTAACCTCCCCCTTGGCAGTCCTCTCCCGGAGATCCGAATGGGGGACTATTCCGGAATCTTTTGCCAATGGAGAGATCATCTCATATCTTAGACTGTGTCAAAAACTGTAAATATAAGAATCTCAGATCTGAAGACTATGTCACAAACTGTAAATTTTGTAATCTATGTATTACAATAGCAAATTGTTTTTATGTATAGTCCATATCTGTAGCACTGTTCTCTCAACGAAATTTAGAAAAAATTGTGTAGATAATAATACCAGGGAATTGTATGTCAGGCTCTGACTTATCCACAACACTGGAACAAAAAAACTGTAATCACTTGATGTTGGACTAAAATAAATAAATAAACAAATAAATAATCATTACTAATACTTGGATTAAATAATAACTCTACTGTTACATTTGGAAGAAACCCGGAGACACCAGATGGTTTCCGATTGGTTATAAAATGGTAAGACAGATTTAAGACCTTTCCAGGGGAAATGTGGGCTCTGGCCACAATTGATTGGTTATGAGCTGAAGATTAGAACTGATGAAATTGCAAAAAGGCAGGAAATTAAGGAGATAGGGCCTGGATAAGTTGACAAAATCAGAGGTTGTTGAGGGAACATTAGGCAACAGTTGACAAGAACAGGGGAAAGCAATACACTAGAAGATGAATGATTAGCTTTAAGAGATGAAATGATGTAGGCAGCAGAGGATGAAATAGATAAAATGACAAGGCCTCATAGAAATCCATGGATAACACAAGAGATATTGAATTTAATTGATGGAAGGGGAAATTTAAAAGTACAGCAAATGCAGCAGGCGAAACAGGAAAATTAATTAGTGACCTGTGGGCAAGAGTGAAGCAGCTGGAAGAACATTAAGGGCTCAGATGGAAAACCAGCCCTAAACAAAGAAGAAAAATTTGAAAGGTAGAAGAAGTATATAGAGGGCCTATACAAGGTCTTTGAACTTGAAGGCAGTGCTGTAAAAAATTTGACAGAGCTCTGAAAGACCTAAGTCTAAACCAGGTCCCAGAAGTAGGCAATATTTCATCAGAACAACTGATAGCCTTGGGAGAGTCAGATATGACCATACTCTTCCATCTGGTGTGCAAGATTTATGGGATATATACCTCAGAGACATATACCCTCAGACTTCAAGAACAATGTTCCAATGGTTCAAATGGCTCTGAGCACTATGCAACTTAACTTCTAAGGTCATCAGTTGCCTAGAACTCAGAATTAATTAAACCTAAGTAATGTAAGGACATCACACACATCCATGCCTGAGGCAGGATTCGAACCTGCGACCGAAGCGGTCGCTCGGCTCCAGACTGTAGCACCTAAAACCGCACAGAAGAAGAATGTAGCAATTCAAATTCCTTAGAAAGCAGTCACTGACAGGTATGAAATTCTCTAGCTATTAGTTTAATAAGGCATGGTTGCAGAATTCTTACATGAATTATTTACATAACTAGGGGAAGATCAGTTTGGAGCATTTATCTGAGTGAGTTTATGATTATATGATTTAAGGAAACCATGCGAAAGCTAAATCTGGAAGGCTGAACAGTGAATTGAACCTTAGCCTTCCTGTACATTAGTCCATTGCACCACTACAGGAAGTAGGCTTTCCAAAGACTAGAAGAAGAATGCATAGGATGTTAAGGAAGACAAATACCAATCAAGGATATGAGTATAGGTTGATTCACACTGGATGTCAGCGAACAGAATGGAATGGAAAGCAACATCAAAACATCAAAACTAGCATCAGAGGTTAATCTATTGCCACAGGGCTCACTTGAGTTATAGTAAAGGATTTTGTACTTTTGCCACTTCTTAATCTCTGCTTCATTGTTTGATTTATTTTTGTGTACATTGCAAAGGTTCTATGAGCACTTGTATACATTCCTTATGAGTGATCTTCCACAAAAGAGGCCAAATAGCAGAAAGTGAAACATGAATTTGGTTTTAAATACCTGGACAAAGAAAAAGACTACATGTGCATGAATAATAACATAAACTGATGAACCAAATTTCATTTTAAAAAGCTTTTTTATCTCTGAAAAGTCAGTTCTATTGAAGGAGAACAGTATAGTTATTATTTAAGTTATTTGCTGCTTACAAAGAAAAAAAACACAATTAATATGTTTAAAACATGAAGTGGATCAATTTCTAAATATTGTTTGATGCTTTTAAATGTGCTGGTGTATCTAATAAGGTAGAAGAGCTTCTTGTCTGTTTGGAAACCTTAGAGAGCTCTGAAAAGGTTAACATCCTGTGCTTGTCTGATATGAGACAACCACAGAGAGAGATAAGTTACATATGATATTTTCTAGAAAAAGATGTAATCAACTTTCTTCTCTATCCTTCCTCAGTGTGAGCTAATATAACACTACTGACAAGATGTTAATCCTTAGATTTCTCATCTTTTGAACAGAAAACTAAAGTGTCTGATACCTTCTGTTGCTCTTCAGTTAGTCTCTTTGCTCCCTTCCATATTACAGATGTATTTTAATGTTCCAGAATTTTTTATGATTTTGCAAGTGTGCAAAATAGATTACCATATTTCACCTGTATCAGTTACGTACTTTAGTGTTGTGGGTAGTGTTCCCATAGAAGGAGGTATCATATCAAGTGTAAACATACCGTATGGTTGCAACAGATGAGGTTTCGGTGGGACAGTCAGTGAGTGATTTGAACCATTCTTCTGCCTCAGACAACCTTGACTGATGGAAACTCTTTGATATTACTGAGTTCTGGAGATTGTACAAATATTCCACCACTTACCTGGTCTGCATGTTCTGTGCTAAATAGCAAGGTCATAATACTGTTGTATATGCCACAACCTGTGATGCAAATTTCTGCAAATTTTGTATGCTGCTTACGGTTTCCATGACTATGATATACAGTTTTATACTCATTATTGGTAAATTGGATGCTCAGACTCTACTATTGTCAAATATCAATCGTTCATGACACTCCCAATGTGTGCAAATAATGACACCTGATGGACAGTGTGCTTTGGCATGTACGTAAATTGAAGTACAAAAGCATGCAACAGGTCTTACATAAAACTCAGAGGATGAGGCTATTTTTGATGAACTGCCCACTTAAATTCCTTGGCAAAAATTACTTTATGTACTTTATCACTGTACCCATGGAATCAACGTTTAATACAATACAGTATAAATATACAAAAATCTCTTTCCTGCTAGAAAGTACTATGTCAGTTAACAAGGACTTACCAATATAAGTGTCATCACAAAAACATAATTGCAACTTCTTTACTCTATTATTCTGAGCAATGTGGTGCAGTGGTTAGCATACTGGAGTCACATTCGGAAGGACAATGGTTGAAATCCTCATGCGGCCATCCTGATTTAGGTTATCTGTGATTTCCATAAAATCCTTCACGCAAATGTCAGGGTGGTTCCTTTGAAAGGGCATGGCTGACTTCTTCCCCACCCTTCCCTAATCTGAGGGACTGGTGACCTTGCTGTTTGATCCTCTCCCCCAAACCAACCAACTCTATTATAGACCACAAAACAGGCCTTAAAAAAAATGCAGATAAATAAATAATAATAGAAATAAAAATAATACTGCTAAAATCTCCTGATGAACTTATATGAATCTGCCAAGATGAAGCATGGCAGGAAGTTGTACAAGAGGATGTTTTTGCTCCATAGTTTTCACAGCTCATTCTGCATGGGACACTGTCATGCATTTTGCTTCCTTGGGTTCTAACATTTTGTGTCATCCCATGTATTCTATTGACATGGCACCCAGTGACTTCTCCCTCTCTCCTTGGGTGAAGAAATCAGTGTGGGCGGAATTTCCAGAATGATAACAAGGTGATTTTAGAAGTGGAATGTTCCATGAACAATCAAAATAAAGAATTCTGTAACCAATGTCTCTGCCTAGCCATCCATCATTTGGAAAAGTGTCACATTGGCAGTGTGAGTATGTAGATAATAACTAACACCATCATTAAGTTTCATGGCTGAAACTTTGTTCATCGGAATGAGAACTGAAACCTCTGTTACCAATTAACACTTAAACAGCACTGGTACCATAACCAAACCTGTGCAATATTCTGTGAGTAAAACATGTTTTGTGGCTATTAACTTTGTTCTTCTTTCAAAGGAGAACTTTAATGAATATCTATACATATCCATTCAATAAAGCTAAAAGGATTTTCAGGTTATGCCTCAGTAGATTTACATAATAAATTTTCAGAACACAAAAATAATAAGCAATTGGTTTTATTTTAAGCGATTCTTTTTATTTGTGTAAGTCATTAAGTGGTCTGACACAATAAAGCATAACATTAATATGTCTGAAGACTATGTTTATGCCATGATTCTTGTGTTAGAGCAATCCTCCAAATGCAAAATCCAATTTCTTCCATTTAAAACAACATGTACATTGTCCGCATTGTGAAATAATAAAATATGAGATGTGATATTAATGAGTCAGTGAAATTGGAAGTTACATAATGGAGAAATTAACAATGACATTATTAACTCTCAAATTACCATAAGTAGTAGGAAAAGTATTTTCACATTTACATGTATTAGAATATCTTTCTCTATAAATAATTCAGAAGTAGTTTTCATGACACAAATAGACTGCCTTGCATTTCATATCTTATAATAAGCTCACAAATGAGCATGTACATTTTCATATTCCCAAGCAGTGTCTAAGTTAACATTATCTTCATATAATGAAAGATCTGTCATTACAGAATTTCTGCCAATACATACTCACATACACTTTTGCAACCACAACTTCTCATTCAAGATTGAGCATTTTACCATAATAGTTTCAGTATTTCCATATTCCGATATAATACCTTATTCTCATCCCAGCAAATGAAATTCATTTATCATCATCAGTCAACCATTATAAGACAATTTATAAACTTAACAAAATGCTGTGAATCAGACATACATATTTTGTTTAAAGATAGTGATAGCTTACAGCACAGTTGAAAGTAAAATATTGTCTATCTCCATCAAATTTAGATAAAGTCTAACTTAAGGTGAACATATAAGTAATTTACAGTAATGTGAAGCACTCTTTTACAGCATACAATACATTTTGGAAAAGCAAAGAACTAGCTTTGATTGTATGATACTGCGTCATAACTGTAACTAGCCTCAGGTGACATGAAATACCATTTTGAAAGGTATTTGAGTATAATTCTTCACAAAACTATGAAGCATAAAAAATGAATATGAAATGTAAAGTGACATAATAAAAAGACCCAACGGCATAGTTTTACTAATAGAAACACTGTAAAAGTTTGACAGCCATAATGTCCTTTCACTTCATCACATACAGATCACTGTGAATGCCAGATTAATATACAAGAAACTGAGGGTAATGTAACTTCATCTGTGGTCAGAAAAACCAAATAGGAATTTGAAAGGGTTCAAATTCAAATGAATATGTCCAAGAAGAGCTCTGCAATCAAATATGTTTCGTGGCAGTAATTTACTATGAGATTAAAATTCCTAGAATAACATGCTTGCAAGCACACCAACTTGAAAGAGTTGCTAAATGTACAAATAATAGTCAAAAGTAGGCACTGCAGTGGATTTAGTTATTAGGACAGGTATAGCCACTAACAAGAAAATACGATTTCCTTGGAACTACTCTGGATGCCAATGTTATGAGGTTGATAATTCACTTTGGTAACAGATACAAATAGATATTTTAATGCAATGCATAATGTAATCTGTACAGATGGTTCTCTGACACCTATGGTACTGCATTCTACTATGCAGTTTGAAAGTAAATATTTTGTAACTAAAGGCATTACAATGAGAGGAGCTGAATGAAGAAACTGCCTACTACTAGGCAATGTGTCAGTATTCAAAACATGTGGAACTGTCATTGCATTATTATGTAAACTGTTAATTGACATTTCTCATAAATCAATGTTACAGGATAAATAGCAACTAAGTGAAAAATTGATTAAGATGAACATTTTCTTACTGCTGTAGGACTGTTTCAGGTTTTTTTAAAGTTATTCCCCTTTTTTACAGCTGTATATTTGAGTCAAATTTAGTTTTAGTGAATTATTTCTGGTATTGCATGCTATAAATCTAAGCTGTAGCCCACCCAAGGCTATATGAGATTATCCAGCTCATTTCACAAGGTTAATACTGCGCTGTTACAGGGTGATGTTTGTTACTAGCACTCTTAACATGCTAGCAAAAGTACCTAGCTCACACATTGTAACTTCAAGAGTTAGTTGTTTCCAAATAGTTGCTGACATGTAAGCCCTACATGTCAAGGCCAAATTTAAAGTAAAATCAAAAAGCACCATGATCAACATATCATTTCAGAAACTATTCTGAAAAACAAGCTAAAAAGAGAAATTGGGCTTCAGAAATAATCAAGTATTATTAAGGATTTAATTCAGACTACCAGAAAAATACAGATCCAGATGAACTGCACGTTTATTTTGTTGCATTCCTTACCTCAAATAAATAGAACTGATGATATTGAGTGCATCATTAACTTAAAGGACATTGTAATCTGTGACTGCACCCAGTAAAAAGTTTGTACAGAAGAACATTCTCAGATGAATGATGAGGGTTATATTAAAAAATAAACAACTTAAGCCTGCTGTACCAGCTGTATCAGAGACTTATAGCATATCCATAAATCATCCACTCTATAGGCAAATTAACTCTGTTGAGTAACATATGAACCTGAGAGATTAAAACTGTGGGCAACATAAGGACTTGAAGGGCCTGTGTTTTGAGACTGTCTTCCATATAGTTAACATTCTTGGGAAGCTTCAACCTTGATTTTCATTGGTTAAGTTTTTACATGTTTTTGTTTATGTATGAAAAAGTGCACTGAAGGGTAAATTAACATTAAAAATATTCATATGTAATTAATAGTTTGCATAATTGGCATAACATGTTTTATCAGTTTTGGTCCCTTGTTATGAACCAGTGATTTATTTCTGATGTAGCATAGACTATTTAATTTATTGTCATGATTATTGAATGATTTGAAATTAGTAGTGGTAAGTCTGGCATTTCCAGTCCTTTCTTAATATACTGTACCTACCAGAAGGTAGAAATTTAATATATAATTACTAAATTTGTTAAAAATTTTGTTCAATAACTGAGTTCTTAGAAGAAGGGGGAAAAACATCCTAGAGATGGAAAAATGTATGCATGTTACTGAAGTATAAACATTACTCCACAAAACTGAAGCAAGTAAGTGATGGAATTCTTCATTTAGTTAGGAGTCTTCATAAAAGGAACTATAAAAGCAACATGCAAAGAAATATGATGTGATTTTTCAGGATTACAAACACATTACATAAGAATAGACTCACACTGAAAACATCACAACACGTTTAAGATAGTAAGAAGAAAAATCTTGCAGGGGCTAAATTTCAGACATGTTTGTATTGTCACTGCCTCATGATAACTTCCATCCATCACATAGATTATCTTTTCCTTCATCAAAATAAATAACAACATATTGTCTTCATTTAGTAAGTTCCGTGTCTCAAATGTCCAGTGTGAGTGGCCTTCGTCCCATAGGAATTCACACACATTTGAACATTTTTTCTGAGTGGCCTTCAAGATATCTTATGATGAGGGGTGATACCAAGTGTGCACTGTACATCTGCTCTATTTCAATAATATTGTTTTTGAGATAACTTTGCAATATGAAAAATATCACAGTACAGATAAATGGCACATTACTTTTTCATCATCACAGAGCAAAGCCCAATATATTTCACATAATTAAAAAAACTGAGTTTATTGTTTGTCTTGGTGAAACATCGTAATTATTACACATGAAGACACATTTTAAAAAGGACTTCAAACTTGAAACTTCAGTTGTGTAAAATAATCAGTTGCGAAACTTAGGCAAAAAGTGTATTCTTGTGTAATAATTTAACTTTTTTTTTTTTATTTTGTCTCAGTATGTAAATAACTATTCTCACTCGAGTATTTGCATACTGAATTTTTTTTTAAAAAATTTGGATCTACAGTAGTTAACCAACCTGGGAATATTTAAAAGCTGATATGGCTTTTTTCATTCGCATTTATAGGAAAATTTAGGCAATTTTCATTAGGCTTACCAGTCAGTCACTTACAGTGCACATTAATTGTCAATGAATTACATTTTCCTGACAGTTCTTCTGCTAATTATGAACTTGTGACTGACTGACTGACTAACTGATGATCTGTCAGTGTTTCCTTGGGCCTTCATCTTGAAGGTGATACTGCTGGACATACAGTGTACTGTGATTTAAAAATGGTAAAAAAAACTTTTTCGGTGACAATGTCTCTGTCTAATATACTTGAGACACAAGAGCACATTAGAGGAGAAGCACAATTACTGAGACAAAAATCAGTGAACAGGTGAAAATACTAGCGCCACTCTTTTCATTGATTAAAATGTATTTTACATCATCCCTAATGTCTTCACTTTCAAGCTGTAGAAGAGTTTTTGGCTCAGCATTGTAAAATGAATTCATCTTCTTGGGTGGTGTCTTTGTGTCATTTTTTACCTTAAATTCTGGCACTGGAGCCTGAGCTGTAAAAAAAAAAAATTAATGAGTTAACTGACAAGTTTTCAGCATGACAGGATAGTTCTGACAACATTATGAAATGCATTGGAAATGAGAACCAATCAGCTAATGAGATTTTATATACTGCTTATAGCACATTATTATTTGAGAAAAAAATATATTAATGAATATATATTTGTTACTAAATATTAGTTGTCTAAGGAAATATTCCAGGAGAAATTTGTATATTTTGTTTTGTAATACACAGCATGTTTTTATAGATGGTTAAATAATACAGAACTTTAATGGGAAAATTAAAATTTGTGAACCATACCCAGTACCACCACTGCATGTTTTGCTCCCATAGGGTAATAGATTAGATTAGATTAGATTCAATTTTAATGCCATAGACCCAAAAATAAAATGATTCTCATGGGTGTGGATCATGTCAGAAAGTATAACACAACATTACAACAAACTGGAACTGCTAATATTTAAGAATTAATACACTGTCAGAATGAAACACTGTTGTACACTTTTAATAAATTTATCACACACAAAATACCTAACCTTGACCATTGTGACCAAGTGCTGTCAAAATTGAAATCTAGCAGACATTTTTACTTAAGCTGGTCTAACAGTCCTTTTTAAGATATTCATCTATAGAGTAGAAGGAGTTGCCTATCAAAAAGTCTTTCAAACCATATTTAATCTGTGCCTTATCTGATACCACATTTTTAATGGTTGCTGGCAATTTATTGAAAAAGTGTGTTCCTGAATATTGGACCTCTTTTTGGACCAAGGTAAGTGGTTTCAGGTCTTCATGTAGATTGTTCTTATTCCTACTATTGATACTATGTATTGAGCTATTGGTTGGAAACAAAGATATATTACTTGCAATAAATTTCAATAACAAATAAATATACTGATAAGCAGTGGTTAGAATACAAAGTTCTTTGAACAGATTTCAACATGATGTTCTTGAATTTACACCACAAATTATTCTTATTACATGCTTTTGCACACTAAAAACATTTACTCAGTTTGATGAGTTACCCCAGAATATGATCCCGTATGACATACCATAATGAAAGTAAGCAAAGTATGCAAGTTTTTTTTATATTTATATCTCCTACATCTGACATCATTCTCACTGCAAATACGGACTTGTTTAGGCACTTCAGCAATTCTGTGGCATGACCTTCCCACCTGAATTTATTATCGAGTTGCTATACCATAAATTTAGCACTGTCAACCTAGTTCATCTGTATGTCTTCATATGTTATACACATGCAGGAAGGAAATCTCTTATAGGTTCTGAACTGCATATAGCAGGTCTTTTTAAAGTTTAATGACAGCTTTAAACCATTTATTAAGGTCAGTGAAAATTTTATTAGCAGCTATTTCTAAATCTATACTTGACTTGCTGCTTATTGCAATATTTGTAGCGTCTGCAAAAGAAAAAAACTTAGCATCTGGCAATGTAATGGACAAGAAGTCATTAATGTTCACAATGTAATGGATTGTGTGTAAGAGCTCAGAGGCAAGAAGCAGAACCATATACAGAAGGAATTCATCTTTTTAATTGACAACCACTGATATCCTACATTGGTGCATTCACTTGTAGACTTGCATAGATTTATTCACCTGATTAAATAAACAGTACACTGTTTCTTCATTTTGGAGATCAAACAGACAATGTACAAGGGGTCAAAAAGTAAAACATCTGCCGAGATACATGGTTTTCTTCCTTTAACATTATAATGACATAAAAGATATCTGGCCACATGTCACAGGACAACAATGCAGAGTTTTTTTAGCTATCTGTTTATGATTCATAAGTTAAATGATAATCTTTTACTTCTAAATAGAATTACATCTATAATAATTTACTTATAAATAGAAATACTTCTCAAAACATCTTCTGTCACCACACATTCGTTGAACAAAACAGTGACACAATGAATGACTTTAACTGACCTGTATGTAGATTTACAAAAAGGACAAATTTTCAGGTAATAGTACTCTGTTCTCTAGAATTGCTTGTTGTCTTTTTCACTGCATAAACACCTTTACTTTTCTAAACCAGTCCAGAACGCGAGAACTGCCTCCCTAACATCATCATGTGGCTCATTAAAAACATTTATGTACCCGAAAAATATAATAGGTATGTAAAACAATGAGAATATCTCGACTTTAAGAGGTACAATGTGTTTACTAAGATTACAAATTTATGTAGTTCCTTGTAACAGCTGCGTTGTGAGTTGCACATACAAAATGGACAAGGATTTTGTATACAGATGATAATCTTTGAAGTATATCATAGTCAACAATATAAATGGAGTTAAAAACATTAGAAATTTTAATAATGAAACCTGATAGAACTACAAAAATATTCAACTAAACTAATTAGTGAATTAGGACAATATAAGGATAAAAAAAGTTACAGACTGGCTCATTAATAGCTTATAGAATAACATTTGACCTCTTAGCCACAAACAATCCAGAGCTGATAGAGAGCATCATGACTGATACAGGGATTAGTGATCACAAGGTCGTTGTAGCTAGGCTCAATACCGTTTCTTCCAAATCCATCAGAAACAAACACAAAATAATTTTATTTAAATAAGCGGATAAAGAGTCACTAGAAGCCTTCCTAAAAGACAATTTCCATTCCTTCCGAACTGACTATGTGAATGTAGACGAGATGTGGCTCAAATTCAAAGATATAGTAGCAACAGCAATTGAGATATTCATACCTCATAAATTGGTAAGAGATGGAACGGATCCCCCGTGGTACACAAAAAAGGTCCGAACGCTGTTGTAGAGGCAACGGAAAAAGCATGCAAAGTTCAGAAGAACGCGAAATCCCGAAGATGGGCTAAAATTTACAGACGCGCGAAATTTGGCACGTACTTCGATGCAAGATGCCTTTAATAGGTTGCACAATGAAACATTGTCTCGAAATTTGGTAGAAAATCCGAAGAAATTCTGGTCGTATGTAAAGTACACAAGCGGCAAGACGCAGTCAATACCTTCGCTGCGCAGTGCCGATGGTACTGTTATCGACGACTGTGCCGCTAAAGCGGAGTTATTGAACGCAGTTTTCCGAAATTCCTTCACCAGGGAAGACGAATGAAATATTCCAGAATTTGAAACACGAACATCTGCTAGCATGAGTTTCTTAGAAGTAGATACCTTAGGGGTTGCGAAGCAACTCAAATCGCTTGATACGGGCAAGTCTTCAGGTCCAGATTGTATACCGATTAGGTTCCTTTCAGATTACGCTGATACTATAGCTCCCTACTTAGGACTCATATACAACCGCTCGCTCACCGATAGATCTGTACCTACAGATTGGAAAATTGCGCAGGTCGCACCACTGTTCAAGAAGGGTAGTAGGAGTAATCCATTTAACTACAGACCTATATCATTGACGTCGGGTTGCAGTAGGGTTTTGGAGCATATACTGTATTCAAGCAAGAGCTATGTACCTCCTTCCTGGTGGAATGACTGGAACTTATTGGCTATCAGACCCCCTCTGTCTTATAGGCACTGCTCATGCATGGCTGTTTACATCTTTGAATGGATTTAGTGATGTCTCTGAACAGTCAAAGGAACTGTGTCTGTGATACAATATCCACAGCCTATGTCTATCTTCAGGAGTTGTGGGAACTGTGGTGATGCAAAAATTTTTTTGATGTGGGTATAAGCATCTGCTATGACTTCATACTACCTCATCATGTACATACAGCAGAGATGAAATGCTTGGCAGACCAGAGAAATACTACTTTATGGCCTTCAAAGTCACCAGAGCTGGTGAACTTCTTTCTTTGAGCTGCACTCAAAACATTGTATTTGTTAGTCATTCATGAATCCTCATTATAAATGGGTTGCTTAAATATCATTCACAGTACAGGAATTCCAACTAGCACCCAGAATTTTTCATAGAATGTGTCTGCAGTGAAATACATGGGAGGGGATCTTGAATATATTTCATAAATGATTTAGTGTAAAACTCATAAATTATCAAAACATAGATGCCCTTACGGAGACTTTTATACCATACAATGAAAATTTACACCTTTACTTGTGATTTGTATATAACAGAAGTCTAAAGATAAATCTTAAGATATTACATGCTAATCGTAAAATCACAATGAAATTTTTTTGTCTTTATCACTGTAAAATTTACAGACTGGACTAACATACATAGACTAAGGTCCAAATGCTTCTCTTTTTGTGTGCTGCGTCAATGGCAATGAACAAATACAGCCATAAAGCATTTTAAAACTATATCTTCATTCTAAGTGTACTCTATCAACTTTTGAAATCAGTGTGAAACAGTTCTGAAGCATGCTGATAGTTGAACTTAATGTTGTAAATGAAATTACATTACTTGAGCTGTATAAAAGTTGAATAATTGTTGTCATATTTTCAAATAATTATTTATATAAATAAATAATTTTTTTATAAAGAGCTACTTTTAGCTCTTGTAAGAAAATCATGGCTTATGAGGGAAAAATTCTGGTTTCATAAATATAGTCACATATTTATTTTATTTATGTATAATCAGGACTGATCTAGATTATGTATATAACAAACCACAGTTCTTTTGTGTGATCATACAATAGGTTGAAATGCAGTGACTATTAACTGCCAGTTAATGTGTAAAATATTAATGCCAAAAATCTTGTCTGTACGACAGGGACAATTGTTGTAACCTGTGATGAAGCTGCTTTTTAGTCTTGGTCTTATACAATATTCAGCCTTACATGAATAACTGGCTCATTACAGTACATGTAATCTTCTTTAGCTCTTAGTGAAACCTTTATATCTTAGATTAGTATTATATTTTACAGCATGAAAACAGATGAACAATTTCAGTGTTGTACATATGGAGAAGCCTCAGTATTACCTTTGTCAGCAAGTTCCTCTTCTTCATAGTCAACTTTAATGAATGTTGTCATTGTTATTTCAAATACTTTGTTTGGATCAGGTGCCATAGTTGGCACTTCTCGCTTCCTTCGTCCATACCCTATTTGACCATTGCTACATTCCACCTGTAATGAAGATATGATAGAATTTCACAAAATGAAGTGAAATGAATGTGCAACTACAAATATCAAAATTTGAGTTATTGCAATATTTAATATGAAATGAACAATTTTCAAGCATAATGCACAATGTTTGAAGGAAAAAGTGATACATGAACTTATATTACATTTTAGGTGCATGTGTTTTTGTGGTCTTCAATCCAAAGACTGGTTTGATGCAACTCTCCATGCTACCCTATCCTGTGCAAGCATCTTCATTCCTGACTAACTACTGCAACCCACATCGATTTAAACCTGCTTATTGTACTCTTCTCTTGGTCTTCCTCTACAACTGTCACCCTCCACACTTCCCTCCAGTGCTACATTCACTTCTCTTGGTCTTCCTCTACAACTGTCACCCTCCACACTTCCCTCCAGTGCTAGATTCACTGTTCTTTGATAGCTCACACTGTGTCCTATCAACAGATTTCTTCTTCTCGTCAAGTTATGACACAAATTTCTTTTCTCCTGAAATCTGTTCAGTACCACCTCATTAGTAATGTGATCTACCCATCTAATCTTCTGTATCCTTCTGTAGCACCACATTTAAAAACCTCTTCTCCTCTCCTTTTCTGACCTGCTTATCATCAACATTATGCTTCCATACAAGACCATACTTTGGACAAATGCCTTCAGAAAAGACTTCCTACCACTTAAATCTACATTCAATCGTAACAAATTTCTCTTCCTCAGGAATGTTTTTCTTGTCAGTTCACCAGTGTCAGTTATTTTATTGTCTAAATAGCAAAACTCACCCACTACTTTTAGTGTCTCATTTCCTGATTAATTCCCTCAGCATTTCCTGATTTAATTTGACTACTTTCCATTACACTTGTTTTGCTTTGTTTATGTTTATCTGATATCCTCATTTCATGATACTGTCCATTCTGCTCGACTGCACTTCCAAGTCCTTTAAATTTTTATTTCTTCCCATGAATTTTGATTCTGTTTCCAAATTTTTCTTTTTCTTCCTTTACTAGTTGTTCAATGTGCAGATTGAATGACTTCGGACTACAATTCAGTTTCACTACTTTCTCTACTACTGTTCCCCTTTCATGCCCTTAAATAACTGCTGTCTGGTTTCCATACCAGTTGTAAATAACCATTTGCTTCCTGTATTTTACACCTGCTAAATTCAAAATTTCCAGTCAACATTATCAAAAGTTTTCTCTTTCTTGAGAGAAGCTATAAACTTGGGTTTGGCCTTCTTTAACCTACCTTCTAAGGTAAGTCATAGGATAAGTATTGCCTCCCATGTTGCAGTACTTCTCAGGAGCCCAAGCTGGTCTCCTCAAGGTTGGCTTCTACCACTTTTTACATTCTTTTATAAATAATTTGTGTCAATGTTTTGGAACCATGACTTATCAAACTGATAGTTCAGTAATATCCACACCTCTCAGCACCTGCTTTCTTTGGTACTGGAATTATTACATTCTTCCTGAAGTCTGAGGCACTTTCTTCTGTCTCATATATTTTGCATATTAGATTAAATAGTTCCATAATAGCTGGCTCTCCCAAGGATAACAGCAGTTCTGAGAGGATGCTGTCTACTCCAGTGGCCTTGTTTTCACTTAGGTCTTTCAGTGGTCTGTCCAAGCCCTCATGCACCTCTCGCTCATCCATATCTAACATACAAACTGTCTCAGGTCTGCAGTGACCCCAAATGATCCCATGTCAACAGGTCACTGAAACCATCTGCTGAAAATTCTTTTACTGGGCAAGATATGCACTTGTTGATTAACATGCTTGGATAAACCATAACAGAATACAATGTCTGTCATTTCCCGCATGGAATAACAGAACTCCATTTCATTCTTCATGTTGTTAGCACACCATGTAGTCATTAGTCTTGTTTTGCACTTTCTCTCACTCATTTTTTTGACATTTGTATTCTCTCTTGCTTCCTTCAGTTGCTCCATTTTTATAATTTCTCCTTTCAAGAATTAAATGAAATAGCTCCTGTGATACACAAGGGTTTTTATTAGACCTTGTCATTTTATCAACTTGATCCTTCACTATCTCATCTCTTGAAGGTACCCATTCATCTTCTACAGCATTCTTTTCCTCTCTTCAAGTCAATCATTGCCTGGTGTTCCCTTTGAAATACTCTTTACTCTCTGGTTCTTACAACTTATCCAGGTCCCATCTCCTTAATTTTCTACCTTTTTACAAATTCTACAGTTCATAGCCAATAAATTACAGCAAGAGTCAACATACGCCCTTGGAAACCTCTTACAGGTGAAGAAATGGTTCCAAAATCTCTGTCTTACCATTGTGTAATCAACGTAATACCTTTCAGTGTCTCCAAGTCTCTTCCACATATTCAATTTTCTTTCATGATTCTTAAACCAAGGGTCAGCAATGATTTTGCTGTGTGCAACATTCTACCAGATGGATTCCTCTTTCATTCTTTTCCCTCAGTCCATATTCGTCTACAATTTTTCCTTCCGATCCTCCTCCAACTACCAAATTCCAGTCACCTGTCACAATTCAGTTTTCCTCTCCATTAACTATCTGAATAATTTCTTTTATATCATTGTATATTCTTTCAATCTCTTCATCATCTGCAGAGATAGTTGGCATATAAACTTGTACTTCTGCAGTGGGTGTTGGCTTTGTATCTGTCTTTGTTTTGATAATGAGTTCACTGTGCTGATCACAGTAACTGACCCACATTTCCATTTTTTTATTCATTATTAGATATAGTCCTGCATTACCTCTATTTGGTTTCGTATTTATAACCCTGTGCTCACCTGACCAGAAGTACTTGTCATCCTACCCACTCACTTCACTAATGCCCACTATACTTAACTTCAACCTACCCATTTCCTTTTTTAAATTTCCCAATCTACCTACTCGACTAAGGAATCTAACATTCCACACTCTGATCCACAGAAAACCAGTTTTGTTTATTCTGAATAGTTCCTGTCCAGAGATCCAAATGTGGGACTCTTTTACCTCCATAATATCTTATCCAAGGGGATTTCACCATCATTTAACCATACAGTAGAGCTGCATGTCCTCAGGAAAAGTAATAGCTGTAGTTTCATCTTGCTTTCAGCCATTCACAGTCACAGCAGAACAAGACAATGTTGGTCAAGGTTACAAGGCCAGATCAGTCGATCATTCAGATTATTACCCCTGGAATTACTGAAAAGACTGCTACCCCTCTTCAGGGACCATGTTTTCCTGCCCTCTCTACAGTCACCCCTCCATTGTGGTTGCAACTGTGGTATGGCTATCTGTATTGTTAAGAAACGCAAGCCGCTCTACCTTGGAAATGTCTGTGGTTCATGGGGCAGTTTAGATACATATAAATTTACAAATATTAGAAACTGGCTTTGAGAATCATGTCGTGTGAAGTCACATGTGCTGGAATGACAGCTTCTAAGTGTTATGGCATGCATCACAGAGGATTTTACTACACTCCTGGAGATCTTTCTCCACAAGGTTTTTGGATAGTTCACAAGGTACATATAGCAGTTGGTGGAGGGTCATCATGAACCAGTAGTCAGCCAGTCATATCCAAGACATGTTCAGTGGTGACAATATCACACAAATATACAAACTGGAGAAGCAGTGGTACTCATTATTCTCTGCATAGGAATTGCACATTTCTCATCACATTGGTCAGACATAGCTCTGCTAAATATGGCATGTAAAGCTGCACAAAAAAAGGGTGAGGGTGGAGTAGTAGTTTGTCCACTATGTTCTTCATCAGTACAGGCTCCCAAATTGTGGTCACTGTAGGCCTCCTAATGCCTAGAACACATATGACAACCACCTAGTGTCTAGAACACATGTGACCATCACTGTGGAGCACTGCTCGTTAGTATTCAGTTGACATTGCGGACAATGCTAGTCTGCCCATTATAACCATGCAGACTAAATGGCCAACATCTAATGCTGTGGTCACACTGGATAGTCTGCTGCACATTCCTATATCTCTTCTATCAACTGGTTCAACACACATATATCACAGAGCTGCATGCCAAGTGATAGATCAATTGTTACAGTATTACAAACTTATGTCGCTGAGATAAGTAATTTTTGCATATTGGAACTCACATGCTGATGTTGCCCCATGGGATGAACACTTAAATTAGTATCAGGAATGGCAAGTGGAAGACTTAGATCTGTTGGAAGGGTTCCAGGACAATACAATGCATCTATTAAAGAATTCTTATACAAACTGCTATTGCAACCAATTTTGGAACATTGTTCCAGGGTGTGGCATCCTTATCAAATAGGAACAACAACAGACACTGAACAAATTCAGAGCTGCAATATTAGGATTGTATTAGGTTGTATACAAAAGTGTAACAGGAAAGCTTGGGGACCTAAAACTGGAATCTTTGAAAAAAGATGCAATTCTCATAAAACCCTGTTAGCTGAATTTGGAGACCCTATATTTGAAGGAGACTGTGCAATCATTATGCTGCCACCCCTGCATATCTCAGGTTGGTACCACAAGACTCAGATACAAGATATTAGGGCATGTACAGAGAACAAAAACAGTCATTTTTCCCTCACTCAATGTGTTAATGGAATAGTAAAGGAAATCCATAACAATGGTATGATACATCTTCCTCCACACAGCATACAGGGGCTTCTGGAATATGTATGTAGATACAGACATCATGGAGATCTTCTGACAACTTTGATGACACATCTGCTTCAATTTGTGACTTTCCACTCTGACTGAACTTGGTGTAAATTATTTCTACTCACACATGAGAGGCTATTGCTGGTCTCTTGTGTATTAGCTCTATGAAATCTTAATCACTGATTGCTAGTACACTGTTTGACACATCCTCTGAGTGTGGATTCTTTCAGCCCATTCTATTTAGCTGTTACAATGTTTGTAAATATTTGTGTAATACTGTGAAACAGTACAATTAACTCCCACATTTATCTGAGCTACACACAGCCACAATGACTGTCTAGAATACTATACTCATTCACATCCACTGGAATACTATATTCATCCATATGATTATAATATTATCTACCATTTAACTAGTGATGAAAATCTCTATGAAAAGGTTCTGTGTATTCATCACTATCCCTACAAATTGATACACTCAGGTATTTGTATTAATGAGTTGATTACGACTCTGCAGCTTTGTTTTTTGTGAAGTGCAAAATTTTACACTCCTTAATATTTGAAAGCAGCTGTCAATCTGTGCACCACATTCAAACATTACCGAGATCTGATTGAATATCTGTGCAATTTTTTTCAAATATTACATCATTACAGATAAATAAATCATCTGTAAAAAATCAGAAACAACTAATTTCCAAATAGTGTTGCATTGTAGATAACTGAAAAATGATCCTATTTTACCATAAATATTTCCTGCCAGATCTTTAATTTGTTTGACTTCAAAATTTGCTCTAAGTTTCTGCAATAGATGTATGATGAAAATATTGGATGACAGTTCTGAGAATCACTCCTGCTGCCCTCCTTGCAGGTGTGTGTGACATGGGTTTTCTTTCAGACATCAGACGCAGTTTTAGGGCCCTATGGTCTATTATGGTTAATGGTTAAGAGAGAAGCCAATTAGCTGAAGATTTTGTATACCACCTGACAGAGGTTCTATCATGCCCTGAGACCCTGTTCAATCTTAGCAATTTCAGCTGTTTCTTATCGCAACTAGCACTGTCTACAGGATATAATTTATTTTTGCAGATATGTGAGAATTAAAGTGAATTAGCTCTGGATCTTCCTTTATAAAGGAACATTTGAAAGTAGAGTCATGCATTTTTCTTTTTGATTTGCTACCCTCAATTTTGGTGCCTATTTCAGTAATGAGTGTTTACACACTTGGTTGCCATTAACAGCTTTAAAATATGAACAAAAGTACTTTTGGTTTAGTGTGACATTTTAAATAAGATTCTATTATAGTAGGTGTTGAGGGCTAGGTCTGTTTCATTTAAGGTCTTTCTAACTTTAACTCTGTACTTTGTTTTAGTGTTGCAGATTATAAGAACAAAATATTTTCCTTTAGACCAGATCAAATGTCTGAATGCTTCACAAAATTTAAAACATTTCAACAACAGAAGTAGAAAATGTTATATTAACACTGAAAAACTGAAATTCACCAGGTTGACAGGTGTTACCCAAAAAATTTCTCAAATGTGTTCATAAAATAACAGGACACCAACTTATTCATAATAATAAACTATTATTTTGAACATGAATGTTTGCCATAGGTGCTTAAGTACACAGAAGTAAAGCTGCTGTTCAAAGAAAAGAGTCAAGAGAGAATATGGAAAATTATCTTCCCATTACTTTCCTTCATATCTTGTCAAAAGTACTTGAAAAAGCTTCTGCCGTCCAGATTCAAAATATTACTGACAAATATGAGATTATTTTGAAAAATCTGTTTTGCTTCCAACATGGATAAAGCATTATAGATGCAATTAGAAAAGTTTGTTAGCAAGATTAGCACATCATTGGACAATAGGAATAAGGTTACAGGCATCATTCGTGATCTCACAAAAGCCTTTGACTCAGTAAATGTGTGCTTCTTATCTATAAACTTGACAGATATAGAATTAGAGACAGTGTTCTACACTGGCATACTTCACACCTGTGCAATAGAAAACAAAGAGTAGTTGTGCAAATTACTCTCCCAAATGGAAGACCTTAAGGTTCTATCATAGGACCTATTTTGCCTCTGTTTAACATTAATGACCTACTAATCAACAAAAATGATCCATCAGTTTTATTTGTATTAACTGAGAAACATGAGTCTGAAAATATCCCTGTCTGCACCATCAATAGAATAGATCATTTGAAAACATGGTTTCAGCTCAATGGAGTAACTTTGAACATCTCAGAAACCCATATGATCCAGTTCAGAACAAATCAGCCAAAATTCCAGGAAATTAAAATAAATCATATGAATCAAAATCTAGAAGAAGTGAATTCTGTGAAATTTTTAGGATTAAACCCAGGTAAGAATTTTAATTATAATAAACATGTTGAGTATTTAGTAAACAAATTATGTAGCTTTGCATTTGCAATGCTAATATTACCTAGTGCTACTGATGTGGACACAAGGAAAATTGGATACCATAGTGACTTCCAGTCAGTTATAAGGTATGGTATTGTTTTTTGAGGAAATGAAAGCAACATATTACCTATAAGGAAACTACGGGAAAGAATAATTAGGAACATGTGTGCTGTGCATCCAAGGAAATCAGTTGCTCATTATTTTAAAATCTGAAATTATTAACAGTTTCTTCCCTGTATATCAATGATGTTATCATCCTTTTAGATAACAGTTTAGAAGTATTAAAAAAAGTATTTTGATCACTCATGTAAAACAAAAAGTTGAAGATAATTATAAGCTCATCATTTAAACTTGTCTGCCCAGACACCCCACCCCTTATATGGAAATGAAAATTTACAACAAACTAAAAGCCAAGAACATTCTTAGTATGAACATGAATTAATGAAAAAGCTGCACAATACTGTACTTCAGTGATGCTACGACTCAGCTAAAGATTTCATGAAAGCTGAACTGAATATTTGAGCAGGATGTAGTTTACAGTTGTCTTGCTGTGTTAATATAGATGTTGTTTCACAAAAATGTTACATTAATGTTCAAATACTGTTCTGTCTTATTAACTATAATTTTATATCAGGGGAGTAGTAACAATTTTTTAACATGTCTCCTGTACTCTGATAAATGTTTAGCATCTGTATGTTATGACACAAATAGATACTGTTTCTTTAGAGGTTTCTTTACTGTAACAGTATACCATCATATCTCTCATCATAAATTGTTTTACTAAGTACATATCTGTTCAGTGCCTGGGCATCTGTTCTTCTGTCTGCAAGCAACAATTATTCTACATTCTCCCATACAGAGTCAAAGTTTTTGGGTTCCTGCTTGAGATGTAACACAGCTGTGTCTTATCTAGTTATTGAATATGTAACTTTTTCTTCTTATCTTAACTTCCTTTTGTTGATAGCCAATGAAGCTCACACTCAGTTGAATGATTAGTTGGTTAGTCAGTTAGTTTCCTGTCCCATGAAACATTAGCACAATAATTCATAATGATGTGGAACAAGTCACTTTGCATTTACATCACACATTAATTTGTAAATATGGCTATTTGCTGATTGTTTACAAGTTTTTCATTGTTTTCTGTATTATTGTTATTATTATTACTATTAAATATACTGATGTGCATTAATAATTCCATACTACCACCTCCTGCACATTACAATAACAGAAATTATTCTATGGAAAAGAGGGAGTTGTCAAGAAGAAACTTTTTCAGATTCTTTTCAAATTTTACTTTGAAGTCTCTAAGGCATTTTATATCACTGTGTAAGTTATCAAAACCTTTAGTTACGGTATTGTGCACTACTTTTTTCACAAAAGACAACCTTAATGTGGAGTAATGAATGTCATTTTTCCTTCTGGTATTGTATATATATATACATAATTGTACCTTCTGAACTGCAGCGGATTATTTACAACAAACTTCATGAGAGCATAAATATACTGAGAAGTGGTAGATGCCCCAAATCCTTAAACAAATGTCTACAAGTTGATCATGGGTGAATACTACATATTATTCTTACATCATATTTTTGAACAATAAAGAATTTCTTTCTTACAGATGAGTTACCCCAGAATATTATTCCATATGGCATTACTGAATGAAAATATGCAAAATTGTCACCTTCCTGACTAATCTCTCCCCTAGATTTGCAGTGATTCTAAGTGCAAATGTGGATGAGCTAAGTTGTTTTAGGAGTTCCAAAATGTGCTTTTTCTAGTGTAAATTATCATCAATATGGATACCTAAGAATTCTGAAGTTCAGATTCTATTTATTATTTTCTTACCATGTGTTACACTTACACTGATGTAGTACACCTATCTGTGCAGAACTGAATATGCTGCATCTTTTTAAAATTTGAGTGATGCCATAGGGGAAAAACTTTTAAAAAACTTATTCAGAATTTCTTCTGTTACTGTACATATACTTGGTTTGATTACAATACTAGTGTCATCTGCAAAAACAACAAACTGTGCTTGTTGTATATTAGATGGAAAATCATGTACATATATGAGAAAAAATAGCAAGCCAAAGACTTAGGTTTTGGGAACCCCATATGTGATTTCTCTCCAATCAGATGAATGTCCCCATACTACATTTTTGAATTGCCAAGTTCATGTTTCTGTAATCTTTTGGTTACCTATGATCTTATGCATTGGTTGACTATACCATCAATCCCATAAAGCTTCATTTTGTCTAGGAGAATATCATAATTGACACAGTCAAATGCCTTAGATAGGTCGCGGAAAATACCAACCTGTGCAATTTTGCTATTTAATGCAATGTCTTCAGCAATAGGCAACATTTCCATTTCTAAAATGACATAATATACACGACAAACCTCTCTAAGCTGAAATAGTAATGGTGTATGTCCACTATCATCATGTGGAATACAATAGTTGACTGATACATTTTGAAGGATGAAAGTGGTCCCATGATGGCAGTAAATTTAGATTGACATGGTAACATATTGGTAACATTATTCCCAACTGTATATTATAAGTACAGCAAGGATGAATAGACACACTTGTAGTAAGATGGAGTCATAAGCCAAATTTACCACACTGCACTGGAATTGCTGGGTGGAATTCGAAGTCATCTCACAACCAGGAATGTCAAATTTTAATGGATAACCCACTCATTAGACTTTTTAACTCAAGATTTCTTCCTCTAGGATTACCTTAAATGTAAGCTTTTTTATGGAGAATGAATCAAGAGCCACATAAAATATGAAGCACTTAATTTGAGATCATTGGCAATGTTATACAGTACTAGAGACTACTTCACTCTTCAGTAAAGTATGGATAACCGTGGACCAAAACTTAGAGACACCATCTCCAGGAAGTGAACATACTGAGCAGTCAATACTAAGTTCCACTTGGGTTACATCTAGTATGCGCTTTCAACAAAACATTGATTCTCTGATTACCAAAGCTTAGAAATATTTCCGTTTCATCTCTGCACATATTATAATTTTTTACAATACAGGGTGTTTCAAAATGAACATACCGGTTTTAAGGCATTGTAGACTTTATTATGTTCAACTTACAATAGTAAATAATACATCAAATGAAAGAGCAAATCAAACAGTTTTGTTTGTATACCTGCGCACAATGGGAATTGTATGGAATGACAAAGAATGACTGAAAAACGTGTGGAATGAGTGCAAGTCTTCAAGCTTAGTCCCAAGAAATATCCCCGCAGAAAGTTTATGGGCCCTTCTTTTTCAGTGAATCAACTGTAATTGATGTTTCTTACCTTGATGTGCTACAGCTATGTCTCATGCCTCAGTGGGAAGAAGCTGAACAATACATCTTTATTTGGGAGCAAGATGGTGCGCCACCTCCTGGCATAACTCAGTACGCGACTGGTTAAATGACGTATCTGACTGGTGGATTGGGTACAAGGGGCCAGTTGACACAGCATTTTATGCATGACCTCCACATTCACACATGTTCTGATGCAATCATGTGTTTGAGCCTCCAATACAAGCTGATGTATCTGACTTTAGACACAGTGTTATTGCAACAGTTACTCCTAACACATTGATCAAGGTTTCAGAACAACTTGCCTATCGACTCGATATGTGATCAGTGTTCACAATGAATAATTGTAAAAGAAACTGTTTGTGTTTCTCTTTCATTTGGTGTATTATTTATAATTGTAAGGTGAAGGTAACATGTGCTACAAAGCCTTAAAACCCATATATTCATTTTGAAACACCCTGCATATTACTGAGGCATAAGCATTTGCCAGTTGTGATTCCTAGATGTCAGATTTATATGATCATTTTATAATATCTTCATTATAGTAAGTACTGCATGCCTTTGTGCCATGGCCACTCTTCACTTGGTGGTTGCAATCTCCTGTCTAAGTTAGCAAAAAATGTCACCACAGGCTGGTGCAAGAAGCCTTAGAGAGGAGGAGCATATGGAAGCTGCAAGAAACCACAGGTTGTGGACAGAATCTTTTCCATGTCAATTCATTAAATTCAAACTGAGAATATGAACAAGAATTTTGCAGCAAATTGATTTTAAGAATATTGGTCTGTAATTTTGAAGGTGAGTTCTTTTACCCTTCTTATATACAGGAGTCATCTGCACTTTTTTCCAGTTACTTGGGACTTTGTGCTCGGTGAGAGATTCACAATAAACACAAGCCAAGCAAGGGGTCAATGCCATAGAGTACAATTTGTAATACCAAACTGAGATTCCATCCAGATCTGATGACTTATTTGTTTTCAACTCTTTCAGTTGTTTCTCTACACCAGGGATGCCTATTACTACATCCTCCACACAGGAGTCTTTGATATGCCAAATGATGGTATATTTGCATGATTTTCTTGTGTTAACAATTGCTTAAATGTAGAATTTAAAACTTCAGCTTTCCTTTTGCTATCTATTACTATCACATCAGACTGGTCAGTGGGTAACTGAATAGAAGCATTTGGCTTGCTTAGTGATTTTACATAGGACCAGAATTTTCTTGGGTTCTCAGCGATACCTTTTTCTAACATATGATGGTGGTAGCTGTCATATGCATTTCACATAAATCTTTTTGCAGACACACAAATCTCTACAAACTTTTGTCTGTATCATTAGCGCATTATCTTTTGAACTCAAGAGTCCAAAAATCTTTGCTTCCTCAGTATTTTTCAAATGTTGTTGTTAAACCACAATGAGTCTTCTGCATTCGTAATCCATTTACTCAGCCATAATTCTCCAGAGCATGATTTACAATCCATTTAAACTTTGCCCATAATTCCTCTATGTCTATCATACTGGGTATAAATTATGTCAATTCATTGTTCCAGTGAGATGCTAAGAGCTGCTTAGCTACTCTTTCCAACAAAAATACTCTCCTAGCTTTCTTGATTTATTTATTAACTTGAGTTACCACCATCGCTATGATGAACTGATGATCACTATTCTATGTCTCTGTACTGACACTGGTGATAAGGTCAGGCTTGTTTGTAGGTCTAAAATACTTCCATTGGATGTGGGCTGCAGAACTAGCTGCTCAAGACAGTGTTCATAAAACGTGTGCAATGAATCCATTGATATCCCAGACTACTCAGTAGGTTAAACTTACCTCCAACTGTGAATGACTCTACAACTACCATGTTAGAATTGGATGGCCAGTAGAAACATCCAACAGTTAACCTGATTTCACCTATATCACTTATACACGTCCAGATGACTTCACTGCCACGTTCAAGTTCTACATCTGTATCTACATGCTTGCTCTACAAACCATCATACAGCATATGGTGGAGGGTACCCTATACCAGTACTAGTCATTTCCTTTCTGTTCCACTCACAGACAGAGCAGGGGAAAGTGAATTTCTATATGCCTCTGCATGAGCCCTAATTTTTTGTAGCTTATCTTCATGTTAATTCCATGAACTATATGTTGGCAGCAGTAAGATTGTTCTGCAGTCAACTTCAAATGCCCATTCTCTAAATTTTCTCAGCAGCGTTCCTTGAAAAGAACATCACCTTCCTTCCAGGGATTCCCATTTGAGTTCCTGAAGCATCTCTGTAACACTTGAATGTTGTTCAAACCTGCTGGTAACAAATCTAACAGCCTGACTCTGAATTGCTTTGATGTCTTCCTGTAATCCAAACTGGTGCAGTTTCCAAACATTCAAGCAGAAATCAAGAATAGGTCGCACTAGTGTCCTAGTTGGTCTCCTTTACAGAAGACCCACATTTTCCTAAAATTCACCTAATTAACTGAAGTGACCATTTGCCCCCCCCCTCCCCCCTACCACAATCCTCACATGCTCATTCCACTACATATTGCTTTGCAGTATCATACCCAGATATTTTAACAGTGTGACTGTGTCAAACAGGACACTACTAATGCTGTAACTGAACATTATGGGAGTGTTTTTCCTACTCATCCACATTAACCTACATTTTTCTACATTTAGAGCCAGCTGCCATTCATCACACCAGCTTGAAATTTTTTCTAAATCATCTTGTATCACCCTATTGTCAATCATAATCGACACCTTCCTGTAGACTACAGCATTGTTAGCTAATAACTGCAGATTGCTGATCACCCTGTTGGCTATCACTCCTCATGATAACCTTGTCCCTGATGGACACTTGCTGTTGAGTACACCATACAGGGTTATACTACTTCAGAACTCTTTGAGCCACTCGCATATATGGAAACGTATTACTTACGATCATGGCAAATGCTTTTCAGAAATCTGGGAATGTGGAATCTGTCTTTTGTCCTTCATCCACAGTTCACTGTATATTATGAGAGAAAAGGGTGGGCTAAGTATCACATGAATGATACTTTCTAAAACCATACTGATTCATGGACATAAGCTTTTCAGTCTCTAGGAAATCTATTATTATGTTGGTTCGTAAGTTTGTAGTGTCTGTGTCTTGCATGTTGGTATTCTAGTTGATATGGGTTTGTTTATCAATCATCATTTTTATTTGTAGTTCACTGTTGCTATGTGAGTTTACATATTATCATTTTGTCATTTGGAGATAGTGAGTAGAGCTGTGGTCACTAAAAAATGGAATGTCAAAAGGAGAATATCCGACATATTCTTCTGAGTTCAATAGAGGGGTGACAGCAATGGATGCAGCCAGAAACATTTGCACCATGTATGGGGATAGTGCCAATGCAGAGAGCATGGAAAAAAAATGGTTTTCTCTTTTTAAGGAGGACCATTTTGACATTAGTGAATCCCCACATTCAGGAAGATCTTTCACGGTTTGATGAAGATTGTTGCATGCAATGGGGAAGGTTCAAAAATCAGGCATATGTCTACCATGTACTCTAAGCTAAACTCACAAAAATCAGTGGGTGGCCATATGTGTATTTCTGCTTGCTTGTCATCACTTGGCTCATGAACAACACAGAACATTCCTATCCTGTATCATTACTGGTGTCTTTTTGCTAACATAAGGAAAAGAAAGGAATGTTGAGCCCACACAAAGCAGTAACTCCCCGTAAAAAGACCTGCACGCATCCACAAATATGTATCTGGTGGAACAGTGATAGTGTGGTATACCATGTATTGCTTCCCCAAGGTGTAACCATCACTGCTGACATTCATTATCAACAACAGAGACATGTTACTGATGCATTCCAATGACCAGGAAGACAGCATGAAGTGATGCTACTCCATGATAATGCCCACCCGCATTCTGCTATACTGACAGAAAATGCTATACAGCAATTGGGTTGGTAAGTCATTCCATACCCATCTTATTCACTTGATCTTGTGCACTCAGATTTTCACCTTTTCTCTTGTCTGTCAAATAAACTTCTGGATGAAAATGCCCTGTGAACATGACTTGAATTTTTTGTCTCAAAACCACGATTCCTGTAGTTGTGGAATTGAAAAGTTACCCCAACACTGGCAAACTGTTGTAAATAGTGAAGAAGAATGTATTATTGATGACTTAAGTCTCTGTTATGTGTGTCTGTTATGTTTATTAAACTTACAGAAAACTGATGTGAACTTAATCACCAACCCAGTATATTTGAAGTCAGAATATGTTCTAGAATTATGCAGCAAATCAATGTTAAAATAATATTTTTGCCAACTGCAATGAACACTTCCCCTTCTGTGGCATCTAATCCGTCTTTCCAATGTACATTCCATGACTTGTCAAATATCTCAGATCCTTCTACTTCAAGTTTCAGCCAGCTCTTGATCCCAAGAATAATTTGATCATGAGGAATTTACTTGAGGGCTGTAAATTCAGGAACCTTGTTACAAATACTTCAACAATTTACTGATAAAATTTTGATAGTTGAAGTGTCTTTACCCTGCATGAGGTCTGATTTTCCTGTGTGCATGTTGACTGCTGAATGTTCATCAGCCTCAAACTACCAACCCTCCGGTTCACTTCACAAGTACTGTGCTACCCGAGCAGCTGCTTTCTTCACATAGTCCACAGCTGACCTATCAAGGGGAGTCTTACAGTTCTCCAACCAATAATGCAGATCCAGAAATCTGCAGTCAACACTGCCACAGAATTGACGAAGCCTTTACTTGAGATACTCCTCTTGGTTCTAAGCCAAAGGACCCCAGTCAGTCTTGGAAGAATGCTGGAAATTGCAAGCTCTGCTTGCACCCCATGTGCAAGGCCTGCAGCCTTCACCACTTCAACCATATGCTTGAATGAGTTGAAGATGGCCTCAGAACCCAAGCAGCAGGTGCCACTAGTGCCAATGTAAGCCATAACTTGCAGATGACTGCACTCTGCATGCTCAATAGCCACAGGCAAGTGCTCCTCCATGTCTCAGATGAGAGCCCCCTAGCAGATGTATTGAGTGCACATTGGTTCACTTTCCAGACCTGAACACTATTTATCTAAGGAGTTCTGTAAAACACGAAATGCTGGAGCTCCCAATAACCACCAAACCCCTCCCTCTGTTAGCATGTTTGGACCTTGCTGATGGAGCAGCCTCCTGTCCACTCATGGGACATATGGGCAAGGCCATATGGCCAGTCACCACATTGAGCTCATGGTGAGCTGTGTAACTGGCCATTCAAAAGAAATGACTACTTTGCTACAGACTGCACAAATCTACCCTGAACAATTACAAAATTTTGAGATTACACCTGTTATTTAGAAAAACACAAATGGGATTTAAGAAATATACTACTTTAAAAAAAGCAAAAAAAGCTCAATGTGTAACCTGCTGCCCTGCAGGTGTATAACAGGTGGAAGTAGGAACCTGACATGGACTCCATAATTCACACTTGGGCCTATCTAGCTGCCTACCCACTACCTGCCCTGTACAGGTACACTCTACTACTGCATGCTCATCCCTACAGACCACAGTTGCTGCAGCCTGTGCTGTGGTTTTTGGTTCAACTCTATGAGTGCTTCCCACACTGAGTCATGCATGTGCACCAGCCAATGTGACTGACTTCTGTGGAGTCTGTCATAGCAGTGTGCTGACCACCTGCTTGGGGCCTCATGTGGTGACATACCACCTGAGGGCCTACAACGTAACTTCATGTCAGTTGCTTACTGCTAGACGGGATGGTTGGACTTGCACATGATCAGACAGTCAGGAGAATGAAGTTAGTATAGGAACATTAATGAAAATTTGTGATAATGTCTTATGGGATCAAACTGCTGAGGTCATCGGTCTGGATTTTAATGGATGCAGAAGGTAGTAAGATCATGGAGTTAAGGAAAATAATGTGGGATTGGTAGCTCTAATATCTATTGTGAATTCAGAGCCTAAATCAGCTGTAGTGCCAGCTGAAGTAGATGTTTACTGTACTGAGATGAATGAGTGTATGAACAGCAATATGGAAGATTTAGGTGCAATGGTATCTACCCCAATGGAAGTTGATTGGTATTGATCCAGGCAGTGGAGCCTGTGGCAGGTGTATTTGTGGATAGATGGGTACAAGGAAGTACATGTGCCAATGGTTTTTGCATCATGGTTTATTGGTTTAAAGGGGGGGGGGGGGGGAGGAGGTAGGGACCGTATTTGCATCATGCAGAGTGTAGCTGCAAATGACAGTTTTGTTGCAGGTACTGTGAAGGATGTGCTGGATACTATTTAGGATGTTAGACTATGTTGCAAATGCTGTTTTTATAGAGGTGGTACAGACACATTTACTTATAAGAGATGGATACATTGCCACTGCTGCCAGAAGCATTTCCTCAAAAGGGGGCAGTAGTAAGAGAAATTGTCATACCAGTTACCCAAGGTAAACACATGGCAGAACTCATTGCAACATTTTTCCTGCTGGGAGAAGGTGTTGTTGGTAATGCGCTTCTACAAGGTTTGTATCTTGTGAAAGACAAACAATTAAACTACATGTGAAATCATCAAGACTCAGTTCATGTGATGAAGCATCACAAATTAGAGGGGAGCACAATGCAGAAAGGATTAAACATTTTATTAATACTGAATTGGGAAGTAAGTGAAATTGCCTTAGCGGGTACCAGTGAGTTTTAAGGATCGTAAGGCAAACCTTTGTTGCAAAGACAAAGTGCCAAGTAGTGTACCAAAACAGCAAGTGAAGAAACCACAAGCTAAGTGGGAAGACATAGGAATTTCACAATATCATTTTATTAGTTTGTTCTCCTTATCTGTTAAGTGATGCATTAATGGCTGTGAGTGAAAAGTAAGAGATATTCAGTGAATTAATAGCAACACAGAAATGATGCATTAATGCAGAGTAAATGTTCATCACATGCAACAATTTCATAGTGATCACAACTATAGATTCAAGGCAATAAGTGTTAGAGCCTCAGATACAATCTTGGTTTTGACTCATGTCTATGCAGTCTATATATTTAAGATGGATAACTATTCATACACCTGAACTCCATGTAGCATGAATACCAACCAAGTGGGTCACCATTAGCAAGTAGTTACTGGGTAAGTATAGAGCAAATGAACATTGTAGTTTGAGTTGAATTAGTATAAGGAACAACAGAATAGAGTGTACATATATGTAAGAGGGGCATTTGAAAAGTCCGTGCAAAGTCAGAGAGATGGCACCACCAGCACGTATCTGTGTCATGCTTAGTTTGTAGCATCTTTTGAAAGAGTGCACACCAAGCTTCAGTCATATTGGTCTATTTCTTTGTGTTTGGCATTCGTGTGAATCAAGGGAGTTGAATGATTGTCAAAAAAGTGGACAAAGAAGAATTTCGTGTGGTTATTAAACATTACTTTATGAAAGGCAAAACACCTCAGGAGACTAAAGAGAAGCTTGATAAACATTATGGTGACTTTGCACCTTTGATTAGAAGTTTATAAGTTTTTGGAGTGCCTATATGGGCATAAGTGACGCTGAACATTCTGGACACCCTGTGGAGGTTACGAATCCAGAAATCATTGATAAAATCCATGATATGGTGTTGGATGACAGAAGAGTTAAGGTGTGTGAGATTGATAGTGATGTGGGCATCTCGCGTGAATTGGTCCATAATGTTTTGCATAAACATTTGGACATGAGAAAGCTATCCACAAGATGGTTTGTGCGATTGCTCACAGTTGACCAAAAACGGAATCGTGTGAAGTGTTGCAAGGATGGTTTGCAGCTGTTCAGGAAGAATCCTGAGGACTTTAAGCATTGTTTCGTCACTGTGGATGAAACATGGATACATTACTATACTCCTGAGACCAAACAACAATCTAAATAATGAGTTATCAAGGGAGAATCTGTACCAAAAGAGGCGAAGACCAGTTCTTCAGCTGGAAAGTTTATGGTGACTGTCTTTTGGGATTCGCAAGGGATCATCCTCATTGACTGCCTGGAAAAGGATAAAACTATTACAGGTGCATATTATTCATCATTACTGGACCATTTGAAAACCAAGCTCCAAGAAAAACGCTGGAGACTGGACCGCAAAAAAGTCCTTTTCCATCATGACAATGTACCAGCACACACCTCAGCAGTTGTGGTTGCAAAATTAATGGAAATAGGATTCTGACTTATTTCACATCCTACCTATTCTCCAGACTTGGCTCCCTTGGACTACTATTTGTTCCCCAATTTCAAGAAATTGCTGGAGGGACTAAAATTTTATTCAAACGAGATGTTGCAGCAACTAATAGCTATTTTGCAGACTTGGTCAATTCCTATTGTTTGGAAGGGATCAACAAATTACAACAGCATTGGATGAAGTGTATAAGTCTAAAAAGAGACAATGTCAAAAAATAAAAAAGGTTTACCCCAAACAAGTAAGTAGTTTTTATTTTTGTACAGACTTTTCAAACGCCCCTAGTAAAATTGTAAGATGTGTTATCATGTTAGTTTCAGAGATATTGCTGGGCCATGATCTGGTGGACTATATCTTCCAAAGGAGGAGGCAGGTTGTGCCATGGTCTTTCTGTACCTGGTGAAAACCCATGGCTGAGTTAGCAGAAAATGTCACCACATGCAGAGGAGCTGAAGCAGACGGCACCTAGCTGGGTGTACTTTTGCAAGAAACCGCAGTCATAATGTGCTGACACCACATGATTCATGGCCCAGCCCTTACAGTGGGACAAGTTATCATGACCACAACAAGAGCTTAACACCACTGACAGCAGAAGTATGGACACACTGCAGCAGTGGTGACCAGGCCTAGAATCAGGCCACTTCCTCAGTCTGCATGATGAGGTGTGATAGCTTGATAAAACAGTGATGGGCTGAACACCCCATAAATACTGCCCACCTCAGCTATGCAGAATCTGTGACCACTTGCAGACCGCTATGAGAGGTACTGCACACCAGTCATTGACCTGAAATGTGTCATCCAACTGCCACTACTAGATATCTCCCTCGTTATCTGTGGAACTACTCACTGCAAGTTGGCCTGATGCCACCAGAAGTTGAACGGGTTCTTTTCAGATGGGGGATCATCTGCTGGCTGACTTGTGCTGACTTCAGGGTGCCTACCTGGAGGTCCACAGTTCATGCCTGGGCTTGAATAGCAGCTGAGCCACCACCTGCCCTGTGAGAGCACACACTACTACTGCAGGCTCATCCCTGCAGGCCGCTGTCACTGCATTCTGCACCGGGGTCCTCAGTTGATTTCTGTGTGGTTGAGTGATTCCCACACTGAGTCACACATTTGCACCAGGTCATGTGACTGACTTCTGTGGAGTCTACCTTAGCACCATGCTAACTGCTTATAAGCAGCCTGACATGGTGATATACCGCTGGAGTGTTGACAATATAACTTCATCTTAGCTGCCACCTGCTGGATAGGGTAACACTGCACGTTAGTCATTACATGAGGCCACATGCTGAGCCAAACACACTTCAATGACTGTGACCAGCCTGTATCTGGGGCTGCTAACCACTATCGGATATCACTACAACTGCTGGATTTTTGGATGGAATAAAGAAACCCTATAAATACAGCATCTATGACTCTCTGTCAATCATCCAGCTGGCCCTGTAAACCCACCACCCTGATAATCAACACTCAGCACCATTGCTACCTATAGGGGGGGGGGTGGGGGGGGTTCATCATCTCACCTGCCATCCTGACCCACTACTACGATGCCCTTTTACCTCACATTGACTGCAGAATCAGAGTGGCAAAAGATAGGGCGCATGATACTGCGTCAAAATGAAATCAGTATTTTGAAAATGTTATATTGATTTTATACATATCTGGAAGAGAAAATAAAATTTGAGGCTCACAGCTAAGGTAAATAGATCAAATGACAATAATCATCCAAAATACAAAGTATCACAAGCACATAATCAATATTATGGAAAGAAAAATATTTTACTGAATCAATTTTAATTATTATTATCAGCCACTATGTGAGAAGCTCATTATTGAAGATGGGCAACTCCACTTTTCAGGAAATTTAGATGTTAACTGAATCCAGTAGTACTTTGCAAGTTGAATCTAATTATAATCTTCTTAACTTTCAAAAATGGACTGAAATGTGTTTGAAATTAATGTAAAACATGATCTGTGGAAAATAAATGGGACATCTCCATTAAATTTCTGCATCATATTCAGCCACCTCCTGCAGCAGCCAGTAAGATGACAGGAATGCCTCTCTGGCATACTGCAGTTTGTATCCAATATGGCAGAACCTCTTCTGTTGTAAGATGTTTCTTTTCAGTCTTACCTTATATTATAAATTTAACATAATAATGTGAAATACTGGAAGAGAGTGTATGACCAAACACAATTGAGAGAAGTAACATGACACTCAGATGTTGCAGTGGTATAAGAACATATCTGAGAATAATTCAATACAATATTGGAATGAAGTTGAAAGTGCAGCCCATTGTGAAAGTTGTGAATGTGAACATTTGCACAGTTCTGATCATTGAGAAATTGTGACTAACAGCATTAAGTGTCTCATGAGCACCACAAAAACTGATTTTTGCAAACTTGTATGACGTTTGAATTAAGTGTACATAATGGAAGAACATTAGGGACACAAAATCCCACTGTGTTCTTGCTTTAAATAACTAAGAGTTTGGTACTATAGGCTTTTTATTTGTAATGGTTCAGTTTCATTGCCATACAAAAGGGCTATGAAAAACTAATTTTGTTAATACAATGCAAAGCACACTGATTTCAGAATTGCAAAGATCTAAATGAATAAACAATCTCTGTCTGTGTGATCCAGATGGTGACTGATAATGTTCTATAATAAAAGAGACTATGGTTCCTAAAACTTGTCATCAGTTACATTCCACAGATCTCTTAAAAATGTCTGCTTCAGTTTCAGACTTGGACAGATAGTCACATGTGAAACAAACATGGACAATCCTAAATTTATTCTCAAATTTCAGCTTTGTTATTCACACTTATAAAAAATGAATTGAAACTGGCTTTTGAGGCATCATAAGAATCATCTGAAATATATTCAGTACTCTACTCCTTATACATCTATATACGAGGAACAAACATTGATAATCGAATACAAACTAGAATAGGAGGGTATGAAGTAATCAAAGAAAGGCGAGAGGCTAATCAATTATATATACATATATAGGGTGGTCTATTGATCATGACTGGGCCAAATATCTCACGAAATAAGTGTCAAACAAAAAAACTACAAAGAACGGAGGGGGAAACCAGATGGCGCTATGGTTGGTCCACTAGATGGCACTGCCATAGGTTAAACAGATATCAACTGCATTTTAGAAAATAGGAACCCCAATTTTTAATTATATATTCATGTAGCACATAAAGAAATATGAATGTTTTAGTTGGAACACTATGTAATACAAAATGTGGGTTCCTGTTTTAAAAAAATCCAGTTGATATCTGTTTGACCTATGGCAGTGCCATCTAGCAGGCCAACGATAGCACCATCTGGTTTCCCCCTTCAAGCTAGATGAGTTTCGTTCTTTGTAGTTTTTTCATTTGATGCTTATTTCGTGAGATATTTGGCCCTGTCACTATCAATGGACCACCCCCATATATATATATATATATATATATATATATATATATATATATATATATATATATAAAGAGGAAAAAGTAAGGGATAAAAAGGAATAACGTATATATAGAGACATTTGTGTGTGTGTGTGTGTGAGAGAGAGAGAGAGAGATAGAGAGAGAGAGAGAGAGAGAGAGAGAGAGAGAGAGAGAGAGAGAAGAGAAGGGAGAGAGAGGGAGAGAGAGATAGAGAGAGAGAGAGAGAGAGAGAGAGAGAGAGAGAGAGAGAGAGAGAAAGTAAACATGTGTTTATCTGCTCATCTATAAATATGTGTCAGACATGATGTTTTCTATGTGCCATAGAAGCTGATGAGTTGCAAAGCGTAAGATCAATAATAATGAGATTACTTACACCACGACATTTATCAAGACAGACATTCACCGTCCCCTTAAACTCAACATAGGTTGACTGAGGAAACTTGAATGCTCTGAATTTTGCTGACAGAAAATCACCATCAACTGTATTGAAGTTTTCAAATAAGTATGTGTCAACTGAACAACTGAAACAGAGAAATTAATTTATACCACTCAAAGTTGATTTCAGGATTTTCTTTGGAGTGATGTGATTATACACACATCAAACAAAGTTTTGCATCACCCCTGTTCCCAGAACTCCTGAAGATACACATTGACTTTGGATATTTTATCACAGACACAGTCCCTTTGACTGTTCAGAGATGTCACTAAACCTGCCCATAGATGTAAACAACCATGCATGAGCAGTGCCCATTACACAAAGGGGATCTGACAGCTGATTAGTTCCAGTCATTCCACCAGGCAGAGGTACACAGCTCATGTTGTCTGTAGTTCAACAATGCCTAAACGGTCAATACCACAGTTCAATCAAGTCCACACCGTTATTTTGTGCCAGGAAAGGCTCTCAACAAGGGAAGTGTCCAGGATTCTCAGAGTGAACCAGAGCAATTTGTTCGGACATGAAGGAGATACAGAGAGACAGGAACTCTCAATGACCTACCTCACTCAGACCACCCAAGAGCTACAACTGCAGTGGATGACTGCTGACTATGGATTATGGCTTGAAGGAACCCTGGCAACAATGCCAACATGTTGAATAATGCTTTTCGTACAACCACAGTACGTTGTGTTTTGACTCAAACTGTGCGCAGTAGGCTACATGATGTGCAACTTCATTCCTGATGTCCATGGAGAGGTCCATCTTTGCAACTGCAACACCATGCAGTGCAGTACAGATGGGCCCAACAACATGCTGAAGGGACCGCCCAGGATTGGCATCACGTTCTCTTCACCCCTTCGCTTGTGGAGTATGGATGTAGATATGGATGTAGATGTAGAGTGTCGCATATGCCTTCAACCATATGATTGTCACAGATGTGTTTGAAGGCACCCCATTCAGGCTGAATGCCTTAGACACACTGTTCAGCAAGTGCAGCAAGGTGGAGGTTCCCTGCTGTTTTGGGGTGCCATTATGTGGGGCCAACGTATGCTGCTGGTGGTCATGGAAGGCGACGTAATAGCTGTATGATATGTGAATGCCATCCTCTGACTGATAGTGCAACCATATTGGCAGCATATTGGCGAGGCATTCACCTTCATGAATGACAATTCACACCCCCATCATGCACATCTTGTGAATGACTTCCTTCAGGATAATAACAGCGCTCAACTAGAGTGGCCAGCATGTTATCTAGACATGAGCCCTATCAAACATGCCTGGGATAGATTGAAAAGGGCTGCTTATGGATGATGTGATCCACCAACCACTCTGAGGGATCTATGCTAAATTGCCATTGAGGAGTGGGACAATCTGGAGCAACAGTGCCTTGATGAACATGTGGATAGTATGCCATGATGAATACAGGTATGCATCAAAGCAATATGACATGCTACTGGCTATTAGAGGTAGCAGTGTGTACAGCAATCTGGACCACCACCTCAGAAGGTCTTGCTGTATGGTGGTACAACATGCAATGTGTAGTTTTCATGAGTAATAAAAAGGGCGGAAATGATGTTTTTGTTGATCTCTATTCCAGTTTTCTGTACAGGTTCCAGAACTCTCAGAACTGAGGTGATAAAAAACTTTTTTTGATGTGTGTATTACAGCTTAGAATAGTATTTAGTATTACTGAGCACATAGTTGTTTTTAATTTAAGTCTGTAGTTTCTCCCACTTCTTATTTTACCTAACTGTTCTATTTATAAGTGACTGTGCTTACCTTTAATAGATTTCTGTGTTAGAAAAATGCCATTTAGATTATACATTCAGTGTAATACATAACAAAACTGTACAAAGTTGAGATACCAAAGTGCCTTCTAATAATTTTCATGATTTACATCTACCATCTTTGATTGATACAGATGTTAAATATGAGAGCATAATTTGATCTTTTTGCACAAATAAATACTGAGAAACACAGTTTGCAATTTTGTATTTGTTTTATTTGTTTGAGCATCAAGAACATAAGTAGTAAACTGATAAAATCTTACTAACCTTTGAACGATTTTAAATATGATCAAAAGTTTATGAGACTTTGAAAGACATGTTGCAACTACTTCACAAAGGCATCACAGGATATATATGAAGTATGTGAGAGCTAATTATTATACGTAGATTACACATTACACACAACTGCTAACAATGAACTAAGGGAGGTGCATCATTATTACAAGGTGTTCAAATAATGAATATAATCAAACATAAACTCTTCAGACTGAGGGCAGATGGATGACTTTCTTTAACATTTTATTCTTACATCTCATCTAAAAGTGAGGTGGATGGTTTTCTATATCAATAATCAATGACTCCACCAGCAGCCAGTACAAGGCACCTGGCACATAGGCCTGACTCATGATGTCAAAACAGAGATAAAATTCAGCCACCATCTGGCTGCAAAACACATTGATCCATATTGTGCTAGGGTCTCTACCTCATTTAAAACATACTTTGACAACTTGGTTGTTTACTGGATATCACCTGGACTGGGTTTTGGGATTACTGCTCTGTGGATTATTGGCAGATTTGTTGACCCTAAAGCTATCAAGAGGATTCACTTAGTGGATGCATTGATTTATGACAAAATGGTACAAACTGGAATTGTGAACTCTCAGGTGATTACAGTGCATTCACATTCTTTATCTACCAAAGTGTCCATTGAGACTCAACAGTTGTAATTTTTAATTCTGTGATTGCTATCCAAAAATTGAATGTTGTGTCCAGTCTCAATGATCTTCCTACAAAAATGAAAAATACAAGGGATAAACTTAGAATTTTCTAATTTAAGGCACCCATATGACATGCTTATTACATTGTGTATAAGACTTTTCAGAATAATGGAGTCTTATGGCAAGTAAAAATCTTATAGGTATTATATATATAAGAATCCAAGTCTGCTGCTTAAACTGAATTTCTTTATTGTGATAGCGCTATTTCCATTACAGAGTCATTGTCAAGATTTAGTTGTTCTTGACTTTCATATCACATCAGTGGGTACTTTCATACTCGTGTATGAAACAGCTGTCTATGGCTCTGTTATCTTTCTTTGTATTTTAGTGAATTTGTGGGATCTGGTTGGTCCTGGGTATTTTACTTTTTATTTATATGGTAACAAATTTCTGACAGTATATTTGACAGTTGCACCACTCATACTATCTGCAGCTGAAGTTACATCACAGTCAACGGCAAATATCTATGAATCTATTAGCACTGTATGTTTTCACAGATACTTAATAATCAATGTAAGCTCACCAGACAAAGCATTAGTCACCACATTAAAAATGCACCCCGGTCACTTTGGAGCACTGTAGATGGTGTACAATTAGTATCAGGAGGTTGTGGGGTCCTCCATCACTGATTGCAGTAAAGTGGTTTGAATGTGCCTTTTCATCATACGGAATCAGTGCTGTAAGGTGAGTCATTGTGGAGACATGACATAATGATAGAAAAGAACAATTTTTTTTAGGATGTACCCATGATCATATTGTAAATAAATGAACATGTCATGTGACTAGGGCCTCCCTTCGGGTAGACAGTTCACCGGGTGCAACTCTTTTGATTGGACGTCACTTCGGCGACTTGCGCACTGATGGGGATAAAATGGTGATGATTAGGACAACACAACATTCAGTCCTTGAGAGAAGAAAATCTCTGACCCAGCTGGGAATTGAACCCAGGCCCTTAGCATTGACATTCTGTCACGCTGACCACTCAGTAACTGGGGGCAGACACATTATAAATGAAGCTGCTTGATATGCTGATGAATCAATAAAAAATGTCCAATATGTCTGCAAGGAATGTTCTATCTCTGGCAGCTACATAACATGATGTAAGAACTGCGGTCATTAAAAAGCCCCTAACCAATGGGGAGTAAGATGAGTGTCACATCTTGTGTTGACAACTAGTTTCACACCTGATTAAAACTGCTGCTGGCAGTGAAAGTAGGTCGATTGCATTCTCTTTCTGGATGAACATTGCAAAGGTAACTGGGTACAATGGACATTCAGAATCTGGTACCCAGCAAAAGGCATAAAAAGCTGACTGTCTTTAAAAGGCCTAACATCACCGAAACTGGACAGTAGCTCTCTGGATGCATGTTGCATGTTGCCGTCTGATGAGTTGCGAATTTGCCTCTTTCTGTGAGCATAAGATATAATTTTCTCATCCTGGCATAGAGAAGCTGTTGATTTCAATGAAATTTTGTTTCGATTATGCTGAAATTTGTTACATAATGACATAAGTAAGTTGCCTGTATCTATGTCTCTCTGTATTCCACCACAAGGTGCATGGAATCAGGTACATTGTACCACTGCTAGTCATTTCCTTTCCTGATACACTTGCAAACAGAACAAGGGAAATATGTCTTTCTATATGCCGCCATATGAACTCTAATTTCTCTTATTTTACCTTTGTGGTCCTTGTGCAAAATGAACTATGGCAGCAGCAGAACTGATCTGCAGTCAGTTGCAAATGCTCATTCTCTAAATTTTCTCATAGTGTTTTGCAAAGAGAATGTTGTCTTTTAACCACGGATCCCCATTTGAGTTCACAAAGCATCTATGTAACACTTACATGTTGATCAAACCTACTGGTAACAAATCTAGCAGTGTACCTCTGAACTGCGTTGATGTCTTCCTTAAATCTGACTCAGTGGGGACACCAAACACTCAAGCAGTACTCTAGAATGGGTCACACTAGTGTTCAATATGCAGTGGCCTTTATAGATGTGCTGCACTTTCTTAAAATTCTCTGAATAAACCAAAGTCCATCACTTGTCTTTCGTACTACTGAACTTATATACTGATCCATTTCCTATTGCTTTGCAACATTATATGTTGTGTTTAATCAACATGATTGTGTCAAACAGCATGTCACTGATACTGTGTTCCAACATCATATGATTGTTTTCCCTGCTCATCTGTGTTAACTTCATTAACTTATATTTTTTTTTACAGTTAGCACAAGCTGCCATTAATCATACCAAACAGAAATTCTGCCTCAATCATCCTGTATCATCCTACAGCCACTCATGATGACACTTTCCCATACACACAGCATCATCAGCAGACAGTCACAGATCAACTTGATCTTCAGAACAGTTCTGTTTATAAGGATTTTTAAAGCACTTGATTTACGTGTGTTTCATGCAAATAAATAACTTGGAATATTGTGGTTATGTGACATTATACACAAAACATTCATGGTACGCATTAAACCCGCCAGAGTAGCCAAGAGCGCTAACGTGCTGCTTTCTGGACTCGGGTAGGCGCGCCAGCCCCATATCAAATCCGCCCGGTGGATTAACGATGAGGGGGTGGTGTGCCAGCCAGCCTGGATATGGTTTTTAGGTGGTTTTCCACATCCCCGTAAGTGAATACTAGGCTTGTCCCCATGTTCCGCCTCAGTTACACGGCTCGCAGACATTTGCAACACATTCGCACTATTCCATGGCTTACATTAGACACAGACAGCTGGGGTACACTAATCCCTTCCCGGGGGGTATGGGGGTGGCAGGAAGGGCATCCGGCCACCCCTTAACCTTAACATGCCACATCCAATTAACCATGGCCAACTCTGCATAACTGCAGGACAAGGCTCAGACAAAGAAAGAAAGAAAGAAAGAAAGAAAGATTCATGGTACACATTAAGAATGTGATGATATTACATGCCCATTGACACTCTTCCTATCCAGACAAAAGTGATACTTAGGTCAAGTTTGTCACTGATTGTGTGTGACAAATTAAAATGTATCACAGATAGGGAGTCTAATCAAGATTCTTGTTGTTCATGATCAATACGCAGCAAATTACAACATCTGAACATCTCTCGAGGACCAAATCAAAGATTCATTTTGTCCAGAGATCCTCCCATTTTCTCCTTGCAAACTCTGTAGTGGCTCTCTCAGGGTACTCTGAGATCAGAACCTCTCAGAGAAAGAAAATAGCAGGAGTTTTGTTTATTCACTATCTCAGATTTTACTGAGAAATAAGTCTTCTGTGTAGAATGTACACAGCATGAAGCTATATAGAGTATCTATCTAACTAAGGTAGGAAACAGCAACCATTAGAAATTAAAATTGTTGAGTGGCTGCAAGTCACTCATAACATTTTCTTTATTTTTAAGTATTTCACTTGACCAACATAAGCATCTTCAGAAATGATGTAGCTGAGGGCCATGTGTTACAAATATCAGGCTGTATATATGCCACTGTCATACATACATACATACATACATCTATGATAGCAGCACTGTATGCATCCCAATGTTTCTTTTAAATGTGGCCCTTGGCTATGTAACATCTGAAGACATCTGTGTTGGTCAAGTGAAACATGTAAAAATAAAGAAAAAGTTACATGCAGCTTGTGTCTTCTCGACACTTTTAATAAAGTATATCTCTTTCATTTTGATAAAGATGAATGAGAAATACTAACTTAATTTGGAAGAATTACGAAATGTGATGTGGAAACAGTTACATTGTTTTTAAAAATCCAATAACTACAGATGAAACATAATTATCTCAGAAATTACTTATTAAAATGGATTAAGGATCAATATTGATAGTAAGAATATTGAAATACTACCAATTAACTACTGAAACATTTGTAGAAGTGTCCCAGAACTCACTTCTTTTCAAGAAAGCAGTTATTTCATATAATACTAGCAATTAAATATACTTGAAACATGTTAAGAACTTCATTGAATTTAGAACTGCCACTAGCCTCATTGTAAATTCCATCTCATTAAACATTTTTAAGCTTTCTCCAAAATCTTCAAGTGTTTGTCATGCTATTGTTTCCTTTGAGTATTGGTGGACTGTACCTGTAGTTCATTATGTAATATGATCAACTTTGCTTCATAGTATGACAGCCCATATTACATGAGATAACAGTACTATTCAGAGATTGTTGCAAAAAAGGAAGTATAGGGAAATCAACAGAGAAAGCTGGGAGGAAACTTATACATGCACCAAAAGGTATGCATGTGGAACCTATACAAATTACAAAGTCTGATCTTGGTGAGAGATCCAGCAGATCTTAAGAAGTTTAGGTGCAATGTAAAGTCAATGAAAAGATGGATAAATTCCATACTATTAGATCTATTCACCATTCATGTAGATGACAAACAGAAAAAGCACAAATATAAAATTCCACATTTAACTATGCATTCATGTATTAGGAACCTATAAGTGTCCCAGAACTCACTTCTTTTCAAGAAAGCAGTTATTTCATATAATACTACCAATGTTCAACTTACACACACAGAGAGATATACTGTATAATATTGAAACAAGTACCCCTGTTACTGAAATACAATAGAAATTGATCAAGGCAAACAAAGTGTGAGACCCAAATAGAATATCCGTTGTATTTCACATTTAAATTCCTGTGGAATGAGCTCCTTCTATTTACCAAGAATCTCTTTCTCAGTGAACAGTGGACATGCAGAATTACACACAAACACCTTTCATACTAAAGTATGCAAGGAATCAGTACAGGTTGAAGACCTGCACAGCAATTTGTATGATTATCTCCAAATCCTGAACACACACACTCGTTTTGTTTTCATTGGTCTACATATTAAGCAAACTGGTATAGTAGTTAAAACACTGGAGTTATGTTTTGAGGCAGCGTGGCCTAAATTCAAGCCTAATCTTGTTCCTTGTCTTTTGTTTGTGTAATGCATCCTCTAGTACAGTTACTAACAAGATAGCTGCACACAAGCTTACTAACACTCATTATCCCAGTAAATCACTGTTTATTATCAGTACTGATGTTTGGTATATATCGGTATCAAATTTAAAGTATGTTTTCACATAATAAAGGTTTCAGGTATTTTGAACTAATTTTAATTGAAAGTAATTAGTTCAGTAGCTCTTACCCATTGAAAATAATAGTCTCATCCTGAGATTTTGTATCTGTTACCATCATGTAACTGACTAGAAGACCATATACTGGAGCAGTGGCTTTATCGAGATATATTTCCATTTGCAACGGCGTCCCTGGATTCACATTCAACTCGCCAGTTACGAGCTGCCCTCCTTGACGAACACCAACTCCTAATGTTGGTGCTTCAACTTTCTGCTCAAAAGTATAGCTCACTTCTAAGGCACTGTAATAAAAAATAAAGCAGCTCTTAGAATGTCATACTTAGCCAAACCACATTAAACCACTGGAAAGTTATTGATTTATCACAAAAATATTTAGCACATATTGGAACAAGACAAAGCTGAATCGTTGTATGGTTTCTATTTTCTTCAGGATAACCATTAGAAAAAGAGTAAATAACTTTTATTGTATGTGGTTTTTTTTTTGGGGGGGGGGGGGGGGTGCTACCAACTACATGGGTCTTTTTCTGTCTTCCTCATCATGAGACAAAATATTACAGTTAAGGCTTTGAATACAGTTTCGTTTTTTCAAACTGCCTATAGCTACTAACAGTGCATTACTGAAGAGGGAAAGCTTCTCAAATAGTTCATTTACTACAATTAGGCAATTTACTTTGTGGTTTATGTTTCTTCCTTATTCTTATACTGAATATTTTGCATATATTTTTTGTCTTTGATTGCTGTAGAGAATTGAAAACTAAAACTAAAAAGGAAGAAGAATCTGAAAAGCACTGCATAAAAAATGTTTAACTAATCACAGACAAATCCTTGGCTAGTGACACAGTAAACATCTGCAGAAAATAATCAACCATAATGAAATGAAGAATATAACATTACATTTAATGTTTTCAAATTTAAAGATATTATAACTGCTAATGTAGCTTGCATGATTCAATGTTGTTATCACAATCATGAAATTATTACTGTGGTTACTCACTCTGCTTCTTGAAAGCCCACAGGCAGCACACTTCTCCTAGCCAAGGTGTGGTTCACTTGCGAATTCACAATACACTTTGCCAAAATCACTTCTTTAGGCTCTTCAGATGTCATTTCAACTATAATTCGATGGTAATATATTTTTTGTCCCTTTATAAAACAAAAGTATGTGACTGTGAAGGCACTTCAGAATATTTAGATTTTGTTAGAACTATTGAATATACTTATGTTTTTAATGTTACATTTTGCTTTTAACAAATTTTATTTCATAAGAGAGAACAAGATACACCACTGTATATGCAGAATAATTATGTGAACACACGTGTTAAATGCTTATATACATAAAATTCAAACATATTTTCATATAATTACTTCATGATCTCCACATGAAAAAGAAAGGATAAGAGACAACAGAATCTTGAACAGACTGAAACTGTTTAGAATTGACATCACTTCACAGCATGCAAAAATAAATTAATTTACTACCCTCAGCTTCACATTGAGCTCATAGATTTTCAGAGATTTTGCTAAAGCTACTCACATCGTTAACTATTCTGCAGATAGAACTGAAACTACAGAGCTAATCAGATCTAACTAAATATTAAATGCAGCAAAGATATACAAAGAAAATGTTTGTGATGTGAAGGGTGGATTTAAAATATATTATCCTATTGAGATGCAACATTGTAAATCACAGTATCATACTTTCCAGGTGCATTGAAATGAATGACTAGACTGAAAAACATGGCTTGAATGGTGTGGTTCAGTGTTTGACTTTTATGACGAGAAGCGCCTGCAAATGGTATATTGACCGTAAATAATATTGGTAGGTGTCAATTGGTATAACCATATTAGAGTTAAGGGATAGAAGCTCAGACATCAAACCAAGTGCCTGTGTATGTTCCTAAAATTCAGTGCCCAAATGCCTTCATAAAGATGGTTTTATGCATAAAGGCAAGCAGTGTTGTAGACATTTACAAAGTACCTAAGGAACAGGTTAATTCAAGGTGGACTATTGAATGTGGACTAGACACATAAGTAGGAACAGTTGGTTCTCTTTAGGGCGGTATTCCCATATTTTATGTACTATGTTTGTTATTGTTCTGTTCTATGTTTGTTAATGTCACCTAACATAATGTTAACTATTCTGTAAATCACATCTGGTCAGTCATTGCTTTCAGATGAACAGTACACAGGGAAAGCGACACTCTGTGAGGTCCTTTGACTTCAGTACTATTACCCATTCATGGGAATGTTTTCAGAAAACCACCTTGTAAGTGTTTCAAAACTTTATCCAAGGACAGTTGTTGTACATACATATCAGACTGGCCTACTGCCTTCTTAGTTTAATTGGTGGAGTTGTAAGTCTAAAGCTGCTCTTTGACGTGCTCATGCATCATATAAAAGTTTTTTACTAGGCTTTGATTTAGATTTTGAACTGATATATTTTTATGCTGTTTGGCTCTAAGAGCATTGTGTTTCCTTAACATCTTAATTTTATATAACTGTTTTTGTCTTTTCATTTTGCATATGTGTGTTGCTTATTTACTTACAGACAAAATGTTACAATTTGTTTTCAAATTGGTGGGCTCTGATCACTATTTTCACATCAATTTGTAAGGGGCAGTATACATGTATAACACATATAAATTTTTTTTATGAGAATCATAATATTGTTACACTCTATCCTGGATTTTCCAGTGTTTGACATATAAAATTTAACTTCATTAAAATGTAATAATGAAACATGAGAGAGATGAATGTGAATATTTACAAACTGAACCCCAGGCTTATTTCCACATACTATATGGAAACATATAAGTTATATATACTTTCCTGAACATGCCTCAGATTTATTCTGTATGGTTTATCTTAATATGTTAATGCTAGCCATATAGAAGGTGGTGATGCACAAACAAAGGTATGAAATACCAACTTACAGTAATTTCATTTGTCACTCGAGTCACTCCACACTGGTAAACATCACTTAATGACAAATTGAAAGTCAATTTATTGCCTTCAGTTTCTGGATGGCATGCTGGGTCTGAAAAATGGATAGAAAATACATAATATATATTTATAAAAATGCTAACTATAACTCAATAACTGTCTTCTTACATAAGTTAAAACAAATTGTTATGACACAAGACAACAGTAATGGTAATGAATTGTAGTTTCCTTCTGTACATGTATGTTCATTAGGTATTTCTAGAGGATAAACAGACTATGACTGGAAAAGTGGGGTATAAATGTTATGTTTATTTGAATGAAATCTTTTCATATGAAATGAATGGTTTCAATAATAATGAAGTTAATGAAATGAAATAAAACAGTAAAATCAATTCAGAAGAGCTGAAACATCACAGCAGTAATTTTATCAACATTGAATTTAATCAAATTTATATATATCTTTATCATAGTGTAAGAAAAGATCCTGCATCAACTCCTTTCCTTTGGTAGTAGTAGCACCGAATGCACGAAACCTGGTTATTTATTTGTAAAAATTGTATGGAAATATGTGTTTAAATGTAACCTATAATTATTTCCTCTGGACAGCTGCTTCTGTTCCGTAGACACCTTGTAATCATTTTGACAAAAACAATGTCTATGAGTCATTTAATTAACTGTGTATTTGGTTGGCTCTTTAAAAGTTAAGCAGATGGCCTAATCAATCATGGCAGCTGTTGTGATATTCAAATAATTCAAGTTTCAGTTTTGATCTGCTACAAAATTTTAATTTTCATGACTTATTCATTATACTGAAGGTACAGCACTTCTGAATGAATGTATTTCATAGATTTCATTTCCACTCATCCCTTTCATTTAATTTCAGGTACTATAAATCACTCCCTATGATAAGTTGAGCTGCAGTCCTTCATAAAATCCATTCTCCCATTGGCACTATTCACACCTGATACAGAAGCTCTATTTGTGGTGATTGGAAGAAATAAGAAGAAACATCAGTGACTTCAGAAAATTGAATAGGGTTTGGAGGCTTGCACAGATTTCTTAAATGATTAAAATTGGTTGCTTTCTGTTACCTAATTTCATTGCTGATTACACTGATGCAAGCACCGCATTTCAGAGGTACAGAAATCCTGTCGTTCAGTCTCTACTTTCCCTTCTATATTTGCTCTACAGTCATGTTTAGGTCAACAATGCTATGTAATCATCCTATAACAGCAACATTCCCTAAGTGAATATTCCAATTATTAGAGATTAGTGCAAATGGTGAGTGGATAATCAATGGCTGAGTTCATTGCCAACTTTCCACATGTGGTTTTATACTACACTAAAAATTATCCAGTCCTCTCACTTTGCTAAAAATAGTTGAGTTGGATGGAGTGTAAGCAGTGGAGCTCATAATTTGTCTCAGATGTTGAGAAGACAACCTGAAGGCATAGGTCAAGGGCAATAACTGAAGGCAGAGCAGGGATGAGGATACGGAGTTTTCCCATGTGCTGGTGAGGATAGTTACATGATGTGCTCAAGTATAGAGGAGAGGTCAATAAGAAACTTGTGGAAGATGATGCATTGGTATAAGACTACAATTGAAGAATGGGAAAGAGAGGAAGCAAAGCTCGAGCATATAAAAGGGTGAGAGTGTAAGGTGAGGGTGTAAGTGGGAGCAAGACATGGTATGGGAACAGGGACAGTGCTAAGAGCAGGACAAGAACTAGTGGAGATTGAGACTAGAGAGGTTGTGGTACTGAATGCTGTGTTTCTCAGGCAGTTTTTCACCAGTAAAATGTGAAAGAAGAGGAAAAAGGTGGAGGATACAGGTTGCAGAGGTTGAAAGAAATTTCACTTCCCATTTATATGCCTTCCTATTGCTCAACACTTCCTATATATAGTGATTGGCTGTCTTTACTAGTTTCTTTCTCTGTTTAGGAAGAACTATTTTTAATGTTCTGCTCAGGACTGGGTCAGGATAATTTTTTTCATAGAAGCAACATATCATTTGGCGCCCCCTTTCTCCTCCCCTGGTTGTATAATTTTACCCATGCGAGTTTTTGCTGCTAATTATGAAATATTCTCTATAAAAATTTTGGTCTTGTGGAACTCTGGTGTCCCTCTCTGCTTGACAGGTCAAGAAGACAACTGTGTTGCTTTGGCCTTAAACCAGCTCTGGGTCTATTGTCTCTTGATCATACACAAATATGTTTTGTAATGGTATGCATGATAAACAGAAAACATCAAGAAAATACTTCTATGTTAGATTCTCTACTATTCCACTCTCATGAATATGGATCACCTGAAAGATGTTCACTGATATTACATTAGTTCTTAAGATTGCATCTAATTTGTTTCAGTTAACTGTCCTTATTCAAGTTTACTCAATATAAGTACTTGTTTAGAAGACAAATCTGATGGATGAGGCAGGTAATTCTGTTGATGTTATCAGAAAAGCAGTAGTCCACGAAAAAACACTCTGAGTCTCTTAGATGATGTCTTGTTGCAGATATATCAGCTTCAACAAGCACATGCAGAATGTTATTCCAAGGATAAACAGTAATGTCTTGAAGTGTTTTCTATTACCTTAATGATATACCAATAAAACTATGGGACAAAATGAGAATTGCTTTTGTGGTGACAGTGGTAACACATGCACAGATCTTGAGTTGCTGATCAACTGAGCTAGTGACGCAATGATGGAACTGCATATATACATTTGAGAAGAGTGAGGTTCAGCTCAGTAGTACAATAATTACATGCTGTTTAGATGAGCTAGCAATGTAGTTATTTAATGAATTTTCTCAAGCTCATATTTTCCCAGACAGACTTAAATATGCTGTTGTTAAGCCATGTCACAAAATAGGAGAGGAAACAATAATAAAGAATTACCAACCATCTCATTACTGCTACTATAAAAAAATTGAGGTGACCACCTGTAATAGAATTTATAAATCCAAGGTAAAGAGAAACATTTAGCACAGAAAACATTCAGGATTTCTAAACAGACTGTCATCTGAAAGGTTGTACTCACCTTGACAGATGACATAATAATTCAATTGAAGTATAAATTATTACCATTGGGACTGTTTTCTGGCTTTACTTACATGAACATGACACACTCATGCAAAAGATAAAATACTATAGAACATAGTATACAAAGCCAGTTAAAAACAAGGCCAGTTCAAAACAAGGCCAGTTCATGGCATTTATCTTTAACTGTGTGTCAGAAAGCAATATGTATCACTTAATAACAAGTACACATCATTTGAAGGAATAAGACTATTTTAAGTCTGCTGTTGTTCCTGCTACATAAACAATCTTCCACTTGTATTGTCATAAGATGATCAAATAACGGTTATCACCCAGAATTTGGAGCAATCACACAGAGTACCAGGTGGTTATATTTTGAGTCCTCTGTTGTTTGTTTGTGATCTACAGGGTGATTCAGCTAATACATCACCTAAAATACTTCCAAACTCATTTAAGATGCCATAATTCTGTTTTTATCAAAGCCACATAGTCTGGTGTCATACCTACATTAATTACAGAAATATTGCTTGGTTTTTCCAAATGGAACTATAGTAATTTCTTCTTCTCAATCTCTTCTTCTCAAAGTGACCCAATAATTACAAAAACCTGAATATGAAGTTTATCTATTCTGAGCATCAAATTACTTGCTGTTTCACATGTAAATTCACCTTTTCACGCCCAAATGAGGAAATTTGTTACTTCAGATAAAGAGGAAAGGAGTAATGTACTGCCAAAATAGTGGTATAAAAGGGGCACAAAGAAGATTTAGCTTTCTGTTCTGCCTGTGTAATTCAGATAGATGTATAAAGTATTGGATAGCTTGCAAAAAAAAAAAAAAAAAAAAAAAAAAAAAAAAAAAAAAAAAAAAAAAAAGAGGAAAAAAGAAAATGGTTCAAATGGCTCTGAGCACTAAGGGACTTAACATCTCAGATCATGAGTCCCTCAGAACTTAGAACTACTTAAACCTAATTAACCTAAGGACATCACACACATCCATGCCCGATGCAGGATTCGAACCTGCGTCCGTAGAGATCACGCAGTTCCAAACTGAAGTCTTTCACAGCAGGTAAAACGCAACATACAACGAGTGGGGTGAGTGAAATAGATGTTCCGGTAACACGTGCCCATAATTTACACGTTAGGTCCAGAGAAATTGAGAGTGTTTCTGTGAAATTTCAGTGTAGTGTTGTTCAAAATTTGTTCATAAACAGCTTCCATGCGTATCATGAGTCACTTCAATCGTGGATTGCCATGCTCTCTACTCACTTGTGGCTGGGTAAGTGCTCATCCCGTTCTTTCCTGATGTTGAATAGCACGCGAGACCTCACCAATGGCCTGTACATTCGCCTGATTTGACGCTACTGGACATTTTTGTTTCGGGTAAGATCAAAGATAAAATCTCTGCACAAACTTCGACTACCTTGTGCTTGATTGTTAACGAAGGTCCGAACATATGGTTTAGGTTCCCACATACGTGAGTGAATTAGTCTTTACGTAATAGAACTCAGTATGTGGCCTTGACTCCGAGTGTTCATCAGAGACAGGGATATCGTCAGGGTGCCCTGGGGAAATGTGATAGTAATTCTCTTATTCCCTACATGCATAAATAATTTGACAGACACTCTGAATAGCAAGCTGTGGCTGTTTGCGGATGACGCTGTGGTATACATGTGGATGTTGTCGTTGAGTGGCTGCAGGAATATACAAGACGACTTAGAGAAAGTTTATAATTGGTGGTGTGAATGGCAGCTAGCACTAAATGTAGAAAAATGTTAAGTTAATGAGGACGAGTAGGAAAAAAGTACTGTAATGTTCGAATACAATGTTAGTAGGGTATAACTAGACACAGCAACTTCGATTAACTAACTCACGTAACACTTCAAAGAGATATGAAATGGAATGATCACGTCAGTTAAGTAATGGGGAAGGCGAATGCTTGACTTCGTTTTATTGGGAGAAATTTAGGAAAGTGTGACTCATCCACAGAGGAGACGGCCTGTAGAACGCTAGTGCGACCCATTCTTGAGTACTGTTCGAGTGTTTGGGATCTCCACCAGGTTGGATTAAAGGAAAACATCGAAACAATTCAGAAGCGGTCTGCTAGATTTGTTACTGGTAGGTTCGATCAACACGCAAGTATTACAGAGATGTTTCGTGAACACAAATTACAATCCCTGGGGGCAAGACGATGGTCTCTCCACAAGGCACTATTGCACGCAAATTTAGAGAACCGACATTTGGAGCCGACTGCATAACGATTCTACTACCGCCAACATGCATATCGTGTAAGGACCATGAAGAAGTTGCGAGAAATTAGGGTTCGCACGGAGGCTTTTAGACAGTATTTTTCCCTCATTATACTTGCTGGTTGAACAACAGAGGAAACGACTAGCAGTGGTACAAGTTCGCCTCCGCCATCCACCGAACGATGGTTCGCAGAGTATGATGTAGACGCAGCTATAGATGTATCCAAGAGATTCTACAACACTGTAGTGCGTGGAACGATATCAGATCGATCTCTTCAGTTTTTATAGACGGTCTTGCACCAGAGATTGCAGTACACGGCCGGGACTTTGAACACTTGATGACATAAATGGAATTTTATGACCACCGTCTTCTGTGATGCCAGTATCCTTTTCTGTTGCTGTGTATGGAAATTAAACTTTTTTTTCCATGGGTCTGGGAGAAATAAGAGCAGTACTGTTACTGTGGTTGACTGTTGAATCAGCCTTAGATACCACATCCTTTGCCTTTCAGTTCATGTGTCGTTCCAACCAGTTGTAGCGAAGTTTGATCAGTAACAGCTTTAAATCTAGTTTTCTCAAAGAATCCGAATTCGTAATCAGATTTCAATTGTTTCAAGACGGACTACCTCATCATCTGGATACAAAAGTTACGGTATATACGTTAATATGGATTTCCCCATAAGGCTGCAATTTGTTTGCTGTTCTAAACAGATAAACCTAAGTTATAATAATTTAAATCTCTCCGAAACTACTTATCGGATTTTGGAGAGTAAAACGGGCATGGATTTATCTCGTTAAACTCTACGATACTTATGACAGAAATTATTATACCGTAGTTCAATTTGGAACAGCGAGGTATATAGCCTATAACTATCTCCGTTATTGATATTGTCGCAGAAAAAGGTAAGAAACTGACTTTTAGTGTGGTGCAGTTGATACGGTATTGGACTCATATGCAAAGGATAGCCGGCTGCTGTGACCGAGCGGTTCTAGGCGCTTCAGTCTGGAATCGGGCGACCGCTAAGGTCGCAGGTTCTAATCCTGCCTCGGGCATGGATGTATGTGATGTCCTTAGTTTGGTTAGGTTTAAGTAGTTCAAAGTTATAGGGGACTGATGACCTCGAATGGTAAGTCCCCTAGTGCTCAGAGGCATTTGAACCATTTGCAAAGGACAATGTGTGTGTGACACCCACGTTGTGTGTCAATTTTAATTTCTGTATCTATTTCTTGTACCTTCTAGATGTGTCAAGAAGTAATGTTCTGGAAGGTTCTGTGGATGTATATATACCGTATAATCTTCCGGCTGGAGGCAGTTCGCTCCGTGCTCTTGCGTATGTGTGTGAATTCAGTTCTCAATAAATCATTCACCCAAAAATAGTGTTCGTTATTCAACTAGCTACATCTAAGGACACCTGGTTCTCGCTAGCTACGTGACGTTATTCTGGTGGAGGCGAGGTTATTTGACCTCGTGAGCGCACGCGTCGTTGACGACACAGAGGCTCCCATCAGGCCGTCGTTTACGTGACGAGAAACCTGCGTTCGAGCCATGCTCTACTGAGTGGAATCTCGGCGACTGAAGAAGACGAGATGTCGCCAGCCATTTGCCAATATATAAGAAATCCAGCTGTGTTCTCTGGACATGATGTCCAAGACTTAACCAAGTGGTTAAAGGGATACTAACGTATTGCCACCCTCAACAACTGGGACGAAACGGTTTGCTTGAATAATGCATTTTTCTGCTTGGAGGGGACCACCAAGCAGTGGCATGAGAACAACGAGAAAAAGCTGCCAGTCTGGGAAGTATTCCACACGGAATTACAGAATTATTTTGGAGACACCTAGCGACAGAAGCGCCATGCAGAAGAAAAATTAAAATGCAGACGACGGCATTCAGTAGAAACCACAAAGTCATAAATTCAAGACGTCTTGTCAACCCTCGGATGAAGGAGGAAGATAAAGTAGCGCATCTCATGAGAGGGGTTGCTGAGGATATGTACCAGGCCCTTTTACTGAAGGAAATGTGCACAGCAGACGATTTCATAAAATGGTGCCAGCAGATTGAGACAATGGATCAAAAACAAATTGGCTGCAAGTATTTGAACAATTTCCAAATGTCGTATTTGTGGCTGTGGTGGAGGAAGATACAGATTTGACAGAAGTCATTCGTCAAGTAAGTGAGGAAGTTCAAAAGGCGCTGGGAGTATCCTTTGGACCAAAAACCGAGACGCTGCAAGAGATCACAAGGGAGGATGTACAACAGACGCTAGCTCCAATCCCTTATCGTCCAACTCCATCGAAAACGGTGAAACAGTCGAGGCAAGGACGAATATGCGCTTCTTCAATAAAGCATTAGGATCCTGATTAGGTCCCAAGGAAGACTGACGTCTAGAGAACCCGGGACAATGTGCCAATACGTTTCCATTGCTGTCGACCGTGGCATGTGGTGCGCTACTGCCGAGAAAGATGGCAGGTATTAGATGGCCGTGCCAAGACAAAGCAAGCAGAACTAAACTGATACCAGCGACAGGACGATGAAGAAGGACGAGATAATGTATTTACAGGATGTCATTGATCACCATTGCCACAAGCTTTCTGCTGAAGAGCACACTCTTCCACTCGCCGATCAAGATCTCCATCGCTGTTTAGAAGCTCTAGCCGATCACAAAGTCGCTGCAGCCTGGAAAACAAAAGGGTAAATCCTCTGCCATCGATCATTACAAAAACGATGGGAAACTACGTTGATATCCCCATGGATGGACGACCAGTCTGAGCTACGGAGCATCATATTCAGTCATTTTGGAAAAGTATTTCCACCCGCTACAGAAAACCATATTCGTTGGCAGCAAAAATTGTCCGCTGAAGGTGGCTAATGGGAAGCATGTACAACTTACAGGAAGACGCATTATTCATATCTGTATAAATGGCCATACACAGAGCTTTGAGTTCATCGACTTCCAACAATGCAGTCACGAAGTTATTCTCGAATGGGACTTTCTGAAAGCTTCTCAATCAGTAATAGATTGTGATTGCTCGAAGATTGTGTTAGTCGAGATAAGAGACGGTGGAGAGGAAGATACACATTCTAGTGTATGGAGACTATGTGTGCTACGATCATTCTTGCAGCCAGTGCTGCAGAGGTAACTGTCATGTGTAATGCCACGCATCAATCTATGGATCTCATAGTGGAATGTAATAGAAGAATATCACTGGAGAAAGAATTATTCATTACAGCTTCTGTTGTCGCATTTAAAATAGATTTGGCGAATTGTGGGTAGTTAACCGCTGTAAAGAGCCACAGAGCCTTCCAAGACGCATGTGCATAGCAATCGCTCAGACGTTAATTGCAGAGCAGCTGAACATCATAGACACCTCCGGTGATGAGTAGCACTATCACTACAAGACGATCTTCAAGCTCGGCTATCGCCAGACCTAACAAAGGAACGACAGGAGAAGCTACTTGCCATTCTTCAAGAGTTCTTAAAGTGTTTCTACCCACTTGTGAAAAGCAAGCTAGACAAATCGAAAGTGAAGCACTGTATTAACACTGGTAATTACCAGCTAATCAGCCAGTGAGCAAACCGTGTGGCAACAACGGAACGTCAAATAATACGTGAAGAGATAGAGAAAATGATGAAGGATGATGCCAGTTAGCCATAGCAGAGCCTATGATCGTCATCGGTGGTTCTCGTCAGAATGAAGGATAGCAGCTGGCGGTTTTGTGTCGATTACAGGAAACTTAATAAGGTAACTAAGAAGAATGCTTCCCTCTTCCACCAATCAGTGATACACTGGAGTGTCTGAAGGGAGCTAAGTTTTTCTCTATAGTGGACCCGTCCTCAGGGTACTGGAAAATCGAAGTAGATGAGGCTGATCGTGAGAAAACTGCTTTTATCACCCCTGAGGGCTATATGAATTCAAAGTAATGCACCAGAAACTTTCAAATGTGTGATGGGTAATCTTTTACCCTACTTCAAGTGGATATTATGTCTTTGCTACTTAGATGACATTATAGTATTCTCCGAAAAATTTGATGAACACATAAAAACACCGAGAGCTCTTCTTAAGTGTCTCAGACAAGGTGGCATAAAACTTCATCCAAAAAAGTGTCTCTTTGGAGGAACAGAAATCAACAGACGTGGATATCTTGGGTCAAACGAAGGTGTGTGGCTAGACCCAGAGAAGGTGAAATCTATATCGGAATTTCCTATTCTTAAGAATAATAATGATGTGCGAAGCTCCCTTGGACTCTGTTCTTGTTACTGGCATTGTATTACAGACTTCTGTATCAAAGCCAGGCTGCTCCAAGTGTTGTTATAAGCTGATGACAAATTTATCTGTGAAAAACCTCAACAAGATGCTTTCAATACTCTGTGAAAAGCTCTGACGACTAACACTGTACTTGGTCTGTATGATGAGAGAGCACCTACCGAGTTGCATCCATTCTGGTACAAATTTCAGATGGAAAAGAGAAGGTAATAGCTTATACTTCCAGGACACTTGCAAAAGCCAGGGAAACTACTCAACAACGGAAGGAGAATTTCTTACTGTTATCTGGGTCATTTGTAAATTTCAACCGTATCTCTTTGGAAAATCATTCACAGTTGCTACAGATCATCATTCGCTTTGTTGGTTGACAGGTCTCAAGGACCCATCAGGACGACTTGCCAGGGCAGCACGACATCTTCAAGAATACGACATTACCACAGTGTACAAAACTGGAAGAAAACATCGAGATGCTGACTGGCTCTCAAGAAACCACAGGAGAATGATGCAGATAGTAGCTGCCTCACTGCACTCCATGATCTCTCTGATGAACAGAAGAAGGATGTCAAGTTATTACAAATTATACATGCTTTAAATCAGTCGGAGGATGTGAAAGTAGACTTTAAGTTAATTATTGGATTACTTTGCAAGAGAAACTTTGACCACTTTGGAAAGAGGTGGCTACCAGTGATTCCTAAATATATGCGCTTAGACGTTCTGAAGAAATTTCATGACCCACCTGAGGCTGGTCATTAAAGATTCATTACGACACACAACAGAATCCACAAGAGATTTTTCTGGCCAGGATTATTTAGCAGTGTTCGTTACTATGTGTCACACTGTTGAGACTGCCAGAGAAGAAAGGCGGTTCCTCAGAAACCACCTGGCCAACTCATACCAATTCCACCAGCAGAAATGGCTTTCCAACATGTTGGGATTGACCTCTTCGAACGATTCCTGACGTCTGTTAGTGACAATAAGTGGATTATTGTTTGCATCTAATCTGCTATGCCATTACAAATGCTGTGAAAACAAGTAAAGCATCCGAGGTAACCACATTCAACATGGAAGGTATTGTATTAAAACACAGTGCCCCAGGATCGATAATTACGGTTCGAAAAAGAGTTGCCGTTGAACATTGTAGCAGAGGTAAACCAGTGGTGCAATATTACACATCACATGACGACTGGCTACCATCCGCAAACTAACGGCCTTAAAGAACGCCTTAATAAGACATTGGCGGACAACGGCGAGCAGAGCAACTGGGAGAGGTGTTATCTTTTGTGACATTCGCCTAGAACGCCGCCAAACGTGAGACTACAGGATTTACGCCATTTTTCCTGGTGCATGGGCGTGAGGCAACTACGACGATGGGCACTTTATTTCTGTTGCATCGTGACGACATGGACGACGATTACATTGGACGGGTATTACCACAGCTGAGGAATCTCGGCAGTTAGCTCAACTCCGCTCGCTGCAGGCTCAAGAAAATGATCGCCGATGATATGATGCAAGTCATCATCCTGTTGCGTACCAGCCTAGTGACCTCGTCTGCGTCTTCACTCCTCTGAAAAGCTCCTCAGGCGCTACTTTGGACCATATAAGGTTATAAGACAGTTATCTGATGTTACTTATGAAGTCGAAGATTTTGACCCTAACACAAGACGGCGAAAGATTCGAGAAATTGTCTATATCCTTCGAAAGAAGCCCTGTAGGGATCCCGCAACCCAGGATAAATTCGAAGCCCTAGCATCACGCAACAAGCCGAAATGTAACAAAGCCGTAATGTTGAAGTATGTTCTAAGAAGGCCACTGCCAAGGCGAGCAACTGCCATCGGGAGTTGAAGTACGCAGGACCGACTACTCGTTCCCGGACTAGGAAAGCGTAACATCGGGATGTTGATCTCTTACGAGGGAGCAATGTCGCAGAAGAAAAGAAGGAACTGAGTGTTAGTGTGGTGCAGTTAATATGTAATTGTACTTATATGCAGAAGGTTAGGTGTTCGAGACCCATCCCCGGTGTAAATTTTAAATTGTATATCTAATTCTAATACCTTCTAGATGTGTCAAGAAGTAATGTTCTGGAAGGTTCTGTGGGTGTATGCATACTTTGTAAATCTTCCGGCCGGAGAGAATTCGCTCTGTGCTCTTGTGAACGTGTGTGGCTTTAGTTCTCAATAAATATTCGTTAAGTCTAGTGTTCGTTATTCAAGTACCTACCAAAAGAGCACCCGATTCTCGCTAGCTACGTGACAATATAATTATGAAAAGAGACGGTATGTCTTTTAGTGAAGACTTTCTTAGAGTTCGTCTGGGTGAAAAAAGAATTACAATATCTTAAAAGGTTTAGAGAATATCTAAGATGAACAATGTACTGTACATAAACTGTGTTCGCAATGTATTATCATAACATACAAATTTTGTCCCTCTTGCAAAGGATACAAGTACACGAATAAAAAGTAGTGCTAGTCTTGTTACTAAAAGGCAGCTAAAGAAATACAAACGATTCAAAGTAAAACGGATTATCGTTAAATTTTGGCAAGACTTAGGACCAGTACAATTCAACAGATCTACTTCCCATATAACTATATAAACTATAAAAATAGTATAATCAAGCAATGAGGTTCAAGAGGTAGATGTGTTAGTTATTTAGATTACAGATATATCACAACCTTAAAATGGAAAAGGTGTATTCAAGAACTAATGAAGCCCCTTAGTTCACATACATATTTGCATTAACATGATTATATTAATATGTGATTTAAAAATAATGAAACCACTTTATTCCACATGTCTCCATTCACTAATAGGCTATGCAATCGTTTTTGAAAAGGACCCAAATTTAAGACTAATACAAGAGGGTGGGCAAAAATAGTGAAACGCCAAAAACACAACGACACATTACCATGCTTAATATGGTGTAGGAAAACCGTTGGATTCAAGATAGCCTCCAGCCGTCTCGGAATTGATGAATACAAGTCTTGTATGCTTGCAAGGGAATCTCATACCATTCCTTCTGCAAAATAGTGTCAAGTTCAGGTAATGATAGTGGAGATGGAGAGGGACCATGCACTCTTGCCTCCAAAACGGACCACAAAGTCTCAATAGCCTTGCGATCTAGTGACTGTTGTGGGCAGGGGAGATGTGCTCACAGAAACAGGCTCGTAAGACTGGAGCTGTATGAACAGTGGTCCTGTCGTCTTGCAACACATTATCTCCATTGAGGAACAGACGTTGTACCATGGGTTGGACTTGATCAACCAAAATGTTCGCGTATTCCTTGGCAGTAATGCGACCTTAAAGAGTAATCATGAGGCCCATGGAAGACTACAATATGGCTGCCCAAATCATCATTGAACTCCCCCGATATTTCACTCTTGGGGTGTAAACTTTGACAGAAGTTGGAAACAGTGTGAATGAAGACTCATCCGCCAAATGATTTCTTCCGATGATCCACTTTCCAGGTTTTATGGTATCGGCACCACGTTTTCCTGTTACGAGCATTTGCATCACTGATAAGTGGTTTTGGAATTCCCCCTCGCCCTGCAGTTCCCTGCTTATGGAACTCCCTTCGTGTTGATTTGGTGTTGTCAACGTTCGCCAGTACGACTTTCAGTTCTGCAGTCACTTTTGTATTGTCGTCCTCTTATTACTCTGTATTTGTCATAATCCTCTTCAATGACCGTCTGTCACGATCACTCAACACACACTTTCGTCCGCGTTGTGACTTTGCGGATGATGTTCTTGCACTTTCCGTGTATGCGGGATAAATCTTCCATACGATGCCTCTTGAACCCTTTGTTACGGAAGCATCCACCCTACGAGCACCGAGCCTGCAACCTCGGCTAGGATCTACATTAATGTTCAAAGACTTTTTCTCAACGCCTGTACTTTTACAAGGGAGTGAGACAGGGTTGTAGCCTCTCCCCGATGTTGGTCAATCTGTATATTGAGAAAGCAGTAAAGGAAACAAAAGAAAAATTCGGAGTAGGTATTAAAATCCATGGAGAAGAAATAAAAACTTTCAGGTTCGCCAGTGACATTCTAATTCTGTCAGAGACAGCAAAGGACCTGGAAGAGCACTTGAATGGAATGGACAGTGTCTTGAAAGGAGGATATAAGATGAACATCAACAAAAGCAAAACGAGGATCATGGAATGCAGTCGAATTAAATCAGGTGATGCTGCGGGAATTAGATTAGGAAATGAGACACTTAAAGTAGTAAAGGAGTTTTGCTATTTGGGGAGCAAAATAACTGATGATGGTCGAAGTAGAGAGGATATAAAATGTAGACTGGCAATGGAAAGGAAAGCGTTTCTGGAGAAGAGAAATTTATTAACATCGAGTATAGATTTAAGTGTTAGGAAGTCATTTCTGAAAGTATTTGTATGAAGTGTAGCCATGTATGGAAGTGAAATATGGACGATAAATAGTTTGGACAAGAAGAAAATAGAAGCTTTCGAAATGTGGTGCTACAGAAGAATGCTGAAGATTAGATGGGTAGATCACATAACTAATGAGGAGGTATTGACTAGAAGTGTGGAGAAGAGAAATTTGTGGCACAACTTGACTAAAAGAAGGGATCGGTTGGTAGGACATGTTCTGAGGCATCAAGGGATCACCAATTTAGTATTGGATGGCAGCGTGGAGGGTAAAAATCGTAGAGGGAGACCAAGAGATGAATACACTAAGCAGAGTCAGAAGGATGTAGGTTGCGGTAGGTACTGGGAGATGAAGAAGCTTGCACAGGATAGAGTAGCATGGAGAGCTGCATCAAACCAGTCTCTGGGCTGAAGACCACAACAACAACAACGCACTTTCACAACGCACAAGTGTAATACAAGCATTGTTTCCGGTTTTAGTTTTCAAACACGTTGCAGAAACCGCTTCAATAAATTGTATTTTGACAGCTGTTTCACAATACATACAATCGTTTAGGCCCTTTGTCATTATCAATAATATCTGTTTTCTCAAAAAAAAATAATCAAAAAGCATGAACGTAATACTAGAACCACAAACAACCTCCACAAAGACTTAAAGTGTGTAACATTATTAGAAAAAATTGTCAGGTACACAGGCACACTTATATTGAACAACCTGCCAGAACATGGGTAAAGTGATGTAGTTTCGAACCTCCTGCTATACTGAACAGTATCTCCACAAAAAATCCTGAAACTGTGAGCAGGAGTGAGCAACGATGTCACACACACTGTTACAAATACCCATGTAATGTAATTTGCTCCTGGGTGTGCATTCCGAAACGGGTTGAGTAGGGCCAGCGCCACAGTTAACATCTTGCAGCAACAATGCCCCAAACAAGTAATGTTTGTCTAGGAGCCTGGACACGTGCCTGTGGTTCTAATCAATGATGGTCATCTTGTAGCTGCTATTCATGGGACAATTTCTAGTAAACGAAGATATTTGACCGACAGAAAAGAAAGCAGTCCGTTAGAGCCATATGTGACAATAAGCTTGCGAAATCCATCGATTCCTTCTAAGGATGAACTCTTGTCTGATCAAAGGCAATAATACTCTCTAGCCAGTGTCACATTTTCCTCGTGCCTCATGATGCACATGGAAAATAGTCAAGTACTGCTACTGTGCTGAACCTTTACTGCCACGCTCACTGGCAAAGCTGTTTTTAAGCTGTAGCCAGGAGACCTCTCTCTTAGACGAGGGAAGGTACATGTGGCCTTTCAATGCTTATGTCTTACTAGAAAGACTTCATAAAGAGGGAGACTGTTGCGTTAAGTGCGAGCGAAGAGAAATTCCTTTTACAGGATAAAGGGCTTCTTCACAGGCGGATATACACTCCTGGAAATGGAAAAAAGAACACATTGACACTGGTGTGTCAGACCCACCATACGCTCCGGACACTGCGAGAGGGCTGTACAAGCAATGATCACACGCACGGCACAGCGGACACACCAGGAACTGCGGTGTTGGCCGTCGAATGGCGCTAGCTGCGCAGCATTTGTGCACCGCTGCCGTCAGTGTCAGCCAGTTTGCCGTGGCATACGGAGCTCCATCGCAGTCTTTAACACTGGTAGCATGCCGCGACAGCGCGGACGTGAACCGTATGTGCAGTTGACGGACTTTGAGCGAGGGCGTATAGTGGGCATGCGGGAGGCCGGGTGGACGTACCGCCGAATTGCTCAACACGTGGGGCGTGAGGTCTCCACAGTACATCGATGTTGTCGCCAGTGGTCGGCGGAAGGTGCAAGTGCCTGTCGACCTGGGACCGGACCGCAGCGACGCACGGATGCACGCCAAGACCGTAGGATCCTACGCAGTGCCGTAGGGGACCGCACCGCCACTTCCCAGCAAATTAGGGATACTGTTGCTGCTAAGGTATCGGCGAGGACCATTCGCAACCGTCTCCATGAAGCTGGGCTACGGTCCCGCACACCGTTAGGCCGTCTTCCGCTCACGCCCCAACATCGTGCAGCCCGCCTCCAGTGGTGTCGCGACAGGCGTGAATGGAGGGACGAATGGAGACGTGTCGTCTTCAGCGATGAGAGTCGCTTCTGCCTTGGTGCCATTGATGGTCGTATGCGTGTTTGGCGCCGTGCAGGTGAGCGCCACAATCAGGACTGCATACGACCGAGGCACACAGGGCCAACACCCGGCATCATGGTGTGGGGAGCGATCTCCTACACTGGCCGTACACCTCTGTTGATCGTCGAGGGGACACTGAATAGTGTACGGTACATCCAAACCGTCATCGAACCCATCGTTATACCATTCCACGTTATACCAATGCACGTCCGCATGTATCCCGTGCCACCCAACGTGCTCTAGAAGGTGTAAGTCAACTACCCTGGCCAGCAAGATCTCCGGATCTGTCCCCCATTGAGCATGTTTGGGACTGGATGAAGCGTCATCTCACGCGGTCTGCACGTCCAGCACGAACGCTGGTCCAACTGAGGCGCCAGGTGGAAATGGCATGGCAAGCCGTTCCACAGGACTACATCCAGCATCTCTACGATCGTCTCAATGGGAGAATAGCAGCCTGCATTGCTGCGAAAGGTGGATATACACTGTACTAGTGCCGACATTGTTCATGGTCTGTTGCCTGTGTCTATGTGCCTGTGGTTCTGTCAGTGTGATCATGTGATGTATCTGACCCCAGGAATGTGTCAATAAAGTTTGCCCTTCCTGGGACAATGAATTCACGGTGTTCTTATTTCAATTTCCAGGAGTGTACATCTCCAAACCCCTATTTTCTGAGAATTGGCAACATGTGAACCTGACTAACATGAAGTCCAAATTGGTATAATGCGGCACTGCTGTACATGACGCAGCTTGAAATAAACCAATGGTACATGATGGGAGTTAAACGGTGCTCTCAACAAGGCTTGTAGTGTACCCTATGTCCTACACTACAAACAGTAAGTGTGGGATTAATTTCCTTTATACTGCACCATAACACACGTAGTTCAAGGGAACTATGACAAACCCACTGGTACATAGGGACTTCAGAAAATATGTTACACGTGTCATTCCACACGAAGACAATTGCGCAAGAAAGGTCGCGTATTATCATAAGAGAGTACATGCTCTGGGTTCCCTGCATGCACCGCAGTCCAGAAAGTTCATGGTAACTATCCGGTGTTATGTAGGGACTTCAGACAGTAACTTGCACATGTCGTCCCATGCCAAGACAGTTGCGCAACAAGCGTGGCGCACTGTCGTAAGAGAGTACATGTTCAGAGTTTCTTGCAGAGACAGTTCTGCTGCAGTGCGGATAACAAGTCTATAACAGTATGGAAATAAAATTGGGCGCCAAGTGGAAACGTACTCCAGAGTAGAACTACGCGGGTCGGTAGTGCGATTCTTGTGGGTAAAACGACTAAATTGCACACTTATTCACCATGAAGCTCTTGGAGAGATATGGGCAAAACGCGATATTGCGTCCAGCTGTAGTGAAATTATGCCAAAAACTTGACAAAAGTCTCACTGGCGTGGGTGATCCTTTTCGGGAAGTCCACATTTTTCACCATGCGATTTCCATCTTTCGCAAGCTGAAAGAACATCGCCGGGTGGGGTGAGAAAATTTCCAAACAGTGAAGATGTCCACACTGAGATTCTAGAATGGCTCCATGACCCTAACAGCATGCGGGACAAATGCTATAGAAGAAGACATGTGGAGAGGCAAGAGTGCTCCTCTGACCGCTACAACAAACGTCCGTAACGGCATTATGTGAAATACTGTTCAGGTTTACACTGTGTCACTAAGCAGTACTCAGTGTACTTTGAACTGTGTCCGAAAATCATGTGATAGTGAATTAAATTAACAAGATGTTACACTGTAGGTCTACCTATTTTCCATCTTGATATTTTCTTTATGTGTATGCGCACTAACAGCCTTGTGGTAATTTAAGAACTTAACTAGTCATTTATTTACAGACATCCCCTTGATTATTGCAATGATTAAATTCACAGTTAAAATTTTCTTCGATTTCATAAACTGTAAAAAAACAATTCCAGTTTGGGGCAATTCATTAAAAACGCCTAAGACGTAAGAAAAGAAAAAAACTTTTTTCTTCGCCATACGGCAAGAAGGCACATTTTAGTAAATATTCTTCAAAATAGAATCGCTCTTCCAGGTAGCACAGGAGTGGACTTGCAATACCATTTTGTATCAGCAAGTCTACTCCACGTAGCTACTCTTTCCCCCCATCCCTCCGCTTTCATCCATACAATCCAATCCCAGCTCTGTATGACAATGGAAGATTAAACCAACACTTTTCAGCTGCATTAAAAACAGTTTTGTTCTTAAGATGAAGTAAACAACTCGTGAGTAAAAATACTTACTAGGATAATGTTTCAGTTGTTCTAAGTATACAGCACCCATTGAGTCAGTCATAAGGAGTTCCACTTGCATGGTGTCATCTGAACAGTGGACCTTGTACTGAACTGTAACATAGAAAGGATACGAATATTTTAGCACTGCCACAACTATGAATGTATATATTAGTAAAACAATATTATACAGTGACATCATATATACACCTTTTTCCACCTTGATTTGCTTTGAGTTAAATACTAATGAATCATTATAGCTGCTATGTACCAAGTTTCATATATGTTACGATGGGAACGTACTGTCTGTACCACTTTGCTCATGTAAATCGTGCTATAATGTTCATCACTGATCACATAATGTAGGAGTTTGTGACTCGTCCAGCAACTGCTGTATGAAGAAATAGGTACTACTGCATCAGCTATCACTAGGTCCCAGAGATCTTGAACAGAGTTCTGCAAAACATAATTTTACTCTTCTGTTTTTCTACTGTTTGTTCTGTGTTTTATCCAGTTGTCTATCTCCATCAGGAGGCCAGACAATGCGCTGTTCTGTGTTTTTAATCCAATTATTGCCCACCAGAAATATTATGGAAACTACGTGATTACTGTATTATACTGACCGATAAAATTACATTTTAAACAACAAAGTTCCTTCCACTGAACTTCTGATCCAGGATGAGTGAAAAGTCATACTCTCTTTTGTCAGTTAACTATAACTGTTGTCGCAGTATTATAGAATAAGTAGCATACTTTCATTCAATATGTTTTGGAAAGTTTTATTAATGCCTTAAAAATCTAATTTCTGGAGGTCTTGCTGGTTATTAGGATTTCATCATTGAAGTATTACATAGAATTTTTACCTTCAGTAACCACAGAAAACTGATAGGCTCAATGCGGAAGCGATACATGTCGCATCTTCGGAAATTACGGAGCATCAAATTAAAACATTAGACGTACCGGTGCTGTTTCTATTGCTGGCACAAATACGCATCATGACGCTGAATAACGGCAGTGGTCGCAGTACTCAGTGCATCAGGATGTTTTATTTTGCCGTAGTATTTTCTGACTTAAACATTGGTTGTCGATGGTGTTCTTATGTGAAGGAAGATCTGTGGGAGATCTTCCCGTATTACCACTAAAAAAAGAGTAATAAGAGTCTATGTGAAAGACCAGATACGGTATTTCTTCTCAAATTTATTCAGTAGAAATTAAAATTTATGCGTTATGTAGTCGGAAGCTTAATACAACCGTAAGCAGTAAATGCTGTACTGAACGCAGTGAAAGTTTTAAAGGAATGCTATTGTACGTACACGGCGGTTCGAAAATTTCTTGAGAGCGATTTCTGAATAACTGTAACAGTCAATGGCATGGTTGAGCGGAAGCATAATGAAAATCCTGGATCGAGTCATCATTCATGCAAAACTTGTACGCTAATCAGGGCCAGCGAAATTCTGAAGCATTATAGTGTGACCCATTTGCTAGAACGCGTCTTCAGCGGTTACAGATGATTACTATCGCAATTTTGTTACGCATTCAAGCAGTAGGATTATACGCGGGGAAGTGACAGCATATTTATAAATAGATTGGTTGGTTGACTTGTGGAAGGGGACCAAACGGTGAAGTCATTGGTCCCATCGGAGGAGGGAAGGATGGGGAAGAAAATCGGCCGTGCCCTGTCCAAGGAACCATCCCTGAATTTGCCTGAAGCGATTTAGGGAAATCAAGGAAAGCCTAAATTAGAAATGGCCGGACACGGGATTGAACCGTCGTTCTCCCGAATGCGAGTGCAGTGTGCCAACCAATGCGCCACCTCCCTGGGTTTTATAAATAAAAGGCTCGGTTCTGCAGAGCTAATGTATCTCCACTATTGCCGGGACTTGATTGTTAGGAGGTAAGCACAGCGCTCTAAGCGTAATTATTGATGTAATATATATAATTTGCGTGGAGTTCGAGAGGCAGAAGATAGAGAAAATAAATAATGGCGGAACAATCTTACACCGAAGCCTCACATAAACACTGTTTTACAAGCACATATGAGGAAGCAACAGAAACATCAAATCAGAGTCTCGTGAGCGACTCAGCCTGAAACGATCATAAGATGTGAAATTATGCTCAAATTCATCCATTACTTTCAAGTGACAAAAAGTTAGTATGTTCAGGTACTAAAAAGCGACACACAAGCTTATACGCAACTGAAGATAATAACAGCAGAAATGGCGTGCCAAGGTCATTTATTTATATGTACATCGTCATGAGAGGCAATATTTCCGTATGGATGCAGAACAAACGAACAAGGATGTTTACAGTTTAAAATATCTGAAAGGGTACGCCTTTCCATCGACGTTAGCAATACTAAGATCGTTGTGTCTTTCAGTTACTCTAGTTTCAGAAGAAATGATTGTGCTGGATACGCAAGATGGAGCGCACGAACCAGAAGGTCAGAAGGTCTCCCCACGCTCACCACCTGCGGTGACTAACGCGTTACTCTCTTGCGTGGGAGTAGAAGTCTACAGAACGTTGAAGCGAAAGCAGCGAAGAAGAACCGAAGACGTGTAAAGAAACCGACTCGGTTAGTAAGTACTCGAGGTAAGGATGATGCCAGCGGAAGAACAAAACATAGCCCATCGTGGCTTCAAAAAGTAGCCCCAGATACCATAAATCTATTAAGGCAATCAGTAAAAACTGCAGTCGAAATCACAAAAAGTCCAGTAACAGTCATAATGTGATAATCTGACTAAATATTTGAGTGTATTAAGGACAAGGATTAAGAAAACGTGAATTCCACTCAATCTCGAAGCCACGGGAAACAGAGAACAAGCTCATATTGGACAATCATGGGGAAAAAAATCGTTGTAGCATTGTTTTGAGAGCTATCCCAGCATTAGCCCCAAGTGATGTACAGAAATAACATCAAAATTCAATCAAGCCGGACGGGAGCTTGAATCCTGCTCCTTTCAAAGGAAATGATCCAGTTCTCAGAAGTCAGCCATGAAACAGTATGCAAACGAAAGACACTTTTTGTTTAGAAGAAGACAAAAAATTAGATTTCAGTACAGAAGTTAATACTACGGCTGTTAATATCTTATCCAAGTAGGCCTGCGTATACTCCAGAAAATCTGATTTCATTTATGTTATGAAGGTTTGTTTCAGTTCTTGAATGCCTGCTCTGGACGTTCAACGTACTGTATACATGAGTTATCAAAAGAAGTTATATGTTGAGGGGACTTATCAGTACGAAACAATCTGTATGGAAAAGACAGCATTTTTGTAATTTATAGCCCAGTTAATGTGCCATATTTTCGAAGTACGAAGACGGTTACCGAGATTTTTATTCTACAGACTTGTTCTGCAGCATCCAAACTCCACAATTAGTGAATGATATCTGAACGTGCAACGATAATTTCTCAATGTTACTTCAACTGTACGTCTATGGAGATTTGCAGGTGAAACAAATCCGATGTGATTTTGATAGTAATACTGGCTATTGAACGTAAAATGCTGAATATGCTAGCCTTTATTGTTGATTTCTAGCGTTTATAGTGTACACTGAGACACTTGGAATAAATATTTTAGATTTCCTGCGGTTGTAACACATTCGCTATTAATTCTGTCGCGGAGACCTTCAGCGGAATTTCATGGCATGGCGATGCTCAGTTTGAATGACCGATACCAGCTTAAAAAGAAAAAACCGTAAAAAATCAAACATTGGTCGTAGTAATGCAAATTAAATGTAAAAATAATACTTTTTATAGTTACACAATCATTATTTGTTAAACAGAACTTTCCATTGTTCTTGTGAAGATCTGTAATGCAGTTGTTTTAGAAGTACAACAAGATATTCAATTGTCCCGTGAGAGTAAGGTTCAGCTCTCATTTTATTTCTTTTACACGCTGCTGTACAAGTAATCGTCGTCCTAAATACTTCACCTTTTCACGACGTTAATGTGGCTTACGTGCTTGTATCAGTATGATCCTCTTCACATTTGTATCCTCACCATCAGCAACAGCACAGCCGTAGCTCTACGGTCTGTAGGTGTTTATTAGAGTCATTTACACATGAACGTTACACGTATTACAGTTACTTTGCGGAGGTACTAGCTAAGTGAAATAACAGTTAAACTGTCGCCAGAAGCAGCATGTCCAGTGGCAACTCATCTCCCAGAGGGCTGTCCTTCACCAGCAGTGAGAAGCGTCTCCTTCACTGTTTCAAAACGCATCATTAGCCACGTCAGAGGCTGCGAAGCTGGCGTCACCGCTGGAAATGCCACGTTCGCTCCATGCTCACGAAGACGGCTCGTACTCGTACCATCTACATCGCCTGCTATTACCAAGACGAGGCACATGCTTTATTCTACCGGTGTGAACCAAACCTGTTAACGCGATTCTGAAAATACTGCAGTGATGTTGTTACGCCGTGAAAGCTGGTGGTAGGTAACCAGAAGCCATCTTACGGAAACGAACTAGTCTTGCTGTGGCCCTCTCATTGTGCTCTTACTCTCCTGGCTGCTTTTGTTTCCCTCAGGACGCCGCTATATTTCCGGACTGAAGCCACAATTAACTAGAAATTCAAAGCTACACCGCGATGAACACGCGCACAGACAGCTGCTAATTCTAAAACAGTAGATCCAAACAGTTCGTTCACGTAAACACTTTCCGATAGGTAAAAATTTTTACATACGTTAAGTCACAAACAGGTTTCAGCAACACAGCTGTGTATCTGGCAACACAGCCACTACCGTTACACTGGGATCTAGTCTAGAAGCAAATGTCTGAATAACATTCTATACGAGTGTATCTTTACTTGGACGTAGCTGATGAGTACTGCCCGCGTCACTGACCAGCAACACTCTTCATACATGTCGGATATTATGCTAATAACGTCTAATATCACGATGTTTCCCTTGTTGACTCTTCACCCTAGTGCATTCATTACCTACGAAATACATGTGTATTCGTAGTTGCGAATACGAACAAGTGAATAATGACAATGACAATTTGTGCCGCACCGGAACTCGAACCCAGATTTCCTACCCAGCTCATACCTACTACGTTAGATTCCACTGAGTCCGATTGTTGCTTCCAGTCGTACCCTGACATTCCATCTCCAAATACAGCTTCTTAAAATACCCATCTAAAGTTACACGTAATAGATAACATTAGGTAAATTCAAGCCACATTAATGATGAAATCCTATCGCTAACTGCCCGAATTATTGTCGCATAATTTTCTTAAGTATCCCGCCGTATTTTTGTGTCTTATGTCTGGTAGACAGAAATAACTATCGGATGTGCATGTTGGAAAAGTCATTTGAGATGAATGGGAACATATGGCATTGAATTCACAAGTTTTCCAGAGTATTTCTGTGCCACGACAAAGGGGCTGCGCCGAAGACCCCTGAAGTTGACTATCGACTGACTAGTCCCACGCGTGAGGGTACTGACAATAGGAAAATGTGATAGAGGTATGTCCTCGGCTATGACCCTTCAAACGCAGAGATGATTTTCGCCAACGTGATAAGTTCATTGTAACTAACTGAGAACCAAGAGGCGCCTGACGTCGTCATGGGTACATCTAGGCAATTGGGACCTTTCCATATTTTCCATGCAGATATTTCGGACCTGCTTCTGCGCGTTTTGCTGTGTGGGATTCAGGTGATTTTCCTGGCTATATTCGCAGGCTGCGTGATTACGGACAGACTGATTGATCGCCAAGAGACTATAGATTCTTTTTGGTCTACGGGCTGTTCAGCTTCTAGGTACAGCCAGGGACGAACCAACGCCTTCTGAAAATTGAAAACGTCACTCACTCCTGTGTCCGCGTGTAACACGCACTTTACTTTGTCGAGGATATAATAGTTTTCACAAATGCCTTTCAATGTTCTTCATTTCATCAGTTTTTTTAGTAAATATCATTTTCTTAAACTTCTTATTTCGTGGACTTTAAAGACTCATTGAGGGCACATTCAATGGTTTCTTCTGGTACTATAATACAGCTGAATTACAAATATCGGGGGTTCTCTGCGACATCTACTTCTGAGATTATGAAGCCTTCTGTGTTTTCAAAACAGGTAACTATATATATATATATATATATATATATATATATATATATATATATATATATATATATATAATGTAATTGAAGCAAGCGCTAATTTATCCTTATTAACTGCAGTGAAACCAAAGGTTCCCTGTCTCGAATAAAACGCCAGGAAGACGTAGAACGAGTATATGCATTTTATGCAGAGAAATGAAACACCTTTTTTTCGTTACACTCGTTGCACAACTTTGAATTTTCCTCAGCTCAGCGGAAATTCTTGATTCCATTATAATATCTCCCCAGGACGAAACCTTCAGCAGTTTCTTTGAATAAGGGAAAGATATGCGAATATATGGTTTTTATAATCTCATCAGGGAAATGTTCCACAGCTAGTACTGCAAAGCCCACTCCAAGCTATCAAGTTTGAATGGAGTTGATTAAACGTCTTTTCAATAGAACTTCAGTCTACACTAATCTACTAAGGCATACATTGTACCGTGTCATGATATGAAAACTTACCTATATTGGTACAGTCTAAAAGAAGATCATTATTTTAGATGGATTCAATTCTGTTTCTTATGTATATCCTTCTCATTTAATGTCTCACAGGCTAAGAAAAACACGTTGGCGTATATATATGCGTGCTTTACTTATCCTTCAGTAAAAGTGATAGTACTTAAATTGTTACATTACAGTAATTTACTAAACTATTTACACGCATGAAACTAAATACCCACTACACATGTGGCCAACGAACATTTGCACAAGGTCGAATCGGTAAACAGACTGAGGGAAAAGATAAATAAAAGAAGACCAATCTTTCACTTTCCATCCTCATACATTTAAAAAAAATTAAGAAAAATAAAAACACCCCGTCTAGCATGGGCGAAGACGCAGTCCTGCAATCGGTTCTTTGTTTCTTTGAGAACCACGGTTGTTTTCGTGTTTGTTGCGATGATCGGCATCCAAGGTCCAGAGGAGTGACAGTCCTGGGTTTCTTCATTCTCTGGCCAGATTTGAGCCGCCTCCTTTTCCTCTCCCATCACTTCCGCTCTGACGACACACAGGCTCGTAATGTGTGGATGGACACATTACGATTGTGTCTTGTCCCTAAAGATGCCAGTAAGGTAAATCCGTAGTCTCGAAGAGCGTTTTTGGGTTAGTGGTTGCGTTATGTATCGGACGAGACCGAATTCTGGGGTGGAGCATCAGTGATGACGCACTAAGTTTGCTATTCACGGAGGACAGCGCTAATGGCAGCGGCGATAACAGATGCAGCATCTTAAGCCGTAGAGTGCACTGCTGCTTGTCGGCCCTTTGAGGACGGAGTTGTTTATGTTGCGTGGGTAGTTGCGCGCCCTCGTCATGAACGGTGTACTTCTAACGGCCTCGGACCGCAACCGCCATTGCTGATGTCCATTCTTGGTCGGCATCCAGACATCCGGCCACAAACGGAAGCTATAGCGGATCGGTTGAACCAGTACACCGACCTGCGTTGTTAAGCAGAGCAAGCGTAGGAGTATACGAGACTGGTATCGGTTGACGAGTGTCCTACTTATTGCTTCATTTGGCTCACAAAAGTGGAGTGTGGAAAAGGAGACTTGTGAAATGCTTATTACCGTTAGGGTGATTCCATGATGATGATACAAACTTTCAGGGATGAATCAGTAGGCATCAGCGAAAATGTACTCAAGTTCTGCCTTAGCCTCGCGCAGCGCTGTAACTAAGGACCGAAACTTCCGAACTTTGATCATGAAGCAGAGAATTCCAGGTGAATTATCTACAATACCCTTAGATAATTTCCCCTGTTGATGGCCTAGTAACGGCTCACGTAACTTGATGTCAAAGAGACAAAAATCCTAAGTCTACGGTACGATGATAATAAGTTCTAGTCACCTGCAGAAGTTGCACAAGCTGCTACATTTACAACACTTGTTCAAAGTGGCGTCCTCTAGCGTCCATGCAGGCATGGCACCGTCGCACAAAATTCTGTCGTACCCGTTATAGCATCCCCAGTGTCGTTTGGACTGTATCGCAGGCATAATAATTCTAGCCAGAAGATCCTCTTCAGTCCTGGCAGGCATCTCGGACACATAATTTTTACGTGTCCTCACAAAAGGATTCAAAAGGAGTGAGATCAGGTAAAGCACTGACTCCGAAACGGGACCTTCTCTACATATCCACTTTTCGGGGAATGTCTGATCCAGATGTTCACGAACCCTCGGTCCAAGGTGACGTGCGGCTCCGTCATGTTGGAATCACATCCATAGACGAACGAAAAGTTGGATATGTTTCCAAGAACGTGGGTAGTACGTCTCTGATAAACACCATGTACGCTGAGGCATTCAAACGTGGGGGAAGAAGAAACTGGCCTAGTACGTAACCAATGACTGCGTGCCGGCATGTTGACTAATAATCTGTGTCGATAGCACTCCACAATTGTAGCTTCGGGATTCTCATCGGTCCAAAAATGAATATTGTGACTATTTAGCATTCCTTCTCTGTTGAAATAGGCTTCATCCGTGAAAAGTATATACACAGGAAAGTAAGAATCGCCTACAAAAATGTTCAAATGTGTGTGAAATCTTATGGGACTTAACTACTAAGGTCATCAGTCCCTAAGCTTACACACTACTTAACCTGAATTATCCTAAGGACAAACACACACACCCATCCCCGAGGGAGGACTCGAACCTCCGCCGGGATCAGCCGCACAGTCCATGATTGCAGCGCCTGAGACCGCTCGGCTAATCCTGCGCGGCAACAGACTACAAGGCGCTGCATGAACCAATAGCTGAACACGAGACGATGTCCGAAGTAATCAGGATTTCAAGCACGTAATTTCTGTAGATGGTGGGGGTCTAGCTGCATCTTCAGTAATACTTCGCACACATTGCTCTGTATAACACTCATTTCACGAGATACCGATCGAGCGCTGATTGCAGCGCCTCATTCACTCGAGCAAGCACTGCATCATCTGAGTAGGGCGTCTGCATGCTTCGCCCTCCTCCTCGGTCGTTGCACTGTGGTAACAATTACCCCGTTTTAGTTAATCGTTGGAACAGGCTTGGAAACAAGGTGTGAGCCGGATGTCTTCAACGAGGATATTTTGTCCTTTACATCCTTCCCGCTTCTCTGTTCCTTCCATTTGCCTGTCCATACACGAAAATCATGTCTGCAAGTACAGTCACCTGCCTATCCTACCATCTTAGCAGCAATAGTACCGGTACATGTATTCCACTGTCAGAGCTATCGGAACGATTTTCGCTTATATCTTTCGACTCGGTCGTTTCCGGACGACGATCTCTCAAGTCAAACTGATACCTTTAACCTCTTCTTCATCACCCCTGAAAGTTTATAACGTCATCACGGACTGACTCCGTTCATAGTGGCTTAAGTGATTTATAGATCGTTTTCTGTTATAATAGGACATGGTAACTTTATGAAAGCTAAAATTTTAGTAAAATATTTGGCGCTAGAGGACTGCAAACAGGTTACATGCTGTTATTTGGTCAGGGTGTCCACCACCGCTACCTATATTTTCTTCAAAAACGGGTTTTAAAATCCAGATACACATGATCTTATGGCCAAAGTAGGGTCTATGGGAGTGCGAGTTATGCTCCGTGTACTTAAGACATACATATCCCATGTGTTCAACTTCCGCATTAAACATGATGATTGGAAAGGTCCTTCATAGACGTCGTCAGCTGGCGAATCCTCTGTTGGAGGGTAAGAATCCTGGCCCGACAAACCGCAAGGTACTCCACGCATTGTTCGTCTCTTTCTGTACTAGGTAATATTATTCTTTTGACTACTATTGGTCTATGCAATAGCGAGAAGTAGTTGCGGACGTGGTATAATGCGCCACCTGTTCAGATAATCGCTGTGAAGGATAGCGGAAGTTATGCCTTAGACGACATTGGAAAATTGGCAAAGATTTTTTTCTAAAGAAACGACTTGCTTTACTTCCTACACGTTACAGTTTGGGTATAGGTCCCGTTGGTAGACAAGACAACACATCTGGTCTCAGTTAAAGCAAACAGCCTCCTTTCACAATCGGTTGAGTGAGTGAAAAATATCTGCAACCTGTGTTATAAATCTGGCGTATTAATTAACATTGCAAATACAATCTAATAGTAGCATCAGATTTCTTGATTACGGTGTTTTAGTAGCTTGATGATGTTTTCACAAGTAAAATGAGCTAACGACTTGATCTTGAAAATACTTTCATTTATGTAGGATACATTTGTGAACTGCGCCTTTCTGTTTCACGAACAGGGTCGCAGATTTGTCGAGAAGCACCATCACAGCAATATCGCTTACTGTTTAGTGAAGATCAGAACTGATTGAGGCAATCGTGCAAAATAACGTGGAAAATCTGCAGATGTACATTTACGCATTACGGAAGATAATTACTCGTGACACAAACCGAGCGGTACATTTTTATCATGATGTGAGATGCTACCTCGAGTTAAAAATTGGCCACCATTTCCATATGAAAGCACTTCCGGGTCAATTTTTGTAAAAATTGTTCAAATGGTTCTAAGCACTATGGGACTTAACATCTGAGGTCATCAGACCCGTAGACTTAAAACAACTTAAACCTAACTAACCTAAGGACATCACACATCCATGCCCGAAGCAGGGTTCGAGCCTGCGACCGTAGCAGCAGCGCGGTTCCGGACTGAAAGGCCTAGAATCGCTTGTCCGCAGCGGCCGGCTCAATTTTTGTAGTATAGATCTCATTAGTAGGCAAGAAAACACATTTGCCTTTTCTTACCGACTAGCAGGTATACGTTTGCTGCTATTTAGTTTACTCAGTAATTCCTAACGATGATAAGTGGGATAAATCAGTGATTGACTGTGGGCTAGCAGCCGTCAGGTAAACGGAGAGTCCCAGCTTGTTTGCGAATGGCAACTAGCCACGTCACCCATTTACTGATCTTGTGAATCCCGATGCTAGTAGTCTGTGGATTTTAGTATGACAGAATGAAAAATTTATGGATGGCGATATGTTTAAGAATGATGTAATTTTTTTAATTCGCGGCGTAACTTAACACTGGATAGCAAAAAGTTATAAATTCACGACAGAGGTATTCCAACATATGTAACGGAATTTCGATTTACGCTATCCCTAAATGTGAAGCCAAACGTGACGAAGCAGTCTGGACGGAATACGTTATCGGCTGTAAGGTGATTTACTTCCAAATATAAAATGGGGTGAATGACTGGTTTGATAAGCTGTTTCAGTTGTCATTAGAGAATGAGCACAAATTGTATAAGATTGTATAAGATTTGGGGAGGAACTCGAAAGTGTCCTTATTTAAGAAACGGAATACTCGTAGCGGGTGAGGTGACTTAGCCGTTAAGACACTGTATTCCCACGCGTGAGCTCGGCGGTTTAAATCCCTTCATGACCATTCAGATTCCGGTTTCCCTTGGTTTTCCTAAATCGATTAAGGCAAAAGGCAAATGCCGGGATGATTCCTTCTAAAAGGACACGACCGATATTGTGCCCCATCCTTCCCCGATCATATCTGGTGTTTCGTCCCTAATGGCTTCGTCGTCGACGAGGCGTTACGTCTCCTCGAACAAATACTGGTGAAATACTGACGACAATTTATTTCACTTCCACAATTCTCAACGAATACTACCGAGCCATTCAACCACAAACTAAGGTATCTTAGTGGCTTCAGATATGGAGATGCTTACGCACAGAATTTTCGCCTGAATTTCACAATGCAATAAAAAGTACCACGATACCCGTATGTAATGCGGAATCGGCTGCTAGATTTCATAAGAGGCGGACCCACCAGCATAAAAAGAGGTGGGGATAAATGTGCTGTGCCGGCCGGAGTGGCTGAGCGGTTCTAGGCGCTATAGTCAGGGACCGCGCGACCGCTACGGTCGCAGATTCGAATCCTGCCTCGGGCATGGATGTGTGTGATGTCCTTAGGTTAGTTAGGTTTAAGTAGTTCTAAGTTCTAGGGGACTAATGACCACAGATGTTAAGTCCCATAGTGCTCAGAGCTATTTGAACCATAACTGTGCTGTCAGTAGAGAAGGAGTAACAGAAGAATCAGTCAGTCGGGAGGACTCAGTAACTTCGAAAGTGGACTAGTCGTTAGATGTCATTCTAAAGCTGCCTAACTCGACTGTTGGTGATTTGAGTCTGAAGTAAGGCGAAGAAATAACCACATGTAAGCCAAGTCCAGGGAGGCCACACATACTGACGGACAGGGACGTCCAGCATTGTGGAGCGTGGTTGTAAGAAACCGCATGAAAGCAGCGGAACGAATCACTTGTACCAACAGTCCTACTAGTACAATGACTGTGGGTAGGTAGTTAAAGGAATGTGGGACAATAGCAGAGAGGCTCCTCATAAGCCACACATATGTGTAGTCACTTCTAAGCGACGCACGAGGTGGCGCAAAGAGCGGCGCCTCTGGTCAGTGGATAACTAGAAACGAATGATTTGAAATGATGAATCACGCTATACCCTGTGACAATCCGATGGAAGGGTCTGCGTTTGCCAAATGCCTGTAAACGTTACCTACCGTCATGTGTAGCGCTAACAGTAAAGTACAGAGGAGGTGGTGTTACGATACAAGGGTGGTTTACGTGGTTAGGGTGTGGTTCCGTTGTTGGGCTTAAGAAACTGCTAAATACGGAAGAGTTGTAACACATTTTACGGCACTGTGTACTGCGTACAGTAGAGGAACAGTTCAGAGACAATAATTGTTTCTGTCAGCGGGACAATGCTCCCTGTCATAAGGCAACAGGTGAAGCAATCATTTGTGGGCAAAAACGTTCCTGACATGGACTCCCACGCCCGAAGTCCTGACCTGAACAGAATGGAACAACTTTGGGAAGAGTTAGAACGTTGATTTCTCTCTTGGCCCCAGCGCCCAAAAGATTGTCAGCAGCAGAGTTTAAGCTGTCACAAAGGTCACCTCGTACTAATGTCCACTAATGTGTGTGCGGGAACTTTTGATCAGATAGTGCATTCCGGATGCTGTCATAGTCTGATATACGAGGGCGAGTCAAATTAAAACCTTAAATATCTTTTTAAGTATTATTTATTGTGTAGAAGCGGTACAAAGCTGTATCACTTTTCAACATAATCTCCCCCACGCTCAATGCAAGTCCTCCAGCGCTTACAAAGTGCATAAATTCCTTTAGCAACAATTCTTTTAGTAAGTCCGTGCAACCACTCATGGCGTACCTCTTCAGCAGGACAGACCTTCTTTTCTCCCATTGCGTCTCCCCTGCTGACTCAGCATAACCTTCCCTGCTGATGGTTCTGTTCCAAACTTCTTTGGTTTTGGTGATGAGGAATGGCACCATTCCATGCTCGCTCTCTTCGTTTCCGGTTGATGAAAGTGAACTTAGGTTTCGTCCCCAGTAACGATTCTTGCAAGGAAGCCAGCACCTCGTTCAAGGGACCGAAGAAGTTCTTCACAAGCATCAACACGTCTTTCTCTCATTTCAGGAGTCAGCTGCCGTGGCACCCATCTTGCAGATACTTTGTGAAACTGTAGCAGAATGTGGTGTGCAGACCCATGACTAATCTGTAGCCGGCCGCGGTGGCAGAGCGGTTCTAGGCGCTACAGTCCGGAACCGCGCAACTGCTACGGTCGCAGGTTCGAATCCTGCCTCGCACATAGATGTGTGTGATGTCCTTAGGTTAGTTAGGTTTAAGTAGTTCTAAGTTCTAGGGGACTAATGACATCAGATGTTGAGTGCCATAGTGCTCAGAGCCATTTGAACTAATCTGTAAACATGCTGCAATGTCATTTAGTGTCACTCCTCGGTTTTCCTTCACTATGGCTTCAACTGCTGCAATGTTCTGTGGAGTCACAACTCGTTGTGCCTTAGCTGGACGGGGAGCGTCTTCCACTGAAGTCACACCATTTGCGAACTTCCTACTCCATCCATAGACTTGCTGCTGTGACAAACATGCATCGCTGTACTGAACCTTCATTCGTCGATGAATTTCAATAGATTTCACACCTTCGCTACGCAAAAACCGAATAACAGAACGCTGTACTTCCCTGGTGCAAGTCGCATATGGGGCGGCCATCTTCATACTGATACTGCGACGGTATGTGTGCATCTGCACTATGCTGCCACCTACAGGCCATTCTGCACACTGTTTGTAGCACACTCACGAACTTAAGGATAGTAGCGTGAAATTTCGATTTGTTATTACAAATTTATGGTTTTCATTTAACTCACCTTCGTATAATACAAATAACTGACAGTGTATGATTACACGTGTAAAATAAAAGTGTGATTGACTCTTCCCTGTGTTGGCACGCTAACATAATTCTCCCCAATATCCCTTAATGAAATGTGATTTCAGGCTCTATGATTCCCCAGTTCGTCGCTCATCCTATTTAACGTATCGTTAGTAGCAACACGAGGCACTAGTTAAGTCTGAGGCTGGATAGGAGCAGGTATTAGTCGTTGTTCGGCAGGCGTACAGAACACAGCTGAATCTCGATTAATGGTGGTTGGAGAATGGTTTTACTCTCGCTCGAAACTTCTAGTTTCAGATGCATCGCAGTAAGAATCTTACATCAAAGCCAGCTCGTCAGCTCGTATGCTTCGTTAAGAGACAAAATGATGTGAATTAGGAAACAATAGTTTCTCTGTTTCCTATACTGAAACGCGACAGAGCATTCAGCAGCGCCGGCGCACAATGGTGTAATTATGGGAAGATTCACGTGTAAGATACTGTCTGCTTAAAAAGTGTAGGAGAAGGCCTGGAGTGCTGGTGTGCCCGCGGCGCGCTGACTGGACAACGGCTGCGAGGCGGAAGCGACGGTCGCTAAACCTAAACCTACGGCTCACGTCCCGTCCCGCCGCGCCGCCGGCTTAATAAGGCGGTGACGGGCCCGCCCAGACGTGCGCCGTGGCGTCACACACCGGCTGCACCGCTGCAACTAACCGGCCGCAAGGACACCGCTCTCCACACAACGAGTTTCGTAGCGAACGGTCACGTTCTTTGCAACTCTGTCGAGAGTTACTGCATTTCTTGTACAACATACGGAATACGACGATCCTTTCTAAGGAGACCATCTGACGTACAGTTGCTATAAGTAGAGGACATTCGAATTTAACTAGAAAATCAAAGAGAAAAAAAGGCACATTTACAAGGTATGAAGCTTCGGGATTAACGTCGTGTCTACGATGAAGTCATCGAATGCGGAAGACAACCTCGGATTGGGGTTCAAATGGCTCTGAGCACTGTGGGACTCAACTGCTGTGGTCATCAGTCCCCTAGAACTTAGAACTGCTTAAACCTAACTAACCTAAGGACATCACACACATCCATGCCCGAGGCAGGATTCGAGCCTGCCACCGTAGCAGTCGCACGGTTCCGGACTGCGCGCCTAGAACCGCGAGACCACCGCGGCCGGCTCGGATTGGGGAATGAAATTGTTTGTGCCTTTCAAAAGAACCATCACCGCATTCGCCTTAAGCGATTTAGAGAAATCGCGAAAATTCTGATTCTCGATGGCCGAGTAGGGATCTGAATCGCTGTCTTGCCGGGTCATCACCTCGCTCGGAATAAATCAAATGCACAGAGCATCTCATAAATGTGCTGAAACATTCTGGTGCAGTCTAAAATCTACTACAAGCAAATGACATCCTATGAACATATAACAAGGAACCTGTAATTTTCCCGTTAAGTGTCAGTGAAGACTGCTATTTCTACAACGGCCTAATATTTTAGTACGCGACGGATTAAAAAGATTGCCGCGAGGGTTTAGCCGAGCGGTCTAGGTCGCTGCACTCATTGACTATGCGGCTGATCCCGTCGGAGGTTCGAGTCCCCCCTCGGACATGGGTGTGTGTGTTTGTCCGTAGGATAATTTAGGTTAAGTAGTGTGTAAGCTTAGGGACTGATGACCTTAGCAGTTAAGTCCCATTAACCGATTAAAAAGATTGCCGCGCAGGATTAGCCGAGCGGTCTCAGGCGCTGCAGTCATGGATTGTGCGACTGGTCCCGGCGGAGGTTCGAGTCCTCCCTCGGGCATGGGTGTGTGTGTTTGTCCGTAGGATAATTTAGGTTAAGTAGTGTGTAAGCTTAGGGACTGATGACCTTAGCAGTTAAGTCCCATTAACCGATTAAAAAGATTGCCGCGCAGGATTAGCTGAGCGGTCTCAGGCGCTGCAGTCATGGATTGTGCGACTGGTCCCGGCGGAGGTTCGAGTCCTCCCTCGGGCATGGGTGTGTGTGTTTGCCCTTAGGATAATTTAGGTTAAGTAGTGTGTAAGCTTAGGGACTGATGACCTTAGCAGTTAAGTCCCATAAGATTTCACATACTTTTTTTTTATTAAAAAGATACAGCCTTTGTTATGCAGGGTGTCACTCCTAAGAATCGTCAGGGGCAGTTTCTCTGGTGTTTCGACAGATATTTGCAACTTCGTTTTTACAACGTGTAGCTGCAGTCAGCCCATAAAAATACTGTGCACTGCGTCATTCATCTGGCTCCCAGCGTAGATGGAAAGCATGGGTTTGTTATCCGTTACAAACAAAATGATTTTTAAAGTGTAATCTTACGTGCCCATTCGAAAGAGCGGTCCCAGTTTATATTAGTGCGATATTCGTTTTATCGGTGTGCATCAACAGAGATAGTAAAACAAGAAGAATAACCAGTAGCCTGTCAGCGAAAGCACCACTTCGGTCTACGCTGACAGCTGCCGCCATGCAGAAGTGCTGCTAAATCGCTGATGGCCAGCTGATTATTCTTCGTGTTTTACTGCTCATGTTAATACATATCGATAAAACGAATACTGCACTAGTGCAATTTGATATCGCTCTATAGAATGGGTATGTAAAACTCCGATTTAAATATCAGTTTGCTTGTAATAGGAAACAAACCGACGCTTTTCGTCGACTCTGAGTGTCGTATGAAAGATGTGATGATCAGGGTTTGTTTGAGCTGACTCCAGCTACACGTTGAAAAAAATGATATTGCAAATATCTGCCGAAACACCATACAGAATTCCCCTGACGACCCATAGGTGAGACACCCAGTATACAAACAGAACAATTTGCTGCTTCTATCACGTTTAACAGCAATCTAGCAAGTTGTATTGCTTATAAAATCCTTAATACTTTTGTAGACCTCACCCTGTTACGTATAAAATGAATACATTTGAGTTAAAAATACGCAGATGTAAGTGTTCAAAATTCCAGTCTTCAGCTTGAACAAACACGGCATTGCACCACGGTAAGACCTTTTTCAAAGAGCTGGTGAAGTGCTTAAAGCACAAGGCTCGTATTCAGTATGGGGCGTCGGGAAGGGAGGCAGGGTTGGGGGACAGGGTTCAAAGTCCCATCTAGTCTTTTGTGGTTTTCGTAAACCCCTTAGACGAATCCTGCGATGGCACCTTTGATAAGGTCACGGCCGATTTCTGTCGCATTCTCACACAATCTAAGTGTGTGCTCCACCTCTAATGACCTTGCCGTCGACGGGATGTTAAATCATGATATTTCTTCCTTCCTTCTTCTTATCCAGCTATCGCCCGACATGTGCCCAGAAACACATGTACATTTCGTTTAGAGCTGTGAAGGGCGGAACACGAGGTAGGATGTACAGTATGAGCTATTTTAGCATAAAGATCAGTCCAACTGCTGAGAAACTAAATACACAATACCTGTACGTCAATACTGATTATTATGACACTCACTATTAATTTTCTGAATGTCGTCACTGTATCTCGAAACCTTAACTATTTAAAGTTTCGAGAGTATAGCTGGAATCCTAAGGGTGAGAGTTCTTTGCCTAACACAAGCTAAGTAATCCAAATTACTCAACGATTTTCACAATTGCCATTCGTCTTTCATGCTCATGTTTGGAAACAAGTTGAGCACTTCATTGGTATGGAATTATTATTTATTTATAAATGCCAGTTAGCATTCAGCTAGCACATAATATAAAGAGTGCAGAAAAGTTTCATCCTTGCCATTTCTTTATTGATTTATCCAGTGACAGCCTTAAAATCTATCCTTGATTAAAGGCTCCACTAATAACTATTATAAGACAGACATGAGTCCTACCGAAATTAATTTGCAAGTTGAACTATTACTTTTTTGTTTAAAATCAAGTTTTGAATCTATTGTAGTGAATTTTTGTTAAATATTGACGGTTTTACCGTAGGAAACGGACGACGTTGAAAAATGAACACGAGATTTGGTCAACGTCGTATTTATTTCAGTTGTCTGAGGTGTAAAAAAAAATATGCTTTTTAACGACGAAAAATGTCTTCATGTAGGATGATTAGAAACCAAATCAAAAGTCTGTGTAATGCAGAATGAAGGTCTGTCGGCTTAGGTCCGTATTACATTGACAAAGTTCTTTGAAAAATCTTTTGCAAAAACTAGGACCACGCTCCAACTTTTATAAAAGATATCATAAAAGTACCCCAGTATACTGTCAAAGATTCTATAAAACGTATTTTACAAATGATATTTCACAAAGTTCTCTTACAGTGTCATACGAGCCTTAGTCTAATGCACGCCTTACACGGCTGTTGATTTCTTAGATTGCCACACGAAAGAAAAAGTTTACAGCTGTTGTGGAACAGTGGGATTTATATCTTATTTAAATCGATCGCAGTCGAGTATGGCACTGTTTTAGAATGCACAAAAGTAAAGGCATTTACACGTACACGCGTGCGAACAGTTCATGAAACTCCCATCATTGAATAAGTGAGTTTTTAAATACTTATTAACATTGTGTTCTTTGTTGTAATTTAGTATTCAACCACTAATGTTTGCAATGTAATCCTCATCAGCGCTACTCGGGAGCCGAGCTACCTCCGATCTTTATGATGGATGATATCTGAATCATGTTCTTTGTAAGCTCTCGTCTTGGCACTTCTCCGTACAGTGTAAAATCGTAAACCACTGCGATAATTCCACGTATTGTGCCAAGTACAATATGAAAGCGCCCATAAGACAGCTTGTTTATTAAAGCCATCAAGTTTATAGGTAACACAATTAGCTCCATTGGTATCTGTAACCAAAACACACTCGACAAGCATGCGACAACTACTTATAAATGAATATTATTATCTATGTGACATTGTGGCAATGAAAACACGGGGAAATTTATCGCCTTAAAATCCTAAGTGCGACGAAATATACATCATTACGCTTAGTTCTGATATGCCGAGTTCATCCGTTTTCCCCAAAATGCAGTATAAAGCGGCCACATAGCCAAACGAAGAAACTCTGTTGTGAGTACCGGTGCGCGTATTGAAGATACTGTGTTCGCTACCAGTGAATAAGTACACAAAGCCGTCGAGAATCAGACTGTGTTCCTGCCCCATTTTCGGCTCTACTAGCATTGAGATCCAGTCCCTTACTGAACTCAGTCCAAGCACGCCGCCTCTCAACCTCTCCAATCGTAACTGTGACAACGTGAGGTTTCGAGAAGCTTACTTTTGCTGACTATATGCAGCATCATTCGCGTTAATGGAGGTCGCTTTTGCGAGTCAGCAAGTCAGATGGGAAGCCAGTGCCGAACCAGAAAGAGGGCTTTCTGCAGCCACCTGCTTCTCTAACAACCTGCAGCACATCGTCAGCTTACATGAGATACTAAACAAATGTCAGCCGAGAAGGTTCCTCACATATGTTCTTCACATTTTAAATGCGAGTCCTGTGTGCCGGCTAAGTATTTCGCTTCCCTAGACTAGAGTAAATTTACCCCTTTCAGTGGAGAGAGGCAATGTGGCAATAATAATATTCAACAACCGACACAGCCTGAGACTACTTAAGTGCATCCCATGAAGCTTTACGCCAAGCCACGCAACTTGAAGACTGTCTTTCAGAAGTTCCATTGAGATGGCAAAGGTAGTATTTGTTGACTTCCGAAATGCATTTCACTTAATATCACACCAACACCAACGTTTACTAACAAAAATTCAATCATATGGAGTATCAAACGAAATTTGGGCCTGGATTGAGGATCTGTTACGGGGGAAGATGCAAAATGTTATCTTGGATGGAGAGTCATCGACAATGGCTCTGGCTCTAAGCACTATGGAACTTAACTTCTGAGATCATCAGTTCCTTAGACTTGGAACTACTTAAGCCTAACTAACCTAAGGACAGCACACACATCCATGCCCGAGGCAGGATTCGAACATGCGACCATAGGAGCACCGCGGTTCCGGACTGAAGCACCTAGAACCGCTCGGCCACAGCGGCCGGCAGTCATCGAAAGAGGTAGATGTGACTTCTGGCACGTCCCAGGGAGTATGAGTCATAATTGGAATTAGTCAACTCACACAAGTACCTGAATGTATCAGTTTTACGGATATGAAACGGAACGATTACATAGGTCTAATCGTAGGTAAAGCAAATGGATAGACTTAAGTGTATTGGTAGCTCTGTGTCCGCCAGAAGATACAGAACACAGAAATGCACAGAGAGGGCGCCACATGGCAAGGCCAGTCCCTAAAGAGGCGCAACACAGTTATGGTCGGACGCTATAAAGGAAGCACATAACCATCACTCAAATAGTTCTCAGGTAAACATCGATCCGTCAAACGCCGACACAGGCGGACGCACAGTTTCATTCAGGAGAGTGCATCAGTTCTTAATTCGACAGTATCAAGACTTATCATCAACCATGCCCTCCGCCCCCCCCCCCCCCCCCCCCCCCGTCCGTCAGAAGAGCCAAACTGCACAGTTAATCATCACTCAATTCATTCAAGACTCCCTTTCCTCTTTCTTGACACCACTTCCCTACCAACACGCTAAATTCCTCCTTACCTTCTGTCTTCCTACGTTGTGACATCTCACTATCCACCCCCAACACCTGCCTTCCTCTCCATAGAATCCTACCTAACCTATATGTGCTTTTTCTTAGAAGAATTTCACCTATCTGAAACGTGCTTTTAAAATGTGTATATTTTTGTCTTTTAGCTCTTAGTCTTTTGATTTTAATTTAAAAAGAAGACAACAGTCTTAATGCCTTTTTATGTAGACCCCATCAAAATTCATCCTGTTTATTGTCACTGAACCATAGGTAACTTTTCAGCTTTAATATCATTTTTTGTTTCTTTGTTATATTTTTAAAAGCTCTTGGTTGAGGAGTGGAATGTTTTACAGTTGACAGCCCACCCTCCGCCGCCGGCCAGAATGGCCGAGCGGTTCTAGGCGCTACAGTCTGGAACCGCGCGACCGCTACGGTCGCATGTTCGAGTCCTGCCACGGGCATGGATATGTGTGATGGTCTTAGGTTAGTTAGGTTTAAGTAGTTCTAATTTCTAGGGGACTTATGACCACAGAAGTTAAGTCCCATAGTGCTCAGAGCCATTTGAACCATTTGAACCACCCTCCACCAATATGGAGCCAGGGAAATGAAATAGCACTAAAGAAAAAAAATGGGTTCAGGACTAGACCAGTTCTCGAAGTAAGATGAGTGCAAGTGGCCTTTTAACAACATTGGCACACATCATCTTCACACTCATGATACATAATGTACATTTTCTGTCAATAAGTTATTACAATGCCAGGTTATTGTTGGACGCCAAGAATATTTAGTGTACATAACATGTAGGATACTTGGAAAACGGTGTCAGTTTACGAAACACTCTTGCGAGTCATCCTAGAATACTGCTGAAGTGTGTGGGATCAGCGCCAGCCGGGTCTAACAGGAGAGCAAAAATGGTTAGAGGTTTGTTTGACCAACGGGAGAGTGTCACAGAAATGCTGAAGAACCTCAACTGGCAGTCGCTTGAAGGTAGACACCAACTATCCCGCTAAATCCTACTTACACTGTTCAAAAAAATGTGTTAAGTTATAAATATAGGAATATAATACAGCGTCCTGCATATCGCTATCGTAGGGACCGCAAAGACAAGACCAGACTAATTTCCCGACGCACAGAGGCATTTAAACACCCATTCTTCCCGGCCGCATCACCTCCATGCCCAAATGGTACGATAAAAAATCCTAATACGCGGTACGAAAAGAACCCTCTGCCAACCATTTCACAGTGGTTTTCGAAGTATGGACATAGACGTAAATGTACCTAGACGAAAACCTCATGGTTGTTGAGACAGGGGAGCAGGCATGATGGAGGTCTTCTTCCCAGCAAGTCATCTCTCTAACATTTGTATCAAAACTGCTATTTCAAACATCGTCTGGCAACTGGGATGCATGCAGATATCAATCATTTAACAATAATAAAAGATACAACTCACTGCGGACCGACTCTAAAAGTTGCAACTTTCGCACTGGCTAAAGCACAATGATGCCAGTAGTTGATATAATTAACAGATATTTTTTCTGAAATAATTGTTAAGGGAAATTTAACATCTCACTAAAGCAACTACATCAGTTTTCTCAAACAAAGAAATTTCTCTAATAAAGTCATATAACTTGAATCCGCAAACTTCTTGATACGTCATTAGTGTGTAACGGGCTAGGATTTCCACTGTACATCTGTAATGCAAAACCCCCACACAAACAGAGGTTCGTTTCTTGTCTGTTAACGAGCATGATAGTCTTGTTTAGCGATCGCGTCGGCAGCTCTGGTTTCTGATGGCGCAACAGCTGCTCCAGATCTGGCGTTGCGTAAAACTTGCAGCCAAGAGACTTTCAGTTTAGTTGTCTATGTATCCACAGTCAGCTGTTATAAACGTTATCAACGCTAGTTAAATGTCGTGAATAATTTGATGTGAACATCCGTGAACAGGTTACTGCAGCCCTGTTAATACACAGGGGTCCATCTGCTGTAATCTTGTCGAGTTACATGTCCGATCAATTGCCACTTCAGTCTTGCAATTCTCTCTAGGACGCATGTTACCTTTGTTCTCTTTCTAAGGTCCTCTGATCGAATCCTATCGCTGATGGTGACTCCTAGCATTTGTCGATCCATCACTCGTTGTATGCGCTGTAGTTTACGAGCACTTGCCTTAGAGTCACAGTTTCCAGTCCGTAAGTTGTAACTGGTAGTATGCACATATTACAGACCTTAGCCTTCACGTTATTTGGGACATCGTTGTTGGTCAGGATGGATCTTAGTTTCTGGAATGCTGCTCAGTTCGATTCCACTCTGCGAGGGATTCATGCATTTTGATTGTTTTTCCCTAGCTTAATTTTCTGGCCAAGGTAAATGTGTTTATTGCAGTTCATTTCCAAGCCAATCTTTGCAGAGGCAAATTTTAGTTCTTGGACCGTATTCTTTAGTTCTTTCAAATCTTCATTTATGAGCACAATATCGTTGCCAAAGCGCAAATGGTTCAGATATAACACTTTGATTTTTATTCATCTGTTCTCCATGTCTACTGATTTTAATAGTTCTTCCAGTGCAAGAGTGAACAGTTTCGGATAAATGGTGTCACCTTCGTGATCTCCTTTGCCGACTGTGACAAGGGCCAAATGAATCCTGATGTTATACTCAGTTGTTTTCTCACGAAGAAAGCGAACAGTCTGGATGTGATGCACAGTCGAAAATCCCCTCCGAAATCCCGCTCGTTCAACAGGTTGACAGAAATCTGTTTCTCTTGTGAGACTGTTTGTTACTATTTTAGTAACGAGTTTGTAAATATGTGATAACAAATTAACAGAATGATAGTTCTCCTAGTTTCCCTTATGACACTTTCTGAAGAGTAGTACCACGTCAGCATTTCTACATTTTTCTGGTATTCGTCGAGAGGTTATGCATTTGTTGGTTGGTACTTCCATCTAGTTCCGGCATTTCATTTGTTGTCCTGTCCTCCTCAAGAGCTTTTTCGTTTTCTAGGTGTTTAAGTGCATTTACAACTTCAGCAGTGATTACTTCGCGTGCTCCCTCCTGTGCGTCATTCAGAGCCACTTTTTCTTCCTCGTCGGCCTGTCAATGTTCGTAGTATACAGCTCTTGGTACAAGTTTCCAACAACTTCAGGAATATTATGTCTATTTGTATCTCTCTCTCCTTCCTTGTTCTCGAATCTCATAATTTTAGATCTTCCCGCAGACACGTGGAAAGCACAATTAGAGAGATTCCAACACACACGGAGGCTTATCAGTAACTGTTCTTCCCACGTACTATTCGTACCTGGAACAGAAAAAGTGGGGAGTGACAGTGCTACTCTAAGTACCCATACCGCCACACACCATTAGGTGACTTGTGGAGTGTAGCTGTAGATATAGATACGGATTCGTTTCCAGTCAGGTGTGAAGCATTAATCTGAGCGTCGATCCCTGGCGAATGTCTGTGTGTTCTCTAATGGTAGTGGAGAACTCCTGAGGAGGCGGTCTTTGTCCGCAGCAGTCGGCGTGGGCACACGAGCCACGAGGTCAGCGCAGGTAGGCGGCGCCAAGGATACGCAAGCCAGCCCGCTGCCCACACAGACCAGCCACTCGTGTTACTGCGCTTTCCCAAGCTGACATTTCTGAGCTGTCTTGTTACAATATGTGACTGTTCCACAGTGACTCATTTCGCACTTTGCGACATAATACAAATTCACAAGTAACTGAAGGAAACACACTAAAATTTAGACGACTTCCAAAATCCACTACGGGAACGGACAGTAGTATTAAACTTTAACGAAGAGAGTAGCAGAATCCAACCAGTACAAGGTAGAGATGAAGATGTTATGACTGTTTTGAAATTAAAAGACGATGAGTGTTCTGTACCAATGGACACTCGCGACTTTTTGCCGTGTGTTACAAACGACCGGTGTTCAGATCACCTACGCATGGCAAAAGCAATTCCTACAGATATTTTCTTTCCGCAGCACTCATTATCTGTGATCGAAAAGAACTAAATATATTTCAAGTATTAAAAGCTTATTGAATGTAAATAGAGATAACGACGATCATTCATATACGAAATATTTGTTTGTTTCTATAAATCAGATTTCAAACCTTTTCAAGCTCATCTTCGGATGGGGCATGAAGCAGTTACATACTTATTTTTGTAGTGTGATGTTACGTTTTGACACTACGATAGTACAAATGGCAATATATCGAGATGAGTGTTATATTTAAATGAGTACTACCTTCTTCTCACATATTCAGTACCCAACATCACGCTACAAAAGTAAATACACTCAGTCGCAGAAGTATTCGGACAGTGGGACGTTTCACAATGAGTACTCGAGAAACCTTGACTATGAAACCCAAACATATTTATTAGCAATATATATGCGTAACAACATTACTTACAAAAGAATTATTGTATTATTTCCTTTCCAAAACATAAATAACAGAAAAATTAACAACAAAAATCAAACATCCTGCACACCCTGCTGCTACAAAAGTATTCGGACACTGTCCAATAAATGTTCATAAGTTGTACGACGAAAATGTCAATACGTTGTGGGTCCACCTTTCATTTTCAATACCTCCTCCAATTACTAGGCATACTTTCCACGAGTTTTTTCGTGAAATCTGGGCCTATATTTGCCCATTCTTGGCGCAGTTTCTCTTTCAAGGTCTCCTTCGTATAGATGCTGTCCGCGCGGAGTGTCCGTTTCAACTTATGCCACAAACGTTCGATTGGGTTAAGGTCTGGTGATTGGGGAGGGGGATGCAATACTTTCGGGCAATTGAAGAGCAACCACATTTGTACAATATGCGCGGTATGCTTGGGATCATTATCCTGATAAAAATGAAAGATGTCCTCAATATCTAGATGCCGTGCACTCTGCTTCAAATGTCCTCGCAGTATACTCAAATACGCTTCCTTGTTCATCGTATCATCAATAAACACTAAATCACCCACACCATCGCCGGACATGCATCTCCACACCATGATGCTCCCACCTCCAAACGTTACTGTTGGTTTGAGGTTCCTGGGATCCAGCTCTTCATTGGCCTTTCGCCACACGTTTGCCTTTCCGTCGCTTTTCCATAATGTAAATTTACATTCGTCGCAAAATATCACCCGATTCCTCCAAGCCTGATCGTATTCGGCGTATTCCCTCGCAAACTGCATACATTTCTTCTGGTTTACTGCATTTATGAATGGCTTTCGCTGTACCACTCGACCATGGTAGTACGATCGTCGTAGTACTCTCCGCACGGTTTCGGGATGAACTTTTATACCAAGGTCTCCCTCCACCTCACTTGCAATTCGTGTGGCAGATATTTTCGGATTCTGTTGTACCTTTCGCACAATCACACGTTCATCTCTCTGTGAAAATGTCCGTGACCGTTCTGTACTGTAACGGAATTCCAATCGGTCTTCTTTTTCGAACCGTTTGATAATATCGTGAACTGTACTTTTCTTCATGTTCACTATTGCGGCAATTTCCCTGCAGGTTTTCCCCTTCGCGTGATGATAAACGACAAATTGCCTTTGCTCGAACGTAGAACACTTCCCTCTGCGTCCCATCGTCGATCCGCACAGGCTCGCGATACGTGTTTACTAATCATCGCTATCGTCTCCCGGAAATGTCGGGCACACTGCAGTCGCTTCACCTTCTGTGCGTCTCGGAATGAACTATTCTCTCACGTTGTCCGCCTTTGTCCGAATACTTTTGTTGCACCTTCCCATGCCGTTTTCAGGAAATACTACGTAAGAGAGATATGTCCAAGAACAATTTTTCGTATTTGACGCGTGTTCCACGTTGCGACATCGTACCCAGAGTCCCAAACACATTACAAAGTGCAATTTCTGTATTTGTTCGTGCAACAAACTGCAAAATTATGCGCCGTTACTCGCTGTCCGAATACGTTTGCTACTGAGTGTACGTTGCTTTAGCAGCCCACATTTGAAGATGAGCCTGGAAAGGTTCGGATGCTAGTTTATGAAAATAAGCAAATATTTCATAAGTGACTGCTCATAGTTTTCCGTTTATGTGATGAGTTAATATACGGTTACTTCTACAATAACCTTAATGAATAAAATGAATTAAAAACTTGTTATGGGACTTGGGACACCTATTGTTTGTTTTTCAGAAAATTAAACTATGTTCTAAGAATTAGTCTAACGATTTTTGATTACACTAAACATTTCAAAGCGATTTAATGATTTACTAGCTGACTCTGGTTCTAATATTTTGTTTCTTACTATTTGTTTGGATTTAATAAAAAGCCACGGATAGTTCGTTAGAGGTATAAAATGAGAACAGGGCATTCGAATCCATATTTTATCATGACCTTTCCTAAAATACAATCGAGCGATTATAAAACTTTCTCTTACTGTATCTATGAACCGAACAATAGCAATACTCGAGAAGTTGCAAAATTGTTCTTCTTTCCAATGATATTTTTCGTGGCTTACGCATACTTAGTAGTCTCTTTTTTGACAGCTATTCAGATGGTTAAAACTAAGAACTATGTAGTCCAAATTAAGGACAAATTAATTAATTGCTATGTGTTTCAACGTATGTAAAGAAAAACATTCTTTTTTTCCAAGCACTTTATCGCATTTACTTTAAACACATCTTTCAAAAACCCGCTTCCAGATTCTTTCTGCACACGAGTATATCAAATTTCTGCGTTACATGGAATGGGCGCTTCAATTGTTTATAGTCCTCTCTCATATCAATACTGGCGACAGTTCACATCTTTTTACTGCACCACACATGTCTTCCTGCTTCAGTGGCGCTTTCGTCGACTAACATAACACTTTTTTCCATATCGCTGAGCTCTTCCCTACTCCTTTGAACTGCGAAAACTTTGGTTCTCCCTATGCTGCTCCTAGCGTAACAGCATAGGTCTACTCTTAACATGTTCATTGTCAAACATAACGGCGTTTGTACAGCGCTGGACAAAATTCTGCTGCGCCATGAAGTAATAAGAGGAAGAGCATAAAACTAAAGCCATATGTGACAAGTAAAAAGATTTAAGATTTTTCTCGATACAACCAAATCATTACTACCAACCATTATTCTGAAATACTATCTGTACGTCACGAAACTGAGCGAAAATGATATTTCATGCTGGCGGGGTCATTATCTGCAGGCAACTTCGTCAATGTACATGGTTCTTTGGTACTGAGCCCTGGAGGACAATGACGGGAGACAATTTTAACTTTATTTATGGCAGACCATTGTAGGGAGGAGGGGTATCCATAAGTGCTTTTCTCAGATGTCGTTTAATTTATTCCGAGTAACCATGTCAGTTTCTCCATACAGCTGTATCGCAGAATATATTTTAAACTATAATTCGTGCGCAATCAGTTTCAAGGATCTATAATCTCATAATTTCTCGACTTTTGAAGCGTGTTTGGTACTTAATGATGAGTTAATATAGTCTTCATATCTATTGCACATGAATTAAACATCAAAACAAATTGTGTGATACTGCTGTATGGAGCAACTGACATTGTTACTGGAATAAAATAGAAAAAATGTTAACTTGTCTATAGGTTGTAGACAGCTGACCCTACTCGGTTTAAAGACACATTAAGTTCCCACTCCAGTGTTTAATCCTAGGAGTAGGTTTTCCATTCAGTATTGACAAGCCTAATGCACAATTTTCTTCAATTCTCCCAGAATTTTTAGCGTTTTCATCTGGTACACATTATGCGCTCTAATTCTACGCAAAATTGATTCATGGCGTTCAGATCGGATCTTTGACTAGGAAAGAAAATTGTTTAGGCCTACGATGTAACGGTCCTCAGATTGTGGACAAAATCATTAACCTGCGGATACAAAAAAGATTAAATTCTAGGCTATTGCAACAATGTGGAAAGCCTGTTATTATCGATACTGTTTTCGTAAATTGATCCCATTCCAAGGAAAATATTCGCAAATCCTCGGACTACCTCCATCTAATTTCATTATGGTTAAAAAACATTCCAATAAATGTCATTCACGAGGCTCATCCACTCTCTACTGAATGCTACATCACCTACAATGATGACGATCAACGTAAAAGTTTTCTGGGTTTGGTACCGCGTCATAATGTAAAAACTACTGCTGCTGGAGAAAAACCAAGGTTTCGGCCACGATTGCAGCGGCCATTAGACCCAGAACAAGGCCGCTGCAATCGTGGTCGAAGCGTCGGTTTTTCTGCAGCAGCAGTGGTTTTTACATTATGACGCGGTACCAAACCCAGAAAACTTTTATGTCGACTGACTCTGGTCGCGGAAGCCTACACAATTATAAGTGATGACGATGTTTGCAACACTAGAGCATCGCTCACTAATCCTATGGGAAAGATGTCAAAGGAGTCTGGGGATTCGTTCATATAGGACACTTAAGATTTCGGCGATCCACGTTAGTTAATTTATTACGCGCACTACAGCGATGGTTAGTTTAGTGCTTCTATAACGTTACCAATTCAAAGAGATATTTCTAACATTAAATCTGACCAGTGGTAGCTTCAATGAAATCTCTCTTACGGATTGTCGGATCGAAGATCCCGTACAGTCATGCATTGTACAATCTCACTTAGTACTCTTCGTTGATTCATTCTGACGTAAAACACGTCTGAAATTTGACAAGTTATACCTCCATTTACATACTCTCGTATGCTCTCATGTACTGTTATGTCGATGAAGTAACGAAGGAAGAAAAGACAGTTTCGAAAATGGAATAAAACTGCTAGAGGACCAGATAGCCACGCTAAGTTCACAGACGACATAAACCTTCTCACCTGAAGTTGGGAAGGCTTAGAAGACCCGTCGAAGGTGTTAACAGCATGATTAGCACAGAATGTGGTTTAAGGACAGACACAGAAAAGACGAACGTGATGAAGATCAGTAAAATGAATAACGAACTGCTTAATATGAAAGTTAGGAACGTCATAATTGTTGGAGGAAAGAAAGAATTATCTTGTCTAGGAAACGAGGATGGCTGAAACAGTGAAGATACCAAAAGTAGTTTAACACATGCGAAGAACGTTTACTTGAGCAAAATAACTCAACTCGTATAGGATATTGTGACTTCGTAGGTTTTTCCGGCATAGTAAATCTTGATTGTCTCCTCGGGTTTGATACCGGATCCTAAAATCAACTTAATTCAATACTTTGGTGATTCATCTATCCGCAATCTTCAGGAGAACGCTGCTGAGTCCCGTTGAAAACTGATGCCAAGGCTGCAAAATATCGTCTTACAATAGGCCTGCATACCGTACAAGGTGCATCCATCGCCCATCACAATTGCTGCCCCCCAAGACCGGGTAGGTGGTGCCGTCCTTACCAGGCCACAGATCTATGCTCCTCTACATGCACTTCCGGGGATGGTCCAAACTCCACAGCCTGACAAATCTGCTTCTCAAATTATTTACTTTCTTTAGAAACAGTCATAAAATGTGCCAGTTCTTGGATTACACTGTCCGCGTCGGAAATGGCGTATGCTCTGCGTTAGAGTGTCCTACGGACGCCACTGCGTTGGTACAGCGGATGGCAAACCCTAGCATGCAGCTACCGATTGATATGCGTCGAATATAAATGCACACTATGTCCTACAGTACAATCATGTTTTCTGTAAACCATGACGTCGTAAAACGGAAGCACCAGGTCAATTTCAACCTTCATGGTAAATTTAATGATGGGATGAAGACAGGTGAAGTAGTCCAAAAATCTGTAGAGAGCATCACGTCCAGAAGACCAGACAAAAAAAGGTATCATCTACGTACCTCCAGAAGCACGTTGGTTGCAATGCTTAAGTCCTCAGTGCCGTATTCTTGATGTCCTCCGTAAATAAATTGGCGACTATCGGCGATAAAGGACTATCCATAGTTACTATATCAATCTATTTAAAATGTTGCCATTAAATGAAAATTATGTAGATGTCAGCACATGACAACAAAGCTTCACCAACTCATCATCCAGCTTTTCAGTAATCATACTCAGGGCCTCTTCCAGAGGGACTTGTGTAGATACAGGTATCACATCAAAATCCAGTAGGAAATCCGAAGGCCCCAGACTCAAAGATTTCAATCGTCGAATAAAATTCACCTAATTAGAGATATGACGTTCACACTTGCTAACATATGGGCTGAGAACAGCTGTTAAATACTTCACCAGGTTAGAAGTGGGTGCATCCAAATTACTAACGATAGGGAGTAGAGGATCACCTTCCTTATTTAATACAGACCATACAACCTAGGCGCAACAGCACCAGCAGGATGAAGTTTCTTACGTAAATCTTCGGATAACGAGCTCGTTTTCAAAAGTAAAAGAGTCTGCCGGAAGCCGACACATACCGATCGATATCTGCACACTAAGAATTGCCCCGCCATACCAACGCAGTGGCGTCCTCCGAACTGTCGTACGCAGAACATGTGTCATTTCCGACGCGGAAAGTTTAACCCAGGAATTTTAACATTTAATGTCTGTTTTAAAGACAATGGATACTCTGAGAAGAAGATTCGTCGGGCTATGGAGTTTTGACCATCCCCGGAAGTGAATGAAAAGGAGCATAGATATGTGGCCTTGATTCCTTATGCTGAAGGTGTATCGTATAAGACTTGAGTACTTTTAAGGAGTTTTAACATTAAAAGTGTGTTTAATCAACTTTACATGATTAGGGCACTTCTCGGCTCTGTGGAAGATGATTTCGAGCTTAGGAAGACTGGCATATATAGAATTTCGTGTCAGTATGGAAAGGCTTACATCGACCGTTCGATTTGCACAGGTCAGGACAGGTGCGTGGAACACCGGCGTCATACGAGGCCGGAAAAGTCAGCGCTAGCACAACATTACTCGAACGAGAAACAAGTGATGAAATTGGACGGAACTGTGATAGTTGGAACACTGTTTACAAAGAGGCAATTAAAATTAGATTGACAGACAATTTGAGTAATAGGGAAAGTAGTTTTCCTCTTAGCAGAATGTAGAACCCTGTACTATCCTGTATCAAAACATAACTTTCTTCGGTACTGTCAGTCCGTGTGTTTGAAATGGTCTCTGAGTTGCCGCCAGTGCCCTACTAAGGGCGGTGCATCCTGTACGATCTTGGGAGCGGCAACAGTGATGAGCAGGGTATGCGCCGTGAACAGTCCGGAAACCTATATAGTACGACGTTTTGCAGCTTCGGAATCAGCTTTCAGCGGGACTAAGCAGCAGCAGAGTTCTCCTGAAGATGGAAGACAGAGGCACCGCCGAAATATGGGATGAAGTTGATCTTAGAATCTTGCAGCAAACCCGAGGGGACTATCGTATAAGAGACTGATACACACTTACACTGCCTGAAAAAAAAAAGAAAGAAAGAAAGTGGAGCACCCAGACGAAGAGAGAGATACGAAATCAAACTTCACGAATTGAGAGGGTATGTGATGTTGTTTCAGTGATTAACAATCGGTTCAAATTTACAATGTGTCCTTAGGTCAGTATGACGTTTCAGCTATCTGGCCTTGATGCATGCAGTGATTCAGTCGAGGAAAGTGTCATAAAGCCAGGCTAGTTGGCCCACAACTGTTGTAACTGGCGCTAGATATCCTGGATTTATTTGCAAAGGGACAGAGATGACGTCCGAGCTGTTCCCACGCATTTTCTATCGGGGACGAATCTGCGGACCTTGCTGGCTACGCAGCAGTTCTTAGAGACATACACCATATGTGAACGAGCATTGTCTTATTGAAAATTGGCGCCACGCTATAGTCGCACAAGACGTAACACATGAGGACGCAGGATGTTCGTGACGTACAAGTTTGATGTCATAGTCCCCTCAGCCACTACCAGACGTGAGCTGAGGTCATTCCAGATGACTCCACACACCATAACGCAAGGAGTAACCCGCGGTCTCTCTCCAAAACATAGGCAGAATAGGTCACCTTCCCAGGTCGTCGGGACACTTGTCCACGATCGTCTTTCCAGGGTAGTGTAGAAACACAGTGCGACGCCATTCATCAGCATTCCATGCTTCCCGGCCAAAAGCAGGCCGTTGTCTTGTGTTAACGGCACCCTACATATGGGACGGAAATTTCCTAGTACGGATTTTGTTAGTCTCCGACTAATGGTGCGCGATTGCATAGGATTTTACACGCAGACCAATAGCTGTTCTCGCGTGGCAGGTGCCGACGTGGAGGGGCACGATATGCTTGGAGCACCATGTGGTGGTCTCCCCTTGCGATGGTCAGACGTGGTCGGCCGGGACCTTGACGATGAGTACGCCTGCCCTCACGTTCTAGTGTAGTCTAAGTCGGACCACTGTTGCATCCAAATGTCCAAGAAATCTGGATATTGGAATATTCGACCAGTTGGCCAAATAGGGACCCATGAGGCCCTTTCAATTTTTGGCAGATGGTGATAACGCTGACTCACACGAGTACACGGCATCTCTGTGTCCTGCTCAGTGATCACTCAACATTGGGCGCTGTTCACGGCCTTTATATACTGTACCAGACTTGGCAACAACACCAAACACGAACAACGCTAATGCATTCTGGTAGCCGTTCCAGCTGTCGCAGAGAATTTCAGCTCTAACCATTTACATGCTCTCCGATGCTGTGTACGTATATGAAGTTACACTGAAATCCAACTATATTTTCTGTGTGCTTCACTAGGTCAGGCAGTGTAGCAGTGAGGAAGGAGTTCCTGAAAATGTAGGCTTGGAGCATAGCATTTTATGGGAGTGAAACGAGGACTGTTGGCAATGTGGAGAAGCATTTGGAATGTGGTGCTACGAAACACTGCTAAAAGTAAAGTGGACAAGTACAGTGCAAACCGAAGAAGTACTAAAAAAAGTAGATGAGGAAAAAATAGTTTGAACGCCCTTGCCATAAGAAGAAGCTGATAGGACATCTGCTAAGGCATCCATGAACGGTTAACTTTGCGATGGTACGAGCAGAGAGGGGAAAATTATAGAGGAAGAAACATACCAGAATATGCAAAACATTAGAGAGGGTGTTAGATTTAGTAGTTCCATAGAGCAACACAAGTTAGATACAGATGGAGAATAGCATCCAAGCAGCCGAAATAGAGATGACTTGAAAAATAAATGCGTAGACTGACGTCGTACTGAGCGCGGTGTAGAGTTGCTTGTTACGTAGGATACCTAGTTCTTATTTGCAAGCTGAAAATTCGAGCCCCAGGCGCTAATAGCAGTCAAACGCAGGTTGTCGTGTACATTGGCGAGCGGAGTCTGGAAGAAGGGGAAGAGTTCCCTGCAGCTGCAGAGGCGCGTGCTGATAGCGGCCGGCGAGGCGACGAACCGAAGAGGCCAGCCCAGGCCGCAGAACAGGTTAGCGCTGGCCGCGGTTCGCAAACACCTAACGGCACCTACACCTACCACGCGGCTCGCTCTGTGCCCACCTTAACAGACACACGCCATTGCTCAACAACCAGTTTCCTCGTTCGTTTCTCGGCAAACAAGAGTTGACCAAAATGTCTCTCCAGACAAATGGCTCTGAGCACTATGCGACTTAACTTCTGAGGTCATCAGTCGCCTAGAACTTAGAACTAATTAAACCTAACTAACCTAAGGACATCACACACATCTATGCCCGAGGCAGGATTCGAACCTGCGACCGTAGCCGTCACTCGGTTCCAGACTGTAGCGCCTAGAACCGCACGGCCACTCAGGCCGGCTCTCTTCAGACAGGCCGATATGCGATCAATATGTACCCTCGCAGAATGTTTTGCGCTTATTAGATTTTTAGTGACTTCTTTTTAATACAGATTATTTCATGTAATTACATTTATGTTATTAATAACGGCCTTCGGATTTAATTGTGTCTACCAAGTGTTTCTAGGCCTTCGGCAGTATAGCTAATAGCAAACGCTACTGGGTAAATACGATACGCCAAGGAAGAACTTAAACTATGTGATCAAAAGTATCCGGACACCCCCAAAACATACGGTTTTCATATTAGGTGCATTGTGCTGCCAACTATTGCCACGTACTCCATATCAACGACCTCAGCAGTCGTTAGACATCGTGAGATGGGACGTTCCGCGAAACTCACGGACTTCGAACGTGGTCAGGTTATTGGGTGGCACTTGTCTCATACGTCTGTACGCGAGATGGTATTTCCTTGCGCTTTGCGTGGCACTATCACAGCACAGGTCTACATAGATGTTTTAAGCACCTTCTTTTCTCTCACTGTTGAAGAACAATTCAGGGATGGCGATTGCATCTTACAACACGATCGAGCACCTGTTCATAATGCACAGCCTGTGGCAGAATGGTTACACGACAATAACATTCCTGTAATGGACTGGCCTGCACAAAGTCCTGACCTGAGTCTTACAGAACACCTCTGAGATGTTTTGGAACGCCGACTTCGTTCCGGGCCTCACCGACCGACATCGATACCTCTTCTCAGTGCAGCACTCCGTGAAGAATGGGCTGCCATTCCCCAAGAAACCTTCCAGCACCTGATTGAACGTATGCCTTGCGAGAGTGGAAGCTATCATCAAGGCTAAGTATGGGCCAACACCATATTGAATTCCAGCATTACCGATGGAGGGCGCCACGAACTTGTAAGTTACTTTCAGCCAGGCGTCCGGATACATTTGATCACATAATGTACTTTACTCATCCCAACGTGTGTCATTCTGCAAGCAGTACTATTCTGCGTAAGTACAATTTTATAAATATTTCATTTTATCGGATTTACAGTTCTAAACTTGAGTGACACTGAAGCGAAAAATCGGAATAGTATTCCAGATCTTTATATTATGTGTTCAGTTCTTATTCTTAGTTCAGTTTCACAAGTAATCTGAATGTATGTCTTCACTTCTCAAGTATCAGTGGTAAAGGATATGCTTTCCAACTATGTAAGGCATATTTACAGTTGTCACACGAGATATGCTCTGTCTGATCCGATGTAACCTGTTTCTCCCTCGTAATGTATAACTGACCACTAGATTCACGAGAGGCGAACCCGCCACTATAACAGGAGGCAGCGAGTACTGTATTGTCATTAGAGAAGCAGCAACAGCAGAAAGGATCAGCCAGGAGAGTTCAGTGATGTCAAATGTAGATCTGAGTAAAAAATCCATCAAGAACATTTCAGTCCTCCTAAAGCTGCCCAAGTCACCTGATGTGATGTGATTGTGAAGAGGAAATGCGAAGGAATAGCCATAGCTAAACCAAGGCCAGGCAGACCTCGTGTAAAGGACAGGTACGGTCGAGTATTGTCGAGATTTGTCGTAAAAAATCGCATGAAGTCAGCGGAAAGAATCATTCGTGAGATCCAAAGTGCTACCAGCAGGCCAGCCAGCGCATTTACTATGCGTTTAGAGATGAAAAAACTGGAGTTCAGTGATCGAGCACCTCCGCATAAGCCACACATTTCTGTACTCAATACTGAGAGACGCTCGAGGTGGTGTAAAGTGCGACGGCACTAGACGATCGATGACTGGTAACGAGTGATTTAAAGTGATGAATCACGCTTTACGGTGTGGAAGTCCGATGGAAGGGTTGTTCAAAATGGCTCTGAGCACTATGGGACTTAACTTCTGATGTCATCGGTCCCCTAGGACTTAGAACTACTTAAACCAAACCAACCTAAGGACATCACACACAACCACGCCCGAGGCAGGATTCTAACCTGCGACCGTATCGGTCACGTGGTTCCAGACTGTAGCGCCTAGAACCGTTCGGCCACCTCGGCCGGCGGAAGGGTTGTGTTTGGCTAATCATGTGTAACGGAGGAGGTGATGTTATCGTACGGAGGTGTTTTCCGTGGCTAGGGTGTGGTCCCCATATTGCGCTCAAGAAAACGATAAATGCGGAAAGACATGGACAGATTTTACAGAACTGAGATGATGACTGTTTGTATAACTATGATAGTGCACCCTTTGATGAAGCAGCATCTGGAGGCAATGATTTGTGGACAGTAACGTTCCTGACATGGACTGGCCTGGCCAGATTCCCGAGCTGAACGCGAAGGAACACCTCTGGGGTGAGTTAGAACGTCCATTCCGCTCTGGACCCCAGCGTTCAACATCCCTAACTTTTCTGGTTTCGGTTCTTGAGGAAGAATGTGCTGCTGTTCCTATACATATATTCAGACACTTCCCTGCAGAGTCAGGGCGTTATAAAAGCGAAGACAGTCCGCCCAAATAGCTGAATGGTCAGAACGACATTTACGTAGCCGAGTATCTCTCGGATGACTCACAGTCTTTAAGAATCCTCCTAGGAAATCTCAGTTCGCCGAATGAATTTTGCGCTCTGTAGAGGAGAGTACACTGTTTCGAAGCGCACATATGTAAAGTAGGAGTCACGCACTGGCCGTACTGAGTCTGTGACGCTGGGTCATCAGCAACTCAGTTGGTAACAGGATTACTCAACGAAGATTGGTATCTGCCATTATCCTTATATGGTTGTTGACATTAAATCGTTCCGGATGGATAACTCTAGATATTGACTGTGGTCACTGATTACGCTGATTACTCGACGATGGTTTATTCGACAATTTCGAGTCTTTTCGCAGTAACTTAAATTTAATTACGTGATAAAGCAGCTGCAATATGTGCATCAAGGTTTAACGACTTTCAAGTCTTCCTGCATCTCGTAACAGTTTTCTAAGTATGTGACCCATGTAGATATAGAGGGGTCACATATTTAGAAAACTGTTAAAGATGCAGGAAGACTTGAAAATATATATATATATCGGGTGATCCAAAAGTCAGTATAAATTTGAAAACTTAATAAACCACGGAATAATGTAGATAGAGAGGTAAAAATTGACACACATGCTTGAAATGACATGGGGTTTTATTAGAACAAAAAAAATTTCACAAAATGTCCGACAGATGGCGCTGGACAGCAGAACTGCTACCGTGACGGGTCAGAGGTACGCCGATATGTTACAGAATCGCACCATCCCCAGCCTGGTTGATAAACACCTGCTAGAACTTACGATGTTTATGCAGGATGGCGCTCCACCCCATATTGATAGACGCGTGAAAGATCTCTTGCGCGCGTCGTTCGGTGATGATCGTGTGCTCAGCCGCCACTTTCGTCATGCTTGGCCTCCCAGGTCCCCAGACCTCAGTCCGTGCGATTATTGGCTTTGGGGTTACCTGAAGTCGCAAGTGTATCGTAATCGATCGACATCTCTAGAGATGCTGAAAGACAACATCCGACGCCAATGCCCCACCATAACTCTGGACATGCTTTACAGTACTGTTCACAACATTATTCCTCGACTACAGCTATTGTTGAGGAATGATGGTAGACATATTGAGCACTTCCTGTAAAGAACATCATCTTTGCTTTGTCTTACTTTGTTATGCTAATTATTGCTATTCTGATCAGAAGAAGCGCCATCTGTCGGACATTTTTTGAACTTTTGTATTTTTTGGTTCTCATAAAACCCCAAGTCATCCCAAGCACGTGTGTCAATTTGTACCTCTCTATCTGCATTATTCCGTTCCGTGATTTATTCAGTTTTTAAATTTATACTGACTTTTTGATCACCCGGTGTATATATATATATATATATATATATATATATATATATATATATATATATATATATGTGTGTGTGTGTGTGTGTGTGTGTGTGTGTGTGTGTCGTCCTTGAATAGCCTCAGTGTGTCATCGACTATATCTGAAACATATGGCCCCTTGGACCACTGTGTGATAGTTACGTATCAAACGATATCTCGTGATTGAGAACGACGTACTAGCTTCTATTTTCTAAGAAGTCTTTCGTCAAGTTACATACCTGGTCTGGCGTTCTGCAGGCACGCATTTTGTTTACTTCCATTATGAGGCAGAAATGCGGAACTGTGTCGAAATCATCCAAAATTTAAAAAAAAGGAAAAACGTGGCAGCAACGTTGACCTAGTTAGACAGGGTGTTACAAACAGTGTTTCATATTTTGAGAGGTGGTAGTACGAACCAAAACAAGAACAAAGTGTCCATTGAATATGGGCCTGAAATGTGTACCTTCAGAGCTAAGATCACTTATTCATCTTCGCTACTGTGAAACACATCTCTTCTACTGCAAGATATTTGCTATTACGGGCGACCTATGTATTGCAGTGAAGAAATAAGAACCCAGCTTTCTGTTACTGTGAAACAGCAGTACTTCTAATGCAGTCTGGTATTACATTGACCTGCACTTCGCTCAATATGGTGTCCACACATAGTAACGCAAGCTTCTGCCCTACGTCTTAGGGAATCACGCACACACTGAAAAACTGCAGTTTGATCACGGATGCCATTGTCAGGTACTGATGACCCGTTACTGTAGTGTCTGTACATCACTGACAGGGCTTGCACACACCAAATATTTCAAGTATTCCCACAACAAAAGATCCAAGGGATTAAGATCGAGGGAACGAAATGGCCAGCGTTCAGGACCTCCCAGACTAATCCACTATCCATTAAATGTCTGCGTGAGGTGTTCTCAAGCATTTCACAGAAAATGGTCTGGTGCTCCATCATACATGCCATTTCCCGTGTGATATTACAGGCTTCCATTCTGTTGGTAAGTGCAAAGATAAAACTACTATGTAAAAGCATTTCACGACCTTATCAAAACACAAACTGGTTCCATTAGAACTAATGTATGCGTTGCACTTACACAAAACTGTGAATACAGTTTACAGTAGCAACACTAACCGATGTATAGTGCATGTTGTATTAAAGGACAACAACAGAGAAACGTGTCTGTATTTTGTTTTCTGCATTATGTTGATTATTCGTGATAGCAAAGTAGTAGAAGAGCTGTTTCGCAGTAGAGAAGATGAATAAGTGCTCATATCTCTAAAGGAATGTATTTTGGAGGCGAAGTTTACTGGATGTTTTTGTCTTGTTTCGGTCCATACTGCCATTTCTAAAAATATGAAATATAAAATACTTTTCTTAATACCCTGTACATACATGTGTGACTCTATCTTGTGAACGGAAGGAGTGAGTTGTACTGCTTGTAGAAACAGTGTTGATTCTTGGAGAGACGTTGTTCGATCTTCATCACAATTCACTAACGCAAGGCATGTTCGGCAAAATTACAGAACACCGTTGCGGTACCATAAGTACCATTGTGCCTCCCACAACTATCAAATGTAAGAAAATGCTCCACATGAAGGAAGATCGTTGCTGATAAGGTGTCAGATCACTGCGCAGTGTCAGAGCCTGTAGCCAATGTAGAGAGACACCGAAATTCTTCTAGCTGGGATAACTTCCAGAACATATAAGTCATAGAATAACCTTGCATATAAGTATGTGGCCCAAGCCACTGTCGTTTCGATAAGGAAGGCTGGTTCAATGATGCCACCTCCAATGATACAGCGCCGTCCATTCGCCGGTACTCATTCACCCTTAAATTTGCAATTATGCCTGTTCCCTTTACTACAGACATGCCTGCAGCGCTTCTAACGACTGCAAAACGCTCTCTTTCTCTCTGTCTGTCTGTTCCCGTACAACAGAGATGAACAGCTACATTCATTGCAGTTCTTCTATGAACATAAGTGAATCGAACCTCTCCTATTAGGTAACAAAAACTGGGGAGTTCCACTTTTTAGTCATATATCGAGCACGAAATTATTTAATAGACACAATTTACTGTTTTTAATCATTTTTCAATTTTTTCTGTGTACTAATTGAGAGTATATCAGTCGGGACACTTGCTGCAGTTTTTCGTAACAAGGTAAGTCATCTTTCGTATCTCGGCTAAACTGGGTAAGGAAAAGTCAAAAAAATCGGAATGTATAGGTCATAATATGAACGACATTTCTCAGTCGACTTGAATCATATTTTATACGTCTGCTCTTCAACACTCGATCTTGACGGATTTTGTAGTGTATTCAGATCACGTGAAAATATTAATGAAGTGCAGTTAACAGGCTTTCGAAACATTCTCAGTACGATGCATTTTGTTACTATCCGTGGTAATTCGGAGTATTTGATACGATTTCACGACTGTATTTTATTACCGATGTATTGCAATTTTCAGTACATTTTTCGAGGAACTCGCCTGCACGCAGATTATCCTGAAAATACTGATGAAAACGGATGAAGAATATTGTAACGGATAGCTATGTTATTACTTTTGTGGAAATTTGTGGAGGAAAGGAGATGCCTTGTGTCTGGAAGATGCTGTGTGCAGCCGAGCTTCCCATCGCATTACTGCCTCAAGGCAAAACGCAATGGCCACAACGTCCTCGGCTACGTCACTGTTGCTCCACCAGAAGAGGAGGTACTAGCAAGTGTGAGCTTTGTTCTACTAGAAGCTACTGCGCAGGGGTGCACAGTCGAGATTGAAAGAGGAACATGTGGATTTAATGTACAAGTAAGGTGTCAACTGAAATGACTGATGTCTACAAACAGAAGCATAATATGTTTTCGGGATAGCTGTTCAGCGTTCCCTTTATTTATAAGCTTCCTGCAAACGACAAAAATGTTAAATTTTGGTGTTTTAAGTTTTCTTTATGAGGCCCTACATAGTTTCATCAGCACTTCGGCGCATTTATCACATCATTACTACTTCACATTACAGAAGATTTTGTCTTGCACGCAAGGTGAGTATCAGGTACGTTTCGAACCTACTGTTGCGATATGGTCTGGTACGAGCACGTTCGAAACCTAAAAATATTTAAAGAAGCCTTTCTAAATGTACCGTATTTGGACGGGTGTTATCCATCTGCTTTCTCTCAGAGCTATTTACTTGTCAGCATAGTCACTACTTCGGTATTTTACGTTGAGACTCATTTCATTGCGTTCTGCTGAAACACACTGGTATCCTGCTATAGAGTCCACTCCATTTCCACTCAGTAATAAGGCAAGTGTTTGTGTTGTATGTGAAAGATCGTAATGAGTGGTTAATGTGTGTTGTTATAGATGCGTTTGAAGATTAAATGAAGGGCGAAAATGAAACCCCATACCTGCACATAACCTACTTCTCTCGGACAGCGCCTAATTGATTGCTGATGGTAACGTCACTACAAGACGGACGGATAATCAACAGTGTGTTGAGACAATGCGTGAATACCCAACATTTAGTCCAGGACAGGATTAAGTCTGATGATTAGAATCTAGGTGCCACCAAGTTTCATCTCCTTGCAGGTTTAAAACTGAGGATAAAGATTCATTTGATAAACGGAACTCGAATCGGTGGTTTCCAAATAAAACACCACTACACTAACGTCCGTGGTGGCCTCAGCTGTAAAAACATAGCCGCGCGGGATTAGCGGAGCGGTCTCGGGCGCTGCAGTCAAGGACTGTGCGGCTGATCCCGGCGGAGGTTCGAGTCCTTCCTCGGGCATGGGTGTGTGTGTTTGTCCTTAGGATAATTTAGGTTAAGTAGTGTGTAAGCTTAGGGACTGATGACCCTAGCAGTTAAGTCCCATAAGATTTCACACACATTTGAACATTTTTTTTTTTTTGTAGAAACATATGTCAACTCTAATAAAGTGGAAACATATTAAATATTTTTTAACTACTGTATGTTCCGCTGGATTTATTATCAGTCTTGTAGTGCGCTTAAGGGCTACATGCCGTTATTCGTGTTTATTGCTCACCCAAGGACTCCCTCCCGAGAAAAGTGACTACATTTGTTTATGCTAGTACTATGTGCCAGCGTGAGATTAATCAAAGGTGCCGCCTATGTGAAAAGAAGAGTATTTACAGGGGTTAGATAAAAATATCCCAACTGCCTTGCCGCAGTGGTAACATGGGTTCCCTTCAGATCACCGATGTTAAGCGCTGTCGGTCTTGGCAAACACTTGGATGGATCACCGTCTGGATCGGCCGAGTGCTGTTGGCAAGCAGTGTGCACTCAGTCCTTGTGAGGCCAACTGAGGAGCTATTTGATGGAGAAGTAACGACACCGGTCACGAAACTGACAACGGCCGGGAGAGCGGTGTGTTGACCACATGCTGCCCGTATCCGCATCCGGTGACGCCTAAGGGCTGAGGATGCCACGGCGGCCGGTCGGTATCGTTAGGCCTTCAACGCCTGTTCGGACGGTGTTTGCTTTTCAGAGAAAAATATGGAAATACAACGCATTACCGTGCCTACTACGATTTAGGAAAATCGTTGACATTCAAAAAAGCTGCCGATCATCTTGGAATGGATAAATACACGTCGTTCATGGCTTTCAAATGAATCTTAACCCATTCTTCCTGCAAAATAGTGGCAAGTTTAGGTAAGGATTATTGATGAGGCTAACGATCACGCACCCTTTTCTCAAAAGTAGACCACAAAGGTCAATAACATTGAGATCTGGTGACTGTGGTGGCCAGGGGAAGTGTGAAACTTCATCTTCGTTCTCACAAAATCATATGTGTACGATGTGAGCTGTGTAAACAGGTCCCTGTAGTCTTGGAACACAGCGTCACCACTGGGTAACAAACATTGTTGAAAAATGGCTCTGAGCACTATGGGACTTAACTTCTGAGGTCATCAGTCCCCTAGAACTTAGAACTATTTAAACCTAACTAACCTAAGAACACCACACACATCCATGCCCGAGGCAGGATTTGAATTTGCGACCGTAGCGGTCGCGCGGTTCCAGACTGTAGCGCCTAGAACATCTCGGCCACTCCAGCTGGCAACAAATATTGTACCATGGAATGGAACTGATCAGCCAAAATGGTCTCAGAATCCTTGACAGTAACGCGACCGTGCAGACTAATCATGAGACCCAATACCACGGCATGGTTACCTAAATCACCAAGCCTTCGCCATGTTTCACTCTTGGGACTTAAACTCGGCGAGAAGTTGGAAACAGTTTGAAACAACACTCATTCGACCAAATGGCTTTCTTCCATTGTTCTAGAGACCAGGTTTCATGGCATCGGTGCTACGTTTCTTCTGCTACGTGCATTTGCACCACTGATGTGGTTTTGGAACTTCACGATATGGTTTAGGAGGTCCCTCCATGTTGTTTTTGTGCTGCCAGGGTTCGCGAGTGCGATATTCAATTCTGCAATCAATTTTTCATCTGTCGTCGTCTGCAATGACTTTTGCATCTGCCGTCATCTTACTTTTTTGTCACAAACGTCTTCAATAACCGTCTGTCACGATCACCCAACACACACTTTCGTCAGCGTTGCGACCTAGCTGATAAAGTTTTTCCGCTTTTCTTGTATGAGGAACAAGTCTTCGATACTGTGCCTCTTGAAACACCAAACACTTCGACTCTCTTGGTTACGGAAGCACCGACTATACGAGCACCAACAATTTGCCCACGTTCGAATTCACTTACCTCCGACACAATCTACTCACAGCCACACAAAACACTTCTCTGACCGCGACTGACATTTGCAACGTATTGAGGATATTACACAAGTGCCATTCGCGGTGAAATACAACAGTGCAACCTGCAAGTTAGGCTAAAATCTTCATTTGTGTTCAAGCATTCATTTCCCGCGGTGTTTTCATATTCTTGTCAACTGCTTCATGTCTCAATATTGCCAGGAAAAAAATGTGTACGTAATAAATAAATCTTTTAAACTTAATGTATTCACCTAGGTAGACTAAAGGATAACATATTATAAGCCTGCGAATATTGTTGTATGCGTTAGGAAACAGACGGCTGTATAACTGGAGATAATTCAACGACAGTGCAGCCTTCGAGGCTTTCCATGCCTGAATGTGAGAATAGAATGTATTGAAGACATAAGCCCAAAATTAGGTTAGCAAATGTTAGAAAGTAAATTGATTTAATACTTAGGACGTTAAAATGGTATCAGCTCGTTCTTGTCATGTAACAGTCACGTCCTAAGCGCTTCCAATTGTCGTAGTACGTACTCCCCGTTCTGGATTGCCAGTTTCAGTAACTGTTTCCTACAACAGTTTAACAGTCCAACACTCAGAAAGTGAGTCGGAAATGAAGTATTGCGCCCACAGCACAGTTTCTAGTGGCCGGTTATAATATAGCTTGTGTTCCGATGAAGTATTCATAATTTTTAATCTTTCCCTGCGCCTTTCCGGCTAAATGGCGTATAGCTTGAGTAGGATACAAATTCCCGCTGGATATGATGTCAACTGTCATCCAATATGAGTAGCAGCACAATTTATAAAATTTTACGTGGTAAGAAATAAATAGGACTAAATTAAAACTTCTTCTGAGTCATTTGTGGTTTCACGGTATACTGTACGCGAAAGGTAAGTTAAAAACGGGGGAACCAAGGCTAGAAATTATGGTAAGTTTTGTACAGCATTAACAAGTCCCTATCTCTCTCTATTACATGCCACGAATCATCCCTCACACTAATCCAATCCCTCACACTAATTACACTGCCTTACAAAAATGTGTCGGATATCAATACAACTTCGTACACAAACACACCATCAGAGGGTGTGTAAATTATCAACGTTGCAATTCTCTGAGACAAGTAGAACGACGACCAGAGTGCGTTACTGTTGTTCGTGGATAAACACGAACAGGTCTGCTAGGGTATAAAAGGAACCTGAACAGTGTGAGATGGAGAGTATCCATTGTGAAGGATATGGAGATTCCGCGTGCTCGTGCGAGACAGCGTATTAGTATGTGACAGAGTTGGAAAGGGGCCTCATTGACGGTTTCCATTTTACCAGCTGGTTGAATCGAGCAGTATTTAGATTTGCGCGGCATACGGTTATGACAGTGGTCCTATGCTGGACTACATGCGTGAGGGCAGGTATACCAGGCGTGAAGGTTCAAATGGTTCAAATGGCTCTGAGCACTATGCGACTTAACGTCTGAGGTCATCAGTCGTCTAGAACTTAGAACTAATTAAACCTAACTAACCTAAGGACATCACACACATCCATGTCCGAGGCAGGCTTCGAACCTGCGACAGTAGCGGTCGCTCGGTTCCAGACTGTAGTGCCTAGAACCGCACGGCCACTCCGGCCGCCGTGAAGGTTCCAGTCGACCATGTCTGACCACCACAAGGTATGGTTCAAATTGCTCTGAGCACTATGGGACTTAACATCTGAGGTCATCAGTCCCCTAGAACTTAGAACTACATAAAGCTAACTAACATAAGGACATCACACACATCCATGCCCGAGGCAGGATTCGAACCTGCGACCGTAGCAGTCGCGCGTCTCCGGACTGAAGCGCCTAGAACCGCTCGGCCACCGCGGCCGGCACCACAAGCTATAATCGCCATATTGTGCACCAAGCACATCATAACCCGTTCACAACTGCGACTGCCTCCGAGAACAAGTAATGGGCTGCTTGGAACATTCTGACCCATCCCGCACCATTGATCAGAGACTAGCTGCAGAATTACCGTCCCATGTGTAGGCTGCCGTTAACACCACAACACAGACAGCAACGTTTGGAGTGGTGTCTTTACCAGAAAGTATGGACTATTGACGAATGGTGTCACATTGTCTTGAGCTGCGAATTTGGTTCTGCACTATCCCGAATGAACACCGTCAATGGGCAGCGTTACTCCAGCCGTCATGACGTGTGAAGCTAACGGGTATGAGTTCAGGTCACAGCTGATAGTGATAGAGGGAACTCTGAAGGCAGAACGGTACGTCACGTAAATCCTCCGTCCTCATGCGTTACGTTTTATATAACTGTATCGTGGTGTAATTTTTCAGGTGGACGGTGCTCGTCCACACATGGTACATGTCTCTACGAATGGTTTTCCGTGGTTTCCCTAAATCTCTCTAGGGAAATGCCGCAATGGTTCCTTTGAAAGTTCACGGCCGATTTTCTTCTTCATCCATGAAACATCCGACCCTGTGCTCCGTCTCGAATGACCTCACTGCCAACGGGACGTTAAATACTTACACGCCTTTTTTTTTTTATGAAGAGTATGCGTGATATTACGGTAGTCCCATGACCAGCAAGATCCCTATAGAACATGTGTAGCATCATCTCGGACGTCAACTCCATCCCAGTGCCAGCATCCAGGATATCAAAGATCAGTTACAACTACTGTGGGAAAATTACTGTGGGATAAAACGACCTTATAGTATCATTCCCAGCCTAATCAGTACATTCATCCAGGACAGAGAGGCGCAACGTTATTCTGATAAGTGGGTTCGTACTGCCAGGTTCTCTGCAAATTTAATTCGATTTTGCAATGACAGAAATAACATTATGTACCCTCTCCACCCGAGAAGTTTCATTTCGTTTCCTCGTCCACTTCTCGGTTTTTCATTTCTTATATCAGGCATTCTATATTGCAAAGGTAAAATAATAAGTGGTAACACTGCTTAAGTTACGTGGACCTACAGGTTAATAGCATAAGTGTAAGGAGACATGGATTAGAAAAGAAAAGAATCAGTCCGTGAAGCTAATGGGAATACTGAGGAACCAGAAATACGAACAGTTGGAGTATTCACCCTATTTAGAAGATATGACACTCCGATAATTCTTCACCCTGCTTTCCTATATGCATCTAAATTGATGATGTGATCAAGAGGCTGACTTCTCAAACCCGAAATGATCCGCTTTCTTCATTTGCCAATGATAATTATAATACCTACAGTACAGTTTCGTATCCCTTCATTTTTCTCATAATGATGTCTAACAATTTCATTCCTAAACTTCCTCTGCATTTATTAAACATGCGGTCAATACTGAAGCCAAGAGCCAGGGAACCTAATTCAGTCATTACATGAATCGGTGAATGGAATTTAAGGTACCAATCCGATGTCCAACTGCAATTATTTAGCGAAATGCCAGCAAACATAACTTCGCTTGAATAGACTGGGATTGAATTATGACCACCATATCACGAAATCGAGCGCTGAAGGTGGGCTACCGGGGATTGAAACAGAAACTTTTCATTAATAATATTGGGCTAAAGAAGCTAGAGATGATGTTTGGTTGGAAGAAAATGTAGGAAGCTCTTAGTTGTGTGGCTGGAGAGAAACATAATGACATCAGAAATTAAGTTACGCGTGTCGTCCTACGCTAAGACCAATAAAACAAGAGACGCGCATTATCGGAACAAAGTACATGTTCCGGGTTTCCTGAAGACATAATTTTTCTGCGGTACGTATAACACCTACATCTCAATCTGCGAGTGAAATGGCGTGGCAACTGGAAGTGCGTTCCAAAGTTGAAGTACGGGAAACAGTATGATTCTTGTGTGAGAAACATATGAATTGCACAGAAATTCACCGTGAAATTATGGCGATATATGCGTCCAGCCGTGGTGAAACGGTGCCAGTTATTTGAAGAAGGACGCACAGACGTGGGCGATGCTGTATGGGAAGTCCATAATTTGTAACGTGTGATTTTACATTTTTCGAAAAGCTGGTAGACCACCGGGAGGGAAAGAGATTTCCCAACTATGAGGACGTTCACACGGTGATTCTCGCTTGGCTAAGCGACCAAGGAGCGGATTTCTAATGTCCAGGAATTAAACTACTGGTGGAATGTACCGACCGTTCTTTACAGAGGCTTAGTGTCTTCGTTGAAAAATAGTGTCAGGTATCTGTATCACTTGGAAGCGTAGTGCAGCATTCAATTGAAGGTTGTTGATATACCTAATAGTGTGTAACTTAGTTTTGAAGTCCCCACGTATGTTGATAAAGGCTCAACAGGATCCCAGGATTGGTGTCAAATTTTGCGGTACAACTGGAATATACGTTGGTGTTCAATGTGGATGACAGATTTAAGTAAGTGGCTCTTCATATCTAGACTGGAAAGCTGTCAGTAAGGGTAATAACGTTTCTCAAATTGAGAACCAGGTCTCATTCGTCTCGAGACGTTCTGGTCGATATCAGAAGACAAACGCGGCCTTACGTTTGCGGCGTGACGCCGTACGCGACGTTCTTTTGTAGGTCAGGCACTCAGTCACGTCCTTTGCTGCTCACGCAAGGCCCCAGCTGCCGTTGCAGACTCCTCGCCCTTCACTGAGCACACAGCCAAAAGCAACACTCATCTCAACAGTATTACTCCCGTTTGAAAATCAAAATGACACTAAAGCGATACTAAAACGTTACGTGGTACAACGTTTAAAGTTTTCTCGGACTACCCTTTTGATGACATGGCTGACGATTCCATTTGGGGCACAGTATTTCGGCTAGTGGCGTGGTCGTTCTCTTCGAGTGTTGAAGTCCAGAGAGCGAGCATACTCAAGGAAATTGCTATATGCACTTGCAATAGACGAGTAAGATGTGTTGTTGAAATCCTATGCACATAGAGGAGCCTCATTTTGGACAGAAACCTGAAAATGCCGTCATTACGAGGTAAGCCATCACAGTCATTTTTCGTTCAGTAATGGACAACGTTATACGGTGGCAGGCGCTGTCGTGAGGCCCCCCGCCCTCCCCCTCACCTCCACCTTCACCACGATAAAAAATATCAATAGAAGAGTTTATGTTTTCACATATATCAGTTTCCAAATTTCACAGCTAACTTTTGGAAAAAAAGTCTCGAAAATGAAAAGAAATTCCGTAAATTACAAGCTACAGTTAACACAAAATATTTTTCAGATGTTTGCTCCCGAACATACCTCCCCTTGTTTTAGTTATTCTACTTTCTTTTACTATTCGATAACTAATCCTCGATGGCTAAATACTGAACTCTATTCGCAGACATTACTTCTCCCCGGAGATTAGCTTAAGGAAAAAGCACTGTGCATCAGAGATATTCCTTCACAGATTATTTCGTTTCAGTAGCGCAAGGAATTTACAATCTTGAAAAAACCGATGTTAGCTTGCGCTACATTTCAAAAAGTCCTCTATAATATCGTTGGCAGTTTTGCCTATTTCTGGTCTTTTTGCTTGTAAATGAAAGTAATGTATTATTAACAAACAGTACGTTGTAAACGTACGTATTTTATAATCATATAGTCCGGTACACTCTCAAAAATATAAGACAGCTAATTCATATTCACAAGAAGTTTATTGAAAATCCATGCCCCATCCTCTTGATTTAGATTTCTCACCGTTTCCTTAATGAGGTCAGGTGAATATCATGACGGGTCCGCCAAAAAACCGATTCGTTCCTCCACGCCTTTAAAACTGACCAACTGCTCCATATCCAATTAGTGCATTATCGCTCATTTGTTAAACACTAACGTTCTTTACCTCTTCACATTGCTTGATCCGTAAGTGACGATCTCACTCCAATATCATGGTACTGTTCTGACACAAAATAAATTGAACAGACGAGTTTTTATGAAAAATATACGAATAACAGTTAATAAATAGTAAAGAATTTATACTAGTGACCACTCTCAGCCTTTTGTTAGTTTTATGGCTCTTGGAGCTCGATCATTATGTGGGGACAAAAAAAGAAGGCTCATCCTCTGCTTTTATTGAGCTGCTGTTCGTTTATTCTCAAGGAAAACTTGGTAGTAATACACGTTTTGGAAGAATACACTTAGGTAAGTAACTGAAGTCATAAATTAAAGGATAAAATCTACGTTCTTCATGGAAGTGCTGGACTTCTTAAAACAGCTATCAGTTATACTGATGATTGGTATATCTACTACATCCAGCACATCTTTTTCGTTGTATAAGTAAACTTATCTTTGAAAAAAGATCTGAAAACTCTATTTCTATTATTAACGCATTTTGGTACGTAATTACTTAAACTTTATATGTGACAAGCATGTAATACTGATTGGTGTCTGCTTTGCTAAAAGTGTTGTGAAACTCATTTTTGGCATGAAACATGTTGTCGTAATTAACTCAGCATTAATTTCATACGTAAGAACGTCTAAGTCTCTGAGATATTTCTAAGAACCTGCTTCGACTATCTTTTGATAATATGTTATCCGTATAGAGTACGCTTCTAATACCAGAAATGCTTCAGTAATAAACATGTAGAAAGCCTAGAATACCAATATGGTAATATTTTAATTATCCGTATTTATTATATCCTTACGTAAAAACTTTTTGTACCAAACATATTTTGCAGTCATATTAGCACTGTATCATTTGTGTTTGTAACTATGACTTGCAGGAACATATTGCCCTTTTAGCACCAGTAAAAACTAGTTCAGAAAGTTTGCTTTTGAAATTCGGAATAATAAATTTTTATAGCAAATTCCACTCTGCAGGAAAATCTCAATCAATATATAATAACGTGTGATAATTAACATATGAGCATAATTCCTTGTTTGATGATGAAACTGCCTTTAGATGAGCCATTAATTTTTGAAGATCTTGTCAGGAACCATGAGACCAGAATGTTATTTCCCATGGATTAACGACAAGATTAAAGCAAGTTCTGATCTAACATAAATCACACAACGCTACATGAGCATCTACATTAGTCTCAGTTCCAAAGGTACCTAATTTCTATGACTGAAATTCCATTAAAAATTGTAGAACTTAGACATAATTTCCATAAGATATTCCTCACCTCATTATAAAGAAAGGCACTGCACTTACTGATTACTTTATGGCAGAAACGTGTTGTTAACAGTCAAATGGGGAGTTTTGCTATCCAGAGTTATGACATGTACGCATTTATCACAACTCTTTTCTTTAGGCCTAAGCTAAGATCTCCAGAAGTAAATGACTGTGTTTAGTATTTAGCCATCAAGAATAAGTTATCCTTGAATAAAAGAGATTAGAATACTAAAACGAGGGGAGATGTACGAGAGGACTTCAAGAAGTGTGGTAACATTTGTGTCATTGGAAAAGTTAATCTAACTACTGTAAACAGCCAAGACTGTTTACGATAATACGACAAACACACATAGATTATTCACTCCTTAATAAACGAAATGTCGCAGTTATCGTTGCAAGAAGGGAAAGGAAAACAGTCCAAGAGATTTTAAGACGTACACCTACGTGTCTTCCAATACCCTAACAAGGCATGTGCCGAAAAGGTTCCATATTATGTAGGAATACTGTCGTCATTTCATGAATAGTAGTTAACATAAAACAAACTAATAAATTTAGAAAATCCTACTCTCTACGAGAAAACTAATTGTTTTGGAAAGTAAGAAAACGGAATATAATTTGTACGCCCAGTAATACGTTTACCTAATGCCAGCAGCTTTAAACATTGTTAACAGCATCAGTTAAGAATAAACCTGAATGCTTATTACGAAAGGAGTAATTCCGTGGGGTAAATACCTCCTGAATACAAGTCACTGTACGTTTTAGCATGATATTACATATTTCATTCTAAACAAAGAAGAAGAAGCGAAAAATGACTAGATCTCCCCTGAAACATATTCTGTTTATAAAGAAAATGCCACTTGGTGACTGATTGAGCAACTGATCTGCCTGTCACACAGAAGTTCCGGACTTTTTATCCGGTGTCCATAACAAGTTTTCTTGGTAGGAGTGATAGCAAATGTCGACTCAGTTTGTTGAGGGCAACTAAGGAGCTACAAGAAATAGTATATAAGGCTCCAAATTCAAAAACTGGAATTTAGGACCGGCAGACCAGTGTGTTGATCATATGCCGTCCAATACAGGGATCCAGTAACCTTTACGCAAAAGATAAGCAGCAAACGTCGCAGCGGTCTGCTTCCGCTAGGACGATAGACCAACGGAGTTTAATTTAGTTTAACACAAAAAGACGAGACAAAAATGAGATTTATATCTCACAGAACAGTTTAATAAATATGTGGCCTTTTTCATTTGATTTCAATGTATGAACGAGAACTCAGAAGACATCGTACCATCCATTTAGTCAACTCCAGCCAGGACTCATCATCATCATTACAGAACCAAGATCCGTAGTCTGTGCTTCCTGTACTTCATTGATAAATATCTCAATGAAATAAAATTAATAATGATACGGTAAACTCTACTTGATTTGGGCAGGGCCTTGAGACAGACAAGTTTATAGATACATTGCCCTAAGTTAATTTGGTTGCATATAGATATTCAGATTTTACGCTGATATAAATTTTGGAGTCTTATGTTAGTAATTTTAGCTATTGAAAGAAATCACCTACTTTCTGCTTTTTAAAAACTAAAAGATCATCAACCATATCTAAAGAACAAGGTTTACGGAGAAGAGAAACGTGGTGGTGTAGATTAACAAGAATGAAATTGCTGCACCAGTCTTTTTCCTTTTTTTTTTCTTTTGAAGTACGATACTATCCACGAAAATATTGCTATTGTCAAGTGATGCGGGACCAAAATGTTAGTGAACTGGTGTCTGTATGTATGTTATTCTTCATTTTAATGCATTCTTCTGACACATTCACAGAGGTATTAATTCCTTAACGTATTGTACTTCGTAGTAACTTAACTAATTGGAATATATGTTTTAAACAGAGTTGTAGACGTCCAGCATATCGCTTATGTTGGGTAAAAATAAGAGAAGTATTTTCTCGATGTATGTTTTATTATTGTCTTATTACAGCAAACGAACATAACTCGATGTAGACTCACCAGCCGCCAATATGAGTGTTAAAAAACGTGCGGAAAGCTGGATGAAACTACTTTTCACATTTGTGCTGCACCACACTGTTGTCTCAGTGTGAATCTTGGTGTGGCACTCTGGACCGCAAAATATTGACGCCAGTGGTGTTACTGGTGTTAACACATTGTCTGCAGAGTACAGGATGAAAATTGGTCTAGGGATTCAAATGACTGACTGCAGGCAAAAACACGTGTCTCTCACGTCAGTAGCCTGGTAATTTCCTTGCAGAATTGACGTTTGCTTCTCCCAGTCATTGAAACTATACATCAGAGGCAGTCCAATAAAGAAACACTGTATATAATAAAATTAGAAGAAATGAGGTTGTAGTAGTAACTGGGCTAATACCTTCAGAGCATTGAAAATTATTTTTGGTCTTAATATTGGTAACCCACCAAAATAAAATAGTTAGGACCAAAAACAGGTCTGTGACTAATGGATAAATTCAGAAACAGAGATTTGGTAGTATGCTTAAAGACAACACGCTATGTACTATAATAGTTGACTTATATTTCCCGTGATTTTCCAAATAATGTTGGTAAACAATAATGTTGCGTGTAGTTATTCTCTTATAACTATGACTATGTTGTAGATGATACCACAGCGTAAATTTTCTGAATGCAACCTCGTACTTCGGAAGACATTAAGTTACTGTGCTGCGTTCTGGAGACAGATAAGGATCCCTTTGTGCGATGGCGGCCCACATCTGCTGAGCGGAATCTCGCAGGTCAGTTCCAGGCGTTGCGCGAGAGAAAGTTTGCCTGCCGTCCCGTCGATAGTTCCGCACTTTCACTCTTGTTTTGTAACTGACGCAAGCACACACCCGTGTAATTCTCTAAGTGGTTGACAAATAGTTTCCAGCTAATGCGTTTGGGAATTAGTACTAAAACAGATATAGTGCATTTTACCACTCGCGACTTGCAGGAAACGGAATCCGCCAGTCAGCAGCAGCCACCAATCACGTTACAGTGCATCGATAATGACGGACTATAAGATCACAGCGGAGATGAGCTATTAAATTGAAAGCATCTTCTTCACTTGGTTTTCCCTTTCCACATGTATCCTGAATGGGGAAAATTTTCATTCATATAGCACTTAATTTTTTTAAAGTATATTCTTATTAACTCTATTTGATGTTTTGCTTTCACGTGCAAAAAAGGAACAGCTTCTGTGGTTTTGTTACAGACGAACACGCTACCTAGCCTGTAGCTGTCCGTGCGAGAAACGCGATTCTTGTAGATTCGCTCAGCAACATTGGAATGTTTCCCCTTGTCCTTTATTGATAGCAATTGGAGCCTAAGAGGCTCGAGGCTGAAGCTGAATGTTATGTTTGGTGTTTTGAATGAAATTCCAGTTATGAATACCGATTAATATTTCCATTCCTATTATGCTGTTCAGAAGATTTTTTGTGAGGGCATACCGGGAACATTGAGAGAATTTAATTCTGTATCAATGGATTTAAATATTTTTTCTTCCTCTCATACATACTTTATTCGCAGAATTCTTTTTTTTTTTTTTTTTTTTTTTTTTGCTTTTTTCCTAAAATTTTACACTCATACAACCATTCTTTGACTACGTAGTTTCTCTTTACAATGGTATACACTTTTGTTCCTCAGTATTTATTACTTTGCACAACTCATTATTTTAGACTAAGTCCAGACTGCAGTTCAATACAATACGTGTCGTTTTCAAGCTACCTTCTACAACATTTGAGAACATTAAAAACAATCGTCAGCATTCGAGAATATTCGTAAAAGTTCGAGAACATGGTACAAGAACGTCGAATCTTTCGCTTGAAAAATACGTTAATTCGAAAGAGTCAGATGATGCTCTGGTGACCACCACAAAGTGACAACAACGCTCGAATCTCCACAGCGCCATCAGCTGCCACAACACAACCACTCTACTGCACTATGGGGGAACCAAATGTAACTCCAGAGCTAAAAACAGTGACTGGTGATGGATGGTTTTGGAGTTATCGTCAACTTCCTTCACAAACACTTTGCTGTCTATATACACTCCTGGAAATGGAAAAAAGAACACATTGACACCGGTGTGTCAGACCCACCATACTTGCTCCGGACACTGCGAGAGGGCTGTACAAGCAATGATCACACGCACCGCACAGCGGACACACCAGGAACCGCGGTGTTGGCCGTCGAATGGCGCTAGCTGCGCAGCATTTGTGCACCGCCGCCGTCAGTGTCAGCCAGTTTGCCGTGGCATACGGAGCTCCATCGCAGTCTTTAACACTGGTAGCATGCCGCGACAGCGTGGACGTGAACCGTATGTGCAGTTGACGGACTTTGAGCGAGGGCGTATAGTGGGCATGCAGGAGGCCGGCTGGACGTACCGCCGAATTGCTCAACACGTGGGGCGTGAGGTCTCCACAGTACATCGATGTTGTCGCCAGTGGTCGGCGGAAGGCGCACGTGCCCGTCGACCTGGGACCGGACCGCGGCGACGCACGGATGCACGCCAAGACCGTAGGATCCTACGCAGTGCCGTAGGGGACTGCACCGCCACTTCCCAGCAAATTAGGGACACTGTTGCTCCTGGGGTATCGGCGAGGACCATTCGCAACCGTCTCCATGAAGCTGGGCTACGGTCCCGCACACCGTTAGGCCGTCTTCCGTTCACGCCCCAACATCGTGCAGCCCGCCTCCAGTGGTGTCGCGACAGGTGTGAATGGAGGGACGAATGGAGACGTGTCGTCTTCAGCGATGAGAGTCGCTTCTGCCTTGGTGCCAATGATGGTCGTATGCGTGTTTGGCGCCGTGCAGGTGAGCGCCACAATCAGGACTGCATACGACCGAGGCACACAGGGCCAACACCCGGCATCATGGTGTGGGGAGCGATCTCCTACACCGGCCGTACACCTCTGGTGATCGTCGAAGGGACACTGAATAGTGCACGGTACATCCAAACCGTCATCGAACCCATCGTTATACCATTCCTAGACCGGCAAGGGAACTTGCTGTTCCAACAGGACAATGCACGTCCGCATGTATCTCGTGCCACCCAACGTGCTCTAGAAGGTGTAAGTCAACTACTCTGGCCAGCAAGATCTCCGGATCTGTCCCCCATTGAGCATGTTTGGGACTGGATGAAGCGTCGTCTCACGCGGTCTGCACGTCCAGCACGAACGCTGGTCCAACTGAGGCGCCAGGTGGAAATGGCATGGCAAGCCGTTCCACAGGACTACATCCAGCATCTCTACGATCGTCTCCATGGGAGAATAGCAGCCTGCATTGCTGCGAAAGGTGGATATACACTGTACTAGTGCCGACATTGTGCATGCTCTGTTGCCTGTGTCTATGTGCCTGTGGTTCTGTCAGTGTGATCATGTGATGTATCTGACCCCAGGAATGTGTCAATAAAGTTTCCCCTTCCTGGGACAATGAATTCATGGTGTTCTTATTTCAATTTCCAGGAGTGTATTATTAACACAATCCGCTTTAGTTAATTTTACATGAGAGATATGGCACCAAATAACAATATAAATCTTTGGTTTGCTCGAGATATATTGTAATGAAGGCAACCCAGTGGTACACCTTTGCTTGAAAATATTTGATCCCTGTTCGCATACAGTCTGTTTAGCTCTTCTCTTAGTTAATTTCGTTGTAACGCTTGCAGTACAATGAATAAAAGCTACATGCACAATACTACGCTGCAATGCGGTAACAAAGATTATTTAATTTATTGCAGTTGACTCCCTGTTTGGAAGTTGCTAAAGAAACATATTGCTGCTCAAATGTCTCTCACACAACTTGAACTTGTTTTCCGAAATGATTGTGAGCTTTTTCACTTATTTTGGCGTTCGTGCTAATGTTTCTGCACTTACATTGGTTTCCACAAACTAGAGAGCAATCGTAAAACTAATATTTATTCGCGAAAACAGAAAACAAGAGATACAAATTTCAGTAAGTTATTACCACAATAGTGCTACAGAAAACAACAAAATGATGCAGTCATTTCTGCATATAAGAGACGATTGTATATTCGTAGTAGAAGACACCTTGCGTTACGAAAGTGTGAGTAGACCGCTGGGATAACTAATTTCCTCGAATAAACTCGAGGTGGTATTTACTGAATGCAAATTGTATGAAATGCCATTGGCTGGTCAAATTCATATACCTCTGGCGATTTGGTTAAATGTTCGTTCTTACTTGTTCATAGTTGAGACAGGTATATCTAGTTATAGGTATGGCATGTAGTAGATTCAATCAAGTTCGGCAAAGGGTTTCTTACGCTCACACACTACCATCTGTTGCGATTATGCACTAGAAGCGTTACGACCACTACACCACGCTAACTACAGTCTGCCGTTATTGTGGTCATCGAGTACTGTGCGCAGGTTTCATGATGGTGGCCTGTATTGAAAGGCGACCAGCCATTATTATATTGTTTACTACTCGTTACATGACGGAGCTTTACAATGAGTACCCCAGTCCCAACATTAGCGCTGGATTGCAGATCTACGAGGTTCTAGATCTGTTTTCGGATAAAACCCGCTGTAATCATTTTGATCAGCCGAGAAGCAGGAATACGTCATAGTCAATTAAATAGACGGGCTTCTTTTTTTTCTTTTTTTTTTAGACCTCCTTTTTTTTCACGTAGAACAGTGACTTATAATGCCATAATAGTTACTGATTTCCCAATGTGTTGCAAGGCTCACCAACACTAGGCTAGTCTCATTAAAGATTATTTTTAACAGCACACGTTTCAGCACATGCAATGAACAACTAGAATTCTCGACATCAATATTACAAAGCATGTTTAGGATGCTCTAGAAAGTGTATTTTAATTCGCTATACTCTGTCACAGACCAGTGTCGAGCTCAGAGTAGTTTTGCAGGTGGAATCGAATTCACGTCCGGCGGAGTTCATAGAGTCCATCATCGGCAGCATCAACAATAATGTATATGCTGTGTTGCTGCTCTGGTTAATCACACTGAACATTTTACTCATTTATCCATTTTGTACACAAATGTTTTTGGCCGTTGCAACATCAAGAATAACAAATATGACTAAAATAAGCTTTATACTGCAGAATAAATACATGAAAATGTAAGGACTGTTAAGATTACACAATTGTGCAGGATCTTTGGCTTTGGGAATTCGGGTTTGTGTGACGTGGACACGAACTGCAATCAAAGCTCTAAACATCGCGGCATGAATTCATAGAGAGCTTCCTGAGAAATCTCTCTACATGCGATTTGGGTGGGAGTCCGCAAAGCATCAAAGAAGCTTACCGGAAAACCGTGACGAACAAACTGTCGATCATACATTCGGTGGGCACCATTTAAGGAGCACACGCAAGCCATAGAAACTGTGATAACTGTCATTATTCGAAGAAATCCTAGCACATTCCTCGCCATGCATCTTACTGAATAAAATAGCGTGTACAGTTACCTGAAGAACAGGTAGTATCTCTAGTGATACACCAAATCATCGCACTTGGGCGTTGTGGTGCCGCTGAATAAAGCAGGCTGTCTGGTTGTGGTTATAGCAGTCATCTAATGCGCATGCAATCAGCGCTTTAGGACAGATTGACCGGGACTCGTCCGGAAACTCTACATCTTGCTACTCAGATTCCAGCGAGGGTATTCACGTGCCCGTAGCACCAGTCCAGCTCTCAAGAGACGACGTAGAAATATCGGAGCAGCAAGATCCACACCAGTGGCAGTGTATCAGTACAGCGTCCACACTATGAACCAAGCGGTATGCAATATACCAACGTGGACAACACGGCGGTCCTCCCATGCTGTGGTCCGGTAGCTGCTCGTCGCTACATACGATCAACTGTCATCTATTCTCTGTTTCCACACAAGCCTCAGTGCCGTAACAGCCGGCCCTGCACGGGCCGCAATACCTGTCTCGAATAAACCCATTTTACGGAGAACGTTTATGCTGCACCTTTCACCCTCACCCATGTGCTGTTTTGCACTCTGTTACTGCACGAAGGCATTCTGAAACTTACTTTCAGGGCTCCACTTCGTTTACCAACACTTCATCCAGTAAGCTCCGCTTAACACTGACGCTTCCGGTCACCGTAACAACAACTGGTCGGTTATAGGTTCCACGTAGAACAGTGACTTTATTACAGTTACTAGTCTTCTCAGCCTCCAAGTTGAGACTCACTCAAACAGTTTTTTCTATATGTTGCAATTTTCCCAAATATTAGTGTAGCTTTCAAAAATGTTTTAAGCACGGATACATATTCTTTGACTAAAACTATGTTAATGTTGTAAACGTAAAACCTGTGGCTAAGGTTCATCTCACAACTGGATTTTCTCATTAATGGAAACCAGTGTATTTGAGGCTATGTCAAAATTCGGATGTGTCGCCATGTTTAAGTTACTGGACCTGAATTCGGGAAGAGGGAGGTTCAAATCCGCGTCCTGCAATCCAGATTTTGGTTTTACAGATTTTTTCTAAATAGTTAAAGGTGAATGTCGATAAAGTTCCTTTGAAAACATTTCTGTCAGTTTCTTCTCACGGTATGGCCTACGCCGAGATTGCACTTCGTCCAACGAGCTTCTCGTCGACAGGATGTTAAAAAGTAATCTTCATTCTGCCTACAGATCTGAAACTTTCAAGTATTTGTCCTTTTTCTCATTAACGACCCTCAACAAGAGACAGATGAAAGACTGCATATACAGGTGCTAAGGGAATTTGTCGTAGCCCAGAAATAGTTTAAGATGGACATTGTATAAAACATTCTCGATTTTCTTGTAGCCTCACATCACAGTATAACGTCGAGATTCCGACGATCACCTTCATCGGTTTCGTCAGTAGCAAGTATCAGCCGATGGAGGTGATGTCGAAAAGTTGAGTTTTTACTTTGGTATTATGCGGCAAGAGAATCCAAAATGTTTTACATATGCCCGTCGTCGCGAGAACCTTCGTTCTCAAATTGTTGTAAAGCAATGGATCCTTTTGATGTATAGCAGTCCGGCGATAGAATGTCCCACGTTATCGTTATGCTCGTCAGATTATGCGTGTCACAATTGCATCTGCAACCACATGACTAATTTAACGGAACTCCAGGCTTACCTACTTCTTGAGAAGACCGTAAGAATCATCTAACCGCAATCCTGTTCCATGCAATGTGCATACTTCCTCTTCGCATCTAGTCAGAAAAGTGCAGTAATTCAAACTTCTCCTTAAGTTTACAACAAGAACCTTAAACACTCACATAGATGGTATACTGCAGTAACATCGCCTTGGTGCTGTAGCGGTAGTTCCGATACTAGCTTGGCACAATACTGAAACCGTCTCTGGGAAAATGCCAGGCCGCTGTCCTGGCTGGCTGCCATGATGTTGGTTCAACCCAAGAGCCTCATTCAATTACCACATCCATTACATGCACATATATAAATAAATCACCAGCCATAGCCAGCTCATCAGCTGAGAACCATTTTACGAGTAGCAAACAGAAATGGCAGTTTAATGACATTTTCAGCTCGTAGATCACTCGAACTAGTGACATCTTTTTCTTCATAAGGGAAAAATACGAGAGTGATACATGCAAGGTTTGGAAAAAGTTAAACCGTTGACACCAACGTGTCCTGTTTTATACTCGAAAATAACGAATATTCCCAAAAGTTTATTAGTTTAGGTCTTTGTTTATGTGTTATATATACTAAGTTTGATACAAATTTCTTCGAGAATTGCAGAGTTATGCTTACTTCCCTTCTCCCGTCCCCCATCTCTAGTGGTGTTCAGTTATCTTGCACTATAGTTCTTTTTCACTCCGGGACCAAGTCGCGATTGTTACCCCACGAACTGAGATTGCTCCATGTGTCCTAGATCCCATTAACAAAGGCGTGGCAGATGGTGCTCTTAATACCCTGGACAAAGATCCTATTCGGGTCTTGTTGGTGAATTTTGCGTGTAAGAATAGTTACTTGTATCGATAGGTTTGTGCTTTACTCAGACTTTTGCTATACTCGAGATCTTTACTTGGACGACATTTGGAGTCACTGAATTACAGTGTGTTCCAGCATCTCAAAGGATAACGTTCCCCCCATGTCTCCGAAAAGTGTCCGATTAATTGGAGCACAATTTTTTGTGATCAGAAGTTGCCCATGCATTGCTAAACAGACGAAATGTATTCAATACTTCGCTCACATGTACAGGTTACAGAGAAAAAAGGGACGACATCACGATGCTTTGCTTGGTAAACGCCCATCAATACACTACATCTCATTCAAACTTGGTTACCCTTGTGAGTCATAAGTAACATTCCAAGTCAGTTACATACACTTTCTTGTCTCCGTGAAATTTAACTTTGTACAAAACTTACTGATCATTCACGGAAGACAGTGACTCTAACTTCTATCAGAACGACGGTTTACTTTGTTCAGTATTTTTACCATTTAGCTTAGCAAAATGCTAAGCAGTACTGCTTCGGTAGGCATCTTTCAACATCAGATTCTCATCATCATTATTAACAACAACGATCATTTCTTTCATTAAATGATGTGGACTCTCCAAGTACTGAGCTCAGGTACGTCTGCAATTTCTTCTTCTATGAGGAACAGTCTTGGGTGGTTTTCAGCCATTTGATTTCAGCAATCTTCCGCAGCTCTTTGTCCCGTCGGTCTGGCAGTCTTCCGCGAGATCTGCGTCTGTTTCTTGGAATCCATTCCAATATCGCCTTTGTCATCAGTCATCATTCCTTCTTGCAACATGGCCGGCTCATTGCCACTTCATAGTTGCTACTCTCTCCAAAATGTCCTTGATGTCGGCAACTGAACTGATGCCTTCTGTCTTTTTTGTCTTTCCTGGTAAATCACAACACAGGCTTTTCCACTCCTCGCTGGGCAGTTCTAAGTTTCCGTCTTGTGTATTCATGAAGTGTCCAGGTCTCACAGTCCTTAAGTCGAAACTGATCAAAACTAAGTTTTTTTGCCGGCCGAGGTGGCCGAGCGGTTCTAGGCGCTACAGTCTGGTACCGCGCAACCGCTACGGTCGCAGCTTCGAATCCTGCCTCGGTCATGGATGTGCGTGATGTCCTTAGGTTAGTTAGGTTTAAGTAGTTCTAAGTTCTCGGGAACTGATAACCTCAGAAGTTAAGTCCCATAGTGCTCAGAGCCATCTGAACCATTTGAATAAGTTTTTTTCAGTTTCACTGCCATATTTGTCCTGAAGATAACTGAATGTCTTCCAAATGCTTTCTAGCCTAGCTTGATGCGGCGAAAGATTTCCTGTCTTACGCCTGCCGTCATATTTACAAGCTGGCCAAAATAGATGTATTCTCTGACAGTTTCCAGTCGCGCGTTTTTGAGTTGTGTGTTGCCTACCGTCCTCCATTTATTAGACATAGCTTCTTTCTTGGAAAGATTTATGTTCAGTCTCACTGCCTGACACTCCGAGGCGAGTAGTCTGCACTTTTTCAAAATCATTGGCCAATATTGCAATGTCGTCTGCAAATCTAAGGTTGTTAAGTCTATTACCGTGATTCCTAATTCCTTTTTCTTCCCAGTTCAATTATGACATTTCCATTTCCAGATCGGCAGAGAACAGCTTGGGAGATATGGGATCAACTTGTTTTTCTCCTGTGTGGATTGGAAACTCTTGAGTTGTTTTCCTGACATTAATAGAAGCAGCATAAGTTTCGTATGAATGGTACAGGAGTTTAATATAGACCACGTCCATCCCTTGCACTAAGGTCTGAACGACAGCAAGATGGTTAACTGTTACCATAGTATTAGTGGAGGAAGTATTGCATCGCATTTCTGCGACCTGTGAATTAGCTCACAGAGTCTGCAGCGCGACCTGCATTAATAACGAGGGAGCCGTACTAACCTAGAAAATAACACTTGTCATACCTTCAGCCTCATCGCCATAATGCTCAGACATCTGACATCCACTGCCGGATGAAGCTCTCCCCTAATCTTTTCCCCGCATTACGATCTTCGTCTATACGCACTTTTCCCAACGCCATCTTTCCACCTTTCAACGGGACGTCCTCTCGATCTTTTAATATTTCTTAAGATCCAGAAAAGAAGTTCCTTGTTTCATTCTGGCTACATATACTGCATATTTCCATTTCATTTTTATTACAATAAAATGTACGTTTTTCACTACAGTATGTTCTTTGACTCGTTTGTTTTTCTACCTTCCCCAGTGATTCTCACTTAACTATCCGTTGCTCCCAGAGGAATCCTTGTCTGTGAATGGTTTTGGCATTATCAATCTGTGCCCCACCACCATAAGTCAAACTGGTAACACACATTAGTTACAAACTTACTTTAACTTCTATATCGAATTAGCTTCTAAAATAAGACCACTGTCGATTTTCACCAACTTACTTGCCCCACCCGATCCTGTGTTCCGTCGGAACGCTAATATCTTACCTTCTTTCCCTCTGAATGGTTTGGTAAACCTATTCTCAGAGCTGGAAAAGGCAAGGAATTATTTCCTGCACCGCTCGAACTTGCATGGCTGTGAAGACATTTGCCTCCAATTGGGAGGAATGGAGCTCAGATTCCCGGACAGCTAACTAGGTTTAGAATCTGCGATGTTACAGCAATTCCTTAAAGCAAATATCGGGATAGCTTCTGTGGAAGATGGCTGGTTTCCTTCAAAATCCTTGTCGTACTCGTGCTCATGCTGTATATCAATGGCCTCGTCATCGACGAGAATTGTTACTAACCTTTCTTTTTCGTTTATCATTTTCACTAGTATAAAAAAGTAGTGTGGTTTTAAAATCAATCCTCGGGTTCATGACGTCGCGGTTAACACAACAAATAATCCCAGTTCACTTGTGTTACTGAGGATTTAGAGCTCCATCGACAGAGACAGATGTTCAGAACGTGGTATTGCTTAGCTTGCAATAAGGATTTCACCTGATATTGCTGGAAGTTTTCACTTGATGTGTTCTAATACCAAAATGGCCGGACGTTGAAGTCAGGGCTGCACAATGTATACTTTTACGTTGCACAACAAGCACAAAGGAAAGGAAGGGAAAGTAGTCACTTAAACTGTGATGAAGGCTTGTGACAGTGGAATGCATTTCCTCCTAAAAATGGCAAGGTATAAGAATTTACATTGTTTAAATAACACGTGCGTAAGTTGTGGTAAAGGCAGGTGTTCCATCTAGTACACTGCACAAAATGATGTGACAGCAGATAATGTCGCTACGAGTGAGAGGTCTTAAAAAAAAGAGAGAAAGAAACATTAAGCCATATTGTTCGGGAGCCAAGTTCGTAATACGAAAAGAGAGCAACAGATGTGAACACAATGCACTAGTTCATTAACGCGTTATTCAGCAACGGCAAACGGATGTCACTTCTGTTCCCCTCCGAAGCAGAAAATAGAATATTATGATATTTATTTCACAGTCCAAGTTAAATAGTTCATACGTTCTAGAACAGTAAGTCGACTAAAGTAATATAAACTGGTTTAGGTCAGCGGTCTGTGATCATCAGTGACATACATTGAAAAGTGTGTTGTGAGATTACACCATAGTGGAAGACAAATGAAATTAAGACGCTGTAGTGTAAGCGACAGTGAAGTAAATTTTTCCTAGCTGATGGAATGAAGACTTTCACGTAGTATACTCTCAGTGTTTTCTTAACTATGACCTATACCGAAAACGTAGCACATACGCACAAAGCAGAAACACCATCATGGGAAGTGTTAAGTAAATTTAAGTTACATTTACGCTGTTCAAGGTCAGAGCATTCATCAAAATGGGGGAATCGTTTGAACGCCGTTGCACACTTCCCTGAACGAGATATTTTGCCTGTATCTTTCCCTGACCTGCAGGCTGCCTTGCTCAGGTACCTTCATGGGGCCTTCAGATTTACCGTGCAATCAGAACCACAGAACAACATGAGTTTTTACAAACAGAAAGTATTACCGTATCCATGTTAACGCCCGGAATAAAATCTCAAGCTAGGCCACAGATCGAATATCTAAGCGACTGATCTGTACTCTGACACATAGCTCAGTTTCCATATAAGACCTCTCAGTTATGTAGTGGAATTGTAGGTTATATCGCGGAGCCAACGGAAAATTTTCTTATTGGGTACTAAAGAACTATTAATAGAATAAGAGAAAAGATAAAGAATTATCGCAATTTTCTCTTCAGGAAGTACGCTCATGGTAGAGATGAAATCCTAGTAGCTCCATGTACAGAACGCGTCGGGTCACTCATGAAACGAAATGTCGTCTGATTCTGCACAAATACTACATTATCTATGGACCCGCATGATAGTACACTTGTTTGTAGGCATCTGTACATGTGTGTGGCCTTCAAGAATGTACGAAGTTGCAGGAAATTTTATCCCTCACACATGCCTCTCAGTCGAAAACAACCTGTATCAAATAATCTGTCTTCTGTCTGCAGGAGTCAAATCAATGCAAATGCCACGCTTGTCAATGAACCTTGGGTAAAATTCAGGGATCAAGGATCCTACTGGGGACGCCATTGCAACATTTCGATCTGTGTTAAAATTTGAGGCGCATTACTACTTACTAATTATAAAGTGAATAGTGCTTCTGAAGCTTAATTTTGCGTTCGTAATGGTATAGATAAGTATGGGATGAAAAGAGAGGAAAGGAGCCGGCGGAAGCAGCTACTGGTTCAAACCCTACTCATCTTAATGTTGCCAATGGCGTCGCGCATATGAATAACTCCTTTCGAGAGACAGTTCATCAACAACGTTATATGCTCTTTCTCTATATCGCCCGTGATACACAACGAATTAGTGAGTGAACTATCTTCCAGACCACAATGGAAAACGTACTTGGCATTTAAACTGGCCTATGAGCATAAAGAAACCTAGACATTGTGCACAGCTAAGTTCTAGAATACATTCACAAGCTCGTTGGTATGTTACACGAACTTCAGAGATTTTTCTGAGAAGCTTCTGATTTGACCCAGAACAGTGGCAAGCAACCTATGCGTCCTTGCCGGAAAATTTCTTCAACCACCATAAATGGATACAAATGGGTCTAGCGCCACTGTTATTGGGTGCCATAGCAAAAAAACTGTATACAGGTTCACACTTATATAAATTATTTTGATATGCGATTTGTGTTCGTGAGTTATGGATACAAGGCGCCGATTGATCACGTATTACTCTGTAAACGATTGCGAAACCATCTTTTCAGCCGTCGCGCATACACTTTAATTCATCGTGTTTGAAAATTTGTTGTCATGCACTCAAAGATATGGGAAACAGCAGCCACAGATTTAATTTAGTATTACAGAAAGATTTCTCATTATCAATAAATTGGAATCATATACTATATTTACCTGTATTTAGTAATAAGATATTTATTGATGTCCCTGATGGTCTATAGCTGATGGTCTATAGCAGAGGTGTCCAACATTTTAGCTTACCTGAACCACATTGGAAGAAGACAAAGAAAAGTGATGGACAGTAAGAAAATAGCATCATGTTGCGGGAGATTCAGTTTATCATAACTCTACATAAATGGCATTTTACGATTTTTTTATTTATTTACATATCGCGTTATAGATGCTCACTTCTTGGACCGCACACCACTGACGTCGAGGACGGGAATAAGTCCAGAATTTCTCACCTCTTCACGTCTTTCCGTGTACAGCATACCAAATTTTCCGTCTTACTTAAAAATTTCATTTGAACGGAGAGGAAACATTCATCTCTGCTTCCTGTATCTCATCTCAATATCTGGTTGATGTAAAATAAATCGCGTTTGCAAAAAAAAAAGACATTCAACACTGCGTATGACACTGTATGGTCTTGGGCGTCTTGTTAAAATTCTACTTGATGCAAGGTTTATCTCCAATGTACGTCCTGAGGTGGTAAAAATAAATTAATGGATACGTTTCTGCAATGTCATTACTTGTATCCTACATGAATTAAGACGACAGGCATTGCGACAATTATGTGCACTAAATGGGGGTGAAACAGGAAACCCCGACATTTACTTCAAGCAGCACCTCACTCGACTGGATATAAACAAATTACATATGTACTCGGCAGCTACCATGCAATGTGTGATGAAGGTGTATAGTGTACCAGTCTCAGTTTTACTTCCTCCTATTCCACTCTCGAATGACACGCGGGAAGACATCCTAGTGATACCCCTTTGTATAGACCCCAATTTCTCCAATTTCAGCGTCATGGCCATCACGCGAGATGTGTGTTTAAGGAATTAGTATCTTTAATGACTTAATTTGGAACTTTGTAAGGCTTCTCTGACCTTTGAAAAACCTTAGTCAAGTTTGGGGCAAAATACAGTTTATACCTGACACAAAACCACAGCGCAACACAGGATTTTTCACATATACAAATTTTTGCCATAAGTGAAAAATGAGATAAGTGAAAGTAAACAAAAAACGCAGGAACTTATCCACTAAGCTATGGAGCCGCACCAACGACGAACTATTCACCAATGAACTATTGTCCAGCCCCCGTGCGCTCAATGTTCTAAGAATATTACCTCGCTCTGGGACTTTTGTCATTTTGGCTAACGTAAGAGGGAAACTGGATTCACAGAAGAGCTACATGCTTCGTCACCGGTTTATTCAGCCAACGCGAGAGCATTACAGGAATACTGTACAACCTCCAATGGAAGACGCTAAAAGAAAGGCGTTTGCATCGCGTACAGCGTTACTCTCAAAATACCGTCAGCCTATGTTCCTATGCCAATAAAGAAACATATTAAATCCTGCAATTTCTGTCTTGCACAACGGCCATTATGGTTAAGTTGGACGATTCTCGCGTATGAGGGCCGGTACTAACAAGTTCCTTTTTTCCATCACTCCATCCGAGAATTGAACAGAAGGCTTTAAGGAGGGGACGTAGGCAGTAATTCCGGTAGGTATACCTTGTACCCTACAGTCGTTTGCAGAGTAGAGATTAGTTTCCCGAGACGCCGAAGAAATGATACTGTCAGAACTAATTAAGGATAAGTACTCTCCAATGATACGTTCATTTATCTAGCTTTAAAAGAACCCGACTTGTTTCATTCCGAAGAAACATTGAGACCATCTCTTTCTAAAGGCGAGAGCTGTTCTTCAGTACGTGGTGAAGGGTATTACCTTGTGAAATCATTGTTTTTTTTTCTTTTCCTCATCCATTCCAGAAAGGCGAAGAGGAATTTTGACCGAAAAAAGAGAAGAAAGGAAAGACATTATAGTCTCTCATAACCTGACCATATGGCTCTAGCAGGAAAAATGTATTGGGAGGCAAACGGTAGTACTATAATCTGTTTCAAACCATGTCTTGAGGAATTTTGACAGTAGCTTCCTTCTACAGGATTCTAGCTCAGACAGCGTCTGTCAGATGCTTTTGCACATTAAACTGACTACTCAAAATTTCATTAGCTAGTCCGTAGATTCATCATTTTGCGCCCTATATAACAACTTTGTAGGGAATACAAATCTAAATCTGTACCACCATCAATGAGAGAATGCCTACCAAAGTACTGTGGCGTTCACCCAGTCCTTCGATCGATAATTGCATTAATTTGTGCTTTTAAAGAATAAAATACTAGAAATACTTTTTCTAGTAGGAAACAAGGACACTTTCTTCGATAATTCTACACACGTCCACACGTTTCCAAATCAAAACTCTTTCGCATTGTCAACATCTGCTATTGGACATCCAATCTGAAGGCGCATCTAAAATTTAGCATGCATAACGGTCGTCAGCGATAAGCATCCAAGACGATTGTGGAAGGTTTCTCATGTTATCCAGCCACCTTCCATTACGTCTTATCTTCTGGAAGCCAACAGATTACTTTCTTCGTCCATCTGGCATTTATTTACCTGGTTACATTTGCTGCCAACCTCCGTCATGTTTTCATCACAGTCATAATTACGTCTCCATGTCAAGTCCATTCCCTAATCTGTGAGTAAAAGCTATTGGGTCATCAGTTTTTATATTTTTTGTTTTCTTGTGAAGTAGAACAATTACTGTTGCAACAGTATTACAGATCTGCGCACTTGTCTTCCTCCGCAGAAATTCATAAATGTTGCGAGTTATTTTTTATGGATTAATAGTAATTCTGTTGGCAAGATTTCAACAATTTGAAGCAGTACTCCACGTAATGAATACATGACAAAGAAACTACGCTTCGGTTGTGTTGTCCCAAGGCAACAGGCAAGAAACAATCAAAAAACCATTTCTATATGTGGACTCCTCATTTAAGTTCAGTCACAACTACAGTCAACTTTATTGGCCTCTGTAATGACTTTGGGTTACACATAACGAAAATTAACGACAAAAAGAGTTACCGTGTAGAGTCATGCTCCTCATATTAAATTTCAACTCGTGTTTAATTTGGAATGATAGTCTTTGGTCCCGTAAAAGCTACGAGTAAACATCGGCCAGCGTAAGATTCACCACTTCGTTGCTTGGCCGTATAACTGAATTTTTAAGCTATAGATACGAAATTCGGAATGTAAAATCAAGAATAAATTGCTGCGTGTAGGTTTTTGAAGAAAGTCGTTTTCCTTCTTTATATCTTCGCAATATAATACTGTTTTTTTTTTTTAATTTGCGAACTTAGTATATGGGGGTTATGAATTTAAAAAAGATATCGAAATGAGTGCCATGGAAACAACATAGTGAGTTTTTCATTCAGACAAATATTGCTTCAGAGGTTAAGGCTTTTAATTCTAAAACTGACGGTGAGTCTAATATTTTTGCTGTAAAATATTTGCCGTCATAATCCTTTATTCCGTCCTATAGGCTCTACTTTCTGTATAAAGTTTTATTATATGATTTGGGTCTATTTTCAGCTAAGAAACGTTCCTGTTCATACTGTCAAACATGTATTCTGATCGGAGCTTGAATCTGGGTCTTAACGGTTCGCAATTTGTAGAACTTTGCTCACAAAACGCAAAGGTCTTGGTTCAAGTCCAGGTCGGACACAGTCTCAGTACAGCGAACACGGCCGCTGCAGAGTGAGAAGTTTTCTGAAGGAAAAAGATAAAGTTCATTTCATGTAACACGTAACTGGGTTAGGGAACTTCATTCTCTTTAGGGCGCCTATTATTACCAATTTATGTGACTATAACAATTATAAATTCGCGCACAGTCACACACGTTGGTATATAAGTGTGTATTTGTGTGTGTGTGTGTGTGTGTGTGTGTGTGTGTACGTGTGTGTGTGTGGGTGTAGACACAATATTTGACCAACGGAGCATGACAGCATTTTCACCTTACGCAGTATGTATTAAAGTTTTTTTGTTGTTTCTTGCTCCAGTGACTCATACAGTACTAACCAGCACACAGTGTCGATACGACTACGTAATACAACATCTTTAGATGCCAAGTACTATCCAAATCAAATAAGTTCACCATGTCTAACTGAATAGTTTTGGATACTGATTTTCTTTCCTATTACAGAAGAGTCCATCACCACACTGGGCACTATCATCGCTGCAACGAGGTGTTATGAAACTGCTAAGCATTAAAATTATTTTGAACCGTACGCAAACCACTGAAAAGATGTAAATTTTTCGGTCTTCAAAGAAATGAGCAAAGAAAGATAAAATAGATTTGTGGCTCTATATAACAATATTAGTAAAGTTTAGAGGTGAGTAAAGAATAAAATCTCAGCCTTTCGCTTTCTGTGTTTATGAAAAGATATCTGAGGCCCGTCTGCGAGGCTGGGTACTCGCGTGGATAATTTCCGGTTCCAGGCTTAGTTTACAGGATGGGCTGCGAGTTTCCGGTACTTGGCAGCTAACGAGCGAGGGGGACACATGAGATCTTACTCATTCGCTTCATCGAGCGCTCCTTCCACTTTCACTAAGCAGTGAAGTAACAGTCGGTAGCCCATTTACAACGACAGCTACTTGTTATTTTCCGAACAAGCGTTTCCGTATTCGCAGTATAACCTCTCAAGACAACACGCACACTGACAGAAGCTGTTGCACTTCGGAAATTACATTTTTGCTAGGTATGCTTTTTTCGTGAAATCTGTCAAGGCCATAGAACTTAGTACAATCGTCCGTTATAGTGTTGGCCCCCTTCTAATCAAGAGAAACCGTGTTTATTTCCCAGTCTAGTAAATGTAACCGAGGATTTTCTTGGTTTTCATAAATCAAGTTAGCACACAGCAAGCGAGCTTTCGTACAAGAATATCATTACTAGCTCCTTTCCGTATTATTTACTGACTACAGCTTCAATACTTGCGCTGCAGAAATAAATTCATGAATCAGAGGAGATACATAGACTAAAGTCGGTGTTGAACACTCCATGAAAGTAGTGAATTTCCTCATACGTTCTGCTTCAACATGGGATCAACTTACGATACTGTTAAATGCAGAAGCGATTCAATAGCTAGAGGCGTAATACCTAAACTGATCGTAACAGCAAAAGACACATTTACCAGGTTGAGATGTATGTCACAAGAAATATCTGTCAAGACGAAATAAGTCTATTAGATATAAATTTCTGTAGCCTTGGATTACTGTCTGTGAAAATGTTTCTCTCTTCTGTTCTCAGTATTTCTGTTTGTTCAGAGAATGTGAAATGATATTAACTCTTGTCACAAGTGTATCAGTCATACCTATAGAAGATATAGCTGAAAACGCCTTTCGTAACGAAACAGATTCGACGCCAAAAGGTATACGTGAGCAGACAATTTAAGCTTCTTTAATGACGGAAGTAGACAAAATTATAATGAAGTAGTATAATACATGGATCGCAAAACTAAATAAAGTTTGATAAAATTTAGGGAACTGCCAGTCAGCTCAGATGTGGATGTTTCTGGTGTGAAAGGAGTGGCCGGCATTCTCTGACGTTTACCAGGGTACGCCCGACTGCTTTTATTGTCCTGATCGCAAGTCATAATTACAGGTAAAGTAGGCCTACCGGTAAAGTTGATACTTTATACTAGTTCGTAAGTTCTTCGTGTTTATTAATGAATTCCTTATTTTTGGAGTAATACTTCAGTATAGTAAAGTAAATAAGTAAGGCTCTCCTTAACACAAACGGTTGGTTTGAGCATTACATTGTGTACACTTTGTCCTTCTTTCGAGCTTTAACTGACTTACCTGGTAAGTTATAGAGAGGTGTACAATTATGTGACACTTATCTATTAACCCGACGAGCTACGTTACGCTGATGCCACTGTACTCAATATTAATCATATTGGTCCTGCAATTCTTCTCCTTTCACTTGGTTTTTAATTACCATACTAACTACTATTTCTGTACTTGTTATATGCTTATGTAATGTTTTTCTGTGCAGTACGAACAGTTGTGGTATTTGCGCTCCCGATTGGGTTACAATTTAGCAAGTTTTCGTGTGTTTATACGGCATTCAGTCAGCCGTGGACTTTACATACTCGTATTGTGTCTTGCGTTTAGTTTCTTTATTGTCTTTAGGTACGCAATTACCTAAGCCTATACTTAGTTTTTACAAGGAATTTAAGTCACTCTTAATGAGAAAATAAACTAGAACTGAAAGAGAAATATTAACTTCTACTTTTTCATTCACATTTGCGTTTTTGTGGCTACGTATCCGTTTTCATTGGCACTTAGACAATGTAGTGACAGAGTGTGATCGCCTGTGTACTACAAATAGGTACTAACAAATTCTTTAGTTACAAATGAATACTGTGTATTTATACCAGCTGTGCACAATATCTTTTTTTTTTTTACCCAGCAAATGTAACACCATAAGTGTATCAAAAACATTATCAGACGAGACAGTTTTCTTCCTTTTGACAATTGACACTTTTTTACCGAAAACATGTGTTATGACCAATATCACAACAGACCAAGGTACCTACAGCTGAGCATGCTACGACACTGAAAAAAAAAAAAAATCGCTTTTGAATTGCATCTTGTACCAAGGAAGTATTTTCGTATAAGTTTTTCAAGTAAGGGACATGTCTGCTTTTTTCCGAGTATAAGCCAGTTCTAGCTACGTTTCCAACCCTGCATTGAGGTCTCCGGGCGTGCACCCACCTTTGGCCAGTCCCGGCGCCGCGAGCAGCAGCGGCAGCAGCAGCAGCGAGAACGCCATCTTACGACTGACTGACTGGAACAACGCTCGCCCAGCGCCGCGCATGCGCAGCACGCGCCCCTCGTGACGTCATGTCCGCTGCTCCCCACGCTTCTAACGGGACTTCCAAATAATTCTGCTGCCCCCCCGCAGCCCTTTGGCTCCTTCGTGTCTAGTGGGCGGTGATGCCACACGAAGTGATAATTACTCGGTTTGGTCAACACCGCTGTCAACCGTTAGGCATTATAATGGCTATTTCTCTAACCGTCATTCTAGGAAGTACTGAGTTAACAGTCTGTTTCCTACTGCGACGATGGGATTAATATTTGCTAAGAAGGTAATAACAGCAGGGGCGACATAACAATAATGAATAGCGACAACGAATAGAATGACACGACAGAAATTACGCTGCTTATGAGCAGCAGACGTGGACGCCTGAAGATGTAAAATGTCGATACAGCACACATGCACTTACACACTCTACAAGCAATTGCTCAGTGCAGGACTGAGGGTAATTCGTGCCAATACAAGCGGCAGTCTGGGGCGAGGAAGACATGACTATCATGCCTCGGTACCCGCTCTGCGCTTTATTGTCAACGTCCCTATGCGTGACATACGACGGAGACAACAGAACTGTTGCACAGGTTTCCTCGAATACTCGTTTCCCAAAATCCCGCAAGAACAACAACGTCTTTTTTTCGATAATCTACTTTATGTTCGATTAGCATCTCGTTCACGTCATTTTATGAGTCACACCAACCTGCTACGATTCTGACAGCGCATCTCTGAAATCGAACGATGTCTGCTGTCATTAGAACGCCAAACACCGAAGTAGTATTCTAGAACTGACCGCACTAGTGTTTTGTATACAGTGTCTATTACAGATACAGCGCACTTTCCAAGAAGCTTCGGGAGCAGGGAACAACAAAAATGTGGAAACACGAAAATCAAAAAATTTTAACATGTCTCATACGGCGTAGTAAAACCGTTCGCATTTAAAACAAGCTTCCAGTCGTCTTAGAATAGACAAATACAGCTCCTGTATGGTTTCTGCAAAGTAGTGGCAAGTTCTGGTAGTCATAGGAGTAAATGGAGGTGGATAACGATCATGCACTCTTCTCTCCAACGTAGACCACAAAGGCTCAATAACATTGGGATTTGGTGACCACAGGGGCCAGGGGCGATACATCCTCATGCGCGCAAAAGCAGTCCTGAACATGGGCGCTGTCGTCTTGGAATACAGCATCACCACGGGAGAGGAAACACTTTAACAGAGGGTGGACCTAATGAGCCAAAGTCGGTCGGTGTGGCCGAGCGGTTCTAGGCGCTTCAAACTGGAACCGCGCGACCGCTACGGTCGCAGGTTCGAATCCTACCTCGGGCATGGATGTGTTGTAAGTAGGCTGTTTAGGTTTTTATGTTGGTGACGCCACGTAGCGCTCTGTATGAAAATCACTGGCTGTGCTGTGTGCAGTCTGTGTCTGGTTTGCATTGTTGGAATTTTGTTATTGTAGTGTTGGGCAGTTGGCTGTTAACAGCGTGTAGCGTTGCGCAGTTGGAGGTGAGCCGCCAGCAGTGGTGGATGTGGTGAGAGAGATGGCGGAGTTTTGAGAGCGGATGATCTGGACGTGTGTCTATCAGAGACAGTAAATTTGTAAGACTGGATGTCATGAACTGAATATATATATTATGACTTTTGAACACTATTAAGGTAAATGCGTTGTTTGTTCATTATCAAAATCTTTCATTTGCTAGCTATGTGTATCAGTAGTTAGTCCCTTCAGTAGTTTGAATCTTTTATTTAGCTGGCAGTAGTGGTGCTTGCTGTATTGCAGTAGTTCGAGTAACGAAAATTTTTGTGAGGTAAGTGATTCATGAAAGGTATAGGCTATTGTTAGTCAGGGCCATTCTTTTGTAGGGATTTTTGAAAGTCAGGTTGCGTTGCGCTAAAAATATTGTGTGTCAGTGTAGTGTTGATAACAATAAGTAAAGAGCGAAATGTCTGAGTACGTTCAGTTCTGCTCAGCTGTTTGAAAATCAAATAACGTAAGGGGTTTACCAGCACAGTAATTGAATAATTTTTCTAAAGGAACGTTTCAGTGTGTGATGTCCTTAGGTTAGTTAGGTTTAAGTAGTTCTAAGTTCTAGGGGACTGATGACCTCAGATGTTAAGTCCCATAGTGCTCAGAGCCATTTGAACCATTTTTTAATAAGCCAAAATGGGTGCACGATTCTTGGCAGTAATGCGACCTTGCGGAGTAGCGATGGGCCCAATGGAGTGCCACGATATGGCTGCCCAAATCATCAACGAACCCCCGCCATGTTTCACTCTTGGGACATAACCTCTGCCAAAAGTTGGAAACAGTGTGAAACATGACTCGTCCGACTAGACAGCTTTCTTCCACTGCTCCATTGTCCAGGTTTTTATGGCTTTGGCACCACGTTTACCTGTTACAGGTATTTGCATCACCAGTGAGTGGTTTTGGCATTCCAGCTTGCCCTGTAATTCCCTGTTTATGGTGCGCCTTTCGTTTTGTTTTTGGTGCTGACAGGGTTCACGGATGCGTCATTGAGTTCTGGAGCTGTAGTCCTCTTATGTTTCGTCGCAATCTTCAGTTCCGTCCGTCACCATCTCTAAATGCTGAGTTGGGTTGATTTGGTGGAAGAGACGAAACAGCGAGGTCATCGGTGTCATTGGGTTAGGGAAGGATGGGGAAGGAAGTCGGCCGTGCCCTTTCAAAGGAACCATCCCAGCATTTGCCTGAAGCGATTTAGGGAAATCACGGAAAACCTAAATCAGGATGGTCGGACGCGGGATTGAACCGTCGTCCTCCCGAATGCGAGTCCAGTGTGCTAACCACACAGAACATCACTTACCTCCGACATAATGCACTCATAACTACACAAAAATACTGTTCTGACTACGGCTCACACTTACGTGTTGAGGACGGTGCACAGGAGCCGTTCATGGTCAAATACAACAGCGCAACCTGCAGGCTTGGCTCTGCTTTTATGTTCAAACATGCGTTTCTAGCAGTGTTTCCACATTTTTGTCCAAGTCCTGTAAATCTTCAGTTCGCCTTCCTTGCCACTGATTTCAAGCATTCATCGTGATTCTTATTGGTTTGTGCGCCAACCCCTTGACACTTGAACGATTTGACAGCTCCTAAGCTTCACCATTACTCTTTTAATCGGATGCTGTAGGTTCTTTTTTTGTCATGAACATTATCTTGCATTTATCCACTTGTAAAAAGAGCTGACTGTCGGTACACCAAGTGCAGGCACGGACTAAATCCTTCTGTCTTTTCTCACAATCAACCAGGGTCGATACTTTTCTGTTTACTGCACTACCGTTACAGAATTCTCTCAGAGTGCTGCGTGCCATGATCTACCAATTACGTATGCAAGGTTTGGATCCGTACAGTGACTCCACGTAGCATCAGATATTCCAAGAATTTTCAGACAGGTCTTTTACTAGATTCTGACTGTGTTTCAGCCTTCACGATTTGCTTTTCTTACCACTGCACCAGTAGCTATTAAGTTTTCTCTATAGGTTTCCCGATCTCCATCATTGTGCAGATTCTTGACGCATGGACTCCGTGTTCATGGATGTCACAGGAAATAGACTGGGACTTCATGTTAATCTTCACATTGATCAGCGAACTATTCAACAATGAAATGTATATACTCATGTGTCAGAGTTTGAGAGGGAGGTAAAACAAATTATTTTTTGTTTAGGACGATAATAACGCAGCGGTGCTGTCCTCTTTTTCCACCAATCATCACCAGCGAAGCTACTATGAGTGCTGCCTATATCTACACCCCCCCCCCCCCCCTGAGATATGAGTGATGGTATACTTGACTTCGGCTAGATTTCTCCTCATGGCTCGGTAACTTTGTCAGTTGATTGGCACTGTCCAGCTACTAATGGAAGGATCACCGAATTACAAGGTTCTTGAGGCTTTCGTGGCACCTTGTTGAGAAATTGCCTGTTAGCATTTGCCTTGGGATCTCCGGCCGATTTGTTTAACGATTTTTCTGATGTTTCGCCATCGCGAGTGGCTGGAATTGACGAAAATCTTCCCTGGTCCCTGGTGGCGGACTGCCACTGCCACAGCCATGGAGGTGAACCTTTGACAGTCTGCCGTCAGCAGTACAGGTTGAAGCTTTGACAATCCGGCACTTGTGCAGGCGAAACATCAGAAAAATCAAAATCTTTAGTCTAACGTCGGCCGAAGATCCCCAGACAAATGCCAACAGACAACAAGTCGATCACTCGCCTAGTTGTATGCTTTTTTCGCAACGTTTTAATAGAGTTTTGGCACAGTATGACGTACATTCACTTCAAAACAAGTTTAGTACACTGCGAAACTATCAATGAAAACAAATATTACAAATTACCGAAGAGGTGGTAGTTTATCATCCATAACCCCAGTCGCTGTCTCTCTCCGCTGTACCTATTTCGACATGAAGAAAAGTACTGGAATGTATATGGTGATGATGATTATTGGAATGTATCAGTTTTGTATATATTTTGTTCATCCACTTTTGGCAACTGTGTTTAGCTGCTGAGCACATTACAGACTTTGTGGGCTGAAACGTGAGCGAGAATCAGGAAAACAAAGAAACTCTTAGTCCCGTTCTTCGCAGTTCTTTATAGTGATGACCGTCAAAGAAAGAGAGAGAGATCTGTCTAAAAAGAAGAATGGATGAAATTCAGTAGCTAACATTACGACTTCGAGCAATTTTCGATAAACAAAAAGGAAAGACTTGTACTAAGAAAGCGACTGAATATGCCCTACTCAGGTCTGCGTATCACAATCACCAATCTATACCCTTAAATAAAATGTGAAGCATGGGGAACTTAATTTTTATTTTTTTGTTTTTATATGGAGATGAACGTCTTGTTAATATTAGAAAAATAAATTCATAGTGTGACTGAGGACCCAACACTTGACATTTTGGAACCGAGGTGTGACATCCACAAGACCATATGTCACTTTATATGTACTTCCCAATAATTTGCGTTGCTTGCACCTACTATTTGAAATTGTGATCGTTGCTAGGACCAAATACATTGAGCGAAAGGTTATCTACAACTTGCATAGAAACCAGACTTCAGTTATGAAAGTCTAATGACATGAAAGGGAAGAAGTGTTTAAGAAGGGAACGAGACAGGCTGTTTGCCTATCTCCGATGTTTTGCAATCTATACGTTGAGCAAGCTGTGAAGGAAGCCAAGCAGAAGTTTAGAAAGAGAATTAAAGGTCACGGAGAAAAAAAAAAAACTTTGAGGTTTGTTGACGACATGGTAATTTTGTCAGAGAGCGCAAAGGAATTTGTAGAACTTTTAGACAGAATAGATATCGTGCTGAAAATAAAGTGCAGGATAAATATCAAGAACAGTTAAACAAGCGTAGTTGTATGTAGTAAAATTAATGAGAGGATGCTGAGGGAATCAGATTGGTAAATGAGGCACTAAAAGTACTGGATGAGTCTTGATATGTCTCGATATTTGGGCAGTAAGATAAATGACGATGGCCGAATTAGAGTAGACATAAAATACAGACTGACACAAGCAAGATAAGCATTTCTGAAAAAGATAAATTCGGCAACATCGATTGTAAATTTCAGTGTTATGAAGTCTTTTTTTCAAAGTATGTGTCTGGAATATAACGTTTTACAAAAGTAACAATGGACAATAAACAGTTCATAAGAAGACAATTCAATGTTTATAAATGTGATGCTACAGAAAAAAGCTGGACATCTGATGGGTAGATAGAATAACTAATTATGTGGTACACAACCGGATAGGGAAAAATTTATAGCACTACCTGATTAAAATAGGAGATCAGTTACGTAGGACTCATCCTGTGGCATAAACGAGTCGTCAGTTTGGGAATATGGGGCAGTGTGGGGGAATCAGTAGTGTAGAGGCTGTCCAAGACCGAGTACAGGAAGCAGTGGGTTCTAGTAGTTGCTTGGGGACGAAGAGACTTGCCTATGATAGATTAGCGTCGAGAGGTGCATCAAACCAATCTCTTGAGTGAAGATCACAACAACAACAGATGATTTTAATGTGCTCTGAAACTTAAGGCAAGTAATTATCCATGTACTTCTCAGTGATTAATTTTGTGAGTCAGAAACAACACTGTTCACATAACAATGAAGAAATTTAACACAGTTATCTTTTCAATAGTCCTACATTATTGGAATGAGACAGGAGATCATATTTCATTCACCCCAAACTGTTTCTACTTCACAACAAGAAAGCATTTCCTGTGCCGCAACCTTCAACGGAATACAACATTCAGTGATTTGCTAATGTAAAAAGCTGTTGCTACACTGTTCGTTTCTCAGAAACAATCACTACTGCATACACTGTACTCACATAATTTCATAACGTAACAGGGCATGAAGATAATGTTTGGTTTTCACTTTGTGTACCCCAACTTGCTATTTTCTAGCCTGAAACACTAACTCTGCATCTCCCTGCAATGAAAGAGATGTTGAGCTCATAATTAGGATAACATGTTAGCATTTTCCCGAGCAGAGCTATGGCGTAAGGGTTCCCGCAAAAGGAAAAAACATACAACTCGGAAATGTGCTGTAAAATGGTGGAGATCTTTTATTATTATTATTTACTTGTGTCGCCATTGCATTATCTTACCCTTACTAAGCGTTATCTGAGTAGTCCTTCGGTGTATATAATGTAGTGTATGGCAGATAGATTTTAACTGCCTTTGTAAATAAGATCGTGCTAGTTATCTCTTTTATCTCCTTGGACAAATCATGAAACAATTTTATTCATTAGTTGTACGTACTGTTTTGATGTTTATGTTCACTCTTTCTTAATAATGTAAGTCCAAAGTAGATCTTCTTCCATGGTCATGAAAACAGCTGTTTTACAGTAAAGGTCTAAATTATTTGTGATGTGTGTAACTGATAAAGGTACTCGCATGGTGTAATTAAAATTGCCTTTGTTTTGAACAGATTTTAACAATAAATCGGATTATTGATTTTGGTTATTTATCTTCTCCCTTTTCTGTAGTTTGGAAACAGTAACATGTTTTGTATATTTGTTCTCCAGAAAACAATTCCGTGACTAAGAAATGAGTGTACATGCGAACAGCATCTAGCTAAAAGTCATTGGCTGTTCCACACTGGTTCCAGGACTCTGGAGGCATAATATCTTGCTGAAATTCTGATTGCAAAGTGTGGGCGTGTGTGTGTTTACACCGCGTCAACTGAGAATCAATACTCATTCACAGATTTTTTTTAAATTTTTTTTTTCACAGTCTATGGAGCGAACATCTACAATTGATTTCTCAGTGTCCTTTCCCCTCTTCAAAATGAAATTGATGGCATCTGTCTTTCTTTCTTGCATACTGACCAATTGTAAACAGCATTGAGAGTTTCATTTGATTTCTTTTCTCGAAGTTCTCTTGACTTCTCAGTGACTATAGCGTTAGTGTCATAAACGGAGAGCATTTTTCTCCATTACTGATACTATCTGGAAAGTCGTTAATGTATTTCAAAAACATTAATGGCCCTAATATGCTACCCTAAGGACCGCTTTGTTCCGATAAGTGTTTTACTAAACGTTTATTCTTATTTGAGGTTTTGTGTTGTCTCTGCTCTTTGTATTGTATCTACTAGGTATGATAAAAAGCAGTCATTGATTTCACCGCTTATTTCTAATTATTCTGTCTTGTTTAGTAGAATCTTATAGTCAATAGCAGAAAAAGCCTTAGAGAGATCTAATTATGTGTTGGTGATACTCTCATAGTTGTCAAGATTATCAAGCGACATTTTTAAAAATTATAGTATTGCTAATTATTATATTTCTAAAACTTCGGAACCCAAATTGTGATACACTTAGTAGGTTTTATTTAGTGGAGTAGTCGATTAATCAGTCTTTAATAATTAGCAATATTATTTTAAAATAACGACAACAAGGAAATGTGTATGTAGATTTTTATGCCTTTTACATTACCTTTCTTTAGCAGAGGCGCAATTATTGCCTGTTTTAAATATCTGAAAAATCCCCTCTTGCTGGTTTATTCCGAGTCTTAAGTGAGCTTGAATATTCTGCATGGGATTCGCACTTTGGGAAGAAAAGGTAGCTGTATGGTGTGAAAATTGGCATTTGACCCTAAATAATGAAAATTGTGAGGTCTTCCACAGGAGTGCTAAAATGAATCCGTTAAACTCCGATAACACGATAAATCAGTCCAAATCTAAAGGCCGTAAATTCAACTAAATACCTAGGAATTACAGTTACGAATAACTGAAATTCGAAAGATCACATTGAAAATTTTATTGGGAAGGCAAACTAAAGACTGTGTATTGTTGGCAGAGTACTTAGAAAAGGTAACAGATCAACTAAAGAGACTGCCTACATTACGCTTGTCCGTCCTCTTTTGGAGTACTGCGTGCGCGCTGTGGATTCCTTACCAGATAGAATTAACGGAATACATCCAGAAAGTTCAAAGAAGAGTAACACGTTTTGTGTTATCGCGAAATATGGTAGAGAGTGTCACTGACATGATACCGGATTTGGGATGGACATCACTAAAACAAAGGCGGTTTTCGTTGCTGCGGAATCTTCTCACGAAATTTCAATCACCAACTTTTTCTTGCTAATGCGAAAATATTTTGTTGACGCCGACCTAGATAGGGAGAGATGATTGTCGTAATAAAATACGGGAAACCAGAGCTTGCACGGAAAGACACAGATGTTCGTTTTTTCCGCGCGCTGTTCGAAATTGGAATAGTTGGGAATTGTTGTGAAGGTAGTTCGATGAACCATCTGCCAAGCACTTAACAGTGATTTGCAGAGTATCCATGTAAACGTAGATGAATTCGATGTAATTAAGAAGGCTAGCTACTGGCAGAATTGACGGAGGCCATTACGGAGAAGGTGTGGAGCCTTCTTCATTGTAGTCAACGGAACAGCAGCTACCGCCGGATATTCCGCCGTTACACGCTGCAGTAACGGAAGTCATGATCATGCTAAATCAACCGTCGTACGTTACTAGCATGAAAATGTAGACGTTGACCATTATAATAATGCAGATGACGACCTTGGAATCTGAAGACAGGAAATAAAGGGACAAGCGAGCGGCTGATACAATGGACGGAATCAGCGGACATTAAGGTGAGAAAGATGACGTCCCTTGGCCACAAGTGGCAAGAAATCATTCCCGTCAGTATAGAGCTATGACAAGAAGTGTTTACTGTTTCGTGTACGGACGCTGCCAAGCCAGCAACCACACGGGAAAAACTAAGGACATCGACGTATGAAGCTAGCAAAATCAATCGTTACCGTAATATTGATGCCGACCTTTTTACGATTAATATCGAGGGATATGATGGAAACTTTGAGAAGTCCCACTTTATGTCTTTAGAGAGAGTTGTATTTCTTATCAATCAAAAATCTGAAAGCTAAGTACAGAACACAGTTTCTAAGGGGAGAAGCAGAGCTAAAGGAGATCTTGTTGCCTCGAAAGCTCTCAGTTTTCTGGTGGAATCTCCATTACTCTCGGCACATCAACTACACGATTGTTTGTCAGGAAATCTTTCGAGACGTCGACGCTCGATTCGACAAGGAAGATATTATACGTGCCATTTTTTCCACAACACAATTTCTTGGGATGATAAGCTTGAGAAAGGAAGTAAACTTAGACTAAGGGCGTTGAAAGCATGCGTTGTAACAGGTGTCAAAATGTTCAAATGTGTGTGAATTCCTAAGGGACCAAATTGCTGAGGCTATCGGTCCCTAGACGTACACACTACTTAAACTACGTTATACTAAGAACAACACACACACCCATGACCGGGGGAGGACTCGAACCTCCGGCTGGAGGGGCCGCGCAATCCGTGACATGGCGCCTCAAACCGTGCGACCACTCTGAGCGGCTATCCAAAGGTGCACAGTAGAGGCATAAATACTAGCAGTGAAACACTGATTTAATTTTTTTTCTGTATTGAATTTCGATTCCTCCAGCAGAACGGAGCGGGGGGGCTAGCACCACAGTAGCGTAATATGTCGCTCTGCACCCTACTTCACAATTCAAAAACATAATGAAGAGAGAATAAACATTAAAAATAGGTGATTAAGCGGCGACTGGTTAAAACTGTAACAAGGCGAAAAGTTGCGGAAGTTAAAATATAAAAACAAAGGGTTGGTGATGCCGATTAAAACTCATAGTAATTAGACAGCCACAATTAAAAAAACATGGCGACAATCTGGTTTCTGTTCGCAAGAGTTACAAAACACACCTAGCGACAGAATGGTGTCTGTTCACAATAAGTAAAAAACGGGACGCACAACACTGACACATCACTTAAACACTGCGCTATAGAGTAGACCTGAAGGCAGATAGGGGGGGGGGGGGGGGGGAGAGGAGAACCCGGACAGGAGAGAGGGGAAAAATGGGGGGAGGAGAGGAAAAGCAAAAGGGGGGAGCTGATGGAGGGTGAGGACACAGAAAAAGGGGAACTGTGCCATGGATTACACTAGATGCTGGTAGCTGGGGTGCACTAATACCATCCTGAGGGATACGGGGTGGCGACAGGAAGGGCATCTGGCCACCACTTAAATTAACCTTGACATATCCGACCCTAAGCATGCCGACCTTGTGAAACCATGGGACGAAGGCACAAGCAAAAGAAGAAGAGGAAGAGGAAGTGGAATAAATTTATGGACATTCTAAGGAAGAATGAAGTCGACTGGAGGGATAGAAGACTGATTAAATAACTACCTACAACAGAAAATACGAGTACATATTGGGAATGACATGACAGAGGAAAGCACAATTGGAAGGGGTGTGAGGCAAAGCTGCAGTCTCTACTCAATACCGTTTAACATGTGTTTCGAGCTTATTATACAGAAATGTTTGAAACAATATAGAGAAATGCAGGTGGCGGTAGGAGGACAGAATGTATTCGATTTGCGGATGATATGGTGTTATTGCCAGAGAGCGGTAGAACTATGACTGGAAAGTTAAAAGAATTAAATAAGATCTATGAGGACTTCGGACGAGAATTAATAAGAAAAAGACAGAATGTATGGTGGTAAGTGCAAGAAAAGTAAGAACAACTATAAAGTTAGAACAGGAAGATAGAGATATTACGGACGACATTATTCGTAATAAGGAGGTGAAAACATGATAGTAATTGCCAAGGAGACATTTAATAAGAAGAGATGGCTTCTATGTGGATGAATGGACAGAGACCTGAGGAAGAGGTTGGCGGAGTGTTTCATACTGCTCGTGGCAATAGTCGGAACTCAGACATAGTCACTGAGGGAAGAGGAACAAAGAAAAATAGAAGCATTTGAAATGTAGATTTTGAGAAACATAAAATAAGTAAACAAAATGAGAAAGGAGAAGAGTGGATGAAGAGAGAGGAACTTTAAAGGTAATCGGGAGGAGGGAAGACAATTGACTGGGGCACTTTATGAGAAGAGATTGTTTACTGATGGATGTTATGGAAGAAACGGTCAGTGAAAGAAGAAGAAGGCACATATGATACCAGATGGTGGACAGTATAAGAACAGGAAACAATTCTAAGAAAATGAATAGGGTAGCTAGTGACAGAACTGCATGAAGAGCTACATGTGAAAGGCAGAACACTGATGACGATTTTGATGGTACTGAAATTTGTGCCAGGCAGGGGCTCGAACCCGGAATTCTCGCTTCACGTGAGCTGGTCGCCTTAACCGCTTTGTCTGTACGTGCACGATTCACGGCCGGACCTAAACTTCCATATGTTATAGTGCCAAGTCCCATAGTCGCCGCATACAAATCGTATGATTATCACACAGAGAGCGACATTGTTTTGCTCGTCAGATTACCTTGCTTTGGCATGAAATATAGTAGGGCAGTGCCTCTATTTTACAGTGTTTGTGTCATAGGATCACAGACATTGAAAAACAGTTCCGTCAGGCAGCCATTAGATTCGTACATACGTTATATGGCAGTAGTTGATAAATTCATGCTATCAATAATGCTTCATCCTTTCCAAACACGTACTGAGACCTCGAAAATGGAGTGATGGTCTCTGTCCAACATTTCAATCGGCGCTTCAGCATTCTTTCTAAGGTTTTATGCATACAAGAAGAAACGGCGATGGGGCAGTAAGATACAGTTTATTGTGAAACTCTGTCGTGTTTAGAACAACGACATTTACATGCATGCATGTCCAGAGAAACATTGCATCGACCTATACCGACACAATAAAATACAGACTGCATTTCATGCCAAAGCAAGGCAATCTGACGAACAAATCAATGCCTCCCCTGCGATTTGTATAACACTATGGGACGTAGACGCTAGGACATGTGGAAGTTTGGGTGTGGCCGTGATTCGTGCACGGATAGCCAAAGCGGGTAAGGCGACCCCTCGCTTAAAGCGAGAAATCCGGTTTCGCGTACCGATCCACTACGAATTTTCAAATGTTATTAGTAATTCGTATAACTGTGGCACAAACGTATTCACAATTTGCAAATGCATTCCATAATTTAATATGTCTGTAAATCGTCAGCAGTGTCCGTTCCTTCGACCGTGCACGTATATCCGATGGAACATTGCATCGACCTATACAGACACTGTAAAATACAGACACTGCCCTGCTGGTTATTATGGTGGGTTGTCATTTCGTTGTAGTAAACGATCACCAACGCTTGTTGCGCTCCGCAGAGCGCCGACCAACGGCAACAGACGTCAGTCTGTGCTCAACGAATTTGTAGCACGGTTCCATTTGGGAAGCTCTCGATTCCCCAGTAGGCACGGATCACAACCTCATTGTTACCACAGCTTAGCACTAAAGGGCCCCAAAAGCCTACTTCAAAACTGAATATGCATAGGGTGGACCAAATATAAAACACATATCCGGCCACATCTTCGTTCTCAACTGGTTCAAGGCCAGGCGAGCTTTCTGAATGCTATCTGATGTAACCAACTAAGGACACCTGTCTCAAAGTCAAAGTCCGAAAATCAAATGGAGTACCTGTACGCTGGTGGAATCAGGAACATTCGCGCTAGATTGCGAAGCAGAGTCGGGCCTCAAATAAATTTAATAAATAGCGTAAAAGGTTATTCAACCTGGGCTTCAGTAAACATGAGCCACGACTTAAAGAAAAGTTATAGACAAAAACATAAAAGCTTGAATACACTTCTGTGGGAACCTCAACAAAACAACAGGATTAGCGACGTCCCAGGCCACAGTTCGAAAATTCAAAACGTAATCCACACGACGCTGCAGTGTTCAATAATTCATCGAAATATTTACTCAAACTGTCACCCAACTTAAAACTCCCTTGGAACCGCTAGATTCAGAGTTTGTATAAACGTCAGCAGAAGAAATTAATAAATTCTGAAGCCATTTACCAATAACCAGTCGACAAATCTTGAGGACTGAAAGCGACGCAACCACCGATTACGATTGCATACACTACAAATGTTAGACAATTTAGTCGTAGTGAAGAAACGTGTGTTAAGAGATATCGTTAACAAATTATGAGAAGAGTCGCTACTCCTTACCCATTGGTAAAATTATATCGCCAAAGCCGTAGCCTTATACGGAAGTGAAACATGGACAATAAACACTGCAGACAAGAAGACAATAAAAGCTATTTTAATGGTGTTACAGAAGAATACTGTAGATTATATAAGTAGATCGGGTAACTAAATACGAAGCGGTAATGAAACAAAACAGGAAGAAAATAGGTTTGAGGAACAACATTATTGAAAGAGGGAATATGTTGGTAGGGCACATTCTGAGGCATCAGTGGAAAATCATCTTGTAATGGATGGAATTGTCGGGAGTAAAAACTGTATGGCGAGACCAAGGCTCGAATACAGTAAGCACTTTCGAGTTGATGCAGGATGAGGACATAGAACAGTCCACATCATACCTACGCGTTGTATTGCCTGCCTGTGACGTAAAAAAAAAATGACTGTAACGACGCCGGATGTAGTGGCGGCTACACAGACAAAACATACTCCCTTCAGCACAGCATTTCTTGCACAAAGGCAGTGGCACAGTGGATGATTTGAGTCAGATAACAATGGTCACTGAGTATACTTTGTCAACTAAGACCCACTTAACAGAATTTTCGTGGGCTTCTTTGACATTTAATTATGGTGATACGAACCTAGTGACCAAAAGAAAAAAAAGAAAGACTAAACGCTAAGGCACCCACGTAATATTTACGATCACATAAAGTGAGACCGTTCTGCCGCCGTTAGTTGGATATCGCATTTATAAGGGAAGCAGTTGGAACCACAACTACACTAAATGGAAACGTTAGCAGTGCATATTTTAGGGATTTTCTTAAACGAATCCTCACATTAATTCTAAAGAAAATCTCGTTTTCTATAACTCTGAAAACCTACCTTCAGCAAAGAAATGCGATCTTTTCCGATTTAGTATTCTAAGACTGTCGATCGAACATCAACATTATTCAGTCACACTGGACAGAAGGACACAACATGACAACACTACTGAGCAGCCTCTAAATTGAAATTAACAATGATTTATCTAACCAGGGTACAGGTGCATGTGGTAGTATTAGCAGTGATATATCACAGAATTTCAATTCAGCCTTCCACAAGGTCAAAGTCTCACCTAAAAACTCATACAGACACCATAATCACACTCAAACACCTACCAGTACACACCTACAAAACTTAATCCTATATATATATATGTAAATAACTGCAATCATAAAATGATGCAAGTTTTCTCAACCGAAGATATCAGATTGTGAAAACGTATGGATGTACATACCTATGTACACACCTTCTAACACGTCAGTAGAACATTACTTACATCATGATGCATTGACAGGTGTGGAAAATAATTAGAATGGAGCTAAAAGGTGTTTGACAGTTCGCATAGTTGATTATGATTAGATAAAAACCTCCTAGTCGTCACCATCAAGTTAACCACTAAAGGATATGACTCAAACACATCATTGTCAACATCGCCAATGACTTCATCTGCAAAAATACAGTTGGCGCATACATACGAGTGTAATCCCAAAAGTAAGGTCTCCTATTTTTTATAAGTACATAGACCTGTTTAATTCTGCATTGACAGGTGTGGAAAATAATTAGAATGGAGCTAAAAGGTGTTTGACAGTTCGCATAGTTGATTATGATTAGATAAAAACCTCCTAGTCGTCACCATCAAGTTAACCACTAAAGGATATGACTCAAACACATCATTGTCAACATCGCCAATGACTTCATCTGCAAAAATACAGTTGGCGCATACATACGAGTGTAATCCCAAAAGTAAGGTCTCCTATTTTTTATAAGTACATAGACCTGTTTAATTCTGCAACGGTTTACATCAGTTTACAGCTTGAACATTTAGCTAGTTTTCTACATAATCACCATTTCTGTCGATACATTTTTGTAGACGCTGTGAGAGAGATTGTTGCTTGGTCTCAGGTGTAAAGTGGTATGCCCAGATTTCCTCACCCGTGACAATTGAGTCCAGAAAGTTGTCCTGTTCGACTGCAAGGCGGTAAGAAATGCGCAGGAAGCATCAACTCGTTGCCGCATGTGGTCCTGAGTCAGTATGCGTTGCACCCATCTTGTGCACACCTTCCGGTAGTTCAATGTTTCCGTTAAAATTCTGTGAGCAGTGCTTCTGGAAACCTCAAGAACCAACGTGCAGAGATCATCCAGGGGTTGGGGTTGTTTGGAGGAAGAGACCAAACATCGAGGTCATCGGTCTCATCGAATTAGGGAAGGAAGTGGGCCGTGCCCTTTCAGAGGAACCATCCCGGCATTTGCCTGGAGCGATTTAGGGAAATCACGGAAAATCTAAATCAGGATGGCCGGACGCGGGATTGAACCGTCGTCCTCCCGAATGCGAGCCCAGTGTCCATCCAGGGTGATCCGCGATATTCACGCATGCTTTGCTCAACCTCCAACAATGTCTCCTCAGAAAATGACGGTCTCCCGCTCCTTTGTTCATCGTGAATTTCGGTCCGACCAGCAGCAAACTCTCTACACCATTTACGAACAGTTTTGACATTCATGCACGACTCACTGTACACTTCCTTCAATTGGCGATGGATTTCAATCGACGCAGTGCCCTTTGCGTTCAAAAACAGAATAACCGCGCGCAATTTGCACTTGGCGGTAACACGGGAACTCCATTCTCAACGACTGCCAAGCCAAGACAGCGCCTCAGCACGGCGTGCGCACGTTTACACACAGCGCGTGAAGCACTCTTCATAACAGTGTGACCAACTGCCGCACAAACAGAGTTCTGTACTTATAAAAAAATAGGAGTCCTTCCTTTTGGGATTACCCTCGTAGAAAACAATAAGAACTCTGATGACAAATGTATACGGCAGTTCATAAAATATGTCGTTCAATACTCAAATTGCGGAGATGAGTTCTGTCGCACGACGTTAATGTTGTCATCATGACCCATATAATTATTATAAACGAACACCACACCTGTAACAGTATAGATTATGAATACATAGGAATCGAAAACATCTCTGATCATAAATGTCTATTCACTCATTGAAGAAAAAACTACAGTACATATGATGAATTATTGGCAATATTGAAATGGCAAGCTGCTGAAGCCCATCAGATATTTAAAATTCCTTAAAAAAGCACACACACACTCATCGACCCACTCACCTCCACCCCCCCCACACACACACATGTACAAAAGTGTCTCAATAGTTACACATAATGTTTGGCCTCACAGTTGCAACAGGGTATGTGCTGTCAGAAGACACATCTCATTCTTATTCTTCCACAAGTCGCCAACGTCTGCTACCAACAGCAGCTTTGGCATGTGATCTGATACAGCATTTCATGGCGACCTGAAGCAAGAGACCTGAAAGCTTCATGCAAAGCTTAAGTAATGGTAGTGGTAGTGGTTGAGGGTGGTCAACAAACTCAAAGAGTCACCACCATACCGAAACAGTCACCCAGCGCCGTTTGAGGTCATTACCTGGCAGATAATGTCCTCCCAGTCAAGGAAACTTGCATCTGTTTCTATGTTTGGAATTATTTATATTTACATTAATGATTAAGTCTTCCAGAGTTTCTTTTAGAGTAAGACTTAGACGACAATCTGTAATGTTTCAGTGCTAATACTATCACATGCACGCTTACACTGCATAGATATGTTATTACCAATTTTAACTTAGAAGCTGCTAAGTAGTGTTGTGACGTTTTGTCCTTCTGTTTGGTGTGTCTGCGAATGATTGATAGAACACTTAATCTAAACAGATCAAATTTGTTTGTCCATTATAGGGTATCAAATTATTAGAAAGCGAGTCGTTCCCCTAGAATTGGTATGAGGATTTGTTTTATAAAAATCACTTAAAATGCACTGCTAACCTGGACATGATCGCTTTCCACTCATTGTGGTTGTGGTTCAACAGTGCTTCTCATCAGGGACAGGGAGTTGGATGGAAATTGGAGTTTAACGTGTAGTCGACATTGAGATCATTAAAGGTATAGTGCTACATCACCACACTGCTGTGGGTGTAAACCAGTAGAAAGCTTGTTAAAGGAACTGCGCTAACATTAGTTAGAAATACTTTAGATATCACGTCGACTCTACTGATGCGTTAACTATTATGTCATTTAGCTCCATACAGCACATATTGATGTGCCTCCTGTAAAGCAGTGTAGTGCTGTGGTTTGATGTTTACCACCTTGGAGTACGAGTCTATACCCACACTGTGATTTCTGATGTATGTTTAATATTTGAAATTTTTTTTCTTCCTAGCAATCTGGTGCTTTCATGCGATAGAGAGTGACGTTAAACAAGACTGGCTGATTTATGCCATTATGGTGATGGCTAGGCATAATAACTGTTTCACCTCTCCTAGCACAGGCATTGTATGCCGTCACTGTGTCGTTAGACTAGGCCTATATTTTCGAGATTGGGAGCTGTGAATGACTGACTGACTTGTGACTGGTAGCTATTAACAGCCTCGTATCAGTGCAGTTGGTAGTTAGTGAGTACCGCAAACGTGTGTGGATATGTCATGGTGAGATGGTAGGCTGCCCTACAGCTCTTGAGAAACTCGCCAGCCTTTTAATTCTCTGTGTGGCGTGTACTGAAGCCCTCCTCCATTTGTTTAATCATTTCTTACCTACTACACACATAAATTGCTGTAACAGCTTGCAACAAAAACATAAAGTATTTGTTTGAAGAACAACGATGCAATGGTTCTGTGGAATTCTAGGGTGTGGTTAAACATAAAATATGAGAGATTCTACTGTTTAAACAATAAATATATCCGCTTTAAAAATGGTTCATATGGCTCTGAGCACTATGCGACTTAACTTCTCAGGTCATCAGTCGCCTAGAACTTAGAACTTCTTAAACATAACTAACCTAAGGACATCATACACATCCATGCCCGAGGCAGGATTCGAACCTGCGACCGTAGCGGTGTGCTGGAAAGCAATGCCTCCAAATTTTTTATTCAGTTCTTAATATCGGCTGACGTATTACATGTAATGCACATCACTCTGTCGACTTCGCCAACCCTTCCTCTGTCCTTCCCTGGGCCCCCTCCTCCCCCCCCCCCCTTCCATCCTGTTTTTCCCCCGCCTACCCTCTCTCTGCCTCCCTTCTCTACCCCGAGTCCTTTTGCATTCCCCTCCTCTGCCTTGAATTGAGGTTCAGTGTTGTGCGTCTTTTCTGAAGTGTTGCGAACAGAAATCATACTGTCGCTGGTTGTGATTTTTATATCTCTTGCGAACAGAAGCCAGACTGTCGACGAGTTGTTTTTAAATTGTCTGCTTCCTGTGTTTTACCTTCCACAATTTTCTGCCATTTTACAATTTTAGTCACTGTTTTTTCGCTTGCTTTTATTGTTATTATCTTCTTCTTCTGGTTTAAAAATTCTGTGGGCTGAAGAGCGGCGTACTAAGCTGCTGCCAGCCCGCCCCCATTTGGGGGAATCAAAACTCAATAAAGGAAAAAAAAATTCGCCGACTCTCCCAAAATCTGTAAGTCTCTCTAGATCCTCTAGTGCCATGCAATATGCCTCTCTTTCCATATATGCCTCCCGTCCCCACGTAGATCCTCTATGACCTCATTCCTTTCCCCCGTCTGCTCCTTTTCCCCGAACATATCTACGTCCTCTACACCTCCCGCCAACTTGACCCCCCTCATCCACTGCTTGCTCCTCTCCTCTCCAACACCCGCCATCTGCCGTGCCTTCAACATTGTGTCTCCCCTACACTCCTCCTCTACACCTTTCATCTCCTTTGCCAAGGTGGCTTCCAACTTCTCCCCCGCCCAGATGATGCCGTCTCCCTCCATTTCTCCCTCCTATCAACTCTGATCCTCACCTCCCCTCCCTTCCTCTGTCATTTTCCCATGCTCCCTCTCCTCCCCTTCTGCCTTGTTCTCCCCCTGCCTACCTTCTCTCTCTCTTCTCCCCCCCCCCCCTCGCCGAGTCCTTTGCTCTCCCCTCCACTGCCTTTCCCACTCCTTCTCGTGACCGCCCAGACCTCCTTTTTCTATGTCCCCTCCCTCCATCGGCTCACCCCTTTTTTTTACCTCTCCTCCACCCTCCACTTTTCCCCCTCATTGGTCCAGGTGCTCCCACCCCCCCCTCACCATCTCCCACCGTGTCACCTCAATAGTGCTGTTTTAAGTGAGTGTTCAGTGTTGTGAGTCCCCTGCCATTGTTGCGAACAATCACCATACTGTCACTAGTTGTGTTTTTATCTCATGCAAACAGAAACCAGACTGTCGCCGTGTTTTTAATTGTGACACACATACACACACACATACAGGGTGTTTCAAAAATGACCGGTATATTTGAAACGGCAATAAAAACTAAACGAGCAGCGGTAGAAATACACCGTTTGTTGCAATATGCTTGGGACATTTTCAGGCGGACAAACTTTCGAAATTACAGTAGTTACAATTTTCAACAACAGATGGCGCTGAGAGTGATGTGAAAGATATAGAAGACAACGCAGTCTGTGGGTGCGCCATTCTGTACGTCATCTTTCTGCTGTAAGCGTGTGCTGTTCACAACGTGCAAGTGTGCTGTGGACAACATGGTTTATTCCTTAGAACAGAGGATTTTTCTGGTGTTGGAATTCCACCACCTAGAACACAGTGTTGTTGCAACAAGACGAAGTTTTCAACGGAGGTTTAATGGAACCAAAGGACAGAAAAGCGATACAATAAAGGATCTGTTTGAAAAATTTCAACGGACTGGGAACGTGACGGATGGACGTGCTGGAAAGGTAGGGCGACCGCGTACGGCAACCACAGAGGGCAACGCGCAGCTAGTGCAGCAGGTGATCCAACAGCGGCTTCGGGTTTCCGTTCGCCGTGTTGCAGCTTCGGTCCAAATGACGCCAACGTCCACGTATCGTCTCATGCGCCAGAGTTTACACCTCTATCCATACAAAACTCAAACGCGGCAACCCCTCAGCGCCGCTACCATTGCTGCACGAGAAACATTCGCTAACGATATAGTGCACAGGATTGATGACGGCGATATGCATGTGGGCAGCATTTGGTTTACTGACGAAGCTTATTTTTACCTGGATGGCTTCGTCAATAAACAGAACTGACGCATACGGGGAACCGAAAAGCCCCATGTTGCAGTCCCATCGTCCCTGCATCCTCAAAAAGTACTGGTCTGGGCTGCCATTTCTTCCAAAGGAACCATTGGCCCATTTCTCAGATCCGAAACGATTACTGCATCACGCTATCTGGACATTCTTCGTGAATTTGTGACGGTACAAATTGCCTTAGACGACACTGCGAACACCTCGTGGTTTATGCAAGATGGTGCCCGGCCACATCTCACGGCCGACGTCTTTAATTTCCTGAATGAATATTTCGATGATCGTGTGATTGCTTTGGGCTATCCGAAACATACAGGAGGCGGCGTGGAGAGGCCTCCCTATTCGCCAGACATGAACCCCTGTGACTTCTTTCTGTGGGGACACTTGAAAGACCAGGTGTACCGCCAGAATCCAGAAACAATTGAACAGCTGAAGCAGTACATCTCATCCTCATGTGAAGCCATTCCGCCAGACAAGTTGTCAAAGGTTTCGGGTAATTTCATTCAGAGACTACGCCATATTATTGCTACGCATGGTCGATATGTGGAGAATATCGTACTATAGAGTTTCCCAGACCGCAGCGCCATCTGTTGTTGACAATTGTAACTACTGTAATTTCGAAAGTTTATCTGCCTGAAAATGTACTGTTGTCCCAAGCATATTGCAACAAACGGTGTATTTCTATCGCTGCTCGTTTAGTTTGTATTGCCGTTTCAAATATACCAGTCATTTTTGAAACACCCTGTACAAATTAAAATACTACGTTGTTACAAGCACACATTGCATGCATACTTACACATTGTACACACAATATACATTCACACATTGTCTGCAGCAGTAAGAAATTCATTCTCTCTCTCCTTCTAAAACACACACACACACACACACACACACACACACACATAATCACACACACACACACACACACACACACACACACACACACACACATCAACCATTTGCAAATAAATACACAACTACACAGTCAATCACTTAAGTGAATAGTGTGAGCACGAAAGGGCCCTAATCTCTTGCCCACAGATGAACCATTTGTCCTTATGGTGGGACAGGCATATTTTCAGCTGCAATGCAATATACACCTCATGGCCTCTCGAACAACGAAGATTACCTGGCGCCAACGCACTCGAGGATGCACCTCTTGTAATCTTTGATCGTGAGAGCATTGCAGGCAGCATGATGGACATTCTTAGACCGCATCTGGGTGACACCTGCATCTGTAAGATATGTATATGTCTTACAAAGTAACGGTCTGACATGTGGGTCACTGAGTTTGAACAAGTATTGCAAGGACGATCTACATTGAAAATACAGAGCTACTTGATTCGACTTTTCGTTACACACTCCCTAGTTTCTGAGAAAAATCGGCATCAAAGTTGATGACAGAAAATCATATTATAAATGCTATACATCGAAATATCGTCTTAAAACATAAATTTTGTATTAACCTTATTTTCCTTGGTACTCGATTCATGGGGTAAAAAACCGACATGACGCTCTACGATATGACTTTCGTAGACGACGGCGCTCAACCGACCTGCAGTGTGAAAGTGATTCCACCAAAATGTTCCTCTGTTTGTAAACCGTGTGACGTTTACTTTTTCCGACAGGTAAAATTTCATCACACGACTTCAAAATTTCGTTAACTGCGCTGAAACCTTGGCCATATCTACAGTGAATAGTCCTTCAATGAAGATGGTGACCTGTTAGAAATTTGGTCCGGTGACGTAATCTCTTGCGCCATAACATCCATCCCACCAGCAAATTACATGAATTTCGTGGTATTCTCTAACGACCTCAATGGTTTTCCCGAAAATTGATTTGTTCATTAATATGTAAAAATCTATTTGAAAATCACACGTCGCGAGAATCCTCTGTTTGGTGTTTAAATCAATGAACTCCCTCAACCAGGGAGGTTGGTCGAAGGAAATTCGGTGGGTAATACTAATAACTTTCATCCCAGAACTGAGACATTGCTGGAGGTTTATGTAGTGGATAATATAACGTTGTCTGTTGCGCAGAATTGTCAGCATCTTCGGGATGGAACTATTTTCAGGACTACGCACCCTAGGCGTAGCCGCAAGTCGCTGTGCTCATCATGCAAGTGGGTGGGATATTCCAACTCTACGTCCAGGACGTACTCCTCAACAGCATCCTCAGCCGCATTCTGGACCTTTTCCTTTCATCTGTCGATTTGCCCTTTGGACATCCATCAGAGTCCTCTAAAGGTAGACTTTTGGCATGGTTTGCCAATAGAAGTTGTTTACATACTGGTGACGGATGTAACTTAAATCGTCAGAGCTCCTGTACTCCTCAGTCATTCACATATTATTTGGTTTGACGTACCTATGCAGGCACCTGCAAAATCCCCCACGAATCCCGGGATCGAAGCAGAGCAGCATTTCAAGATTGGTCAAGAGTTAAATGCTGATACGTGTTTTCCTTAAAATCGTCCCCCAAGATAGCCCAGGCAGGATCCAGAAAGTATGTTCCCAGGCATACACTCTAGAACTACTCGAAGATGACAGCGGGCAGGTGTACGTCAGTGTATAATCTGGCATATTCGCCTAAATTAGGGATACGGAACCGCTGCCAGACATTCACCGTGTGCTCATACTCCGCATCTGTTATGGCAATGCCTGTTAGTTTTCTGGAGAATGCGGTTCTGTCGGGCAATGTGATTTTGTGGAGTCTCTCTTATCGAATCTAGGTATTCGTATGCAGATGGTCGTCACAATGTGCAACATTTGTAATCTGGAACATAATCATGGTATGCAATTAACAAAATTTACCCTCACATGCAGAAATTAAAATCTCTTTCTTTCAAAGGTTTTTCGTTATTTGTGTTCCGCGTATTCTTACAAATATGTCCACAAAGTTTCATTGTCCTACGATCACTCGTTTTTCATGGAAAACCTCTCAAGTAACGAAAGTTTACTTATAACCACCCCGTACATAAGAAACATCAGAGGTGACCTTACGCTTCAATGGGCTACAATCGATATTACTTTCACTTCTATGGAACACTCGCTGTCCAGAGCAACGTACTGAGTGCCATTAGTTAAATATTCATCGAGATCCAGAGCGCTTGCATTTCTTAGCCATGTTGTCAATGAGAGGGGTGCAGTTTAAAAACTGCAACGAGTTAACAATATAGACTGATTTTGTAACATATTGGGATGCACATTTCATCTTATACGAAACGCCATATGACAAGTGGTTGCCCGAAGGCAAGGTTGCGTCTCTAACCACTTCTCGTGTGTGTCATTCAGATATCACGTAACAAACTGCGCTACCGTCACTGCAGGTATCTATAGGCGTGGATGCAATTTCTTTTACATTCCCCTTTCACTCACAACAGTACGCGTCCGAAATACGACTTATCGACTCATGACTTCATCAACAAAGGAATCGCATATTAGATCGAAAGCAGGGAAAAATGACGTGGCAGTGTGTGTGGACAGTAGATTTCTTGTACTTAAAGAGAGAAAGATAACGCTAGGTGGCCATACGCTTTGAGTATACAATGAAGCTTCATCTTCTGAATGGTAATGACGTTAGGTTATTGTTTGAGTGGTTCAGAAGAAGCATAAGAATACTGATGAAATAACGGTACGTTAAAGTGAGAAGAGACATTAAAACTTTTACACTTAGGTTATTCTTGAAGTGTTGCTTTCTTAATTATTTTTCCATGATGTTTCGCGACTACAGCCGGATGACATCGACATCTTGCCACGATATTTCAGCCAGCAAAACATCGAGACATAATCAGGTGGGTGTTTTATACTGGTGACTGCTAGTGCACCTCTCAAGTAAATACTAAACCGTGGAGGCGCGTTCGCGTAGGTAATTCACCCACAGCCGAATACTGTATCTGGTCTCTCCACAGGACATTATATGGATTACTGTGCAACGGAAAGCTTGACCACGACGACATCCTTTTGGAATTTAGTAATTAAGGACTCTGTGGAAACTCATTTGGTGGAAAACCTTATTAATCATAATGGCGGCTTCCAAATAGGTAAGACATGGTTCCCCGTGACTTCTTTAAAATCTCCAGAAAGGAAACATTTTACGCCCAATGGCGCCTCTAGCGACTGTTAATTTTACTACGTTGATATCTGAATTTTAACACCGCTGGCTCGCAGTTCGATAGAGGGCGCGCATGCAATATCACCGTTAAGTAAGTCCCTTTTCAACCAAAGCGAACACGTGCGAATGTGCAACAGAGAACGAATGTCTTCTCTAGTGTAAACTCTAGGCGCACTTATGAATATGGCATTCGATCGTGCCCTGTTCACATTCGCAGTTATTCGCTAGTGTTCCGCTGGTTGTCGGTTTCTCAGCGAACCATCAAAGGAAGTCTGTTTCTTCTCCGCTTCTGGGCTACCAGTGCAGAAAATTATCGTGTACTTTTGTTGTTGACATGAGCTGCGTGAGCGATGGAGTGGTCTGAAGAGAACGTAATGTTGCTGGTAAAAGAACTGATACGTGATTTTGGGATGCAAGAGATCCACAGCACAAATCCCGAAGAAAATAAATATGATATAACTGTCGAAGTACTCAGTGGTCCTACTGGGACTCTTGAGAAGAGAAGGAGGACAGTAGTGTCTAACGTCTAGTCGACAACGACGTCTTTACAGACGGAGCACAAGCTCGGATTAGGGGAGGATGGGGAAGGAAATCGGCAGTGCCCTTTCAAAGGAACCATCGTGGCATTTGACTGGAGTGATTTAGGAAAATCTCAGAAAACCTAAATCAGGATTGCTGAACGCGGTTCGAACCATCGTCCTCCCGAATGCGAGTCCAATGTGCTAAAAACTGCGCCACCTCACACGGTGGGACGTGAGAAAGGCGATAGATTCATCAGATGCTTGCAACAGGCGGGAACGAAGTGAGTAACCACAAGTTTCGTAATTCTTATTATTAAAAAAAACATTAATTTATTTAAAGTAGACATGTTCGAATTTGTGTCTACTATGACCTCTACATACAGGATGCATGCGATAGTATGCGTAGTTAGTATATTCCAAATTGCCACGCATAATAAAAGGTTTTTCCTATGCTCATACCTCGGGTTCAGTTGATGATAAAAAGGTAGGGTCAAGTATTTTGGATAGTCCTTGGGCTTTGGAAGATTTTTATACCCAATAGAAGGATCATCTTAGTGTCACTATCCTACAGAACAGGCTCAAAGTATGAATATTACACACTTCCTCCTGTTTAGGCAAATTGAACAAAGTGACTGGTTGTTTTTGCGTTAGAGGTGGTCTACGGTGGGGTTGATGGGATTTATGGAGACACCATTAATTCATGGGCGGTTCTTCGAAAAACCTCAAAAAGGGTTTTTATTACATTTTCTCCGTCACGAGCGGACCAAAACCCAACCCAGGATTTACAAGACGACTACGCACAGCAAATGGCTGAAATTTAGATATATTCCTGAGATCCCAATCTCGAACATATTTGAAAATTTTCTTGATATTTTTATCCGTTTCCCAGATACAGAGGTTTAAAGTTATTCTACTTCCACGCGTAAAATCAGGTATGAAGTCAAATCTAAATAATAAATAACAGCAGAATGTTACTCAAATTTTAACGATACGTTCTCTAGGCATTTATCTAGGAGAGGTATCTTCCCGTTTTCAAAAATCTTCATCCGTTTTCGAGAAACACCCCCAAAACATGTTTTTTGGGTACCAAAACCCAGCAGCGGATTGCGAAATGGCTATGCACAGAAAATGGCTGTAATTTATACGATGTATTCCTCGGATCTCGTTTTCAAACAGCCTTGAAAATTTTCTTCATATTTTAATCCGTTTCCGAGAGACAAAGGTTCGAATATACCCTACTTGTAGACGTAAAATACGCACATAAAACTCGGTATGAGACAAAAACATAGAATATGAAGTGATGTAGCACAGAGAGACATTCTGTAAAGTGTCTCCTTTGTCATCTGGGAACAGCATGTTGTAATACTGAAGTATATGAAAAATTTTTTGCACGTAAAACCCAGTCAGAGGTGTAAAATTAGTTTTGCCTTATTTGAGTTTCACATAAGTAAACTACCTAAATTTTACTGACTAATACATTTCTTTTCATGTGAGTTACATGACCTCCTATAGCAGAGACAAGAAGGGAACCACGGAAAAATTCTCCTATCGGAGTACAAAAATTTCGAATATGTTCCTGTTTATTTAAAAGATTCTGACTGAAAAGTGGGGTGCCAGCTGCCTCATTCTACCTTCCTCAGTCCCTTTAATTTCCCAAAAATTTTGGCATGCGAATACATTTGTACCTTTTTTATGCTGAGAGAGACGGAGTGGTAACAAATACTGGAAGGTTGTAGACAGTGGTTGTGTTATAGAAAGAGCGAAGGAAACAATGGCAGTGTGAGAGAAAGAGAAGGTCATAGTGGAAGTGGAACAAAGTTAACAGTGACAGAACAGTGCCAGGAAAAGAGTGAAGGAGACAGTGCCGGGGGGGGGGGGGGGGGGGGGGGGGGAGGGGGAAGAGGGGAGGGGGGAGGGAGGGAGGGACAGAAAACAATGGGAAAAGAAGTGGAAGGGGTGAGAGTTTGTGATAATAAGACATAGAGTATAGGACAATGACAACGAGGAAGAGAGAGAGGGTGACATTGAGAAGAGATAGGAGCAGGAAGGCACGAGTTATTATCAGTAAGAGAGTCGCCGCGCCGGGTAGCCGGGTGGTCTTGGGCGTCGTGTCACAGTTCGCGCGGCTTCTCCCGTCGGAGGTTCGAGTCCTTCCTCGGGCATGGTTGTGTGTGTTGTCCTTAGTGTAAGTAAGTTTAAGTCAGATTAAGTAGCGCGTAAGCCTAGGGACCGACGACCTCAGCAGTTTGGTCCAATCAGTAAGAGAGAGCAAGAGGGGGACAGTGTCAGTGAGACTATACTGTAGTAACAGGACAGAACGAAGGGGATAGTGGCTGTGACACAGGAGTTGGTAACACAGTGACACATAGAGATAATGACAATCAGATGGGATAAATTAGTGATTCAGAAAGGGCAACTGGGAGTGGATGGCCGGTTTGTGTGACCGAGCGGTTCTAGGCGTTACAGTCTGGAAACGCGCGACCGCTACGGTCGCAGGTTCGAATCCTGCCTCGGGCATGGATGTGTGTGATGTCCTTAGGTTAGTTAGGTTTAAGTAGTTCTAAGTTCTAGGGGACTGATGACCTTAGAAGTTAAGTCCCATAGTGCTGCCAAAATTTTTGGAAAAATTACTGAAGGGGCTGAGGAGGGTTGAATGAGACAGCTAGTACCACTTTTCAATCAGTCTTTTAAATAAACAGGAACATATTCGCATTTTTTTGTGTTTCTATAGCAGCAGGTTTCCGCTGGTTAAAAATATGCGAAAGACGTCATCATTCTTGTAGGTTACATTCATGGTATCTGTAATCACATGTCAGCCGTGGCCGCCGAGCGGTTCTAGGCGATACAGTCTGAAACCGTGCGACCGCTACGGTCGCACGTTCGAATCCTGCCTCGGACATGGATGTGTGTGATGTCCTTAGGTTAGTTAGGTTTAAGTAGTTCTAAGATCTAGGGGACTGATGACCTCAGAAGTTACGTCCCATAGTGCTCAGAGCTATTTGAACCATTTGTAATTACATGGCTGATGTATCACTGTTACGTTAGAGATTTCTGTTGATAAATTAAAATGGTTTACCTGCGATTACGTTGTCTGCACTCTTACAAACTACGCTGTTTGGCAGCTGCTAAGGAAGAGCGACATTGTCCCACTCCTCTCTCAAGTCGGTTTCCAGGTCTTATAAGATACGCGGAGGGGGTATTCATCGAGAAACACGTCTGCCAAGAGCATCCCAGGCATGCTTGCAGGGTTTAGGTCCTGAGAGTACGCAGGCCATTCCACACGTTCAGTATCTTCCGTTTCCAGTGTGTCCAACACCTCAGCGGCTCCGCATGGGCGGCCATTGTTGTCCGTAAACAGGAAGTCGAGATCTACAGCACCCCTAAACAGATGGGTATGATCCATAATAACCTCCCTGCAATACCGCTGTACTGTAACATCACCTCAAGCAAGGGTATGTAAACACCTAGGCCATACGGATGAACATTCTGTGGCGTGCAACGTGTTCTCCCCTCTCTCTCCACAAGAACTGGCGGCCAGAATCACTTGACGGGTTCGTCGGAGAACATCACTATGAACCAATGCTGCTGACCCCAATCACCATGCTCCCTCTGTTGTGTTGGCAGAAGAGCCAACACCGTGTTACGAGTAGAGGCCGAAATGCACGTGACATGAGGTCTGGGGCATGACAAGGAATGAGAATTCAGAGAGCGGATGTAATTAGTTTTATACTTAACTTTAATCTCGCTCTTGACGGTTCATGATTCACAATATTATCTGTTCAGCATACATTCTTGAAGAATATGGCGCCTTGCTAGGTCGTAGCAAATGACGTAGCTGAAGGCTATGCTAAACTGTCGTTTCTGAAAATGAGAGCGTATGTAGACAGTGAACAATCGCTAGCAAAGTCGGCTGCACAACTGGGCGAGTGCTAGGAAGTCTCTCTAGACTAGACCTGCCGTGTGGCGGCGCTCGGTCTGCGTTCACTGATAGTTGCGACACGAGGGTCCGACGTATACAAACGGACCGCGGCCGATTTAAAGGTTACCACCTAGCAAGTGTGGTGTCTGGCGGTGACACCACACCTTCCACTTACGAACTCTTTCTCGACGACGGTGTGGTTGAAGTGGGGTGCACTTACCAGGCTTCCAAACGTACATACCAATCTGATTTAATTGTCACGAAATGGTCCTAGCTAAAACACGTATATTGGTAGCGATTGCAAGTTCAGCAACAATCTCTCTAGGAGTGAGATGTCTGTTCCTTTTCATTACCAGGGCTACGTATGGATCCTCTCGCGGTGTCGTGATCCATCTACCACCACCAGCATTCTTTCGCATTCAGACCTTTTTCAATCGCGAGATGAAACTTTTGGACAAATTCGTTACTGTGGCCCTAGTAGTGACACCTTGACTGTCTTCGTACCGTCCAACTGCTCGTTCACGATCGTAAGCATTCAAATAATGCCCAGCAGACATGAAGCCGTAACACACGGAATGTCGCACTAATCGGTTCACCCGCGTCCGGACATCCTGATTTAGTTTTTCGGTGATTTCCCTAAATCGCTTCACGCAAATGCCGGGATGGTTTCTTTGAAAAGGGCACGACTTCCTCCCCCATCCTTCCATAATCCGATGGGGCCGATGACCTCGTTGTTTGGTCCTTTCCCACCAACCAACCAACTCATAATTTCCACAACAACCTTCCTCAAACACCATATTGCATGAAATGTCAAAGGCATACAGAACGTTTGTGCAACGGCTTCGCTGTAGCTGCAGCGTCCACCCCTCTACATTGCCTTCTGCTACCACTGGCCGGACGTTCCGTAGCAACTGTCAGTTGTTCCGTAGGAGTTGACTGTTGTTCCTAAGAATATTCAGTTGTTTGCTAGCAACTGTCAAGCAGTGCATATAACAGGCTTATCAAGTAACCTATGTCACAGGTCGTATATAAATTACATATATCATTAATCACATTTCATTAATATTCTCTTCCTAATACGTACTTCAATAAAACCCTCGGCGTGCTTCTCACATATCGTTCCAAAGATCAGAAACTATCTAATATAAAGCAGTTATTGAAATGCAGTATAATAACCAACTTAACTTATCCGGTTGCTGATAACCAGAGTGTAAATTTTCTCCAAGTTATGTTGGTCCTCGGTAATTAAAGTTCCGATTTTAAATTTCCTCCTTATTTGAAATGAGAAGTAAGCGAAAAGGTTCAACTAACATAGTGCAAAATTTTGGACTAATTATAAGAAAAGTTGCAGCTGAAATTCATTGTTAGGGGCGCTGCCTCCATGCATTTCACGCTAACGTACAAACTGAGACATCTAAATTCTTCATTTACCAAGCTAAGTTATACGTTTCTCTGCTCCATAGCGGCTATAATAAACTGCACGAAGGATAAGTTAATCAACTTTCCCGTGTCGACGCTAGCGCCAGAAAACAATACACAGCCTATGCTTTGATGTTCGTTCCCTCGCGTTCGTTTACTCTATCGCAAATGCTTATTCGCAAGTGTAAGTCATTAATGAGACGCACTAGCGAATCCCCTGCGTATTGTTAGCGAATGAGCATTCTCTTGTTTTCGCTTTGGTGTGAAGAGGGCTTTACGCACACGTCTGCGGCCCTGAGATGGACCAATAGTCGCAGAGGGCACTAAACTCGGCAGAGGGCGTTCACGCAGATGTAACCTAAGCGCATGCGCCTCCGTGCCATTTTTGGTGTAAGCTTAGCGACATGCACCAGAAATCTGCATTGTAAAACCTCTCCTGATGTTGGCTAAATAGTTGTAAGCAGAAATACCGTGGAAAAATATCAGCGTCATCCGCCTGTGGTCCCTAAATATCATGGGATGTCTTTTATACTTATTTCGGAAATTATTAAAACTGTCTTTACATGAAATGAAACGGAATTTATTCTATTAACTTAATAAATTACTTCGTTTCTATTACGTCTACAACTTTGCTTCCGCCATTTTGCAATAACGGCAAGTGATGGTGCAGGTGGTAGGTCGTGCCTTACAATAAGCTAAGGCGTTTATAAATTAGGTATTTGTAAACGTAACGTAATCATATTATTAGTCGTTTTGTGACTACATCAATAAGTTATTCTAGATTGAATATGTCAGCTTACGAGCTCAATTTTCGTTATTTTAGGGAAGTTCTGATTTTCTGCTTTGACATGCGGCTGAGCTTCATAAAATATTGGGTAAGACTTACGGTGTAGCACCTATTAGTGAAAGAACATGCAGATGATAGTTTGAACTCTTCAAGAACGGTGATTTTTTACGTCAACGAGCGGCCTGGCTGTGGAAGAGAGAAGGTTATCGAAGATAATGAAACTGAAAGAAACAAGCAGAGGATATCCTTTCTCGAAATCAGTTGATACGGTTGAGAGGGGCACTGAAAGACAAGTGACCACAAGACAGCGATAGACATGAAAGGGTGATTTTGCAGCATGACGATGCTCGGCCCCATGTCACAAAGTTCGTAAAAGCATACTTGGACACGTTGAAATGAGAAGTGCTACACCACCCGATGTATACACCAGACATTGCTCCCTCCGCCTGCCATATTTTTCGATAAATGACAAACAACCCAGCTGACCAGCACATCCGGTCATATGAACAAGTGCAAAATTGGATCGATTCATGAGTCTCCTCAAGAGACGCAGAGTTCTTCCGCCCCGGGATTCGTATTCTGCTCGAAAGATGGGAGAAAGTAATGACCAGCAATGGCCAGTACTTTGAATAGCAAATTTTTGCAAATTTTTCACAATAAAGCCTCGAACTTCGAGAAAAAAGGCCGAATCAATCTTTTAGACCTAATAGCAGCAGTAATTTTACTGAAGAGAAAATAATAATTTATTTGGTTAGAGAAATATCGAAAATATACATGTGGCATAACGTTGAGTTCAGCTTTGACCTATCTTCTTAATACTTGCTTTATTATACCATTACATATCATTTCTTATGGTTTATCGTTTGAGTAACACAGACGTGAAAGATAAATACCACATAAACAGATGTTTATATGGTTAAGGTACAGAATCGTGGTACTCCGTCATCAACCGTCCCAGAACTCGATTGTAGTGACCTAAATTTATCTAGGAAACCAAAATTACAGATTATTTGAACAATATTTGAACAATGATTCTTCGGGAAACTATTGTAGCTTAGTATGGCTGCTCTTTACTCCTTATTAACGTTAAATGTTGTCACTCATCTGGCTACTGGCACTTGCGTATTTTTCAAGTGATGAGTGAAAATTGAGACAAGACGCATTAAAGCTGTTGACTATGTTGTACAAGGATGGCTCTCCTAAGTTGTATCTCATCTGAACAGGTCTAGGATTTTTACGCCAGACTAGCAAGGAAAATGTAGGTTTTTATCTTCAGAACAGGACACTGAAAACATTTTGCAAGCCAAGTTATTGATTTTAAGAAAGAAGAAAAGAAACTGCGAGACTCGCTTACTTTTCTTGGCTTACGACAATGGAGAAGAGACACCTAAAAGCAGCGCTGTGATGTTAAGAATCCACATATGTAAAGAGGACTGGAGCTGCAGACCATGTGTAAATGCCGGCCGCTGCGGGCGAGTGGTTCTAGGCGCTTCGGTCCAGAACTATGCTGCTGCTACGGTCGCAGGTTCGACTCCTGCCTCGGGCATGGATGTGTGTGATGTCCTTAGGCTAGTTAGGTTTAAGTAATTCTACGTCTGGGTGACTGATGACCTCAGCTGTTAAGTCCCATAGCGCTTAGAGCCATTTGAACCATTTTTGAACCATGTGTAAATAGCACCTGTATCGAAATAATAGCTCTGAGCAGATTCCAGCATATTCATCACGTAGTTTTCTGTATTTGATGACCGGTGAACTACAAACTTAACTGGTTATTGTTGTTGTTGTTGTTGTTGTTGTTGTCAGTCCGAAGACTAGGTGGAAGTGCCATTCCACGCTTGTGCAAGTCTTTTCATACGCTTCCTAGTCACGTTAATATGAACAACTGTAAAAAGATTGGGTTTAAATACGGGGAGTTTGGTGGCCAGGGGAGTACGGTAAACTCATCCAGGTGCTCTTCGAGCCACGCACGTAGACTGCGAGCTGCGTGACACGTTGCACTGTGCTGCTATTAGATGTTATCGTGCCGAGGAATTCAAACTGCATGTTTGCGTAGAGATAATGCGAGATCACCCAGTGAGCGCCACGAAAACATTCCCCAGACTATAACGCGCCCTCCTCCGGCCTGGACCCTTCCGACGATTGTTACAAAGTGTTTGCTTTCAGACCAACGCCGTACACGCAGCCACCCGCCCGTTCGACGAAGCACAAAACGTGATTCATCTGAAAAGGCCACCTGTCGCCACTCAGTGGACGTCCAGTTGCGCTGCTGGCGCGCAAATTTCAGTCCTCATCGCTGGGAACTGAAAGCTTCTTAATGCAAGTTCCATGTTCCCAATTACCCCCCACCCTCTCCGAAGAATCAATAGTCTTTGGTTTAGAGATGAATGAAAACAACTTGACGGTCAAAAATCGACTTATGAAACAGGTAGTGCACTGACAAAGCAAGTTTAACATTTAATGATGCCTGGGGCCACATACGTGCCAGCGAGCGCTGTGATTGGTCGACAAAGCTCGCTCCGCGCATGCGTAAAAGGTTGCAGCGCATCTACTGCCGTGAGCCGGTGCACAAACGACCCCCGTATTGTTACGATACAGTCGATCAGAGAAGCCGCATTTTCTGGCACTAAACTGTGTATGCGTTCTCACTTAGGAACCGCAAAGGCTGCTTGGGAATACGACCTGAAGTAAAGGTACACATGTTTTTCACACGAAAAAAAAGTGACGAATTTGATTTTCACATTTTTATTCGATAATTTTACTCATTATTTTACACGATTTGGTGAAGGGTGGCCGCGGAACCCCTAGAAAGAGCCGGCGGACCCCTAAGGGGTCCGCGGACCACACGTTGGGAAGCCCTGCTTTAACCAAAGCCGTACTACTAAATTTACAAACTTAGTCGTTCGAAAATGCTTCAACCTTTGGCCCGAAAGAAAATGATCATGTTCCTTTTGACGTCAGATAAGCCGCACCGTTTCCACATACGGCAATGATTGCACTGTGGTCCTCATCGCCTCGACACACTTTATATACCATCCACTGTTAGTGCTGCCACCTGCGTCTGCGAGTAGTTATTCGACGTTGAGACGTTGACGTGGAACGTAGTCGGTGGTCACACTAATGTCACTGGAGTGTGTATTTGCATAACTACAGCAAAATATATCCGTCCGTGTCTGCTTACTCAGTTCAAGCCTTGGTATGTAAAGTTTGTAAACTGTTCGCGTGCCGCCATGGTTTACCTCCTACACTTCCCGCCATTACCAAATCGACCATTTCTTGATGCCTCTGGATTAGATCTATCATCCTATTTTTTCTTTCAGGAAAGCTGTGCCATAAAGCTTTTCTTTCGGCTAATCGATTCAGTACGCCTTCGTTAGTTACTCGATCTAACGATTTAACCCACTGTGTTCTCTTTTGCAAAACATTTTAAAGGCTTCTGTTCTGTGATGGTGGAGGAGGACGATAGTAAACTCCATTATTTTGCTGCTGAAGATGTGTGCAATGTGAGATGTGTACAATGAAATATCAGGCCTCCTGATGTAAATATCTGTGAGACAGCACTCGGTTACTTGTTCGTGAAGTGAGTGTTACGTCCAGTCCCGTATGGGAAGTAATACTCGAACAGCGGCCACACCTCTACAATTCACAGAAAGTACAAACTTTAACTCCTGCTGACTTCAGCTGTCGTGTAGTGTGAGCCAATGCGGTATAATCGATCCTAGCTTTCTTGCATACGTACTTCAACCCAAGACGAGATGTTCCGTTGTCAGAACAGTCAACAGAACAGTCGTTGAAAATCCCATGTTACTATTGTGAAGATCCATTACCATATACACAATGTTCAAAATAATTATTCCATATTTTAGGAGATGGTGGTATGGATAACAAGAATAAAAGATGTCTGCTAAACATGGGCACTAAAACGAATACCTTAAGAACTATTAACACTTGTTCACCTTTTACTGCTGTGAAACACAGGTCTTATACTGCAAACTGTTTGCTATTACGAACGATCTACAGAATGCAGCAAGCAAATAAGTAAAGAAATAAGAACACATTATTCTGCTCCTGCGAAACAGCAGAGCTTCTAGCGTAACTGCTTGCTGTTACGTACGATCTACATTTGTGAGCCATCGCCAGAGGAGGAACTACTACGGTGTCCATTCATAGTGAGGCATCCACCATTGTGCTCGTAAGTGCAAAAACAAAACTACGATATAAAGGCACCTCACAAACATATCAAAACAAACTGGTTCCATTAGAACTAACGTATGCGTTGCACTTAACGAGAGCTGTGATGCCGGCCGGAGTGGCCGGCGGTTCTAGGCGCTACAGTCTGGAGCCGGGAGACCGCTACGGTCGCAGATTCGAATCCTGCCTCGGGCAGGGATGTGTGTGGTGTCCTTAGGTTAGTTAGGTTTAATTAGTTCTAAGTTCTAGGCGACTGATGACTTCAGAAGTTAAGTCGCATAGTGCTCAGAGCCATTTGAACCATTTTTCAGAGCTGTGATTGCGGTTAATGTACCTACATTAAGAGATGTTCACTGCATGCTGTATTCATGGGCAATAACAGAGGAATATGTTTACTTTTCATACTGCAGTCTGTAAGTCCTTCGTAACAGCACGGCGCTGAAGAAAAAGATATGAGCTGCACACTAGCGAGGACGAACAACTGCTCATATTTCTTAAGGGGTGCATTTTATCCTTACAGCTTTGGTTCACACTACACGATAACTAAAGTTAAGGCTTGTACTTTCTGTGACTCGTGGAGGTGCGGCTGCTATTCCCGTATTACTTCCCATACGTCACTGCACGTGACACTTATTTCACGTACAAGTAACCGAGTGCTGTATCACAGATACTACGTTTATTGGACATTTGTAGCCGGCTGCTGTGGCCGAGCGGTTCTAGGCGCTTCAGTCCGGAACCGCGCTGCTGCTACGGTCGGTGGTTCAAATCCTGCCTCGGGCATGGATGTGTGTGATGTCCTTAGGTTAGTCAGGTTTACGAAGTTCCAAGTCCAGGGGACTCAACGCCCGTTAGCAGCTGAAGGGATTAATATAATTCTAATTTCGTGATAGAATTCAGTCGTTCACGTTGTGAGTTCAGACAATATGGTTTCTTAGCTCGCACACCATTCTTCGCGTTATATTTTTGTGGTAATAGATGTAAAAACTGTTATGATGACAATCAATATTTGTCATTTTTCCGTCCTCCTTTCGCTTAATTCCACTGGAAAAAAAACATAAAACATCAATAGGCACTCACATCACTGCAAGTCCCCTAGAATAATGTGTTTTGGAGTACCAAACTAACATGTAGTATAGCAACAATGCATTGTGATGTCATTGATGATGTCATCAGAAAGTTGGCAACAATGTAATACCGGAGAGTGGATCCGAACTGGTACAGACCCCTCTACTACTTGCACTTGCCGCTGGGGAAGGTGGAATGGAGATCAGTAATATGCAAATCGCTGAGTTCTCGTGAACATTTCGATGATACAAGAGTAGGAACTATTGAAAGAGGTGATAGAAGTGATTGTAGAGGGGGGGTGTCGAAGTTGACACTTCAAATCCACGAAATAAAAAGTAAGTATCCGCCTAAGACAAGATTAGAGCACTATTTGAAAGTGGAACGAACTTCAAATAGTTCGATAAATGTAGTAAAACCACAACAGTGTCTGCCTTGTTAAAACTTTGTGAAGAAATCTATGTTTATCAAACCATCGAAAAATTTGCTCCGCAAGTTTTTTCAATGATGTGATAAACGTAAATTTCTTCACAACGTTTTGACAAGGCAGACACTGCTGTTCTTTCAGCCTCAGAGGTAGGGCGAATTTTACGTCTTCTCTTACCAACCCAAGACCAAGGAAAGTGCCAGATCCAAGATCGTGGCACATAATCATGAAGAGCTAGGAAGACTGACTGGGTCAAACTCACCATCTTCCGTTGGATTTCGTGAGACAACCTACTATGAGTGAAGTACCTAATAACTACAGATATCAACCATTTCCTCTTTGCTTGCACCTGTTAACCAATTAGTAAAAAGAGTTAATTACGAAAGTAATAATGGAAATTTTTTGTGTCCAGCAGCACTCTGTTAGGGATTAGGAGTAGCTGCCATTTATAAAATAATGCTTGGGGGGGGGGGTCTCATGATGTCGCTGGTAAAACGCGTCTCAAAGTCTCATATGCAGAGATTGAATATATGGATTACAGACACCAAGTCTGGAGATAAAATATATGAAGATTAAAAGGACAGATAAATTCAAATACTTACGGGAGTGGATACAATTCAGTGATCTGGATAAACTGGTCGTCAGAGGAACAGCTAGAATGGATGAAAATCGACAGAGCAAATAGAACTTCAGTTACATCATATCATTAAAGCCCACCTCTAATAGAGTGAAAGAGATCAACAGAGATGCGCAAGAAACTAGTATTACATTAGAGATGATCCAAAACAGAAAAGAATTCAGAAACGAAGTCAACAGTATGAGATCACTCGAAGAGAAACTACTAAAAAGGAGATCCGTACATTGAAGAGGTTCTGAGAAAAAACGAAAAGCAAGGCCAAGAAATATTAAGTTCTGTGTGGTCCATAATTAGCCAAATCCGGAAGGAAAAAGAACGGTTATTTATACATTCAGTACATGTCCTTAAGTGCCTTAAAATACATACCAAACAATATAAAAACAATGAATCAGATTTTAAAATACCAGTTGACTATAATTAAACCGACAATGTTCCAAGTGCTGCAGTGCGGGCTGTATATATCGCGGGATGCTGAAACATCATAAGTAGGTCATTGATCGGTGCGCTCTCGGAGTGTGCTGAAAAAAATAATAGTTCCAGTTTATGCCACAAGGTGAAAATATGGCGCTGTAAGCAGCCAGAATGTGATGTGCATGCAGGAAAAGGGGAGGAACGACCAGATACATGATAACGGTGGTTCTAGCACGTTTGTTAGGATATGGTCACAAGTTACATGCGTTAAATATGGTCTCCCGATTCAGCAATATGTTGCATCCGTAACACTTCGTGCTCGACGGTTGCTCGCAACACACCCAGTGTAATCAGAGCGATGTGTTGTCGTATGCTATCCTTCAGATCAGGGAGAGTCCTGGTACATCCCTGATAGACTCGGTCTTGCAAATATCCCTACAACCAGAAGTCATATGGGTCTCGGTCGGAGGATCTAGGAGGCCACAAATCTTCAAATTGCCTAGAGATGATATGGTTACTACCTAAGGTTTCTCGAAGCAAATCTTTGCACTGGCAAGCGAATGTGGTGTCGTCCCATCTTCCATGAAAGTAGTGGTGTGGACACAGTTGCGTTCTTGCAAAGCTGGAATCACGTGTTACATAAGGAGATCCTTATAACGTGCGAAGAAAAACGAACCTAGAATGAGGGAGCTTGTGAAACCACACCCCAAAGTCTCATAAGCTGATTGTAATGGACGTTCCTGCATCACACGTCGCGGATTAGGACCACATATGCGACAGTTCTGTGTATTCACGACACTGTGCAGAGTGAAATGTGCCTCGTCCATCCAAAGAATACTGCCCCGCCACACGTCTTCCGTTTCCATGCGTGCCATAAAACGAAGAGCAAAGTCACGGCGTTGTAGCCCATCTCGGAGCTTCATTTGGTGCACATTCTAAATTTTGTAAGGATACCAGTCTAAAATGCGCCACAAAAACGTTTGAAATGTTGAACGAGAGAGAGACGATTCCCGTGACACAGCTCGAGCACTGGCTGTAGATGCATGGGCTGCACGGTCGGCTATAGCTGGAGCAACTTCAACAACTGCCATCGGAATCAGCCGCCTCCTCTCCCTCCTGCACCATCTAATTCACCTGTTTCTTCTACTTTCTTCGTCATATTCCTTAGCCCATTTGTAGACATGGGGCCTCTTCACAGGTATTTCTGTCAGCGATATTCCCGCGATGCAGGGCTGCTATTGGTGCCGTTCTAATTAAACAAGTTTTACCAGCAGTGCGCAGTCCTCTTTACTGACAGCCATTACGTTTCGTATGGAAAACTTCAACCGTCTTAACCTTTTACCCCAAAAGTCACTCCACAAAAGAAATCAACACGTGTCGCCAAGCCACAAGCAGCATACTGACGTCAAACAGGAAACAATTCACATTCCGGCTGCTTGCAGTGCCATATTTTTATCTGGTTGCAGAAAGTGAAAAAATAATTTTTTCAGCATACTCCGCGAACACACCCATTAATGAACATACCTGCGATGTTTCAGCATACGGGGATGTAAACCTATACAGCCCACACTGAAGCACTCGGAACACCGTCAGTTTAATTATAGACACTTTGTATGATATGTTATCTATAATGACTCCCTCATTAAGGTAAATTTGAATTTATTTGCTCATAAAAATTACATGATCCAATAAATACGATAATTAATATTGTTCCTACACTCTAAGAGAAATTTAAGTGCTACTAGAGTTTCAGTGTCAGGTGACACATGTATTTTACGCAAAAGTAAATCAATAATACAATGGCAATAACTTAAAATATTACCTATGAAATCTCTGTAACTAAGTAAATATATGTTGACTGTGAGTTTCTATAGTTTCCATTAAAATTTGATCCAGTAATTACTGATTTGTTTAGTTCAATGACTTCAGGTATTGATTTAATGCCCACAATGAACATGGACGTAAGGTCAGTGGACTGAATATCAATAAAGATAAGAATAAATAAAAAAATCGACATCTTTCAGAGATGAGTGACGCAATGCATCTACATCTACATCTACATGACTACTCTGCAATTCACATTTAAGTGCTTGGCAGAGGGTTCATCGAACCACAATCATACTATCTCTCTACCATTCCACTCCCGAACAGCACGCGGGAAAAACGAAAACCTAAACCATTCTGTTCGAGCTCTGATTTCTCTTATTTTATTTTGATGATCATTCCTACCTTTGTAGGTTGGGCTCAACAAAACGTTTTCAGATTCGGAAGAGAAAGTTGGTGACTGAAATTTCGTAAATAGATCTCGCCGCGACGAAAAATGTCTTTGCTTTAATGACTTCCATCCCAACTCGCGTATCGTATGTGCCACACTCTCTCCCCTATTACGTGATAATACAAAATGAGCTGCCCTTTTTTGCACCCTTTCGATGTCCTCCGTCAATCCCACCTGGTAAGGATCCCATATCGCGCAACAACATTCTAAGAGGACGATCGAGTGTAGTGTAAGCTGTCTCTTTAGTGGACTTGTTGCCTCTTCTAAGTGTCCTGCAAATGAAACGCAACCTTTGGCTCGCCTTCCCCACAATATTATCTATGTGGTTTTTCCAACTGAAGTTGTTCGTAATTTTAACACCCAGGTACTTAGTTGAATTGACAGCCTTGAGAATTGTACTATTTATCGAGTAATCGAATTCCAAGGGATTTCTTTTGGACCTCATGTGGATCACCTCACACTTTTCGTTATTTAGCGTCAACTGCCACCTGCCACACCATACAGCAATCTTTTCTAAATCGCTTTGCAACTGATACTGGTCTTTGGATGACCTTACTAGACGGTAAATTACAGCATCATCTGCGAACAACCTAAGAGAACTGCTCAGATTGTCACCCAGGTCATTTATATACATCAGGAACAGCAGAGGTCCCAGGACGCTTCCCTGGGGAACACCTGATGTCACTTCAGTTTTACTCGATTATTTGCCGTCTATTACTACGAACTGCGACCTTCCTGACAGGAAATCACGAATCCAGTCGCACAACTGAGACGATACCCCATAGGCCCGCAGCTTGATTGGAAGTCGCTTGTGAGGAACGGTGTCAAAAGCTTTCCGGAAATCTAGAAATACGGAATCAACATGAGATCCCCTGTCGATAGCAGCCATTACTTCGTGCGAATAAAGAGCTAGCTGCGTTGCACAAGAACGATGTTTCTGAAACCATGCTGATTACGTATCAATAGATCGTTCCCTTCGAGGTGATTTATAATGTTTGCATACAGTATATGCTCCAAAACCCTACTGCAAACCGACGTTAATGATATAGGTCTGTAGTTCGATGGATTACTCCTACTACCCTTCTTAAACGCTGGTGCGACCTGCGCAATTTTCCAATCTGTACACATACAAAAGAGAGGATAACTGTGAAGTATAATGCATAAATACCAGTTCAGAAATACTCTGAGATGCAAATGGACCCAGTGGGCTGTTTAGGTGAGACAGAAGTTAAAACAAAAACTATGTGCAGAACTATTCTATGAAGGCCGAACATGGAAAACATGTCCACGGGACATCAAAGATTTTGCAGTAGAATGCCCTGGAAAGCACTTGAACCAACTGAAGGATTACATGGACTGGAAGAGAGAGCTCAGTAATCGTCAAAATGACGAATTGAACTAAATACTGAGGGTGTCCTGAAACCTTGTTCCTATGAAACATATGCGGAAGCGTAGACGTGGAACGCATCTGCTTTGTTCACTCTGAAGCTGATGCATTTTTATTATCTACAAAGCGCTTTAAGCATCTTTCGAGGTATCGAATTATTAACATAACTTTGGTGTCTATATTTGGTAATTAATGAAGAGCATCAGTTAAGTGAAATATATGTTGAGACTTGTCCGAACTCCCTGTTTCTGCTGACTTCGAATTGCGAAGAGCGGGTCGGAGGAGACGGAAGGGAACGTCTCCAACGATGTCGCGAAGCAGGTCCCCGTTTTTCCGAGACGGAATTACCCCTAAATGCGCTGTGGGAGAGGAGCTAACGGGTTTATCAAGTTTCATCAAGCAGGGAACGGGTAATTTGAGGCAAGCTGACTCCCACCAAGTTCTGAAACACAGAGTGTCTCATTTCGCGCATTCTCCGATGCCACTGAGCTTGCTATCGCGTGAACAACTACCCATGATCCACTGCGCCTATCGCAGTTCTGGAATGTCATACCTTCTGCTCATTAATCAACGGTCGTAAAAATTTATTACTGTATTTTAACAACCGTCCTGCGGACTGACGACCAGACTAACTACAACCTACAAACGAATATAATGACTGTTAAACATGTATCCAGTGTTTTGAGAGGTATTAGTAGTCACCAAGACAAAAAAAGAAAAACAAATTTTGTAATCATGGGTCTGGATGCATACTTTCTGAGAAGTAAACACTTGTTCATAGGATGCCTTCAAAGACGTTTGGTCACGGGTATGAGCACAGTCGTTGTATTGGCGCTCGGTGAACAGTCTCTGCTGAGTGTTTTGATGTCTTTCTGTATAGCAGCATTCTAGATCCAATTAGTCTGGGCGTTAGTAGTCTGCAGTCAGTTGTGTAGTTCGAGTTTATTCCTCCGTAGTTTATTGACAACTAAATGTAGCATGCCCTCTTCCATCTCCGACGTACAAACAAATCAGTTATTACTCGAGAAAATTTGAGTGGAATTATACTTTCTGAATCCATAACCAACACGGATTGAGAAAATATCGTTCTTGTGTAACACAGCTAGCTCTTTATTCCCATGAAGTAACGAGTGCTGTCGACAAGGGATCTCAGATCGATTCCATATTTCTAGATTTCCAGAAGGCTTTTGATACCGTACTTCACAAGCGACTAACAATCAAATTGCGTGCAAATGGAGTATCGTCTCAGGTGTGTCACTGGATTCGTGATTTCCTCTCAGAGAGGTGACAGTTCGTAGTGATAGACGGTAAATCATCGAGTAGAACAGAAGTGATATCTGGCGTTCGTCAAGATAATGTCATAGGCCGTCTGCTGTTCCTGATTTATATAAATGATCTAGGTGATAATCTGAGTAGCCCCCTTAGATTGTTTGCAGATGATGCTGCAATTTACCGTCTAGTAAAATCATCAGATGATCAATTCCAGTTAAAAAATGATCTACAGAGAATTTCTTTATGGTGCGAAAAGTGGCAATTGGCACTAAACGATTGAAAAGTGCGAGGTCATCTACACGGGTACTAAAAGAAATCCGATAAATTTTGGATATACGATAAATCGCACAAATCTAAGGGCTGTCAATTCGACTAAATACCTAGGAATTACAATTACGAGCAACTTAAATTGGATAGACCATAGAGATAACATTGTGGGGAAGGCGAAACAAAGACTGCGCTTTGTTGGCAGAACACTTAGAAGATGCGACAAACCCACTAAAGAGACAGCCTAAATTACACTTGTCCGTCCTCTGCTGGAATATTGGGATTCTTACCAGGTAGGATTGACGGAGGACATCGAAAAAGCGCAAAAGAAGGGCTGCTCGTTTCGAGTTATCGCGCAATAGGGGTGAGAGTGTCACTGATATGATACGCGAGTTGGGTTCAAATAGCTCTGAGCACTATGCGACTTAACTTCTAAGGTCATCAGTCCCTTAGAACTTAGAACTACTTAAACCTAACTAACCTAAGGACATCACACACATCCATGCCCGAGGCAGGATTCGAACCTGCGACCGCAGCGGTTACGCGGTTCCAGACTATAGCGCCTAGAACCGCTCGGCCACCCCGGCCGGCTGTCGCGAGTTCGGGTGGCAGTCACTGAAACAAAGGCGGCTTCCTTTGCGGCGAGATCTATTTACGAAATTTCGATCACGAACTTGCTCTTCCGAATACGTAAATATTTTGTTGACACCCATCTACGTAGGGAGAAATGATCATCATAATAAAATAAGAGAAATAAGAGCTCGAACGGAAATATTTAGGTGTTCCTTTTTCCCACGCGCCATTCGAAAGTGGAATAACAGAGAAGTAGTATGAAAATGGTTCAATAAACACTCTGGCAGGCACTTAAGTGTAAATTGCAGAGTAACCATGTAGATGTAGATGTAGATAGAAACTCACATCCTTCATAGATTTAAATAGTTTACTTATTAGGGTTCAAAAGAACCTGGATCCATAAGACAACGAGAAAATCGACCTAACAGCCATGTGCCCCCGACTATGTTCGAAACAGATAAGTTCTGTGCACTGCAGTACGTCTGGTAAACGAGATTTGCGCTGCAAATGGCATCGTAAATTGTGTTGTCATTTCATAGAAAGTAACTGGAATCTTGAAATGAGACCAGCTCTCTACAATAGGAAATTACAAGACAACAGTGGTCGAAATGTCAGTGCGATACCATGGGAAGAAGTGTGTTGCAGCGTTTGGACTAGAAAAGGAAAAGAACAGTGCGTCGTAGGCCCCTACTATCATACATTCATTCACTCAGCATTCGTAGTTTCAAACTGTATTTCTAATTTTGTCATATTATGAAGATATTGAGTATTTTAGGGTCACGAAGTATTTTACGAAACAGTGTCTTACATGAATACCACTTATTCCACACTTTATTATTGTAGGCTAACAGTTATGGAGAATGCATTCGTATACGGTCGTTTTGTCTTATGAATCTACACAAAATAAAACAAGATTTTATTATTATATCTAAAACTCCAGTATCTTCGTCTATAGCCCGATGAAAAAATTTTCATTTGTTAAACTATATATAAAAGTGCGTTCCGACCTTCAACGAGAACGGCACACATTATTATAAACACATTGTTACATTATTAAGTTCCAGACGGGGATGTTATGCAATAGTACAAATACTTTTTGCGCAATACAGGACCCCAAATGTACGTCATTGAGACGGACCTACATTCACTGACAACAACAATTCTTGTCGGGTTTGAAACCGATTTCTATTGGCAAGGCGTGACACTCTTCTCCGGTCCTAGTCGGCTAAAAGTTTTCTTACGACCGACCCTTTGTATACCATTTTGTGCCAAGTCACATGCTTGCGAGTGGTACACCGTTAATTGTAGATACATTGGACAATCCGTTTTGATGCACCAACAAATCGACCAATTTCATTCACCGCGTGGTCTTGGGAACCTTTCCGCCATGCTGTAACCTCTGCATGTTGACCAGTCATCCCACGCTGATGCCAAACAATTGACTGGTGCGCACACTCCACTTCAGTAGCGTGACTAAAATCAGCTAGATGGTCACACGATAGTCTGGTAAACTATGTACAGTGCACGAAAGAGCCCCGTTTGCTCTTTTAACAGGGTGAATAATATTTTATCCAGTGAGCTAAGCTGCTATGGTGTGGTGGACAAAGTAAGTGATATAACAAAATCATTTATGGAAAACCGAGAGCATTAACAGCGTAGTACTAATATAACTACATGCACTTATCTTAGGTGATAGATGGAAGAAAGCAAACCAAGCTTTATTGTATTTGTGGTGTTCAGAAAGCTTCTGACAATGTTGACTGGAATACGGTACAGAAATTCTGAAGGCAGTAGGGATAAAATACGGAGAGAAAAGGTTGTCTACAACTTCTAAAGAAGTCGGATGTCATTATGAGTCGAATAACACGTAAAGGAAGCACTAGTTGACAATGGGATGAAACAAGGATGTAGCCTATCCCCAATGTCATTCAGTCTGTACACTGAGCAAGCAGTAAAGGAAACCAAGGAGAAATTTGCAAACGGAACTAAAGTTCAGGGAGAAGGTATAACTTTAAGGTCTGCCGATGACACTGCAATTTTGTCAGAGACAGCAAAGGACTTGGAGCATCAGTTAAATTAAATGGATAATGTCGAAAAGAGATTGTAAGATGAATAGCAACAAAAGTAAAACACAAAGACAATGGAATGGAATCAAATTACTCGAGCGAAGGAAATAGATCAGTAAATGAGACACTAAAAGTAGATGAGTTTTGCTATTTGGGCAACAAAATAAGTGAGTATGGTTGAAGTAGAGAAGGCATAAAAAACAGACTGGAAATAGCATTAAAATCGTGCCAGAAAAGTTAAATTTGTTATGATCTAATATAAATTTAAGGGTTACAAAGTGTCTTCTGTAGGTATTTGTCTGGACTGTAGCTTTGTATGGAAGAGAAACTTGGACGATAAACAGTCCCGGCAAGAAGAGAATTGAAGCTTTTGGTGTGTGGCGCCACAAAAGAATGTTCACGATTAGATGGGTAGAAAAAATGTGTGTGAAATCTTATGGGATTTAACTGCTAAGGTGATCAGTCCATAAGCTTACACACTACTTAACCTACATTATCCTAAGGACAAATACACACCCATGCCCGAGGGAGGACTTGAACCTCCGCCGGGATCAGCGGCACAGTCCATGACTGCAGCGCCCAAGACCGCTCGGCTACTCCCGCGCGGCAAATGGGTATATCTGAAAACCAATGAAGAGGTAGTAAATCCAATTTTAAGATGAAAAGAAATTTGTGACGTATCTTGACTAAAAGAAGAGATTAGCTGGTAGAAGACATCCTGAGGCATCAAGGAATTGTAAATTTGGTACTGCAGGAATGTATGGGCGGTGAAAATTGTACAGGGAGACCAAGGCTTGACTATGCTGAGCGTATTCAAACAGATGTAGGTTGCAGTAGGTAGGCAGAGATGAAGAATTTTGCACAGAATGGAGTAGTGTGGAGAGGTGCATCAAACCAGTCTTTGGCCTGATGATCACAACAACAGCAACAACAACTAGGTTGGTCTCTTTCACGTATCTGTGTTAGGTCCAGTTTTGCTCCATTCCATATGTGCAACACGTACCTTCAGAATTAGGTGACAACACCATTTTGTTTTCAGATGTCGCTTGACTCAAAGCAAGTACAAACTCGACAGAAGATCTGAAAACCAGTTTATTCCTTAATTTGAAAAAGCTAATTGATATTTCAGTAAAACTAATTTATTTGTAAATGAAAACAAGAATACAGTCATGCTGATACATGAAGACAGAACAGTACATCCAAGCGATAACTGTCTTAAAGCTGGAGACCGAGTTCTAAAAATCTGAGATCATTATATTCCTGAATGTTCCAGTAATAGGTATATAACATGGAAGAATGAGATCAGCAAACATTGATAAGAAATAACAACCTGCATATTACTAACGGCGAAAATGTATGGGTTAGTAAATAGGCCCTGAAGGTATCCCGCTAACACTGCAATTGACGTGATCTCGCACACATATCATTCAGAATTACACTCCTGGAAATTTAAATAAGAACACCGTGAATTCATTGTCCCAGGAAGAGGAAACTTTATTGACACATTCCTGGGGTCAGATACATCACATGATCACACTGACAGAACCACAGGCACATAGACACAGGCAACAGAGCATGCACAATGTCGGCACCTTTCGCAGCAATGCAGGCTGCTATTCTCCCATGGAGACGATCGTAGAGATGCTGGATGTAGTCCTGTGGAACGGCTTGCCATGCCATTTCCACCTGGCGCCTCAGTTGGACCAGCGTTCGTGCTGGACGTGCAGACCGCGTGAGACGACGCTTCATCCAGTCCCAAACATGCTCAATGGGGGACAGATCCGGAGATCTTGCTGGCCAGGGTAGTTGACTTACACCTTCTAGAGCACGTTGGGTGGCACGGGATGCATGCGGACGTGCATTGTCCTGTTGGAACAGCAAGTTCCCTTGCCGGTCTAGAAATGGTACAACGATGGGTTCGATGACGGTTTGGATGTACCGTGCACTATTCAGTGTCCCCTCGACGATCACCAGAGGTGTACACCATGATGCCGGGTGTTGGCCCTGTGTGCCTCGGTCGTATGCAGTCCTGATTGTGGCGCTCACCTGCACGGCGCCAAACACGCATACGACCATCATTGGCACCAAGGCAGAAGCGACTCTCATCGCTGAAGACGAGACGTCTCCATTCGTCCCTTCATTCACGCCTGTCGCGACATCACTGGAGGCGGGCTGCACGATGTTGGGGCGTGAGCGGAAGACGGCCTAACGGTGTGCGGGACCGTAGCTCAGCTTCATGGAGACGGTTGCGAATGGTCCTCGCCGATACCCCAGGAGCAACAGTGTCCCTAATTTGCTGGGAAGTGGCGGTGCGGTCCCCTACGGCACTGCGTAGGATCCTACGGTCTTGGCGTGCATCCGTGCGTCGCTGCGGTCCGGTCCCAGGTCGACGGGCAAGTGCACCTTCCGCCGACCACTGGCGACAACATCGATGTACTGTGGAGACCTCACGCCCCACGTGTTGAGCAATTCGGCGGTACGTCCACCCGGCCTCCCGCATGCCCACTATACGCCCTCGCTCAAAGTACGTCAACTGCACATACGGTTCACGTCCACGCTGTCGCGGCATGCTACCAGTGTTAAAGACTGCGATGGACCTCCGTATGCCACGGCAAACTGGCTGACACTGACGGCGGCGGTGCACAAATGCTGCGCAGCTAGCGCCATTCGACGGCCAACACCGCGGTTCCTGGTGTGTCCGCTGTGCCGTGCGTGTGATCATTGCTTGTACAGCCCTCTCGCAGTGTCCGGAGCAAGTATGGTGGGTCTGACACACCGGTGTCAATGTGTTCTTTTTTCCATTTCCAGGAGTGTATAAAATGAAGAAATTGGGAAATTTAGTTCATGAGTGCACGTGTAGCTTAGTTCAGCTACTGATGCAGGCTATTATCACCAACACATCTTAAGACATACAAATGTAGAGAATTTGACATACTGAATGATCATTAACTACGTTCAGTGGCATTTAGAAAATTAAATTACACATTATTATGAAAGGCCAGTTCTAAAAAAGTGAGATCATTATATTCCTGAATGTTCCAGTAATAGGTCTATAACATGGAAGAATGAGCTCAACAAACTTTGATTAAAAATAACAACCTGCATATTACTAACGACGAAAATTTATGTGTTAGTAAATAGGCCCTGGAGGTATCCCACTAACACTGCAAATGACGTGATCTCGCACACATATCATTCAGAATTATAATCTGAAGAAATTGGAAAATTCAGTTCATGAGTGCACGTATAGCTTAGTTCAGCTACTGAAGCAGGCTATTATCACCAACACATCTTAAGACATACAAATGTAGAGAATTTGACGTACTGAATGATCATTAACTACGTACAAAAAAAAGATGGCTCTGAGCACTATGGGACTTAACTGCTGAGGTCATCAGTCCCCTAGAACTTAGAACTACTTAAACCTAGCTAACCTAAAGACATCACTCACATCCATGCCCGACGCAGGATTCGAACCTGCGACCGTAGCGGTCGCGCGGTTCCAGACTGAAGCGCCTAGAATCACTAGGCCACTACAGCCGGTAAATCCGTACAGTGGGATTTAGAAAATTAAGTTACACATTATTATGAAAGGCCAAGTAAATATTATTGAATGCTGTCCCACACAGCAGAGTGACGCAGCTACATTATGCAAATTATCTGCATACTCACCAACTTTCTGTAAACGTCAGTCAGAAAGCTCTACCAATCGTTAAATGCCTCCAAGATACAAATCTGCTCCTTGGTCATGCAGCCGTTGGAGAACTGATGTGTGAACTTCCTCACAATCGAAAATTTTGCAATAGTAGCGGATCAGTTCATCGATTGTTTGGACATAATTATCTGTGGTCGATGTTGATGGTCTTCCTTCCCAGTAAGTTTCACCCGCATCTGTGCAGCCTTGGTAAAACTGTTGGGACCGCTTCATTATGGTGGAGGCAAAATTGCAGTTCGTCGATGCAGCGCCGGAATTTCATGGTGGATTTGTGTGCAGTTTAGATGTTATGCCCATAATAATAACATCTGCGCAGGAAGAGAACGAGATGAACTTGACCTTGACCTTGAGAGATAAAATGAGGGAAGTAGGAGCGTCTCTACACATCGCTAAATGTAAAAACAATAATAGCCGCCGCCCTACACAGAACTGTACACGCGTGACCTGCTTTCGGAGCTGGCTGGAGAGATAATGACACACGGAAGCCTTCCATGGGCTACCCCCCGACTGCGAGACTCTTCGGTCACGGGCAGCGTCCAGAACACAGAGCGTCCGCTGCGCGATCGTTGAAACGGTACAATAACAGGGGAATATCATCAACTCACCCGCACCGCCGACCTCTGGGATCGCTGGAAGTAGAGGATTGATAAGGTGGGCAGTACGCCGCCAGTCAGAGCGCTGTAGCAGATTATAATTCAAGCTGTATTAAATGCCCCCTGATACTCTTTATAACGTATCTCTCTAATTCCCGGAGAGCCGTACTAATGTTATTGTTCAGGAGGCTGGAAACGCTTATTTCATCAATGTTTATTTCGTTAACACTCGTTGATAACAATAACCTCTCTGATTTAAACTTTACGTTACTTTGCGGTTTCTAAGGTTGTTCGCTTCCGTCTGTAACCTGCACTTTGGAATCTACTTGGTACCTATAAATATTTTGATGCTTGTGGAAATGTGAAAAAGCTGCAACACACTCCTTTGGCAATGATGACAAGTTATGTAGAATGCGATCTCTAAATCAGTCACGTGATGCTAACAAGGGAGTGGTCCAACCTGACACGTCGAAACCTAACCTGAAAATTTTCACTATGGAAGAATACACCGAAGGATATGCATTGTCAAATTTTTACCTACTGAGAGCCACTGCAAGTATTTTTTTAAGAAAATGAAACATCAAATAAACATTTCCTCTTTTGTTCTCTGTATTCGTCCCAAAAATGCGAAGTGTCTGTTGGATTACAAAAACAAAGATTTCCCTTACTCCGGACACTCCTGATAAAAGAAAAATTAATGCATTCGGGCCTTCACAGTAATTACTAGTTTTGTTGAGACAGAATGAGGATGGAGGAGGAAATGTTCGTGGCCGTCGTTTAGCATGTTGTGCTGCGTACCAGGCGTGATCAGATTCGTAAAGCGTGGCGATAAAACTGACGGTGCACACGTCTGAAGCTTAACAATACTGCCCCACTGATAAACAAAGAACTATCGGAAATTATGTTGTCTGATAATTTTCTTAAAATTGCTTTACACTGTCGAAAAATTTCTTTATTAGGAGGCTAAATCACACTGTTCATTCCGGGTGGAATCGGAATTATATTAACAGTCAGTTCGTCGTCCTTCTAAAGACAAAGGTATTACTACGCCCAGGCCAAGAGTCCAACAAAACCAATGACTTATTTTGTGCGATTAGTAAGAAGACGTTGCAGATGTAATATTTAAACTTACTCTCTTGCATTTTTCCAGAGTTTGCTACGTAGATTATAAGATTTTTGCAACTTAACAGTCGTTTAAAAAAATGTTTGCCCTAATTTGCTTTGAGATTCCTGAAGAAGGATATAAAGCTACGGAAACAGTAATCTACTGATACTTATCACTGGCTTTGTTGTACACGAATGTGTCATAGCATTGACTAACGACACAAGCGACTTTGTCTTTTATCTTCAAAATGTTGAAGTTCGGTTGGTACTCAGTTACTTCACGAAACCTGCCTGGTTTTTATTCTGGACTTTAATAAGTACAACGATCATCTTTCGAACCACAGTTCGCGGAATCGTCAGAGTTATTTCCTGTATCTTCCAATATTTCCTCAATTTCTAACGAAATGTCGATATCATTTGAATCAATGACCAAGAAATAAACTACGAAATAACACATACACAGGTGTTCGAGAGAAGTAGGTGTCTCTTCCACGACCAAGTCCGATTGCTTTTCGGACATTTCCATACGTAAATCTTAGCCGGTGTTTCTCATTCCACAGTAAACTAGGCTTATACGGAAGAACAACAACACAGTTCTTGTGAAAGTCAGTGCGGTAACTTTTTAAGGAACATCCGTGCGAAGTAGGTTGCGTGATAATTATGCCCCACATCCGTTAGTTCAACCTGGTAGTGGTCTCACACTGACGAGTAAATCCCATAACCTTATGTACTTTTTTATATATCACACCATAAAACGCTAGTGGAAATATGAATCATTTTCCGACCATGTTCTGCAAGTGAAAAATAAATGTATATTAGTTCGAACATGATGGGTATTCGGGGGGTATCACGACTGCATATTGACACTAGCGTAGTGTGTTGTAACTATAACACATTTCCACATACAACATCATCTGTTGTAGAATCTGCACAGTAGGTTAGCAGCACCTAATACAAACTGAAAACATCATGAACCAACCAGTCATATTACGTGATTTCTATTGTAGTGGTATTATGTATTCTAATTTTAGAACTTATAACAGAAAGTGACGTCATGATCAAGTGACCAACTTATAAACTAATATTATTTCCCAGTAGACAAATTGCAGAACTACCTATCTATGATTTAATAGGTAAATGACTTAAGTCTTCTCAACAGACTAGTTCCAAAAGGTATGAGGAAGGCGAAACTTGTTCTAAATTTTTGCCAGCAACTCTCCATTGTTAGTAGAGATGTAATGCTGTTTTTTGTCTTCTCAGATTTACTGGCATGGAGATAATGACTCTCACTGTATTTTTCCATATGCAGAACACTAGTCAAAACATTAGGGAAAATGGAGACTTTGCCTGCTATAGCTGAGAGTCCACAACCGTAAGTAATAAACATGTTTCCCAGTGTCATCATCTTATTCAACCTTGGCTCAATAGCAAGACTTGGCCGACGAATCAATTTGTACGTAGACGAATAGCCAGTAATCCACTCCCATTAACAAATGTTCAGTTGAAACTACATTCGTGTAATGTATTTTTACCGATACTGATTTTTAAATGCAGTTTGCTTAAGACGAATAGACATTCATCCAGATGAGCAACGTAGAATTCTACCAAGATATAACCTACAATACAACTGTCAGTACCGCTGTTGGTATTTTGCATAATCGATTTCCTTGTTAACTAATTAAAATTATAGATATACAGAGCAGAGATTTATGACCCAATATTCGTCTTGACTGCCTCGAATGCGTGTACTTCTACACAAGTTAAACTTCAACCTCGATGTATTTGCTTTAGTCTTCCAGATGGTGCTGGATTAGACCCCTCATCACTCTGTCCTAGTATCTGTACGATGTTAATCCTAAAAGTAAGGTCTCCCATTTTTTTGTAAGTACATAGACCTGTTTATTCCTACAATGGCTTGCGTGATTGTTGCTTGGTCTAAGGTGTAAAGTGGTATACCCAGGTTTCGTCACCCGTGACAATTGAGTCCAGATAGTTGTCCTGTTCGGCTGCAAGTCGGTGAAGAAATGCGCGGGAAGCATCAACTCATTGCCGCATGTGGTCCTCAGTCGGGATGCGTGGCACCCATCTTGCGCACACCTTCCGGTAGTTCAATGTTTCCGTTAGAATTCGGTGAGCGGTGCTTCGGGAAACCTCAGGAACCAACGTGCAGAGATCATCCAGGGTGATCCGCCGATCTTCACGATATGTAATATGTGTAGGCCAAACACGCAATATGATCAAAATGTCGACTATCAGGAAATGCTTTTTGTTGACGACGATTATTCAAACAAGTAGCAAAAACTTTTTGGCAAAGGCCAAGATGGCTAAGCTTCCAGTCAGGCGGTCTTCTGTTCATACCTTCTAAATTTGGTTGTACTTGCAGTCCTCGCTAATCCTGCAGACATGTCACAGATTCTTGATGTTTTTTTTAATGTCTCTGTTCATACGTAATGTTGGGAAGAACTCTGAATCATTTTATGCTTATGAGTTGGTTATATGATGATAATGTCTCCTCTGGTTATGACTACTAGATTTTTAGAATACATCTACGTCTATATCCATACTCCGCAAGTCATTGTATGGTGCATAGTGAATGGTACCTTGTGCCACTCACAAACAGAGCAAGGAGAAAAAAGCTAGACCAACAGTCTATATGCCACCTGTAAGAGCCCTAATATCAGTTATCTTTGTAGTACTGACGCGAAATGTATGTTAGTAGTAGAGTCGTTTCATAGTCAGCTAAAAACGTAGGTCTAAATTTTCTCGATGGTATTTTCGTGTAAAGAACGTCTTCTTCTCTACAGGAATTCCCATTTGAATTCACGAAGCATCTCCGTATACTCGTGTGTTGATCGCATCGCAACTACAGGTGACAAATCCATCTGTTATAGCATTACATGAATGATTTAGCGAAAGCATTCTACAAAGTTAGTCATCTGTGCCTCGAAAAGTACCAAAAAGTTTAAATCATTGATGTTATTATTACCAGCGAATGCAGAAAAAATAGACATTGAGGAAATAAGCGTTTCCAGCCTCCTAGTTGACAAGAATTGCATGGTTCTCCGAGAATTAGACAGTTATGTCATAATGATTATTAAAGTGGGGGGAGGGGGAGCCCTAATGTGGAGTGCGATAGGTGGGGAATTGTAGTTGGTAGGACGGATAAATTTCGGGGCGAATTTCATTGTCTGGGAGAGGAAGTCCATTGAAGTTGCATTGGGGTAGGATAGGGAATGTGGGTTGATGTAGGGACGTTGAGATGTATCAGCAAAGGCGCAGCAGCATATAAGGATTTGGGATAAGAAAATGGCTCTGAGCACTATGGGACTTAACTTCTAAGGTCATCAGTCCCCTAGAACGTAGAACTACTTAAACCTAACTAACCTAAGGACAGCACACACATCCAAGCCCGAGGCAGGATTCGAACCTGTGACCGTAGCGGTCGCGCGGTTCCAGACTGTAGAGCCTAGAACCGCTCGGCCACACCGCCCGGCTTGGGATAAGAGGGGAACAATGCGGTTATTGGAATTTAGTTTGTGGACAGTGCAAGATATACAGAGGAGTTTGATGTGGGTAAGGAGGGGTGGGAATTTGAAAGATGTTAATGGACCCATGTGGGAGAATGCAAACAGATGAGAGAACCAAGGCATAATGGGTGACATTCAAGGATTTAGATAGGATGATGTAACTTAGGAGAAGCAGCTATCAATGCAACGTTTCCATAGGAAAGGATGGTTCAGATACATGATTCATAGGTGTGGAGGACAGTGGAGGGGTGCAAACCCTAAGTTCAACCACTTAGTATTTTTAGCAGTGAGCTTTCCGTTGAACGGACATTTGCTTGGGTGTCCATCTTAGTTGGAGACCAAGTTTTAGTCTTAGATATTTTAGTGTGTTAGTTAATTGTATAGGACGGTTGAAAATGGTGATGTAGAAGTCATTGAGGTGGAAGCAGTTTATGTTTTGTCCCATAATTATTGCTTAGCTTTTGTAAGGGTTAATCTTGAAGAGCTGTTTGTTCCACAAGAAAGTAAACGGATTGGGGTGGATTTTAAGGGACCGCTGGGATTTAAGGAGTGTAGTGTAGAGGGTGAGAAAAGTGGTGTCATCAGCATACTCAAGGAGAGGACTGGCGGTGGTGGTTTGGGTAGATCAGCAGGGTAAAGGAGACAACGGAGAGGAGATAGGTTAGAGCTTTAGGGCAAATCGGTAGTGGAATGAAGGGTATGGGAGTTGGTATTGTTAACAGTGACAAAGAACAGGCAATTAGACAGTAAGGACGCAATAAGGCAGATATAGTTAACTGCATCAGTGTGGAGTTTGAAAATGAGACCAGAATGCCATACACAATTGTATGCTTTATCTATGTCGAGGGAGACAAAAATAGTGGCTTTGCAGTTGGTGATCTGGTGAGCACAGGAGTTGGTCATAAGAGGAGAATTTGGGATGGAAGCTACAATGGTTCATGGGAAGGTGGTGGTGTTGGTTCAGTTGTTGATGGATGTGTCAGGAGTGAATGGATTTGAAGATTTTGCTGAACATTGAGGTGACTCTGTTTGGGGGTAAGAGGAAGTATCAAGTACCATACACCACTGACGCCAAATACAATTCATACTCGCGCGCCTCACCCAGCAAAACAAGCTACGAAACAAATGAACACCACACAGCCACAAAAACACGTAATGGCAGCGTAAACTCCTCCTATGTATTGAGAAATCGGAAAAAGTGAAGTGCCAAGCGACAATAGGTAAAGAAGTAAGCCTATTTACTTCGCCAACAACACAGGAGAACGCACCACAACTTAAAAACTGTAAGTTACCCACAAAAAAACTGACGCAGACTCATTTCCGTTCGTAAATGCATAACAAGCAGAAAATAAATTATGTTTTGCTGTTTGCTGATGACAAGTTGTATGTTGTGTAGCAGAACAGCTACCAAAATAAATGGACAATAACACCATGTAAGATATGTTAACTAATGCTTACATCCACTTTTCGCCAATTAAGCTATAAATGGAACTTTTACATAATGTTGTAAACAACACAAATCTTAATATGTAACAACAATTTTACAGTTAAAAATAAAAATTGAATCCACCGAAGATAGCACAAAAGTGCTGAAACATGTTTGGGTGAAAAAAAAAAACAAACAAAAACAGGTGTCTTGCATAAGGCGGAACTTCTCATCCCAACTTTCACACTATTTTTCCCTGCTGCAGTAATATTGATTATGTGTCTGAATAATGACTCACATTACCGTCTAGTAAGTTTCCCTAGCGTCATAGGGGGAGCCAGCCTAAGTTTCTGTCGCCATTTTCAAGAAATAAAATGAAAGGCCCTTTGTTGGTAGTTGCATATAAGGTAGCTGTGCAACCTACGTGTTGGTGGGTGATGGTTCCTTCTTGGGTGGCGTCGAGAGGTAACACACTGTCATTTTGTCTCTCCGTGCGATCCCATTGACGTTTCTGCGAGGGCTCCAGGTCTCTAATTGTAGGTACATCGACAGGTGGGACGTGTTGGTGCGTATCTGAGTTGTGGGACACGATGACTGCATCGCTAATCACTTCACTGATGGGTGCATGAAATACATCAGTCTCCATTGTGACACTTTGTGGCTGGTTTTGCGAACTTTGTGCAGCAGGATGGGCTGTAATTGCCACCGTCCATGGTGGTGATCACAGCGTGGCAAACGTTTTAACGATCTGGCAGAGCCTATGTAGGCACTGGGTGATTATAATTGAAGTTAAACTTTCAAAACGCTGTAGAAATAACACCACAGGTCAGAATGACGCCAAAATGTATGTGAATTCCTAAGGAACCAAACTGCTGAGGTCATCGATCGCTAGACTTACACACTAATTAAACTAACTCAAACTAACTTACGCTAAGAACAACACGCACACACCCACGCCCAAGGGAGGACTCGAACCTGGGGCGGGAGGGGCCCAGAATGACGTCAAATTTCAACGGAACATTATCGGAGAAGAAGGAAAACGTATGGCAGAAGAAAAAAAAGTGTGAAAAATGATCGATAGATGGCCCTGTATGTGTCATAAAACGTAAATGAAAACACCTCTCATGGGCACGACCCCCTGAAGTTGGTATAAAGACGCCGGGTACACGGATTTTCCTCCTTTCGCGTTTGCGATGTTCGCCATGACTCAATGCAGGATCGCGCTCTGCTTGTAAAGCTACATTACAAGAATGATGACTATGTAAATGCCGGCCGAAGTGGCCGTGCGGTTAAAGGCGCTGCAGTCTGGAACCGTAAGACCGCTACGGTCGCAGGTTCGAATCCTGCCTCGGGCATGGATGTTTGTGATGTCCTTAGGTTAGTTAGGTTTAACTAGTTCTAAGTTCTAGGGGACTAATGACCTCAGAAGTTGAGTCCCATAGTGCTCAGAGCCATTTGAACCATTTTTGACTATGTACACGTCGCTCTGCAGAAGTTCCGGATACTGAGGGGTTTGAAAAAAGGAGTTGGCCCGATGACTGCCGTGTGTCTGGAGAAAATGATTCGGAAATTCGAAAAGACAGGTTCTTTAGGTGTGCAACCTGGTAGAAGGAGGAAACGAATTGATTTGACGTCAGTGGAAGTAGTGGCCACAGCAGTGCAGGAGGAGAGAGTGGTGGTGTACAAGCGTGCAGTGCGTGGAGAATTGCCAGACATTGGACATACCCGTGAGTACGGTGTTTAAAATCCTATGAAACATCCCACATTACTATCCATTCAAAACTACCCATGTGCACGAGTTGCTTCCTGTTGACCTGCCAGCAAGATTATATATATATATATATATATATATATATATATATATATATATATATATATATATATATATATATTAGAATTTCTTGCTCACATGGAAGTGGACAACGATTGGCCGTGGAGAGTTTGTGGACAGACGAAGCCCACTTCCATCTGACAGGGCCTCGCGGTTAGATGCGGCACATCACGGACTGCGCGGCCCCTGCCGCCGGAGGTTCGAGTCCTCCCTCGGACATGGGTGTGAGTGTTGTTCTTAGCATAAATTAGTTTATGTTACTTTAAGTGGTGTGTAAATCTAGGGACCGATGACTTCAGCATTTTGGTCCCTTAGGAATTCACACACATTTGAGTATTTGAACATCTTACTGGATACGTCAATACACAGAATTGTCGAATATGGGCAACGGAAAATCCACACACAAATCAACCAGTACCACTTCGTCCTGAAAAGGTCACTGTGTGGTGTGGGTTTACGGTATCATTTATCATAGGGCAATATTTTACCGAAGAGACAGGTGCTTCCGGTCCTGCTACCTGTACGCTCACTGGTAAGCGCTAAGAGTGTCTTTTGCGCACCCACGTCATTCCAGCTCTCCAACAGCGTGAATGTGTGGGTGGGATCATTTTTATGCAAGATGGCGCACCTCCGCATATTGTAAATCCAGTTAAGCAGCTGCTGAAGCGCCATTTCGGAAACGCTGAAATTATCAGTCGTCATTTTCCTACAGCCTGGCCATCCCGATCATCTGATCTTAATCCGTGTGAATTCTGGCTGTGGGGCTATCTGAAAGGTATTGAGTTTAGTGTTCCGATTGCAAACTTAGATGCATTTAAAGCACGCATTGCGCAATACGTTCTGAACGTGACCCCGGAAACACTTCGACCAGTTGCGGAACATGCTGTTTTTCGGTTTCAACCTGTTACAGAAAACGGTGGACAGCATATTGAACATGTTTTGCGCCAGCAACACGGTAATTAATAATGCAGTTTGATTTTGATTGATGCTTTTTATGCGGTTTTGGCCTCAGGACAATTAAAAACCGATTTTGCTCATCCGATGTGATGTGGTCTTGCCGTGGTGGATGGGCTTACGTAACTAACCGTATCACACCTGTACACACATGCACACTGAGTAGTATAGTTTGTTTAACGTCAGACGTACACCTTAGACATTGTTGTATGATTCATTTGTCATTTGTAGTCGACCACTACTAAATTATGATGCTTACAGCATCATATCTTGCTACATATTGTAACTATTTATTTTTCTTCCGCCATACGTTTTCCCCCTTCTCCGATAATATTCCATTACAATTTGACGTCATTCTGACAAATGGTCTCATTTCTATAGCAGTTTGAAAGTTTAACTTTAATTATAATCACCCTGTGCATCAGATACCGGTACGAACTATTACTGTTTACGCTCTGTAAGCACTAGCCGACTAGGAAGTGTTTACATCGTAGTAGTGAGTTCTCTCTTCCGCGCGTAGGAGCGAACTGTGAATTAACGTGGTGCTGTTCTAGGCTCCTAAATGTTGATTCTACCAGCCCATTCGCTTATGTTTTTGGGCAGTTTTTCACATTCGTCTTATCATATATTATTCCTGGTCTATACTTTACCTAACCAAGACAAAAAATGTAGCTTTCAAAACACATTTCGTTAAAGTTTGATCTTTTTCCTATTTAAAAATTTTAAAGTTCAGTTTCAACGTAGAAATTACGAATAAATTATTTTTGCAAATATTTTCTAACTTTATTTCATAACTCATTCGAGACCCTGGATTTAATCGTAGGAGTATGTAATTAGATATCGTTGAATAAAAAAGGTGGCATCCGTATTCATACTACCGAACCTAAAAAGATGTACTTTGCATATACTGCTGAAATATACTTACCATATTCTACCAATGTAATCTGTTTTTAAAATACTAAGTAGATAACTCTCAGTATTTTGAGATACAGTAAGTTTTGTGTACTTATTGTAAAAATTTAGTTCTTGAAACACGGCAAATTTTCAGACTCATAAAATCAGTTATTAAAAGGAATGGCAAGTTTTGAATCTTGGCCCCTCTTGGAAAAATTTCTGCGGACGCCCATGTACAATAGCATAACGAAGTAGCGGCAAGAGCTCCAATGTTGAGCATAGGCGAGCTCTGTACGCGTCAGTTGTGTGAGACAAGTGCACTGTTGTTGTTTTTTTTTACTTTTTTTATTTTTTTAAATCTTATGGGACTTAACTGCTAAGATCATCAGTCCCTCAGCGTAAACACTACTTAACCTAAATTATCCTAAGGACAACCACAGACACCCATGCCCGAGGGAGGACTCGAACCACCGCCGGGACCAGCCGAACAGTCCATGACTGCAGCGCCTGAGATCGCTCGGCTAATCTCGCGCGGCTGTGCACTGTTAACACATAACCGTGCTCGAGAGACGGCTATTGAGTAGTAGTCGTTTCTTTATGATGCTATTAGGACGAAAAGGCACTGACAACAGCGCGCGTTTGCAGTCGTGCGGCGAGGAAAAAGTCTTCTTCTCGTAGACAGAAGACAGTAAACTGAAGGGTAGGAGAACTCACGTAACTCTCTGTTTCATTCTTACACCGTCCTTCATTTTTTCTCCCCTGTCACTTTTAACGTCTTCACTGTATCTGCGTCCTTGGAGGGAGTCTATCTCGTCATGTGCTCGGTATGGCCCAGCTACCACAGCTATTATCATTTCATACACAGACGGAAAAAAAATCACAACATCAAGAAGGAATTATTCGACATAGACGAAAACTGATAGGCGTGTTTCTACACCTGGACGATGACGTCTATTCAAATTTTGCACCTGTCGCATAAGAGTGGCATCACTATGAGGGTGCAAATCAGGTTTGCTTTAAATACACGATGTAACGGTCGTCACCGTTAGTTACCTTTGATTGTGGATGTGGTGATTTGATGTCAGTCAAGAATGCCTTTAAGGTGACTAAGACACCATTATCAACACCTCACTGAGTTTGAACGAGGTCGTTTAATAGGGCTACGAGAAGCTGGATGTTCCTTCTGCGATACTGCAGAAACACTTGACAGGAATGTAACGACTGTAAATGGTTGCTGGCAACGGTGGTCAAGAGAATGTACGGTCGCAATATGACTGGGCTGCGGAGGCCACGGGGCATTACCAAGAGGGAAGACCATCGTGTTCGGTGCAAGCTGCGAAACATACTGCATCTGCAACAACAATTTCAGCAGCGGGTAGCACCACAATGTCACAACGAACTGTTACAAATCGGTTACTTGAAGGACAGCTCCGAGCCAGAAGCCCTGTAGTGTGGATTCCACTGACCCCAAACCACCACCATTTGCGACTTCAGTGGTGTCAAGCTAGAGCTCATTACAGGGCAGGGTGAAGGTCTGTTGTGTTTTATAATGAAAGCTGGTTCTGCCTCGGTGCCAGTGATGGCCGTTTGTTGGTTAGGAGGAGGCCAGTTGAGGAATTGCAACAATCCTGTCTTTGTGCTAGACACACTGGACCTACACCTGGATTTATCGTCTGGGGTGCTATTTCGTATGACAGCAGAAGCACTCTCGTGGTTATCCTACGCACAATGACTGCAAAATTGTACGTCAGTGTGGTGACTCGATGTGTTGTGCTGCCATTCATGAACAACATTCCAGAGAGATATTTTCCAGCAGGATAGCGCTTGCCCACATACCGCTGTTGTAACCCAACATGCTCTACATTGTGTCGACATGTTGCCTTGGCCTGCTTGATCACCATATCTGCCTCCAAACGAGCACATATGGGACGTCATCGGACAACTCCAGCGTCATCCACAAAAAGCATTAATCATCCCTGTATTGACCGAACAAGTGCAACAGGCATGGAACTCCATCCCACAAACCGACATCCGGCACCTGTACAGTACAATGCATGCATGTTACCATACTTACATTCAACATTCGGGCGGTTACACCGGTTATTAATGAACCAGCATTTCTCATTTGCAATTACTTATTTTGCGCTTACATTAACCGGTGATCTCGCAACGTTTATCACTTAAATATGTCACCTAGACAAATGTATTCCCCATCGCACATTACGCTGCACAATTATTTTTTGATGTTGCAAATTTTTCCCTTTAATTTAGTTAAAAAATTCACTCGCTGATCCGCATGGTTTTCTAATGGCCTTAATCTCATACTTCTGACTGATTTCCATCCAGTCTTCAGTTGTCGGCTCTCATAAAGTCTTTTCTGAGCGTCTCCTATATAGTAACATTGGTATCACAAAATAATGGTTCAAATGGCTCTGAGCACTATGGGACTTAACTTCTTAGATCATCAGTCCCCTAGAACTTAAAACTACTTAAACCTAACTAACCTAAGGACATCACACAGATCCACGCCCGAGGCAGGATTCGAACGTGCGACCGCAGCGGTCGCGCGGTTCCATACTGTAACGCGTAGAATCGCGTGGCCACTCCGGCCGGCTTGGTATCACAAGAAATGTTTAAATGTGTGTGCAATCTTATGGGACTTCACTGCTAAGGTCATCAGTCTCTAAGCGTACACACTACTTAACCTACATTATCCTAAGGACAAACACACACACCCATGCCGAGGGAGGACTCAAACGTCCGCCGGCACCAGCCGCACAGTCCATGACCGCAGCGCCCTAGACCGCTCAGCTAATCCCGCGCGGGTTGGTATCACAAATACAATGATTTTAATCGGAGAACCACCAAGTAGAAACTCGAAATGAAACGAAAGGAATGAGTTTCCTAATCCTAGATACCTGAAAAATACGGTATTTCAACCTTATAATTAGTGTATTATAATTTATATAAATTTTCTTATAGGTAACGACATTCATAAAAGTTGGGAGAGCATAAAAGAAAGCTGTCTGTGAAACGTAAAATTACAGGAAGGCAGAAGTGGAGATGCTGCAGAAATTAAAAAGCCGTATGCGTATCACAAACAGGTGTTCTTTTTCCTGACATGTTTTCAATTAAGAAAGTGAGTAACTCAGCCTCATTAAAAATTTATATTGAATGTTACATTAATTTTAATCATTGAAACATAGAAAAAAAATTGTTTGCAGGACATCAGGGATCAGTGGGGAGCCAGTTCAAATGTGGACGAAAATGCGCCGTCGCCAAATTCTACAACGGAACCCTTGGATGCGCCTGTTTAAGGGACAGTGTATCTGTAATTACGGAGTGTGTATTCTTTGTTGATTAAGGTCATTGATTTTTGACAGGAAATTAGAGTTTTGTAATATGTATATATGGACAAAGAAAAACAATTAGTTAAAATAATGAATGACACTCCTGGAAATGGAAAAAAAGAACACATTGACACCGGTGTGTCATACCCACCATACTTGCTCCGGACACTGCGAGAGGGCTGCACAAGCAATGGTCACACGCACGGCACAGCGGACACACCAGGAAGCGCGGTGTTGGCCGTCGAATGGCGCTAGCTGCGCAGCATTTGTGCACCGCTGCCGTCAGTGTCAGCCAGTTTGCTGTGGCATACGGAGCTCCATCGCAGTCTTTAACACTGGTAGCATGCCGCGGCAACGTGGACGTGAACGGTATGTGCAGTTGACGGACTTTGAGCGAGGGCGTATAGTGGGCATGCGGGAGGCCGGGTGGACGTACCGCCGAATTGCTCAACACGTGGGGCGTGAGGTCTCCACAGTACATCGATGTTGTCGCTAGTGGTCGGCGGAAGGTGCACGTGCCCATCGACCTGGGACCGGACCGCAGCGACGCACGGATGCACGCCAAGACCGTAGGATCCTACGCAGTGCCGTAGGGGACCGCACCGCCACTTCCCAGCAAATTAGGGACACTGTTGCTCCTGGGGTATCGGCGAGGACCATTCGCAACCGTCTCCATGAAGCTGGGCTACGGTCCCGCACACCTTTGGGCCGTCTTCCGCTCACGCCCCAACATCGTGCAGCCCGCCTCCAGTGGTGTCGCTACAGGCGTGAATGGAGGGACGAATGGAGACGTGTCGTCTTCAGCGATGAGAGTCGCTTCTGCCCTGGTGCCAATGATGGTCGTATGCGTGTTTGGCGCCGTGCAGGTGAGCGCCACAATCAGGACTGCATACGACTGAGGCACACAGGGCCAACACCCGGCATCATGGTGTGGGGAGCGATCTCCTACACTGGCCGTACACCTCTGGTGATCGTCGAGGGGACACTGAAGAGTGCACAGTACATCCAAACCGTCATCGAACCCATCGTTCTACCATTCCTAGACCGGCAAGGGAACTTGCTGTTCCAACAGGACAATGCACGTCCGCATGTATCCCGTGCCACCCAACGTGCTCTAGAAGGTGTAAGTCAACTACCCTGGCCAGCAAGATCTCCGGATCTGTCCCCCATTGAGCATGTTTGGGACTGGATGACGCGTCGTCTCACGCGGTCTGCACGTCCAGCACGAACGCTGGTCCAACTGAGGCGCCAGGTGGAAATGGCATGGCAAGCCGTTCCACAGGACTACATCCAGCATCTCTACGATCGTCTCCATGGGAGAATAGCAGCCTGCATTGCTGCGAAAGGTGGATATACACTGTACTAGTGCCGACATTGTGCATGCTCTGTTGCCTGTGTCTATGTGCCTGTAGTTCTGTCAGTGTGATCATGTGATGTATCTGACCCCAGGAATGTGTCAATAAAGTTTCCCCTTCCTGGGACAATGAATTCACGGTGTTCTTATTTCAATTTCCAGGACTGTATATATAAAGAAAAACATTGTATATTTGGAACTGGTTCATGCTTAGCGCACTTGTATTGTAAAATGTAAAAGATGGTAAGGAAGTCCCTCCGCAACGGAAGTGGCTTGGCGCGATGTAAAAGGTGGTTTTGGCGGTCGAACTAGGAGGCTCCTTGGTGTGAACTGTACGCAGTCAGTGGCTAGTCGTTGCACGGAACACACCGACGGTGCCAAGGGAGACAATTGGAAGCCGCTTTGCAAGGAATTTTGCCTCGGATGTCGATTTGGCTGTTTCATGGTAGTCTCGGCAGTAAGGAATGGCTCTAACATATTATCCAGAGCCGTGAGTACAGTTAGCAGCCACGTCGCTTCCCCCCACTACTTCGCCACTGCCCCACCAACTTCATGCATACAAATATGTATCAGAGCATGGACCTGTTAATTTGCGTGAGTGATTTAATAATAATCCAAGTGCTATAAACCTGTGTTTAAAACCATATCTTTTATCCTAATCATGAACCTATGCTGGATCCCATCCTAAGTGTTCAGAAAACCGAGTATCCTTTTTCAAATGAACTAGTGATTTATTTATGTTTGTCAAATGTGCAAGGGTTACCACAAGAGTTGAAGTTTGTTACAATGTTACTAATGTGATCGCAGTTTATTGCAAAGTATCGTTTAGCAAAAATTCACTGCAAGACTGTGTAAATGTTACTGTCTAAAATACCTGCTTCACATGTGATGAAAAAGGCACATAAGCTAAACTTATTTGAAACATAATTTAGCCTTGATTACTATCATTAACGATTTTTTTGAAGTTAATTAAGCTTAGTGTTGAATAATTTGCCTTGAAAAGTAAAAACATAAATTATTCCAAGTGAAGCTAAGAATTAAATTTAGTTGAATTGAGTTTAGCTACTGAAATAATCATAGTGTGTGATTAGTGATACAATATCAGTTTATGGGTCCTCACCATGTTCTTCTCATATTAGAAAGGTAATTGGAATATTATTGCTACTAAGGAAATCTGATATATTTCTATAAATGGTAGCATAAACAGTGTAATTGTGGTATTATTTAATTTTATTTGTGGTTGTTACATGTCGGTTAAGTTAGAAGCTCCTCCTGGTTCCTGTACTAGACTACCAGTTATTAGTATGGCGCTTTGGTCAGTATAGTGTGGGTCTTAAGACATTTTCCCCATCATATGAAACAAATTCTGCATTAAAAATTTTGAATGTCTTATTGTATTGTTGGCTGAGACATCCTACGGGGTGGGTTCAACCATCTATCGTAAAGGTTATTCTCCTCCTCCCCCATCCCCCGCCCCAAAGCGCACATTGGTCCCTTTCCGTGCAGATATATGAGAAGTGTGTCTTACGTCTATTTGCAGTGTGTTGATGCGCCATTTACGTCTGGTATGTTCTTTTACAGGCAGCTAAAAGTACGAACTAACGTGCAAAAATAGCCTACGTGGATCACAGACAGATGACGTGTTCAACTTAATACGCAGGATAAGCTATATAGAACAGAACATTCAGTTTGTGCCAATGTGACTAGCTACCCTGCAAGCTATGGTACATCATTTACATTACATTCAACATCCTTCACAACAAGATTACTTGTTAGCAAATAGTCACACAAGGCAATGACATAAAGGTGTTGCTATGGAAATATGTGTTAGTAAACGTATGGCCCTTGACCAAAATTATTTTCTTGAAGAGCACACTACAGAAGGACTTGTTCAAATGACAGGTGTTGAGTTCCACAGTAATGATCTTCAGTTATCTAAGCATAAAGTGGTTGGGATATATCATCTATAAAATGCGAATGTAATGTGCTTCACGGATACGAGTATAAGACTTAGTAGAGTAGTGGGGCAGACTGGTCCTAAAGACCTTACTATGTTTGGTGCATTTAACACAGACGCAGATTCAAACAGTACAGCTAATTTGAAGCTCTCTGATCGATTAAGCTCACATAATCTTGTAAATATAATAAACTCAGACATTAGAGTGATGCACACGTGCTCCACTAGAATTTATTATGCTACAATCAGCAGAAATGTCACAGATAAGGTAAATTACAGTATCCTAGATTTTCATTATTCTGGCCACTTTTGTCGGGTGACAGAGTACATAAATTCAGCTGTGCCAAAAATAGTAAAGGTTATTTTGCAGAAACAAACTCTGAAAAGATCAAATATTAATGCAAAGGAAAAATGGGATTTTATGTACCTGGTGAGAGGATCTGATGACAAATGGCATGTGTTTTATGCAAACCTGTTGTGCCATTATGGATATTGCCGCCCTGTCAGAGCAAACCAGAAGGTAGTTAAACACTATCAAATTTGAAGTAATTCTAGACTGAAACTCGCACCTAGTCTGATTGTGCTCAGGCAGAGTACACATGATCTAAACGTGTTTTATAAGGCCACTACTCTACAGAAATCGAAGGATATACAATGAGGCAAAAGCAATTAGTAAAACTGAAGTTGCTAACCTTAGAAAGTGAATTAACAGCAAAGCAACAGAGCTCTCTGTCAATATAAGTCCTGGGCAGATACTATAAAGGTCCCCTGATGAACATGGAACTATTCAACATAAGGCATTATGGTAACATTGTAAAAACCAAAATACTGTATGTAATATGTTTAATTGCTGTTTCACTACTCTCACCGACCAACCAACCCATGTTGTAGATGAACAGGTAGAGACCACACACAACCTCACTCATTGCACTGAGTGTGAATGTATGGAGGTGAATAAACAGGTTGTATGTAAGGTAACAGGCGTGCTAATCTGGAACCGCGCGGCCATTGCGGTCGCAGGTTCGAATCCTGCCTCGAGCATGGATCTGTGTGATGTCCCTTAGGTTAGTTAGGTTTAAGTAGTTCTAAGTTCTAGGGGACTGATGACCTCAGAAGTTAAGTCCCATAGTGCTCAGAGCCATTTGAACCATTTTTGAAGGAGTGCTAAAGAAAAAAAAATCATCTGTGTGACTGTCCAGTGCAATTACTAAGATCCATTTACCTGCATGTTTAATGGGACTATTAAAGAAAACATGTATCCAGCGGCTCAAAAAATGAATGCCGTGAAGCCATTGTGTAAAAAGGGAAATAAGGAAGATACCTGTAAGGCTCGATGCACACGAGCGATTTATCACCATGAGCTCGCAGCGTCGTTTTGTCTCGCGTATCAGAAGTCAGTGGCGGACCCAAGGGCGGATGGAGGGGTCTCTTGTCCTGCCTCCTGCCGCCCTGGGTCTCTTGTCCTACATCTGGAGGCCACCCAAGACCAGACCATTTTTGATCAGATACCAAACAAGGCCAAAACACGTTCAGTAAATAAGGTGGAATTTGGAGCTCGAGACCTTAGAATGTGCTACATATAATCATACACTATGTGATCAAACGTATCTGGACACCTCAAAAACATACGTTTTTCATTTTAGGTGCATTATGCTGCCGCCTACTGCCAGGTATTCCATATCAGCAACCTCAGTAGTCATCACACATCGCGAAAGACCAGAATGGGGCGCTCTGCGCAGCTCACGGACTTCGAACGTGTTCAGGTGATTGGGGTCGCTTGTGTCATACGTCTGTATGCGATTTTTCCACGCTCCTATAACATCCATAGGTCCAATGTTCCCGATGTAATAGTGAAGTGAAACGTGAAGGGACACGTACAGCGCAAAAGAGTACTGGTCGACCTCGTCTTTTGACTGCCAGAGACCGCGGACAGTTGAAGAGTGTCGTAATGTTTAGTAGGCAGACATCTATCCAGACCATCACATGGGAATTCCAAGCTGCATCAAGATCCACTGCAAGTACTATCACCGTTAGGCGGGAGGTGAGAAAACTTGGATTTCATGGTCGAACGGCTGCTCATAAGCCACACATTACGCCGGTAAATGCCAAGCGATGCCTCGCTTGGTGTAAGGATCGCAAACATTGGACGACTGAACAGTGGAATAACGTTGCATGGAGTGACGAACCGCGGTACACTATGTGGCGATCCGATGGCAGGGTGTGGGTATGGCAAAGGCCCGGTGAAAGTCATCTGCCATGGTGCGAAGTGCCAACAGTAAAATTCGGAGGCTGTAGTGTTATAGTGTGGTCGTGTTTTTCATGAAAGGGGCTTGCACCCCTTGTTGTTTAGCGTGGCACTAGCGCAGTACAGGCCTACATTGATGTTTTATACAACTCCTTGCTTCCCACTGTTGAAGGGCAATTCAGGGATGGGGATTGCCTCTTTCAACACGATCGAGCACCTGTTCATAATACACGGCCTGTGGCGGAATGGTTACACGACAGTAACATCCCTGTAATGGATCGGCCTGCACAGAGTATTGACCTGAATCCTATAGAACACCTTCGGGATGTATTGGAACGCCGAATTCGTACCAGGCCTCACCGACCGACATCGATACCTCTCCTCAGTGGAGCACTCCGTGAAGAATGGGCTGCCATTTCCCAAGAAACATTCCAGCACCTGATCGAACGTATGCGTGCATGAGTGGAAGCTGTCATCAAGGCTAAGGGTGGGCCGACACCATGCTGAATTTCAGCATTGCCAATGGAAGGCTCCACGAACTTATCTGCCAGGTGTCCGGATACGTTTGATCACAGATCATGTCATTTGTCAGTAGCTGGTTTCAGAATTTTTGTAACAGGTTGCATAAAACTTAAAAACTGTGGAGTGATAACCAGTTGTCACTAGACGCAATTACTCTACGTGAAATGTTTTATTGATACCTAAGCCATCTACACGGGTGTAGTATAAGCACAGTTTAAAAATATATGAGTAAGTGCAATGAAGCGCTTGCCGGTGATTTATTTATTTATTTTTATTTACTTTTTTTAGCAGTCTCCTGACTGGTTTGATGCGGCCTGCCACGAATTCATGTCCTGTATAACTTTTCATCTCACAGTAGCACTTGCAACCTACGTCCTCAATTATTTGCTGGATGTATGTCAATCTCTGTCTTCCTCTGCAGATTTTACCCTATAAAGTGTTACACGGCAAAATTATTTTTTCCAAGTTTATACATAATTACACTACTGGCTACACCAAGAAGAAATGCAGACGATAAACGGGTATTAATTGGACAAATATATTATACGAGAACTGACATGTGATTACATTTTCACCCAATTTGGGTGCATTGATCCTAAGAAATCAGTACCCAAAACAACCACCTTTGGCCGTATTAACGGCCTTGATGCTCCTGGGCATTGAGTCAAACAGAGCTTGGATGGCGTGTACAGGTAGAGCTGCCCATGCAGCTTCAACACAATACGACAGTTCATCAAGAGTAGTGACTAGCGTCTTGTGACGAGCCAGTTTCTTGGCCATCATTGACCAGACGTTTTCAATTGGTGAGAGATCTGGAGAATGTGGTGGTCAGGGCAGCAGTCGAACATTTTCTGTATCCAGAAAGGCCCGTACAGGACCTGCAACATGCGGTCGTGCATTATCCTGATGATAAGTAGGGTTTCGCAGGGATCGAGTGAAGGGTAGAGCCACGGGTCGTAACACATCGGAAATGTAACGTGTACTGTTCAAAGTGCCGTCAATGCGAACAAGAGGTGACCGAGACGTGTAACCAATGGCACCCCATACCATAACGCCGGGTGATACTCCAGTATGGCGATGAAGAATACACGCTACCAATGTGCGTTCACCATGATGTCGCCAAACACCGATGCGACCATCATGATGCTGTAAACAGAACCTGGATTCATCCGAAAAAATGACGTTTTGCCATTCGTGCACCCTGGTTCGTCGTTGAGTACATCGTCGCAGGCACTCCTGTCTGTGATGCAGCGTCAAGGGTAACCGCAGCCATGGTCTCCGAGCTGATAGTCCATGCTGCTGCAAACGTTTGAACTGTTCGTGCAGATGGTTGTTGTCTTGCAAACGTCCCCATCTGTTGAGTCAGGGATCGAGACGTGGCTGCACGATCCGTTACAGCCATGCGGATAAGATGCCTGTCGTCTCGACTGCTAGTGATACGAGACCGTTGGGATCCAGCACGGCGTTCCGTATTACCCTCCTGAACTCACCGATTCCATATTCTGCTAACAGTCATTGGATCTCGACCAACGCGAACAGCAATGTCACGATACGATAAACCGCAATCGTGATAGACTACAATCCGACCTTTATCAAAGACGGAAACGTGATGGTACGCATTTCTCCTCCTTATACGAGGTATCAAAACAACGATTCACCAGGCAACACCTGTCAACTGCTGTTTGTGTATGAGAAATCGGTTGGAAACTTTCCTCATGTCAGCACTTTGTAGGTGTCGCCACCGGCGCCAACCTTGTGTTAATGCTCTGAAATTCCAATCATTTGCATATCACAGCATCTTCTTCCTGTCGGTTAAATTTCGCGTCCGTAGCACATCTTCGTGGTGTAGCAATTTTAATGGCCAGTAGTGTATTATATAGTTTATTTCATTAATATCAAATTCCTGCTAAATGAACTAGAGTCACCTAGATTTAAGCAACGGTTTTTATCAGCTGCAATCATCAAGATCAACACTAGAGTCATCTAAACTTTATAGACACCGGAACTAAATGTGACAAAGCGTTTTGTGAAGTTTTTCCTGCTGAGCACACCCACTGTTACGTAAGTCTTTATGCAGTTATAGTTGGCGCCTTACGATGTGCACCCCGCTTGCTCTATGGCGGCTTCGGCGCGAAACATAAATAATAGTTTTGAACAACACAGAAACTCTTCCAATTAGGTTATTATTATCTCGAAATTTTATAGTGCATACTCTCAAGATCAGAAATGCATAGAGGCTATAATTCATTGCGAATATTAGATTCTTTCTTTACTCTATTTTTCAGCAAATAAGTGTTTGTTGTAACATCAAAATGTGCTAGAAATTGAAGAATCATTATATTTACCTAATACTGATTTGTGAGTTAGTAAAATAAAAGTAATCTTTTTATCCACTGAACCAATTGGCTTTATTGTCATCCACAACATAAACGCTATACACAACATTCATCTGAAAATGACCAATCATTCATGATCATGACGGTACGAACCTACAGGATAAACGATGAGAAAAAATTACTTTTAATGGGCGTGTAGGACATGATCTGACACCGGAATAATATTGCCGTTTTTTTTTTTTTTAGTGAAAAGAATTCACCACTTGTCTCTTACAAAACAAAGCTATGAAAAGCAAAGACTGAAGAGGCTAAATCATTCGGTGGATCTTTATTCAAATACCTTTCTACTCGTGGAGAAAATAAAGATGGCCCCGAAACAGTTTCAAACTGCTGAATCTGGCTCCGTCGTGCAGATAATTATTGATACTGAGACTGCAAACACAGGTGGAAAGCCTGTTGTATGTGATTTTAATAAAGACTTGGACATGGGAGGCACTGGAAGAAAGATAATAATGATGAGAAAATTACTAAGTATGAATCATCGCTTGAACATGTATCAAATTTAGAAAAGTGGGCCCGCATCTCGTGGTCGTGGGGTAGCGTTCTCGCTTCCGCGCCCGGGTTCGATGACCTTAGATGTTAAGTCCCATAGTGCTCAGAGCTCATTTTAGGAAAGTGGCAAACACTCCCTTTGGGCTCAAAACGCAATAAAACTACAAAGATAACCATAAGATTGTTAATTGAGAGACCACGACATGGAGAAACATTTTGCGTCGTCTTTAAGATATTACGCTATTTTTAGGCGAACAAATCCTTGCTTTCCGCAGTCATTGTGAAGGCGCTCGTTCGAAAATAGATGATATGTCTTAGAACTGGTGTAATTGATGACGAAATATGACATAGTATTAAAAGTGCATTGTTTGTAACTTGAAGAGTCCGATGGTGGGCAAAGACAGTCCTTTCCTATTTATATAATGATGACGAAGTCCCATACTCGGTAACAGAGCGTAGGGAACGATGCGGGAGACCCGTACCGCTGTACTAGGCAATGTCCTAGTGGAGGTGGTGTGCCGTTGCCTTCCTCCGACCGTAATGGGGATGAATGATGATGATGAAGACGACACAACAACACCCAGTCATCTCGAGACAGATGAAAATCTCTGACCCTTCCGGGAATCGACCCCAGGACACCGTGCTCGAGAAGCGAGGATGCTACCGGGAGACCATGAGCTGTGGACTCCTATTCTTAAACTGATAAAAAATGATTTTTTGGGTGAAAAAGTTAAGAAAAAAATATTTCAGATATAAAAAAGGCTAAATATTACGAAAGAATTTTCGACAGCCCTCTAGACGAAACCTGAGCTGACCAAATAAATCAAATAATTAGATACGTCCATGTAGAAGACAACATTGTGGAAGACCGAGAATCCTTCTTAGTTTTATTTATGTCGCGTCATACTGTAGAGGATATGTCAGATGATATTCAACAGCAGCTGGAGAAACATGTTGTGGAGGGCACGAGATTATCTTAATACCGCGTTAATGCCAAATGTACATGAAGGAGTACAACGAAAAATTTGAGAAATCAATCCAAAATTCTTTTCAGCCCCTATGCTAATCATTCCTTAAATCTTTATGGAATCCATGCGTTCTGTAGCGTCACCCATTTTGGAACTGTAGAGAAATTATAGTCTTTCTTCTCGTCTGCTACATACGGTTTGGAATTACTTGCAGAAAAAAAAGGAGAAAGTCTGAAACGATTGTCTGATACTCACTGGAGTGCTCATTACAATTCAGCTTGAGGTCATCAAACAAAATGTGGAAAAAAAATTGTGAGCACGTTTGTAAAATATCTGTTCAAAACAAACCGTGCTACTAGATCTGTAGCAAGTTTGCTCCTTCCAGCTATGTGTGATTTTACCATTTTGACCTACATCAAGTCTTGGCACGCGATACAGCTGGAAGTAAATTTAGTTCATCGATATCTGACTTTGGATAAAGGAATCGTCAAATTAAAAACTGAATGAGTGTTTATTGAGGAAACGAACTACAGTTATAGACACGGTGTTGTTTTTGTCACTAAAAATGCGATGATGTGGACATACCAGTGACCGACGATGCACAGCCATGAAGGAAAACACCAAATTTTTTCAAATCGTTGAAACAAAATTTGTGCTTGAAGCTTTCGATGGCGCCCTGGCTGTAGGACTGCTGAATCTGGTAGAAATTTAGGATGAGCTTGATAAGGAGCGCCGGCCGGAGTAGCCGTGCGGTTCAAGGCGCTACAGTCTGGAACCGAGCGACCGCTACGGTCGCAGGTTCGAATCCTGCCTCGGGCATGGATGTGTGTGATGTCCTGAGGTTAGTTAGGTTTAATTAGTTCTAAGTTCTGGGTGACTGATGACCTCAGAAGTTAAGTCGCATAGTGCTCAGAGCCATTTGAACCATTTCATAAGGAGCAGGTGCTGCAAGGAATAAAAAGTTATCGTAGACATCTAAGCGCAACCGATACGAATGTGAACGTTGCTGCTAGATGGACAGCTCAATAAATCTTTCACTTTATTATTAAATGGTACTTCAGTGGTTCATTGCGCTCCACATCACTTTTAATCCAATACATCTTGACCATTTATGTCTCAGTAGCGCCAAGCGAGAGAAGTTTTTCCAAACTGTAACTAATAAATTATCTTCTATCCAAGAACGACTAGCCATTCTGTCCATTTTATCAACTGAAAGAAAAGTTTCAGATCAAATAGGTTTCAATGATGTTATCCAGAATTACAGTAAAAAGGGGCACAAGGACATGCAATATAATAACATTAGTAATAACGACTATCTCGCAATAAGTTTACCAAACTAACTGGAATAATTGTACAAGCTTGTTTTCTAGACATAAAAAATAAAAGGTATTTTTCTTATTCTATTCTTTACTATTTTTTGCAGCCTACCTGATGGTAGATGTGCTAAATGCTGATTCGCATTGTAAATTTCTAACTTATATCTTTAGGCTGCACCGTATATTATAGTTACTAGAGCGCACAATACACACACAAAAAATACTTAATTTTTTGTCAGTCATTACAACTAAATGTTCAAACGTGTGTGAAATCTTATGGGACTTAACTGCTAAGGTCATCAGTCCCTAAGCTTACCACTACTTCACCTAAATTATCCTAAGGACAAACACACACACACCCATGGCCGAGGGAGGACTCGAACCTCCGCCAAGACCAGACAGATTACAACTATATTATTCATTTTTTACAAAATGTACACTACGAGTACATCAATTTCTAAGCAGGCTGGGGGCCCCGGGCCTCCGACGGGCTTAGTCTGCCGCTCTAAGCAATGCATATGAAACAATGTAGCGGAGCACGCTGTGGCACTGACGCTGCGATCTGACCGCGAGAATACGGCAAGAGAATTGAGCTAGCCACTGCTCCACCACAGCTGTATCGCCGGTCGCCGCGAAGCAGCAGTCGTAGGTGAATGGGGCAGTGCGTAAGGTTCGCAACCACTCAAGCAGCTGCCATCGGCCTGCCACAGATGCTATTGGTCTGGGCGTCGAATTATTTATTGAAGGGGTGAAAAAAATGCCCTGAAATATGGGAAACGTCTCGCAAGGAGTATCGTGATAAGATTAAGAAGAGAGCCGCATAGTTTCAAGTGTGTTTAAAGTTTTATAAGGATTTTGCTGCGAAACCGAATAAGGAGAGAAGTGATACAGGTAAACATCAGTGTTCAACTATTTTCTGGTTGTGTTGTATAGGTGGCGTTTTTGTTTGAATGTGGCCATTTAAAATTCGCCGTAGTGCTAACCAGGGAAACTCCCTATCGCAACCCCCTCAGATTTAGTGGTAAGGTAGTTCATTGGATAGCCCAGCAAACACTATATCCAGATGAAGCATGTAAACAGGAAGGGGGTGTACGGTGCAAACAAGAAGCAGTGAACAGTCGAAGATCAATATGTACAACATCGAGCATATTACGTTGAATGTGGCGTAGTGGTACTGTAGCCACTGTGTTGGTTTTGCGAAGGAGATCCGTCTTAAAATCTCTCTCGTGCCCCATTTTCTTTCCCAAAATTATAAACTGCCCTTCCCTCATTGACGTGTCCGTTCACTGTATTCAAATTTGTGTTTGTGTCATGGTGTTACGTCCGTTTGCAACGGCGACGTGTAATGTAGGGACCATCAGACGTAAATACCTCCTATTTGATATACACAAGTACCACATGTTATGTCTATTGTGTTCCGTTTTGAAAGTCTTGACTCTGGAATGCCTTCGTTGTAACATAGTTCACAAAATGGTTCAAATGGCCCTGAGCACTATGGGACTTAACTTCTGAGGTCATCAGTCCCCTGGAACTTAGAACTACTTAAACCCAACTAACCTAAGGACATCACACACATCCATGCCCAAGGCAGGATTCGAACCTGCGGCCGTAGCGGTCGCGCGGTTTCAGACTGTAGCGCCTAGAACCGCTCGTCCACTCCGGCCGGCCATAGTCCACGCCCATTTATTTGTTGTTTTGATTGTTGTATGTGGCTTAGTATATATCTTCAAATTGCAGAAAAGAGCGATAGGAATCATAACACATAATTCTCCAAGAAATCACTGTAGGCCACTTTTCAAACAATTACAAATACTCACAGTACCATCACTCTATATGTTTAAAAGCATTCTGTGTACAAGAGCACATATGAAAAACCTACATACAAATGAGGACTGTCACAATTATCATACAAGAAGTCATAAGAATTTGTATGTAGAAAGGGTAAGGACAACACAAACCCAAAAGCATGTAAGTTATTCTGGAATAAAACTTTACAGTGCTCTGACAGTGTACATGAAGGAAATAATAGATGAAGTAAAATTTAAGACTGAGCTTAAAAAGTGCCTTTTGTGCAAAACTTTCTGTGACGTAGATGAGTATTTTGATTGTGTGTAAATTTATTTCCAAAGATTTTATTTTATATGTCTAAATTTGTAATTTTAAAAAGGCCTTGAAAGTGTTATTCCATTATTATGTTTGTAGTACTTGTATGATAACTTTGTTGTGACAATTCCTACATCATGTATATGATTTACAGGAAGATAATAAGATGAAATGGAAAGTCTATGTGCCATCTCACCTGCTCTCAATATTCATCAAGTTTACTTGTGATGGTGTTATATTCTTACAACATGACTCATATTCTATAACCAGTGTATAATACCACAGTTGCAAAGACTACAGAAGAATAGACATGCAAATGACCGGACGCGCAGTTTACAAATTTGTGAATATATATATATGGCGCACGATGGAGATTTGAAGGTGAATCTACCACTTTGCAGTTGAAGACTGTGACCATACAAACTCGACGCCGCACTTTTTGCAAGCCATTCGATGTTGCACATCTTCAGCTTGGACCATTCAATGCTTCTATTTTGCTTCATTTTTCACAGTTCAGCACAGCTTCTTCTTGTTTTCATGCTTGATCTCTGTTCAGTTTTACCACTAAATCTGTGGGGGGGGGGGGGGGGAATTGAGGTTCCCTTGTAAGCAGCAAACTCCTTGCTCCCAGGAAGGATCCTCTTAGTTTGGATGAACAAATTTTCAACTAAGAAAAACAGTTTAAATTAAATTTTGTTATGTCATCTGGTTCAGTATAATCAATGCTTTATTGTATTGCAGCCACAAAATACATAATTTCACACATTTTAATTGCAATATAAATTGAATAGTTTTTCACTTTTGGGAACAAATTGTGTTCAGTAAGATTTTTAGTGACCAAATTTAGGTACATTTTCCTTGCCATGGTGTTTTTCCAGCATAGTGGTCATGAAAACATTTCTTCTGCCGTAAAGTGATCTTGTTTGGGTTGATAGGATTCCATTATAGAGGTCACATAGCATGCTTTTCAAATCCCCTGGCATCTCTCAGCCACCATCCTTCTGTGAATTACACTATGAATTCTTGTCCAAGACATCCCTCTCAGATTTATAAAGTTTCCTTTCTAATTTACACGGTGTTGTGTGGCCTTTTCTGTACTGATAATGCAGATCAATTAAGAATGCTGCCGTCACCCAGATACCTGGGAAAGATTAAGAGTTGACTTTACAGCTGCTACTTTATTTTTCATTCATCAAATGACTGTACATTCATCTGAGTAGTAATAATTTTCTTTCATTTTCACTTAAATGAATAGTGGCATGAATGCCCCTTTCAGCAGCTGTGAACTAACCATTGAGTGAGTCCAAAACTTCCTGTTGCATTTCTTAATATATGCTTAAACAAAAGTAGATAAACATTGCCTGCTTTCTTCTACCTACGTCCATAAGGTTTGGCTTTCAATCTAGTACCGCTGTGCGATTATTGCTCTGATGCTGCTGCAGGTGTATTGAAGATTCTCAGCATAGAGAAAAATGGTAAGCATGACCACAGCAGTTACACAGTTCTTCCATGAAGTGCTCTGTTGATACCAGATCATGCAAACACCAGGTACGGTATATGTTTAGATCTGACAAAAGTGTTTGACAAAGTAAACTATAGGTTATAATGGGCAATCAAATGGAAACCGAACACCCACTACAAGTATACCATGGAATGGTTCCATTCAAAAGTAATCACCACATGTGTTACGACATTTATGCCACTGGGAGATGAGAGGTAAGTTCCTGCTTTGTAGAACGTGGTCGGCTGCTGACGGATACACAACTGCAACCCCTCTTTCACTTCCTCATTCAAGTGAAACCGACGTCCACAATGTTCGGTCGCCATAGGTGTTAAACCACATGGTGAAAAATCCAGTGTGAACCTAGGATGTTGCAGTGTTTCCCAACCATATAGCTGAGGCATAGCCTTCATCTGACTGGCAGTATGGGTGAGGCAGTACCGTGTGTGAGGATGATTCCCTCTAACACCATACCTGGGCGTTTTGACTTTATGACTCATGACAGTTTCTGCAAAGTGTCTTTCTAGTACTGTACATCTGTGCACTGTTTATGGATCCACACGTGAGGAACTCGATGAGGAGAAGTCCCCTTTAGTCGAAGAAGGAGGTCGTCATGACCTTGCCAGAGCTTGTGTGAACAGCTATGTGTCTCTGGCGGAGGAGATGTGTGGTGTTCCCACTGTTGGCTTTGTTGTGCTTCAGCAGTTTTGTTGGGAGACACTGCAGCATCTGCCGTATAGCCAAGATCTTTCACCATGTGATTTTCACATCTTTAGTGACCTGAAGAAAGACATACAAGGACATTGGTTTCAGCTGGACAAGAAAGTGCAAGAAAGAGTGTATTTGTTGGTTCATCAGTGGCCAACCGCATTCTTTGAAACAGGAATTCATCATCTTGTCTCCCAGTGAGTGAAATGTCTTAAGTGTTTGGTGATTAATTTGAATGGCACCATTCCATGGTCCCATTGTGACCAGTCTTTGGTTTTCATTTGACTGCCCCTCTTACTTCTAGGGGGGGGGGGGGGTGGGGGGGGGGGGGGAGAAGAGTCATCCATCTTACAGCAACTTGAGTGTTGGATCATAAGCAATGCACTAAACTGACATGCAAAATAGATGAAAAAATTTATAAACCTTCAATCTGTCAGTGAAACTGGAGTGTAAACTGTGTATTAGGGCTCAATCCTTTAGCCCTTCCTCTTCTTTATTGGAGTGCACAATCCATTAACCCCCATATTATACGGTATGCAGGTGACATCTCAATATTATTCCATGGTAAAGAATATAAGGTGCTTTAACCTTTTGTTACTAGTGTGGTAACATAATTAATAATGTACTTCAGCGATCAGGGACTCAACATGAATGCCACCAAATGTCAGTCACAGGCATTTAAAACAGGCAATATTCACCACATCTTAGTAAGTAATGTATACAATATCTAAGCAGCAGAAACTGACAGCTGCAAATGTCTAGGTGTGTACATTGATGACAATCTGCTCTGGACAAACCACATTAACTATGTACATGGAAAACTCAGTAGTGGCTTATATCTCAAACACTTTGCAAAGATAGCTCCTTGTGAAATACTAAAAACAGTTCACTATGGAACAATTTACCCGTTTATTAACTATGGGATTAAATTATGGGGCTCTGCAGCTGATCTCCACTTAAAGAGAAAATTGACATTATAGAAATGAGTTATAAGACGTATACATGGGATAGGTCATCAAGAATCCTGGTGTGAAGTTTTTGTACAGCACAAATATTTAACAATATATTCTTTGTATATATTTAAATTACTTACGTTTTCTATGAGTTAATCAACTGAAGTTTTCAAACATAGATATGTATATAAGCACAACACCAGAACAGACTATAAGTACAGGGTGATGCAAAAGTCCATTAACATTTGGAATTTAAGTACTTCAAGAAATAATGTAGGTAGAGAGGTAAAAATTGACAAATGTGCTTGAAATGAAATGCTTTTATTGAAACCAAAGAAGTGCACAAAATGACAAATAGATGGTGCTTTATATGATACAAAAGCAATAATTAGTATAATGACTGATTTTTAACAAATATGATTTTATTTATAACAAATGCTCAACATGTTCGCCATCATTCACCAAGAATACTTGTAGCCGAGAGACAATGTTGTGAACAGCACTGTATAGCATAACAGTAGGTATATTGAGAAATTACTATAGGATGTTGTCTTTCATCATGCCTAATGAGGTAGGACAATCTCAATAGACTTTAAAACTTCAGATCACAATAAAATCAATAATCATACAGATTGAAGTCTAGGGACCCAGGAGGCCAAGCATCACAGAAGTGGCCACTTGTAGCAATATGGATGAGTGTCATCCTGCGTAAAATTCATACCTTCCAGCAGGTGGTTATCAGCCAGTCTAGGGATGAAGCAATTCTGTAACATATTGGTGAACCTTGCACCAATCACACTGACAGTCTGAAAAGCAGCACCCCACATTTCCTTGAGGGAAAAGGGTCCAATCATAATTTATGTGGTAAATGCACACCACACCATGACTTTGTCATGTAATGGAGTTTCTGCAACAGTTCTAGGATTTTTGGTAATCCAAATTCTGCAGTTGTGGGTGTTGAGAGACCATTGGAGTGTGAAATGGTCTTCACTGGTCCACAACACATTAGACAATCAGTCATAATCTTGACCCATTTTTTGAAGTGCACACACTGCACATGCTCTCGATATCACAAAATCAGTGGCTAACAGTTCATGATTATGTTGAATTTTGTATGGGTAGCAATGGAGTGTACACCTTAGTGCTCTCCAAAGAGTAGTGCATGAAATGCTGGTGTGACATGTGAGTTTCCTAGCGCTGACTTCATCATGTGGAGATAAATCCGTTAAACTCTATCTTTCTTCCTGACTTGTCTGAGTAGCTGTAGCACTTGCATCTGGTCACCCACTATGAGGCCAGTTGTCTAGACGATCCATGGTTTTTAACTTGGTGATCATTTTCTTCACACTGACACTTGCCTCATGACCTTTACCCTCTTGAATACCATTCTTATGCCGATAAGATTGTAAAGCAGCAGTAGTGAATTCTTCATTGTGATGATGAAGCTTCACCGACAGTGCAGTTTCTAGTAAAGTTAACATGCTGTGATTCCTGGTGCATGTGACAATCTTGATTTGATTTGATTTGATTTGATTTCTTTCGTGTTCCATAGGTCCAACTGTGTTGGATACACATGGACATGGAACGAGTCAGTTTTTTACAAATACAATCTGATAATCTTATAGAATATACAGAAATTTGAGTACATAATTATATAAAAATTTATACAGTAAATTCTTTGGCAGCAATACAGAAAAAGAAAATACTTATTTTCTTAGAACCATTAAAACACCACAGAAAATAGATACAGAGCACACACAGATACAGAGCTCAGGTTAAATAACATTCTTAGTGGCATTATGTCAACTTGTATTATATAATATTAAAATATTACAATTTATTTAGTTAAAAATTCATCTAGACTGTAGAAAGCTTTTTATAGCAGAAATATTTTTGGCACTTTCTTAAACTTACTCTTGTTATGAATCTCTGCCTTTATTTCTGGATGAAGAGCATTGAAGAGTTTTGCTCCAGTGTAGTGGAATCCCTTTTGTGCCAAGCTCAAATTTCTGAGCTCACTGTGTATGCCAGTCTTCCTCTGTGTGTTATGCTCATGATAATTACTGTTTGCTTGAAATATCTCCATATTTTTACAAACAAAACACATGAGAGAAAAAATATATTGGCATCTAGTTGTGTATATTTTAAGTTTACGAAAACCATTTCTACATGAGTCTCTTTGGCACAATCCACATGTAATTCTTAAAGCTCGAAATTTCTGAGCTCACTGTGTATGCCAATCTTCCTCTGTGTGTTATGCTCATGATAATTACCGTTTGCTTGAAATATCTCCATATTTTTACAAACAAAACACATGAGAGAAAAAATATATTGGCATCTAGTTGTGTATATTTTAAGTTTACGAAAACCATTTCTACATGAGTCTCTTTGGCACAATCCACATGTAATTCTTAAAGCTCGCTTCTGTGCAATGAACACTTTCCTTGCTAATGGCTGGTTGCCCCAAAAAATAATTCCGTACTCAATGAGAGAATGAAAATAGACATAGTATGCCACTTTTGCAGTGTTAGGTTCAACACATGTAGTGACAACCCGTAAAGCATAGGTAGCAGAGCTAAGCCTCTTACAGAGATCAATAATATGTGAAGACCAGTTCATTTTCTTGTCAATTTGCACTCCAAGAAATTTTGTTCTTTCCATTCTTACTATTGGTTGATTACCACATGTCACACTTATCTCTCTCTCTCTCTTTCACTACAGCTCACTTTATACACGATTCTTATCCAATGACACTGACATGTTGCTATCCAGTTCACATGTTGCTCTCTCTTGACCAGTTTTGCACTGTTACTGGTTTCAATAAAACCCAATGTCATTTCAAGCATGTTTACAATTTTTTACCTCTTTACTTTCATTATTCTGTATATTAGTGCATTTTTGAATGTTAATGGACTTTTTTTTGGGTAACCCTCTACTTTATGAAAAGAACAAAATTAAAAATAATTAATGGAAGCTCATACATCCATGATTTGATTTGGTTGAAGAAACCATCAAACTATTTAAGAACATGAAACTGGATTGATTTTAACACAAAATTAATATCTCTTCTTATAATAAATGTTGACCATCGTTCAATGAGTTCTAAGACACTACTTATGACATGAACCCATAGCATATCAACCATAAAGTAATAAATGTATAAAACAGATATAAGACACAACAAGTGTAGTGTGCAAGATATTTTATAAATATAATTATTGTCATATTCAACCAATGGAAAATCCAGGATGGAATAATGACAATATCATGAAAAGGACAGTTGCTTCCTGCCATGTAGCAGAGATGCCAAGTCACAGATAGGCACAAGAAAAAAGACTATCAAACGAGTAAGCTTTTGATCAAAAAGGCCTTCATCAGAATTAGAAAATACACACACACACACACACACACACACACACACACACACACACACACACACACACATACACACACACACACACACACACACGTGCAAACGCAACTCACACACACTTGACCACAGACCTGACCTTGGCAGCTAGAGACTTCCTCTCTCTCTCTCTCTCTCTTTCTCTCTCTCTCTCTCTCTCTCTCTCTCTGTGTGTGTGTGTGTGTGTGTTTTTGTCTAATTCTAATGAAGGCCTTTTTGGCCAAAAACTTACTTGTTTGACAGTCTTTTTGTTCTGTCTATCTGCGACTCAGTGTCTTTGCTATATAGTGAGTAGCAACTGGCCTTTTGATAATATTGTTATTGTCATATTGTTATTTCTGACATTTAGATAAGCCATCATTGTGATGGCTCCAAGCAAAGAAAATATAAATAGATAAAATACTTGAGTAATCTACAAAGAGAAAAGCTTTTGATTCATCTGCCATGTTTTGTGGTAGAGAATTGTAGCAAAGAGCCCAGAGCAGAATCCTGTGGCATTCTCCACTTAACATGACCTCAGTCACATTCAAACCTTCTTTCTGTTTGTTGACACTGGACAACAACCTTCTGCTTTCCAGATATGCAATATGTTACTGAAGGGTTTTTTCCCTAATCGAGCAATGTTTCAACTTTTTTAACTGTATTATATGGTACACACAGTCAAATGTTTTTCTTCAATCACAAACAAATATTTAGTATCCTTAAACTATTGTTTAGCCCTGTTAGTGCATCACACACAAAATAATAAATTATATTGTCTATGGATAACACTTTACGGAAGCTGAACTGAGAGTCTGGAAGCAAATTATGACTAGCAAAATGTGGCACTAGTCTCTAACACATTGTTTTCTCAAAAACTTTTGAACACAAGCATCAAAGAAATTGGCCAATAATTGACAGCATCTACTTTCCCATTTTTAGGGTTCTTTGCCTCAATCGGTAAAGACAGAACCCCTATAGTATCCGTTTTTTGTCTGCCTGTGTGTCTGATCATTAAGAACCCTTTTTCTTAGGAATGGGTAAAGGTGTCAAGTTGAAATTTTTGTCTCATGTTAAGGTCTATGATTCTCTATGATCCCATAAATAGTTTAATCTTCTGAGTCACTGTAGCCAAAACACATGGCCATTTTGCCACATATTCTGACACTCACAAACTAAACCATTAAAACCTATAGAACAACAATATATATCCATGTGTGTGTGTGTGTGTGTGTGTGTGTTTCATGCTTGGTGTTTTATTAACAGTGCATGTGCCTGGGGGTAGGCTAGAACATGCAAGCTGCCAAAGTGGTGTCCAATAGAAAGACTTGCACCAGGCCATTGAGCCACATGAAATTATTATTATTATTATTATTATTTCTTTCTTATCTCAGACGTTATGTCTGGTCAGAAGTAGAAAGTGACGCGGACCTTGATCAAGCGTGACTTCCTTTTAACTGTATATGTTATATTGCATTTAGGAACTTTTGGGTAATTGAACATGTATCAGTAATTACGGATTTCTGTAGTTGTATATATAAGTTTGGATGTAGCTGTAATGCATTGATGTACTGGTGGATATTGTGTGGTATGACTCCTGTAGTTGATAGTATAACTGGTATAATGTCAACTTCATCCTGATGCCACATATCCTTGACGTCCTCAGCCAGTTGGATGTATTTTTCAATTTTTTCTCCTGTTTTCTTTTGTATGTTTGTTGTATTGGGTATGGATATTTCGATTAGTTGTGTTAATTTCTTCTTTTTATTGGTGAGTACGATGTCAGGTTTGTTATGTGGTGTTGTTTTATCTGTTATAATGGTTCTGTTCCAGTATAATTTGTATTCATCATTCTCCAGTACATTTTGTGGAGCATACTTGTATGTGGGAACATGTTGTTTTATAAGTTTATGTTGTAAGGCAAGCTGTTGATGTATTATTTTTGCTACAGTGTCATGTCTTCTGGGGTATTCTGTATTTGCTAGTATTGTACATCCGCTTGTGATGTGATCTACTGTTTCTATTTGTTGTTTGCAAAGTCTGCATTTATCTGTTGTGGTATTGGGATCTTTAATAATATGCTTGCTGTAATATCTGGTGTTTATTGTTTGATCCTGTATTGCAACCATGAATCCTTCCGTCTCACTGTATATATTGCCTTTTCTTAGCCATGTGTTGGATGCGTCTTAATTGACGTGTGGCTGTGTTAGATGATACGGGTGCTTGCCATGTAGTGTTTTCTTTTTCCAATTTACTTTCTTCGTATCTGTTGATGTTATGTGATCTAAAGGGTTGTAGAAGTGGTTATGAAATTGCAGTGGTTTAGCCGATGTATTTATATGAGTGATTGCTTTGTGTATTTTGCTAGTTTCTGCTTGTTCTAGAAAGAATTTTCTTAAATTGTCTACCTGTCCATAATGTAGGTTTTTTATGTTGATAAATCCCCTTCCTCCTTCCATTCTGCTTAATGTGAATCTTTCTGTTGCTGTACGTATGTGATGTATTTTATATTTGTGGCATTGTGATCGTGTAAGTGTATTGAGTGCTTCTAGGTCTGTGTTACTCCATTTCACTACTCCAAATGAGTAGGTCAATGTTGGTATAGCATAAGTATTTATAGCTTTTGTTTTGTTTCTTGCTGGCAATTCTGTTTTCAGTATTTTTGTTAGTCTTTGTCTATATTTTTCTTTTAGTTCTTCTTTAATATTTATATTATCTATTCCTATTTTTTGTCTGTATCCTAGATATTTATAGGCATCTGTTTTTTCCATCGCTTCTATGCAGTCGCTGTGAATATCCAATATGTAATCTTCTTGTTTAGTGTGTTTTCCCTTGACTATGCTATTTTTATTACATTTGTTTGTTCCAAAAGCCATATTTATATCATTGCTGAACACTTCTGTTATCTTTAGTAATTGGTTGAGTTGTTGATTTGTTGCTGCCAGTAGTTTTAGATCATCCATGTATAGCAAATGTGTGATTTTGTGTGGGTATGTTCCAGTAATATTGTATCCATAATTTGTATTATTTAGCATGTTGGATAGTGGGTTCAGAGCAAGGCAGAACCAGAAAGGACTTAATGAGTCTCCTTGGTATATTCCACGCTTAATCTGTATTGGCTGTGATGTGATATTATTTGACTTTGTTTGGATATTAAGTGTGGTTTTCCAATTTTTCATTACTATGTTTAGGAACTGTATCAATTTAGGATCTACTTTGTATATTTCCAATATTTGTAGTAACCATGAGTGGGGTACACTATCAAAAGCTTTTTGGTAATCAATGTATGCGTAGTGTAGCAATCTTTGTTTAGTTTTAGCTTGATATGTCACCTCTGCATCTATTATCAGTTGCTCTTTACATCCTCGTGCTCCTTTGCAACAGCCATTTTGTTCTTCATTTATAATTTTGTTCTGTGTTGTATGTGTCATTAATTTCTATGTAATGACTCAAGTTAATATATTGTATATTGTTGGTAGGCATCTTATGGGGCGGTATTTAGTTGGGTTTGCTGTGTCTGCTTGATCTTTAGGTTTCATATAAGTTATTCCATGTGTAAGTGTCTCAGGGAATGTGTATGGGTCTGCAATGTAACTGTTAAATAATTTAGTTAGATGTGAATGTGTTGAGGTAAACTTCTTTAGCCAGAAATTTGCTATTTTATCTTTTCCAGGAGCTTTCCAATTGTGAGTAGAATTAATTGCTTTGGTAACTTCATGTTGCAAAATTATCACTTCAGGCATTTGTGGTATCATCTTGTATGTGTCTGTTTCTGCATCTATCCACCGTGCATGCCTGTTATGTTGTACCGGGTTTGACCATATGTTGCTCCAGAAGTGTTCCATGTCTGTTATGTTTGGTGGATTGTCTATTTTAATGTGTGTGTTATCTATTGTCTGGTAAAATTTCTTTTGGTTTGTGTTGAATGTTTGGTTTTGTTTCCTTCTATTTTCACTTTTTTTGTATCTTCTAAGTCATTTGGCCAATGCTTGTAATTTCTGCTTCTTTTCATCTAATTGCTCTATCGCTTCTTGTTGTGAGATTTTACCTAACCTTTTCGTTTTGTTTTTTTTCTCACATTTGATGTCTTATAAATTGTGTTAGCTGCCCAATGTCTTTTCTCAGTTTTTCTATTCTGATCTGTAGCCTGTGTTGCCATGCTGGTTTTGTGGGTTTCTTCTGTGTGTTGGTTGGTTATTATTATTATTATTACTATTGTTTAACCTTATGTTACACTGACACATTCAACATCATTACCAAATGTTGTATTCATGGTTTACAGAACAATTAGTAATGTAATGTACTGTAAGTATTTATGCACATAACTAGCAAACCCAGCAATGCTTTGCTATTTATGAATATGTATGGGAATTGTATATACGTTTTAAACTTGTGTCCCCCTCTCTGCCCCCTCTCATTGCCCATCTCGTCTTCCTCCTCCTCCTTCCCTCCCTCTCTCTGTGTATCACCTCCGACTCATCATCCCTCTCTCTGTCCATTTTATCCTCCCCTCTCTATATCTCCATTTCCTCAACCCCTCTCCCCTCTTCCCTTGTCCACTTACCACTCTGTCAGACCTTGAGCCTTGTTTATTGCTACTGCAAACAAAACCTGCATTGTGAATTGAAATTGCCTCGAATGAATAGATAAATGAGTTGGTATCACTGGTATATGGAGTATGAGAAAGAGCTCTCCAGCTGCTGAATCTGAAAGGATAGTAGCTTCAATGATAGTATTCCACATAGTTTTAATCTGTGAATCAGTAAGATTTCAAAGTATTGGACAATTCAGTTTCCATGGTACCATTCTGATCATAAGCAGATAAACCATAAGTAAAACTCCCCCCCTTTTTTTGTAAAACTGATGCCAAGGAAGAAAATAAAACAGCACATTGCTCTGTATACAATTTTTGTTTGAAATCACATGTAAGGAGAAATTATATATATGTGAGAAAAAATTTGTGCAATGGTTTACAAGCCTTCCTATCGTAATTGCAACTGCAAGAAAGAAAATGAAATCACTGTTTCGCAGCATAACATAGCATTTTCTTTCTCACAGTCTGTACATTGCCTTTAAAAAAATTATGGTCTATGTCTGTCTCATTGTTCATTAGAGTATTGTGTAAAAATTTGAAGTAAATCAGTCCTGTACTTTTTGTGATTTTTGGTAGCAAAATTAACTAACAGCTTATCTTTATATGGAAGCATAGACTAAATTTATATGGAACTCTCAGAATGTGAGTCCAATTCACATTTTCCCAGTTTTTATAAAGTTGTTTCACTAATATTTCAGTCTCTCAGGAAATTGACCACACCTGGAAGACATATTGCACAGGTGGCTGAGTACAGAACTGATCTATGGTGTACTGATCTTCATAATCCTACTTGATACTTCATGAAACTCACAGAAGTTTTTATTCTTTAATGATTTAATAATTACTGTATTTTCATCTTTCCTTGTTCCCTGCAGCTACATATGAGAAAGTTTTCTTGGAATACAAGCTTTTATGAGTTTTGTGTTTTTACCTGTACTTATAAAATGTTGATTTAACTTGCCAGCTGTTGATTGATTGAACAGTTAGTGATTGTTAAATATTTTTTTATGGATCTGGTGGAGTACTTACAGTCTCATTCTGACACAAGAGAGGTGTAATATTTTGAACACTCACCTTCTCGTGTGATACTTCTTTCACTATTGACCATATAGTTTTAATTTTATTTTGAGAGCTTACTATTCTATTGATGTAATGGTTTGTTTTGGCCTGTCTGCTGACATTCTTCAGCCTTTTGAACTACTGTCTGGGCTCTGCTTGTCCTTCATATTCTGATACACATCCTGTTTCCTCCTACATGATATCCTACTGCTGTTAGTTATTCAGAATGTCTGCTTATTTGTATTGCATATCAGTCTGCAAATCTTAATGGGAAAGCACTGTTTGAGCAAGTGATAAAGGTTTGTAGAAATTTATTACATTTGTCATTAAAGTTGTTCTGTAAATTTCTTGCCAAATTTGCTCTTTAATATTGGCTGTAAGTGTCTGCATTGTAAGTGTCCTGATATCTATAAATCTTTTGTTTACTACTTTGGGATATGTCCCTGCCTTAATTCCTTTCAGTATTGCCTCACTGACTTTTGTGAAATCTTAACATCAGTGAAATTTGACCATGTGTGTGTGTGTGTGTGTGTGTGTGTGTGTGTGTGTGTGTGTGTGTGTGTGTGTGTGTCTTCAGACTTGAAACTTGAAGTTTTCAGAGACACACCCATGCATATGCTATATGTACAGCATTACCATGACACTCTCCTCCAAAGAATGAAATTTCTCTCACTTACTCACTTATAAACAAGCATTTATCTACATCCATACTCCGCAAACCACCTGACGGTGTGTCATCATGATCATCAAAATTCTTCTGAATGTTGTACAATGTCATTGTATAATATCCTTTAATTATAAACTTAAAACCAATGTTTTGACCATATTACAACAGCCTTCCTCAGGATAAGACTCATTGACCAGTTTATAATTAAAGTATTTTATATAGTAATGTGTTACAACATTGAGAACATTTCTAATCATCATGACACCAGATGTGGAAGTCTCTGAAGTTATGTCAAGTATTTATATCATTAATTGTTGTCATAAGTGTTGTGTCCTCTGTAGTTCTACATGCCGCAAGGAAATTTTTTTACCTACATAAACATATTCATGTCTTCAGTTTCTCAACTACAGAATTATATGTGACAGTATCACTATTAGTAATAACAATAATCAAATATAAAAATAAATGCTACATATTTACTTCAGTGTTATTAGTTGATGAGAAGAAACAAATGAATAGTGTCAGTCATTACATGCTCATTTCACAACAGCATTTTGAGAATTTCCTTAAAAAATGCTGTAAGTACTGAAGACAAGTTCCAGAAAACAAACTTCTTTATTCACTTATTTTCCATTCACAGTTTAAATACTTGTTATGTACACAGTAACAGATATATGTACAAATTAACAATAAATTATTGATACAGTCATGTACATATTCGAATATTCTACATTCTGTAAAACTATAAATACAGCATACACTTTTATCAGTCAATTGCAATTTCTTTACAAACTATATGCATTATATACAAACAGTAAAGTACTCTCTCTAAACAGACTGTGACCTTTCGGAAGACTAGTATGAGTTAAGTAATAGCTTCACTTAAAATAGTAAGCATATGATCAGATCCTTAAGTATTTTTATAACAGCTTGAGCTTTGCCTGTGAGTATATTGCAAATGACAACCATACATTTTTTATTATTTATTTACTGAGACAGTCCTCCTATAAAACATTCACTGGCATTTCAAAATATTTGTTTTAAATCATTTTAATTTTCCCCACAAATTGGTACTGAATAATACTTCCTTGTTCTTATATTGAGATTAACACATATTAACAACATTTCTGGCACTGAATTAGGTGCAGTAGTAGGCCTATATATTTCTTCCAGCGTGTAGAAAGTATTAGGAGGTTTGAATTAAAGTGTAGCTACTCACAGAAGTCCAATGTGGGCTGTAATTAACAGATGGCAGTGAAACTTAGTGGATATTCTAATGCATTAATGCAGAGCTGATTTATGCTGGAAAAAAATTAGTTCCAGGTTTGGCCACCAGTTGCAAACCTGGTACTATGAATGTGAGAGTGACGTATAGAAATTTTTCCACGTGTAATGGATTAGAAATGGGTCTAGGCGAGGAAAGGTCAAACAAGTGAGAAAAGCATAATGTCAATTTTACTATTAAGGGCCTGTACACAATTTGTTCAGCAGTATGAGCACTGGTGGCATTGACGAGATGCTGTACAGGGTCAGATTTGCACCTGGTGGCCAAAATTGGAACTTTTTTTCCAGTGTAAATTGGTTCCACAATAATGCATTAGCATATCTACTGAGTTTCTCTGCCATACAACAACTGCAGCATGAACTCAACCTCTGTGAGTAGCTGCGCTTTCATTATAACCAACTAGTATCTTACAACCTGCTTATAGCACTTCTAAAGACTTTATTATATCAATTATCCTCTAAATCAGAATGAAACTGCATGGTACATGTCACCCTGAGCAGTTTCAATTACACATGTATAATTATGTGAAGCAAATAAAATCTCCTGCAAAAGATGGGCAGTGGTTACAACAAATAAACCAGAGTTGTTCATTGTTGTACAATTTACAACCTTTGTATGTGACAGTAACAGATGTTTTTTTCATATTACAGCCACGATAGACAGTGCATCACAAAAATGTTTATTCTCTCTTCTACATCCAAACAAATATTTTATGATCCATCACATAATGAAATGACTTGGAAAAGACCATGTGACAATATTGTTTTAATGTTATCTGATGAGAAGGGGAATGTAATTATATTAATGTGTAAGACAACAAGATGACTTATTAAATATGTAATAACATTGCTATTTTCAATATTTAGAACTTGCTACAACTGAAGGAACAGCAGGGGGAGGGGGTACCTTGAATGTGAAAAAGCGCTATCATCTCTGAGCTCTGGATGATCTGCCTACTCCGCTTTTATATCATCTAATTTCTTTGTAACTTCCATTGGTAATTATCTGCTTTACTTTGATACAGTATCAGAAAAGAAACAGCTCCAACTTCAGCTCTTTGTTATGCATATCATTACAGGTGTTTTTAGTTGTAACAAAGGTTGTCATATATAATTTAAGGAGTTTCAGTTGAGGAAAAACAAATACATACTGGTATAGTAAGATGGGTTGGTTAGTACTGACTGTCATGAAATGCCAGTTCAAATACAAATAATAGAAATACCCATATATATATTTTCTCTACCTCTCTCTAGTAACAAAGTGCTAGTTTCTTTTTAATGCAGCTTACTTCTTCTATCTGAAAAATAATGTGATAGATATAGAAAATTTGAGGTATTTCATTCAGAGCCTGGATTGAGAAGGACATTTGAGGTGTGTGGAGTAGGTAGGAGAAAATGAGCTCTCCATTAAACTAGGTTCTAAGTAACCTGGCTGTCCTTTACTACTTCTCACATCTTCCTCCATTTTCACTATGAAGAAGAAAATAACTATTATAAGTGCAAGGATATCTTTTTATGCATTTATTTTATTTCTGTATTTGCTGTAATAAGTTATCTAACTCTTGGATGGGTGTACGAGCCTGATTACTGTAGATTTTACTGTGTACATGTGAAGGATTTGAAAAATAGGAAAGCATACAGCTGACAGGCTATGGAGCACTTAAGTTTATGTGTCTCCTTTTTGTACCAATCTACATAAAAGAGATGTTACAAATTCATCAAATCCATATGTGATTTTAGTTTCTAAAATAACAGTTGTCATTGATTAACAGCAACAATAAATGACTGAACTATCATATTCATTCCTCTTTAAAATATTCTTATGAAAGTCTTCTCCACTTGCCAACACTGGCAGTTAAATATTTTCATGTATGGCGTAATATTATGTTCTGTAACTGACAAGTCAATCAAAAGCGAATTTTGCTGCTACCGAGTTTATTATAAAAATGAAGTTCCTTAACTGATAAATATTTTCACCTGATGATTTACTTTTGCTTGCACCACATAGATTAGAGAAATAATAAGTATTTCATCACTTTTATCTACCAGCTAGTCACAATAACAGATGGACATATTAGTATGTAAAACTTTTAAGAACTTCCTTCTGTTTATAACATATTCAGATTAAAAACTTTCAGTAATTCTTTCTTTGGAGATTAGTTGAGGCATGCCATCAGAAGAGATAGCCTACTTCCATCTTTAGTCTCAGATTAAGAACAGTAGCTTCATTTATTTCTATTATCAGCTATCAGCCATAGCTTCATTTATTTCTGTCATCAGCTAACAGCCAATGCAAACATTTTGACACAGCTGCATGTTTGGTTATGCTTCTAATTATCTGTTAAGTAAATAAGGTCGATTTCATTTAAAGTTAAGAATTAACTAGTATCTTAAGCTGATGCTAGACAGCCTTTTAAAGTTCATGAAATCAATGGGATACTACTGAAGGCAAAGATTTAAATGAATTTTATTAATCAAGAGTATGACCAAACATTGCCAGAAAAAATGTCTTTGTATAATATGACTATGTGACAGATCACTAAGATATTATCACAACCTGAATATGGCATACAATGCAAAAAATAATAATGTCATAATACTTGGTAATGGAAGTGCTGATGATAAGGCACTAATAGAACCATCCATAGGAACACGCTCACACTGACTCATCCTCCATTTACGAATGTTCCCTTCACTGTCTCTTGCTAACAAGCACATTTGTAGGTCACCATGTCGTTTGGGTAAATCTTTCACAACATAGCTACGTGTTATGTAAGATAAGTCTTTCTCAAACAAATTCTGTACAAGTAGGTGTTGATTAGTGCTTTCATTTGATTGCATATTAGGTAGATCTCTCATTAGCAAGTGAAAGTCACCAATGTCTTCAGTACTTGACACATACCATGCCAGGCTAAGGTCACCCTTTTCATTCCTAGAATATAAAACAGAATTTTGTAAGTTGATAACAAGAATTTGTGTAGAGCCTGAAAGACATACAGAATTTAGTTTATATTTTAAGACAGCAACATGTGAAACATGGTATTTGACTATAATTATGACTGGAGTTGGGAAATATTTTTGTTTAAAAATGTAATTAAATATTAGGTTACATTCAAGTTCATTATAGTTCACCAGTGTTTCCAGCCACTTCAGAAGATAATATTATGAACAGTATCATTCTCTCTCTCTTTCTCCCTCTCTCTTCTCCCCATCCTCTTTTTTTCTTTCCTTTTTGAAAAAAAGAATACACTGCTATTTTACAGTATATTACTGTTTTTTTTTCTGTAAAAATCTATATTTTGTCTTTTGTGCCATTACCAAATACTATCATAAAAGTTCTTAGACCATTATCGAGTACAATGATAAAAGTTCATAGACCATTAACACATCATACCTGCTAAAGTGAACTGAAAGCTGACCTTACCGGATATGTAGTATTAATTCTTCTAAGAACTTTTAGCATTATAATTGATCATGGCATTAAAGCTAAAACGTAGATTGTACAGAAGAAAAATACAGTAATATACAATCAGATGGGGATCTATTCTTTTGGAAAATATGGTATGACTCTGGCTCAGCACCATCGAGTACCATTCTGTCAGTGTTTGTTAATTATGTAATTGTTATAGTTTCAAAGATACAACATTTTTATAGAAAGTAAATGAGGACTATTTTATTTTAACTGTGAATAATACAATTTTAAACATTGAAGATATGTCTTTTATGTGCCACATTTTCACAAAATGAATTCTGTATGAATGGAGAAAAAGGTTGTATACAAAAAATAATGTAACTTGTAATTTGAAATTCTCTCTCTGTCTCTCTCTCTCTCTCTCTTTCTGACTCACACACACACACACACACACACACACACACACACACACACACACACACACACACACACACACACATATATATTAATCATTCACATTTGTCAAGAAGTCTGCCTCCTGAATTTTGTCACTCACAGAAGAATATTATAAACGGCTACACATAAATGCTACACTAACAGAGTGAGGATTTCAGAAATAGTGTTGGATATTGCAAGCTTCTTGTTCATAATGTTTGTCATATAACAAACTAACTTTCATTCATTTGATGACTTAAGACTGTCTTCTCATTTTCTCTTTACTGGATCACACAAATTGGTTTCCAGCTACCCTGACAAAATCTACCAAAATGACATGAAAAATAGCACATTAAAGTTTCATGTAAGACATCAAACATAAACATATACTAACCTCTTCAAAAAATGGCAACACTCAGAAAGAATGACCTTAGTAATCCACTGTCAAATGATGATTGGAATTGTGCTCCAGGAATAATTGCATGAGATTGCAGAGAGGTGTCTTTTTGGCTCAAACAGGGAATGTTGTTATCACAGTTGTGCATGTGTGGAAACAGTGGACAGAAGAAGACTGTAGACAGCAACATGTGAATATTGGCCCACGCAATGTGACCAATGAAGAGGATGAATGCAATCTTGTCTAAATGACCATAACTGATAGTGTGGAGCGCCACTGGATGAAACATGTGATCTTGAGTTTCATGTAAACAGAGCAAACTACAAAACAACTGCAAAATCAGGAAGGTTGTAGAGCCTGAGGCACTGCCTCTTCTTCAGGCTATTAACATATAACATTTTAGCAGTAAAAGGTCCAACCACATGTCAAGCAATAGTCAGAGAAGTACAGATAATGCCTTCTCAAATGAAACTGGAGAAAATTCCTCTCCACAGATTCCACTCCTACCAGATTAAAACTGTGTGGTGGACTGGGACTGAAATCTGGAACCTTTTCCTTTTGTAGGCAAATGCTCTACTGACAGAGCTACCTAAGCACAACTCACAACTGACCCTCACAGCTTTACTTCCACCAGCACCTCATCTCCTACCTTCTAAACTTCACAGATGTTCTCCTGCAAAACTTGCAGGACTAGCACTCCTGGAAGAAATGATATTGCAGAGGCATGGCTTGGCCACAGCCTTGGGTATTGTCTCCAGAATGAAATTTGCACTCTGCAACAGAGTGTATCCTAAAGGAAACTTTCTGGCAGATTAAAATGGTGTGCTGGATGAGGACTCTAACCCAGTATCTTTTGTGCTCTACTGACTGAGCTACCTACCCAAGCACAACCTGCTCTCACAGCTTTATTTCCACCAGTACTACTTCTTCTACCTTCCAGAGTGAAAATTTCATTCTGGAAAGATTCCCTCAGGCTGTGGCTAAGCCATGTCTCCTCAGAAACCTTTTTTTTTTGAGAGGTGTTGCCCCTGCAATTTTTGTGGGTGAACTTTTGCAAAATATGAAAGGTAGGAGATGAAGCCATGGCAGAAGCTGTGTGGGTAAGTTGTGACTTGTACTTGGATAGCTTAGTCAGTAGAGCACTTGTCCAAAAAAAGGCAAAGGTCCTGGGGTTTGAGTCCTACTTCAGCATACAGTGCACACTCTGCTGCATACAAACGGTAGTGGGGAACAATCTCTCAGAATATATCCAGAGCCTCTTTAATTCTATACCACAACACATAAGATGTGCTCCTTATAGTATCTGCATCAGTCAACTTTTGTCATGTGGAGCCAGTTACATCATTCTGAATATTTAAACACAGATATCAGGTACAGCTCTGTAATCCCATTTATTAGTGTATAGTCATTTGCCTAATCTTTGGACTAAAGTCAATTTTCCTCATATGTATCCTTCTTTGTGGAGCAATTTTCACAACATTTAGTGCCTTTTTCTAGTTTGAGCCCATGTATCAAAGTAATATTGATAAAGCATTGGCAAAAAATGATACTGGCAGTGTACATTCAAGAGTTGGAACATTCAAGATATGGAAAATATACAGCTAAAATATTGAAACATAATCCAATTTTACTAATTAAGTCATAAACAGTTAGCAGAAATACCTATAAATATATATAATTATGTAATTTTGTGATTTATTAATGCATCTGCAATCACACGTTCTATGAGAGACCTAAATACCTGTTTTTGCATTACTATACAAAGTTAGGTGAATTGGCACAGCAGGGCGACAGTGACGACATAAGTTAACATTGTGGTGATTATACCAAGATATCAGAAAGGGTCACAATTTGAAAACGTTAAAGGAGGAGGTCAACTCAAGAAACAAGCAGACAGAATATAAATATGACGACGTAGGGAATAGTCATAGCAATAATCAAGTGAAGACATGAATGACAATTTCCATAAAGGGGTGTAACCAATAAACAATGAGAAGAAAAGAAGACATAAAAGAAAACAAATCAAGGAGGTTAAAGTATCTGTTCTACCCTCAAGTAAAATCTGCCTTCTATTACCAACCCTGTCTTCTCCAACAAATTGTTCAAACTTTTATCAGTAAAATGGGTTCCCTACAGGAAGTATGCTGGCTCCCCTATTATATGGCATCAGCTGAACTAATCAGGCAGTTATTGTTAAAACCAGAGTGTTCATTCAAGCAGATCATACTAGGATTCTGCTGGTGGAAATTATTTTAAAGAGGGTGAAAATAAACTCACCAGTACTCTTGAAGGGCTATTAAAAACCACCATTTGAACCCATATCCAGGAATGATGTAGATCTGTATATTACATCGAAGAACTAAGAGGAAAGAAGACAACAATATATAATGGGCTGTGAAATGGCAATGAGATAGATGGAAAAAATTAAGTAAACAGCTCATTATTTCAAAAGTAATTACCATAATTGCCAATACATTTATCCCACTGTGAGCCAAGACAGTCAACACCTTCATGGAAAAAGGTTTGCAGTTGCTACAGAACCATGATTGTAACCAGGCATGCACCTATTCACCTGAAGCAGATAGATTGCCACAAGCACCTTTCATAAATATGGAAATTGCATGGGGAGAGGTCAGCATTGTATGGAGGATGTGTAAGGGCTTCTGAGTGAACTTCAGCAGTGATTCAAAACAACCTTGGCAGTCTGTGAGCCCTTACACATCCTCCATACATTCACGATGTATCCCCATGCACTTTCCATATTTTTTGAGCACTGAAGAAAGACATTCATAGCCATCAGTTTTCTTTGGATGAAGAGATGCACGTCTGGGTACAATCATGGTTCTGTGGGGAACCGAAAACATTTTTCCATGAAGGCATTGACTGTCTTTTCGTACAATGGGATAAATGTTTTAATGGTTATGGTGATTACTCTTGAAATAATGAACAGTTTACTGACTTTTTTCCATCTGTCTCGTTTTCATTTGATTGTCCCTTATATAGCCTGGAATAATCTGTTGTCAGAATACCAAACACCTTGTTAGCAAAATCAAACAAACTCTCATACTCAGATACCACTGCCAATAATCAAGCAGAAGATTTGTACAGCCAAAAATAGGAAGACATTAAGCTAAGTTGTCTGTGGTTTCCAACAACTTACAATGGCCAACTACACTCACATTTCAGAAACATGTGATGTCATGTAGTGACGTGTGTTTACCTTGTTATGATATTTCATTAAGTCAATGTGTGCAGTGAATCAAAGCCATGACCCAACCAAAGATGTCTTATCCAGACAGAGGTCATATGTTTTGTTTCTTGATAATTTATTCAACCATGGAATTAAAGTCTCAGAAGTTCTAACAAGTATACATTTCACATAAACTTTTAACAAGAAACAAACCATTTAAAAACTAACCACTTGTTAGCACTAGAAATTTTTGCAGACAGCAATCAAGAATTTCAGTCACTTATGAACCTGTTCATATCTCTCATAAATACTTTTTGATATAGTAACATCCCATCCAAGCAAAGAGATTTAAGGAAAATATTGTCTATTTGAGACAAATTATAAATTGAACTATATTTACATATTACGTTATAGCAGTAAATGCCTGAAGGGCTATGCAAAATGGTTTATCAGTAATTCACTGCCAGTATGCAGGAATATTTTCGAGTATATCATAAACACTACATTGTTCAATCAAAATACTTCTTCTTTATGTTAATCAATAAACAGAAGAGTTGACATCTCTTGAGCAGTACTATATAGTAGGGTTGCTTGAAATAGCTGGCATTGTGAAATATCAATAAGGCTTCATGAACAACACAATGAATCACATAATGGTGGGTATCTATAACCCTCCAAATGGACAGTTGAGTCATTTCTTCAACCACCTCAATAACTTGGACAGGTCCAAATAACCTCACTATAATGGGTGATTTAATTACTGATGCAACTTCCTGTAATATCAGTATGTGAAAATTATGAAATAAATTGAATATATATACCGTAATCTTATAAATATAGTAACTTCAGCCTCCAGGACAACAAACTAATCTCCTGTATGATAAACTATGTAATAATTAGAAAATATGATAAAAATGGTATTGAGCTCAGTAACCTAGAGTTCCACTACTACTGCCATTATTTCCAGCAAACTGACAGTTTACCTGTGGATCCCACAGAAATGATAAAAATAATTCAGCAGATGTGAAGCCTAACAACTGTGAACATAATCACACTCAAAAATACAGTAGATGAGAAAATTGAGACAGTGTCTTTCAGTTAGAAGGATCAAAAACTATATGGGACGAATTTAATCCAATCCTGCTCAGGCATTTTGATTGTTGTTGTCCAGTTAGAACAGTAACAATATCATTGACTCCCAATCAGTGGGAAAAAATGAGCTTGAAATTAGCAGCTAGATTAGTCAAACTAAGACAGAATATCCATGACCTGTGTTGTACAAGTCATCTGCACTGTATATTTTTAAAGAAACATATACCTAAATCTTAAGAAAAAAGTCCACACTGAATAATTCAGTTACCAAATGTATGCCATGCCTCATACAACATCATTAACAAATACTGTAGAACATATACAAACACAAAAGTGGAAGCAACAAATATCTGACATGGAGGTCAACAAGTCCATAAAACTGTCTAATCTTCATAATGAACATTGTGTTTTACCAACTGGTGCCATAATTCCAGGCTCAGACCCCCTTATCAACTCAACACATTGCTACACAATTGACAAGAGCTTTTAAATCAGGGGAGTAAAAGAACAAGATATAAAAAAAATAATTCTACAGCTAAAATATGGCAACACAAATGGTCTGGGTGGTCTTTTCGGCACAGTAATTAAAATTTTGCAGATAATCATGATAATTCTATAGCTAAAGATGGTCAATCAAGTGGTTTGGATGATCTTTCCACCATAGTCATTAAAACTGCAAAATCTTCTGGTTAAACCAGTTACATATCTCATCAGCTGTAGCATCAAAGAAGATATGTATCCCAGTGCACTGAAAATAAATGTAGTCAGACAATTGCATAAAAAAGGATCAAAGGGGAAAGCATCCTACAGCCAACATGAGATAGTTTTTGAGTTAGTGTTGTCTCCTTGCTGAAACCAAATCAGTATTTTGAAAGGATTGCAATATCACAACAGCTGTCACAGAATTTTTGTATAAAGTCTATAGCTGTCTTGATGAAATGAAGAACATTGTGGGCATATTTTTAGATCTCACAAGGGCATTTGATCCAATCAGCCACATACTGTTCTCACAGAAACTGAGCAGTTGCAGTATCAGACACATGTCTCTTTAAACTCCTGTCTACATACTTGAAAAATCATAAACAATGCACAAATATAAATCATCATGGGGTGAGAAAAACAACATTCAGCCCATGAGTAAAACATAAATGGAAGGTGTGCTGTAGGGATCAATATGGGGCCTGTTTTTGTGTCTCGTGTATTTAGATGCTAATTGTAAAAATTTCTAATTACCATACAATTACTTACGCTGATGCCACCTCTATGCTATTTTGTGGTGAAGATGGAGAGGAGATAACTCATTTTTCAACACATGGGACATCAGAAGTGATTAAATATTTTTGTAACATGGGCCCTAAAGTTCATACCAGGAAATTAGAATTGCTGGAGTTCAAAGCAGGGCACTCATGCCACAGTTGAATAGGAAGTACTTGTGGAATTTTATATACAGGTAGTGAGGAGTGTAAATTCTCTGGTCTGCGCTTGGATGGCAATCTTCAATGAGAAATTCATATTAACTTAATACACAGTGAATATGTAGTGCATTGTACTAGCTTAGCTGGCTGTTCAAAACAGTATATGATTGACTGCTGAGGAAATTCTAAGCTATACATGTCATGTATTGACCTTTGTAGATAAATATGATATTTATTAAAGTTTTGTACCCAAGTATCATATGTATTTAAACTTTGTACACAAATATGATATGTATTGACCTTGTGCATAATATGATATTTGTCAAAGTGATTATTTAATTACTGCATGCAAAAAGGAATGTAAATTTAAAAAAATCAAGGGAATAGCTAACAATTACAAAGTTTGTCCCTCAAACCTGAAAAGAAAATTTTTAAATAATATTTACATGTAACTTACTTTTTAACATTTCTGAATTTTATATCAGGATTGACATCAAAGGCAGGATCATTTTTATATTCTCGCTCAGAATCACAGGTCATCTTGTCCTCACTGACACTACTAAGAGATTGGTTGAACAGATATTCTGGTTGAGCACAGCGAATATCTTTCCAGTGCTGTTTGACATTAAGCTGTGATGACATCCAGTGCTTCAATGGACGCACAAGGCAGTTACATGATAAAGGATTTCCTGCAATGAATTATCATTATTGCTATTGTTGTTTTTATTGTTGTTATTACTACTAATATTCTTAATATTATAAAGCACTGATATACACAACAATATATATCTTTATGATCTAATTGTTTTGAAACTCATTTTTGTCTTGGTACTTACATTTAAGCTGCAAAGTATCATTAACATTATCAGTTGTAAAGTTTATTTTCTTTGCTGATGAAATGAACATTGTGATAAATTGTAAATCAAGTAGAGTTACTTAAATTTCAAATGGGTTCTAGCCAATTCATTGTCATCATATCATGTTAAATAAATAAAATAATTAAAATTAAACTTTGAAGAAATCTGCAAGGGACTTACATCAATCATGTGAATAAAATATGGAGACATGCAGTTGAAAGAGGTGTCCAGTGTTAAATTCTTACAATAGGACCTTTATAATAAATTCAGTTAGGTAGAACATTTTGTAGAAATGTTGAAACAACTTGACAAATCTTTATTTATAATGGATATGCTGTCTGGAGCAGCTGAAGAGTACCAAAGAAAGCTTACGTACTATACTTACCTTCATCCCATACTATAATACACTTTAATATTCTCTAGTAATTCATCAGATAAGTTAACATTTTCTGAGCCCAGAAATGTACAATATGAATAATTTGTGGTGTAAATTTAGGAATGTTCTGCAGGAGCCAGTTGAAAAAATGAGTATACTACTTAATTCTTCTCAGGATATTTATTTTTAATGAAATTTGTCATAAATAATGTATCTATTTTTGGTTTTTGACAGCTCAGTTCATGGAATCATTGCTGGGAATAATCTACATAAAGACTTACTGTCACTGACTTTGGTGCAGTAATGATTTATTATCAGGAACACACACACACACACACACACACACACACACACTGATGAGCCAAAACATTATGAAAACTTTGAACTTGTGGGCACATGACATAGAAAGGAATGTGTATCATCAGAGCAGAGATGAATGGGGAATCATTCTAACAACACAGCTTACAGATGGGGAAATCCACTGACATAAGTGACTTTGACAAAGGGCACATTGTTATAGCTTGGAGCCTGGGAATAAGGATCACAGAGAGATGAAATTGGTTGGCTGTTCACGTGCCACTATTGTGAGCATCTATGCGTCTATGGAAAGTGGTTGAAGAACAGAAAAACTATGAGTAGGCAACAAGATGCTGGATGTCCAAACCTCATCTCAAGATGTAAAGTTCAGAGGTTTGCCCACACTGTAAAGTAGGATAGGTAACAATCTGTATCATGTCTGACGACAGTGCACAATGCTGGTGCAGGTTCAACTGTTTCATAACACATTGTTCAGTGTGGATTGTTGAACATGAGGCTCCACAGTAGATGATGCCTGCCTGTTCCCAGGTTGACTCTGTGTCATCATAAGTTACAGTAAGCACAGGGTTATTGAGATTGGGCCATGAATCAATGGAAACATGTTGCCTGGTCAAATAAATCATGTTTCTTGCTGATCATCATCTCTGGACAAACTATGGACTGACAAGTATCCCATCATGGTTGATGCCTTTTCCAACAGCTGTGGCATCTTCCACCAGGATTACTGGCTGTGTCATGAGGCCAGACTCGTGCAGTGGTGATTTAGGGAGCATGATAGTGAACTAAAGTTGATGCCTTGGCCACCTAATTCATCTGATCTGAACCCAGTGGAACACATCTGGGACACTTATCTGGTACCTGTCTGCACTCACAAACCAGAGGCCTATAATTTATGGGTGTTGCTTTGATATGTGCGTAGACAACTTGTGCCACATGTCAATGGAAGTGTATTAAGCACTTGTTGAATCCATGCCATGCAGAATTCCTGCTGTATTGCATCCCAAAGGTGGTGGATCAATGAGCTAGTAAACAGACATTCACATTGTTTTTTTACCTCTCTCTCTCTCTCTCTCTCTCTCTCTCTCTCTCTCTCTCAGTGTGTGTGTGTGTGTGTGTGTGTGTGTGTGTGTGTGTGTGTGAGAGAGAGAGAGAGAGAGAGAGAGAGAGAGTTGAGTAACTGAAGACTAGCAAAAATTTTCCCGAACCATAATTTATTAGCACAGTTTCCTAACACACTAATAAATTGTGAGATTTTTTCAGTCTTTGATGGTTCACCTGAGGATGATTGGCAGGTGCTCAGTTGAAATGTCATGCAGGGAAGTGAGCACGACCAGCTGCCAGCTCAAAACTTTTATGAATGCTCTGTTTGCAGAGCAAATTTTAAAGTAACATGTATTATGCATTTTTTCTTAAATCTTCCACAACTTTGAGAATCTCTACACTATGAGTTTATGTTCTGACCAGTGTATCTAATATTGTCAAATCTGCCACAACCTTTTGATTTTCAATTTTGCATAGTGCATTATACAGATGGATAACCATGCAGAGTTTGTACACATTTTTCTTTCATTCTGCAGCAGCTTTTAGTCAAAATTTTACTCATTTCACATTATTTTTAGAAACATATTTTTAATCCCTGGAGGCTAGACATCATGATAGATCAAGTCAAGGTTTGGAACATGGGTGACCTATATTATTCATGATATATTCAGTATTTGTAACACTAGTGATTCAGAAAACTGCAGTAAGTGAATACAGTTCTTATAACTCATGATGTTCCCCTCTGTCATTGACTGAATCTTATTCTGTTTATTAAACACACTCATCACCACCACAGTCATAGATCATTGTCTTTATCTGAATCTTTCATATTTTATTCCCTATGTCCTTATGCAAGATATATTATGTAGACAGTACACCTGTAGCACAGTCCAACCCTAATACCTGTTCTCTAAACATGATAAAAGGTGAGTCAGCATTATCCGACAGTTTCTGAATTTATGAATGATTTATTATGTGGCAATAAAGTTGTGTGAACAAAGGAACACAATAATACTGATTAAAAGTTGTAACACATATCACAGCATCATAATCAGAAGGTCATTACATACCTAAGAACTAGAAACCATAATGACCAGTCAGAGCTTTTTCCCTACATATTTTTATATGTCCACTACTGTAGTGCCTTTCATTGAAAAAATATTAATATGCCATGTCAGTATCTTGATGTCTATATTTGTTGTACAAGTAAACTACGCACTTTGTAAAACTGTGATTCATTGTTAGAAAGAAGTAAGCCAGAGGTTTGCTATTTTATTTTCTCTAATATTGAAAGGATAAGTCCAATCAAACACATCTCTCTAGAATGGTATTATCATAGCCAATGATGCTTACATATGTCAGCAACTCATTTGTGAGAAAACAGTTTTTGTCGATTTTCTCAATTCCAGAAAAAATGACTTGGTTCGTTTTATGGAGTGACTGATTCAATTAAAGAAGAGTTTTATGCCTTCCAGATATTGACTTTCCCTTCAGTTATTGTCACTAGCTACAGAAACATCATCCACCATTATCGGTGCTGTGATAATGATCTGAATGTTCTAGTTGTGACTCAAACAATGACAAGATCAAGGTACAAACAAATTCTGCCCATCATTCATTTATTAGTATGTCTCCCATTAATACGGATAAACCAATACATTTAAGTGAGACTGGAACCCAAAATATTCGAGCTCATTTCCCATATTTTGTTGCTATAGCCTATGTGGGAGATGTGAAAACAGTGCTCTTAATAATGTTGAATCATGACTTCATTCAAGGCATATCACATGTAAATGTGAGGAAAAACTATTTTAATCAGTATGATTTCTCAAGAACCAATGTATGTTGATGATGATGCCACTGTGACTGGACACAACTGTCAAAATGCCTTTTGAAAAAAATAATTAAATGCCAAAAAATCATAGTTGACTTCATTTTCTTTATACTAATACTTCTTTATGACCCACTCTAATTATGTAACAATTACTTTAAGAATAGTTGATGTCAAAAAAGAAAAATTAGGACAGTAAAGGTTTAGTAGGATCCCTATGTATTGAATTTGACAACCAGGAAGTCGACTCAGACAACTAAAAGCTAGTAATAATTCTGACCTTCTGGATTGAAAACCATAGTTTTCTAGAGTCCTTCTGTGACAAAAATGTGTCCCATGAGTTTCATGCAAATATTGTCCATAGCAGACAGAACCATTCAGATATGTATATATTCCTGGGATGGTTCTCCAAAGCCACTAAAATTTTATCCCTTTGATACTGTTCTAATTACGATATTGCAATTTCAGTGTTATTCTGATTATGATGCACTGTGATGACCACAGCCACTATTAAACACATCAGATGAAAATTTGTGCCAAACTGGGAATAGAATCCGGACTTCCCGCTTATCGCGAGCAGTTGCCTTACTATTGGCTATCCATGCACGACTCACAGCCAGACCCAAGCTTCCATTTGTTGTCACCCATACATCTATGATCTGTACTTGCACATCCATTATGTGTATTCCCGTACAGATCACAAGTTGTGCTTGAAAGTGACAAGCCCGGTACCGGCAGATAAATACAATATCGATACAATATTGCAGTGCCAGTGCTATTCTGATTGCTAACAACTACCACTCAGTGTCACTTCTGACAGGTTTGTCCAAAATTCTTGAAAAAGTAATGCATTCAAGAGTATCTTCACATATGTGCAAAAATGAAGTACTAACGAAACGTCAATTTGGTTTTCAGAAGGGCTTTTTAACAGAAAATGCTATATATACTTTCACTGATCAAATATTAAATGCTCTGAATAACTGAACATCAGCCATTGGGATATTCTGTGATCTCTCAAAGGCATCTGACTGTGTGAATCATGAAATTTTTTTAGGTAAGCTTAAGTATTGTGGTATGAGTGGGACTGTATGCAAATTGTTTAACTCATATTTAACTCAAAGAATGCAGAGGGTTGAAATTAACAGTACAGATAATTTGCATAAATCACCAGAGTCCTCTAACTGGGGAGGCATCAAGAATGGTATCTCACAGGATTCTGTCTTGGGTCCCTTATTGTTCTTAATATATATTAATGACTTGCCACTCTATATTTATAAAAATCAAAGCTAGCTCTTTTTGCTGATGATACAAGTAATCCCCCCCCCTGCCCCCCCCCCCCCCCACCCCCAAAAAAAGAGAGAATTAGCTAAGGAAATTGTAAATACTGTCTTCCAGAAAACTGTTGAGTACTCCTTTGCAAATTCTGAGAAAACACAGTATATACAATCTTGTACAGAAAATGGCATAACACCATTGATAAATATAGACTTTGAACAGAAGTCTGTGGCTAAGGCAGAATATTCAAAATTTCAGGTTGAACTGGATGAAACACATTGATGACCTTCTGAATGGTTAGGTTCAGCTCCTCATGCTATGAGGGTTATTGCAAATTTTGGCGATAAACAGATCAGTAGGTAGCCTACTATGCCCATTTTCATTCATTCACTGCTTTCATATGGCATCATATTTTGGAGTAAATCATCACTAAGAGGAAAAGTATTCATTGCCCAAAAGCATGTAATCAGAATAGTAGCTGGAGCCCACACAAGGTCACCTTGAAGACATTTGTTGCAGGAGCTCAGGATATTTACAGTACCTTTGTAATACATATATTCACTTAGAAGTATTTGAATAATAATCCATCCCTGTTCAAAAATGTCAGCAAAATACATAGCAGCAATACTAGAAGAAAGGATGATCTTCACTATTCTGGGTTAAATCTGACTTTGGTACAGAAAGGGGTGAATTATGCTGCCACAAAAATCTTTGGTGATTTGCCCAATAGCATTAAAAGTCTGACAAACAGCCAACTAGCATTTAAGAACAAAGAAAAGAATTTTTGAATGATAACTCCTAACCAATAAATGAATTTTTAGATATGAAGTAGTAACCATATATATAAAAAATATCGTGTAAAGAAAACTTATGTGAAACTGACACATTCCACATGATTACGAAATGTTGTATTCATTATATATGGAACAAGGAAATGTGTGTTTGGACTACACTAAAAAAGAATTGTTTCATTGCACCATTATGCATTTTTTTTAAAAAATGTGAAATTCTGAAATTTTAAAACAGAAATATGCAAGTCACTATAGAAAAAAGTTGATTGACCAAACAGTGATGTTAGTAATAGAATACTTAAAATATTTTTACCGTTGGTAGCAAACCTGGTAGTTATTTGGTTTGCTGGTTAGTGCTCCTAACAATAATATTATTAAAATCTGTTAACTATATTGGATGGGAGGCCCTAAAAGGCATAAAAAATTAGTTTAAAATAATTACAGTTATTTGTAATTTGTTATAATTAATAAGTATATTAATATACAGAAAGAAATATTTATGACTGTCTTAGTGTCACCAGACATACTCGTGGACATGTCCTCACAGTAAAGTAAAATAATTGTAGTCTTAACAAAGGCAATAGTAAGTAAATGCTGATGCATAAAAACTATTAATTTTATGAGACAAGTCATTAGTCAATAGATTGATTTCCTTTATAATGTAGTGAGAATTAATATTTGGTTCCACTTACAATCCCCAAAATGTCTAAAGATGATTTTTCCATGCGTTCAGTACACTATCATAACTCGTGTGATCAAATCACCTAGGAATATAGGATGAGGAAGTTAATCTTGTTCTGAAAATGGTATATCCACCCTAAAGTTTGTAATGTGATAGGCCTATATCATGTTATAAATAGGTGGTAACCCAAGCATCAGATTTGTTCACTGGTTTCTCAGCTGGTCTCAAGATGGACATGAAATGGAGTGTGCCTGCAATCTCTCCTCCCTTAATGATATTGCCAATTTTATGTCATCAATGAGCAGCATACATATGGTTTAGAAATAAAGTTATTACATGAGCTATACTAATAAAACCGAATGCCAACACTGAGTCAGTCTTTTTCTCTGTAACTTACCACACACTTAATAATGGCCAGGAATAACATGTAGGCACCTATAATATCCCATTACTAACTGCACAAAAGAATATTCGTTCAAATTGTCCTTGAATTATGTGCTGTAATATGCATACAATAAATCTTACATTTTGTTTCCAGGATACATTTAGGCAGTAGGGAAAAAAAGTGAAAGGAAAAAGACAAGCTTAATTAAACTTATTGCAACCTTCTGTTGCAATGAATAATTTATATAGAAAATTACAATTACCTGAAATTAGCAAATCAGTTCCATTCTTGATTAATGGCATGATCTCATATGGAAATTCTCTTATTTCATTATTCCTTGCATCTATATGTAATAACTGTGATTTTAAAGAAGATATTTGCTTTAGAGGCAAGTTCTTTAATTTGTTGTATGACAGATATAATGAAGTCAGATTTGGTGGTGGCCCAAACACATTTCCTGGCAAATCTGTTAGTTCATTATGTGACAAATCAAGCACTTTAAGTGCTGTCAAGTTTCCAAGTGCATCTGGAAAGTATTTTAACAATTATTATTATTATATCACTTTGAAATGAGATTACCAAGTATACTGCAAACTTTTCTTTTACTCACTTGTCCTTATCTCATTTATAAGATTGTGGCTCACATTAAGCAACTGTAGCTTCTTAGTCCCAAATGTTATATCATATGACAGTACTGGCATTGTGTTATAGCTAAGGTCAATTTCTTGCAAACGATAAGGTATCCATGGATTGCTAGGAAATGTTTTCCTTGTTATGGAGGATATCTTGTTGTTACTCAAATTCACCTAAGGACATAGAAATCACTATAATTAATATTTCAAGAGACTTTTTTGTTGATATATATTTGTTTTATATATAACTCAGGAACACACTGGGCTCTTCATCTGTGGAATCACAAGAGAATTCTCCATTCTAAAGGCAAATGGTCCAGCCCAAGTTGACCCGTATTGACATGTTGGAGATAAGAATATTAGTTAGAGTTTATGAAATAACTATTTGAGCTGTTAGCTTAGAAAGCAGAGTGCATAGTTTTATCCACAGACATATGGGAAAAGGCATTTGAAAAGATCAATATAGCAAGAGTTTTTAATAGAATTAAATTAAAGAGAGAATAAAGAATTAATTATGTTAACTACAGTACTCCTACAGTTATATTTCTATTTTGTACAAGGATAAAAGCTACTTACTATTGTATCAGTGGATGCACTTTATTATGAAGCTGAACTAGTTTACACAGATTCATGCTACTGCAACTAATTTTCTATTCCACAGGTACTTACTCTTTCTAGTGAGAGGCAGTCATCCAATAAACCATGTGTCTTGTTATCTAACTTCTCCAGGTAGTTGTGTGAAAGGTCTAATGTGCGTAATGAAACCAGACCTACAAAATTTTTTTAATGAAAATAGTAACTCCAGTCACAAAATAATGTTATGAAATGAACCAAGGTCCAGTATATTGAAACATTTTGAAAGTATTTACAAAGATAATCATGCTTTCAACATTTAATTTCATTTTTTCTTGAAGCTATTCTGATTTCCATGTTGCTGAAGGCTCAATACGCTTATGTGTAAAACTGAAGGAGGAAAATAACTTTCACATGATGTGTCACTGCCAGTTAACATAGCTTGATGAAACTTGAACACTACATAGAAAGAATTGCTACAGTGTGGTCTTGTAGGTAATTGACAGAAATATGGAATGTGACAAAGAGGAATGACACTTTTGTTGAAAAACAATAACTACGCTGAAGTCACCATGATTCATTATGGTCACCTGCACGTTAAACATGGTGGCACATGGCTTTTAACAGGGTATTTGATCAGCATGGGTGGCAATGAATTCTCCAAAAGATGCTTCCATATTGGTCACAAGGTCGGTAAGAAGTTATTACGATAAGGAGTTCCATTCCTACATGAGAGTGGCTGACAACTACTGGATGATCATTGTTGCATGTAGACATGGTGCAGTATGTTTCCCCAATGCATCCGACATGTGCTCAATGAAATTTAAGTCAGGGAAATTGGCAGGCCAGTCTATTCACCAAGTATCCTTTCATTCTTGTGGTAGGGCATTCCATTCCTACACCAGCACAGTTGACAACTGCTGGATGGCAGTTGATGCGTACAGAAATTTGCAGTACATCTCCTCGAGGCATCCCACATGTGCTTGATGGGATTTGAGTCTCAGAAAAAGGCAGGCTAGTGCATTTATCAAATATTCTCTCATTCCAAGAGCTCCTCTACTTGCATTATTCCTTGTGGTCATGCATTGCAAACCATAAAAATGAAATCAGTGCCAAATGTACCTCTGAAAAGATACACATGTGGAAGGGGTACAGTGTTAAAATAATATTGACCAGTGAGTGTACCACATTCAAAGATTTGGAGGTCTTTATACCCAGGCAACATTATGTCTCCTCACACCATAACTCTTGGATCACCGAAATGATCATATTTGACAATGTTCCTGAGTGCATCACGTGCTCTGACTTCTTGCCTTCTGGGGGTATGTAAAGCATTGTTGAACGTGATAATTTTGATGGCCCAGGTGTTATGAAGTGGGGAGGCATAATGTCGCACGGGTGTTCTGAAAAACTTTGGACATAGTTCACTCACTGGTTATCATTATTGTAACACTGTACTCCTTGTCCAAGTGCATCTTATCAGGGGTGCATTCATCTGTTACTTCATTTTTAAGGATGATGATGTGTGACTGCATCAAACAGTGCAGGTGGAGTGGTTGTTGGAATGAGAGGATATTTGGCAAATTGACTGGCCTGTCTATTTCCCTGACTTAAATGCCATCAAGCATATGTGGAATGCCTTGGGGAGATGTACTGCACATTTCCATATGCACCAACTGCGTCCAGCAGTTGTCAACTTTGGTGGTGTAAGAATGGAACTCCCTCCCACAAAAGCTCTTTACCAACCTTGTGGCCAACATGGGAACACATTGCAGGGTATGGATTGCCATTGTGGTGATCACACAACTGATTAAAAAACCATGTAATGTCCAGGGGGCCATCATGAATCACGGTAAGTATATTGTTCTATACTATACTATACCAGTTAATTCTATGTATTGTCCAAGTTTCTTTGAGCTATGTTACTGGGCATTGACTCATAATGTGAAAGTTACTTTCATCCATAAATTTTGCACACCAGTTTATATTCCATGTATGAAGTTTCATGAATGTTAGTAATTTCAAAAGCAGTTACACAAGCTTTTCTCTATACACATATTTATTTGGAATTATGGCATAATATCATTCCTATTGACACAAAAATATACAATGAACAGTTAAGAGGATGTTCTAACCAACAAAATTGAAGTTAGTTTCATCATGAGCTAACATCTAAGCTTCTACATTATAATAGTACAGTATTCTTAGGTATTAATGTTACAAATATGTGTCATGAGTATGACACTAGTCTTGTGAAAGACTTGTAGGACATTCTGTGATTATAAAAGGGGAAAAACTACAAGTACAAGGTCTATAGGAAAACAACCAACAAACTTTCAGTTGCTGTTAAGGTATTGTTTGATGAATGTTGAGTGCAAGGAAGCTATGACCTCCAGAGGATCATTACTGAACAATTAAACTGTAGCCTGGTTTTGTCCTAATTAACTTTTTCTTTGATTACATGATAAGTGTGACAAGAGTGTAAACAAAATATTTACATTAAATCGTGGTATATGCAGTTGAGAATAATGTCATTTCTCCTTTGTATAACTCACATCTGAAAGTCTCACTCAGTGGATTGGTTGCAATGGTCCTGTTCCATAGTAATTTCATTTAAAAATATGATGCACAGGGACATTTACACATGCAGTCATCAAGTAGACCTACTTTATGAAACTTCAGTGAAAATTTTCATTGATGTATGTGCTAGGACTTTTACAGCTGCTATTGTGTTTCAGTCCCCTAAGATGTCCAATGAACAGTCATTACTGATCACAGCAGACAAAATCTGGACAGCTAGTTTAATAAAAGTTATCTGTTATAATGTAGTAGGTGCTGAACAGTATTCCAATGAAGGTGTACAAGTTTTGCAAAGAGTTATTGCATAATTCATGTAATTTTGTTCATAACTTTTGGTTATCCATTACATTTACATGGTAGTACAGATACTAATTAAGTCCTTATTTAATTAGTTTATTTCCATAGATATCCAGAATCTAAATAAGCTATTGGAGAACACAGGTTTCTTGTCTCAATCAATTCAGTAGACATAACTGAAAAAATATCTGAAAGTTTGTCAGTAGGCCTCTTACATCAGTCATGTAAACAGACTATTAAACTATAGATTTTTCATTATTTACAAGGTATACACAAGAAAATATTGCAGTGTAAACCTTGAGGATCATTTCAACATTGAAGTCCTTCACAGTTATTGTTCTACTTGAAGTGAGAAACCCTTGCCTATGTCTAACCCAAAACCTGACTCATCCATGCAGAAAACCTTTAGAGAATCAGAGTTGTTTATGAAAAAAGAAAGTGGAGAGAAAATAATTACCTAAATCTATGTTTGTGAATGTTAGAATGAGTTACACAGTAGCTGAATGAGATACAGCCATTAACTTCATTCCTGACTGACCAAATTCATTCACAATATGTTTATTGTACAACATCCATATTTGTTTGCATGACTGCTGCATTGTATCTTCTAGGAGCCCAGAAGGTTGTACAAAACTGTATTGATATTTGGAAGTATGTAGTACAAGTAGTCAATAATTTGTTTATATATTCCTTGAAACTAGTAGAAAATGCCTGCAGCTTTCTGTCCAAACTTTGTATGTCACTAAAATTACATATAACTATTTCAAAATGAAATAAGGATTTACATTTTTGTTCTTGAATAAATGAAAGACAAATCATTTCCATTGCAGTACACATACTTACATGATACTTTTTCTGGTTTTGTTATTACAAAAAACACAACCAATGCTTCAATTGTATTTTAGTTACAAACTATGTGCTTATTCACATGGAATTAACTTGATTTACTGTATATACAAGAATTGTTATTGATTCCAAAATTACTGAAATGTGTACACTGTAAAAATATCTCATTTTTTGAATTTTCTGAACAATTGTCATTTTATAAATGTTGATTCTCTTGAGGAATGCTGTGAATAGTCTTGAGTAACACATGCAACATACCATTTAAACTGTCTAAACCACATGAGCATTTAAATGCATGATGGTAGTTTTCCAGTTAGTGTCACTTTTACATTGAAATATTTACTCATTTAATTTCATACAAAAATGGCGCTATCAGTATCCTATATTTCATCCAAGACAACACAAGAAAATCACAGGCTTTATATTGAGATATACTGCATTTTGACTGAATAGGGGGAAGGAGATAGGTTCAGACATTGTTTGATGATTTTAATAACTGTATATAAAACATACAGAGTTTTCATGTGATGTCTCCCAAATATTCGATATTCGTGTTTTGTTTCAACATGTTGGTGTCTATGATACCCTCATTAATATTTCCACTATACATCATAATTACATCTGTCACTTAGCACAATATTCCATTAATTTCCAAGCACAATATTCCATTAATTCCCAGAATAGATGCTACAATGTTTTGGACAGAAATATAATTGGTTTATTTCTGATAACATGTATGTATTTAGAAGCTCAGTAGCAGCAACTTCTGCTGTTAGTCTACCTTTGTGGGATAGCTTAGATGAAGAGCTCCTGACTTCTGTAATACATGCAAGGAATATTGATGGTGTGTTAACTTTTCAGTATAGTTATTATGTCACTGTATAATATTAATAATGGATTTAGGATGGAATATTATAGGAAACTGTTACAGTTGCAATGAAAGTAGTTGCATGATACAAACATATTTTCATCCCTTCGTCACAAGTTAGGAAAATATACTTTTATAATTCAGTGTCAATCATAAGATTACAAGAAAGTGTTATAGAGGACTTAAACCACAGAGACTGCTGCTGCTATCTTTCATGCTGCGACACAGCTACTGTACAGCAGTGTGGTGCATGGCATGAGATGCTAAGTATGTCAGCATATTAATTTCAGAATTATATTAATGCAGACTAGTTCTTTATCAATAAAAGAAGAATAACAAAAGTGCTTATCTTTGTGACAAGATCAACTTACTCAAAATGGAACATCATCTTGGACAGGTTCTCTTGCAAAAGGGTCTCTGGTGTATGAGGGCTTTCCCAGCCAAAGACCATTTCAATAAGCTTCTTCTGGTGTCATGACATGATAAAATGAGCAATATTTTGACTACTATTGCAGGCAGCCTTCATCAGAATGGTTGTACCCTAATGAAGACTGCCAGCAATATTATCCTAAATGACAATAGTTTTATAACTTCACACACCCAGAAAAAACCTACTGAAAAACCTCTGAAGCATTAATTACTGAAGTGGTGACCCCCATAACTTCTATACTCTGCAAACTATCTAATGGTGCATAGGAGGAATGACCAATATGAGTCCAGATATCTCTGAATTTGTTGTCATAGTAATTTTGTGAGATCCCTGTAAGAGAAAGTAATAAATTACCTGAATCTTCTTGAATATATGATCTTGGAATTTTCATCATGTGCCAACCCTCTGCAGGTTTTCCTGCAATTTGCTACAGTTTTCCACCATTGTGACTTCTCCAAAGACATGTTCAAACAATCTAAGAGAACTTCTGACATTATCCATCAGATAATTTGTATAGACAATTGATATTAATCACCCTATTACAATTCTCTGGGTTTGTCTCAAAATTACTTTCCATCTGGTGATTTTGCCTCATAAAAACAAGAAGTTAAGTTCCTTATGTCAAAGTCTTGAATCCAGACAAAATTTTGGTCTAATATTCTGCAGATGTAGTCCACAGATCTCTTCATAAGTTCAGTAGTAACTACTGTTTTTGGAATGTAAATGGCACCTCTTTGAGTACAGGCACTTTTTCCTATAAATTCATTATTGATCCCCTTCAGGATCTAAACCTGTATTGGACAACGAAAACATCTTTGCTTAACCAACATGAAAAGTCGGAAACCAACGTTATGCTGAAAGAAGCAATGGTTGATAAAGGAAGAATTTTTTCTTCAGTGCATAATGGTTAATACTCTGAGAAAATCAGTCACTGAAATTACATAGGCAGCTGCAGAATATGATGACAGCAGCGTGTATGATCAAATTTATTGTTGACTCATTACTGCCCGAAACAAATGAATGGCACCTTTAACTACTCTCCAAACCCAAGTGCCTACTCAACATCATAGAAATAGGAATTGTATAAGACTATTATTCAAGAAGGAATCTGGAAAATAACCCTCTGACTACCAGCCAACTTGTATCCTATCATAACTGTCTAAGATTAACAAGGCTAAATTTATCTTCAAGTGCCGTACAGTGGTTCACTTTGCACCTTACAATCCACCAACTTATGTATCATTTATTTATTTTTATTTATTCATTCATCCAGGGATAATCATACAAAGATATGGGATTTTTCAATTTAATGAAAATAAGTAGTTCAAAAACAGAGAGAACATGTAGGCAACTGTGCCCTTGATGGAGGAACCATCCTGCCATATATCATAAATGATTTTTCTTTAAAACAAACCTTGGAAAATCTAAATCAGGATGGTTGGTCAGAGCAAACTCCATCTTCCTAGATGAGATTAGATTAGATTAGATTAGATTAGTTTTCGTTCCATAGATCCGTGTTGAGGAGATCCTCGTGGATGTGGAACATGTCACGTTTTTTATTTTTTATTTTTTTTAACGCTGAAATAAGAATACTAATAGTATAAATATATACAACACATCATTTGTTTCTATTAAATAATTCGGCAGTGGAGTAGAAGGAGTTGGCCACTAGTAAGTATTTCAGGCTCCCTTTAAACTGATCTCTATTTGTAACTAAATTTTTTATGTTTGCTGGCAAATTATTGAAGATGAATGTTCCTGAGTAGTGGACCCCTTTTTGAACTAAAGTAAGTGCTTTTAAGTCCTTGTGAAGATCATTTTTGTTCCTGGTATTGTATGTATGAACTGAGCTGTTTGTTGGAAAAAGAGATATATTATTTAGGACAAATTTCATTAAGGAGTAAATATACTGAGAGGCAGTAGTTAGTATACCCAGTTCTTTGAAGAGGTTTCTACAAGACGTCCGTGAGTTTACTCCACAAATAATACATATTACACGCTTTTGGACTCTGAAAACTTTTGTTTGACTTGAAGAGTTACCCCAAAATATTATACCATATGACATTATGGAATGAAAGTAGACAAAGTATGCAAGCTTTTTCACTTTTATGTCGCCTATGTCTGCTAACACTCGAATTGCAAATACCGATTTGTTAAGGCGTTTCTGCAGTTCTGTAGTGTGCTCCTCCCAACTGAATTTATTATCAAGTTGTAATCCCAGGAATTTAAGACTGTCAACCTCTTCTATCTGGTCTTCTTCGTACTTTATGCATATGCTGGGTGGAAAGCTCTTACAGGTTCTGAATTCCATATAGTGAGTCTTTTCGAAGTTTAATGTCAGTGAGTTGGCTTTAAATCATTTATTAATATCCATGAAAATATCATTAGCAGATCTTTCTAGAACTACACTCGACATACTATTTATTGCAATACTTGTGTCATCTGCTTCTGGCAGATGGATCATTGTGGGAAACCACATGTAATTTCTTCCCATTCTGATGATGACTGATGACTTAATTCACTAGTCCCTTGCACTGACACCCTTTGTTTCATGTTAGCGAGGTATGACTTGAACCATTTTGCAGCACTGCCTGTGACACCATAGAATTCTAATTTATTTAAAAGGATGTTGTGGTTTACACAATCGAATGCCTTTGACAAATCACAGAAAATACCTGCTGCTTGTAACTTGTTATTTAATGAATTAAGTACATTTTCACTGTAGGTATAAATAGCCTTTTCGATATCAGAACCCTTCAGAAATCCAAACGGTGTTCTTGATAATATGTTATTTGTGGTCAGATGGTTGAGAAGCTGCCTGTAGATTACTTTTTCTAAAATTTTTGAGAATGCTGGCAAAAGTGAAATCAGTCTGTAGTTTGATGGCATCTCTTTATCCCCTTTCTTGAATAGAGGCTTAACATCTGCATATTTCAGCCAGTCAGGAAATGTCCCAGTTATAATTGACTGGTTACACAAGTAACTTAGAATTTTACTAAACTCACAAGAACATGCCTTAATTAACTTTGTTGATATTTCATCGTAACCACTAGAATGCTTTGTTTTTAAAGATTTTATTATGAAAGTTATTTCTTTTGGTGATGTGAGTGACATATTCATGTTCCTAAAGCTATTTGTAAAGGCTAGTTTCAGATATTCAAGGGCATTATTTACTGATCCTGACAATCCCATTCTATCAGTAATGGATATAAAGTACTTGTTAAATAGATTTGCCACACTATGCCCATCGGTTACTAATGTGTCATCTACCCTTAGTGCTATTTACTCCTGTTCCTTTCTGGTTCTACCAGTCTCCTCTTTCACTATATCCCATATTGTTTTTATTTTGTTCCCTGACATTGCTATCTTCTTCTCGTAGTGTATTTGATTAGATGCCTGAATTACTTTTTTTAATATTTTACAGTATTCCTTGTATTTAGCTAAATCATCAGCATTGGAGCTATTCTTGGTCGACAGATACATTTTCCATTTTGTCTTACAGGAAATTTTTATTCCTTGTGTGATCCATGGTTTTATTATAGACTTCTGTTTAATTTGAGTAACTTTTAGAGGAAAACAGTTTTCAAACATGGTACTGACATTGTTAATGAATGTGTTATATTTTTCATTCATGTCATGAGCACTATAAACATCTTTCCAGTTCATATCTTTGAGCAGTTTTCTAAAACACTCAATTTTTGGTTGATCGAATACTCTCCTGTATTCAGATTTAGCAGTCTTGATAATCTGCTTAGAATTTACATCTAAAACAAGGAGCTGCATGTCATGATCTGATAGTCCATTTATTACAGGTTTTATGATATGATTTTGTTCCTTTGATTTGTCTATAAAAATGTTATCAATGGCTGTCCTTAAGGATTTAGTGATCCTAGTTGGAAAGTTTACAGTGTGAGTTAGATTGAAAGACAACATTACTAACTGCAGTAAATGTTTACTGGAAGATTGAATTAGAAAATCTGTATTAAAGTCACCAGCAATCAAAATTTCTTTGTTTCTTATTGTTAAATAACCCAAAAGAGCTTATAGATGATTTATGAATAGATTATAATTTCTTGCAGCTGCTCGGTAAATAGTTACTATTATATAGGATTTGTTATGGAACTCTACTTCTGTTGCACATGCTTCCAGATGCTGCTCTGAACAGAATTTATTAATGTCAATGTTCTTGAATTTATGGCAGTTTTTAATAAATGTGGCAACTCCTCCTCCCTCCATATCTACTCTGCAGAAGTAGGAAGCTAGCTTAAATCCTGAAATGTCTAACATATCTATACCAGTGGTCACCTGATGTTCAGAGAGGCAGATTATGTCAATTTCGTTAGATGAATTAATTTCCTGAATATGAGGTCAATTTCTCAACAACAGCACAGCCTCATTTTAGTGCTCCCTTTTGTACAATTTTCTTTTATCTACACACAGTTAGCTTTAAGAAACTTATAACATAGTTTTCATCTTCATCACTATACACACTAAGGACACATGTTGGTGATATCTGAACCATGAACATGCTGTTATGTCCATTGTATTAACTACAGTTGTTCAGAAAAATGATTCTGGCCTGTAAAACTTCATCCATTTTCCATGCATGTTTTCATGTCCTCCCCTCTATATATATATATATATATATATATATATATATATATATATATATATATATATATATATATATATATATATATATATATCAAACAAATAATTAAACAGAAATAGTCCATAAACATACAAGGGTATTACATGTTTCACATTATAAATACACACAAATCCAAACAACATACTGAAATGTAAATTTTTAAAGGTACATTTCAGTAATGATATAACATATTTAAACACCATCTTAGTATTCACTCAAACTGTATATACATTTCTCTGTGAGATATAGTTTCAAATGATTTTTAAAACATTTTAGGTCTGTTTCTTTTTTAATGATTTTGGGGAGTTTATTAAAAAACCTTTTGCCTGCTTCTTCAGGGGCAGTCATAGTTTTAGATTTCTGTTTATTATGTAGTAATTTTCATTTCCTATTGTACCGTGTTTGTGTACATCTTTATTTAGGAGGTGTTTATCGCTTGACCTTACCGCCATTATGCTTTGGTATATGTACAGTGAATATATTGTCATAATATTATAGTGTACAAAAACTTGCCTACAGGTCTGTCTTGGTGGTATTTTTGCAATGCATCTCACTGCCCTTTTCTGAATTGTGAATATTCTTTTTAAGTAGCCAGCTTGTGCACTTCCCCATATATGAACTGAATATGACAAATGTGGGAAGACAAGTCCATAATACATTGATCTGAGGACTTTATCATCCACAGTCTTAGCTGTTTTATGCGTGATGAAGATCTGTTTGTTTATCTTTTTACACAGTGCATCTATGTGCTCCTCCCATGCCAAATGTTTGTCTATTATAGTTCCTATAAAAAAGTTGTTCTGGTTACTTCTTTAATAGTCTTCCCATTTATATTAACATTTATATTATAATTTTCACTATGCTTGGTCTGAAATACTACATTCATTGTTTTAGACTGATTTATAAACAGGTTGTTTTGTGTTAAATATTTTTTTGCATTTTCGATATTCAGGAGTGCTTCCTTCTCAAGCTCCGCCTTTGTGTCAGCTGTGCAAATGATTGTTGTGTCATCAGCATACATTATAAGTTTCTGATTTACATAGCTAGGGAAATCATTTACGTAGAGTATAAATAGTATTGGTCCTTGCACAGACCCTTGCAGCACACCGTGTTTAACTGTTTGCAATTCTGATCTGTAGTTTGTTATATTTCCCCCACTAGTATGTCTGATTTCTGTGCATTGTTTCCTATTTGTAATGTATGATTTAAGTATGTCATAGCATTTTCCTCTAATTCCATACTGATATAATTTCATCATTAATTTTGAGTGGTTCACACAATCAAATGCCTTAGATAGGTCCATAAAAATCCCACAAGTCTTTTGTTGCCTGTCAAGTAAATTAAGAATGTGCTCAATTATATCTGTTGATGCTGTTTTTGTTGACTTCCCTTCTCTGAAACCATGTTGTGATGAATGCAGTATACTGTACTTTGTTATAAAACTTACAATTCTATATTATCATTTCATAGATTTTAGCAAATGTTGAGATCAATGAGATAGGCCTGTAATTTCCTAATTCATCCCTGCTTTAAATGTAGGTTTTTAATATAAATCACGGTGTCAGTATTGCCTCATATGTTCCTAGACTTCTCCAGAACCAAAACTGATAATCACAGGTCAGCTTCTACCAGTCTTTCAATTTTTCTGTAAATAATTCATACCCCTAATTTGCAACAATGAATTATTAATCTAATAGTTCTGTAATATTCATTCCTGCAAACACCTGCTTTCTTTGAAACTGGAGTTATTACATTCTTCTTGAAGTATGAGAGTCTTCCTCCTCCTCCTCCTCCTCCTCCTTCTTCTTCTTATGGCATTACAACCCTGCATGGATCTTATACTCTTCAACAAGTTTCTTCCATTCTGCCCTCTCCAGTGCAGTTCTCCACCATCCTCTAACTCAAGGGATTTTATATCCTCTTCTACATCGACTGTTCACCACTTTCATGGTCTATGTCTCTGTCTTCTTCCAGTTGGCCTCCATTCAAAAACCTTTGCAGTTGTTCATCCAGTAGCCACCCTAAGGATATGTCCAAGACAGGCTATTCTCCTACTTTGTATTGTTCTTACAATGTCAGCTCCCTGTATGAGGCAATCCAGCTCAGTGTTCATTCTAGATCTCTAGAAACTGTTGTTATCCTGAATTGCCATGTAGATCCTGCACAGAACCCTGCATTCAAATATTCTGAGCTGCTGCTCATAAGCACTCATTAGTGTCCATGTTCTACATCTATAGGTTACAACTGGCCTGATCATGACCTTGAAGTTTCAGTTGTCTATTTAATAACGTAGAGGCCAACAATTTCCTAAATATGTGGAATTTGTCATATCAATATTAGATCCCATATAATCAAAATTCTCCACTTGTTCAAAATTGAAACCAGCTGCTGATAGTTTATCCAAGATATTATTTCCCTTCCTGGTGAAATTCATGTATTTAGTCTTCTTTCCGTTAATGGCTAGGACTCTTAAGTACTGTTGCTTCTTTCAGCTCACCTATTGTTCTCTCTAGTGAAACTCTTCTTTTAGTAATAACTGCTACATCATCAACACATGCACATATGAGGACTGTTCAAAAAATTGTGGAACTTTCCTAATGCCATGCCGATGGTGTGTAGGAGTGAAATTCATTTGGCATCCCTGCACATTCCTGTGTTTAATGTGTAACTACTGCAAGTTTCATTGTTGTGTATCTGGGTAGCTATTGTTCTGTGCTGTATTGAGCAGAACATTGTCTCTCCTTAAAAGAATCATAACTGGTGATGAAACTTGGGTCTATGGTTATGATGTTGAGACCAAGGTTCAATCTTCACCATGGGTTGGATAAGGTTCTCCAAGACCAAAAAAGCTTGTAAGGTCAGGTCAGATGATAGTTTTCTTTGACTTTGAATTCATGCCACAAGGACAAACTGTTAATCTCTGTTGGTCCACTAAGGACAGGGGACATCAGCTGGCAAGTAACTATCAATGTCAATAAACTTCATGTCTTCATATGAAGATTGTATAATGATTGGAATTTATGATATCCAGTGATTTATGGTGCTATATGACAAGTTTGTTTATTTGGATAAAAGTGTATGGGGCCTCAAGCTGGCAAAATAAAATGCCAAAATTGATTGCTTTCAGAATAAGATGAAATATCTTAAAGTACATGGTTGCTGGTGAAGTTAATTGGCATGAAAAGAAAACTGTTTATCAGTGGTGCTATTGGGACATCTTGCGATGCCTGTGAGAAAATGTGAGAGAGGTCTGAAATGTGATGAGGCAATTCATGACTCTTACATCATGATAATGCACCCGCATATTCAACCCTGTTGGTGTGTGATTATTGCACAAAAAATTAAATCACTGTGCTGCCTCATGCTCCATACTCTCCAGACCTGGCCCCTGCAGACTTTTTTAATTTTTGAAGTTGAAAACCCCATTGAAAGGATGAAGATTTGCAACGACAGATGAGATAAAAGGAAATTCCCTTCTGGATGGAAGTAGAAACAGTGTTGGGAGCAGTGTATCCATTATGGAGGAGAGTATTTCGAAGCAGACAGTGCACAATAAGTAGAATGTAACCATAGAAAAATTTTGTGGACAAAATTTTGGAATTTTTTGAACAGACCTTGTATCTGGGCTGACTTTGTACTCTATGTGATCAAAAGTATCCAGACATCTGGCTGAAAATGACTTACAAGTTCGTGGTGACCTCCTTTGGTAATGCTGGGATTCAGTATGGTGTTGGCCTACCCTTAGCCTCGATCACAGTTTCCTCTCTCGCAGGCATATGTTCAGTGAGGTGCTAGAAGGTTTCCTGGGGAATGGCAGCCCATTCTTCATGGAGCACTGCACTGAAGAGAGATATTGATGTCAGTCGGTGAGGCTTGGCACAAAGTCAATGTTCCAAAACTTCCCAAAGGTGTTCTGTAGGGATCAGGTCAGGACTCAGTGCAGACCAGTCAATTACAGGGATGTTATTGTCATGTAACCACTCCACCACAGGCTGTGCATTAGGAACAGGTGCTTGATTGTGTTGAAAGATGCAATCGCCATCCCTGAATTGCTCTTCAACTGTGGGAAGCAAGAAGGTGCTTAAAACATCACTGTAGGCCTGTGCTGTGATAGTGCCAGACAAAACAACAAGGGATGCCTGCCTCCTCCATGAAAAACATGACCATACCATAACACCACTGCCTCCGAAGTTTACTGTTGGCACTACATACGCTGGCAAATGACGTTCACCGGGCATTCACCATACCCACACCATGCCATCGGATTGCCACATTATGTACCATCATTCGTCAGTCCACAAAACATTTTTCCACTGTTGAACTGTCCAATGTTTACACTCCTTATAACAAGCAAGGCACTGTTTGGCATTTATTGGTGTGATGTGTGGCTTATGGGCAGCCACTCGACCATGAAATCCAAGTTTTCTCACATCCCACCTAACTGTTGTAGTACTTGCAGTGGATCCTTATGCAGTTTGGAATTCCTCTGTGATGGTCTGGATAGATGTCTGCCTATTGCACATTATGATCCGCTTCAACTGTCGGCAGTCTCTGTCAGTCAACAGCCGAGGTTGGTTTTGTATGTGTCCCTTCACATTTGCACTTCACCATAACATCGGAAACAGTGGACCTACAGATGTTAGGAGTGTGGAAATCTCACATACATACATGAGACCCAATCACCTGACCACATTCGAAGTCTGTGAGTTCCGCAGAGCATCCCATTCTGCTCTCTCCTGGTGTCTAATGACTACTGAGGTTGCTGGTATGGATTACCTGGCAGTAGGTGGCAGCACAATGTACATAATCAGAAAAATATATGTTTTGGGGGTGTCTGGATACTTTTGATCACATACTAAATCTATGTAACAAGATATTTGAAGCTTTAGAATGGTTGCTTCAAGAGTCAGTTTAAAAGGTAACTTAGAAAGACATCCCCTTGTATGACTCCTTTACTGATGCTAAGCTATTTACTGTGTTCTCCATTCACTCACAATACAGCCTCAGATACAGCCAACGATGCTTGGATAAGTGAAACATACGTAGCTGGTATACCAAGCAGTTGCAAATCATTTAGCACGTCTGCATTATCAAGACTATCGAAGAGATGCCTGAAATCTACATAGAGGTTATGAAGTTCAGTGTTATACTCATATGCCTTTTCATGTATTTGTCTCGGCACAAATATCTGATCTGTTGCTGACCTATTAGACCAGAGTCCACGCTTATATTCTCCCAGAATCTGTTCTGCATATGGAACTAGCCTGTCGTAAGTAATACTAGAGAGAATCTTATAGGTTTCTCTGAGTGGTTTTACCACAATTGTGGTTATTTTCTTTGGATTGCTTCTTGCAAATAACTTCCAGATAGCATTCCTTATTGGCTGTATGACCATAAGACGTGAACTCATGATGCACTATCCCATTGTAATCAAGGAAAAGAGTGAAGAACCTTGAAATGTGATGAAATTGGCCAAAATTTTTTCGGTCTTGTTTCTTCATGCAGTTTCTATTGGGATGACTGGGCGTTGGTTTTGACATCATCTACTCATATACCCAAGTTTTGGCACCTATTATAACCATCTGTAGAAGTTTTGAGTCACTGTCAGCTTCATTCAGCAATTTCTGAGTGACATCTACATGATGTTTTTGATCAAAATTCACAAAGTTTGGAACAAACTTTGCTGCTACGCATTTCATGCCTACAACTTAAAAAAAGAATATTCTGGCATCATTAACCACATCCCTGATGGTGATTCAGTGATCTTCCAGAACCATTTTCTGTATTTCTTCTACACTGTTATCAGTGACCGATGTGCTAGGGCATCCAGAGCAGTCATTATCTTCAACATACTTTTGACCCCCTTTGAAACATTTATACCACTTGTAAATTCATAGTAGATTTGCCAAAAGCCATAGTTAACATTTCAAATGTGGTGCTGAACTTTATTCCAGTTTTAAAGAAAAAAATTATGCAGAGTTTTAGATCCATCTTTTTTGAAAGCACAAATTCACCAAAGGCTCAAAAACAAAATCTTTTGACTATCACAAATAAACTACATATTCCAAACAGCTGAAAATGCAGACATATATCAGGAACATGTAAACCAAAATGTATGAGTTGGCCGATTCCACTAGTCAACATGAACAGCAGGGGTCAGATGTAGAAGTAACTTCAGGTGTGCCTCAGGGAAGTGAGCACTATTTATATTGTCTGCAAGGTCATTAACATACAACATGAACAGCAAAGGTCCCAACACACTACAAGCCCTCAAGATGTCTAATGGGGATTTAGAAACATCAACTATAAACAGATGCACATTCTCCCTACAAATGACCAGCAACTAGCTATACTAATTTTCATCACTTGTAAGTGTGTAATATACTTGTATATTTCCTTATTAGATGCAAATCAAAGTGAAATGGTACATACTTACACATATAATGCATGAAAAGTACATATAAGAAGTTCTAATGGAACCAATCTAATAAGTAATTCAATCAAAATTAGGTTGCTCTGAATAGAATATATACAGGTTTATCAGTCTGCAAGTTCTCTAACATACGGCACAAATAAAGTATACTTCTATGGCCAGAAGCATTTATCTCACTGTACTTCCTGTTTCTGGAAGAGCAGTTTGTCCAGTAGTACGATTTCCATTTCAATACAGTGTAAATCTCACACAATAGGACAACAAAACATTCATGAAGTGATCAGCTGAATAAATACATATTCACAGATTGTTGTTTCAGCTGTGATGCTTCTGCATATTTCCACAGTTGTTCAGCATCTTATACAGCATGCCTCTCAGTTTTACAGGCCATGCAAAACTCATGTTTTTAAGAAGTAGAAAGTGAAGATGATAAAATATAGTATAATTCATACTTTGTAGATGTGTACTTTGATAAGAAAACTATACATAATACACTTCTTAACATTATCTGTAAGCAAACATACTCAGAAATGAACCAACACAAATTACAGAATGAATGGTACTTTGAAATGTATGCTTACCTAAGAAAGCTCCATTTGGAATGTGAGTTAAATTGTTTGCAGTTAAATTTAGAGTCAGCAATTGAAGAAGCCCCTCAAATGCATTTTTAGAAATGTTATTTAATTTATTGTGGGCCAAATTCAAATCAAACACTACTGGTAGCCTTCCAAATGCACCTCTGCCAAGGGACTTTATTTCATTGTTCTACATGAGAAAAACATCACTTTAGAATTTTTAACTTTGTCTACAATTTACATTTCTATATATGCTATAATTTATAGCCATTAAAACTTATTGGAAGAATTTCAATATCACACTGCTTTCTAAAGGTACAGGAACTGTAACTAGGTATAGAAATAGCCTAAAGTATAGTGAGATAAAATAAAATAGAACATAATATAACAGAAACAAACAGTCCTTCAATGACGTCATAAATTACTTTTTCCAGTAATAAAAAAAATCATCTCAATCCACAAATCCATGACAAAGATTTAGAAATAAGTACAAAGAAACATTTATGCTAAGAGATAATTAAATAACATAGTAGAAGGAAGATTCTTATGACAGGGAAAATGAAGACTCAAAGTTAACTGTTTATGAAGAAGATCATGAAAATGATAACTCTGTGTACAGTGTAAGAGACCAACTAAAAACCTGTGCTTTACAAAGGATTTCAGAGAAGTACCTGTACATACCATTGCTTTAGTGACATTTTTTGCACCTCTTCATCTTTAGCTATAGCCTGATGCTGTTAAATAAGTGTGGTAGGATTAATTTTCCACAATATCTTCATAAGAATTAGCTACTGGAGTTATGTTATCCGTTGTATCATGAACAGACAGCAAGAAAAGGAAATTGCTTAATGTTTTAGATATGAAGTGCAAGACTAAAAATCAGACGCTTATCTTTGCTACTAGTGTATACACAGTACTCATGTATTTTTTTTAGGTCAGTTGTGATGAGAGCAGACAGGAATGAATGTAGTGACATAGAAAAGACAGTGAGAAAATTGTAAGCAGTTAGTAAATTTAATGTGATGAATGATATAGTTATGCTAGATTTAGTTAGATAAATCATGTTAGATCACATGTATGTTTAATGACAGTGGCAGGTAAATGGTAAGTACCAATAGTGCATATCACTGCATATGTTAGGCTATTCACAGTAGTTCTTCATAAGAAATGTGTCTTACTATTTTAGAGAGTGGCACAAAAAACAATGGCAAAGCATTGTTAATTTACTTGTGAACATGCCATATAAAAACTGACAATGGAAGAAATAGTCCTGCCTCAAGTCATTGCCTTTGAAATCTTGGTGTTTGTTCCTGCAATTTACTTATTGCCATTCACTGTGTTGTGATGTTAAGCTTGTTATATTATGAGAAACTGGCTCATGGTGTGAGCTAGTGGCAGCCAGCCAATCAAGCAAGGTATGCAGCTAAGCTGATGGCTGAGTGGTAGATGTTGGCCTTTTCCTGAAGCCAGAGTATGCAAATCACACAAACTTGATACAGAAAAGTCAAATACACCAGAAAATTGCAAAGATGAGATGAGGTAGCTGCAACTTCAAGCATAATTGTAGGATACATATTGAGAAAATTTGTGAAATTAAGATACATTGTTAAATTAATAACAACTGAACCACTGCAATGATCTGATCATATGAAATGTAAAATAAGAGCTGACAAGATCAGTAAACATCACAAGCTAATTCAGAAACCATGCTTATACATAAAGAAATACATAAGAGTTAATTAAAATTGCTATGCAGACGTGCCAATATTGTAAAGATCTGTTCAAAACACTGGGGATTTTAACTGCTCCATGTGAATACATTTACCAGTCAGTTACACACATCAAAAATAACATTGGTAATTACCACCCAAACAGCTCTGTCCATGACCATGCAACAAGAGATAGACTCAACTTACATTTACCAAGAAAAAATAAACAGCATTTTCTACCAAAAGAGATTAAAGAAATTGCAAAAATACACTTATTTGAAAAGGCAGCTGAAAATACCTGTTATGCAATACATTTTATACATTGAAGGATTACTTAGATAAAACAGAGTAGGGGTTTGATAAAAAAAATGTACAAATAAATAATAGTAATAATAATGATTATAAAACATCCAACATTCCACATAACACCTTCACTCTATGTTTTTCCCTTCTTTTTTCCTTTCTAGAAATACTTACCCGCAAGCTGTGCCTAACACAATACTAACATCTCTTCCTCTTTCTGAGCTCAACATCTCACTCATTATGGAGGGATGCCAACTCAGTTTTTCAGGATAGCAAATGGGAAGTTGAGATACAGAAAATGGCCCAGAGATCAGCAGTGTGTGTGTGTGTGTGTGTGTGTGTGTGTGTGTGTGTGTGTGTGTGTGTGTGTGTGTGTGTAGTGAGTGAAGTGTTATGAAACAATGTGTGTATAGCGTGTGCAGTAACTTATAGTGAGATATGAATGAACAGTGTGGCATTACATTATTTAATAACTATTTGTAAAAAAAAAGTATTGTATACCACGGGTAAATCTAATGATTATGTCTAACTAGAAGTCTGTAAATATATGTGTATATGAATTAGCTTATTTTAAATTGGTCTAAACTTGTAAATACTTTGACATGTCCTATATCCTTGTGAAAAGAGATCTACAGATGAATAAAGCTACTACTACTACAACAACAACAACATAAATCCTCTGCAGTTACTTCAATATGAAGGCAGTTTGAGTTTCCCAGATGCATATCAAATCTCCCTAGTGAATGACTACACACAATTTACTATTTCAGAATTATTTATAATTTTATATAAACTTTCTCACATTGTAAGAATAGATATAGGCAGGCATCATGAACTTTGTTAATAACTTGTTTAATGATGTGCTGTTATTTTAATAAGATGTCACAAAATGACCACAACAAATTTCTCTGTTTTCTAATATCTTATATGTATTTGTAATTAGCTTTAGATGTGAACAGTGGTCATTATTTATGTATATAACTTGGATTCAGCAGTGCATGACACCACAGAAAAATATTTAAGGGTGAGCAGCAGGGGGCACATTGTCTTTGTGTGTTGGTCAGTTGTTGTTGGTGAGTTTGTCATGTGGCTGTGTGAACAAGTAGCCATGTGAAGTAGTTACATTAACTTCCTGTTGAATTATTTTGTGAGCACACAAGTTACAGACTTTAACAGACATATCCTGAAGACATTGTGATTACCATACAAGACCCGCAATATAAGATGTATAGTACATCCATCATGCAGAAACTTCAGTCAGACAGATCATTTTTTGAATCAGTGATGTAAACAAAGTATGAATTTCGATTTCACTACCTTATGAATTCTACATTATATACAGAATCATGCTTTCAAATTCCATGTTTCATTAGTTTGGTCTGTATGTTGACATGTTAGTCAAATTGTTCTGTACATATAGTTTCTTATAGGTACCTAATGAGTGTTGGTGGGTTGGAACTCCTAATTGACTCATGCAGTAAATAATGAGGGCATCACTCTGAGTTAACGTTCATGATGAGATACAGTTTCCTCACTCAATGCTTTTGTGCATTGCTCCCTTGAATGTCTGTAGTGTCTTCTGGATCACCACTTATCATTCTCATTATCATCCCTTGATCTCTTTATGTATGTCACAATCTGTCATCACTTTTCATCATTTGCAGTACCTAGGATCGATTATTGTTTTGCCATTGTTCAACCACACTTTCATGTCATTTCTGTCACCCTGGGCACTTTCCCTGTCATTGTTTCTCATTTGCATCACCTGGATAATTTTTGTGGCATCCCCTGTGACTGCTGTCACTTTCTCACCAGTAGTCAATGAAAAAATTAACCATGGACTTTTATACCACTATAATATCCACAGTCTTTTATGCCCACCTCTGTTCTGCTCCTACCTTCACCTTCTATACCCTCTTCACCTTATACCCTTCCTTTTTACCATATTTCTCTCTTACTCCATCACTAGAGTGGCCATTACTGCCAAAGCGAGTTTTACAACACCATGCAACAACAGCACATGTTTTATTATTACCATTCATGATCATATCAGTGTATCTGCAACTTCCTCTATGCTTGCAATGTCATTAACCAAGCCACACTCCAGGTAAGACATCATCCTTTAACAAATCTAATCGAGCCAACCAAATCAATTGCTCAAAAATTTTTAGATATGAAGTAGTAACTGTAAAAATGTGTGATGAAAACTTACGTTTAACTGACACATTCATCATCATTATGAAATGTCATATTCATGATCTGTGGAATGAGTATTAATGTAATGTAATGTACCAGTTCAGATTTGGGAGTAGATGAATTGGCCTGCTGATTAATATATTTTTTCTTTCACAATCTTTCATTTTCTCCCAAATTGTCCAGAAGAATTCTGTAGTATTCATCAGTTAGTGTTTAACCTTTACAACATGATCAATCAGAAGAATCCCTTTTCAATCCCAGAATACAGTGACCTTAAATTTCCAGTATATGGAACTAATTTTATTGTTTCTGGTGCAGGGAAACTGACATCCTGCCACTGGCTTTGATGTTTTATTCTGAAATCAAGTGTTGCACCCATACTCACTCACATTAACAAATTTGTACATGCAATTACATTGATTCTTTTTAAAGTAACTGAAACTTTCTGAGACATTTGTTTTTGCCTTTTATTTTGGTCATCTTTCAAAACTGCAGTATCCTACTTGTATAAAGCTTTCAAATACTTAAATCAGCATGTAAAACATATTGTATTCCATCTCCTCATGTGCCTATGATGTCACCAATGTGCTACACCTTTGATTACTGTTTGTCCAAAATACTGTGCACAATCATCTGTGGTTGCAGTTTTGAAACATTATTGATATAAATTCAGGACCCAATTACTTAACTATTGAAAATGAAGGAGCAGACTCCTCAGAAACTTTTACCACCTTTCAGTGACTTTCTGGTAGCACTGAACCATAGAAAACAAATGATTTTATGATTTCATGGCGTTTCAGTTTATCACACACAACTGATTTAAAATCAATAAAAATAAATTTTTCTTAGACAATTTAACATTCAACTATGTTTTATGTAATGTGTGCAAATGTATCTTAAACAGAATTTTATTGATATCGATACTGTATCTATTTCAGACAAAAATATTTCTACAATTCTATATGCATAACATATAGGAAAATTTTGTATAAACTAGCTTCAGTCAGGAAATAAAACATTCAGTTTGCTGCCATTCAGAAAATATAGGCACCACAAACACTAGGCCTGAATCTCTAAAATGTATAAAACTTTCAAATGAAACAAAATTGTGAGGCTCAGAGAAGACACTATTGTATGTATAATGTGGAGGAGGAACAGTGGAGACTTATTAATGACAGTTGAAACTATGTGGCAGATGAAAACTGTGCGTCAGATGGAGACTCTAACCTGGGTCCTTCGCCTTTTGTGGGCAAGTAATCTACTATTGAACCATCCAAGCATGACTCATGACCTGCTCTCACAGCTTTACTTCCACCAGCACCTAATCTCCTACCTTCAAAACTTCACAGAAGTTTTCCTGCACAACGTGTAGGACTACCTCTCTTGGAAGAAAGGATACTGCTGAAGAATGGCCTAGCCACAGCCTGGGGCATCATTTCCAGAATCAATTTTCACTCTACAGTGAAGAGGGTGCTAACATGAAACTTCCTGGCAGATTAAACCTGTGTGCCAGACAGAGACTTGAACCTGTGACCTTTCGCTTTTGTAAGCAAGAACTCTACCAAAACAGCACACACTCCACTGCAAAGTGAAACTTCATTCTGGATGAACTGTTGACACTGCATTAAAAACTTATTCATACTCTAGGCTCCTTACTCTCCAGACATTGCTATCAATGATAAATTATTATTTGTAGAAGTGAAAATTTTCTTCAAATAATCACATTTAACTGTGGAGAGAACATTCTGTGTATTGCAGTAGCTGGACTGAAATCTGTGCTGTAGACTATTGATGAAATAGCTGCAAATAATTGTTAGCTGAGAAAGTATTTCTCTTTTTTCTCTTACCTTCAGATTCAGATACTGAAGAGTTGTCAGTCCAGATAGAGCTTCAAATGGAGGTTTTGATACATTATTGAAGCTCAAATCAAGTTTCTGCAACGTCAGTAGGTTGGTAAATGCTCCTGTTTCGAGAGAATCTCCAATTTTATTATGACTGAGGTCAAGAGACAGTAAGGAGTTCATTGTTGGCCATGTTGTAAGGGGTGTAATTGATTCAATCGAATTGTTGCTAAGGTCAAGATGAGCTAGTGAGATAGGTAACTGAAATATTTTTTGGATTTTATTGTTGTTGAGCCTGAGAGTTCTTGTTGATGCTAGTCTTGACAGGGAAGCACGATTAACATCAGATATGTTGTTATTGCTAACATCAAGTTCAAGTAGTGTGTGTAAAGCACCAAATGTGGAACCTTTAATGGTCTGTAAAGAGTTGTGACTGAGATTTAAGTATCTGAGACTGAACAGTGTTTGAAAAACAGAGTTCCAGATTTCTGTGATTTGATTGTGGCTTAAATCAACAGTGTGAAGCTCATAGAGTTTAGGAAATGAGTTTCTTGGTATACTTTCCAACATATTATAAGAAACATTTAGTATCTTCAACCCAGTCATATTTTGAAGAGGGACCTGAAATAAAAAGATATATATATGTAAGTAACATTTCAAGCCCCTATATCATGTGTGAAATTTTAGCCAACAATGTAAGAAAGAATAGTGCACTTTCATGTCTAACAATATGAAGATTCCTTGCATTGCAGTGCCACCCAAAAATATCTACAATAAATAATTTTTTTACTTAAGTCATAAGTGATTAACATTTCATTTCTACAAAGATTCTTAGAAATTTAAATTATATTTTCCAAATACATACCTGTGAAAGATTTGTGAGTTGATTGTAAGCAAGATTAAAGTCAATAGCATATGACGCACTATCAAAAGCTTTTGAGGGGATGTACTGTATCTTATTGTGTGATAAGTCAAGGAGACTTATGTTTGAACATTGCTCAAATGCTCCAGCCTCAATTTTTTCAATTTCATTGTGCGAAATATTAATCTTCACTAGATAAAGATCTTTGAATGCAAGTTTCTCGATTACTTTTACTTTATTTTCTGAAACATCTATGACCTAAAAACAATGAAGACAAAATAAATATTTAATATTATAAAGTGTGCCAATACAAAAGTAAATAAATAAATGAAAAGTTAACAATGAAAAATAAAAGAAGATTTAAATTTTGTTTGATTGAAATATTATATTCAAAAGTGAATTACACACACACACACACACACACACACACACACACACACACACACACACACACACCATAGAGGTGGCCATATTTAAAAACTGAATTACCTCAACGTACTGAAGCTGTTGAAACATCTGGTAATCAATCTTTTTAATATAATTTCTTGCAAGATTAATGATGCCTATTTTTGGTACAGAACCAAATGTCCCTCTTCCAACATCTGTGATGTTATTATCACTCATGAAAAGATGACGTATAAACCTCATGCCACGGAAGGTATTTGCATCAAGTTTCTTTATCTTATTGTGATTCAGGTTTAAAACCTTGAGGACAGCATTACGAGCAAATGCTCCCCTGAAATGCAGAAATATATTGAAAGCAGAAAAACATATATAGCTTTGTTTCTGAACAAATGTAACAGTAAAATTATTGTGTCATCTAAAAGACGAGGGCAAAGTTTTTTGTCCATACTTTTTGTGATACCCTAGGTGTTCTTTATAAGGTCATGCACAAAATATAGTAGTTTCGCAGGTGTATGTAATGTGTTTTGTAACCTCATTGTGAAACATTCATACTTAAATTACCATGATATTAAATAATAAACACCACAATTTAGTCAACGCACTTTGAATGACATTAGACTAGAAAACACTTTCACAAATAAAAATTATGTTACCATACAGATTAATGTTGTATGGGATTAGTGACTTGGAGACCTCAGGCAACTGTAATATGTATGAAATTTGACAAAGCTAGAGGAATATACAGTAAGTATTGTAGACAAAATCTTCATACCTAAGACACTTATGCTCGAAAGCATTTCAAAGGCAAGAAAAATGAGTCCCAAACTTGTTTAAATTTAATATACACTAATGGACATTAAAATTGCTACACCAAAAAGAAATGTAGATGATAAACGGGTATCATTGGTGAAATATATTATACTAGAACTGACTTGCGATTAAATTTTCATGCAGTTTTGGTGCATGGATCCTGAGAAATCAGTATCCAGAACAACCGCCTCTGGCCGTACAAACGGCCTTGATACGCCTGGGCATTGAGGCAACCAGAGCTTGGACGGCGTTTACTGGTACAGCTGCCCATGCAGCTTCAACACTACACCACAGTTCATCAAGAGTAGTGACTGGTGTATTGTGACAAGCCAGTTGCTCCACCACCATTGACCAGACGTTTTCAATTGGTGAGAGATCTGGAGAATGTGCTGGCCAAGGCAGCAGTTGGACATTTTCTGTATCCAGAAAGGCCCGTACAGATCCTGCAACATGCGGTCGTGCATTATCCTGCTGAAATGTAGGGTTTTGCAGGGATCGAATGAAGGGTAGAGCCACAGGTCGTAACACATCTGAAATGTAACGTCAACCGTTCAAAGTGCCGTCAATGCGAACAAGAGGTGACTGAGACGTGTAACCAATGGCACCCCATACAATCACGCCAGGTGACATGCCAGTATGGCGATGATGAATACACGCTACCAATGTGCGTTCACCACAATGTCGCCAAACACCGATGCGACCATCATGATGCTGTAAACAGAACCTGGATTCATCCGAAAAAATGATGTTTTGCCATTCGTGCACCCAAGTTCGTTGTTGAGTACACCATCACAGGCGCTCCTGTCAGTGATGCAGCATCAAGGGTAACCGCAGCCATGGTCTCCGGGCTGATAATCCAAGCTGCTGCAAACATCGTCGAACTGTTTGTGCAGATAGTTTTTGTCTTGCAAACGTCCCAATCGGTTGACTCAGGGACAGAGACGTGACTGCATGATCCGTTACAGCCATGTGGATAAGTTGCCTGTCATCTCGACTGCTGGTGATACGATGCCTTTGGGATCCAGCACAGCATTCCATATTACCCTCCTGAACCCACTGATTCCATATTCTGCTAACAGTCATTGGCTCTTGACCAACGCGAGCAGCAATGTCGCGATACGATAAACTGCAATTGCGAAAGGCTACAATATGACCTTTATCAAAGTGGGAAACATGATGGTACACATTTCTCCTCCTTACACGAAGCATGACAACAATGTTTCACCAGACAACGCCAGTCAACTGCTGTTTGTGCACGAGAAATCGTTTCCTCATGTCAGCATGTTGTAGGTGTCGCCAAAGGTGCCAAACTTGTGTGAATGCTCTGAATTGCTAATCATTTGAATATCACAGCATCTTCTTCCTGTTTGTTAAATTTCATGTCTGTAGCATGTCATATTCTTGGTGTAGCAATTTTAATGGCCAGTAGTGTAGATAGATAATGTCATATACACATATCTGAGTCTTATTCTAGAACACAAATGTTAAGTTTGAGCAATTGTAGCACTGTTAAAGCACATTCAGAACAAGTAAGGAATATTCAAAATATAACTGTTTCTGTAGCCATCAACAATTTTCATTGTGTGAGGTCTGATAATGGTATAACTACATTACATTATATTAATGATATGTGACCACAGAATTAAGAAAGCCTACACATAACTGAGTGACTGAGAAAGGTGATTTCCTCCTAGAAGACTGTCCTTGTATTTATTAGTATGTTAAAGCACACAAAGAAATTTAAGGGGAATTAGTTTTAATGAAAAATTTAGCTTTTTAGATTTCTGAAAGTACTTACTGCTGGTGGATCGACATCACATAGCAAAATCTAGACAATGCTCACCTATATACAGCATGTCAGTCTGTGGATTGTGAATGTACTTCTGCAGCCTACGGTAACAGCATAGTGGTTCCCTTAATTTGATTTCTCAGCCATGAGTACTTCGCTTTTACTTTTGAAGCACGAGTGTTTATAAGAAACCTACTCAATATTTTGTTTTATTTGTTTGTTTATTACCTATATGTCTATGCTAGCCACATCTACTTGATCATAAAATGAATCAGTACATAAGCTACAGAATATGATAAGAAAATTTGTAAATAAAAGAATTAATACATAATGAAAAAAATAATTGATTTGAATTCATGGGGTATATCTCTGGTTTTATTTCTCAGTTCTGATGGTAGCCAACTGAAAATGAAATCTGCTGAACTACTTGTAAGGAAGTGATATCTAAACGCCTAACATTTCTCTGTCTCCTTTGGCTGCAAAATCTCTCTTCAGCACCTTCCATCAAAATTATTCTGACTCAGATCTTACTTATTGTTACTTTTATTAATAGTGAACATAAATATGTTGTATCAAAGTCAACAAACATGAAAAGTCACAGGTTGCAGGTTCAGTTTCTGAACATAGATAGATAGCTTGTCAGCTCTTCACACCATTACATGTGAATAAGGAGAGTCTGTAATGTTTGAGAAGAAGTGACTTATCATTGTATGCAGTGTAGTAATATTGGTTGTTATAAATTCAACTAAAAGAAATATATCTCCATTTTCTTAGATTTCTGTGACTGGCAACGGTATACCTTGCTATAATCTGAAGATAGCAATTATTCACAGTTTTCGGATTAAATAACACCTCTCATTAAATTAAAAAAAAACCAAATCATTATATGAAACTCATTTACAGCAGCAATTTTTGTTTTTTTCATTATCATAATCTGTCACTTCTTCAATATAACTCAGAAGTAAATGAATATGGAATTTATTTATACAAAAACATCAGGTGCTTTTTCTTGACACATCCACAAAATAAGCTGCAGTGCAGAGTTGGCCAGTATTTATCGAAAATCTTTACTTCTAGATGGTCTATAATTTTAATGGCAAAAATTCAAATTTAAACCATCACAGGGTCTGGAATGTGGTCTTCAGATGCTGCACTTGGAATGTATAAGTTGCATGCAAACTTTTCCTTCCACAGATTTATAGATGTGTGTAAGAAACAGACAAAGCAAGCTTTGAATCTCACATAAACTAATTCTGTGAGAGACAAAGCACCCACAAAAATTTTGATTTTGTCTTCACACCAGTCATATACAAAGACTAAAGTAGTACAAAGAGGCAGTGCCTGTGATGAATGAGGAAATCAGCTCTGCATCACTCATTTTAGGACAGTTAGTCTTAACACAGCCCAGTGAAGTGGCACAACACTCGTCATTACCACAATGCTACTGCATTATAGTATTGTTTGATCTCTGTGGTTTGTGGTGACTAGAGAAGAAATGTTAGTGGTCTCAAATCTTCTGGCTTCTACTGATCCATAACTAGGACACTAAGTATCAAGGCTGTATGCTATTAATGTGGTTCAATTACACATTACACATCACACACACACACACACACACACAGAAGATAGACACATAACTAGAGAGAGAGAGAGAGAGAGAGAGAGAGAGAGAGAGAGAGAACACATTTTAAAATATTATTCTGATTCTTTACCTTGTCAACTCAGTAAGTGCATTATGAGACAGGTTGCACCAGCCCATCTTTGGAAGATCAGCAATTTGTGATGCATCTATCTTTGTTATGTTATTGTGTGACAAATCAAGCACTTCTGTGTCTCTAAGTCCTTTAAACTGATTTTTGCGCAGCTGTGTTATTCTGTTACCATGCAAATCAAGTTTCTTAAGTTTCCTCAGTGCTACAAAAACATCTGCAGGAATATCGGTGATAAGTCCATTTGTAATATGCAGTTTTTCCAAATGATTTGGTAGCAAGCCTGCAGAAAATGCATTCTGTGGTAACTTTTTCATATTGTGGTTATCAATTTCTAGTACGGAAATGTTACCAAGAATCTGAAACAATGAGTTAGTCATTAGTAAACTCTTCAAGTATTAGGATATTAACCATAACTTAATTTCATGAAACTACAACTTTAGGAACAGTGTCACCAGTCAAACATGAATTAGCCTACTTTCATATAAAATCCATGGGCAATATACGCTACGTACTGGTAAATGAAAGTTGTGACACATTTAGGAATAGTTTTTCATATGGAAATTTTAAAAGGTTGGCAGGTAACAGTCACCATTCACTTTTCCTTGTTAGGAAGAGTTTTATTTTTAGAAGAAATTTGACTGAACTGACAAGGTCTCTGTAAAATCATAGATTCATAAGACAAACTATGTAGCCCTAATCTTTCCGTAAATAGCAGCAATATTTTTAGTGCCCAAGTACACAGGCATATATTAAGATATTTAACAGTGCAACAATGTAGCAGCAAACTACTAAAGAACTGCCTGATGAATACTTCAGAGGCAAATGCCATCTTGTGTCCAATACACCATTAAGTAATATGTAGAAAAACAAAGGAAACATAATGTAGGTGTCTTGTGAACTATTATGACAAAGTTTTAAATTATATGTACAGTATTACTGGTAGAAGGAGAAGAAATCCCTCTCAGTTTTAGGGCAGCTGCTGTAATTAAATCAAAAAGGTAAAATTGTTGTATTATTTGCTACATAAATCTCAAAATAATGACTTATCATGCTGTATACATCAACTAAATTCTTATTCAACAATCAGTATTAGAAAATGGAGGAAATCAGAAGTTACCATTATCAGACATAAAAACAATGAAGTCCAACTTTATAAAACACTTGTTTTGTATCTTTAATTGTTTTTAGACATTGCTTTCATTATCACCAACCTATTTTTGATTATTGAGGATTCATCTTCAACACTACAGAGGCTGTAATTAAGAATGTGACCATTTTCTGAGTCTAGTTTTAAATTGCTTGCAGTTTCCTTGCAACCTATGTTCTACATACATGTTAATTTTTCTTTTCATGAATAGGAAAAGAGGAATGCGGGTTAGCTACTACAAACAGCATAGTGAACGCATTATTGTGGCCAAGATAGATACGAAGCCCACACCTACTACAGTAGTACAAGTTTATATGCCAACTAGCTCGGCAGATGACGAAGAAATTGAAGAAATGTATGATCAAATAAAAGAAATTATTCAGATAGTGAAGGGTGACGAAAATTTAATAGTCATGGGTGACTGGAATTCGGTAGTAGGAAAAGGGAGAGAAGGAAACATAGTAGGTGAATATGGACTGGGGCAAAGAAATGAAAGAGGAAGCCGCCTGGTATAATTTTGCACAGAGCACAACTTAATCGTAGGTAACACTTGGTTCAAGAATCATAAAAGAAGGCTGTATACATGGAAGAAGCCTGAGATACTAGAAGGTTTCAAATAGATTATATAATGGTGAGATGGAGATTTAGGAACCAGATTTTAAATTGTAAGACATTTCCAGGGGCAGATGTGGACTCTGACCACAATCTATTGGTTATGACCTGTAGATTAAAACTGAAGAAACTGCAAAAAGGTGGGAATTTAAGGAGATGGGACCTGGATAATCTAAAAGAACCAGAGGTTGTACGGAGTTTCAAGGAGAGCATAAGGGAGCAATTGACAGGAATGGGGGAAAGAAATACAATAGAAGAAGAATGGGTAGCTTTGAGGGATGAAGTAGTGAAGGCAGCAGAGGATCAAGTAGGTAAAAAGACTAGGGCTAGTAGAAATCCTTGGGTAACAGAAGAAATATTGAATTTAATTGACGAAAGGAGAAAATATAAAAATGCAGTAAATGAAGCAGGCAAAAAGGAATACAAACGTCTCAAAAATTAGATCGACAGGAAGTGCAAAATGGCTAAGCAGGGATGGCTAGAGGTCAAATGTAAGGATGTAGAGGCTTATCTCACTAGAGGTAAGATAGATACTGCCTACAGGAAAATTAAAGAGACCTTTGGAGAAAAGAGGACCACTTGTATGAATATTAAGAGCTCAGATGGAAACCCAGTTCTAACCAAAGAAGGGAAAGCAGAAAGGTGGAAGGAGTATATAGAGGGTCTATACAAGGGCGATGTACTTGAGGACAATATTATGGAAATGGAAGAGGGTGTAGATGAAGATGAAATGGGAGATACGATACTGCATGAAGAGTTTGATAGAGCACTGAAAGACCTGAGTCGAAACAAGGCCCCCGGAGTCGACAACATTCCATTGGAACTACTGACGGCCTTGGGAGAGCCAGTCCTGACAAAACTCTACCATCTGGTGAGCAAGATGTATGAGACAGCCGAAATACCCTCAGACTTCAAGAAGAATATAATAATTCCAGTCCCAAAGAAAGCAGGTGTTTACAGATGTGAAAATTACCGAACTATTAGTTTAATAAGTCACAGCTGTAAAATACTAACGCGAGTTCTTTACAGACGAATGGAAAAACTAGTAGAAGCCGAACTCGGGGAAGATCAGTTTGGATTCCGTAGAAATGTTGGAACACGTGAGGCAATACTGACCCTACGACTTATCTTAGAAGCTAGATTAAGGAAGGGCAAACCTACGTTTCTAGCATTTGTAGATTTAGAGAAAACTTTTGACAATGTTGACTGGAATACTCTCTTTCAAATTCTGAAGGTGGCAGGGGTAAAATACAGGGAGCGAAAGGCTATTTACAATTTGTACAGAAACCAGATGGCAGTCATAAGAGTAGAGGGACATGAAAGGGAAGCAGTGGTGGGGAAGGGAGTGAGACAGGGCTATAGTCTATCCCCAATGTTATTCAATCTGTATATTGAGCAAGCAGTGAAGGAAACAAAAGAAAAATTCAGAGTAGGTATTAAAATCCATGGAGAAGAAATAAAAACTTTGAGGTTCGCCGATGACATCCTAATTCTGTCAGAGACAGCAAAGGACTTGGAAGAGCAGTTGAATGGAATGGATAGTGTCTTGAAAGTAGGATATAAGATGACCATCAACAAAAGCAAAACGAGGATAATGGAATGTAGTCGAATTATGTCGGGTGATGCTGAGAAAATTAGATTAGGAAGTGAGACACTTAAAGTAGTAAAGGAGTTTTGCTATTTGGGGAGCAAAATAACTGATGATGGTCGAAGTAGAGAGGATATAAAATGTAGACAGGCAATGGCAAGAAAGCGTTTCTGAAGAAGAGAAGTTTGTTAACATCGAGTATAGATTTAAGTGTCAGGAAGTCGTTTCTGAAAGTATTTGTATGGAGTGTAGCCATGTATGGAAGTGAATCATGGACGATAAATAGTTTGGACAAGAAGAGAATAGAAGCTTTCGAAATGTGGTGCTACAGAAGAATGCTGAAGATTAGATGGGTAGATCACATAACTATTGAGGAAGTATTGAATCGGATTGGGGAGAAGAGAAGTTTGTGGCACAACTTGACCAGAAGAAGGGATCGGTTGGTAGGACATGTTCTGAGGCATCAAGGGATCACCAATTTAGTATTGGAGGGCAGCGTGGAGGGTAAAAATCGTAGAGGGAGACCAAGAGATGACTACACTAAGGAGATTCAGAAGGACGTAGGTTGCAGTAGGTACTGGGAGATGAAGAAGTTTGCACAGGATAGAGTAGCATGGAGAGCTGCATCAAACCAGTTTCAGGACTGAAGACCACAACAACAACAAGTTAGGTTTGGGCAGTATAAGTTGGGATACAATTTAAATGGCTAAAAAACTGGTTAACTGACTCCAAATATATTTTCTAATGAGATATACTAGTGTACATGTAACTACTTGAAAAATAGGCTGTTTCCTTCAGAATCTGCAAATCAGTCAGTAATTCCTGTGGTTTACCTCCAGTGCCAGATTCGTATGCATGTTAAAACACTCGGTGCTGATTTGATGTTACTTTCATTAGCATCCACATACCATGTGCAAATAGTCACAGATTTTGGAATGCATTCAGCAAATGTATTTGATACTTTCCACAGAATCTTTACAAAAAATTGGTTATGATGACAATGAATGAAAAGTGCGCAGAGGCCTCCAAAGATTTGAATCATATAGTTGCAGCAACACCCCTTGGTGCAGACTTCACAACCCATGCAAGGCAGGCAAGCTAGTTACCTCTGAAATCCTTCTGGCAGGGCCAAAATATAACTAAAGCAGTATGGTGCAACACCCAAATCTGCCACAGTGGTGAGCTAAATTATCTCATGCCAAGCCCTGACACTGCACTGCAGTGCCTCTCCAGGACTCATGACCATATCAGTTGGACACTAGATGACTGGAAAACTGTGGCCTCGTCAACTGAGTCTCAATTTCAGTTGGTAAGAGCTGATGATAGGGTTTGAGTGTGGTGCATAGCCAATGAAGCCATGGACCCAGGTTGGTAACAAGGCACTGTGCAAACTGGTGGTGGGTCCATAATTGTGTAGGTCATGTTTACATGAAATGGACTAATTCATTGACTGGAAATTTCTATATTCAGCTACATGGAGACCATCTGCAGCCATTCGTGGACTTCATCTTCCCAAACAATTATGCAATTTTTAAGGATGACAATGTGCCATGTCACTGGGGCACAATTGTTTGTGATTGAGTTCAAAGAACATTCTGGACAATTTGAGCAAATAATTTGGCAACCCAGATGACATGAGTCATAATTGAGAGGTCAGTTCATGTACAAAATCCTGTACCAACACCACTTTTGCAATATTATGGACAGATATAGAGGCAGGATGGCCCAGTATTTGTGAAGGGGCCTTCATCGACTTGTGACATCCACGCCACATCAAGTTGGTGCACGACACAGGGCAAAAGGAGATCTGACATGATATTAGAAGGTATCCCATGACTTTTTTCACCTCAGTGTGTATACTTATTTTCACTGTCTATGACCACCTCAATATGATCACTAAAGAAAAATGTGACAAATTTCTACAATCACATAGCACAATATCCATGCCGACTGTTGCTTTGAAAACTGTAAGTTACAGCTACAATGCACTACATTCATAGGAGTATCTCAGTGTCTCTGTCTTGCAATGACATCAGTGGGTTCATGGGAAAGACACAGGTACTTCCAAAAAAGAAAAGAAAGTGATGAAACTGCAGTTTGAGGCAGAAATCACTGGTACTCAGAGGCTTAATCAAGGAGTAAATGAAGCAGAGCACTTGGTAGCCTATGCCTCATGTCAGCTGAATATAGCAGAAAGGAATTATTGTGCTATGGAGGAGGAATAGCTAAGCCTCAGAAATGGCATAACAGACTTCTTTTGTTATCTATTTGGTAGAAAACTGAAGGTAATAATGGGTACACAACATTTAAGTGGCTATTAGTGTTCAAAGATCCATCAAGTAGATTAATGCTTTGTGCACTGAAACTTAGTGAAATTGATTTTGATGTAATTTATCAACATGACGAGAATCATGACCTCAGTAGGAAGGTGTGCAATGCATGACAAAGTTTTGAGACAGGCACATGGTCATGTGTTATCAGGGCACAAGGATCGAAGAACCACAGAACAGTGTGTGGCTGAACAGCACTGGTGCTGTAAATGTAAACAGGTTGTGGAGCAATATGTAAAGAACTGTTTACCTTGTGAAAAGTGGTCTTAATTGATCCATCATTGTATTCCACTGGAAAGAATATCAGCAATTAATAAGCCATCTGTAATGATTGGTGTGGTCATTCTAGGTCCTTTTGCGCAAACAACAGCAAGAAAACACTATGTGCTGCAATAATGGATCTTTTTTTTGTACTACCTACGTGAGAATGTAACTATCCAAAAGCAGCAAGCTGATGCAGTGCCTATGGGCATAGTAAATAATTGGTTGCTGAAGTTCAGTGTTCCAGAGATGTTAACTATGGATCAGGACCCTAATTTATGTCAGAACTGATGAAACAGTTTTGTCATTTATTGTGTATTTGTAAGTTACAAATGAGTGCATGGCATCCACAGGTGAATGGGAAAATAGGGTGAGTTCACCAAACGACAGGGAAGATAATAAGTGTATGTCTCATTTATCAAGATGGTAACATTCTGTAAATACTCATATTGAGCATGGAGTACCATGATGCATGGCACCTGTGAGCAAACACATAGTTACTGAATTGAATTTGTGTATCGTTCTTTATCAGGAAAGTGTTTCTTCTGTTTTAATAGAAGATATTTAAAAGTATGACAATTTATCTCAAAAGATTGCAATAATACTGTATACATCCTAAAACTACTCACAGTAACTAACAACTGACTTACCTGAAACGCTTCAACTGGAAAATGCTCCAGCTGGGAATTGATTATATGAAGCTCTTGCATTGTTCTGTTTATTCCAAGAAACGCATATTGGTCAATGGTTTTTAATGGCGTATCAATGATTTTCAAAATACGGACACGAAGAGGATACAGCATTGGCCCATAAAGCCGACCTAGAAAGGAGAATACCCATTTAAATTCATTAGGTACATAAGAAAGATACAACAGAGTGAGAACAACAAAAATAAATTACCAATCTGCTTCATGAAGCCTACCAGTACTTAAAACACTGACGATAGCGAACATACGTGTTTCGCTTTAGTGTAGATGTAATAAACAGAGCTCCGGTGTCATGATTTGGTGCATATTCATAACAAATTCAGATGTGTAAAATGTTCTGTGAGCACAACACTTAATAAAATAACATTCAGGAAACTGAAAGCCACTAGGTTAAATGGATCGGTGTGGAGGCGGCAGATATAGAAGTAAGCCTTGAGTTCCACTAACTGAAAAATGACAGAACATGTTTCATGCTCTTCTGTTATGGAGCATTGCAAAATGATAAAATCTATTAATTTCTTTTTTAATTATCTGTAAGAGGAGATACAAGTATAACAAAGCTCTCTATGATACACATATGACGGTTAAAGACCGTTGGTCTTCAGTGTTCCAGAGACATTGTTGCCATAACAACTGTAATACGAGTGAATACCTTCCCATAAGGGCAGAATATGGTTGTTATTGTTGTTGTTGTGGTCTTCAGTCCTGAGACTGGTTTGATGCAGCTCGCCATGCTACTCTATCCTGTGCAAGCTTGTTCATCTCCCAGAACCTACTGCAACCTACATCCTTCTGAATCTGCTTGGTGTATTCATCTCTTGGTCTCCCTCTACGATTTTTACCCTCCACGCTGCCCTCCAATACTAAATTGGTGATCCCTTGATGCCTCAGAACATGTCCTACCAACCAATCCCTTCTTCTAGTCAAGTTGTGCCACAAACTCCTCTTTTCCCCAATCCCATTTAGTACCTTCTCATTAGTTATGTGATCTACCCATCTAATCTTCAGCATTCTTCTGTAGCACCACATTTCGAAAGCTTCTATTCTCTTCTTGTCTAAACTATTTATCGTCCATGTTTCACTTCCATACATGGCTACACTCCATACAAATACTCTCAGAAACGACTTCCTGTCACTTAAAACTATACTCGATGTTAATAAATTTCTCTTCTTCAGAAACGCTTTCCTTGCCATTGCCAGTCTACATTTTATATCCTCTCTACTTCGACCATCATCAGTTATTTTGCTCCCCAAATAGCAAAACTCATCTACTACTTTAAGTGTCTCATTTCCTAATTTAATTGCCTCAGCATCACCTCATTTAGTTCGACTACATTCCATTATCATGGTTTTGCTTTTGTTGGTGTTCATCTTATATCCTCCTTTTAAGACACTATCCATTCCGTTCAACTGCTCTTCCAAGAATGTGGTAAACAGTAACATTTGGTAAAGAGACTCTTACTGCTCACGTGGACCGTTAGGGGTCGACAACGCTGAACGAGCATGATACTGTCACTCATGGGTAGAATGACTTATACAGGGTGTTACAAAAGGTACAGCCAAACTTTCAGGAAACATTCCTCACACACAAAGAAAGAAAATATGTTATGTGGACATGTGTCCGGAAACGCTTACTTTCCATGTTAGAGCTCATTTTATTACTTCTCTTCAAATCACATTAATCATGGAATGAAAAAACACAGCAACAGAACGTACCAGCGTGACTTCAAACACTTTGTTACAGAAAATGTTCAAAATGTCCTCCGTTAGCGAGGATACATGCATTCACCCTCTGTCGCATGGAATCCCTGATGCACTGATGCAGCCCTGGAGAATGGCATATTTTATCACAGCCGCCCACAATACGAGCACGAAGAGTCTCTACATTTGGTACCGGGGTTGCGTAGACAAGAGCTTTCAAATGCCCCCATAAATGAAAGTCAAGAGGGATGAGGTCAGGAGAACGTGGAGGCCATGGAATTGGTCCGCCTCTACCAATCCATTAGTCACCGAATCTGTTGTTGAGAAGCGTACGAACACTTCGACTGAAATATGCAGGAGCTCCGTCGTGCATGAACCACATGTTGTATCGTACTTGTAAAGGCACATGTTCTAGCAGCACAGGTAGAGTATCCCATATGAAATTACGATAACGTTCTCCATTGAGCGTAGGTGGAAGAACATGGGGCCCAATCAAGACATCACCAACAATGCGTGCCCAAACGTTCACAGAAAATCTGTGTTGACGTGATTGCACAATTGCGTGCGGATTCTTGTCAGCCCACACATGTTGATTGTGAAAATTATCAATTTGATCACGTTGGATTGAAGCGTCATCCGTAAAGAGAGCATTTGTGCTGAAATGAGGATTGACACATTGTTGGATGAACCATTCGCAGAAGTGTACCCGTAGAGGCCAATCAGCTGCTGATAGTGCCTGCGCACGCTGTACATGGTACGGAAACAACTGGTTCTCCCGTAGCACTCTCCATACAGTGACGTGGTCAACGTTACCTTGTACAGCAGCAACTTAGGGTTATCGTCAACTGCACGAAGAATTGCCTCGTCCATTGCAGGTGTCCTCGTCGTTGTAGGTCTTCCCAGTCGCGAGTCATAGGCTGGAATGTTCCGTGCTCCCTAAGACGCCGATCAATTGCTTCGAACGTCTTCCTGTCGGGGCACCTTCGTTCTGGAAATCTGTCTCGATACAAACGTACCGCACCACGGCTATTGCCCCGTGCTAATCCATACATCAAATGGGCATCTGCCAACTACGCGTTTGTAAACATTGCACTGACTGCAAAACCACGTTCGTGATGAACACTAACCTGTTGATGCTAGGTACTGATGTGCTTGATGCAAGTACTGTAGAGCAATGACTTGCGTGTAAACACAAGCACAGTAGTCAACATTACCTTCCTTCAATTGGGCCAACTGGCGGTGAATCGAGGAAGTACAGTACATACTGACGAAACTAAACTGAGCTCTAACATGGAAATTAAGCGTTTCCGGACACATGTCCACATAACATCTTTTCTTTATTTGTGTGTGAGGAATGTTTCCTGAAAGTTTGGCCTTACCTTTTTGTAACACCCTGTAGATTGTAATTGTTCTAGAGGAAATTTCACGATGTCGACCAGTGACAGGTGCGAGACTTGATTCATAAGCGAAAGATTAGCCTGGGAAACACACAAAACGTAAGGGTCGATCAAAAAGTTTCCGTTCGAAGGTCATACAATGCAGAATCGATATGCCAATCAGACAAAGTCGCCGTGAGCATTTAGACAATCATCCCACTGAAGCACCAGGTTGAAGGTGCCCGTTTGGTAAAACACCGTACACATCCTCGTCCGACAGTAATCGTCGTTCCTTCAAGCACTTTTTTTAAGGGACGGAAGGTGTGATATTCGCACGGGGAGAGATCTCGACTATAGGGCGAGCGCTCGAGTGTCCCCCAGTTCAAGTCTCACAGTTGAGGCTAGCCCACCAGATCGACCGGAGCCTTGTGTCGAAATGCGACCAACATGGAACTTGGCATACCATTTCACAACGGTGGTTTTCGACACACATGCTGCCCCATACACATTCCTCATTCTTTGATAGCTGTCTACTGGTGTTTGTCCTTCGGCAGTCAAGAAAAAAGGAACAACACATTGGTCGTGTTTGGACGCATTTGGTAATAACGTCTCCATAATCCACGCTTCCGCATTTACCACACGTACGTCGGAAAGACACGAATGCCGCACTTATCCTTTGCCTACACGTCGGTGCTTATTCGCCCGCATCGGAGTCGCACTACGTTGCGTATGCGATTCAGCAACGCTCTCAAATGGAAACTTTGTGATCGCCCCTTATAATTCATATGAACAAGATTCAGAGACGTCACTCGATTAGCCCATTACAGAAAATGTATCTTGCTAACATGAACGATTTGTAATTACATCCTGCTGAAAGTGATGGACATCTTAAGCTATCCATTCCTGAACGATCCACAAAGACGTGAGAGATCGATTGTTAGACACACATGAAGAGCGTCAACATATTCCTAAGGTCCAAAGTCACGGTTACATGCGTTTAGCACAAGCAACTGTGTGACTCGCGAACTGTTATATGACCTTAACACCGCTGCCATCATCTTGGAGGTGACAGGAGAGAATGTTGTTAAACTGTGCAGACTGGTGCTGTGTTACGGACAGAAAGGAAATTATGCCTTACCGAAAAAGATGGCAGACGACTACAATTAAACACTGCAGGCACGAATCAGCTTAATCGTGGTGAAATGTCTGACATCCAGTATGAGGTTTGAAAAAGTATATATTGTTATGAAGTTCGAAGTGAGTCGAAGTTGGTAGACTCCTTAACGAAGCACACAGCGCAGGCCAGTTCTGTTTGCTAAATGGATAAAAAAGAGGATACACAGAATAACAGACCAGTAACGCTGACATCCGTCTATTGCAGGATCCTAGAGAAATTTCTAAGTTCAACAACAAGCTAGTGTAACAGAATAAACACAGCTTCAGAGAAAAACGCTCTTGTGAACCACAGCTTGCTTTATTCATACATACTTTTAAACAATAGGAGCAGTTAAACACTCAGATTCTGTCATCTTCGAGTTCCGAAAGGCAGTCGACACAGAACCACACTGTACCACACTGTTGACTACTATTCAAGATATGATCATAAGGTTTTACCAAATATGACAAAATATCGAGGCATATTTAACTCACAGAACCTAGTGCGTTACGTTGGACAGTGACTATTTCACAGAAACAAAAATAACATAAGAAAGCATAGTAGGGTCTCTAAACATTCACCCACTCTCGTCTGTATGAAGCCACTCAGGCAGCCGCTAGTTTAGTATTGCATAGCATGTTATATGCGTTACTACCAGCCGTGTTTTCCGCCATTCGGATAACGACCCTACTTTAAACATCGAGTTACTTGTTCCCACTATAGGTTTCCATCAGTGCTCACCTCAGATGATTTCGACTTCGTTAATGGATTTTGCATTCATATTGGGAGCAGGGAGGAAATTGGATGATTTTAATGAACTGTTGACAGAACTGGCCAAAATTTCACTTGGTGTAATGAATTTCTGCTCTTTTTATAAGTAAATAAATGTAATGCAGTGCCTATATGCTGAGAAAGAAACTGATAGTGCCTAATTACGGGATTGGTGGTAAACATCGTAAGATCGTCACATTGTATAAACATTTAGAAGTAATACTAAGGAGCGATATGAAATGGGGCGATCGTGTGAAATTAGTATTCGGGAAGGTCAATGGAAAAATTATATTGGTTGAAAGGGTGCTGAGAAAGTATCTATAAAGGATATCGCATGCAAGGGGCTATTGCGACTCTTTCTAGAGTACAGTTTAGTGTTTGGAGCATTTATCAAGTAGATATGACAACATAGTTATATTTTTTAAACAATGAAATGTAAACCATTTGTAGACAGTTGGTTAGAAGATTTGCTTTTTAAACCTGGTGATATTCTTGTGATAGAGTAAACATCGTTGTCAAAACAGTGGACAAATCAACGCAGATGTGATACTTAACATTTGGAAACAGATACAAGCTTATAAGTAATCGATTTAATTGCACTAATCTATGTGGCCATTAAAAAGAAATAAGTGCAAATGTTAGGTGCTATCGAAACTATTAGATGTATTAAAACCATTTAAAATATTTTATTGTTTAGCCTTAAAAAGTGTAACCACAGACAGTTGTAGATTTAATTATTCAGTAAACCGAAACGCATATAGCTACCTTATCCAACAAGACAGGTGTTCCAGTTCGAACTGCTAATACTGAATAAAATGATTTTAAAACATGGAGACGTGTCTGCTCTACCCTGTAGCTGTGAGCAATCAATGTCTGAAGGTTAATGAATCTGCAGACCAATAAGAAACGATACTCTGTGCAACAGACAATTATGTGGAACAGATTCACAAGAGCCATAAATGAGGCATTATTTGGCAAAAGGATAAATATTTGATTGGAACAATATACGGTAACACATGCAGTACTTCCCAGAATAGAAGTTGCTGTTTTATATACTCTTTCCTTTTCCCTCACAGAACTGCAAATGTAGAGTTTCAACGGAATGATCAAAACACTGCAGAATGGAACAATTCGTGGCAGAGATCTGGACCGTGTGATCACTGTGGCATTTGATATGGGACAGCTGCAGTGCATATACACCGAAAATGACGTAGCAAGTCCACGTGTTTCCTAGTCGTTTTAGTCCCTAAACTGAAACTTCAGATTTTCACTTCGCTAACGAATGAGGGAAGAAAGTACAACACAGCAACTTTTATTTTGGGAAGTGTTATTCTGTAAGTACTGAATCTGTTAACACATACAGGGTAGTCGAAACAGTCTGAAAAGCTTGTAAGGGTGTTGCAGGGTATTTTGCGCTGAGAAATAAGCGTTAAAAAATTCGATACGTTGCGCCGTTTCCGAGTTAATTAGAACTGATGTTAGCCAACCAGGCTGTTGAGCACGGAAATTAAAGCGGCCCGCCACAGACAGTGTCGCCAACCGTGTTCTTCGTTTGGTTTCCTAAAACCGATCAAGAGAACAATACAAAAACTGAACGTGGGACGGCAGTGACGATAGAACCAAGCCAAAGGTTGAGTAGTCTTGTGCGCTACCATTTGAACTACGAAAACAACTGACTAACTGTATCTGGCCGGCAGTGTGCAACGGCCTGATTGTTAACAACAGTGCTAATTAACTCGGCGCAACATGTCGAATTCTTTTCTTAACAGTCATTTTTCAGCATAATCTATTCTGCAACACCGTCACAAGCTTTTCAGACTGTTTCTGACCACCCTGCATTTTTTTAGAACACATTTTTATCTTTTAGCCATATAATACCTAATTTATTACTTGTGAATCTGCTGGCCATAGTTGTCTGTTACACAGCATTGTTTATTCAGTTAACTGTACTTCTGTAGGTTTTATATTAGTCAGAATTCAGGCATTGACTGCACAGTACAAAAAATGTAGAGAGTTAGAAGTAAAAGAACTTGATGGGTGATAAAACAGACACATATTCATATTTTAAAATAATTTTTATTCTATTTGTACGTTAGACTTGTGACGTTTCCGTAGTAAGATCTTGCCACGATTAGTACCCACAGCTCCATTTATCCTGCAGTTGATGACTTGCGCGAAAATCATTGAATAACCAATGGTGAAGGCGTGCGTAGGGAGCTCAGATATGTTTCACTGGAAACTCACACTATAGAAACCTGCTTCACGGATAGGTACTGCTGATGCGGCCTCGTTCCTGGCTTCAAATCCCTTAAGGGGAGCCGGAGGTGGTCAAATCCAAAAAATTACGATTTTTTTTGCTACCGAAAATTAATTGGAACATTCCTCTTTAATGTAAACTTTGAATTCTTGTTCTACTCGCCCTAGAAGTGGAGTTATTACCATTTTCCCCCACGCCTGCAGAGGAAATGGGCGGCCGCTGAATGCATCTAACACCCTTTCGTGACTTCCTGGCGAACTACTTGGGATTTTCTCGGCCTGTTAACGCATACAGCGCCTTATGTTACTCATACAACGAGTGTGCAAGGGTTGTAGTTGAAAAGTTGGAATGCACTGGGCATGTGCAAAAGCGTATGGGTGCACGGCTTCGAAGGCTCAAACAAACTTTGGGTTCAAGTAAGCTCAGTGATGGAAACACAATAGGAGGGAGAGGCAGGCTTACTGATGAGGTGATTGAACGTCTACAGAGATACTATGGGTATGCTATAAGGCAAAATACTAGTAATGTTAGTGGCATGCGAAAAGCAGTGTGGGCATTGTTCCTTCATACTGCCTCTTGCAATGAATACCCTCATCACAGCCTGTGCCCAAAAGATTCCTGATGCAAATATAAAGCAAAAAAGGACTATGACCACAAACATGGTTTGCCAGCAGCTGTGATAAATGCAATAAAACCAATTTTTCATGACGTAGCACAGCCAGAATTGTTACACAAATGTCTACACGGAAAGACGCAGAATCCTAATGAGAGCGTAAACAATTTGATTTGGAAAGTGATTCCTAAAAGGCTGTTTGTAAGCATAAAAACACTGCACTTTGGCCATCCTATAGTGCAGGAGTGTATTGAGAAACTTTGATAGCCATTTCCCGTAAATTAGAATTTTTCGAATATAAGGAACATTTTCTCAAAATCCACTCAAGCTAGAGAGATGAAATTTTTATACAGCACTCCTAGTGGTCAAAATTACATTGTAACACAGCCATTTGGCAATATGTTCAGTAGTTTCATTTCAGTTTAATTATAAAGCAATTATTTGTAAAAAATTTAGGTCATTAATAAAAAAAATAATTGAAAGGAAACTAGAAATGATACACCAAAATCCCTCTGTCATAACTGCAACACTAAACCACTCTATATGTAAAAAAAATTCAAATTTTTCTATTTGGTAGTTTATTCATAAATGTTCCTCAAACTTAGTGATTTTAACATGGGCAGCATAGGCACCTCCGGCTCCCCTTAATTTATTGTCTCCGCGCGGGGTAGCCGCGTGGTCTCAGGCGCCTTGTCACAGTTCACGCGGCTTCCCCCGTCGGAGGCTCGAGTCCTCACTCGGGCATGGGTGTGTGTGTTGTCCTTAGCGTAGGTTAGTTTAAGTTAGATTAAGTAGTTTGTAAGCCTAGGGACTGATGACCTCAGCAGTTTGGTCTCATAGTCCTTACCACAAATTTCCAAATTATTTATTGTCGAAGACTATAGTGCCTGAAGTAACCGCGATCACATAATATGGCTTTGTAGTATGATAGTGAATAGTGGCAGAGGACGATATCGAAAGATGATTTTTAAATTTTTTGGGGCGTCTAAGAACACTCTCCGGTCAAAATGAGAAGCATTAAGGATAATGCGTTGACACTTTCCGAAATTATCGTCAGAGTAGTAGATAGTCTATTATGTCTACATGTTTTACTCCTGTTAAATGTGTAGCAAATTATATTTTTTATACAGCACCTTTTTCTTCTGATAAGTAGCCGAAATATGGAATGGGGATGTAAACTCTTAATAAAGCAAAGAAGGTTTAGTAATAACAGAGTCCTATGTTAACGAACGAGGCAGTTTAAATTATTAAAATGGCTGCTACTTACCAATATTACACTCGTACAACACCAGTTCCTCAATAGGAGATCGGAGGGCAGCGACGTTGGCCAAACCTACAGCCATTGCTGCTAAATTTGTATTCTCACAATGTATACTCAGGCCTTGATCACTTTCCTTAGAGCATTTGCAAGGATACAGCATTACACCATTTTCAGGACACCTGTAACGAGGTCCAGGGGGGATGTATTCTGCTGTCACCATCACAGCGAACAGCAGAACTGCGCTGTGTGGTATCATTCTCGAACTCTGAAACAGAAATGAGAAGAAAAACTGATTACTTAAAGTAAGTTCACGGTTTACTTTAAATACAAGAACAGTCTCTGATGAGACAGGCACAGCCATTTTATTGGTTAGGATTTGGCTTTGCATCGACGTCAAAATCGCCATAGATTGAACACTATCTCAGTTATGTAAAGAAGGAGGATACGTCAGCTGTCACGCTTTTCAAGTAAGCATTTCCTATATTCTTAAAGTGTAATAATACGGAAATGTATCTTAACATATCCGTACGGGCTACGAACTTCGTTGTTGCTGGATGACGATCTGTCGTCTGAGCCATTGCATCATTCACTCAGTCCCGTTGCACACAACTCTTTATGAGCTCTAGTGTAAGATTTACTGATTACGTAATTTCTCCATCGCTAGCTACAGTTCTCTAAGCGGTACAAATACATCGTGTGTAACATATTTGATCATGTAAAAAAGTCAGCATTTTAGCTCACTTAATTTTTTAAGTGGGTGTTGTATATCTAGGAAAAGAGTGAATATAGGACATGTTGGTAGATGAAAACACAAGTGTACATCCTTCCCTCACGGAAAACTTAGCACCGTAACAATGAGGCCATCAGAGGTGCTTAACCTACCCAAGGTTTATCTCAATTACACCTGAAAAGACGGTAGCGCCGTGAGTTAATGATGTACCATACAAAAAAATCGTGTAATTTCTGTTAAGTTGTAACTGGAGTTCCACATTAATTCTGGCGTCCCGAAAGAGAACTTAAGTCGTAGACGAAGGATGACGCTTCCAGCTTAACTTTAGTGCTTACACCAGGTGAACACAGTAAAGAGTGTACAACAGAGTTTGGCCTGGTCTGCAGGCCACGCCCACGTCACCGTTTCACCTGCGGAGTGTTGCTCGCCTCAGGAAAGCAATAAGCAAGGTCGAAAGCAGCTCTGGGCACTTCGTGTGCGATTCTCTCCGTGCTTTATCTACTCTGAGTATCGTAACTGACATCGTGGTGGCCTGGACTTCACCTCTGGATCTGTATTTCGGACGCTGATGGTGATTGTGCATGGATGGTCTGTACTGTGTTAAATTACCAACGGCAGCGACTGTTCTTGTATTTATTCACCGAGTTTAATATTTAGAAACATCGTTAATTGCATGTTATAAATGATTTTCATTTTTACGTTCTTCGGCAATGTGCATCGGCGATTCGATTGTTGTTCAACAAGTAACTTCTGCTAACAATTGCAGATGTCTGGGCTTAACTACTTTTTGTACTGACTGCATAAGAGAATGAAGTTGCCCAAAGCCGCAGGTCTACATTTACAATTATATATACAGGGTGTTTCAAAGTCTGAACATCAAACGCCTAGCAGTGATAGATCTCTTCATGGGGAACAACTTCTACTAGAGACAAAATGTTCGCTGATGCTTCCCACCGACTCTAGGCGTCCTTTAGTATTCACCGACCCTGGGATGACGAGATTTCACCGAACTAGCAGAGTCTACTAACCAGTTGTGCTGCATACTACCTACCCATTAAACTGGTAGATTTATGTTCAACAAGAGGACCTGAAGAATGAGTGTCTCTAAGCGGAGAAAGATGACTTAGAAGCGAATCAGGAAGGTTAATATTGCTGGGCCTATTACCTTTCATAAGGTGCAGATTACAGGACTATAGGCAACATACAAGGAATACCCACCCTGCGGAGGGGGTTGGAACATTTGCACGGAGTGAGATTTGCACGGACTGACACTTACATGGAGCCTGGGGCTCATGCCGAACTGGCTTTTCACAAGTACAGGCACACTTACGTCTCGCAGTTCAGCACAGCCGATCGTGCGAGCTAGCTCGCACTCACACCACAGCACTGAACAACAACTTATCGCTTCAGGGTGGCTCAATAACGCGTTTCGTGGCAAATTTATTTTTAAGGTTGTTGTATTAATGATAACTGACAATAAAATTCAACATAATGAAATTCAACATCTCCTTTAATATTTTGATGTTGCTATGTAAGAAACACGTTTTTTTTTATTATTATTACTGTTGCAGCCTTATGACGACTGCTGTATTAGGACGAAATTTAAATAGACAAATTTATATTTCGTTAGCATTTTATTTAAACGTTAAACACAAAACACGAATGTCAATGAATATTACTTATGCTTTGGATTAAGGGATCAGTGTCTGTTACCACTTTTCGATTAATGCTAATTCGAAGACAAGCTCTTAAGTTGAAGTCTACTAGTGAGCTTTTGCGGGTGGATTTGGTTCCCTTCACCGTGAAAAAAAGCAGTATGTACATGTAAGCCCAAAGATCGGCATAATTATAGCTGCATTCTTGTAAAGACGTGAAAATTTACATTGAGTAAACAAAAGTCTACGAGACTAATTTTGCTATGAAACTAATCACTTAAACCTTACACAGTAGGTGTATAAGTTCTAACTGTAGCCAAGTTTCCACACTGCCAACACAACCTGGAAATCAATGAAATTGCGCAACCGTTTGCAAGCTGAAAAGTAGTATGGTAAATTGAGCTAACTGCACATTCATTCGTTGAGTGTTCCTCAGGAAAACAAAAATATATTTTCATTGTGATAATATTGGGAAAATTATTGAGACGGTTATTTCTCTGCTCCCTTCTCGTGAATACTTTATTCAATCTTATCGACTAAAAGCGGTTTTCTTTTTCTGTTCATCGACTTCCCGCTGTTCATCTCCCAAATGACCATAATCTTTTGCATGGAATCTATTGCAATGTTGTCGTAAACTGATTTTTGCGTTGTGTTAAAAAATTTGAAGCCCATTAATAGAACACTAAGCGTATCACATACAATAAAAGGAAAGACTAGGTAGCATGTACTGATACGTTGACGTTGATGTGTCTGAATGAAGTTTCTAACACGACCATCATGCTACTTTTCATCCCTTTCAAAATAGCTACTTCCCATTTTTAGGTGACACTCCACTCAAAAACAAACAAAAAAGAAAAACAAAAAATTGCATAAGGTCCCGTGACACACCGAAAGATAACGAAGATAATTTTTCATTTCTATCACCATCAAAAAGAACCAACTTTACTCCGAACTTGGCGTAAACTCATACTGGAAAACTGAAGCGAAAAAATTGGCACCTAGAAGTTGGAAATCAATTACTTTGGCTGTTGACTGCGTAAATATAATTTGAGGGAACACACTGAAGTCTTCTTCATTACAGTCAACAAGCTCCAAGAAAATAGACATTGCCTTACAATCAGTTATCCCTACCATTGCACCACCTCAAGAAGACAGTAGATTTTTACTCAGAATATTCAAGGAAAAGGGTAACCTGAGCTTGAAATTACAAGAACTAGCCTCATATAAGCAGAATGGGAAAACGTTACGGTGCCCGTGAATTGTAATGGGTATGTGTCTTGTAGTAACATTAATTTTAAGATAAAATATTAAAATCCATTTTATCATAACTTTGTTCTTCTAACCTCAGTGCCAACTTCTTTACCATAAATATTAAGCACTCTGAATGAAATTTTTGCAGGAAGTAGTCTCGATGCATTTGCATACTTCTGTGCATTAATATTATCGAAAATTTAATTTCTTTACTTTATCATTACATTTATGTACTGATAATTAAAGAAAATTTAAGGCGGAAATTTTAAATAAACACTGAAAACAAATTATTAACATTTCTCATAAAACGAATACACACGACCGTTGAACTATGTCTTATGAATGTAATTACAATATCTGGCTTGTGAAAATTGTGGTGTAAGTACCAATAATTGGTTTTCAAGAATACCATTAAAATCATATTAAAAATTCAAAACTCGAAAACCAATGAAGTCATGGCCTTCAAAATTTGGGTATTGCTACATCTTTACATAACAGACACGATTTTAAAATTAGGTTTATACCAGCAAAGAAGAAGAAGAAAAGTTAAACTTTTGGGTGGAGTCTCCCCTTAAGCACTGTGCTGTATATACTGTAATGTTCGTATCTATGGCTACGCCGAACCTACACTATGTGATTAAAAGTATCCGGACACCTGGCTGAAAATGACTTACAAGTTCGTGGCACTCTCCATCGGTAATGCTGGAGTTGGCCCACCTTTAGCCTTGATGACAGCTTCTATTCTCTCAAGCATACGTTCAATCAGGTGCTGGAAGGTTTCTTGGGGAATGGCAACCCATTCTTCACGGAGTGCTGCACTGAGAAGAAGTATCGACGTCGGTCGGTGAGGCCTGGCTCGAAGTCGACGTTCCAAAACATCCCAAAGGTGTTCTAAAGGATTCAGGTCAGGGCTCTGTGCAGGCCAGACCATTACAGGGATGTTATTGTCGTGTAACCACTCCACCACAAGCTGTGCATTATGAACAGGTGGTCGATCATGTTGAAAGTTACAATCGCCTTCCCCGAATTGCTCTTCAACAGTGGCAACAAGAAAGTGCTTAAAACATCAATGTAGGCCAGTGCTCTGATAGTGCCACGCAAAACAACAAGGGATGCAAGCCCCCTCCATGAAAAAAACGATCACACCATAACACCACCGCCTCCGAATTTTACTGTTGGCACGACACACGCTGGCAAATGACATTCACCAGCCATTCGCCATCGGATCGCCACATTGTGTACCGTGGTTCGTCACTCCACACAACGTTTTTACACTGTTCAATCGTCCAATGTTAACGCTCCTTACACCAAGCGAGGCGTTGTTTGGCATTTACCAGTGTGATGTGTGGCTTATGAGCAGCCGGTCGACCATGAAATCCAAGTTTTCTCATCTCCCGTCTAACTGTCATTAGCTTTAAGTAGTTCTAAAGTTCTAGGGGACTGATGACTTGAGATGTTAAGTCCCATAGTGCTCAGAGCCATTTGAACCATTTTGAACTACTGAGGTCACTGATATGGAGTACCTGGCAGTAGGTGGCAGCACAATGCACTTACTACGAAAAACATATGTTTTGGGGGGTGTCCGGATACTTTTGATCACATAGTGTATTTATGTTAATCCCCCTGAAGGTAGCACATTGTTTGCATTTCTCCTGCGCTATTAATCGGCCGTGCTGCGCGCTACGTAACATCGGCTGACCGTCCCGTTTTTCCGTGGGCGCCTCAACTCGTCTGCTGCAGTCTATGATATGTATAACTAGGAATTAGTTTTAACATATGCCGAAAGGTTGCAAAACTGCGACTAGTCAATTTTTTATGATAATTTAATTCGTCTTTATCAGTTTCATCCTGGTTTGCTCACCTTCTAACGGAGAGAGAAAGTATAGATTTAATTGGCTGGCTCTGAGCACTATGGGACTTAACATCTATGGTCATCAGTCCCCTAGAACTTGGACCTACTTAAACCTAACTAACCTAAGGACAGCACACAACACCTAGTCATCACGAGGCAGAGAAAATCCCTGACCCCGCCGGGAATCGAACCCGGGAACCCGGGCGTGGGAAGCGAGAACGCTACCGCACGACCACGAGTAAATTTAATTGCATGTCATTTGCCTTGGTTTCCTCTGCAAGGATTATGTGTTCGGTGTCTGCTCATACAAATTTTGATTCTAAGAACCTTCTAGGCGAATGCTGCGAATATTCCCTAGAAAAGGTTTGGTCTTTGAGATAGTTTTATTAGTTTTCATTAGGAAATATTTTACAAATTTCAAGTTACATTTGGCCGGCTTTGTGCCGTTTCCAGGTAACATCACGAAGAGAGAATATCTTTGAGTCCCCCATTAAATTTATTTACAATATTTACAAGATTACCAATGATTACATTAAACTACGTTTCAAAAATCACAAATTTTTCAGCGAATATGTCGTTCATTGTAGCTTCTATTCGTAGGCCACACTAGTCAGAAATGATTTTAAGTTTCCATGAGTTTGGCGTTTCTTTAAAGCCTTTGCAAACGTTTCGTCTGTCTTCATTGGTGATTTTTTTTCCATTCCCATCAAAGTTTAAAATTAGTCCGTCAGACTTCGTGGTCGTGGTATTCTGCATCTTCTCGAAGATTTTTCACTAATGAGTATACACTCGGATGAACTTATGATACTAATGTATTTATTCTTCGGTTCCATCCTTCTGAGACGTTGTAGGTACGTGGCGCCTTCCAGTGCAATCTTACATCTCTCTTGGCATATGTTCGCTATGGAGCCACTGGTCCAAAAAATAGACATAAAAGTCCTGAAGCTTTTGGTTTGCAGGTGTGCTCTCCAGAATACAGTGCCAACCATCGTCCAACATTTCCCAGGGAATATGTACCAAAGCAGAACACATTCTTATGTGACAGAGTATTTTCTCGCTTTCTCTACAGGCTGGAACGAGGCCGCAACACTGAAGTTCTTTCCATAAACATTGATTAAAATGATAATTGCAACCAATAATCTTTGTTCCAGGGAAAAAAATTTAGCTACTTGAACGACGGCAGTTTTGAAGTTCATCAACAAAAAGATGGCTCAAATGGCTCTAAGCACTATGGGACTAAACATTTGAGGTCATCAGTCCCCTAGACTTAGAATTACATAAACCTAACTAACCTAAGGACATCACACACATACATGCCCGAGGCAGGATTCGAACCTGCGACCGTAGCAGCAGCACGGTTTCGGACTGAACCGGCAGTTCATCAACAGAAATGCAGGGTACCATCCAGGCACGTTAGTTTTAATAGCTAAAAAAATGTTCCTACGTTTTTCGCATTTTATTTGGCAGCAAAGTGTAAACAACTTGTGTGGTGTTTGTTTCCTCGCAAGAACTGTTAAGGTCGGCGAGGTATATAAACAACTGCCCAAAGTGCTTGCTCGAAATCTTGAACGTTCGGTCTAGAAAGAATGATTCGCGGTTTGATGCAGAATCTTTTCCCTTTTCGCTGGCAAATACCAGCATTCTGTCATTCGGTCCCCTATTAATATCAGCCAGTAGAAAACTGCTACCGACATTCAGTCAGTAAATTGTATTTTTGGAAGAATATTCCTCCAGAATCGGTGGGATCTTGTATAGTTCCCATATATTTTCACCTAAACCAATATAAAGATTGTTTCGCATTTCTGAGTGATGGTAACGATGTTAACAAGTCGTAGCCTCTATTAAAGAGCTGCCCTACTTCTTCAACGTAAACTGATGAAACTGTGGAGTCTGTTTCTTTTGCCCGCTTCTTTGTGCTGACAAAATGATTTCGCACTTAATTTTCAGCTTCATCTGGAATACAAACGTAGCTACCTTCCCCTAAACCTGTGTTAGTTTTCGTGGATGGCCTTCCTTTGCATTTATTCTTTTCAAATTTTGCCCAGCGCCATTCAAATGGTTCAAATGGCTCTGAGCACTATGGAACTTAGAACTACTTAAACCTAACTAACCTACGGACATCACACACATCCATGCCCGAGGCAGGATTTGAACCTGCGACCGTAGCGGTTGCGCGATTCCAGACTGTAGCGCCTAGAACCGCTCGGCCACATCGGCCGGCTCAGCGCCATTAAGTCACTTCTTGTTTGTATAGTCCACTGTATACTGATGCCCGTTGTAAATCAGTAAAGGCTTCTGTATGGTGATCTCGGTGAACTCAGTTATCTAAGCACTAAAACATGAAACTCTACTACACTACTCGCCAGTCAAAGGTGAACCGCAATGCTGGGAGAAAGCCACGCACGCTGCGAAGTGGTGCGGGAATATGGAATTTTGTGCAGGAAATAGGCTTTTTCGTTCTCCACATTACGTCGCAGGTAGCAGCTGACAGGACAGTATATTTTACTTCTGGAACACCCTGTCCCTACCTACAGTGTCCTGGGCTCCGTGCAAATGTCAACACATTCCCTTCTCGTACAAGTGTCACTCCGTGCAAGTGCCGCCTCTCAGGGGCGTAACAAATACAAAAGGATGCCTAATGCAGCCAGGAAGCCTCAGCAACCATTTTGCATATAACAAAAGTTAATACCCATTACGTGATCTATCATACCTAGAAGACTGATACAAAGATTTTGAAATATACACTCTTCAGCCAACTGCGCATAGCTGACCGTACTTTGTACTGTGATATATCTGAGTGGAAGGATGCTCTAAAGGCATGCATACCGCGACACAACGGACACTTCTAGTATGCTCAAGAGCTCCAGCATACGATGAAAAGATTAGATACATTTATTAGGCAGTGCGTGACAGAGAGTACATAACTGATGGACCATAGTTCCATCTAGAGTTTATAAATGCCCCGGACCGAAAATTATTCCACTAGAAATTCCTTAAGACTATGGTTTTATGCATTATGTACAGGTTGGCTAGGTCACAGATACCACACACACAACAGCCACTGTCGGTGTTACTTTGCTCCCATCCAATATGGAACCCGTATGTCGATCTATGCGGAGGTAGTAATAATGCACTCCTGCAAAATTTCACCCGCCAATATTCCGTTCATCTCAAAGTTATAGGGATATGACACCCAGAAACTGACCCTGAGATGATTAATACCAGCATAGGCCAATGATTATTTTTAAACACTGGTTTGTAACTGTAATATGTGTGTTCTTTTGTTTTACAGGGTGTTTCAAAAATGACCGGTATGTTTGAAACGACAATACAAACTAAACGAGCAGCGATAGAAATACACCGTTTGTTGCAATATGCTTGGGACAACAGTACATTTTCAGGCAGACAAACTATCGAAATTACAGTAGTTACAATTGTCAACAACAGATGGCGCTGCAGTCTGGGAAACTCTATAGTACGATATTTTCCACATATCCACCATGCGTAGCAATAATATGGCGTAGTCTCTGAATGAAATTACCCGAAACCTTTGACAACGTGTCTGGCGGAATGGCTTCACATGCAGATGAGATGTACTGCTTCAGCTGTTCAATTGTTTCTGGATTCTGGCGGTACACCTGGTATTTCACGTGTCCGCACAGAAAGAAGTCATAGGGGTTCATGTCTGGCGAATAGGGAGGCCAAACCACGCCGCCTCCTGTATGTTTCGGATAGCCCAAAGCAATCACACGATCATCGAAATATTCATTCAGAAAATTAAAGACGTCGGCCGTGCGATGTGGCCGGGCATCATCTTGCATAAACCACGAGGTGTTCGCAGTGTCGTCTAAGGCAGTTTGTACCGCCACAAATTCACGAAGAATGTACAGATAGCGTGATGCAGTAATCGTTTCGGATCTGAAAAATGGGCCAATGATTCCTTTGGAAGAAATGGCGGCCCAGACCAGTACTTTTTGAGGATGCAGGGACGATGGGACTGCAACATGGGGCTTTTCGGTTCCCCATATGCGCCAGTTCTGTTTATTGACGAAGCCGTCCAGGTAAAAATAATCTTCGTCAGTAAACCAAATGCTGCCCACATGCATATCGCCGTCATCAATCCTGTGCACTATATCGTTAGCGAATGTCTCTCGTGCAGCAATGGTAGCGGATAGAGGTGTAAACTCTGGCGCATGAGACGATACGTGAACGTTGGCGTCATTTGGACCGCAGCTGCAACACGGCGAACGGAAACCTGAGGCCGCTGCTGTTAGATCACCTGCTGCACTAGCAGCACTTTGCCCTCTGTGGTTGCCGTATGCGGTCGCCCTACCTTTCCAGCACGTTCATCCGTCACGTTCCCAGTCCGTTCAAATTTTTGAAACAGATCCTTTATTGTATCGCTTTTCGGTCCTTTGGTTACATTAAACCTCCGTTGAAAACTTCGTCTTCTTGCAACAACACTGTGTTCTAGGCGGTGGAATTCCAACACCAGAAAAATCCTCTGTTCTAAGGAATAAACCATGTTGTCCACAGCACACTTGCACGTTGTGAACAGCACACGCTTACAGCAGAAAGACGACGTACAGAATGGCGCACCCACAGACCTGCGTTGTCTTCTATATCTTTCACATCACTTGCAGCGCCATCTGTTGTTGAAAATTGTAACTACTGTAATTTCGAAAGTTTGTCCGCCTGAAAATGTACTGTTGTCCCAAGCATATTGCAACAAACGGTGTATTTCTATCGCTGCTCCTTTAGTTTTTATTGCCGTTTCAAATATACCGGTCATTTTTGAAACACCATGTAACAGCCCTTAACAGATATCTCTGCTTCAAATAAAAGCAATTACAATTTACCTGCATTACATTCTTACAACTCCCATACGACATCCTTTTATTATTGTTGATTCCAAGTTCTGCATTAAAGTGCCCTGCTTGAGTTAGTATATACCGCGCGAGCGCGCGCACACACACACACACACACACACACACACACACACACACACACACACACACACGATTAAATTATTTGTGCTACACGAAATCAGTTAATAAAATATCAAGTAAATTAGCTTTCAAATGTGAAACGCCATCGAAAAGTACATTACAGTACCAATATTAACTCAGTGCTCAGAGCCATTTGTACCAATATTAACTACACCATTGGAATTTTCCTGATGGATAAAATATTCGGGTGCATTTTATAAAAGTTGATGATCCTGAGCAGAATAAATGTTCATGCACTACGCATGGCGCTGCAGACGATGGAGAATGTTAGGAGCCATATAGTTCTAATTGCAGGGCACAACTTTTATGCTCAATGTGGTCAATGCGACACGCTCATGAGGTAGGGGTTATCCTGTGACAACGATGCAAGCATTTAGTGGTCCAGTTTGGGTGCCAACTTGTCCAATTGCCTTAGAACCACTTCTTTCAGACGTACGTAACTGTAGTACTAATATTTCCTAATCAGATGAGAATCTGATCTAACGAAGAATGCATCCATGAAGACCGAACACTCGCTCAAGTTTGTACTCAGTAACTTGGTTATTTAGCATAATTAGGCGCTTACGGGACATACTGGCGGTTCTTCTACAGGTATAAAACAACATCCAACGTTCTATGCTACTCTAAGGCAGTTTATGTACCGGTATATAATGTATACGCTTAACAAGATATTTTAGGAGATGCTAATTAGCCCACAAGCATTCTGTCATTCTAAGCATTTGCAAGCGATAACTTACTTTGAATGTGTTGTAAGCACAATTCATTTACATGCAGCTTTACTGCCGTTGAAATTTTCTCAGAAAGTACCGTATTGAACACTGTAGGGACAGGACTCTGATACATGCAGTGCCCGAAGAGAAAGTAAACTACAGCTAACTACCAAGCGCACATATCGTTCGAATCGCAAGACACGCCTAGCTTTGAATGTCGCAATTGGCTTGAGCCTTTCTGGTAACCATGCAACAAGTCCTTGATGGATTTTGCAAGCTTGTTGCCGTAAAAGTTAGTAAAGAAGAAATATCGGAAACAGGCATTGCACTTGATATCAGTTGCACTCAATCACCTGCAGGATGTTGTTAATAATAATTAAATGACATTAAGATGACACATATTTAGAGCTGTGCTGATTATTCCCAAGAAAATAACCGTTGGTCGGAGGAACTACTACGAACAATGTACTGAAAATCCTAACCGGTGGGGTGTAAGCTTGGAGATGGTGGGAGGGGTGAGGGTATTTAAATGTTTTTTTTTTTTTTGTTTTTCTTGAATAACTCGAAATCTGCTACTTCTAGCAAAATTATTTCCCAGCACAAAATTTAACTACATTATATGTCCTACAAAAAGAGTCATTATTGTTTTCTCTATGGCTAATAATTTCCACGGTACAGGGGATGGAAAAATCTAAAGGTATTAAAATAGTGTTTTAATGGTATAAAATTAATGTTCGTTGTTAAATGAAGTAGGGTAGAAAAACGTAGCTATAGATTATTAGTAATACTAACGTTCCATATGCACATAGACAGAAACTATGTAAGCCTATGTACACTCTGGAAACTGGTGCTTAGTCATGCTCTAATGTAGCTTCAGTGGTCCTCCGGCAAAAGGCAACTTCCTCCACCACGAGTTTACAAACAAACTATACCCCGGAACATTTCCTGTACAATTCTGTCATGAGAGTAGCAAAACAACTTCACTGAGCTCGTGTTTATGTAGTGGAGCTATTCTCAGTTTATTAAATGAGTAGTTATTTGTTGTTATTAAGTAAGATATTGTGTGAAAACGCTCAACTGCTGTAGGTGTCAAGAGTCTATCACACTGAAGAGCCTTTTATAAGCATGCCATACTGTCAATATAGACTCATCAAAAAAAGTTTTGCATCATCCCGGTTCTCAGAAGTGCTGAAGACAGACGTTGACTGTGGATATTGTATCACAGACACAGTCCCTTCGACTCTTCAGAGATGTCACTAAACCCGTCCAAAGATGTAAACAATAATGCATGAGCAACGCCTATTAGACGGAGGGGTTCCGACAGCCGATTAGTTTCAGCCATTCCACTAGGAAGGAGGTACACGGCTCATGTTGTCTGTAGTTCAACCATGCCTAGACGGTCAATAACGCGGTTCGATCGAGTCAGCATTGTTACTTTGTCCCAGGAAGGGCTCTCAAGAAGGGAAGTGTCCAGGCGTCTCGGAGTGAACTAAAGTGATGTTCGGACATGGAGGAGATACAGAGAAACAGGAACTGTCGATGACATGCTTCGCTCAGGACGCCCAAGGGCTCTACTGCAGTGGATGACCGCTACCTACGGATTATGGCTAGGAGGAACCCTGACAGCAACGCCACCATGTTGAATAATGCTTTTCTTGCAGCCACAAGACTTTGTGTTACGACTCCAACTGTGCGCAATAGGCTGCATGATGCGTAACTTCACTCCCGACGCCCATGGCGAGGTACATCTTTGCAACCACGACATAATGCAGTGCGGTACACATGGGCCCAACAACATGCCAAATGGACCGCTCGGGATTGGAAACAGTTCTCTTCACCGACGGGTGTCGCATACGCCTTCAACCAGACAATCGTCGGAGACGTGCTTGGAGTCGAGCTGGTCAGGCTGAACCCCTTAGACACACTGTCCAGCAAGTGTAGCAAGATGACGGTTTCCTGCTGTTTTGGCGTGGTATTATGTGGGGCCGACGTACGCCGCTGGTGGTCATGGAAGGCACCGTAACGGCTGGAGGATATGTGAATACCATGCTCCGACCGATGGTGCAACCATACCGGCAGCATATTGGCGAGGCATTCGTCTTCACGGACGACAGTTCGCGCCCCCATCGTGCAGAAGTTGTGAATGACTTTCTTCAGAATAATGACATCGCTCGACTTGAGTGGCCAGCATGTTCTCCAGATATGAACCCTGTCGAACATGCCTAGGACAGATTGAAAAGTATTGTTTATGGAGGACGTGACCCACCAACTTCTCTGAGGGATCTACGCCGAATCGCCGTTGACGAGTGGAACAATCTGGATAAACAGTGCCTTGATGAACTTGTGGATAATATGCCACGACGAATACAGGCATGCAGCAATGCAAGAGGACATGCTACTGGGTATTCGAGTTACCACTGCGTACAGCAATCTGGATCACCACCTCCGAAGGTCTCGCTGTATGGTGGTACAACACGCAATGTGTGGTCTTCACGTGCAGTAAAAATGGCGGAAATGATGTTTATGTTGATATCTATTCCAATTTTCTGTTCAGGTTCCAGAACTCTCAGAACCCAGATGATGCAAAACTTTTATTGATGTGTGTACATTCGATAGTGTCAATATTATTGTCTCCACAGTCAGTGTCTGGAATTCCTTTACACAGCATGAGAAGTATCAAACGTATCACCCCAAGCTCAGCTTTCTCAAAATCTGAACAGGCCCGGGAGCTTAAATTGTCTCTCTCTGTGTGTCACCTATGTGTTATAAAAATTCAGACATTTCAGCATAAGTCAAACAATCCATTAAAGTAGTTTACTGTTCCAGAATTTGATATGATCAGCCCCATTCCATCAACTGTATCTCATGTCTGCACGCACGTCTCTCCCTTCCACCCCCCACCACCCCTCCAGCCTGTTAAACCCCTAACGTATCCCCTAATACGGCTCTACTGCATTTGGAGGTGGTACACACATTTAATATATTTTCTTATCTCACTTCATTTAACAATAAACATTTATTTTATAGCAACAGAGAAAAATGAGTAAAACCTTCTTTGTGGGAAATTTAATGTTGTTTAATTTTCTGCTGGGAAACATTTTCGCTGGAAGCAGCGGTTTTCGAGATGTTTAAGAAAAAAAAGACCTTTAAATGCCCCCCCCCCCCCCCCCCCTCTCGCTCAATCCCCACAGGTCAGGACATTTAGTGTATCGTTCACGGCGCTTTCTTGTACCACTGTACAAAAATTTGATACTGCGCGTATTTTTTCCCATAATTTCCGCGGTTATCGGAGTTATAATGCCGTCATTGTCGAAGGATCGTTAAGACCCAAATCATTCTTTTCTCATTATTTCCCATCCGAGTTTACGTTTCTTCTCTAACAAAATTGTCATCGCTGGGATGTTGTTAAACCTTAATGTACCTCCCATCTCCTTTTAACAGTAACCTATGTCACTTGACACTGACCAGAGTTCCTTAACACACAGATTTCCTGATCGAGGCCTTGACAGAAACAGTACATGCTTCCAGCGTGTTCTTGGTCTTGGGTACTGATACGACGCCGTTCCATTGTCTTGCAGGAGCTGGTGGACATTTAAGGGACCATGACGTATAGGCTGGTATGAGTGTAATCTCTTGTCATTCAAAAAATAGACAAATCCCCATTCACAATCTGTTGTAGAAATCTTCAGTCCTCTCACTGCATGTGAGTCTAAATCTTACAAATCCTTCCCGTCGGTAACTCTTGCTTTCTCTCAGCCGTTGCATTCGTCACATCTTCTCAACCAGTGTTTTCCGCTATGTGTCGAAACGACCAGCCATCATCATATAGGCCTCCCTCGGACACAGCTACGCGAACGTAACTTTCTTCGAGGAAAATTGGGACTCCAGAACCGCTGCCACCCATCTCCTGTCGTCGTTGAAACAGACCTCTAGAAATTCTAAGCCCAGAATTTTATGTAGATTCAAGCTATCCAGGCCTTTCCTCGAGTAGTGGTATATTTCTCTTTCACGTTTGCCTCTAAATTTGATTTCCACAGTAGCCGCTGATTTTGTCTTCTGCAGCTGCCAGTAGTTCAAGTGACACATCCACAAGAACAGATTAGACATAGGCCAAACAAAAATGAAGTAAAGTTACTTTTCGGTTGCTGACGGTGCTGTCATTTCCTCTACTGTTTGCATGACGTTCTACAGTTCATCATACAGCAATGACGGCACTATGAGGATTGTAAGGGTCGCTCAAAACGGTCGTGTCGGTCCTACGTCGTACCAGCTGCGAATGTGGTGCAGTGACATGAAGAAATATGATTATTTAATGCCCTAAATTGTGGTGGATGATGACACTTAAGACGTGTATCACGTACCCCCCCCCCCCCCTCCCCCCCGCGCACCAAAGAAATTCATCTACATCAACATGATTACTCTGCAAATCATGCAAATCACATTTAAGTGCTTGGCAGAGGGTTCATCGAACCACAATCATACTATCCCTCTACCATTCCACTTCCGAACAGCGCGCGGGAAAAACGAACACCTAAACCTTTCTCTTCGAGCTCTGATTTCCATTATTTTATTTTGATGATCATTCCTACCTATGTAGGCTGGGCTCAACAAAATATTTTGGCATTAGGAAGAGAAAGTTGGTGACTGAAATTTCGTAAATAGATATCGCCGCGACGAAAAATGTCTTTGCTTTAATGACTTCCATCCCAACTCGTGTATCATATCTGCCACACTCTCTCCCCTATTACGTGATAATACAAAACGAGCTGCCCTTTTTTGCACCCTTTCGATGTCTTCCGTCAATCCCATCTGGTAAGGATCCTACACCGCGCAGCAATACTCTAACAGAGGACGAACGAGTGCAGTGTAAGCCGTCTCTTTAGTGGACTTGTTGCATCTTCTAAGTGTCCTGCCAATGAAACGCAACCTTTGGCTCGCCTTCCCCACAATATTATCCATGTGGTCTTTCCAACTGAAGTTGTTCGTAATTTTTACACCCAGGTACTTAGTTGAATTGACAGCCTTGAGAATTGTACTATTTATCGAGTAATCGAATTCCAACGGATTTCTTTTGGAACTCATGTGGATCACCTCACACTTTTCGTTATTTAGCTTCAACTGCCACCTGCCACACCATACAGCAATCTTTTCTAAATCGCTTTGCAACTGATACTGGTCTTCGGATGACCTTACTAGACGGTAAATTACAGCATCATCTGCGAACAGTCTAAGAGAACTGCTCGGATTGTCACCCAGGCCATTTATAAAGTTCACGAACAACAGAGGTCCCAGGACGCTTGCCTGCGGAACACCTGATATCACTTCAGTTTTACTCGATGATTTGCCGTCTATTACTACGAACTGCGACCTTCCTGACAAGAAATCACGAATCCAGTCGCACAACTGAGACGATACCCCATAGGCCCGCAGCTTGGTTAGAAGTCAATTGTGAGGAACGGTGTCAAAAGCTTTCCGGAAATCTAGAAATACGGAATCAACTTGAGATCCCCTGTCGATAGCTGCCATTACTTCGAGCGAATAAAGAGCTAGCTGCGTTGCACAAGAACGATGTTTTCTGAAACCATGCTGATTACGTATCAATAGATCGTTCCCTTCGAGGGGATTCATAATGTTTGAATACTGTATATGCTCCAAAACCCTACTGCAAACCGACGTCAATGATATAGGTCTGTAGTTCTATGGATTACTCCTACTACCCTTCTTAAACACCGGTGCGACCTGCGCAATTTTCCTATCTGTAGGTACAGATCTATCGGTGAGCGAGTGGTTGTATATGATTGCTAAGTAGGGAGCTATTGTATCAGCGTAATCTGAAAGGAATCTAATCGGTATACAGAAATTGAGTTTATGGTAGCCATTCTTTGGGGTATATGAAGGCCATACGTCCACCTATTTTGTCCAAAGGTACTGTATCAGCGCTAATTTCCATTGTGAGATTTTGTCCCGAGGTACTGTATCAGCGCTAATTTCCACTGTGAGACATCATAAAAATTACGTCGACATGGTGAAAACAAATAACGAGGAAAGCCGTGGAGTTTAATTTACTGCATGCCAACGCCCGTCTGATTGCTGCGCATGGTACTGAGGAACAACTGGAGTCCACTGAGGTTGCAGGAGATGGAGTATGAGCGCATCTAGCGAACGATACAGCTCTCTAACCAAGTTTCTTTCATTTATTTCCACGGCTGAAACATTACCTAAGTGGTAACAGGATTGCAAAAAAAAGTGTGATTCAAGAAATCTTGGTAAATAGATTGAGAGGGCAGGAGTGTTAAAGTCCTACGATGGTACTAAAACAATGGGTATTGTTAGTGATTACGTGGAAAAACAACTGTAGATGTATTCTAAAATGAAATAAAGTTAACGAAACTAAATGGAAACTCTATAAATATATTCTGTGGTCAGTACCTTTACTTTCGGACACTCTGAAGAAATGTTTGCATACTCTCGACTGTGGAACATTGGATCATATTCGCCTAGACCAAGGAAATTTGATATTCTCGCTCGTGCTGAGCGAGGGAGCCGGCCGTAGTGGCCTAGCGGTTTCAGGCGCTACAGTTCATAGCATATGGTTAAACACAGACACTGCAAAACAGTATTGCAATCCTAGAGAGGCCGCGATAATTCCCTGTACGGGAATTACAGCAGCTGAGCGATTGTAGGACGTGGGTATACGATGACAAATGGGGGTTTCAGTCGGTCCGGGAGCCGTAATGGTATAATCGAAGTACTTAAGGCGACGGCTCGCGTAAAGCGGCAAATTCGGGTTCGAGTCCCGATCCGGTGCAAATTTTAATGTCACCCATAAACTGTGCAGATGAAGTCCAATCGTATTCGCAATTGCGAATACATTTTACTATACAGGGAGTCTACAGAGATAACTAAACACCAAAGTAATTTAATCGGAAGGAGGAAGGTGTGAATTTCGGTGCTGAGAAAGTGTGTATCGATCTTCCACCATGTGTTGCTAGGAATAGCGGACGACAGCAAAAGACAACGGCCAACTGCACTCGAGTATTCAAAACACGTGAAGTCGCGCCTGTGCATGGGAACACGCGCAGCCAGGGTGCGCATCAGACCTTCGAAAAATCTACAACCCCCCTTGAAGATTTCCTCAGCAGAAAGGGACTAAACGTTGTGCTTCAACAAAAAATTCATACTATCACGACATAATAGCTCTGAATGCATCAATAAGTGTAACTTTCTCGGCTTAATCTTAAACCTTCTAAAGCCCGAGTGCGGTTTCACACACAACTAGGAATACCAGATAACTACATCAGGGCGTACTGAGATCGCGCCGTGCGAAGAATACTTCGCTGCCCGTGATTAGCCGGTCTGGGCCCTGCAGTCATGGACTGTGCGGCTGGTCCGGGCGGAGGTTCGAGTCCTCCCTCGGCATGAGTGTGTGTTTGTCCTTACGATAATTTAGGTTAAGTAGTGTGTAAGCTTAGGGACTGATGACCTTAGCAGTTAAGTCCCATAAGATTTCACACACATTTGAACATTTTTGAAGAATACTTCACCAGAGGACTAAAGGGTTAATGTAAAATTTGAGAGTTCGTGTATATGCACCAGTGAACAGCGTGGGAAAGCAGACATTGATACAACGATGAGCCAAAACTTACGACCACCTGCCCAACTGCGTGTTGGTCCCATTTTGGAACGCAATACAGCAGGGGCCTTGTGTTGATACGTTGTTGGTAGGTTTTCGGAGGCATGTGACATCAAACGTCGACGAAGAGGCCACACAATTCCCATAAAATTACGGCCGGCGAATTGCGGTCTTGGAGCTGGCGCCCAGTGGCATCCCAGTTATGTTTCATCGAGTTCAAATAAGTAGTAGTAGTAGTAGTAGTAGTAGTTTTATTCATCCGTAGATCTCTTTTTACAAGGATATAGGACATGTCAAAGTATTTACAAGCTTAGATCAATTTACAATAAGCTAATTCGTATACACATATATTTACAGACTTCTAGTTAGAGACAATCATTAGATTTTACTCCTGGTATACAATAATTTATTTACAAATAACTCATTAAATAATGTAATGCCACACTATTCACTCATATTTCCCTATCAGTCACTGCACACACTATACACACATTGTTTCATAACACTTCACTCACTACACACACACACACACACACACACACACACACACACACACACACACACACACACACACACAGACAGACAGACAGACAGAGGTGATCCTTGGGCCATTTTCTGTACTGCAAGTTCCCATTTGCTATCCTGAAAAACTGAGTCAGCATCCCTTCATAATGAGTGAGATGTTGAGCTCAGAAAGAGGAAGAGGTGTTAGTATTGTGCTATGCATAGCTTGAGGGGAGAGTGTCTCTAGAAAGGAAAAAAGAAGAAAAATAATAAAGTGAAGGTGTTATGTGGAATATTGGATGTTTTATAATCATCATTATTATTATTATTTGTTTGTATAACATTTTTTTATCAAACCCCTACTCTGCTTTATCTAAGTAATCCTTCAATGTATAAAATGTATTGCATAACAGGTACTTTTTAGCTGCCTTCTTAAATAAGTGTATTTTTGAAATTTCTTTAATCTCTTTTGGTAATTTATTGTACAGTTTTATTCCTTGGTAGAAAATGCTGTTTTGAGTTTTATGTTTATTTTTTCTTGGTAAATGTAAGTTGAGTCTATCTCTTGTTGCATGGTCATGGACAGAGCTGTTTGTGCAGTAATTGCCAATGTTGCTTTTGATGTGTACAACTGACTGGTAAATGTGTTCACATGGAGCAGTTAAAATTCCCAGTGTTTTGAACAGATCTTTACAATGAGCTCGACTACTATTTCTGGTTATTATTCTTATGGCTCTTTTCTGGAGTTTGAAAATTGTGTTCATATTTTGTGGATTTGTTCCCCAAAAAAGAATGCCATAGCTAAGAATTGAGTGTACATATGAATAATATGTAACTAAAAGACACTGCATGTTACACACAGATGATAGAATTCTAAGGGCATAACATGCTGATGACATTCTGTTTGCAAGTACCTTTGTGTGTTCGCACCACTTCAGCTGAGAGTCAATATTCATTCCTAGAAATTTTGCATTTGTTACACAGTCTATAGAGGTGCCATCTACATTTAATTTAACATTGTCATTTTTCCTCTTCAAACTGAAGTTCATGGCATTAGTTTTCTTTATGTTTAATGTCAATTTGTTGCTTATTGACCAATCGTAAACTTCCTTGAGAGTTTCATTTGCTTTCTCGGTAAGGAGTTCTCTTGTTCTCTCAGTGACTATAATATTGCTGTCATCAGCGAAGAGAATTTTCTCACCATGAGTAACACTACTGGGAAAGTCATTGATGTATATCAGGAATAGTATTGGTCCTAATATGCTACCTTGTGGAACCCCTATATTAATATGTTTTGGTTCTGATAAGTATTTTACTAAATGTTTAGATCTATTTGAAGTATGTGTTATCTCTACTCTTTGTACCCTATCTGTTAGGTATGATCGAAACCAGTCATTAGCTACCCCTCTTATTCCTAATGCTTCTAATTTATTTAATAGAATCTTGTGGTCGACTGTATCAAAAGCCTTAGAAAGATCCAAAAATATGCCTGTGACACACTCATCTTTATCAAGAGCATTAAGTACAACTTTTGTGAATTCTACTATGGCTGACTCCAAATAAGACAAATCTGGTGGCAAAGACAGCACAAGAGTTCACTATCATCCTGCTTAAAGGACTGTAGTACGACGCTGGCCTTGTGGTATGGAAAGTTATCCTGCTGAAAGATGGCATCGCCGCCAGGGAAAACCAGAAGCACAGTTACCAGAACACGCGGTAGTTATCACCAGATGTGTGCACAGTAGCAAGTTGCGACGCTGACGTCACAGCCGACCAAGCCACACCTCAGTATCTACATCTACATTACTACTCTGCAATCCACAATTAAGTGCGTGACAGATGGTTCTGTTCCGTTCTATTCCCCAACAGCGCTCGGGAAGAACGAACACTTAAATATTTCCATGCTAACTCTGATTTCTCTTATTTTATTACAATGGTCATTTCTCCCTCTGTAGTTGGGCGCCAAGAAAACATTGTCGCATTAGGAAGAGGAAGATGGTGATTGAAATTTGACGTGAAGATTCTGCCGCAGCGAAAAACCCTCTTGTTTTAATGATTGCCGGCCCATTTCCGGCCACTGCCATATAACATTGAGATGTCATTGCGGTTTTGAGTGAATACAAGATTGTTGACGCGAGTATGAGCTCTTATTGGTGATTGACGATTCATGCAGAGTTATGCTATAGTTATCATTGTACTGAGAAATTCTAGGAGCATGTTTTGAATTGTTTTTCATTAAAACTAATGGTTTGCTGTGCGATCACTTGTTGTACAAACCACTGCAGACAACGAAAAAAGTTGGAAGCGAAAGGGTCAGTGATAACATCGCCGATCACAGCACATCTACACGTGATACCTATTGTTTATTCCAGTAACCGTGACACCAAGCATGACACGATTCAGATGATCCACAATAATGTTCATGAAGTCCACAACTTCGATTACTACCGTCGGTCCTATGAAAACCCAGATGAATGTAGTATATAACATAATATTGCCCTCATGGGCTGCGTCCGTGGCGTGGTACATGTTTCTAGCAACCGTTCGGCTGGATGACGGCGTGTTCCGACACGACCATCGATCTGACGTTTAAAAAAAAAAAAAAAAAAAAAAAAAAAAAAAAAAAAAAAAAAAAAAAAAAAAGCTTGATTCATCTGACCATGGAATACGTCTTCAGTGATCCACGATCTAATATGCATAATCCCGTGCCTACTGTAACCGTAAATACCGATGTCATTCGTTGAACGTGGGAACAATGGTCGTCCGCTGTGGGACCCCACGTTCAATAATGTGCGCTGAGCGGTATGCTCCGAAACACTTTTGCCTGCACCAGTACTGTATTCTGTCGTCACAGATCGCAGCCTATCCTGTTTTATACACCGGGCAAATCTCCGAGACGTGCATGTCCAACACCTTGTCGCCTACGATTCTGCAACCAGTTACCACAGATGCTCGCGGCGGTGCTACGCGAACAGCCGATCAGCTTCACAAGTGCTCGTTCTCTGGCATCGTGCCATAACAATCTGCCCTTTGTCGAAGTCGCTTATGTCAGTGGAATTCTGCATTGCGGTTCGTGTCGGCTAGTGATTCACCGCCCATCTCTCCCGCTTATATTCTTTCCTTACCGGGTCATGTGCCCATAACTCCATCCGGCGGCATGAAGTCTAGCGATGGACCGTGATTTTAATGGTTTGACTCACCAGCGTAAGACAGAAAGTAAGTGAAACTGTCAGACAAAAACATAAATGGACTGTACTTATTAGTCTTGCAGTATCAGTATCCAAGAAAGTCCAGGGTGACTTCACGAGACAAGGAAATTAAACAAATAAACGAATGTCATCCGCTGACATGTTGTCAGTAAAGAAATACGCCTGGCAACCTAGAGCTAGAGGAAATGGACTAGATCCGCACATTGATTTGTTTCGAAAGCAAGTGTATCATTTTCTGCTGATTACGTTGTAGTGAGTAGAGTGTACTGTGATATAACTTGGTTGTGAAGGTTTGTTTTGTAATGAAGGTTATTTTGTGATAGAATGTTGTGGTAGATAATGTAGTAATAGTGTAAGAACTCGGAGTCTTGCGTCCGTAATATTCAATAAAACATCTTCAGGTTTTCAGCCGTGTCACGTAGTTACAGCGCGAAGAGCTTTGGGGCACGTATAGGATTGGTCATTGTCAAACGAAAATCCACTTGTCAATGGCCAAGAAGTACTTGGTCGAAATCTCGTGGAATTTTAACCACTTAACACGGCTGGAGGCGCAAGAACATTTTATTTGCTAATGGTAGTAGTTTCTAGTAGAGACTAATCTGTCTACTGCACACCGCTTAGGCGTGGATGTGGAGAAACATATAAAGAATAGATATAGCTATGGAAATACAACGAAATATTACTTTGTGTCGAAGCCCCCTTAAGCATAGCTGGAAATCCGTCTGCTGAGGGAATTGTTGTGGCCAAATTTATAGATAAACATCTATAGGATACAAGTAACTACAGTAACACAAGAAATATCACACTGTGTTAAATGCCGCCTTGTAAAATTATATGAATATCACAGCTAGCTAAGTATGTAAAGTGACGGCATTACATGTAAAATCGACAATAAATAATATATTATATAATTTTTTTTATTATCGAGTAGTACCCAAATGTCCTGCATTAACCATCTCACATTGGAGCAAAGTAACGACGAACCTGTTCCGCCACTAACACCTGTCAGACGTCAACAGTGCGATCTTCTTTGTTTCTCACATGTTTAATGTGTATTCGATTTATGGCTGATTCTGTTACGTAATATTAGCTGATCTTAATAACGCCATGATACACGACAAAGTTTACGAACTAAATCCCGACAGAATGGTTTTTTAAATGAAGGATAAAATTATAGGCCTATCATTATATGTTATTCTTTTGATTCCATCTAGTAATGTACTTGTACGTATACACATGTGACGAGTGACTGTTGACTCATTTCTCCCAAAAGTCAGTTGAATGTACTTCTTCAGATTTTTCAATGATTTCCCAAGAAAGCGAGTAAATGGAAAAGAAAATATTTTATAAAAATAAGCACAGAACTGCGTACAGTAACTTGTGTGAGAAGTGTTGGCTGTATTTTTATGCAGTTGTCAGCAATTGCTTACGATGTAACACCTGTATACAGTTACATCATTACATTGGGTTTACAGCGCTGTAGACAGCATTTATTCATTTGTTTTCCATTTATGAGACGTTCTTTTGGTGGAAACCCGTGACAAACCCAGAAGGTGGAGCAAAACGGATATTAAGCTCATAACAGAAGTGCAAGTAGTGGACTGTATGTTAGAAACCTGTGCATGTGGACTTGAAACAGTCTGGAGTCACTTAACCACTTTCACTTGTACTTCATGGCCGAATAATTGCACTATCACGGTGTGCCAACGTTGTAAAATCATATGTACTGTTACTGGAGCGGTTGATCGATATAACCTTAAAGAAAAGTAGCAGTCATTTCTTTTTCTGAACTTTAATTTACTAAGTCTCATTTAAGTTTTTCACATATTCTCAAATGCACCTCTAATTTAACTGTAAATGATTCCACGTCCGGAACGTGACTTCACAAAATAAATTAAGGAAAATGGCTGTTTTATGTATTTTCTCGGATGCTATGGCCAACATCTGCGGTGCAAAATCATAAGTATCGTGGATAAAATAATGTAGTAATCAACTTTCATTTTGTTTTTCTTTTAGTGTGAAGTGATGGTGAGATAATTAACGCTTCTCGTTCCTCAAAAAAATCTATATGTTTAATCTCCTTCAGATAATACTGTCTGATTTGTATTTAAGAGCATAATATCCACAAATTATTAAAATGCATTATAATTTTAAATTTCTATTGTTACGTTTGCGCGAGGATTATGTAATTCCGAAAGTATTTGTAGCTACTTTTCCCACAGAAGCCATATAGGCACTAACGTGTCATTTGCTCGTCGGATGCCTCGATCAGATTTGAAATCGAAGTGTTACACACGTGAGTTGCAGCAGAATAGTTTCTGTGCCTTACGGTAGAAAAAAAATGGCTCTAGGTGTTTCTGGAACACATAGTCTTTATGTTGAGTCGCCATACGATTTATGTACACCAGCCAGTAATAACAAACCAGTAAAGCCTTCAAGTGTAATTTAATCAAATTCTTCCCAGTTGTTATCACAAACTATTTTATCCTCAGTATTAGTCATTTCCACCAGCAAAGGCTTCAAATTTAGTTTGATCTAATTCTTCCCAGTTATACCAAAAACTCTTCGATCCTCAGTATTAGGCATTTCCACCATAATGCTCTGAATATTATCGATCATAAGAGTTTGGAAATATGAGCATTTTATCGCTTTCTCTGGATATAGCATATCTTATTGGACCAGGACTCAGCGTAATAATGTTTACACTGGATGACCTTCCAGTTTGTGAAAAAGGATCTAAGTTTCACTCGACAGTTTTGTCTTTTGATGGAACCACTTGTCTCGCTAGGACGCTGCCATGTGAGGTGTTAATGTCTGAAATGTCTCTCAATTCAGATGTAGGATGAATGCTGCCGTAACTTCTTCTTCATTAATATTCTCCTCACTTCAAACTGCTTGTCAGAAGGAAATTGCTTCTTCATGATAGCTACAGAGATATTACTACTATAGGCACATGAACCTAGTCAGCACCGAACAGTTGATAACACATTACTGGTAGCTGTGTTGATTTGAGCTGTACTGATTTGAGTAGCTTAATACATGTAAACAATAAGCAGGTAAAGGCCTGTTTTGTTATAAAAAAAATTATACGTGCATCTCAGACATGTGGAAATAAAATTTTACTACCGATATTTGCACGTGTTCTGAATTTTTCAACAACCATGTCTTAAAGACCTAAGGAACACCGGTATAATAAATTTAGCTATAACTAGGGGGAGGAAACCTTGTTTCTTTCATTTGAGTCTTCAGCTATGCAGAATGTATAGAAAAACGAATTCATTAAGCTTTAACGGTAGCGTTTAGATATTAATAGGTTATGGAAGAACAAACTCCTTTCCGTGTCATACTGACCCCAAGATAACAACATGTTTAAGAATAGAGCTGCCGAGGTTTCTAACACATGATGGTTCGAGTATTTTTGGCGAAAGAAGCTTTTATAAACTGAATTTGGCCGTCAAAGGGAGAGCGGGCTATTCAGAACGGTTCATGATCATCAGACTGTGTCCCTATGTTCTGGATTACATTCCAAGTCTCTCCAAAGTGTCTCGAGAGAATGAGGCAAGCCAAACTGTTAATGGTATCTGGCCGCCAAGGGGGAAAGTTCAGCTTTGCTACACAAGGTTAGCAAGCTGTGTCAGCACTTTGTTCGTCATCAACAACACAATGATGCTGTACACGTTCGCATCACAGTTTATGCACAGATAAACGTATGGTATAGCCCATGCACAACGAAAGGTGGTAAAACTCATAAAGGAAGTAATCCTTTCGGCGAGGAGCATAAAAAACTACTCGCAGGCAGAAACAGCGAACTAACATTTTTCAAAGCACTAGATCATACTTCTGACCATGACGTGGGCTAGGATTGGAAATAGCCTCCTAGAAAAAGAAACAAAATTCCGAAATTCATCTAGATAACTCAGGGGGAACACGAGCAACGTTAATGAATATTGCTGAACGTTTCTTTGAAGTTGTTTCCTCTTTTATCTTTGGGACACATCACTCGGCACGTACATAGTCGATTTTGACATGAGTTTGATGTACCAAAGCTTTTTTTTTTTTTTTTTTTTTTTTTTTTTTTTTTTTTTTTTTTTAGAAGGGATCGACAGAAAAGCTATTGCGATAACAGGGTGTGTCTGAGTAAAAATGTTCTGTGTATAAGAGCAATAAAACGTTAGGATGCAACTGTAAGTGGGAATAAATATGAAAGGTGATGATAACAATAATTATGTTGAGGAAGTGACGAAATTTCTTACTTCGTATTTACATCGACGCAAATGTAAAGTTCTACTGTAGTGATGACGGAGTAAGAAACCAGCGAACGACCGTCACTTCACTTCGCCTTGGAAAACAGGCAGTTCTTGGCTTGTTACACAGCGAAGCGTGGCGCTGTTTTGTTCCTTTACGGAGACCGCCGGGTCTCCTTGAAGTGCGGGCGGAGTAATCCGAGGACTGTCGTTTCCCGCTAGTGGCCGGCTCTGCAGACCGTTATGTGGTGCACGGAGGCCTTGACATACACGACAGAGTCGATAGCCGGCCGAACTAGTTTTTTAATGGATGCTGCGGCCAGCAGGGGAGACAGGCGTGTCCGACAACAGGAGAGGGTTTCAATCTCACAGAGATTCAGAAGTGTTAACTCTTTTCGAGAAAACAAATGAACTGATATAAATTATGATCAGAAGGAACATTTCTAGCTAGTGTCTACTACCACGGTTTCTCTACCATTGATGTTCTAAATTCAAAGCTGTACTCTGGCATTATGAATATTAAAAGACCGGACAAGTGGAAGCAAACTCGAGCTCTGAAGTTTCTGTAGAAACTTAATTATGTATATAGACATCTACAGTATCTGATGAGTGAGTTTGCGAGTATCAAAATGCTTGACCCAAATGGCCGTATCTTTTGATTCCATTAACTTAGAAGCATACGTTTTTTACTCCACCAATTGGCCGTACACCTTAATACTTTCATAAATTTCAGTCTACCCGTTCCTGAGTAAAAAGAGCCTTAACAGACGGACATGCAGATGGGCACTAAAGTCATACTACAAGGTTTCCTTTTTTACCGACTGAGGTGTGGAACCCACAAAAAACGTAAAACGACGAACGACTAACTTATTTCTGGACGACGCTAGAAGGAAGTCCGCATAGTCAACACGTTGTGCTAGTTTTCAGAACACTCCGGCAATTTCCACTCTGAAATCAGAATTTCAACATTTTTCTCCTGGCTGCCTTACGAACCCCTTCTTTTCAGGCATCATTAATGGAATTTTCGAAACAAGTAACTAACCTTCCGTACTACATGAAAAATATTAAGCACTTTGATTGATTCAGGTGTAAATAAGTAGGTTTCCGCGGCCGTTGTACCTTTCAATAAAATCGTTGTTGGTGTACTGCCACGCCACCACGTAAAATGCTAAAATACTAAAACAGCCGATGCTTCGGCTGTGTTGCAGCGGCTATCCTGAGGGCGCTGTCAGTTACTGCTTGGGGAGGGACAGGGGAGAAGGGAGTAATTCAGTATGCAGTGTGCGACAAAGCATACCATCAGGCTTTTCAGGACGTAGTCCTCTCACGTAGAAGAAGAAAATAGTAATTAATTAGTGAATCTGAGTATTGTGCTTTGGTGAATCCGTGTTCCTTCACCACAGCAAAACTTTCACATTCTACTTGAAAAACTGGCTTCAATATAAATCCGAAACCAGTCGAGGAGTAAAATAAAGAGCTTTTTAGCAACTGGAGCGAATACTCATTAATTCAGTACAAAGTGTGAAGTAGCAGCGCTCTCCAAATACGAATAAAATAAAAATAAGGAAATGTATTACACTATTATGGGACTTAGGCGTTATATTTCATTTTTACCGACTCTTTAAACTACATTAATCTTGGGAAACACAGAAAAGTAATTTACTAGCATACCACATGAGCCTTGTTATATAGAATGTTCAACATGCCCTCCGTTAGAATTGACACTTTCGATAACTTGCCGTCGACTTGATTGTGGATTAGCTGTTTTTCACTTATCACGAATGGTTTCGTAGCTTTACAACACAACATTTTGAACTTTTAATATAAGGAAGCGCTTTATGTGGTTTCCTGTTAATTTCTGTTTCTATGTACGAGATGTGTTCAAAAAGCAACGGGAATTTTTCCAATTTCACGTCTTGTATTAGTATGATTCAAGCGAACTTTGTCATTGTTGACTTGTTAAAAATGCCTCAAAATTGTCTTTGCAGTGTTAGCCATAATGGATACTTAGTCTGTTGTCAGCTCTCGAAAAAGTTATACGTGATTTGGTAGTATCGACGATTATTTTTTATATACAAATGTGTTAGAGAATTTATATTAAATTTTGCTACAAGAAAGGAATAACGTGCAACAAAGTTTTATAAATGTTAAATATTGCTTTTGGTAAATCTGCTATGAGTAAACCAAGGGTTTGTGAGTGGTATAAACATTCGAAGATCGCCACGAAGACGCTGAGGACAACAAGCGCCATTGACTTCTCAGCACATCATCAACGGAAGAAATCGTGGAAAAGGTGAAAGAAATGATTATGTACTACAGCAGTCAGTGGAGTCACAGATGATGTCAAAATATCGATTTGCTCATGCCACGAAATTTTTTCGAGTGTTTCTTAAACAAAAAGTGTAACAGTAAAATTTGTCCCAAATTTGTTGAATTTAAAACAAAAGCGGCAACTAATGCAAGTTGGACAGGACTCCTCGTTACATGAAGTCAACAACATATAATAGGCGAGGAAGCATCGGTTACCCGATATGGCGTCGAAACTATGGCTCAAACGTCGCTGTGGGAGTATTTTGGATCCCCAAGTCCGAAAAAAAAGCCCCTCAACAAGTGTGGTCAAATATTAAAGTTATGTATAACAGATTCTTTGATTTTAATGGGAATGTGCATGATGAGTTTCCACCACAAGGTCGAATGATCGGCAAAGAGTACTACTTACACGTTCAAAGCCGTTTTCGTGAAGCAATCCAGAAAAAAGACCTGGATTTGTGGCCAATAAATTCATAGATTTTGCAGAGCGATAACGTACACCCTCCCCTCCCCCCCCCCCCCCCCCTCAAACATCGTTCCTTGTTCGTGAAGTTTTTGGCCTAAGGCGATACTTAATGGTGTCCCAGGCTCAATATTCGCCAGACATACCCCTTGTGACTTTTTTTGTTCCCAAAAGTATAGTAAATCTTAAAGGGTCGTCGTTTTATAAGCAGGGTTGAGATTAAGAACGCATACCTGTAACTGCCGAAAGCTCTCCCAAAAATTGAGTTCCATGAGAATACGGGAATTGAAAATGTCGTTGGCTTAAGTGTGTAACACGAATTGGAGGCTATTTTGAAGGGGAAAAGTCGGTGTAGATGAATAAATAAAATTCTTTAAAAAAATACCGTTATCTTTTTAACATATCTCGTATATTCCATGAGTAATGTAGGGAAGACAGTTGCACCTGGAGAACAGTTCACCTGTATACGATGCTTCCTAGCCAGTGTTTCAATCTAGTAGCTTATTTTAGATTCACATGAAGGAATGAGAACTAGAAATCGCCATAAGCAGTTTCTGGTATTTTTTACCGATTTCGTTGTTTTGAGACATGAGGTTGTGTCATGTGTGGCATTTATAAAAATCGTGAGCTGTACATATTCAAATGCTGTATAAGATATTAAAGCTGTTTGGCAGACATTGTTACCTCTTCAGTTACACAATTTTATAGTGAGTGAAATTCTGTATATTTTTAAAACTAGTTACATGACGTGTGGATGGTGAAGCCATATTTTGTCGGTCGTGGATCGCCTTGTACCTTGAAAAGAAAGAAGGTTTTCTCCATGGAACACGTGATATTTGAAAATGGACAGGACAAAGATTTATTGAACTCCTTGACCACGGCTTCGGTGTATCTAAATATGCCTTCGTCAGAAGCAAAAGCACAATAAAATCACATCCTGCAGTGGAGATGCATAGAACAATCGTGCCAAAGGCGTCACCAGCAGTTAAAATTACAATATCACCTCCATTCGCACAGCACAACTATGAAGAGATGGTCGATGCGAACACGACATATTATCAGTACTTAGCCTGTGAACTAGCGTGAAAAGAAAGAAGCACTAGGGCAGACAGCGCTTCCACACCCTCTTCACGCTAGTGCTCTGCAGGTTTCCAATTGTTACTTTGTGATTATTGTGCACTGTGATGGGTTTGCTTATGATGAATAAGGGGTGATTAAAAAGGTTCCGTTAGTGGGCGTCGCAGCAGCTTATACGCAACCCAGAGCGACTCCGATACCAATGTATAAGCACCGACATGTAAGCAAGGAATTTGTGTGGCCTTCGAACGGAAACTTTTTCATCATCTCTTATATCGTGCTCAAAAATATCCGAACGACCTGAATTACGTCCAATCAGATTGCAACCCACACAACGAAACTGTCTTCCAGCTCCTCTACTCTCCTTACGGTACAGTAGTTTGAATATACAAAGTATTCATGACAAGAGACAACTACAGAACTTTGTCCTGTATGGTAGTCAGTCCAGATGCAAATTAATACCACGACAATGAAAATATCAGGATCCAAATTATTAGAGTTGACACATCATTGAACGTAAATAAATCGAAATTTATTACAATAAATAACATTTCGAAAATCAAGTTTCAACTTGAAATTACATGACGAACATTTTGTACTCGACCAGGACCAGGGACTCCTACCCAACAACTATTCTTCCTGATAACTAACCACATGAGATCTTAAACATGGTTTCAATCACAAACTTGAAATAATGTGGCGTAAAGTTTTGTGTCTGACGAGAATTCGAACACAGCACCTGATCGGTTGTTCACTAAGCACAATTAGATGTTAGATTTCGAAAGTTTTCACCAGTAACGAGATGTTACTAAAAGTACGAGACGAAAATGTTTTACCTTGCCGGACTTCGAAACCGGCGTATATCACCGTGGTTTTCTAGACACAGACAAATGTTGAATATCAGTGGGTTCCACCAACAGCAAGATGTGTGTTTTAACTAGAAATAAGGTGAAGATTTGGAGTCAAACCCGCACATACGATCGCTGTTGACTACAGCCGACGCGACATTAAATACCGAATTCTTTTTCGCCAGTAGCAAGGAGTGGCGTGTTTGAACCTCAAATGGTATGATGAAAACTTGTGTATCTGACTGACAGTCGAAATCGGCAGCAATCGTTATTGTTCACAACGCACATTTACGTTGGTATTCATATGCTACAGCTTTAAATAATATGATGAAAATTTTGTGTCGGACTAGGACTCAAAACCAGACAAGTGGCTTTCGTGGAGAGTTTCAGTCATTTTGACTCTTGGGGAAACAGTTAAATGATGGAACTGTATTGTCCCAAAGGCATCAAATCCCGCAAAAGCGGAGATCTGAGTCGGAATCCCAGTCCAACAACAATATTTTCAAAATCTCCAGTTAAAATACGGTAAGAAATAAGTGTCCTGTGACTTTACATGACAATTGGTTTACTATAAAATAGAATTTCTGGTATAAAGAAGCTTACTGATGACAGAGATTCTACTTGCCGCCATCTCTGCCTCTGTTATGCCTAAATGGCTCTGAGCACTATAGGACTTAACTTCTGAGGTCATCAGTCCCCTAGACTTACAACTACTTAAACCTAACTAACCTAAAGACATCACACACATCCATGCCCGCGGCAGGATTCGAATCTGGGTCCGTAGCAGCAGCGCGGTTCCGGACTGAAGAACCTAGAACCGCTCGGCCACAACGGCCGGCACAGTGCGTACTTTCGACTTGATTTTGTAATCACTGAAATAAACTCACATAACGGCCTTCTGCACGAACGGTAGGATGCGGAAATTTCTATTTGAACAATTAATTTCCAGTTTCCTTTTCCTTTTTCCATTCGCTTACTATATTTTGCCTTCTCGGTCTGGCTTTGTTACCATTATCTTTGCGTATTGTATTTCTGGTTCCAAACTAACGACAATATCCTCTTATAAAAATAAAATAATGATATACTTCTTGCACTAAAATGAAATTATTTACTGAGCCAGACTGAAATTCCCTTTTTTGTCAGCAATAACGAGACGTTCTTTAAGCATATTTTCTCTGTGTGCTAGTGAATGTAGTCTTCTTCCTTGGCGCATGCGACATATAAGTAGTGATCAACAGAAATTTTCTTCTGTGGCGTTGCTCAGAAAGATCATATAAATAAAAGACGACTACTTGACTGGCAAATTAACGTTTGTGTTCTTATTCGATTCTTATCGATCCATTATTTTGGAGTTATTTGTCTTCTGTAAGTGTACTTGGGCGACGAAATGCTTAATATCGTTCATGGGGTTTCGAGGTGAGACGGAGTAATTGTTAGGAAAGTTCGAGACCATTTTTTGTACCTTTTTCCTGAAATAAGTCTTCGATGTTGTTCTCTGATACATAATTTGCATTCTTAGAAATATGTACGTTATTTATCAAGCAGTTAACGCCGTGTCCCAACATCCAGGTTTGCTGTTGTTATTGGATTTGGGGAAACCGTTTCCAGTTCGGTCACAGTATGGGATTTATAGTAATCGTATCTTCTGCGGTTCTCTTTATTACTGCCGGACTTTTCGGGTCCATTTCCATGTGTCTGTTTGATTCCTGCATGAGAGTAAATGCTCTAAACTGTCCATCGTTTGGTTGATTGTACCATTCAGCATGGTTCTTAGTTTTATTTTGTGTAGTTTTTTGCCATTGGTGTGACGTCGATTTTTGTATCGTACCAGATTGAGCAAATCTTTGCTGAAATTATCGAGTTACTGATGTTTTGCCAGATATTAGTCCATTTATTTGTGTGATGCCTGTTGATAATGGGATTCCGGGAATCACCCTGTGTGAATGCGACATATAGGGTGTATCAAAAGGGACTTTGTAACTTTGAAAATTCGTACAAAATTGTTCATACGACTTACATGTTTAGTTTTGGTATCATCTTGAACGAATGTATATCCGGTTTTGACTGTCTGGTAAGACATCTGGGATTTTCAAAATGTGTGCTTTCCATGTAAGTAAATTGGTCGAAGTGCGCCATTTGTATACCCCCCAGGTTCACTGGACCTGACACCTATTGACTTTTTCTTTTGGGGAATCATCAAGGGTACCTTGTTTGTTTTACTTTTGAAAGACTCTCCATCAGAGCTAGAATACACATCGCAATTGACATTCTGCAGATAGTTTGGCAAGAAATAGACTTCAGATGGGATGCGTGGCACATAACCAATTTGGGTAGGTATATGACAATAAACATGATGTATTTTGCTATAGAATGACACCAAAACCATATCTGTACGTTAAATAAATAAATCAATACGAGTTTAAAAGTTGTAAAGTGTATATCTCTGTAGTGTTGATATTACACACACTGGTTAGCATAGCTACAGTATAACTGAGTTGAGGTAATATCTCCTCACGTAAGCCGCAATTGTTTTTATACGGCTCACATTTTACTGGGATTTATTTATCTTCTGGTTCGAGGCAAATATAATAATTTGCTCATTGGGAGACAATGTTCAATTATGTTTAACGTTTTGTTAATGAATAATACAGTGTTTGTATGTTCCATAGTCCAAGTGCTCTTTCTTGACGGTGTACAAGTGCCGTGTGGCATGGGGCTTTAAACAGATTGCCTCTCCATATGTACCATCCGGCGCTTACTAGACTGTACGCTCATCCATTGGAGCTGCTGTGGTTCTGTATGCATTGGTGGTCCAGGGACAAACGTGGCACAAAGCCGAAATAATCTTTACTTCGAAAGCTGCGTTTCATCTGATATAACTGCGTAGGCAACAGTGTCGTGATCAGTGCTCATGCAGCACGTGACATGAAGAATATTCAAGAATGTAATCCACCATGCAAGCAAAATTTTACTGAAAAATGTAGACTGGTGCATAAGTTCATGGAGATTTTTTTTCGCGTGTTGTAAGTATACTTATAACTCGTCATTTTCTATTTGTGAGTCTAGAACTGCTCTTGCGGAGACTTACTGAATGTGGCATAGTTATGCGAAACGTCTTTTGAGCGTTGTAATGAGTGCAAGACGAAAAATTTTGGGATCTGTTGCCAATTACTAAGAGGTCTTGTGTTCGCCATATAATGAAATCGATTAAGAAAACTGTATCAAGTTTTGCTGCTGGACGAGAACGACTGTCTGTAATCTACTGATTTGAATGGAGAACCTGTTCAGGAACTTGGCTGGAAAGCAATCCCTACCACACTTATTCTTGTGCCGTCAAACGTTTACCTATGTCGCTCCATATCGAACAGCCATCAAGAAAATTCCTTGTGGACAAAAACGGACTTTAAACTTGGATTGACAACACTTTATCTGTGAAACAGTAGCTTTCTACAGACGTGAAAACTAATAACTGCCTTAGCATTATCTGATTGTTTTATTTACTGTGAGAAAATATGTAGTTAATGATGAATTTCTCTCATACGTTTTTCTGTTATACAAAAGAAATCAACGAGATGCGCTGTAAAAATATACACTTTTCTTGTTCAATTGTATTAAAACTTGGGTGATAACCGTACTACTGAAGTATAATTTAATGAAACAATTTGTGTCTATAATACGAGCCTATCTAAAACTGCAACCAATTGTAAGATATTACGCGCATTTGACCTCGATATGGCGTTTTTCTACACGACGTCCTGTGTCTTACACAAGAAGCATTTCATAAGAACGACGAAAATATGTAAATCTAGCATGGAGACCAAAACGAAATTCAGTGCCCAAATTATATTATGCCGTCCATATATCAATAAAATTGAATATTCACCAAATACTAAAAATTATATCGGTATAAGCAGAAAATTATAAGTTTTAATAAGAGTGCAGTGTAGAAATTTCTTAAATTTTTCAGCATTCGCATCAGAGGGGTAGCTACTAAACGTGGAATACAAGAAATTTAAGGTGGAGAAATTAAAATTTCCCTACTGACTTTCGAACTGGAAACTTGTAGCTTAGTAAGGAAAGAGGAAAACAGCTCACAAATTATGTAGGTCACCACTGAGGCTAGAACTACCATTTGAGCTGGTACTGCTATGGTGTTTCATGATACAGGTATTTATCACGTATAATTTGAGATTAGCTTAGATAATGCATAGAACGACCTTCCGTCAGTCAAATCTTAAATTGGAAAACCCATTATTGCACCTGAAGTGAGAACGATTCAGATTATTTATTCCAAATGACGAGAAACTATCGAGTGAATTTAGTAGGATAATTCTGAGCGACAGCGTGAAGTAAATCAATGACCACATAGTTACCGAACGTAATCTACAATGTTGACAATTCTCCATTAGATTATCGACAGGAAGAATACGTTTACTCATCCATTGTGCATCCTGAGCTGCCTAGCACTTGGGAACCTAGCAGTTTTTAAGACGCCGAAGCACCGCCTGCCCCAACGTTGACAGGTAGCCGAAATACCTAAAGTACAGCACCATGAGTTTCATCCACATTTATGTAACTATGATTCAGATGTAGAGCAAATTATATCCAGATGCGCCAACTACAACTCGAACATCAAGGGCAGAGGGAAAGGGGAATTATGTGGGCGGTCCTCCTCTTCAGCAGCTGTATTAGCTATTTTTGTCTTTCAGCGTTAAGTGTGCTGCACGCTCAGAAGCTCATTCGCCGGAAGCGATTCGCCTTTTTAGCATCACCAGACGCTAGTAACATTATGAGTAACATCCATTTTAATATTATACAGTTAAAAATAATTTTTCTTAACAGTGCTTTCATTGGGACCACCTCTAATACGAAATAACACATATGAAAATAATAGTACTGATTAGAAAATGCGAATATCAAGAAAGGAATTTCATAAACTGCGAATAACAGTCTCAAATTATAACAACCAACTGTGCGAAAAAATCTTGCACTATGACGGAAAAATAGGACCCAAGAAGCTGAGAAAGAAAAGGAAATTAATGAATAAGTGCTCTGGAAATTCGATTCCAGCTATTGACAACATGAAAGGAGAAGGAGTTGTGATGAGAATGTGGAACAAGGAACATAAGACGCTGACCTTAATGTCTCGGATATGTCATCGTCAAACAAAACTGTCACTCAGTATACAAGAAACAAAGGAACGTGTCATCTACACGTAACGATTACAATACAACTCAATGTAATTGCTGGTGATGCTTTATCGAGAAATTATCTAATGTAATTCGATACATTAAATACCACGATACTTATGGTCGAATCTTCCTCAGTGGAGAACACTAATTGTAGTTCTGTTTCATCTTGCAGACTATTGAAAAGGCTACATATCGCTTTGAGGAGAGCCCCTGCAAACATCTACTTGTGTCCTGGCACTATTTCTCATTGGATCTTACTTAACTAAATAAACTGGGGTACATAAATGGGACCAAACCAGATAGACAAATAGACGTGGAGACTAGAGACCTCACTCTTGACATCACCGTGTAGTGGCTTGGAGAAGTAAAAAATTAGTAAAGCAACTGTTTCAGATGATATGACGTTCATAAAATCAATTAAAAGTTTCAGGGTCAAACCTAATTCGTTGCTTGCTTAAGAATTCTTGTGTTTAAATGGCCTAAACATAGCGAACAAACGTCAAATAAGTGTCATTAAAGATGCCTTCACGTGGTCTTAGAAACTTACTTTCGTAACTCAAGAGCAGTGTGGACAATGTCTACAGGAGTCATAGCAGTCCCCATGCTGTACAACATGCGATCTCACTACTCGGCGCAATTATGTCGTTACAGGTAAAATTTATTAGGAGATCTGGTTTGGTCTCATTTATGTGGCCCGAATTTTTTTTTATTTAGTTAAGCAAGAACCAATGAGAGGTAGTACCAGGACACAAGTAGATGTCTGCAGGGGCTCTCTTCAAAGCGATATGTAGCCTTTTCAACAGTCTACAAGATGAAATGAAACTGCAGTTAGTGTTCCACACTGAGGAAGATTCGACCACAAATATCGTGATATTTAACGTAGCATTCTGTTCTAAGAATTACATTCGATAATTCTCATATGAGTGTTCTGATAGCCTAGAGGCTTAGTTAGTGTGAAATAACCAAGGAATAAACTCTGAGTTATATCGTAATCGTTACGTGTAGATGACACGTTCCTTTGTTTCTTGTATACTGAGTGACAGTTTTGTTTGACGATGACATATCCGAGACATTAAGGTCAGCGTCTTATGTTCCTTGTTTCACATTCTCATCACAACTCCTTCTCCTTTCATGTTATCAACAGCTGGAATCGAATTCCAGAGCACTTACTCATTAATTTACTTTCTTCTTTCACGGCTTCTTGAGTACTATTTTTCGGTCTTTGCGCAAGATTTTTTGGCACAGTTGGCTGTTATAATTTGAGACTGTTATTCGCAGTTTATGAAATTCCTTTCTTGATATTCGCATTTTCCAATCAGTACTATTATTTTCATATGTGTTGTTATGAATTAGAGGTGGCGCCAAATGAGAGCACTATTAAGGAAAATTATTTTTAACTGTATAATATTAAAATGAATGTTACTTGCTCATAATGTTACCAGCGTCTGATGATGCTAAGAAGGCGATTCGCTTCCGGCGAATGAGCTTCTTAGTTTGCAGCACACTTAATGCTGAAAGACAAAAGTAGCCAAGACAGCTATTGAAGAGGAGCACCCCCCCCCCCCCCCCCCCCCCACATAATTCCCCTTTCTCTCTACCCTTGGTGTTCGAGTTGTAGTTGGAGTATCTGAATATTATTCGCTTTAGATCCGTATCATAGTTCCATAAGTGTGAATGAAACCCACGGTGCTGTAGGTTACGTATTTCGGCTACCTGTCAACGTGGTGGCAGGCGGCGCTTCCGCGTCTTAAAAACTGCTAGGTTCCCAAGTGCTAGGCAGCTCAAGGTGCACAGTGGGTGAGTAAACTTACTCTTCCTATCGATAGTCTAAGACAGAATTGTCACCATTGTAGAATACATTCGGTAACTATGTGGTCATTGATTTACTTCCTAATGTGGCACAGAATTATCCTACTAAATTCACTCGATAGTTTCTCGTCATTTCGAATAAATAATCTGAGTGATTCTCACTTTAAGTGCAATATTGGGTTATCAGATTTATGGTTGGACTGGAGGAAGAACGTTCTATGCATAATCTAGAGGTAATCTCATATTTGCCGTTACGAGTTACCAATTTTATTAATCATTATGGCAATAAGACCTTGCTTCCAGAAGTACTAGCTTGCTAGCTAAGTGATAATGAGGCTGGGTTGTGAAAGAAAAAATTCCTTAACCCTTAGCTCTTACCTACCTACAGATATAGATAATGTGTAAGATTTCTGCCTCATCTCTTGCAGAGCTACAAGATTACAGTTCGAAAATGTATAAGGAAAACTTAATTTCTCCACTTTATGCCTCTTCACTACCCAGATTTAACACCCTCAATACCTAAGGGTGGAAAATTAAAGAAATTTCAACCTTGCATCCTTGTTGAAATTTATGATTTTCGGCTAATACTGACACAATTCTTAGATTATGTGAATACGCCCTTTGACTGCTTTATGTGTGATATTACGTAATTTGTAAACTGGAATGCAGTTCGTAATACCTTCTTTGGGCCCCCAGATCCTTTATATTTCATTGTGTGAACTCACCCTGGCCTTAGCTTCAGATATTATTTATTAGGATCAACCATTATTTTCTTTTTATTATTGCACGCTAGTTCAAACGCCGGTCTGGTTATCCCGATTTTTATTTTCCCTTATTTCCCGAAATCGATTAAGGCAAATACTGGATGTTTTCTTTGAAAGTGCACGGTCGATTTCGTTCCCCATCCTTCGCAATCTTACTTTCTGCTTCGTCTCTAATGACCTCGGCGTCAGTGGATTATTAATCCCTAATCAGCGTACCTTTCTTTCTGCCCGCCGTTGGCCTCTGAATGCAAGCGCCTCACGAAAATTAAATGGTCGCAGTTCATCACATTTGCCAATAACTGAGTGAACCATAGTGGTAAACCGTAAAAATGTCGTCTATCAAAGCCGTTTGGTCTTCTTGACTCTGGAAAAATGTCTCACGTCGAAATGATCCAATTTGTAATGAGAAAACGATTTACACATGCGTACATTTTTCATTAGATAACTAATACATACAGCACAACAACAGCTCAAATTAAAAGCAATAGTTCATGCAGCAATTCCTACTTCCTACCGATTTTACAGTTCGTGCAGTTGGCCGTCTTGTGATTTTATTTCAGTGACTACAAAATGAAGTTGAAAGTACACATTAGATAGCCTAAGCAACGGGTGGATGCCGATGCAGACGAATAAAGAAATGAATGTTTTGAACAGAGTGTAATCCACCTGCTGGAGGCCAGAATTATCGTCAAGCGTGGAGCGCTTTCCATTACGACAAAATCATGCTCCAAGTTTATCTGCGGTTCGGTTGTCGGTTGTAATATTTCAGGCTTCTTATTTACAAGGTCTGGGTTCGATTCACACTTTGACAACCTTATTTAACAAGCATGAACAAACCTTCTGTACCTCTTGCTAACGCCAACTGTATAACGTAGATTTGCATCGTGATTCCAAACCCACCTTAAACATGATGTCCTTTCGCTACCGACAGGAGGAGTGTCGGTGTAGGATGGGTCATAACAGAGACGGAGATGGCGGCAAGTAGAATCTATGGCACCAGTAAGTTTCTTTACACCAGAAATTTTATTTCATAATGAACCAGTTGTTATGTAAAGTCACAGGGCCCTTATTTGTTACAGTATTTTAAATTCAGATGCTGGAACTATTGGTTCTGTACTGGGATTAGAACTCAGATCTACCCTAGGGTTCTATTTGATGCCTTCAGGATGATACTGTTTCATAATTTAGTTGTTTCATCAAGATTCAAAACTTCTCAATGTCTCCACAAAAAGCGCCTATCTAGGTTCGAATCTAGGTCCGACACAAAAATTCTCATCATCTCACTTCAAAAAGTAGCCTGTGCTCACCGAAGTACAAGTTGGAAAATGATTATGAATTGTTTCGTTTCTCCGTGCGTTCTCAACAATACGATTGGTGCTGATTTCCACTCTCAGTCAGACAGAACTTGTCATCATATCATTTCAGGTTCAAACATGAATAAAATAGTGAAAATAATTGGATATTTAAGATTTATTCGTGTGTATTCAACATCGATCATTGTGCAGGTACGACGCGCAACCAGCACAGAATTTTGTATCGTCTAATTTCCTGTTAAAACACACACAAATCTTGCTACTGGTGAAACACTCTGATATTTAACATTTGTTTGTAGCTAGAAAACAATGGCGATAGGATTCGAAACCGAGCACGGTGAAACATTTTCGTCTCGTAATTTCAGTGTCATCCCGTTCCTAGTGAAAACTTTCGAAATCTAACCTCTGATTGTGCTTAGTGAACTACCGATTAGGTAATGAGTTCAACTCCCCGTCAAACACAAAACTTTACGCTCCATCATTTCAAGTTTAATCTTGTGCACACGTTTTTGTTTGGGACTGAAACTATATTTAAGATTTTATGTGGTTAGTTAATAAGGAAAACAATTATTGGATAGGAGTCCCCGATCGTGGTCCAGTACAAATTGTTCGTCATATAATTTCATGTTGAAAATTGTTTCTTGAAAACAAATTCGAGTTTTCAAGTGTGAAAGACCGTGTCATTACTTAATAATGTGGTTCCTGATATTTTCATCGCCGTGGTACTAATTTCCATCTGGTCTGGTCGTCATACAGAACAACGTTGTCTAGAAGTCTTTTCTAATAATCATTTTATATAGTCAAAGGGCTGTACCGGAAAGGGAACAGAGGACCTGCGAAACAGTTTCGTTATGTGGTTTGCATAGGAATCAGGCGGAGAGCAATTCTGGTCGTCCGGATGCCTATGAAGATGATAGCTGATCAGTACAAAGACGCAATAAGGACCGCAGAGGAAGTGACCACTATTTCATATTCTCCATATATCCATGAAGCTGTCAAGATAGTCATCAAACAGGAAGATATCTAACATCTGAAAACATATAATTTGTCAAGTTAACCAACTTACACAGTGCATTTATTTTGAAGCGATAACTGTGGTTAACGTAATGGATTATAAAGACGCATTTAAAATGCAGCTTCATCAGACTGTTTGACACACATGCCTATAGTTATTGACCTTACGATAGAGCTTTCGACACTGAACGGTAAAACTCTACACCCGCCAGACGCCAAAGACAACGTCACGGCACTCTCCAAGTACCGCGTCGCTACACCACAACTGTTCTTCTCACCATGGACGTCTCAAAAGCATGGGCGTAAAACATCTGGGAAATGATAGCTCTGTTACACAAGGTACTTCAGGGGATATTTTCCTAATGTACAGTCATTTTTTGTGGAACATGTACATTTAAATTAGGAATACGTTGCCTTGAATTGGAGAAGTGAAGGTAGAGTTTCAGTTTCGCACTGCGCTCGACCGACTTCTGATTTACGTAGATAATTATCCCATACATGGGTAAGAGGAGGTCTGGAGACCAAAACAGCTCGAAAACCATCCATAAGGAATTTTTACGCAGAACATCTGCGAATCACTATGTACAGCTGAGTACTGGACCTTTCAGGGCTATTATTCTGTGTACTAGTGTACCATTATGCTCACATGTAGCAATCTGTACTAGCATTTAGTTTCAAGAGCATTCCTTTAGAAGCTGTTATTACGTCTATCGTATTGCTGAGGAATAGTTATTACTTGGAGAAACTGGAGAAACTCTTCTGATTATCTGCCGTTAGCTTCGTAGTTAGAATGAGGTCCTGTCACGTAACCAGTTATGTTCAGAGTGGATAAGACTAGTTCTCAACAGGGAACGAAGGAAGATTAATTCTTAATATGCCTGAGTGCCTCGTTATCTTGAGCTCTTGGTGGATGACTTACAGATCCTTAATGCTCTTGGCGGCTCATACGCTTTCAGGGTCGAAACAGAATAGAGAAGAATGATAGACCAACATCTGAATGGTGCAGTATCACTAGCATACAAGACTGATACGAGCCATATAATACCGAGAGAGTTTCAAATACGTTTCAAATGAAATTTGTAAAGCAACCTGCTGTATCTTTGTGAAAGTCATAATAGTTGTTTACTGTTTGCATTTACGAGAGATAACTTACGCTTGAATGCTCAAGGAGGTAGTTCGATCTATTTTCTAAGGAATTATGGTGGGCGGGTTTTTAATTGAAATTTGCTACTTTTACAGGCGATTTTGCTGCCACTATATTTACTAGCATCTGTATGAAGTGAAAAATGTGTTTGAGGGTTACAAAGTCTCTTACTTGTGTTGTGACATGCTCTTGACAATCCCATCAACTAACATGCACGATTCTTGGAAAGTCAGAAATTGCAAGATACAATTCTAATTCCATTTTGATTTAGATTCGGTATATTTTGAGCATAAAAAAAGCATGAACAACCTCTTATAACGTTATTCATCACACTAAACTACGTTTTTGTCTCAGGTGCAGGGTGAATCAGAACTCCACCGACAAACTTCCAGAGACTGCTCAGGGATACCTACTGTCGCCGGAGACTGTGGGTCTCTTACACCAGAATACTCAGAAGATGTTCTCTGAACGACCACCGAAAGTTGGTCGATGGATTTCTGGTTCATGATGCATATTTGAATTATCGAAGTTGTGTATAGTGTTTAACGTATTGTATCTCATGTAAAAAATATAATTTTCTGTAGAACACACTCAGTCAAATATTTTAGAAGTGTTCTGAAGAGAACTAACGTCATGAGTTTCTTAGAACAGAAAAATATTGAAGAATAAATACCAAAGCAGTTTACTAGCAAAAGTTTTCCTAAACATAGTTCTGGTGTTATTGAGAATAGTTATCAAGGCACACTTTCCATACTGGTGCACTGTTTTAGATCGACGGTATTTCCAGAAGGAATAGAAGCAAACGTCGACTCACTCATACTACAATTTTCTTTTCACAGTTCCTGTATTTAATATTATGGTGAAATCAATTTCATTGGTAAATGGGCTTAACACAGAGGCAAACTCTCAACTTAGTAATTTTAATATAGTCCAACTACATAGACAAGTCAGAACGTGGATGTGCGTTCTGTGTCAAGAGAAACAAAAATATTTGCATTTTGGAGAGCGCATTGATCAACGGAAAGATGTCATAACGTCTCCGGCATGACAAACAACGTGATGCATTTCATATTGATGATAAAACATGATTATTCTGTTCGATAAATTCCTACTCATACTTTCGTGAACAAGTGAGATAGTGACATGTCCCCAGCAGTATACAGCATAACATTTTGCTATGATGACGGGAACGAAGAGTAGTGAAATCTATTACACCAGGTACGAAAATGGTTTGGAAATCATCGTTATCAATGATACCTCAACCAGCCCCACACTTCTCACCCAGTGGTCGGATGTGGAGCCAAGGCGCTATAGTTTCATACGATGACTCCCTAGATGAGCTCAATATTATGCCCGTAGAGTTCAAGTGGTTCAAATGGCTCTAAGCACTATGGGACTTAACATCTGAGGTCATCAGTCCCCTAGACTTAGAATTACTTAAACCTAACTAACCTAAGGGCATCACACACATCCATGCCCGAGGCAGGATTCGAACCTGCGGCCGTAGCAGCATCGCGGTTCCGGACTGAAGCGCCTAAAACCGCTCGCTCACAACGGACAGCTGTCCGTAGAGTGTTGCTGAAACCATTTCGATACAGTTCTAGAGGGATGGGATTGACCTGCTTGAGGATTCATCTCGTTCTATTTCATCTCGTACAAACATTTATCATTGAAGAATACTTCCGCCACCTCCCGACACTGCGCGCTCTTGGCACCGAGAAATGTTTTTCCTCATATAGATTTCGATGTACTCGCACTGTATCACCTGTGTGGACCAAAATGTAGCACCGAACATCTGTAGACATGACATTTTTCCATGTCCTGAGCATTCAGTGACGGAACTCGTACAGTCACGCCGATCTCTCTGCCCTGTGGCGTGTAGCGAACAAAGATACACGTTTACGGCAGTGGATTCGAGGAGGAGGTTCCCCATGTATTGGTTGCTTCACCGTTTGTTGTTGTCCAGTGCAAAATTGTGGACTGATTTTCAGTATTGTAGCCAGACTATTGCTGTTATAAGTAACTATCGTAATCGATATATTGTTGCCCACGGCGGTTCACTCTGGAAGCTGCGGATTTTCCGAATCGAAGTACACACTGTACAGCCTTGATGGCCAGCCGGAGTGGCGCTACAGCCTGGAACCGAGCGACCGCTACGGTCGCAGGTTCGAATCCTGCCTCGGGCATGGATGTGTGTAATGTCCTTAGGTTAGTTAGGTTTAATTAGTTCTAAGTTCTAGGCGACTGATGACCCCCGAAGTTAAGTCGCATAGTGCTCAGAGCCATTGGAACCATTTGAACACGCTTGATGTGGTGAAGAGTGTGTCGACCTCGGAGATACAGTGACCCCGGACTGTACCAGGTTTCTCGGCATACCATGTTGGCAGGATAGCTCTTTTCAGTAAGCAGTTATCTTATATTTAATTGCTCGTGGCAGAGTATTAGTTGTGCATGAACTTACTTAAAACTCATAAAAAATGTTACCAGGTTTATATTCATTCGTGTGTTGAAGCAGGAAAAATAATTTTGTCTAAGAGAAATTTCAGTTTCTCTTTGGTCACATAACGCATGAAATTTATGTAAAAGTATTTAACTTCTTGCAAGTTATCGATCTTGTATTAGGAGCCAACGCTCCAAAGACGATCATTTGAAGTTATGTCAATGTGTCACAGGATGCAAAGTACTAAAAAGGTAGAGGTAAAGCTGTCATCAATTGATGGTTGGTTTCAACGCTACAGTGCTTTACTTGGTGTGGTTGTATTGGAAGTGGTACGCCCTTTCCTTCATCTGACCTATGAAATGACTTTCCCAGCTAACTACAGGAGGATCTACAATTTGACATAGATTCTGAGCAACAGTGCATCTCGGCATTTTGCTCATTAACAAATATTGCAAGAGGGAAAAGAAGTAAAAAATTAGAGACTAAGCAGGCATCGAACTCTATACTTCTCAGGCTTCAGTCTAGCACTTAACCACTGCTCAACCGGAACAGCTTTTTAAAGCATCACAAATCATTTATAATGAGAAACATCATGATATTTTTGAATCGGAATAATGAGCTGTTACCTGCATATCTTTGTTGCAAATAATGTAATGATGACTCCGACGGTACATTTAATCTGACAGCAGTTTACTGTAAAATCGATGACGTCTTAGAAACTCAGATTCCATTTTACTTGCATAAAAAATGTTATATAACAATTTGTATTAGCACTTGTTATTCAAAAGAGTCGATTGCAGCCTTACGCACATAATGGCGGCCACAGTCGCATTATGTGGAGCACTGTCGCCGCCGATGCATACAATCCTCTTTGACCGAGTGATAAACAGCATATGCTGTAAAAGCCGAAATTTCTCGGTATGAAAAACCAGATTTCTTGTAGACTTATCATTCTGCCCCGTTTTAAATTACTCAGTAGATACTATTGTTGCCTTTGACGTCAACTAGGCGGCATGACAGTTCCTCTCATGTTTCCACTTAGGCCGACGGTTCTTCGTGATTTTGAGGGAATCCGTGTCTTATCGCTGTCACCAGACATTGCTGCTGATCGTCCCGGTACACCATCTCTCTGTCAACTTAACAGCTTGTTGCAAGTACGTTGTTATCGACGTCTTCAGAGTTAGGTTAATTTGGGAATTTTTTGCCTTTTACAATTTTCACGAACATTAACGTCTTATAATTGCCGTTTGTAACGTTCACAAATCTCAAATCGTAAACGTAATAGCAGTTGATATATCCACGTCAATTGTTTTTATCTTACTGAAACGTTGAAATAGCTTTTACAAGCCATATGATCACTTGCCATCGCAGCAGACGAGTGAAGGAGGAACAAAAAAACACACATCTACCTGTAACTGGTCTTGTGGTTGAAACTCTACTCGATTACGACATCTGAGAAGAAGAGCTGGTCCCACCACAAAGGTGAGGCTGGGTTTTCAACAAGAAAGCGAGAGAAAGGAAAAACAAGATTAAAGTTGTTACCACACTGAGTCCTTCTACCACTGTCAGGAAGCTATTGCAATTCATACACCAAATCCTTTCAGATAACTTATATTCAGTAGAATACATTTGAAAAAATGCTCCAGCGCTAAATACAAGATCAGAACATTTGTATAAATTATTCAACTATAATTTCTCCAGGAGTTTCAGAAATCATCTACTCATTCCATCTGTCTTTATAGAACCGCAGCTTTGTTCGTACAATACGTTTTTCACCTTGAAAGTTTGCTTTCAATACAAGAATTCACGATACCAGACTTTCAAAAGGAATGGTCTTTGTCCTTCGGGAGTTCTATTCAAGCGCTTTACCGCAGCATCAGATCTCTCGTTACCACATTTTCTGCCGGGGTAGGAAGAGAAAGCTGTGCTGAACCAAAACGTTGCATAAGCGCACAGTCACAGATTTATGGTCGGCACTGTAATGAAATGAAGGAAAGTCAAACAATTAATGTTAAAACCTTTACGCTGTCTGCGCTACTCCGTCACTGGCATTGCATTCGAGGAATGTCAGTAACATAAATTGATAGTGAACACAAAACCCCATTTCTGAGCTGAAAAACGCTGAGTAATATTAAAACATAGTCTCAAATGTGATGATTCTTGTTTTAGTAAAGATCCGGAAATAGAAAGGACGGCAAGAGAGATGAGAGGTTAAAAAAAACATTGTGTTGAGAATGTCATACTACAAGAACTAGGACTGAAACACAGATGATTGAGGAAAACGACATAACAACTGAACGAAGAGGAGGTAAGGAGATTTCTCGCTGGGTTTGTCATCAGAAACCAACTGTTTCACATCAGTACGACTTTCTGCAAACTTGAAAAAACTATTATTCACACTACTAAAGTCTGTGCAACTTTACCAGTTACCAAGTATTATAAGAATAGCAGCTGCATCGTATAACGGATAAGTTTAATGAGTAGTATTATTACTAACTGTTCAATTGGAACTATTTTCTCAGAACTTAGTTTCCATGCTAGGAAAACAAGCCACCTGACATGGAAAATATGCTTTTCAGGCTTGAAATTCACTTCACAGCTTTTCAGGTGTTTTGATGCAACTACGGTTCCAAAGTTTATATTTTACTTTTTACCGTCTCTCATTCACACATATTGCAATGAACAACGAAACTCAACACAGGCATAATTGAAGCGAAATTTTCGATGGGAGATGTAAATTGTAATGGTACACTTATCACATGTAAAATAGATACTTTAGCGAATTTCAGGGTGAAATGCAGCGTATATCACCAAACTTATAATTTATTTGCAACATATTTTTGCAGAATTTTTTAACCATATGATTCCGGACTGAATGTAGCTGATCCGTTTCAGTTTGCAAGACAAATTCTGAACGTTCCACTCCTTAAAACGTCTCATAAATATATCCCATGAACTATGCAAGACATCAATAGCATATCATTCAAACAAAGACGTAAGAAGGAAAGTCACGGACGCTGTACGTATCTAGTGCGACAACTCCTAGTGTATTTCCGGGGCAATTGCCAAGAAGTTTGAGGTGTTCACTTTCCAGTGTTTCGTGCTGGTAATTACATGTAATCCACTACGTCAGTATGGGAGATGTGAAAGATGACCCAGAATAGAATTTAAGCTTCCTGTTCGTAAGCCTGTGAGTTTTTTTACACATGCACTCAACTATAATATTGAATTCAAGTGAGATTAAATGGTAATTCAGCGTAAAATGTATTATCTCGTTGACTAAACATCATAATACACTTAACAAAAAACAAAGGTGAATTATCCCACTCGATTCGTGTGACCCACCAACAAAGTTATGCTGACATTAGGAGTGATATAACATTGTCTTACGTTACTGTTTCCTTTCTATGAACCATGGACCTTGCCACTTGTGGAGAGGCTTGAGTGCCCCAGCGATAAAAATAACCGTATCGTACGTGCAACCACAACGGAGGGATATTTGTTGAGAGGCCAGACGAACATATGGTTCCTGAAGCTGGGTAGCAGCCTTTTCAGTAGTTGCAGGAGCAACAGTCTGGATGATTGACTGATCTGACCTTGTAACATCAACCAAAACGGCCCTGCTGTGCCGGTACTGCGAGCGGCTGAAAGCAAGGGGAAACTACAGCTGTAACTTTTCCCAGGGTTATACAGCTCTACTGTGTGGTGAACTGATGATGGCATCCTCTTGGGTAAAATTTCCCGGAGGTAAAATCGTTCCCCATTCGGATCTCCGGGCAGGGACTACTCAGGAGGACGCCGTTATCAGGGGAAACAAAACTGGCACTCTACGGATTGGAGCATGGAATGGCAGGTGCAAAATCGGGCAGGTAGATTAGAAAATTAAACAGGGAAATGAATAGGTTAAACATAGATATAGTGGGAGTTAGTAAAGTTCTGTAGCAGGAGGAAGAGGACTTCTGATCAGGTGAATACAGGATTATAAATACAAAATCATACAGGGATAGTGCAGGAGTAGGTTTAATAATGAATAAAAAAATAAGAACGTGGATAAGCTACTACGAACAGTGAAGTGAACGCATTATTGTACCCTAGATAGACACGAAGCCCACACCCACCACAAAAGTACAAGTTTATATGAGGAAGTAATTGAAGAAACGTATGCTGAGATAAAGAAAATTATTCACATAGTTACGGGAGAGGAAAATTTAATAGTCGTGGAGGACTGGAATTGGATAGTAGGCAAAGGAAGAGAAGGAAAACTAGTACGTTAATATAGACTAGGGAAGAGGAATGAAAGAGGGAGCTGCCTGGTAGAATTTTGAACAGAGCATAACTTAATCACAGCTAACACATGGTTTAAGAATGATGAAAGAAGGTTGTATACGTGGAAGAGACCTGGACACACCGGAAGGTTTCAGATTGATTATATAGTAGTACGAAAGAGATTTCGGAACCAGGTTTTAAATTGTAAGACATTTCCAGGGGCAGATGTCAACTCTGACCACAATTTATTGGTAATGAACTTCAAATTAAGGCTGAAAAAACTGCAGAAAGATAAGAATTTAAGATGATGGGACCTTAATAAACTGAAAGAATTACATGTTGTAGAGAGTTTCAGAGGGAGCATTACGTAACGTTTGATGAGAACAGGGGAAAGGAATGCAGTAGAAGACGAATGGGTAGCTTTGAGAGATGAAATAGTCAAGGCAGCAGAGAATCACGTAGGTAAAAAGACAAGGGCTAGTAGAAATCCTTGGGTGACACAAGAGGTATTGAATTCAATTGATGAAAGGAGGAGATATAAAAAGGCAGTAAATGAAGTGGGCGAAAGGGAATACAAACGTCTAAAAGATAAGATCGACAGGAAGTGCAAAATGACTAAGCGGAAATGATTAGAGGCCAAATGTAAGGATGTAGAAGCATATATCACTAAGGGTAAGATAGATGCCGCCTATAGGAAAATTAAAGAGACCTTCGGAGAAAAGAGAACCACGTGCATGAATATCAAGAGCTCGGAAGGAAAACCACTCCTAAGCAAAGAATGGAAGACAGAATAGTGGAAGGAGTATATAGAGAGTCAATACAACGGAGATGTCCTGAAAGGCAATATTATTGAAGTGGAACAGGATGTAGGTGAAGATGAGATGGGAAATGTGATACTGCGTGAAGAATTTGACAGAGCACGTAAGTCGAAACAAGGCCCCGGGCCTTCCGTTACAACTACAGACAGCTTTGGGAGAGCCAGCCCTGAAAAACTCTTCCAGCTGGTTAGCAAGGTGTATGAGACAGGCGAAACACCCTCAGACTTCGGGAATAATTCCAATTCCAAAGGAAGCATGTGCTGCCACGTGTGAAAATTATCTAAGTATCAGTTTAATAAGTCACAGTTGCAAAATACTAACACGAATTTTTTACAGAAGACTGGAAAAACTAGTAGAAGCAGACCGCGGGGAAGATCAGTTTGGACTCCGGAGACATGTAGGAACTCGCGAGGCAGTGCTGATTCAAATGGCTCTAAGCACTATGGGACTTAACATCTGAAGTCATCAGTCCCCTAGACTTAGAACTACTTAAACCTGACTAACCTAAGGACAACACACACATCCTTGCCCGAGGCAGGATTCGAACCTGCGACCGTTGTAGCAGCGCAAGTTCCGGACTGAAGCGTCTAGAACCGCTCGGCCACAAGGCCGAGGCAATACTAACTCTACAACTTCTCATATAAGATAGGTTGAGGAAAGGCAAACCTACGTTTATAGAATTTGTAGATTTAGGGAAAGCTTTTCACAATGTTGACTGGAATACTGTCTTTCGAGTTCTAAAGGTGGCAGAGTTAATAGATAGGAAGTGAAAGGCTATTTACAATTTCTACAGAAACCAGATGGCAGTCGTACGGGGGCACGAAAGGGAATCAGTGGTTGCGAAGGGAGTGAGACAGAGTTGTAGTCTATCCCCGATGTTATTCAATCTGTCTATTGAGGAAGCAGCAAAGGGGAAAAAAAGTAAAAAATTGGAGTAGGGATTATAGTTCAGGGAGAAAAATAAAAACTTCGAGGTTTGCCGATGACTTTGTAATTCTGTCAGAGATAGCAAAGGACAGTTGAACGGAATGAACACTGTCTTGAAAGGAGGATATAAGACGAACACCAACAAAAGGAAAACGAGGGTAATGGAATGTAGTCGAACTAAATGAGGTGATGCTGAGGGAATTAGATTAGGAAATGAGACACTTAAAGTAGTAGATGAGTTTTGTTATTTGGGAAGCAAAATAACTGATGATGGTCGAAGCAGAGAGGATATAAAATGTAGACTGGCAATGGCAAGGAAAGCGTTTCTGAAGAAGAGAAATTTATTAACATCGAGTATAGTTTTAAGTGACAGGAAGTCTTTTCTGAAAGTATTTGTATGGAGTGTGGCCATGTATGGCAGTGAAACATGGAAGATCAACAGTTTTGACAAGAAGAGAATAGAAGCTTTTGAAATTTGGTACTACAGAAGAATATTGAAGATTAGATGGGTAGAACATGTAACTAATGAGGAGGTACTGAACAGAACTGAGGAGAAGAGAAATTTGTGGCACAACCCGACTAGAATAAGGGATCGGTTGTCAGGACACAGTGTGAGGCAGCAATGGATCAACAGTTTAGTACTGGAGGGAAGCGTGGGGGGTAAAAATCGGAGAGGGAGACAAGAGATGAATACAGTAAGCAGATTCAGAAGAATGTTGGTTGTAGAAGTTACTCGGAGACGCAGAGACTTGCACAGGATACAGTAGCATCGAAAACGGCATCTGATCAGTCTTTGGACCGCAACAAATTTACTGTTATGTGCAAGGAGCAGCTGGTGAGTATAGGAGCAGAAGATCAGATCACAGATCAGAAAATACAAATGTATAATTTTGAAAGAATCAAATGCTTTCGATGCAATTTATGTTATGATAGAAGAAATTTTTGTACCTCTGACAGAAGAAATACGACAGCCCCGGATGAAATAAGAGTTTTGTTCAAATAATTTTCCCGCAATAAATTAAAGAAAAAAGACACATTCCATTGTTAATGGCTTACGAAAAACTGAAGAAAAACCATGATATATATGTAATGAACTGATAAAAAATTCACATAACTGAATTTCTTATTTTAAAATTCCTATTCATGCGAATATAGTGCATACTGTTAAAATTGCTGTGAACCAGTTCGATTGGCGTTCGCTCTCGTTGTAACAGGAGCTGACTGTGAGCCCTAACGTGATTATGTTAGCCAGGAGCCGGAAACATATTGCTGTGACCATTCCGTTCTTTGAATGCTGTATTCTTACGAGTGTCTGTTGCCAGACATGCTCTGTATAGAAGGATATTATCAACCTGGAGAATGAGTTTGTTCTATTAGTACTGCGCTACATACACATCTTGCCATTCGAAGAAGCTGTACCTCCAACTTTGGTTTTCATAGTCCCGTGATCTCGAAAGTCTCTTCACCCACAGAAATACTGCAAACCATCACTATATTCTTTCTTTCAAAGATATGGTATTAATAGTAACATATCTTCTTCAAAACAGCAAGTGTCGCCAATAACTGCCAAAAGTTATCTGTGAGGAAGACTAACTGTCAGTAATCGTGGGTTCCTCACAACGGTTAGCACAGTCTATGTGCTTCGTTTTGGATTAGTGTTATCCTCAGTTACAGTTACAACAAATGACTATGAGCCGATGCAATTCTGTTCTCAGAAATATATCACCTCCCTCCAAACAATTCTAGAAAGTTAAATAACATATTCTGTAACTGCGAATGTGATTGACCATGTGGTGATGCTAAAGTTATCCATCATTCAGCACTGTTTTAGGAACTATGTAATATTGACATTGCCATACGTTGTTCACAAAACTGGTCACATAAAATAAAAATTTATATTATATTAGTGTGATTAGAATCCATATGATAAAGGAGATACAACTGTTCGAAACGCATGTTTGATGCTCCTATAGAATTACTGATTACAAATATTTGTTACTTTCATTCGTAATTCATAAAAGTGTAACTTAAACATTACTTAACAGTTTCGCTTTAATCTTGAACTACATAGCTGTCCAAAACTAAAGCAACAATCGGAAATTTTGCAGGGTCGTGTTTATTTTGCCACAAAACACCGTAAACAGGTGTTAGTGAGTAGAAACAATTTAAAGAATACAAAAAGTAAATAACTGCAATACGTTTTTTCCAACTTAACGTATCTGCACACACATTCCGACGACTGGTTAATGTGCTCAATATGGGGTGTGACCACCTCTGGCAGCAATACAGACCTGACAACGACGGGGCATGCTGTGAATGATATCATCGATCTCATATTGAGGCAATAACGACTATTTTTACTTGAGAGCTGCTCGTAAGTCTTGGAGAGTGCTTGATGGATGCTGGAGTGATTCAACCCATCTTCCTAAAGCACGCCAGACATGCTCTATGGGATTAAAATCGAGAGAGCGAGCAAGGCACGCAATGCGTGCAATAACTTTCGTCTCCAAGAAAACATCAACCGCTCTTGCTTTATGAGGTCGATCATTATCGTCCATCAATACAAACTCTGGGCCAGCACCATTTCGCAACAACCGCACATGAGGTCCCAAGATCTCGTCACGATATCTGACAGCAGTTAAACATTGCCGATTCATCCACACAATTTCATGAAAAGGTATTCATGTGGTCAACATAATCCTTGCCCAAAACACTAGAGATCGTCCTCGATATCGGTCTCTTTCAATAATGTTTGGGTCCCGAAATCGTGTTCCTCGTTCCCTCCAAATGCGAATGCGTCGAGAATCACTCTCCAGACTAAAACGGGACTCATCTGTGAAAAGAACATTGCCCCCCTTTTCGACTGCCCAGATGGCATTTTGACGACTCCAGTCTAGACGTTCCATTCTGTGAAGACACATCAGAGGTATACATACAGCAGGTCTCCAACAATACAGGCCACTCTGCTGAAGCGTTCTGGACAACGATTGTCTCGAGACAACACGTCTAGTGGATGCTGCGAGGTCAGATGCCAGTTGCCGTTCAGTGCCAAGGCGGTAACACCGAGTCTTTACTTCCAAATAACGCTCCTCTCTCTCTGGTATCACACGTGGTCGGCTTTGCCCTGGTCTTCCGGGTACTGTTCCGGTCTCTACAATTGCTGCCACATCCGAGAAACAACAGAACGATTCACATTAAGCCATCGGAACTCATCAGTTTGCGACTGCCCATTTTCCATTCTTCTTATAGCCCTCCACCGCAGAGAGTCTGGGAGGCATCTTCTTTGTGCCATTCTGCACCGGTAGTGACTGTTTATACAGCGATTGTGGCTGTGGGACTACCCGGCGAACACTACCCCGTTTGACAGGCGCCCTGACGTCATCGTTAGCGTGGTTATCCATTGACCAGAATGCCATTTTCCGTGCAGAAAACAATCGTACGGATATCTGTTGACAGTTTTTATGATTTTACAGTGAATTAGACACAAGACGAGAAAATAGCGGTTCGCTGCTTTAATTTTGGACGCGAGTGTAGCTTAGGGTCTAGGTGGGTATAAAACAAAGGATCTAATGCAAGCCGTTAATGAGGTTACAGAAAGGGGAAATGAGAATGAGTCGCCAGTTTATCACAGATTTATTCATCCGAAGGAAGATTTGAACTCTGGACAAAATCTGTACACACAGCATTTGATATATGTAGAATGGAATCGATAAGTACAAAGGAAGGAAATAAGGAAGGAAGATTAGGATTAGACGTCCCGCCGACGTCAAGGTCATTAGAGACGGAGCAGAAGCTCGGAATGTTTCAAGGACGGGGAAGCAAATCGGCTGTGCGCTTTCAAAGGAACGATCCAGGCATTTGCGTGGAGCGATTTAGTGAAATCAATGAAGACCAAAATCTGGATGGCTGGTCGCGGATTTGAACCTTCGTCCCCCGGAATGCAAGTCTAGTGTGTTAATCACTGTGCCATCTCACTCAATCGTTAATAAGTACAAATATATCTGCTGTAACGCTACAGTTTTATTTATATTTCGGTGAGAGGATGGGAAATTCATAGCTTAAAAAGGTGGCTCTTTTTTGTTTTTAGTTCACTGAACTAAGGCGGAGAAAGATTCTTTTCTAATGGAGGTTATCAACGAACATCAATTATCGAATGCGACTGTTTCGTTTCACTCGATTTAAGAAGAAGTGCGAGAAAGAATGGAATGCCTTTGAATAAGTAAGGCTGTTATTTACAGGAAGAACGAATACGTATGTTATTAAAAGACGAGACCATTAAATTGATTAAATCCTCGGATTATACGAAGACTTGAATTTGTCCCTGTCAAAAGAACCATTCGGAATTCTTGCATTTGTCTTAACGATTTAGAACAAGCACCTGAATCATGATCGGTCAGAAAAGGTATTTTACTTCCGTTGCTCACAAGTGTGAGGCCAGTGGCTTAAGCAGTGTGCCACTTAACTCGATAACAGACAAACTGATGAATGAGTGGCTAATAAAAGGAATGGAAAGACGGATAAGAGTTTAACAAAACCGACTGAGATGAGAATGACATGTTGCCAGCTCTGAAGTGAAATGGAGATGAGTGGGGAAATAATACCGAAATACTGATAGAGTAACGAGAGCTTCTGCTGGAATTTTCACGATAAATTAACTGCACAACGATCTGCTGAGAGATGTGCCTTCTAGCCTGTAGAAACTGAACCCGATTATTATCCCGCAGTAAAAATTTGTAATTTCGTGTGCAGAACAGCAAGGAATGTGCCCAAGACATCCGCTTGATTACGTGCATGCAGTCTAACTGGTTGCACAAACTTTAAAGAAGTAAGCACATGGTCGAAAATCTGATCGTTCATTTATTGTTCCTTATTTGTTAATAAGGACTGAACAAACGTATTAAGCGCCATATTTTTCTAGTAACTGGAAGTACCTTTTATGTTCTATTATGCATCTGTGTACCCGAACATAACCAGGAGGCACATATATTGATGAGCCACAAAATTATGACCACCTGCTTAATAGGTTGTTTGTCCGTCTTTGGAACGAAATACATCACTGATTCTGCGTGTCAGGGATCCGAAAGTTTGTTGGTGGGTTCGTGGAGGTATGGGGCATTAGATGTCTACGCACCGGTTGTGTTCGCGTAAGTAACTGGCCGCTGATTTGCGCACACTACGATGGCGGCCAACAGCGACCCAGACGGGAGATGAGTTCCATAGGATTTATATCAGGCGAATTTGGTCTCCGAGACATCAGCGTGACTTCACTATAGTGCTCCTCAAACCACTGTAGCACGCTTCTGGCTCCGATACACGGAAAATCGTACAGCTGAAAGATACATCGCCGTCGGGGAAGACATCAAGCATGAAGGGATGCAGATGGCTTGCAGCGGTCAGTGTGTCTTCGATTACTATCACAGGTGCCATGCAAGCGCAGGAAAATGTCTCCCATAGCATAATACTGCTCCCACCAGCCTGCGTCCGTGGCGTGCTGCACGTTTCGAGCCGCCGTTCTCCTCGATGACGACCATAGACCTCGTGTAGCAAAAATCTGATTCACCCGAAGACCAGAAACGTTTCCACCGATCGTTGGTAGAATCCCGATGATCCGTGCCCCCTGCAATCGTAACTGACCATATCGTTGGGTCAACATGTGAACACGTAGGGGTGATCTGCTGTGGAGCTCCGTGTTCAACAATGCACGGTGAACGGTGTGCTTCGAAACACTTATGCTTGCACCAGCATTGTGCAGTTTCGGCAGATATGCCACAGAACACCATCAATACTACTTTACAGAGCAGACAAGCCTCAGAACCCCACGTTCTGTGAAGAGTCGTGGACGTGCAACGAATTAGCGTCTAGTGGCAGTGTCACTGTGCTTCGACCTCTTTCCGTAGATGCTCACGGCAGTAGCACGTGAATATTCGACCCGCTTCGCCGTTTTCGAGATACTCACTCACAGGGTCTGCGTAATAATAATCTGTCCTTTGTCAAAGTCGCTTATCTTAATGGATTTCGCCATTTGCTGCCCATATTTGGCTGGGGTGAGCACCCGTTCGTGACTGCTGTGCTTACATACTTTTGTTGCCGTATCACGTGCCCGCAACGCCACCATGCGGCATCCAACGTCGCGGTGAGCAGTGGTCATAAAGTTTTGGCTTATCAGTGTATACTGCTAGCGATTAACTATTTCACTGCTGAGTGCGCCGTAACAGAGAGCACATTCATTTTCAGTCGGGACGTTCCACTGGCAGTGCCCGCTATGCTGAGCACGATATGGCGCTTAGCGCTGCAGCGCCTGGTGTACTGTCGTTATCATCGCTGGCTCTTCTGTAATTATTCTCGCCAATGAATTCTTAAAATAAGCTGTACTTAGAATATTATTTATTGTTGAAGTTTCTAAAACCAGATAAAATTACAAATAAGCGCATTTCAGAAAGTTTCTTTTTTTGTAATGTATTTCGAAACAAGGAACAACACACAGTCTCTCATCACACTCCTTACGCCAGGAAGGCGATTCCTTTCCTTTTTTGTTCTTGCTGCATGTTCGTGTTGTTTTACTAACGATTCAACGGTCGGTGCCTTTCTCGAAGCTGCAATGGTTTTTCTTCCTTTGGTCGACGACCTCCTGCTGCTTTCATTTCTCTGTATGTCACGAACCCCGGTGACTGAAGTATTTTTTTCCAGTGTGAACCTTCTAAATAACGTTGGAATTCAATGTCTAAGAACGGGAAAAGATTTCTTTGTAGCATTCAATTGTTTTACGAACACATTCCTTTGAGCTAAGTAGCGTACCGTATCTATCCAGTGCACCCATAGACTCGTTATAATCCAACACATATTTTAGTTTAAATTTTTCAGTATTAGTTGGGCAGTTCATTTTCACAGTTGATTTCAGGCCACTTCAAAGCCATCAGTGTGTCTGTTGACTTAAATTCCATCTCAACTTTTTGCAGTTTGTCTTGAAGTTTCTGCGCACCTTCTCTGTTTATACGAACTGAACCTTCTATGTGCGTTCTTCTTTTCATGCAAGCAGTGGAGGAGAGATAGACTTGTATACCAGTTGCCCAAATACTGCATGTGTTTTATAGCGCGAATTTACTAAGAAAACATCGAAACGTATACAGTGTCCTAGGAGGATTGGTCAATATACAGGGATACGACAGGGACGATCATTTTAAGCAAAAAAGTTCGTATGGACATATGTAGTACTCCGAAAGGTTTCCGAGATAGAACACATTTAATGTACATTAGTATTTATTTTCAGTAATATTCAGTGCATTGTCAGGTTTACTCATGTACAGTTAGTAAACTCTAAAACATGCGTTTTTCAAAGTATACTTCTGCTTCGGAAAACAGCAAAAAGGTTTTTTTACTATATTTTTGCCGTCACCAGCGGACCAAAACCCAGCCGAGGATTTCAAGACGGCCATGTGCAGCAAATGTCAGAAATTATTACGCTATATTCCTAAGATCCCGACCTCAAACAAACTTGAAAATTTTCTTGAGACCATTGTCCGTTTCTGAGATACGAAAACTCACAGTAACCCTACTTGTACATCTAAAATACGCACTTGAAATCTGGTGTGAGGCGGAAACGTTGATTATGAAGTGACTAGCATGGAGGAATGTGTTATAGCGTCTCCTTTATCATCTGGGAAACCCATGTTGTGGCGGCGAAGGACAGGCAAATTTTTTTTGCGCGTAAAATCCGGTCTGAAGTGTGAAATTAGTTTTACATTATTTCAGTTTCACATAAGTATATTAACTAAATATTACTGACCAATACATTTCTTTTCATACGAGTTACATGTCCTACTGCAGCAGGGAAAAGAGGGGAACCAGCGAAAAAATGCTCCAATCGGGCCTGTTTATTTAAAAGACTGACTGAAAGTTGGGGTTCCAGTTGCCTCATTCTACTTTCCTCAGCAGCTTTAAAAATTTTTTCATGCGAACATATTCGCAGTTTTTTGTGCTGAGAGAGAAGAAGGCAGTGGCAGTGGCAAAGAGACGGAAAAGTAATAAATACTGGAAGATAATAATTGTATTATAGAAAGAAAGAAGGAGACAATAACGGTGTGAGGGAAAGAGAGGGACACAATGGCAGTGGAACATAGTTGACAGAGACGGAAGTATGCTAGGAAAAAGTGAAGGAGACTGTGCCAAGGGGAGGAACAAAGAGAAAGAGAAGGAGAAGTGGATGAGAGCCAGTGATAATGAAAGACAGAGTATATGACACTGACAACGAGCAAGAGAAAGACAGCGGCGGTGCGAAAAGACAGTAGTAGTAGGAAGTAAAGAATAAGGTATAAGAAGTAAGAGAGAGCAAGAGGGAGACAGTGACAGTGAGAGAAGACAGTAGTGGTAGGACAGTTCGAAGGGAACTGTGGCTGTGACACAGGAAACAATGGCAGAGAGACCCAAAGATAGAATGACAATGGGTTGGGTTGAATGAGCGGGTGAGAAAGGGCAACTGGGAGTGTATAGGTATCAGCCAGTGCGTTCGGCTTACAGTCAGCGGAGCTTGTGGGAATTTGAGGTCAACTGCACGTTAAAAAAAAAGAGGGAATATGTTCGCATGCTAAAAATTTTGGGAACTTTTTTAAAGGTGCTGAGGAAGATAGAACGTTGCAGCTCTTACCCCACTGTTAAGACAGAGACTTTTAAAATAAACAGGAACGTATTCGCATTTTTTGTGATCCGGTAGGAGCATTTTTCCTCTCCTCATCGTACAATGCACGTTACAGCTGTTGTACAGTTGACGGTAAATGCATTTTTCTACTTCTGGTAGGACACGCGTTTTTTGTCTGAGCGCCTCTGCACGTTCCCTAACGAGGGCAGCAGCGTCCATGATGCGACCAAGCATTGCATCTCGCGCGTTACAATTTAGTTTGCGAATCTCAGACTCCGTTCAGTCCTGTAAACAAAACTGTAATGGCATAAATTCTGGCGTTCTTGGTGCCCAATTAGTTGTACTACCACGATCAATCCAGCGAGTAGGGTAAGTGCTCGTTCCCTCACATGTCTGGTAAAATGTGAACGGGATTGGCCTTGCTGTAAGCACATTGCAGCCCGCGTGGCCTAGGGAAGTTCCTCAAAATGTTCAACAAATTTTCCAAAACAAGCAAGTAATATGTCCTGTTATTCTCTGTTCTAAAATGAATAGACCTATCAACATCGAATCAAATAATGATAAAAAAGTAATTTGTAAATTAGTTTCCACTGTAGCGTGTGTATTTTCCTGCGACCGTCGATGATTATTACTGGTGTTGTTGATTACATTCCGTGTAAACATTGCTTCATCAGTGAATAGTATTAATGGAAGCGAATGACGATTGTCGCTTAACCAGTGTCAGAATTCAAGTCGTTTTGCATGTTCGCCAGCTGTGGACGCGCTGTATGTGTGAAGGTACAATTTTGCCGCATGTCATGTTCGCCATACACGTGCCCGTGGGCCATTGATACGTGCAGAAAGTTGCTATGTGCTGGTAATAGGACTACGCTACACCAGTGTCTTACTGTTCCTGCACAGGTTGTAGAACTATACGCTCAGAAGAAAAATGGGAGCTTGTAAGAGTACTTGTTTCACGCAGTGTGCTGAAAAATCTAGTAAACATCGACGATCAGGAATTCGATGCGTCGCAAATCACCGACGGTATTCTTAGGCAGCAGCAGGTGCATTACCATCGTAGAGGCAGTAAACATTCTTCGTTAGTACGAATGTGTGGCAATTTAGCCAGAGAGTGTGCAAATACAGTTAGCCGATGCTTCTCTCTCATACACTGTCAATCCCACGCACTACTTCACTCAGGCCGCGCGGTTAGAGGCGCCATGTCACTGACTGCGCGGCCCCTCCCGCCGGAGGTTCGAGTCCTCCTTCGGGCATGGGTGTGTGTGTGTTGTTCTTAGCGTAGGTTAGTTTAAGTAGTGTGTAGGTCTAGAGACCGATGACCTCTGCAGTTTGGTCCCTTAAGAACTCTCTCTCTCTCTCTCTCTCTCACACACACACACACACACACACACACACACACACACACACACTGCACCTATAACACACCACGGACAACTATGCGTTCGGCAGCCTTGTTTAACCGCAGAAAGACATTTAGAGCAAAGAGGTTCAAAGCAACGAGGCAGGTTGAGACAGAACAAAATGTTAAACAGTTTGGGTGGGCGACACGTATACGTGCACGCCACTACACACACACACACACACAAAATTACACTAAATGTGTTCTATCTCGTAAACCATGTGCATAGGAAGTTTTTGCTTCAAATGAACAAACCAGTCGCATTCCTGAATACTGAAGATTCCTCCGGGGACACCCCGTATATCCGACGTTAGCTTTCCTGACACGCTCAGCTCCGGTCTCATATGTACGCCATTGGATATGAAAGCACTTCGATTGCGCGCGGATATAAACGTCGCTTGTAGGTAAAGGGTTAAAACTGAAACTCCGTACTTGTGTATGAAAATGGTAAGTGTTTCAGCGAAACCGCACGAAAGAAGTATGAGTAACGCAATATACGTTCTATACAGGGTGGTCAGAAACAGTCTGAAAAGCTCGTAAGAGTGTTGCAAGGTAGGTTGTGTTGAGAAATAATTGTTAGAAAGTAATCGATACTTTGCGCCTTTTCCGAATTAATTAGCACTGAAGTTAGCCAATGAGGCTGTTGCGCGCTCAAATTCAAGCGGTCTGACAAAGACAGTGTCGCTAAACATCTTCTTTGTTTGGTTACCTAAAAAACGAACAAGAAAGCGGTACAAAAATTGGACATTGGACAGCTGTAAGGATCGAACCCGATGCCAAAGGCTGAGCTGTCTGGTGCGCTATCTTCTACGCTATGGGAACAGCTGACACTAATTGCGTCTGGCGGGCCGCTTGAATTTCCGCGATCTACGGAATGATTGGTTATCTTCAATGCTAATTAACTCGGAAACGGCGCAACGTATCAAATTATTTTCTTAATTATTATTTCTCAGCACAACTTACACTATAACACCCTTACAGGCTTTTCACTGTTTCTGATCACCTTGTATTTAAGGAAAGATTGTGAAGAGGATTTCTCTTTCATAAATCGCATTTCATAGTTGACTGGGAGTGGGAAGATGGTACTATGTCTCATGTAAGAATCAAAAACTTCTAAGTGTCGAAATTCGATAGCGACAGGATCGTGGGCTACCGAGACTCTGGTTTATAGTTCCGCGATGTTGCCACTCGCGCTGCTCAAGACTCCACGACTTTCACTCGAACGTGGAATCGACGGATTCAGCAGCGTCATACTCAACGCCATGCAGTATCTCAACGGTCCAACGCGACTAGGTTCAAACTGTTCAAATGGCTCTTAGCACTATGGGACTTAACATCTATGGTCATCAGTCCCCTAGAACTTAGAACTACTTAAACCTAACTAACCTAAGGACATCACACAACACCCAGTCATCACGAGGCAGAGAAAATCCCTGACCTCGCCGGTAATCGAACCCGGGAACCCGAGCGTGGGAAGCAGCGCGACTACTGTCCGTGAAGACAGATATATTGTTGGATTGGTCGTGCAGGATCGGACAGCCACAAAAGTACCTGCAGTAAGCAAATAGGCTTATTTGAAGCAAGTCAAGTATCCAGACGGACAATGTGACGAGGGCTGGAGCTATACTGGCTGTCAGCAAGGCGACCATTGTTGTGGCCTCCCTCAATGGGTGGCCGACAAAAGTGAGGCCAATGACTTCACTACACACAGGAGTGGCTCCATCCCGTCTTTTCGTACGAATCCTGGCTCTGCATACAGCATCATGATAGACGTATCGATTTGTGGAGGCTCCGAGGAGAACGAACGTAGGCAAATTGCTTTAGTCATCGTCACACGAGCTCAGCTTTTGGTATAATGGCATTAGGTGCCACTGGATATACAATATAATCACCTCTGGATCGCAATGCTGGTAATTTGATCAGCAGGTGTTACATTTCTGAGGTATTAAGGCCAATAACTTCGAGACCTACATGACGTTATGTTTCAACAAAATAACATTAGACCGCTTGTTACCGTTGCTGTACCGAGCTATTTCGTTAAAAATGGTACTCGACGAGCATCACGCCAGATGAACTCTGGTACAGCGTCGAAAGATTTACTAAATTTGGTACTTTATATACCTTCAAATCAATTACAAATTTACTCAGATGTTCTTTGTACTATGCTGTCTACGCACAATAAGTTAAATTTTGCATTTTGTTGTTCTTCCTTATTTTGTAATTTTAATGGCCCAAGAGTGTAATTACTAGAAACGAGGCCTAATTTTCAGAATAATTTGATTTATCCTCTAAGGTTCTTTTACGGATTCGTTCCGTTTTGCTGGCATACGACTGGGTGTCAACATATCTGACAGCTAATAGATTTTCTGATTTCAAAATAATTTCAGCGGTAATTAAGGGCCTGACGCCGCCAATGGAGCTGCGACACCTCTTGCCTGAAGCAAGAAAGAAGCCTGGAGTCTGCAGGTAGCGTTAACTTGCAGGCGGCGAACGCGGTGGGCGGCGCCGCCCCGATCCTCGACCGGCGGTACGGGAAATTGGCAAGACGCGCCAAATGGCGGCGGTGGCGGCGGCAGCAGCAGCGGTACCCGCCCACTGACGAGCCTAACGGGGAGCGACCCGACTTCCTTGTTACTCACTGCTCGGGGAAAGCCTGTACACACCACCAGCCTTACGAAACACGATTCTTACACACCGACTTAAGAAGATCAGTCCGTCACAGTTGTAAATTACACCTCTGCGTGACTGAGGTTTTTCATTTGAAAGCGTTTACTGTTATTGCAGGCGAGCTCATCATCACTACCTACGCGTTCTGCTCGTACCGCAGTTTTTACTCGGTACGTTAACCTTCGAGTCTTCCTGGTACCGAGGAGACGCGACCTGACTCGGAGCTGCCTTTGAAGCATAGAGCGCACTGGCGTTGCTGATCGAGCTACATGTTGTCTTTAGAAAGATTTCACCTACATGTCTAGGAAAACGTCGGCTATCCCTTGAATTTGGACCCAACTACAAATAGACGGCAACATGCAAGATAAATGCCCTGTCTCTCACCCCATCCAAAAACAGTTCTATCTCTGAAGGAGTGAAAATTGAACTGAAACTTCAATGTATTCTCAAGAACACTTGGAAATACTCCCCTAGATTTAACCGAGGTGAGAAGTAAAAGATTAAATTTTATGCTCAGTACAGATGGAAAAGTGGCAAAAGATACACAGTTTTGAAATCGTCATTTCTGTAACTTGAACATGCGAGAGGGAGAAGCGTACAAGTTTTGGATCAAATTCTTCTGTAGTTGCCTCCCATTTGGTACCTTTTAAACTACAGCAATTAAAGTATTTAGGAAAATACTAGTGAAGTTATCGGGATCTGAGGGAAATAGAGGATATTAGAACAGAACAAGTTCATCTGATTACAATAAGGGCGTTTCAGATTGTCGTTCGAGCATCGAGGTGTTGGTTTTATGTAATCATGTGGCGAGAGAGCCAAGCATCCATATAGCGGAATAGGGAAATACTGGCATCCGAGTGTATGGAGACCGCGTTTATGGATGTGTGTGGTGTCCTTAGGTTAGTTATGTTTAAGTAGTTCTGAGTTCTAGGTGACTGATGACCTCAGATGTTAAGTCCCATAGTGCTCAGAACCATTTAATACGTCAAGATATAAGAAGTTGTGACACCAGAATAAAAGCGACATCCCAGCCAGAAAAACAGTATGGTAATCTGACCATGGGGACAATTCGTAACCTAGATGATAAAATTAGAAATTCCAAGTTGAACGGTACTGAAATTTAAACTGATAGCATTACAGCATGTATTGCAGAACAAACGAAATAATCAGAACAGTTTTGCAAACTACGGAAGAGTATGGTATCCCCACGTATTAGATACTAGCTGGGGTACTCGGAGTCACTCAGGGAATTGATATGAGATTGCATAGTAATTGGAATAAAAGGATAAACTTTTAAGTATAAGAGGTAAATTTTTTTAATGATAACATATTCTATTTACAATGCTTGTTTATAAACAACATTTTTCACATTGTTATCCGGGGTATATATGTACAAATTTTTCGAATTTCCTGCATATAGTTGACCGTGAGAGAAGCAGGAGTCTGAGGTTGATTCCACGATATTTTAAGGTTTGTTCTTGCGCTTTGTTAATTTTAAAACTGTGATTCGAAATAGCAGTCTTTTAAATTGGAATGGCAGTTCAGTAGCTATCAGTGGTATTCTGGGTATGAATAGTGTCTGTTTTTTTGTAATTTCTAGTCATAAGTTCAGCTTCGATTATATTATTCGACAGCTGTTTGACGATCATCGCCGCCCGGAGTGCCCGTGCGGTTCTAGGCGCTACAGTCTGGAACCGAGCGACCGCTACGGTCGCAGGTTCGAATCCTGCCTCGGGCATGGATGTGTGTGGTGTCCTTAGGTTAGTTAGGTTTAATTAGTTCTAAGTTCTAGGCGACTGGTGACCTCAAAAGTTAAGTCGCATAGTGCTCAGAGCCATTTGAACCATTTTTTGACGATCATCCTTTTTCCATTACACAGTTTTGATGAGTTCATGTTTCTGACTAGTATGATCGGAGATTCAATTTTAAGTCAAAGGCAGTGTAATGGAATTCCTGGTACTTGCAAAGAGTTTAGAAATTCTGCAGGGAAGTTCACACTTTCTTCAACTTTCACCATCGACCATCGTGTCTCTCTATCTGTGTGTTTTCTCTCCACCGTGAATTTTCTTTTGAATATTAAAGTTGATATCGTCGATGAAATTACTTTTAGCCCTTTCAAATAGCCTGTCAAGATTGGTATAGTTGTGAACAATGTTTGTATAAATTTGGTTGATGAGTTCGTGTTCAGCAGAGGCTGTTGTTGTTGTTGTTGTCTTCAGTCCTGAGACTGGTTTGATGCAGCTCTCCATGCTACTCTATCCTGTGCAAGCTTCTTCATCTCCCCGTACTTACTGCAACCTACATCCTTCTGAATCTGCTTACTGTATTCATCTCTTGGTCTCCCTCTACGATTTTTACCATCCACGCTCCCCTGCAATACTAAATTGGTGATCCCTTGATGCCTCAGAACATGTCCTACCAACCGATCCCTTCTTCTTGTCAAGTTGTGCCACAAACTCCTGTTCTCTCCAATTCTATTCAATACCTCCTCATTAGTTATGTGATCTACCCATCTAAACTTCAGCATTCTTCTGTAGCACCACATTTCGAAAGATTCTATTCTCTTCTTGTCCAAACTACTTATCGTCCATGTTTCACTTCCATACATGGCCACACCCCATACAAATACTTTCAGAAACGACTTCCTGATACTTAAATCTATACTCGATGTTAACAAATTTCTCTTCTTCAGAAACACTTTCCTTGCCATTGCCAATCTACATTTTATATCCTCTCTACTTCGATCATCGTCAGTTATTTTGCTCCTCAAATAGCAAAACTCCTGTACTACTTTAAGTGTGTCATTTCCTAATATAATTCCCTCAGCATCACCTGACTTAATTCGACTTCATTCCATTATCCTCGTTTTGCTTTTGTTGATGATCATCATATATCCTCCCTTCAAGACGCTGTCCACTCCGTTCAACTGCTCTTCCAAGTCCTTTGCTGTCTCTGACAGAATTACAATGTCATCGGCAAACCTCAAAGTTTTTATTTCTTCTCCATGGATTTTAATACCTACTCCGAATTTTTCTTTTGTTTCCTTCACTGCTTGCTCAATATACAGATTGAATAACATCGGGGACAGGCTACAACCCTGTCTCACTCCCTTCCCAACCGCTGCTTCCCTTTCATGTCCCTCGCCTCTTATAACTGCCATCTGGTTTCTGTACAAATTGTAAATAGCCTTTCGCTCCCTGTATTTTACCCCTGCCACCTTTAGAATTTGAAAGAGAGTATTCCAGTCAACATTGTCGAAAGCTTTCTCTAAAGCCTACAAATGCTAGAAATATAGGTTTGCCTTTCCTTAATCTATTTTCTAAGATAAGTGGTAGAGTCAGTATTACCTCACGTGTTCCAACATTTCTACGGAATCCAAACTGATCTTCCCCGAGGTCGGCTTCTACTAGTTTTTCCATTCGTCTGTAAAGAATTCGTGTTAGTATTTTGCAGCTGTGACTTATTAAACTGATAGTTCGGTAATTTTCACGTCTGTCAACGCCTGCTTTCTTTGGGATTGGAATTATTACATTCTACTTGAAGTCTGAGGGTATTTCGTCTGTCTCATACATCTTGCTCACCAGATGGTAGAGTTTTGTCCGGACTGGCTCTTCCAAGGCCGTCAGTAGTTCCAACGGAATGTTGTCTGCTCCCGGGGCCTTGTTTCGACTCAGGTCTTTCAGTGCTCTGTCAAACTCTTTACGCAGTATCGTATCTCCCATTTCATCTTCATCTACATCCTCTTACATTTCTATAATATTGTCCTCAAGTACATCGCCCTTGTATAGACCCTCTATATACTCGTTCCTCCTTTCTGCTTTCCCTTCTTTCCTTAGAACTGGGTTTCCATCTGAGCTCTTGATATTCACACAAGTGGCTCTCTTTTCTCCAAAGGTCTCTTTAATTTTCCTGTAGGCAGTATCTATCTTACCCCTAGTGAGATAAGCCTCTACATCCTTACATTTGTCCTCTAGCCATCCCTGCTTAGCCATTTGCACTTCCTGTCGAACTCATTTTTGAGACGTTTGTATTCCTTTTTGCCTGCTTCATTTACTGCGTTTTTATATCTTCTCCTTTCATCAATTAAATTCAATATTTCTTCTTTTACCCAAGGATTTCTACTAGCCCTCGTCTTTTTACCTACTTGATCCTCTGCTGCCTTCACTATTTCATCCTTCAGAGCTACCCATTCTTCTTCTACTGTATTTCTTTCCCCCATTCCTGTCAATTGTTTCCTTATGCTGTTCCTGAAACTCTGTACAACCTCTGGTTCTTTCAGTTTATCCAGGTTCCATTTCCTTAAATTCCCAACTTTTTGCAGTTTCTTCAGTTTTAATCTAAAGTTCATTACCAATAGATTGAGGTCAGAGTCCACATCTGCTCCTGGAAATACCTTACAATTTAAAAACCTGGTTCCTAAATCTCTGTCTTAAAATTATATTATCTATCTGAAACCTGTCAGTATCTCCAGGCTTCTTCCATGTATACAACCTTCTTTTGTGATTCTTGAACCAGGTGTTAGCTATGATTAAGTTGTGCTCTGTGCAGAATTCTACCAGACGGCTTCCTCTTTCATTTGTCCCCCAATCCATATTCACCCACTATGTTTCCTTCTCTCCCTTTTCCTACTCTCGAATTCCAGTCACCCATGACTATTAAATTTTCGTCTCCCTTCACTACCTGAATAATTTCTTTTATCTCATCATACATTTCATCAATTTTTTCATCATCTGCAGAGCTAGTTGGCATATAAGCTTGTATTACTGTAGTTGGCATGGGATTCGTGTCTATGCGCTCACTATGCTGTTGGTAGTAGCTTACCTGCACTCCTATTTTCCTATTCATTATTAAACCTACTCCTGCATTACCCCTATTTCATTTTGTATTTCTAATCCTGTATTCACCTGACCAAAAGTCTTGTTCCTCCTGCCACCGAACTTCACTAATTCCCACTATATTTAACTTCAACCTATCCAATTCCCTTCTTAAATTTTCTAACTTACCTGCCCGATTAAGGGATCTGACATTCCACGCTCCGATCCGATAACGCCAGTTTTCTTTCTCCTGATAACGTCGTCCTCTTGAGTAGTCCCCGCCCGGAGATCCGAATGGGGGACTATTTTACCTCCGGAATATTTTACCCAAGAGGACGCCATTATCATTTAACCATAGAGTAAAGCTGCATGCCCTCGGGAAAAATTACGGCCGTAGTTTCCCCTTGCTTTCAGCCGTTCGCAGTACCGGCACAGCAAGGCCGTTTTACTTAGTGTTTGCAAGGCTAGATCAGTCAATCATCCAGACTGTTGCCCCTGCAACTACTGAAAAGGCTGCTGCACCTCTTCAGGAACCACACGTTTGTCTGGCCTCTCAACAGATACCCCTCTGTTGTGGGGTACGGCCATCTGTATCGCTGAGGCACGCAATCCTCCCCACCAACGGCAAGGTCCATGGTTCATGGGTTTAGGCAGCAGAGGCTATGATGCAGAAATCACTGTTGAGTTTAATGAGGCCCGTCGTCTGGTCAGTAGGATATGTGCCTTCGCCTATTTGTAAAGGATGTCGAGCGAAATGTGCTGTTGTTTCGTCTTTCGATACTTCAACTCTCACATTTTTGGTTAGTCGCAGTACTTGTGTGTGGGGCCAGATCGGTGACTTTTTTTAAAAAAAGTATGCATTGACCTCGTCTGCTGGTGTTGGCTCCATGATAACTAGAAGTGTTTGTCGAAAATCTCCTGAGAGTATGAGTAGAGCTCCTCCCATCACTTCACTGTTTCCTGGCAAGTCTTGTTATGTTCTATCCATGGCTTCGAGTGATTTTTTAAGTGCCATTATCCATTCGTGCCAGAAGTTAATTTTAGCTTGCGTTAGGAATTCATCCCATCCCGATGCTCTTGAGATTTTACGTACCGGGAATTGGCCTTCGGTTATGTTCAGTGGTAGTTATAGGGCAGAATGGGTAGCTCGCCCTCTTTTCATAAGTGTGGCTGAGATGCCGGATGATGCCAGTACAAGTGCGATGCGTCGTTTAGCACGCGTTTCCGCCAGCAATATATTTATTACAACCGTTCTCCTCGTGCTGCCTGCTGCGTCCGAATAAACAATTCCTCTAGTGCTGTTGTAAATCCGGTCCGTCATAATGTTGTTAATTTCCTCTTGACTGTCATTGAGGAGTGGTTTGTAGTGAGTAATGTATCGAAGGAGATTTTTTCCTTTGTAATTTCGAAGTTTAGCACACTGACAGCATCACCAGTTACACGGATGTCTAGTTGTTTACTGCGAAACATTTATCTTCTAGGCAAATGAGTGTTTCATTGAAGATATCGTCGTTGAATTCTATGGTCGGTTCATGCTAAGCTTATCGGATTTGGTACAGTATGTCAACACTCATATTCTCTTTGAAGGAGTCCCATAGCTGGATTCGATGGGTTCCATGTTGTTAGAATTATGGCGAATAAGTCTCTCATTTGTACAGCTAAGGCTGTGATTGAGGCTTCTGGTAGTATTAATTCCCAGTGGTAACGTTTTCCAGTAGTCCTAAGCATGGCATGCTTCTCTGTATGTCTGGTGTACGTAACCGCCAACAGTATTGAGATGTGTGAAAGTTGTTGGTCCCCGTATTTCGTCTATCAACATCAGAAGATAGAAACATTCGATGTTGTTCGGATGTACGGAGTATACTCGGCCTACACCTCCAGTTTTCATTATTTCTGGATAATCTTCTACCGGAATTCCCTGTTTTCGTCGTTGAAAAATTTTTCTTGTTGTGTTCCACGCATAATAGGTAGGGACGTCGACATATAGTAATGTTTTCGCGAATGTATCCGTTTGGCACAGTTGGTGAAAAGCTGTTAACGTTGTGTTCTGAAGTGGTTCGCTTGCAGTTTTTCTGGCCGTGTCCGTTCTCCAAATGTATTGCTATATGTTGCACAGTTGGTGCGCGTTTGTGTGTGGGATAACAAAACCTGCCACGCTGTTTCGTTACTGTTGATGTACTTCCCGTTTGGTACATGAGGATCTCTCAGTTCCTGTTTTGTTGTTCGCTGCCTTTAGCTATTTAAATTACAGACATATTGATGGATTTCGCTGAATTGCAGTATTCTAAGTTTATGTGTGCTTGGAACATTTTGGTAAGTAGTGTGTTACATGCTACTTCCCCTGATTGACTATTTCCAGTTCGTTCCTGCCTCGTATTCGTATTTTTACTGTGAAGCCACCGTTTTTGGGTAATCGCCCTCTGTATTTAGGATATCCATCAGCTCTGGTAAGTGTGTCGTCCAAGTATGGCTTTGGGTAATTTTGTACATTTTCCATCACTCATACATGGCAAATTGGGGTTAAACGGTCCACATGGTCCGTAAATCATGTTTTTCACTACTATGTGGTTCAGTTCCAGATCTTCTTGTGGATTGGGAAATTCAGCTTGGATTATTTTGTCAATATCCGTTGGGTAGCTATACGAGATTGTGCGAGTGAGGCAGTTCTCGTTTTTGCCATTCCATTGCGTACATCCAGCGTCTAACGGTTCCAAAGCTATGGTATTTTTTGATGACTTCAATAAATCTTATTTGTTTTTGTTGGAAAATTCGGGCTATTATGTCGTGTCGATGCACAGGGTCTCGTCCATATCTTAGCTGCTCTTTGATTTCTGGCCACGACGAGTTGCATGTAAATGATACGGAGAGCTGACCCCCTTCGGGTCATCCATATTTTCTTACGTAGGTCATGAAATCTTGAGTGTATTCGTGCATGTTTTTCGGACTATGTATAATGAGGGTAAGATTACCATGGTTCCAGTGTCGACAGCCATTCCTCATATAGTCTAGAAGGTGGATTTATTCTTCCGTGTGCAGTTTCTTCTGATTCAGTCTCATGTAAAGCGTCCGTTCTGCCTCTACTTTTGCACACATATCTACCAAGAATTGTTGGAATAAACGGAGAGTGTTGACAATGTGATTGCCTGCTTCACTGTCTCTGATCATTAAACGGTAAGCATAGAACTCCTTCGAAGTGACTTATTTGATTCTTTATATGTCTGTTCCAGGTTAGATGTCTTTCACATCAAAATGATATCCGCCCTCTCCGGACACCAATATCAACGGGTACTGGAGGGCATCATATGAACGGTGTGTCTTTGCAGTGCGTTGTATTCCTTCTCTTTTTCATTGTACAATTATGTCACGGCTTGTGTTTCCATTGTCCACAATTATGAGGGCGACTCCGTCTATCTGAGGAGCATTAAATCGACGTTCGTGTTCTCCAGGTGGTCTTTTATCGACTTGATTTATAACCTTATAGTCATCAGAAATCATTCGGTCCAGTGCTCTTTTGAATATGTGAATCAGTTGAGTATATCTGTGTAAGATTCTCTGTACATCTTGGACTACTTCACGTCTCAATCCAGTAATATTTGTGCATCGTCGATCGATCTCTCCTTCTTCATTATACTTGCCGAAAGTTATGGTCTTCGTTGGATAGTGGTAGTAATGATAACATGTTGTGATAGATTTCTCCTTGGATGGAAAAAATATTATCTATTTCATCTCTGTTAGTGTTGATCGAAGTGATACCGAAAGAAGTCATTTGGAAGCAGGCGTTGTACGCTTTTAGATTTTGAAGAAAGTGTTTTGATTCTAGAATTTCCCCGGTCACGTAATGTAAAAATTCCTGCAACGGGCTTCCAATGGTGGTAATCGAATCTTTCCAGTCATGCAACAGAATCGTGGTATTCTCCTACTGAATTTTTCGCATTGCAAATTTGGCAGATGTTATCCATTTTCCAGTTACGACGTATTTGTGTTTGTTATATTCTTTCGTCGGGTCTTAGTGGAATGCTCCATTTTTTTAGGTTTTATTGTTTACTTGTTCTCGTCCGCGCTTCTCGTAGGGCGATACTTTCATGGCTGGCTTCAGTTCATAGTCTTTTATGACAAGAGTGTCTCACAATACTTGTTTCCTCAATCCGTTCATTTTGTTGTCCTGCTTCTCTGCTTCTCACGGCGCGCATTGTCGTTGACTGGGAACTAAGACGTGCTTCGCGCTCTTCGTCTGATTCGTTTTTTCGCTGTTCTTTATGTTTTCGCCGTTTTGCTTCAGAACTGGCAAGATCTGCCCCTCTTTTACGTTTGGGCATTGTCTAAAATATAAATCAAATCAACTTTTTATTAAAAAAAATACACCAAGTGCGCTTTACATACTTTTCACACTTTATTTTCGATTTATGCTGTTGAGTCATTGTATCACTTTCACTACTCACGCTTCACTGTTTGTTTTTATTCACGCGCTGCACCACCTTTTCGGCTCCTTCCTTCGTCACTAATAAGAAACTAACGTTCGAACCCACGACGGGTCTTGCTTTATATATCCCTACCAATTGGTAGCCCCACCAGTGACGAATTCCAAAGTATACCAAAAAGGCTTAGAATGGTCCACAATGTTCCAGAACATTCTACAATATTCGTGAGTGTTCTGCAATGATCTGGGATGTTGCGGCGGTATGTTCCCGAATATTCTGTAATCTTCCCTTGTGTTCCAGACATCCCGGATCAATGTGGAACACTTAGGAACATTCTGGAATGTTGTGGAGTGCTCTCGAGTACTCTATACTGTTCTAGAGTGTTCTCGAATGTTCTGAAACTTCCCAGCTGTTATCTCTTAAAAAACACGCCCCTCAGGTAGAAAAAGGAACGTTCTTCATGGATGGGGTACAGAAGACTACCACGCCATATAACTCCCTTGATCGTACCGGGCACTCGTTTCTGAGTTTTAGCGGCACGTACATTCTACACTCACTTTTATAATATATATTGTTTAAGTCCAAGGTACAGGTTGCTAAATCCTCTTCTTTTACTTTTTGATTGAGATTAATAATTTTACTTATTATGTTACTTGTATTTTGTACGATCTCGAAGTGAGATACAGGAGGTAAAAAGAAAAAAAGCTTCAACGAAGTAAAATGAAATTTGTTTTGTTTATTTCTCCAATTTTCCTGAGAAAGAAATAAGAACCACAGTTTCTGTAGATAATAAGGGATGTCAGAATTCTCCCTGTTTATAAAGAAGCATGCATTTAAATTTTAGGAGAGGAGACGTAAAAGCTTTCGCAAGAAGGAGAAATTATGTTACATCTTAAGGATAAAGAAATATACAGCTGTCGAAAGAGACCTGACTATATTATGACCTTTTTTCAGTTCCATGAAATGAAAAAGAAATCCTTATAATTTAATTCACAATTAATATGAAATTTAATTTAAATGAATAACGACAAAAGAAGTAGTTTCCACATCAAACGCAATAATTACGTTAGTTGATGTCTTCCTTTTCCAGGAGAATTATTAAGATTTAACAAATAAGAAAAAATGCACACAAAAAAGTGGTCAGTGTGTCTGGCTGTTTTGCGAAAGACCCAGGTTCCAATCTCGGTTCTGCCAGGGACTCTTCCTTGGTTGGAGGACTTGGACGGTGCACACTAAGCCTCGTGACGTAAACAGAGAAGCTACTTGAGTAAAAAAAGGAGCGACTCCAATGTCAAGAAAGTCAACAATGCTCGGAAGAGGGATGTGCCGAACCCACTTCCCTCCATACCGCATCGAATGACGCCATTGGCTGAGAATGATATGGTCGCCGGCTGTTCCCGATTGGCCCATCAGGATCTGAACGCGGAGCTCTGCTTTTTTGCATGTCGTAATATGTGTCAAATCATTCTCTCTCTCAGTTTATTACGTTCTTAAAAAGCATTTTTTGCTCTCTCGACCGTTGGAAGACTTCTTCAGTACTTATTCAATCAAAATGTGTGGCAATCAACAGCGTACAGTTTCACAATATTTCAAAGACTTCTAACCGACTTATTTTTGTCTATTTCATTGTCCAAATTCCAAACGTAGCTTTCCATAAATCTTTTCTTGGTATCGAGGTTAATATTTCTGCACAATAACAACTGTTTCTTTTTGTATAAATCTCTTCTGCCTTACGCAACCCGTGGTAGAATGTCTTTCTTGCATTTTCTATAATCTATTCCAGTTCTGTGTTCCAGGAGCAGAAATTTATGCATGTTGTCGTAGACACAGGAGTGAACCTTTAACATGTGCACGATTCTGTTTGCGTGTGTTGTGGCTCCAAAAAAAAGCGTTTGGAATATTCCCTCAGATTATGGGGATCCTTGGGCAAGAAGAATGTAATAATTGCGATTCTAAGAAGGCAGCTGTTGACAGGCATGAATGTTACCGAACTATCAGTACAATAAGTCATGTTTGCAAAATATTGGCATGATTTATTTACAGAAGAATGGAAAAACTGGTAGAAGGAAGGAAGGGAAGCGTCCCACCTATAACGAGATCATTAGAGACGGGGCACAAGCTCGGATTTTTTCAAGAGTAGGAAATGAAATCGACCATCCCCACATTTTCTTGGAGCGTTTGAGGAAAATCACGGAAAACCTGTTACGATGGTCGAACACGGGTTTGATCCATCGTCCCCCCGAGTGGGAGTCCATTGTACCAACCACTGTGCCACCTCGTTCGGTAAAACTGGGCGAATTTAATTTCGGCTACGGCGATATGTATGAGTAAGTGAGGCAATACGATCTTAGAAGACAGATTAAAGAAAGGAAAACCTACATTTATAGCATTTGTAGATTTAGAGAAAGCCTTTGACGGCGGTGACTGGAATACACTCTTTGAAATTCTGTAGGTTTCCAGAACAAAATACAGGTAGCGAAATGTTATTTACAAATTGTACAGAAAACAGATGGCAGTTATAAGAGACAAAGGACACGACAGGAAAGCAATGGTTGAGGAAAGAGTGAGACAGTATTGTAGCTTACCACCGATGTTATCTAATCTGTACACTGAGCAAGCAGTAAAGGAAACCGAGGGAAAATTTGGAAATGATGTTAAAGGTCATGGGGAGAAAATGATAACTTTAATATTTCCGACGAAACTAATTCTGTCAGAGACAACAAATGGCTTGGAAGAGCGCTGGATATAATGGATAATCTCCTGAAAAGAGGTTACAAGATGAGCATCAACAAATAGAAGCAAGAACAATGGAATGCATTTGGAATTAATCAGGCGATTATGAGGGAATTAGATTAGGAAATTAGATGTTAAAAGCGGTAGATCAGTTTTAGTATTTGTGCAGTAAAATAGCTGTTGATGTCAGAAGTAGAGAGGATATAAAATATAAACTGTAACTGGCGAGAAAAGAGTTTATGAAGAAAAGAAATTTGTTAACGCTGAATATAGATTTAAATTTTACGAGGTCTTTTCTGAAGGTATTAATGTGGAGTGTAGTCTTGTACGGAAGCAAAACGTGGATAATTAGCAATTAAAACAGGAAGAGAATAAAAGCTTTTGACATGCAGTGCTATAGAAGAAAGCTAAAGATTAGATGGTATATCGAGTTACAGTACTAGGAAAGAGGTACAGAATCGAACTGGAGATAAAAGAGATTTATGGCAAAAACTGAGAAAAAGAAGCGATCGGTTGACAGGACTCATTCTGAGTCGATGAGTAGTCCATTTCGTAATGGAAAGGCGTAGGGAAGAGAGAGAGAGAGAGAGAGAGAGAGAGAGAGAGAGAGAGAGTGTGTGTGTGGGTGGGTGGGTGGGTGGGTGGGTGGGTGTGTTTGCGGGGGAAAGGGGAGGCAAGTAAAGTTGCAGAAAGGAATATTTCAAGTTATGAGAAAGGGGGGGTGTATCGCTATGCCATTTAGAGTACTTTCCGGAACCTCCCCGTTTGTCGGCAGATGACGTGGCACACGCTTCTAAGTCCTAAGTAGTCCACTTTGACTCAGGAAACAGCTAACTCCAGAGGATGAGTCTGGTACACGACATACACTACTGGCCATTAAAACTGCTACACCACGAAGTTGACGTGCTACAGACGCGAAATTTAACCGACAGGAAGAAGATGCTGTGATATACAAATGATTAGGTTTTCAGAGCATTCACACAAGGTTGGCGCCGGTGGCGACACCTACAAAGTGCTGACATGAGGAAAGTTTCCAACCGATTTCTCATACACAAACAGCAGTTGACCGGCGTTGCCTGGTGAAACGTTGTTGTGATGCCTCGTGTAAGGAGGAGAAAAGCTTACCATCACGTTTCCGACTTTGATAAAGGGCGAATTGTAGTCTATCACAATTGCGGTTTATCCTATAGCGACATTGCTGCTCGCGTTGGTCGAGATCTAATGACTGTTAGCAAAATATGGAATCGGTGGTTCAGGAGGGTAATACGGAACGCCGTGCTGGATCCCAACGGCCTCGTATCACCAGCAGTCGAGATGACAAGCACCTTATCCGCATGGCTGTAACGGATCATGCAGCCACGTCTCTATCCCTGAGTCAACAGATGGGGACGTTTGCAAGACAACAACTATCTGCACGAACAGTTCGACGACGTTTGCAGCAGCATGGACTATCAGCTCGGAGACCATGGCTGCGGTTACCCTTGACGCTCCATCACAGACATGAGCAACTGCGACGGTGTACTCAACGACGAACCTGGGTGCACGAATGACAAAACGTCATTTTTTCGGATGAATCCACGTTCTGTTTACAGCATCATGATGGTCGCATCTATGTTTGGCGACATCGCGATGAACGCACATTGGAAGCGTGTATTCGTCATCGCCATACTGGCGTATCACTCGGCGTGATGGTACGGGGTGCCATTGGTTACACGTCTCGGTCACCTCTTGTTCGCATTGACGGCACTTTGAACAGTGGACGTTACATTTCAGATGTGTTACGACCCGTGGCTCTATCCTTCATTCGATCCCTGCGAAACCCTACATTTCAACAGGATAATGCGCGTCCACATGTTGCAGGTCCTGTACGGGCCTTTCTGGATACAGAAAACGTTCGACTGCTGCCCTGGCCAGCACATTCTCCAGATCTCTCACCAATTGAATAGTCTGGTCAATGGTGGCCGAGCAACTGGCTCGTCACAATACGCCAGTCACAACTCTTGATGAACTGTGGTATCGTGTTGAAGCTGCATGGGCAGCTGTACCTGTACACGCCATCCAAGCTCTGTTTGACTCAATGCCCAGGCGTATCAAGGCCGTTAATACGGCAAAAGGTGGTTGTTCTGGGTACTGATTTCTCAGGATCTATGCACCCAAATTGTGTGAAAATGTAATCACATGTCAGTTCTAGTATAATATATTTCTCCAATGAATACCCGCTTATAATCTGCATATCTTCTTGGTGTAGCAATTTTAACGGCCAGTTGTGTAATTGTACCTAAGACGGCACTGGAAAGTAGAAATGCGAAGGTAACCTGTCTATCTTAGAAGGTTCTTCGCGTTCTTTGCCACGGCCAGAAGAACATGGCAGTCTAACTTGGAAATTCGCAAATGAGTGACACGAAGATGATTTAGTGTAATCCACGAGTTTTTAACTTTACATTACGTTACCTGCAGGCCGAAGAGTGGACGAACCAGTCAGCGTAAACAATGGGAAATGAAGAGTAACGGCCAGAAACACTTCGTAAGGTGGTTCTGTTCAGTCGGAGTCTTGGAGGGGGACACTCGAACACAGAGCTCTATTGTGTTGCAGTCTGAGTGGAGTCAAGACGTCTCCGTAGCCACTGACGCTTGAGTTATTACCGTCGCCAATGTCTGCTCCTGCTGCCACCACCGATCTTCCTATTGTAATAGTCCGAGATCTACGTCTGAACGGCGCACCGTAATCCGATCCCGGAAGGAGGTAATTCTCTACCGTTAAGAAGCCTCGTCCCGCTGTAGGCTAGAGCTCTTAGTCCACTACATCATACGCCTGTAGTGTTGCGCAAGAAAAGCACTCAGCGAGAATGTTGCCCAGTCATCATCTGGACAATTTTTTTTTCTAAGCCAGTCATTCATTGTCAAGATTGTCAAGTTACTTACGCTCATTTCAAGTGGTGGAATACATGTACTTGTGACGGTAATGATTTATTGTCTGATACCTTATATTTCTGTATCATTCCATTTTATTCTCCTGAAAATTTCTCTTTCAGGTTAGAATGCACTGTAGCATGTTATAATTGGCTTGGAGTAACCAGCCTTGCAACCGAATCAATAAATTTATCGCTTTAGCCTGTACCTACTCTATATAAGATAATTATAAAAACACAGTATATGCACTAATGAGCCAAAACATTGTAACCACTTGCTTCACACCGTGCTGGCATTCAGCTGAACAGCAATACAGCGGGGATTCGGGGTGAAAAGGATTCGACAACTTCTTGGAAGGTTTCCGGAGGTTTGTGACACCAGATGTCTACGTTCAGCTCGCACAATTCCCGTAAATTGCGGACCAGTGGTTTGTGTGCCCAGAGCTTACGCCCAACAGCGTCAAAAATGCGTTCCATTGGGTTTAGATCAAGTGAAAATCTACGTGAATTCGCTATCACTCTCCTCAAATAATTGTAGCACCATTCTAGCCTTGTAACATGAGCAGTTATCGTACTGGAAGATGCTATCCTCGTCGGGGAAGACATCAAGCGTGACGGGATGCGTGTGGAAAGCAATAATGTTCGTGTAGTCCATAACTGTCATGGTAACCTCGGTTACTACCACAGCATACATGGAACAACAGGTGAACGTCCCTAATAGCATAATACTGCCCCTAAAGGCATTGTTCGTGGCGCAGTGCATGTTTCGAGGACCCTGAATGACGGTATACCCGGAGACGATCATCGACATGACACAACAAGAAACGTGAATCATTAAATTAGGCGAGACTTTTCCACTGGTCTACGGTGCAACCTTAATGATCCTGTGCCCACTGAAATCGTAGTATGCGATGTCGTTGGGCCAACGTGGAGCACGCAGAAGTCCTCTGCTGCAGGGCCCCATGTTCAACATCGTGCGCTGAACAGTGTTCTCCGAAACACTTGTACCTGCTCCATCATCGTACTATATCGTCAGACCTGTCACAAATCGCCGGCTACCCTATTTTATACAGCAGTAAAGCCTCCGACTTCCACGTTCTGTAATGAGGCGTGGACGTCCAGCAACTTGTTGCCGACTGGTCGATTCAAAGTCCTTCGACTACTTTCCAAAGATGGCAGCAGCAGCAGCAGCATGCAACACTTGACCAGCTGCAAGCTGCCACTTGCTAGATCCTCGTTCTCAGACGCCGGGGTATAACAATCCATCAACTGACAAAGTTGCTTATGTCAGTGGATTTTCCCGGTTGCTACCCATATCGTCGCTAGAATGATACACCATCAGTCTCTGATAAGGTTAAATACTCTCCTCGTTACGTCACGTTCTCGCAACGCTACGAGGCTGCATTCTGTCTTGCAATGGACAGTGGTCGTAATGTTTCGGCTCATCATTGGAAGACGTCGCAACAGACACGTGAGTGCGGGATTAGCCGAGCGGTCAAGCCGCCACGGTAGCTCAGCGTGTTCGGTCAGAGCGCAGGCTGGTCTCTTAATTTAAAAAAAAAAAAAAAAAAAACTGAGTGAAGGGATCAACAAAGAACTTCAACGGATGTCATGTGACGTCCGCTACGACCAAACACAACGAACAATAAGGAACAAACTGTTTAAAAAAAAGGCGGTCTAAGGCTGGTCCCGGCGGAGGTTCGAGTCCTTCTTCGGGCATGGGTGTGTGTATTTGTCCTTAGGATAATTTACGTTAAGTAGTGTGTAAGTTCAGGGACTGATGATCTTAGCAGTTAAGTCCCATAACATTTCACACACATTTGAACACTTTTTTGAACAGACACGTGATCCATGGAATAAACACTGAAGACGTAACAATTTCAGCATAAGTCTCTTGTCCAAATTAAAAATTTGCCGATCCAGTACGTCCATCTTTTATACACACCTGTATCTTAGTTTTATTTTTGTTTATATGCATACTATAGCAGAAGGCAACGGCCTCGCCGCAGTGGCTACACCGGTTCCCGCGAGATTACCGAAGTTAAGCGCTGTCAGACGTGGTAGGCACTTGGATGGGCGACCATCCAGGCCGCCATGCGCTGTTGCCATTTTTCGGGGTGCACTCAGCCTCGTGATGCCAATTGAGGAGCTACTCGACCGAATTGTAGCGGTTTCGGTCAAGAATACCATCTTACGACCGGGAGTGCGGTGTGCTGACCCCACATGGCGGTCGGGCGGTCCTGGTAGGCCACTCGTGGCCTGACGACGGAGTGCATGCCATAGCAAGTGTAGACTTAAAACTCGTGCCAGTAGCAGAATTCAGAATGCGTATACAAACAGTCTCACACCAAGTATGAAATGCTCCACACACACACATACAATATACGTGTTTCACTCTCGTCATTTTTTCATTAAATCGTCAATTAGTAATTGGGTGCAACATCGCTATCTCCAGTGTTGTGAGCGAATCTGATGAATAAGACATCAACTTGACTTCATGATCATGATCCTAAAATACAGGGTGATTCAAAAAGAATACCACAACTTTAGGAATTTAAAACTCTGCAACGACAAAAGGCAGAGCTAAGCACTATCTGTCGGCGAATTAAGGGAGCTATAAAGTTTCATTTAGTTGTACATTTGTTTGCTTGAGGCGCTGTTGACTAGGCGTCAGCGTCAGTTGATGCTAAGATGGCGACCACTCAACAGAAAGCTTTTTGTGTTATTGAGTACGGCAGAAGTGAATCGACGACAGTTGTTCAGCGTGCATTTCGAACGAAGTATGGTGTTAAACCTCCTGATAGCTGGTGTATTAAACGTTGGTATAAACAGTTTACAGAGAATGGGTATTTGTGCAAAGGGAAAAGTTCTGGACGGCCGAGAACGAGTGATGAAAATGTAGCACGCATCCAGCAAGCATTTGTTCGCAGCCCAGGAAAATCGACTCGCAGAGCTAGCAGAGAGCTGCAAATTCCACAATCAACTGTATGGAGAGTCCTACGAAAAAGGTTAGTTATGAAACCTTATCGTCTGAAATTGGTTCAAGCACTGTCTGCAGCTGATAAGATTAAAAGAATCGATTTATGTGATTTTATCCTTGCTCAAATGGAAACAGATGAATCTTTCGTTTCAAAGATTGTGTTTAGTGATGAAGCAACTTTCCACACTAACGGGAAAGTCAACCGTCACAATGTCTGTATAAGGGGCACTGAGAATCCGCGGGAAACAACTCAGTATGAACGTGACTCGCCTAAGGTGAACGTTTTCTGTGCCATTTCAGCCAATAAAGTTTTTGGTCCCTTTTTCTTCGAAGGTGCTACTGTAACTGGACTACAGTATCTGGAGATGTTAGAGAATTGGCTGTTCCCTCAGCTCGAACAAGAAGCACAACAATTCATATTTCAGCAGGATGGAGCGCCACCACATTGGCACTTATCTGTCCGTAACTACCTGAACGTCAACTACCCGAGGCGATGGATCGGCCGCCAGGCAGCCCGTGACCGAGCACTTCATCACTGGCCTCCAAGAAGCCCTGATCTTACCCCCTGCGATTTTTTCTTATGGGGGTATGTTAAGGATATGGTGTTTCGGCCACCTCTCCCAGCCACCATTGATGATTTGAAACGAGAAATAACAGCAGCTATCCAAACTTTTACGCCTGATATGCTACAGAGAGTGTGGAACGAGTTGGAGTATCGGCTTGATATTGCTCGAGTGTCTGGAGGGGGCCATATTGAACATCTCTGAACTTGTTTTTGAGTGAAAAAAACCTTTTTAAATACTCTTTGTAATGATGTATAACAGAAGGTTATATTATGTTTCTTTCATTAAATACACAATTTTAAAGTTGTGGTATTCTTTTTGAATTACCCTGTAAATGTAACACGATTATGGCCTTGTGACAAGGGCGGATATCCTGTTGGACGCTACCACTGATGTGTAGGGAAGGAATGCAGGTGGCAAGCATTTGTGCTCACTTAGTGCACAGCTGTCATGGTACCTTCTATGAATACCATTGGTGCAATGAAAGCCCTGGTGAATGTCCCGCAAGAGTATAATACTCCAATCACAGACCTACGTCAGTGACGCGGTGCATGTTTCGAGCAGCCGTTCCCTTGGATGTCGGCGTATCCAGACCCGACCATCGACCTGGTGTAACAAGAAATGTGAGTCCTGCGACAGAGTGACACATCTACAATGAACCACCGTCCAATCTTAAATATTTTCAACATTTCGCGGCCCTGTCAGCAACTGTATAAATATTAATTTTAATTTTAAACACCAACAGCCTCAGTTGCAAAGTTTACCTAGCTCTACCTAGGTTTCAGTCGGGATAACCCAACCTTCTGCAGAATAAAAGTACCTACGGTTTGTCCATAATTTTAGGTTGACGATGTCCCCAATGGTGAACGGTAGTTACTTTTATTCTGAAGAATGTTGGGTTATCCCAACTGAAACTTAGGTAGAGCTAGGTAAACTTTGCAACTGAGGCTGTTGGTTTTTAAAATTAAAATTAATACCGTCCAGTCTCGTTTATCCTGTGGCAAATGAAATCGTAATATACGACGTCATTGGGTCAATTTCGCAGAACTTAGGGATCGTCTGCCAGGGAGCTCCATGTTCCACAATATACACTGAGCGATGTGTTCTGAAACACTTGTGCCTGCACTCTGTCATGAGATCTGCTACAGATCGCTACCCCTACTGCTTCACAGAACGGTCAAGCCACCATCCTCCACGTTATGTGATGGTGCGTGAATTTACAACACCTTGCACCTACTCGTGGCTTCACCACTCTTCAACCACGTACCATGGATGCTCACGACAGTAGCAATCTAACAGCCAACCAGCTTCGCAGTTTCCCAGATGCACGTTTGCACGCATCGGGCCATAACAATCTCGCCATTGTCGAAGTTGTTAATGTCAGTGCATTTCACATTTTTGCCCCATAATTGGCTAGGATGATTGCACATACGTCACTGATCCTCTTATATACACTGTCTAATGAAAAGTACTCGGACATCTACATGTGGACATAAATGTGGGGTGTGTCCATTCTTCACTTCTATGACGGCTTGAACTCCGCTGGGCACACTTTCAGTTAGGTTGGGTTGGGTTGGGTTGTTTGAGGCAGGAGACCAGACAGTGAGGTCATCGGTCTCATCGGGGTAGGGAAGGACAGGGAAGGAAGTCGGCCGTGCGCTTTCCAAGCAACCATCCCGGCATTTGCCTGGAGCTATTTAGGGAAATCACGGAAAACGTAAATCAGGATGGCCGGACGCGGTCAGTGAGTTGTCTGAATGTCTGTAGAGGAATGAAAACCCATTTTTTTTCTCAAGAGCTGGAAGCGAAAAAGTAGTGATGTTGTACACTGGGTCTGGCGTGAAGTCTCGTCCTAACTCTTACCATAAATTTTCCACTCGGCTCAGGAAGTGACTCTGGATAGGTCATTCCATTTCAGAAGTGTTATTTTCTAAAAACCATTGCCTCACACACGCTGCTTCGTGACAGGGTGCACTCACGTGCTGATACAAAGAATCGACGTCACCAAACCATTCCTCTACTGTACACAGTACATAAAGTTTATCCTTTCGCATTTACCTTTTCCCCAACCACTGTATGGGGACCATACCCCAAGGACGAGAAATACCGGCATTCCGTAACACCCCCTCCTCCGTACTTCACTGTTTGCAGTACACACGACGACAGGTAATGTTCTCCGGGCAATCACCCATCCAAACACTTTCATCGTATTGCCACAGCGTGATTAATCACTCCAAATCACTTATTTCCAGTCAACCACTGTCCAGTGGCGTCGCACCTTACAGCACCTCAAGCGGCGTTTAGCGATAACTACAGAAATGTGTGACTTATGAAGAGCTTCTCGACCATTGTATCCCATTATTTTAACTCTCTAGCCGGCCGGAGTGACCGAGCGGTTCTAGGCGCTTCAGTCTCGAACCGCGCGACCGCTACGGTCGCACGTCCGAATCCTACTTCGGGCATGAATGTGTGTGATGTCCTTAGGTTAGTTAGGTTTAAGTAGTTCTAAGTTCTAGGGGACTGATGACCTCAGATGTTAAGTCCCATAGTGCTCAGAGCCATTTGAACCATTTAACCATCTATGCACATTCATTGAGCTATCTGGACTGTTGTCAGCTCTTTGGAACTCACGAGTGATTTATTCCGGTGATTTCATGCGATTTTGTACAATCCCTCTGAAACATCCCCTAAGAAATGTTAATGAATTACTGTGCTGATAAACCTCTACGTTATTTGATTTTCAAACAGCTGAACATAACTGAATGTACTCAGACATTTCCCTCTTTACTTATTCTGATCAACTCTAAACTGACACACAATATTTTTAGAGCAACGCAATCTGACTTTCAAAAATCCCTACAAAAGAATGGCCCTGACTAACAATAACCTATACCCTTTATGAATCACTTACCTCACAAAAATCTTCGTTACTCGAACTTCTACAACACAGCGAGCGCCAATGCTGCGAGCTAAATAAAGTATTCGAACTACTGAAGGCACTAACTACTGATAGGCATAGTTAGCAAATGAAAGATTTTGATAGAGAACAAACAATGTATTTACCTTAATAATGTTCAAAAGTGATCATATGTATATCAGTTCATGATATCCAGTATTACAAATTTACTCTTTCTGATGGACACACGTCCAGATCGTCCGCTCTCAGAACTCTGCCATCTCTCTTCCCACATCCACCACTGCTGGCGGCTCACCTCCAACTACTCAACGCTACGCGCTCTTCACATCGAACTGCCCAACACTACAATAGCAAATATTCCAACAATGCAAACCAGCCACAGACTTCACACAGAACTGTCAGTGATTTTTATATAGAGCGCTACGTGGCGTTACCAACATAAAAACCTAAATAGCCTACTTACAACTCTCCCCAATGATCGACAATCCCTGTCCGTCAGTAAAAGAGGTCTGCCTGGACTTGATTTAGCTTTCGTTGTTCCTTCACTTCTTCACTTCAAGTCACATTACTAACAGTCGACATGGGCAGCAACGGATGTGTTGAAATGTCCCCGATGGATTTGTTAATCAGGTGATATACACAGACTAGTCCACGTTCAGTGTCACTGAGCTCTCCTGACGAACCCATTTTGCTTCTGTACTGACAACACAATTCTCTCTGTCTCATTTTATACTGGCAGGTCCGTCTCTCGTGAGAGCTAGTGGTCGATTTCGCATTACGCAGGGGTGTCCGGATACTTTTGATCAGATAATGTACTTTTATTACCGCGTCACGTACCCGCAACAAGTAACGGTGGGCAGTGGTCATAATGTTTTGGCTCCTCAAAGTATGTTTTCCGTGATTTCCCTAATACATTTAATCCAAATGCCGGGATGGTCACTTTGAAATGAACACTGCTGATTTCATTCCCAAGTCCAAATTTCTACTACGCTTATAATGACCTCTCGATGGAACATTAAAACCCTATCTTCCTTCCTTTTCTTCCATTTTAATAATCAGGAACCGCGTGCGCTTAGAGTGATCCTTAGGTGAAATGAACAACCAGTAAGAAAGGAAGCGTGCTAAGGTTAAACGTTTCATCGATATCGAGATTGTTATGGAGTGCGCGGAAGCTTCGTTATATAAGTTGCTGAGGGAATCGCTCGTGTTCTTGCTCCAGGAATTACCCCATCATCCGGCTTAAATGACTGAAGAAAAACGAAAATATTTAGTAAAGATGGGTAGATGAGGTCTTAATTCTCGCTCCTGTCGAATGGGCGTTGAGTGTTTTAATCACTGAACCACATAATTGCGTTTCCTGGAGCAGTTTGGGGGACGTAACGGGTTGCTGAGCAGTTCATTTTTATCGTGGATTGCAGTCTCACTGCAGAAAGGCAGCCTCCATTTACGTAACGTTTCTGGTTTGTGAAAGTCTTTGTGCTTGGTCTTCGCGACAAAAAAGAGTGTTGCAAGGTGAAGCAGTCGGATCTGAGGCGAGAATCAATATTTGGGAGAACTACTTTCTGTCTGTAGATTCGGGGACAACTACTTCATAGACTAGGGTTCAATTCAGAAAGTATGGAAAAACGTCCTTTCTCTTGGTTTTATTGGTCAACGACAGGCGAGCACTACTTAAAATCAAAATTCATGTTTCGTGCTATTCTTATGCACTTCATACTGTAACTATACTAGTTTGGGAAACGACGGCGTTGGGTCGCATGAGATAGTTTCGATCTAGATTTAAAAGTTTTTCAACAAAACAATCTACATCACGATTAATTTTTGTAGCTGGATTCACGCTCTTCTAAAACTTTTTGAAAGAGGCAGTTGAAGCCTTTGACCTTTTAATTTTTTTAATCGATATATCAGTTTCGGCTGTTTCGCTCTGTGATCCATTTGAAAATGGTTAAACGTGTGAAATTGCAGAAGGAGAATTTATAAATAAGTATTTTTAACGGTCAAAGGCGATTATTACGCACTTCAAAGTTCTAAACTAACTCATAGCCATAAGATTCTAGTTTAGCTTTCTATTTCATATTCCTCTTGGTTGGATGTTGTAAACTTGTTATTTTAGTGCATATATCCATCATTTTGCTTAAAAAATGAAATACAAATTTCTGCAGGTATTGATTTCATTATATGAAGCACAATACAAATTTGTCAGTAATTCCGTCGACTTAAAACCAAACGGAACTTCTTTCTCTGTAAGGCCAGATGCTGAGGAATAGCATCATAGAATCAAAAATATTTGCTGCAATAACTTAACTTTCCTCTGCCCTTGCCAGACACACACACATTATCATCACTAATTAAAAAAAAAAAAAAACCCTCACAAGAACGACAAAATGAAAAGACAGAGGAAAAACTGAAACTTTGCCTTAAAGACGGAAAGTGTGTGAGGAAGCTAGAAACACACATATTAAAATATCACTATAATGGAAGTGTTGAGAAAGGGAACTTAGTGGTCAAAATTTGGACTAGAGTTTGGGGAGAGCCTGCGTCTATGTGCACTCCGACCATCCTGCTATAGGTCTATAGGCAGCCGCATCCGAAGTCTGGAATGATTGCTTCAGAAAGGCCACTACTGTGTCCATCCCTTATACGTATCCGTGTGTGTAAATGTTCCTTTTTTAGGGGTATTTCAGCAGAGTTGAGTATATATGACGATTTTCAGAAACAAAAATCAAGTGTCTGACATCGTAAGTTTGATCGTTAAAAATCTGGATGGGCGGGCTGTGCAGCACGGGCGGGGAGAGGGGGGGGGGGAGAAGGGACAGGGAAACTATAATTAGGAAGTAAAAATATGGTAGAGGATAGTCCACGCTAGATCTTTGTGTTGAGTGTCACTTGGCAGGAATAGAGGGTAATATTGAGTTACTCCAAGTTAACGAGTAGCAAAAGCAAGTGATCGAATGTGGCCCAAAAGATAGATTCGAGTGGAAAATGGAGGCAAAATGAGTAGCCATTATATACGGTGGAAAAAATGCTTTATACAGCTCTACAGTTGAGAGATACTGTTGGAGGGGCGGAAAGGCTCACTATTTCATTCTCCTGCTCATCGTATCAATCTTGTTTACATTCAGCTAGGCCGTTCACATTTCGACGGTCACAAGATTTTGCTGGTAGGAATACATTAATATATGAATATAGTCCCCAGAAATGGTTAAACAGACCTCCACTTACCTTTCTTTCCAGTGGCTATGTGATCTACTGAAAACCAAAACATGACCCCTAAAATAAGAACAAAACTTCGCCTCTGCCAAGTCCTGTTTCCTCAATTCATAAAGACTTACTTAGCTAGAAATAACGTACAACGAAACTCACCTGGCCACATTACCTGTTTCTATTGACAGTTCAGGCTTTGCAATTCTTGTCGCTGACGCCTCTTTCCTTTATTCACAAGGTATATGAGACATTCGGCGACATCAACTCTACAATGAATGTTTTTCTGCAGTTCCCATGGAACATTTTTCGCTGTCACTTGGTTGACTACAAGATTACTAGGTCTAATAGTAAATTTCGTGGCAGTATAGTTCTTATTAGAGCCTAGTGGACCTAGGCCTGTCAGTAGCTTTTGTTTCCCATCCTGTACTGTGTTTAGGAGGCGAATAGGGCACAAAGTCTATCGTAGTGGAATCCTTGTTCTTGGATAACTTGCAGCGTCAAATTCGAATAAAATCCCAAACTTTCGATGATTGCGTCCGCCATCATGGTCAGGAGCTATATATGACTGTCGTGAAATTAGCGAGGCTTCCATTTTTATGGCCAAAGGACCTGCATATGATTGCCTGGATTACGTCATGATGACATCACGGAAACAGCGCGTACTGAGTTAGTGCCTTCCATGTCCATACATTATGCTTGCGTACTTTATCTAGCCAGTCAGATGCCGTCCTTTGGGCATAAAAGTGGATGCCTCGCCAGTTTCACTACAGTCAGACATTGTCCCTGTCGGCTTCAGCGCCATCACTTGCATCAGGCGGTAAACTAAGAAACGTTTTAGGATGCGAAGTTGTTTATTTTCCACCTTTGTACATTGCGTGAATGGCTAAACCTAGGAGCATGAGCGAATGAAACACATATTTCCTGCACTTTCCACATTCCCCCTCATTCCTCCCCTCCCACCCCCCCAACCTTCAGTCCCAAACGCAATACTCATTACACACGCAGGTACACATTCACACATGTTGGCGTACAAAGCTTATACTATTGTGTAGCGCACGAAAGAAAAGGGTAGAACAAAAAACTAAGGTTCTGAGGAAAGAGGACGAATACAGAAAGTTTGACGCTAAAGACACACCTTCAGATATCCTTAATCTACAGTCCTATAGCAGATGTGAAAGAACGTCTATCTCCACTTCCCGCTACTCCTATTCACGAATGATCCGTTACACTATTTGAGAACTCGAGCCTCCATTTCTTGCTCTCTATGTAATAGCTGTTGTATGCTTGCGAGCAACATTTGAAAGAGAGCTAGTTGTAGGCGGTATCTATGTTTGGCGCACGATGGTATCTGTTAGAGTAATAACGTCACTGGATGAAAAAGAAAAAATCTGTGCGCATTCGTTGTATGCTGCAGGTGGCATAGGTGGAAGAGATCATTCCGTGGGAATTCGAGATTACAGGTTGCACTCAACTGCGGATCATCACTACATCGACACGAATGATATGTGCCATCTGAAACCTGTAAACAGTCTAGTTTCTCAACAAAAATATGTACATAATGAATACAACTTTTTTTTTTCAAAGTTTAGACAAAACCAGTTACCAAAACCGATCTGTATCAGATACGTTTTATATTGATATAAAAACTGATGAGCGCACAAGATTCTTCTCAAAGCTCAAAGCCATGATAAATCGTGTTCTAGAGACTTATTTTTGTTTTAGCGAAAAAAAAAGGGATAGTAGATAATAGTATAACGCCCCGCTGACAACGAGGTCACTAGAGAAGGAGCACAAGCTCAAATTAGGGAAGGATGAGGGAGGAAATCGGCTGTTCCCTTTCAAAGGGATCATACCATCATTTATCTTAACTGATTTACGGAAATGACGGGAAATCTGCATGTGGATGGCTGGACGGGGATCTGAATCATCATCCTCCCAAATGCTAATCACTGCACTACCTCGCGTGCTGTGTTTGTAGAGGAACTAACAAATAAAATTACTTTCGTTCGGGCAGGTACCATAGGTGTTCCAAATGCGAGACTGTGTCATAATTTTCATGTTAGCCCGCCATATGCTCATAATTGCAGAGCTTGGTGGCCTGTTGTTCAAGCACGACAAGTACCGCTTGACAGTGGTATCATGGCGGAAGTTGGCGAACAGTGGAAACTAAACAATTATTACAGTTGACACGGATGTTGTCATGTCAGTAAAAGAGACAAATTAACAGCAATTAGTGCATCCGTGAGAAGGGCTATGAATAAAGCTGATAAAAAAAACCGCAGTCATACATACCTTGGCTAGTACCTTTTAGAATGTCGTAGGAACTGCTGGCACTATGTAAAACCAATGAATGGATCGAAACATTATATTTAAAAATAATTTCAAGTATTACGAACCTTCTACCGTAGCATAACTTGACTGACAGATAAAATCTCATAAATGGTTTCGGAGTTAAAAAACAAAAACTACAATGCGAGCAAGGTAAAAAGCCCTGACGGAACATAGGAACTTTTATTTTGAAAAATGTAAATAGCTAGGTAGTGCATGTTTAACGCGTATTGTTTCAAGCAAATGTGTATCTTTTTGTCCAATAATACCTCATTTGTGACTCTTGTGTATTTGTTGGTCATAACTATGTTTAGAGTTTTTAGATGGAAATTTCAGATGCAAAAGGGAAAGCAGAAGGTGGTAAAGTAAAGAAGAAAGGACAAAAAGATGTAGATTTACTCAACTACTTCAGAAAATTCTCTTTCTCCTATTCTAGTTTATTGAGTTACAAACCTGTGCGGCTGGTCCCGGCGGGCATGTGTGTGTCTGTTTGTCCTTAGGATAATTTAGATTAAGTTGTGTGTAGAGCTTAGGGACTGATGACCTTAGCAGTTAAGTCCCATTAGATTTCACACAGGTTTGAACATTTTTGAGTTACAAACAAGTACATCAATCATCACACAACAGAAAAAGGAAAAAAAATTCATGAAGCTGTTGTACTTCAAGACACTAAGTATCTCAAGATTTTTAAAAACAAGTTTGTTTTTATTAAGAGATAAAATGTCTTTGTAGTTGATAAAGCTTCTTTTGACGTCCACAGAAACCAGTGAGGTAAACTTTGTATTCGTTCGATATGGAAACTCTGGAGATGTGGCAGATTCCTCAATGTCCGGATTCTTCTGAATACTAGAGATACGTTTTGTCTTTGGTAAAGCCATCTCACTGCTTCCTCGCGGAAGTAAAAGTACCGCTTCTGTTTCTTTTTTTCCCCCAAGACCTTGTTCTTCTAACAGTTTAATAGCTGCAGTCAGATAATTGTAACTATGAATACAAATTAGTTTTGTCTGCAAATTGTGTACTTCCGCCGTAGCAAGGATCTTCGTTTGCTGGAAATTGAACCTGCGTCGGCTACATCCGAAGAGAACACAAACTCTTTAATTTCCTCAAAATTCTGATACAACATAGCAGCACACTCAATCCAAGATCCCGTACCAGCACAAAACTGACGGAGATTATGCTGAAAAATAGGATTTTGTGGCCAAAAGAGTCTAGAATAATATGGTGTATTTGAATCTTGAATAAAACCAACATGCTTTTAGAAAAAAAATGTGTTGCATTACTTATTGAACTCCCCTCATAAAAATCCTAACCCTGGTCATAACTGTCTGGGGTGCGATATTGCTTTTTCATCTTCCTGTGCTTCCGTATTCTTGAGAAAAGTCAACCTGGAAATATTTATTGTACGCAGAAATACAGCTTCATATTTTAATGACCTTAATGGGTGGTAGAACGGACACATTTCCTTGTTTTAAAATCATTTCTATTCGGTGTATCTGTTAGAGCAGAAGTGTTTCCCTTGTACCAACGCAGGCTCGGAGTCTTAAGTATAATACGTCCACATATTTACTTCCGTATGTTATTCTCTATGAGTATTTTCACTAGTTCTGGACAGTATTGACACCACGTCTCCAAAAACAATACGTGTGGCGTCTACCACTAACCTTTCTGTTCGAAAAACGCCTGTCTTTATCTGTACTTTGGGGCGTCACTACGGCGCCGTGTCTCCTTATACTAAACCCAAAGTCTCTCTATCAAGTTTCAATATTTTCAAAATTTGCCTTTTCAACCGTGCGTACAACAGATTGTCTAACAAATCTGTTTCTTCCGTTGTATATCTTGCTTAGCGAGTAGAAGAAATTGCAAGACAAATTATAGTGTCTGCGGATTCATACAGAACGTCATACCACCCTCTCTGTGTATGCGAGTGGAAGAAGATAGGATAAGGATAATTTTAGTACCAAGTACCCTGCCGTACACTGTACAGTACCTCGCGGAGTTTGAATGTACAAGCAGAAGGAAGGGAGGTTAATATCCTGGTAACATCAAGGCAGGCAGTAGCTCAACTGCACAAAGATGAAGTAGAAAAACTGTAGAGTCACTGTCTGGTAGTTATCTAAAGTTATTTAGAGAAACTACGGAAAGATTGTAACAGGGTGTTCTGACGGTTACTGATAAACATTCTTACCAAATAGTTATTGCCTTCAGCACAGTACTATATCGTTCTGAAACGTTCGGGAAACTGAGCTGCGGCGGAACTGGTTTATATTTCCATTTAGTTGTGACATCGTAAATCCTTGGCCTGTTTTGACATTATCTACTTTCCGCTGAAGCAGTTGCAACATCTCATTTTTCCTCATTCGTGGTGGCGAGTTTACTACGTCTGTGACACATTTCGCCAAACAATATTAATCATAACTATTTCTTTGTTCTGTGTTCAAGATCACTAGATTACCTAGTCTCAACGTCGATACTTAACGTTGTACAAGATCTCTCCAAGAAAAATCTTCTCTTACACGAAACAGTGAGTGGTTGATTTTACTGCATAAGAAATACACGTTTTTCCTCTGAAATATAAATTACAGCCTTATTCAAAATTTTTAGTATGTGAACTTCAATGTATAGCGTCACTTGCGATATATCTGTCAATTTCCTACTTTGCCTAAATATGGCTGCACTAGCAGCATTAAGGAAGGGAAGAGTCGTGTGACACCGTTGGCAGTGAGACTCCGAGGGATAGTTTGAGCCACCTAATTGGAAATGGCTTTCTTCCTCCGCGCACAATGGCCGCTTACATCGAAATGTGTCAGCGTGTAAGTGACATATGGATGAATGTGTAGTGTGGTGGCATATTTGTATTGTATGATGATGAGAGAAGAGAGCACATACCCAGCTGCTCACGAATAGCACCAACGGGGCCGACGGGATTAACGTTCCCATCCGACGCACGGGTCACCACCACCACTGTGAGATGTCCTCACTTCCTGAGACACAGCGAATTTACTCCACGGCACCACTACAAAGCCTGGTGATCAGGAAGTGTACATCACCACCTCTCCTCCGGTTGTTTGTCAAGTACTAACTGTGAAAATTTCTCCACCACCAGGATCCGAACCGACTACCTCTCAGCCGGCCGCGGTGGTCTAGCGGTTCTAGGCGCTCAGTCCGGAACCGCGCGACTGCTACGGTCGCAGGTTCACATCCTGCCTCGGGCATGGATGTGTGTGATGTCCTTGGGTTAATTAGGTTTAAGTAGTTCTAAGTTCTAGAGGACTGATGACCACAGATGTTAAGTCCCATAGTGCTCAGAGCCATTTGAACCATTTGAACTACCTCTCAGTCATGTGCTATCGTACAGTTAGGTACCAGCTAGTGCCACAGATATCGGCAATGGTAGCAACTTACCGGATAAAGAAGTTTGATGACAGCAGTTGCGAAGGCTGTAATACTTTTATTTCAAATCTTGAAAAGTTAGGTATTATCCTGTTATGCATGTTACACAAATACGAGCATTTATTCTGTAAGATCACTATACTGCTTCCAGAGATGTCAGAATATCTGTAGACATTCTTTAACGTGTATAATTTTCAGTACCAGAGAAAAAATACGTCTCAGTTATTAGCGGTAGTTGACATGTATTGACACAAAGCTTGTTGACTGAGGACATAGTAACGAATGTGGAGTCATCACACAAACCTTCGATAACAACGGCAGGAAGGTGGAGTTACACGTCTCATCAGCCTCGAAGTCGTTATAGACCGACTGCTACATTAGCTAAACAACGGTGAGGTTTTAGAGGCGGTGATCTGCTAAGCATTTTTCTGAAGTATAAGGGGCCATCAAAAAGTTTCCGTCTGAAGGCCTTGCTGCAGCGTATATGCAACGTAGCGCGACTCCGATGGGGGGTAAATCCCTAAGCACCGCCATGCAGCCAAGGGATTAGTGTGCCATTCATGTATTTCCGACGTGCGTGTAGTAAATGCGGAAAGGTGAACTATGGTGACGTTATTACAGAAAGCGTCCTAACATGACCAACTTGCCGTTTCTTGGCTTCCGAAGGACAAACACCGTTAGACATCCATCTGATAATGAAGTTTATACACTCCTGGAAATGGAAAAAAGAACACATTGACACCGGTGTGTCAGACCCACCATACTTGCTCCGGACACTGCGAGAGTGCTGTACAAGCAATGATCACACGCACGGCACAGCGGACACACCAGGAACCGCGGTGTTGGCCGTCGAATGACGCTAGCTGCGCAGCATTTGTGCACCGCCGCCGTCAGTGCCAGCCAGTTTGCCGTGGCATACGGAGCTCCATCGCAGTCTTTAACACTGGTAGCATGCCGCGACAGCGTGGACGTGAACCGTATGTGCAGTTGACGGACTTTGAGCGAAGGCATATAGTGGGCATGCGGGAGGCCGGGTGAACGTACCGCAGAATTGCTCAACACGTGGGGCGTGAGGTCTCCACAGTACATCGATGTTGTCGCCAGTGGTCGGCGGAAGGTGCACGTACCCGTCGACCTGGGACCGGACAGCAGCGACGCACGGATGCACGCCAAGACCGTAGGATCCTACGCAGTGCCGTAGGGGACCGCACCGCCACTTCCCAGCAAATTAGGGACACTGTTGCTCCTGGGGTATCGGCGAGGACCATTCGCAACCGTCTCCATGAAGCTGGGCTACGGTCCCGCACACCGTTAGGCCGTCTTCCGCTCACGCCCCAACATCGTGCAGCCCGCCTCCAGTGGTGTCGCGACAGGCGTGAATGGAGGGACGAATGGAGACGTGTCATCTTCAGCGATGAGAGTCGCTTCTGCCTTGGTGCCAATGATGGTCGTGTGCGTGTTTGGCGCCGTGCAGGTGAGCGCCACAATCAGGACTGCATACGACCGAGGCACACAGGTCCAACACCCGGCATCATGGTGTGGGGAGCGATCTCCTACACTGGCCGTACACCTCTGGTGATCGTCGAGGGGACACTGAATAGTGCACGGTACATCCAAACCGTCATCGAACCCATCGTTCTACCATTCCTAGACCGGCAAGGGAACTTGCTGTTCCAACAGGACAATCCACGTCCGCATGTATCCCGTGCCACCCAACGTGCTCTAGAAGGTGTAAGTCAACTACCCTGGCCAGCAAGATCTCCGGATCTGTCCCCCATTGAGCATGTTTGGGACTGGATGAAGCGTCGTCTCACGCGGTCTGCACGTCCAGCACGAACGCTGGTCCAACTGAGGCGCCAGGTGGAAATGGCATGGCAAGCCGTTCCATAGGACTACATCCAGCATCTCTACGATCGTCTCCATGGGAGAATAGCAGCCTGCATTGCTGCGAAAGGTGGATATACACTGTACTAGTGCCGACATTGTGCATGCTCTGTTGCCTGTGTCTATGTGCCTGTGGTTCTGTCAGTGTGATCATGTGATGTATCTGACCCCAGGAATGTGTCAATAAAGTTTTCCCTTCCTGGGACAATGAATTCACGGTGTTCTTGTTTCAATTTCCAGGAGTGTGTATGTGGCAGCATCGCTGTCAGAAAACACCTTTGTGGAATGGTGCGGCAAGGGGTGCAGCTGCTTCGTGATAACGTACATCCCCATAATGCAGATGTCGTAACGCAGCAGTTATGCCAACTCAAGTGGGAGACCCTCGAGCATCCGACCTATCGTTCTGATCTTCTCCTCCTGCGATTATCACGCCTTCGGTCCCTTAGAAAGGTCTTGAAGGATAACAATTTCTGTCAGACGAAGATGTGCAGCAGGCAGTTACGGACTTCTTCAAGCAGCAGGATACGGTGTTTACCAAACGAGTATCTTCAACCTGGTGCATCGGTTGGTTGATTACCTAAATGCTTGCCGGCCGAGGTGGCCGAGCGGTTCTAGGCGCTACAATGTGGAACCGCGCGGCCGCTATGGACGCAGGTTCGAATCCTGCCTCGGGCATGGATGTGTGTGATGTCCTTAGGTTAGTTAGGTTTACGTAGTTCTAAGTTCTAGGGGACTGACGACCTCAGACGTTAAGTCATATAGTGCTCAGAGCCATTTCAACCTAAATGCTCACGGCGATTTTCCTTGATTGGGATACCGATTCTGGGCTGTACGGCCTCCTGCATCTATATTTACATCTACATCAACATACATATTCCGCAAGTCACTGCACTGCACGCGGTGGAGGGTACACTGCACCATTGCTTGTCATTTCCTTTCTCGTTCCACTCGAAAACAAGAGTAGGGAAAAAGGGCTCTCTATATCCCTTCGCATGAACCTTAATTTTTCTTATGTTATCTTCGTGGTCTTTAAGCGAAATGTTTGATGGTAGCAGTAAAATCGTTCTACAGTCAACTTCAAGTGCCAGTTCTCTAAATCTTCTCATTAGTATTCCTCGGAAAGAACGTCGCCTTCCCTCCAGTGATTCCCATTTGAATTCCCGAAGCATCTTCGTAATACCTGCGTGTTGTTCGAACCTATCGATGACATATCTAGCAGCCCGCCTGTGAATGGCTTTGATGTCTTCCTTTAATAAGACCTGGTGCGGATCCCAAACACTCCAACAGTACTCAAGAACGGGTCGAACTGTTCCATGTCACATCGCCTTGCAACGTTACGCCCTGTTACTTACACGACGTGAGTGGGTCAAGCAGGCCATTGTTAATGATGTATTCGAACATTATACGTTCGTTCTTCCTACTCGGCCGGCCTGTGTGGCCGTGCGGTTCTAGGCGCTTCAGTCTGGAACCGCGTGACCGCTACGGTCGCAGGTTCGAATCCTGTCTGGTGCATGGATGTGTGTGATGTTCTTAGGTTAGTTAGGTTTAAGTAGTTCTAAGTTCTAGGGGACTGATGACCACAGATGTTAAGTCCCATAGTGCTCAGATCCATTTGAACCATCTTCCTACTCGTAAGCATTAACTTAAATGTTTCTACATTTAGCGCTAGCTGCCAGCCTGCCATTCATCATACCAACATGAGATTTTGGTTAACTCATCTCGTACTCAGCTACAGTCACTCAACTTCGACACCTTCCCGTACTCCTCAACATCATCAACAAACAACCGCAGACTGCTTCCCACCCTGTCCGCCAGAACATTTATGTATGTAGGAAATAATAGCAGTCCTATCACACTTCCCTGTGGCACTCCTGACGATACCCTTGTCCGCGATTAACACTGGCCATCGACAACGTGCTAGGTTCTATTACTTAAGAAGTCTTAGAGCCACTCACATATCTAGTTACCTATTGCAAATGCTCGTACCTTGGTGAACAGTCTGCAGAGGGGCACCGAGTTAAATGCTTTTCGGAAATCTAGAAAAATGGAGTCAACTTGTTGTCCCTGATCCACAGTTCGTAATGCGGTATATCTTGTGAGAAAAGAGCTAACTGAGTTTTGCTTTCTAAAAACGTGCTGGTTCGTGGACATAAGCTTTTCGGCCTTAACGCAGAATATGTACAAGAATTCTACAGCAAACCGATGTTAAGAATATTAGTCTGTAATTTTACGAGTCCATTGGTGTGTTTTTTTTTTTTTTTTTTTTTTTTTATTTTTTTTTTTTTACTGTTCTAATACACAGAAGTCACCTGCACTTTCTTCCAATCGCTTAGGACTTTGCGCTGGGCGAGAGATTTGCGATAAAATCAAGCTAAGTAAGGGGCCAATGCCGTTGAGTACTCTTCGTAAAACTGAATTGAGACAACAACCTGACCTGGCAATTTATTTGTTTTCAAATTTTTCTTTTGTTTCTCTACGTTAGCGCAGCTTGTTACAATGACGTCCGTACGGGACTCTGTGCGATGATCAAACGACGGCATGTTTGTACGGTTGTCCTGTGTGAATGATTTCTTAAACGCGGAATTTAGAACTTCGGCTTTAGTTTTGTTATCTTCTGCTGCCACGCCAAACTGATAAACGAGTGAGTGAATCAAAACCTTAATCCCCTTGTCGATTTTACATAGGACCAGAATTGTCTTGGGTTCTCGGCCATATCGTTTTCTTAGGTTTGACGGTGGTAATCGTTGCACGCTTCGCGCATGTATCTTTTCACAAAGCCACGAATCTCTGTTAACCTTTGCGTACCTTCATTTGCGCATTCTCTTTTGAATTGAGAATGATACAGCCTCTTGTTTCCTCACTGTTTTCTGAACTTCGTCATGAAACTTTTTATTCGCCACTTATATGTAAAGGAAAGCACAGAAAGCCTAAATCAGCCGGACGGGGGCTTCATTCTCGTACCTACTGAAATTGAAATCATTTTCTTAACCATTTTCCATATCTCTCATTGTTATAGACGAATGCGTAACGTTTCCAATATATAAAAAATATATAAATATCGTGTGTTATAGGAACTCGTACACTCACCAGTCAAAATGCAGTAACTTCTGAACCGCCGAAATCTTGTTAATGACACAGTCAGTGCAAGGTGTGAAATCAATTAATATAACTTTTAATTGTTTTTGGTACGTCACTTACCGACAGGATTACACAATCTCAAGAGAAGTTAATATGACATAGCATGCAATACACTTACCACTCGTAACTAAATGCATGTCTGTAAGCCACACACACACACACCGGTACAAACAAATGGCAGACTGACAGAGGTCATGTTGGTGAGGCCGAAGTAATGTCTTGAGTTACCCGTCGGTGGAGCTTTACTATTTTGTTTTTTTAGTTGTGTTAAGGGAGATAGACGTTTGTAGGCCCAATATATTGCCTACTATGTCTCGACAAACCAAATAGAAGGCAAGACTGTTTCATCTTTAGAGACGTAGAAATTTTATTGGCGAACTCCTCTTTCAACACACACTTTCATGTGACAGCTTCAATAAAGTTCTTCACAGTGCAAGAAGTCTTGAAAGACGGGCAGCGTTGGCATTTAGTGAACGACTTTGGTGTTTACTGCATTTAATAATGACTGGTGTGCTGGCTCAGCTGTTCAGTATTGGAGTTAGGTGTTGTTGAAGGAATCATCCCAGCGTCGGTATGATTGGACCGAAATTTGAATCTAACTCTCCAAGAAATGAGACCTGCGTCTTGACCATTGCGCACATCATGGAAATGAGGAACAGGAACTACACACTTCGTACAAAGCAATCTTCTTAGTTCTGTAGGAAATTTTAAACGAAGTATGAAGTAAGTTTTAAAGTCGGAAAACGTGGAAGAAGTGCAATTTTCCTGATAATATATAAATGATCTAGGCATCGACAAACGGATTGTATAACCGTTGTTCTTTTGTTGGTACCAACGAGCAGCAGTCAGAGTAATGAGTATCTGTAGTAGGACGAAAGGTCAGTGCTCTTAGGGCTGAGTGTTTGCCTGCTAAGAGGCGAGCCCACCCACACCAACACCCGCACCGCGTCAGAGCTGCGCCCCCCCCCCCCCCCCCCGTCACCCCTCCTGTAAGGTAGGAGCGCCTCCCACCACTGCAGCCTCCTCCAAGGACATCGCGTGACCTACACAAACCTGTCCCCGCGTTTAAATACTGGCCGAATTATTCAGTCGACCGACCGAACAAAACTCCCACGAACTATTAATTTTGCTACACATATAGAGAAATCCGCCCATGTCTGAATATCTCTGTCTATACAGCGTTCTCCAAGTGGGTGCAATGAGATGAATCCTGGAGACAGTGGGGTTGGAGAACAATTTCATTGTGCTCACGTCATCCCTGAATCAGACTGCTACAATTTAGAAAACACTGCAGCGAATGGAAACTGTTAAACATCAGCTGAGTTTGCAATTTAAACTTTTAACCGAAAACTGATACTGTATACAACATCTTCAACCAGGCTGATGCATTAACCACAGTTATCGCATGAATAAGATACAGAACCACCTGTGTAAAGACTGACATCGAGAGCTTCTTACTAAATGTAATAGATCTGACATCATGACAGTATTGATAAGATTGTAGGAAAACAAACTATAATTGGCCAGTACAGAATCAGAACAAATTGGCTCTATTAACCTAAAAATCATGTTGTCCCCACCTCTCATGTCAGTAAGAGAGATGTGATTCCCTCAAATACGATTACAGTGTCTCAGCAACTGCGCCATCTCACTTGGTAATGATTTAAGGAAACAAGTTAATTTCTATTCGTCATACCCATGGGGCATACATCGCACGAAAATGTAATGGCAATAATTTTAAGTGCTAGATAAGTATGCATTTTATTTACTGTAATTTCAGCTTACTGTAGGTTTCTTTTCTTTGCAGTCATGGACTGTGCGGCTGATCCCGGCGGAGGTTCGAGTCCTCCCTCGGGCATGGGTGTGTGTGTTTGTCCTTAGGATAATTTAGGTTAAGTAGTGTGTAAGCTTAGGGACTGATGACCTTAGCAGTTAAGTCCCATAAGATTTCACACACATTTGAACATTTTTTTTTGTTTCTTTCCTTTCTTATTTAAAATTTCGGCTACAGTTTAAATACTTTTCTGTCAGTTGCATATAGAGACTTAAGGAACTCATGAAATAAGGAAATACGGATTATCACAATGAGGTTCGCACCCGAATAAGACAGACTGTGGTGTTCTATCTGCCCCTGCTGATTTCTGAGCACGAATCTCCGTATGGAACTATTGAATTCCGTCGTGATCTTTAAGAGATGAACTTCCATCCGACGCTTCGTTTGTCTTGAAATCACAAAGAAAATAAATCAAGTCCCTAGAGATTCTCAATAATGACTCAAATTTTTCGACATTAACTGACTGAAAACGGCAGTCTCGTATTCATACATAGTAGTCTACTGTTCAAGGAATTTTAGCGTTTTTGATGAAAAACTAATTCCAGCATAACAACGTTAAAAGGTATTTATGAGTAGCAAATTTTTGTAGATTTCAAAACGTGTTCTCATAAGCTGTCATCTGTAATAGCATTCTAAAATCATTTTTTGTAACTGTAGATGTAGCTAAAAATTTTTGGAAGAGTGCACAACAAAGTAACTAAACGTTTATAAGACAGTTAACATTATTTTACGAAAACACTACTCGTGGAGTATGATCTTCGAATGCAAGGAATTCAATGGTTAAGTTCCTATCTTGTATTCACCTCATAATGCAGAAATTTATCATGAGAAAAATTAATAAATACTATCCTGACAATTTCACTACTTAAGTAACTCATTCCTTAACGGAGAAAAACTCCTTCTAAACATAGTTGACAGCAAAAACGAAGGCTCTAGGAGAGCAGTCAATAAATAAACCTAAAACTTCCTTTTCAGCTTCGCGACGGAAGATGAGTGTTGGATGCCGTCTCCACACAGTCCATATGCTGTGTGGCACTCGTGATCCACATAAGCCGACCGTTGTGACCGAGCAGTTCTAGGCGCTTCAATCTGGAACCGCGCGACCGCTACGGTCGCAGGTTCGAATCCGGCCTCCGGCATGGATGTGTGTGATGTCCTTAGGTTGGTTATGTTTAAGTAGTTCTGAGTTCTAGGGGACTGATGACCTCACATGTTAAGTCCCATAGTGCTCAGAGCCATTTTTTTTGGTCCACCTAAGCGACGTAACTATCACACGATCGACAAAGAAAATATTTTATCGGAGGAACCCGATCTACCTGCTCCACTTCAGTGTTCAATAAATAGTTTCAACAAGGGACTTCGCCTTGCTCTGATACGGGAAAGTCCCTGCTAGTATGCCAATAATGTGACTCGTATTCCTATATGACTGCCCTCAGAAAACTCGTGATTCGAATATTCGAGTGGAAAAATGCAGCATTTGAATATCTCCACGTAATATTCACGTAATCTTTTACTAGTATCCTTTATTCTCTGGATAACAGTTAAAAATATTGGAGTCCACTGACGCAAAAATCCGAGTAGTAGAAATTGCATTGAATTATCACAGCTTATTGTCACTTTATTGGAATTTTGTGAAGTCCATTCTTTCCAGCAAAACCTTTTCGACTGTTTATTATCTTTAGAGACTAACAAGGATTTCCTCTAAAAGTCCTGCATGCTTGGTCAAAAACACAGAGCAGCTTCTTCAAAGCCCATTCCAGTAGCCGCCCGTGATACGAAGTGTAACTCTGGTTTCACCCTATGTCTACATAATTCAAACGTCATTCTGCCATTCCCCTATGGCCAACAACTCTCGTCTTAAGAAAGCAAATAAATAAATAAATATCTTGTGTCTCTGAGCCTAATAGACTCATTCTATTTGACTCCACTTCAGTGGTTTGTGAGTAAAATTCTCGTGTTATTCATTCAATGAGTGACTCGTTTAACCTCATCAGGTTGAGAGGACGTATTCTAATAAACCTTCCACCCCAGAAAAGTAGTAAGTAGTCACCGCGAATCCAATCCGGGACTTCCAGTCACTATTCACCAACACTAACAACTAGACCACAACGGCAGTCCTTAAAAAAACGACAAGTAATTCAAACCCCGCAGAGCCAAACCTGCACATCCTCACTTGACAGAATTCGTACACCGCACTCTCAGACTTAAAAAGTCTAGAGCAACTCCCGAAAAATTTTCGCCATTTAGCATTTCAGTCTATGAGCACTACTTTTAGAATGACTGATTTGGCTTAGTACGAAACATTAATATTGGCGATTTCTCTCTTTTCGCGAATTGCCCTTTCTTAGCTGCTGTTGCTAATATTTACATTATAATGAGCAGAAAAGTTTCACTGACTTCATGGAAGACACACTTTCTAGCCCAGTAACTTGTAAGAAAGTATTCTGTAAGTGCAGGAATCCTTCTGGAGATCCAATCAGTGCTCTGCTTAGGGAAAGTCAGTAACAGTTAACGGTTGCTGACATGTGTGCGTCCATAGCTGTGAGCAGACCTGATGCATCTCGCGCTGGCGGGCTACCGAGCACCTGACGCCGTTTCAGTAACATGAAATTAAATCTATGCTGCGGTAGACTTAAGTGTGTATACAAAATAAATTCCAGACCTAAAATCCAGACTGAATCATTCATTACAGTGAAAACGGATACCTGTAAAGCTTGGAAATGGTGGTTTACAAACAGTCTTGGAGAGCCTGCAGTCGACGTTGGTTAGCTTTCTCCGAGAGAATCATGGAATAGACCTAACAACAGCTTTCTACAACTATCCTCCATACTTAACTCTCTGTGAGCTACGGTTCCCTAGCTGGCATCTGCCCTGTTTTCGTTCCTCCCTCCACTCACAGACACCTAGGCTCACGTATAATATCCAGAGTCTGTGGAGCATAAATTAAATTGTATTAAAACTATCAACCTGCATTTATTGCTTGTTACTTTCAGAAGTAAATGGGGAATTCTGAAGCTCTGAATTTCTGAATGAGGTAAATAATTACTCGAATCAAGAACTGCATTCTAAGAACGGAAATAAGATAAGCACTGTTCGCAACAAGAACCGGCCCTCAGTAGTCGATCGGTCCTCCATGCAAAGCCTTACGTATTGTTCTGAGTTTATCAAGTACTCGGTAATATCAAATATCTCTGCGGACAAGCGAAGAAAAAGCAGTATTGCTGAAATCGAACCAAGATGCTCTTAAACGAGAGAAGTTAATAGTAATTTACGGGCAGTATACTTGTTTTTAACATTTCTTGCATTTTTCTCGTACGGAACAAATCTATATTATAGCTACAGAATGAATATGAAAGGGATTCGTTGATAAATTTGATACACTCGAAAGGTGACCAATAAAACATATTTAACGACAGCTAAAATAATATAATATGAGTTCGTCCAATTAAAACTAAGGTATAATATGCATAACAATTTCAATAACTCTGCAGGGGGTCAGAAAGTCGCACCGTCTCTGCAAAACGAGTTTGATATACCAATAACATGCGACTACTCTTTCTTTAAACGGCCTTTTCTTTGTCGTACTACAGATTTAGCTGTACAATGGAGTTACTGTATGACGCAATATCGGATGTGGACGGTTGGAGGGTATGTGGTGTGCGCTACCTTTCTCGTAGTCGAAGAGAGTAACACATGATCTACACTGCTTGTGATTCCAGATTCTTCTGCATTCGACATGTTTGTTGGATCTATCGCCAATCGATTAATACTTTTTAGAAATTTGCATAATTTATTTTAGGAGCGTAAATTTCAGCACTGAAACAGTTATCAAAAATACATTTTAGATGCTTTCTCAGTTAAAATGTCGAATTTCTGCGCAAATGGAAATACTGATTATTACTCCACTACGAGAACGATACGGTAACGAACTAGTGGTTTTCATTTAAAACAACCATTCTTTCCACCGAGTAATTACTCGCTGAGATTCCATTGTATTTAACATAACATTCGGATTGCCCAGATATATACACTATGAGGAACATGCTTATCCGAATTCTTACTCTGCTGAAATTAGCATTCACAGGATTTTCGAAGGCTGATTTGACACAATTTTTACGCAGTAATATTTTCATTAGGATATGAACTCCTGATTTCGCAAATTAGTTGATACCTAGGCAAGCATGACGGAGAAGTACAGTTCAATCAGTGACTAAAGTAAATACGCTGTAGTATTAGTAAGCAAGTCCTTGTAATGTGGAGAATATTCTGAATGCCGTCTCTACGCTGATCCTCATGTTGGGGTGCTTACTGATCTTTTTCGATCCGAACCGCACTGTCGATCTTACACTGATGCGGCTAATAATTTCCTTTCCACAGCTTTCCAGTTTCAATGCAAAGCTGTTGCCTTGTAAGAGAGACTTATATTTGCAAGTACTTAGCAATTTTGCTGCTGTCTGGATGTACTTTGGATAGTAACGGAACTAACGTGCTAATTTGCGAAACACTATAATAAAATATCGAAGTATTGTGGCAAAAGTAGCGTGTCGAAAAAAAGATAGTTTTTGTTTTCGGTGCATAGAAAAATTAAATTCTTTGTGTTTCACCATTCGTCAGTCTCTCGAACAAGCAGATGTGATTTCAGCAAGAGGTAATTTTACATTTTACAGTGACGGCTTGGCGCAACGGTAAATAATGGGTACAATAGTATCTTATAGTACCACCTGTAGCTGTTTGTTGAATAGTTCTGAGCATAAAGCGGCGATGAAAGAACATATCCTGTAATATTAAAGAGCTGCACAGAGTTCCATAGTCAATAATTTCAAGAAATTACATGTGAAGTCAGAGTTTGAAAAGAAAATGCGGACAATGGGTTGTCGCTGAAGATAATTCATCGCAACGAAAATTTCCAGAAAGTCACAAACGTGAAAATAAATAACCACGATAGCTTTACTGTTTCTATGTAAACCTTTGTGACTGCAGAGGTGATTTGTTGTGGATAAGTACTTGCATGTGTACTTTTTGTAGCAGTGTGGCAGAAAAGGAGTGGAGAACATACGACGATCGACTGCTGCACTTTCGCAAAGCAGCCACTGTACTTCTAGACACTAATACTAAATAACACCGCTTACAGTCCGATCGTTTATGTAGGTGCGTCACAAAATAACAATCTTTCTCATTCATTTGTATTAGGATACATACTATTTTGAGAAGTGGTATTATGGACCAAACACCGCAAAAATGTCCTGGGGTCCTAATGCATTCCTTAAGAGCTATGAGCAGTTGTTCATTTTCGCTATTGATAGAGATTTCTACTACCAACCCATTGCTTTCTATATTTTTAGAGGTGTAAGTACGGACGAAAACAAGAAAAAAATGGCCAGTAAACCATGGTCCCTAAAGCACATACTTTAAGAGCTCTGAGCATTAGTTCAGTAAAAGACATATGTTTCAAGAAAGCGAAGACGAAGAACTGCTCATAGTTCTTAAGGAATTTATTTTAGGGCCCATGTTTACCGGACATTTTTGCCTTATTTTGGTTCATACTAACACCGCTCAAAATATGGAATATTTCTTTTAGCAGCCTGCATATTTAGTTCTAGATAGATAATTCGCCTTCAGGAAGAAATTAGGGGTAATGAACAAAATATACTATGTGATCAAAAGTATCCGGACACCTGACTGAAAATAACTTCCAAGTTCGTGGCGCCCTCTGTCGGTAATCCTGGAATTCAATATGGTATTGGCCCACCCTTAACATTGATGACAGCTTCCACTCTCGCAGGCATACGTTCAGTCAGGTACTGGAAGGTTTCTTGGGTAATGGCACTTCTGCACTGAGGAGAGGTAGCGATGTCGGTCGGTAAGGCCTGGCACGAAGTCGGCGTTCCAAAACATTCCGAAGGTGTTCTATAGAATTCAGGTCACGACTCTGCAGGCCAGTCCATTACAGGGATGTTATTGTCGTGTAATCACTCCGTCACAAGCTGTGCATTACAAACAGGTGCTCGATCGTGTTGAAAGATGCAATCGCCATCCCCGAATTGCTCCCCAACAGTGGGAAGCAAGAAGGTGCTTAAAACATCGGTGTAGGCCTGTTCTGTGATAGTGCCACCCAAAACAACATAGCGTACAAGCCCCCTCCATGGAAAACACGACGACACCATAACACCACCGCCTCCGAATTTTACTGTTGGCACGACACACGCTGGCAGATGACGTTGACCGGTCATTCACCATAGCCACACCCTGCCATCGGATCGCCACATTGTCTACCGTGGTTCAACAGTCCACAAAACATTTTTCCACTGTTGAATCGTCCAATGTTTACGCTCCTTACACCAAGCGAGGCGTCTTTTGGCATTTACCGGCGTGAGGTGTGGCTTATGAGCAGCCGCTCGACCATGAAATCCAAGTTTTCTCCCCTCCTGCCTAACTGTCGTAGTACTTACAGTGGATCCTGTTGCAGTTTGGAATTCCTGTGTGATGGTCTGGATAGATGTCTGCCTATTACACATTACGATCCTCTTCAACTGTCGGCGGTCTCTGTCAGTCAACAAACAAGGTCGGCCTGTACGCTTTTGTGCTGTACGCGTCGCTTCACGTTTTCAATTCACTATCACATCAGAAATAGTGGACCTAGGGATGTTTAGGAGTGTGGAAATCTCGCGTACAGACGTGTGACACAAGTGACACCTAATCACCTGACCACCTTCGAAGTCCGTGAATTCCGCGGAGTGCCTCATTCTGCACTCTCACTTCTCTCTAATGTCTTCTGAGGTCGCTGATATGGAGTTCTTGGCAGTAGGTGGCAGCACAATGCACCTAATATGAAAAACGTATGTTTTTCGGGCGTGTCCGGATAGTTTTCATCACATAATGTACGTCTATACAAATCCTAGCTGTTTCACAGGGCCGGCCGCGGTGGTCTCGCGGTTCTAGGCGCTTAGTCCGGAACCGCGCGACTGCTACGGTCGCAGGTTCGAATCCTGCCTCGGGCATGGATGTATGTGATGTCCTTAGGTTAGTTAGGTTTAATTAGTTCTAAGTTCTAGGCGACTGATGACCACAGATGTTAAGTCGCATAGTGCTCAGAGCCATTTGAACCGTTTTGTTTCACAGGGAGAGAAAGCATGGAGTTGGACAGATAATGAAATTAGCTCAATTTCTTAAAATACAATACGGAGGAAGCGAAGAAGTCTTGTCCACCCAGTCATAATGATAACGAAAATGCAAATACATAATTAAGCTACGAAGCCTGAAACGCTTTTCTTCTACGTCTATATCTAAATAGATAGTCTGCAAGCCACCATACGATACGTGGCGAAGTGTACCCTGTACCACTGCTGGTCATTTTCTTTATTGTTTCACTCGCAAGTAGAGCGAGGGAAACAGGAATATATACAGGGTGAGTCACCTAACGTTACCGCTGGATATATTTCGTAAACCACATCAAATACTGACGAACCGATTCCACAGACCGAACGTTAGGAGAGGGGCTAGTGTAATTGTTTAATAGAAGCCATAAAAAAATGCACGGAAGTATGTTTTTTAACACAAACCTACGTTTTTTTTAAATGGAACCCGTTAGTTTTGTTAGCACATCTGAACATATAAACAAATACGTAATCAGTGCCGTTTGTTGCAGTGTAAAATGTTAATTACATCCTGAGACATTGTAACCTAAAGTTGACGCTTGAGTACCACTCCTCCGCTGTTCGATCGTGTGTATCGGAGAGCACCGAATTACGTAGGGATCCAAAGGGAACGGTGATGGACCTTAGGTACAGAAGAGACTGGAACAGCACATTACATCCACATGCTAACACCTTTTTATTGGTCTTTTTCACTGACGCACATGTACATTACCATGAGAGGTGAGGTACACGTACACACGTGTTTTCCGTTTTCAGTTACGGAGTGGAATAGAGTGTGTCCCGACATGTCAGGTCAATAGATGTTCAATGTGGTGGCCATCATTTGCTGCACACAATTGCAATCTCTGGCGTAATGATTGTCGTACACGCCGCAGTACATCTGGTGTAATGTCGCCGCAAGCTGCCACAATACGTTGTTTCATATCCTCTGGGGTTGTAGGCACATCATGGTACACATTCTCTTTTAACGTACCCCACAGAAAAAGTCCAGAGGTGTAATATCAGGAGAACGGGCTGGCCAATTTATGCGTCCTTCACGTCCCATGAAACGCCCGTCGAACATCCTGTCAACTTTAGGTTACAATATCTCCAGATGTAATGACCATTTTTAATTGCGGAACGTGCAGGTGCACCATCATTCTGATACCACATACGTCGACGTGTTTCCAGTGGGACGTTGGCAGATCATTCTGTAGAAACGCGATGTATGTTGCAGTGCTCTCCGATACACGCGATGGAACAGCGGAGGAGTGGTACTCAAGCGTCAACTTTAGGTTACAATATCTCCGGATGTAATTAACATTTTACAATGCAATAAACGGCACTGATTACGTATTTGTTTATATGTTCAGATGCGCTAACAGAACTAACGGGGTTCCATTTAAAAAATGTAGATTTGTGTTAAAAAACATACTTCCGTGCATTTTTGTATGGTTTCTATTAAACAATTACACTAGCCCCTCTCCTCACGTTCGGTCTGTAGAATCGGTTCGTCAGTATTTGATGTGGTTTACGAAATATACTCAGCGGTAGCGTTAGGTGACTCGCCGGCCGCAGTGGTCTCGCGGTTCTAGGCGCGCAGTCCAGAACCGCGCGACTGCTACGGTCGCAGGTTCGAATCCTGCCTCGGGCATGGATGTGTGTGATGTCCTTAGGTTAGTTAGGTTTAAGTAGTTCTAAGTTCTAGGGGACTGATGACCAAAGATGTTAAGTCCCATAGTGCTCAGAGCCATTTGAACCATTTTTCGTTAGGTGACTCACCCTGTATATGACTCGGTATAAACCCTAATTCCTCGAATCTTATCTTCGTGGTCCTTATGCTCAATGTATGTTGACGACAGTAGAATCGTTCTGCAATCAACTTCAAATGCCATTCTCTAAATTTTCTCAATAATGTTTCTCGAAAAGAACGTCGCCTCCCCTGCAAGGATTCCCATTTGAGTTCCCGAAGCATCTCCGTAACACTTTAGTGTTGTTCGAACCTACCGGTAACAAATCTAGCAGCCCGCCTCCGAATTGCTTCGATGTTCTCGTTCAATCCGACCTGGTACGCATCCCAAACACTCGAGCAGTACTCAAAAACAGGTCGCACCAGCGTCCTGTATGCAGTCCCCTTCACAGGTGAACCACTCATTCCTAGAACTCTCCCAATAAACAGAAGTCGCTCATTCGCCTCCCCCCCCTTTCCCACACACACACACACACACACACAGATCTCACATGTTCGTTCCACCTCATATCGCTTAACAACGTTACGCCCAGATATTTAAACGGCGTGACTGCTCAAGCAGGGCACTAGTAATACTGTATCCGAACTTTTCAGGTTTCCTACTCATCCGCATTAACATATATTTTTCCACATTTAGGTCTAACAGCCATTCATCGCACCAACTGGAAATTTTGTTTAAGTCGTCTTGCACCTTCCTAAGTCACTCAACCTCGAACCTTACCGTACACCACGGCATCATCAGCAAACAACCGCAGATTGTTGTCCACCCTGTCCGCCAAATCATTTATTTATACAGAGCATGACAGAATTCCTATCGCCGGCCGAGCGGTTCTAGGCGCTAGTATCTGGAACCGCACGATCGCTACGATCGCGGGTTCGAATCCTGCCTCGGGCATGCATGTGTGTGATGTCCTTAGGTTGGTTAGGTTTAATTAGTTCTAAGTTCTAGGGGACTGATGACCTTAGAAGTTAAGTCCCATAGTGCTCAGAGCCATTTTTGAAGAATTCCTATCACACTTCCCTGGGTCACTCCTGACGATACCCTTGCCTCTGATGAACATTCGCCGTCGACGACAGCGTACTGGGTTCTGTTATTTAAGAAGTCTTCGAGCCACTCACATATCTGTGAACTTATTCCATCTGCTCGTACCTTCGTTATCAGCCTGCACCATGTCAAATGCTTTCCAGAAATCTAGAAGTATGGAATCTGCCCGTTGTTCTTCATCCATTGTTCGCTGTACATCCTTCAGGAAAGAACACGAAATGTAGCAAATAGGTGGTAAAACATCATCAAATCAAAGCTCACATTCTCACCATTGTTTTAGGTAAGATCAGAGAATGAAATTAATGAAACAGAAACAACTGTAATTACCGTAAAATATTTGTTCTCATACTATCTGTGACCTGCCGCACGATCGCTACGATCGCGGGTTCGAATCCTGCCTCGGGCATGCATGTGTGTGATGTCCTTAGGCGCTAACACTATATTCGATTACTTCATCGTACCTCAGGTTCTTCATTTACAGCTCGCATCGATTTTCGTACAGTAACATTTGTTTTATCTCCTTAGCCAATACTGTCACTCGTGCTTCACTTACACAAGTTGTGCGCAAACTCCCTCGTTTCGGTAGCCTTCTTTTAAATCGAAGATGAGCTGTGCAGAAGTTGTTTATAAGTAGGCATATTGCCAGTTGCAGTGTAACACTCTGAGACACAGGCTATACTTATCTGTAGATACAGTACAGAGAGAACAAGAGACGTGTACCCACCCTCAAAATAAACAGCAAAGTAACAGTTACAGCATACGCAGTTCACGGTCTGTGTTCTTAATAACAACACACCGTTGCGTAGCTCCGCATCCGGGTCAGTTACAGAGGATTCGTATTTCACCGAGACAATGGAAGGACGTGTTTGACATTTCCATAATGCAGTATACACTGGCTTCGGTATCGTAGATGACTTGTCCCACCGAATTCAAATCGTGTGCAGGAAACGAAAGAATATTCTGCCGCCAACTTCCTTATGTGAGTGTGCAGTGTTATTGAAGCTGTCTTTCAATTCGCTCGTACGTTACGTTGAGATCGGTGGAAACTATTGACGCTGAGAGGACAAATAACACCAATTTTTGGATTTTGTTACCTACACGTGGAGTCGCACGACCTTTTCGTGTTAACTGCAGCATGAAAGGCGGCTACGACTTGACCCAGTTTCGTCGACTTCCGCCAGGTCCAACGAAAGTGAGCGGAAGGCTGGCGGCGCACCGGCTCCAAGGCTCTCGGCTGGTCAGCCCGCCGCACAGACGCGCCTTCCCAGAACCGCTTAGCTCACAGTTAGTGGGAGGCGGTAGGAGCAGGATCTGACAGCTAAACCAACACTCTAGAGTACTAACACTGAGTTGGTACAGTCTTTCGGAAAAAAATTTTTAGCTGTAATAGCTGCTCTCATGATTTCTTGAAGCAATACTATATTCGGTTCTACACTGAGTTTCAAATTGTTTCAAACGCTCCAGAATCGTCCCGTAAATCTTAACAAGACTGTACAATCACTGTTCCAGTTACTCAACTGTATCAGGTGGAGTGCTGGACACTTCACTTCTGAGATGACTACAAGCAGAAAAATTAAGAGCGTTGAGGTCAGGCATGGAGCAAACGGATGAGTTAGCCAACTATCCACAATACAAACTACTGCGAGAACGTTATCACATTGTGACAGCAATTATATTTTACAAAAAGCAGAAAACAATGCTTCCTTTCGCTGTGTGATTATAACTGTGGCGTTGTAAGAACTGGGCTTGACTGCTGGACATGTTGACATACAAGTACGATATAACGATTGTGGCACATGTAATACAGAAAACGGACACGGGTGACAGTGTATGGAAAAGTTTCCAGTAAACATTGTTCCGCAAAGGCATCGTTTGTGTTGTAGTTGCCGGCCGGGGTGGCCGAGCGGTTGTAGGCCCTCAGAGCCATTTTTTTGTGTTGTAGTTGGGATGTGTGGTTTTGAGCCGCCATTCAACAGGCGGGAGCAAGCAGACACACTATTGCATGTGAACCGCACCTTGCTGTACCCCACGCGACATTCAGCCACATCTATAACTTACAGTCCCTGTCAGTCTGGTGCTTCAGAAGTACAAAATCGACGCCCTCCGATTTTCACGCCCAACTCACCGATAAGATTATTAATGTTATTGACGTTGTCTTTCATAATATGCAACAAAACAGCGTTATGAGCTATACCCATATCCGGCACTTCGTAACAAGCATATTTCATTCTCTCCCTGCCTAAATTATGAAGCCTATAAAAGTACTGCTGTAGAACGCTAGGTCAGCTATCTCCTACAGACGAAGACTGAAACGAGAATTATTCATTAGTTAGCCCGATACCGTCCTGTTATACGAAACACGATTCAGGTCTCAGCAAACTGTTTGCTTTCAAAATTATTTCATGGTAAGGGAGGACCGTCACCATGGGAAGGGTGACGTTGCTATGTTGGTAAAACATTTGCTGCCGTATCAAACATATCCGCTCAATGTAAGAAAATGGTTCAAATGGCTCTGAGCACTATGGGACTTAACTTCTGAGGCCATCAGCCCCCTAGAACTTAGAACTACTTAAACCTAACTAACCTAAGGACACCACACACAGCCGTGCCTGAGGCAGGATTCGAACCTGCGACCGTAGCTGTAGCGCGGTTCCAGACTGTAGCGCCTAGAACCGCTCGGTCACTCCAGCCGGCTCAATGTAAGAAGCAATGAGGTCAAATTGGTTTCTGTGCGAATACGGTCTGTTCACAAAACCTTTGCATTTGTCTCTGCGTATAAAGCTCACCACTATAGTATCCTGGAAGACGACTGGGGACACTTAATAACCCTGCTTCGGCCTCCCTTTGTAATAGACGGAGACTTGAATTCCCATCATGTAGGGGGCTCTGATGAATGTTATCGAAGATAATAACTTAATTATTGTCAACAATGTAGCTGCTACCATGGTATATTCTCCCTTCAGCAGACGTTCAGGAGCAAATGAAAAGCTTTGTAACCATCTGTTCACTGGACTTTCTAACTGGCACATTAAAACAGATCCCAAGGGATCCGATCATCTCCCAGTAGAGTTTCACGTTGATACCAAACAAGTATGTTACGCTAAAAGTAAGTGGAAAATTACGGAATCCAAATGAGACAGATATACGGGTATAATTAGACAGGCACTCGAAAACATACGACGTGACTTTTTGGTGAAGACGCGTACCGGTACCAATCTTTAACCAGCACTATCGAATTGGCAGCGGACGTCAGTTTTCCTAAGAAGAAAAGAGTTCACTGTTACAAAGCAATGTTACCCTTATTGGTGGAATCCCGAATGCTTTCAAGAAGTTACAAAACACAGACTTGCTTAGAAAACCTATCGCCAGAATACTACTTTTAACAATTTCTTGGAAGTGCGAAAAGTAATAGAGCATCGTGTTTACAAATTCTTGAAAAAAGCTAACCAGGATAACTGGATTAAATTTTGCTCTTCACTCAGTAGAGCAACCAATATGACCAGCATTTGGTGCTAAAGAGACTTTTAGAAACAGCCGACGGCCTTCTCCTATTGCTACTTCCACCACTTTGTTAATGGTATTTATCGATACACTCGATCCTCCCATGGTGCCTCTCCTAAATCGTCCGTCTCCAGTTGACGATGACCCATATCATAACCCACTTCATCCTGTGTCTCACGAATAACTCAATCACTCTTTAAAATCATCGAGTGACAGATGTCCTGCTATCGATTTCATTCACTACTTTATGCTTGCGAACTTGCCGGAGCCAATGGTAAAACGGATACTTTAATCATGGCTTGAAAATCGTAATTTGAAACCTCGGAGTTAATTCAGATTCACGAAAGGCAAAGGGACTATGGACAATCTACACTCCTGGAAATTGAAATAAGAACACCGTGAATTCATTGTCCCAGGAAGGGGAAACTTTATTGACACATTCCTGGGGTCAGATACATCACATGATCACACTGACAGAACCACAGGCACATAGACACAGGCAACAGAGCATGCACAATGTCGGCACTAGTACAGTGTATATCCACCTTTGGCAGCAATGCAGGCTGCTATTCTCCCATGGAGACGATCGTAGAGATGCTGGATGTAGTCCTATGGAACGGCTTGCCATGCCATTTCCACCTGGCGCCTCAGTTGGACCAGCGTTCGTGCTGGACGTGCAGACCGCGTGAGACGACGCTTCATCCAGTCCCAAACATGTTCAATGGGGGACAGATCCGGAGATCTTGCTGGCCAGGGTAGTTGACTTACACCTTCTAGAACACGTTGGGTGGCACGGGATACATGTGGACGTGCATTGTCCTGTTGGAACAGCAAGTTCCCTTGCCGGTCTAGGAATGGTAGAACGATGGCTTCGATGACGGTTTGGATGTACCATGCACTATTCAGTGTCCCCTCGACGATCACCAGAGGTGTACGGCCAGTGTAGGAGATCGCTCCCCACACCATGATGCCGGGTGTTGGCCCTGTGTGCCTCGGTCGTATGCAGTCCTGATTGTGGCGCTCACCTGCACGGCGCCAAACACGCATACGACCATCATTGGCACCAAGGCAGAAGCGACTCTCATCGCTGAAGACGACACGTCTCCATTCGTCCCTCCATTCACGCCTGTCGCGACACCACTGGAGGCGGGCTGCACGATGTTGGGGCGTGAGCGGAAGACGGCCTAACGGTGTGCGGGACCGTAGCCCAGCTTCATGGAGACGGTTGCGAATGGTCCTCGCCGATACCCCAAGAGCAACAGTGTCCCTAATTTGCTGGGAAGTGGCGGTGCGGTCCCCTACGGCACTGCGTAGGATCCTACGGTCTTGGCGTGCATCCGTGCGTCGCTGCGGTCCGGTCCCAGGTCGACGGGCACGTGCACCTTCCGCCGACCACTGACGACAACATCGATGTGCTGTGGAGACCTCACGCCCCACGTGTTGAGCAATTCGGCGGTACGTCCACCCTGCCTCCCGCACGCCCACTATACGCCGTCGCTCAAAGTCCGTCAACTGCACATACGGTTCACGTCCACGCTGTCGCGGCATGCTGTCAGTGTTACAGACTGCGATGGAGCTCCGTATGCCACGGCAAACTGGCTGACACTGACGGCGGCGGTGCACAAATGCTGCGCAGCTAGCGCCATTCGACGGCCAACATCTCGGTTCCTGGTGTGTCCGCTGTGCCGTGCGTGTGATCATTGCTTGTACAGCCCTCTCGCAGTGTCCGGAGCAAGTATGGTTGGTCTGACACACCGGTGTCAATGTGTTCTTTTTTTCCATTTCCAGGAGTGTATATTCGCTCGTTAAGGATATCAAGTCAGCCTTTCAAACGAGACAAACAGACGTCACCGCTTCTCTGGACATTAATGGAGATTATGAAAACGTACACCGATTCTCTTGTACAAGCTAAAGGAATTAGGAATTCCTACAAGGATGGTTAATGGTATTTGTAACCTTGTCGCTCAAAGATCAGTCTACGTCAGATTAAAAGGCCTTTACCCATCTCCCAGAGCTTCCACAGGATATAATTTTAACCTCCCTCTTGTACACTCTGTATACTCATGATTTAGAACGAACGATTACTTCCTCCACTAAAATATTGCAATATGACATTGTCGTATGTGTTTATTCCAATTTCGAATCGTGTCTTCATGTCAAAACGGTGTTACTCACTGCCATAGCGCGCATTGATGACTGGCTGTCTACTAACGGGCTGGAGGTTTCGGCCGAGAAATGGGTTGATTGTCCCTTTTTATAAATCGAAGGCTGTTCACATTGACGGTCATGCCAGGTGTGGAATGTTCACTTTTCACATAAAATCTCATGCTCGATTCATAGGAATGGTATTTGACTCTCAGTTAAGCTGGGCGCCTCATATTCGATCTAAGTGCGATGAAGGTTTTAACGTAATTCGCTCACTCACTCGTTTGAAGTGTGGAGCGCATCAGAGTATTATGTTCCAATTGATAATTCGATCTCTACTAGATTATTGCTGTCTACTGTATCACAGTACACCAAATTAGATACTCGTCAATACAGAGCCATTCGTACCTGTCTTGGAGCCTTGCACTCGACGTCCACTAATGCCCTTTTGGTTGAGCCAGGGGAAACGCCCTTGAACAGTAGACGTCAAATTGTCCTAGAAATTTTACATTCAGGGCATGGCCTTCATGGACAGTTCAGTCTATAAAAGCCGAGATTGCATTCACCGATTACGGACTGCCTCCTACAAAACAAAACAAAAAGAAAAGAAAAACTTCTGGCCAACTGTACCAGATTGCTCTCCCATCTACGTTCTATTCGACGTTCTTCGTATTTTCCTTTATTTGAACATGATCTCGACACTCAGCTTCCATATTCCAGTAAATTATTTTCATACTACGGCGCGGACAGTGTTGACTTCAACTGCAGCTCGATGGCCTGAGTATCTATGTATATAAACCGATGGATCCAAAATTTCACTTGATAAGCTTTTATATGCCCTCAGCTTCAAGCCTGGAAAGACTTCAAACTGCCTAAAAGCGATTCTATTTTTGCGGCGGAGACAGTGGCACTTTTGGAAGCTCTCAGGTTTGTATCTTCAGCTCTCTTCCGAAAGTTATTAATCATGTCTGACTCCGAGAGCGTCCCTAAAAATATTCAAATACCAGACAACCAACCGTTATATACTGGATGTTGTTTTAGAACATGTTCACATTACTCATAGAGGGCTGACCATTTGGTGTAGATGCATTGCCACGCCAGCATACGCCATAATGAGGGAGCTGAGGCCTTAGCAAAAGAAGCCCCCTCTATAGGTAATGTCATTGATTTGAAGTTGCCGTATAGACTAAATACGTGAGTTAAGAGCCACTGAAAACGTCATCTGAAAGACATGTGGAACGTGTCCCAACAAACGAAAGATGGTTATTATGCGGCCTTACAACCTCGAATTCCTGCAGTGACGTGGTTTACGTGCACACATTTGGACCGATCAACAGTAAAATGGTTCAAATGGCTCTGAGCACTATGGGACTCAACTGCTGTGGTCATTAGTCCCCTAGAACTTAGAACTACTTAAACCTAACTAACCTAAGGACATCACACACATCCATGCCCGAGGCAGGATTCGAACCTGCGACCGTAGCAGTTGCACGGTTCCGGACTGCGCGCCTAGAACCGCGAGACCACCGCAGCCGGCCCGATCAACAGTATCTACCCCCATTTTACTCAGCTTCAACCATGCATATTTTTCGTTGCATTTGCATCAAATCAACATTTACGGTTCTCCTGGATGTGAATGCTATTCTGAATCGGAAGCTGATGTTAACCATATATTATTTTTGTGTCCCAAATTTGATTGTGACAGACTGGACTTTTTGAAGACATTGTTCAGTATGGGCTACCCCCCCCCCCCCCCTTAATCAGCTTCTTCTCTTTTGTTTAGCAAAGACATTCGACTTTAGAAAGTAATTGTTAATTTCCTTAAGAGTAGTGGAAATTTGTTTAGGTTTTAATGATATGTGATTTTCATTTTTATGTCTTGCATGTGATGCAATCTCCGTAATGATGTGTATTGATAAGAAAAACAGTTGTCTGATTTTCTTGTAAATGTGTTTGTTATCATTTTAATGTGGACGGAATTCTGATAGCTTGAGCTCTTATTTCTGTAAATATGAATCTATTTATTCTTTTTATACAATTCAATGCACATTGTAACAACGTGTTTCAGACATTAATAGTGAGACAGTGTTGTAGCCTATTGCATTGCATTGTATTGTATTGCATGGAAGTGGAGACCTTGAAACGACGGAGAGGCTTCGTCCCCATCATAGCCCTCAGTGGTTCACAACCCCACAACAGGGTACAGCAGTCCACTCACCCCACCACCGCCCCACACCGAACCCAGGGTTATTGTGCGGTTCGACCCCCAGTAGACGATGCAGCTGTGTACCGTGTTTCGGGGCGATTTGTTGTCGTTGCAGGCACACCGTCCATTTCCAGACTCATGTTCATAGGACCTTCTTTCTTCTGTTTCTAGTCAGAAGTCCGTCTCTGTACTTTGTCGGTTTCATTTACGTGCACCTTGTATACTGACGCCAAGAGTATTTGGTGAATACAACAGTTCGAGATGGATAGACCAAGCAGGTCCTGTATCTTCACCTCCACGTCAATGCTCTAGATTTGTCTGGCTGGGGGTCATCTCAAAGGTGATGCATCCTGCACTCACGTTGACACAGAACAGTCTTGTCAAGATTTACGAAATTATCCGGCGCGGGGAGGGGGGGGGGGGGTTATGTGAAACAGTTCGTAACTCACTGTACAGACGAGTGCAGCCTTGCATCCAGATACAAGGATGACACGTTCAATATCTCCTTTAGCAGACGGTGAACAGCACATTGTAACATGCAACGCTCTGAAGTAATACTGTGTTTCTTGTCAAGATAGGCCACGGATAACAATTTGAGCCCAATCAGATGGCGAATGAATCGTAAAGTTTATAGTTCAAATGTATCTACACTAACTAGGACAATATTTCGTACTGAAGTCAAAGGCGGAGCGGCGACACGCGTTCGCTGTTATTTCACAAAGGGGTCGTTTGCGAGCCGGTGTTTCCTGGGACACATTGGCTTCTATTATCGTATAGTATGACTTGTGCCGGTTTTCTCTGTTAATCATAATACACCCTGCGTTATAGTCGATCCATGCAATGTAGCGAGCAAGCAAGAGAGACACATAAAAAGGGGAAGAGAGAAAGAGAGAACTGAACTTTTGCTGTTAATAAATAATGAAAAAACCTACTAGCTCTACAGACTGCGCTAATTCGGCCGACTATTGGCATGCAGAACTACTCATTGTCATCAGGAGCAACTGACTGCCAGGATTAGTTCAGTGCCCTCATATGCTAAATAAGAAAGTGCCTGGAAACTTACAGCGATGCACCGAAAGTAGGCTGAGCCCTGAAAAGAATCGAGGCAGTCCTAGTTGGCCCTGTGGAAAAGTGACGTTAGGAGTGTTGTACCGCCCCCAGCGCTGCCTGCCTTTAAACGTCAGGCGTCATTCGTTTCTTCCATTCTACATCTACATCTACATCTATACTCCGCAATCCACCTGACGGTGTGTGGCGGAGGGTACTCTCAGTACCTCTATCGGTTCTCCCTTCTATTCCAGTCTCGTATTGTTCGTGGAAAGCATGCGCAACGGCAGTTCCAGCTCAGTAGGTACCTCTGAGCAATACTAAAACTATTCCAACACAATTCACTCTCAGCATTTCTTTTAGATCATATCATGATAAGATAAATTTTAGGATAACATATTAATATTATTAAACCGATAAACGAGTTATTTATGTTTCCAATACAAAATACTTTCCATCGAACTAGAAAAGAGATCATTACGACATATTTTCCTATAGCTGATTTTTGCCCCTTTTGTTGCCAGACGTTAAAGCCTATTGGTACCGGATGTATGGCATCAGTTTAACCGCACAATGATGAAGCGACGAGGAAGTTATAGGCCGTGCCTTGAGGAAGCAAACATGTCGCTGTTCGTCTAAAACGAGTGAGAGAAAACAGAAAAACTTATTCATGGCCGATGCGTCATTTTCTAACGACGGCTTCTCCGGAATACGAGGCAATGTTTAATTACTGCACCAGCTTTGAAAGTAATCTGAGGAGATAAAAGCGGCACTCTGCTGAGACCTGCTGCATCCAATCCACCGCCTCAATGCTGTACTTGTAGAAGTAGCACAAAACGGTAGGTTGTTTAACAGTGATGCTACTTAGCCCCTGTTGCAGCACAATAGTCGTGTTTCACGAACTTCCTCTTCCGAGCATTGTTAATAGCACACGTTTCTGTACTAGCTACTAGTTTTGTAAATAAAAACCGCCTTTTCTTGCTGCGCTGTATTTTATTTCTCCCAGACGCGTTTCACCTTTTTCACTTTAAGGCATCATCACTGGGATCTAGATTGATACAAAATATAACAGCAAGAAAAGGCGGTTTTTATTTACAAAAGAAATATTTCTGTGTTTGTTGCGGAGAATGGCCACGCAAACAAATTCGTTAACTACTACTAATTTATAACTACAGTGCAGGCGTACAAACGTAGAACTTCATGAAAATTTATTGTGGAGGAGTAACGAAGTTTGTAATGTCTGAGGTGTGACTTGCTTAAACGATATTCCTAGATTCAGTGGAAATCATAAAATTCCCCTATGGAATGGTGCTATTCGTAATTATTAAGGGTCGATCTAATTTCTGCATAATCCGGTAAGTAAATCAGATGTGCATCTTTCCATTTCCGATGATTCACCAATAGTCAACACAAAAATACGTAATGTATCGTTCTTCAGACCTGCAGGAAATATGACTTACAAACGACGTTGATTATGAGAATAATCCGGACATTGGCCTAGAATGATTTACAAAGCCGCAAAAAAAAAAAAATAAATAAATAAATAAATAAATAAAATAAAAGAAAACAGGATGGCTGGGTGGTTGGACTAAGATCTGATTACGGCTCCTCTTGAACACTTTGGCCCACGATTTCGAGGTGAAAAACTCTTCCACCAAGAATATTTCTTAAGTACTAGCACGACAATTTCAGTAATGCCTTCACTACGTAATTTGGTAAAAAGGGTGTACTGATTTGCAACTCAATGTTGTACAATACATTCTGATATCCTGCCAAATTTCCTTTTAACACTTTATAATACAGTTTGCGTCGTAAGTCCTCCCGAAATGTTCTGGTTTATTCCGATGTTCGATATTCTAGAAATAGTGTGATTTATTGATACAGCAGGACGATGTAGTTCTTGTTTACTATTGTCCAAAAGGAACATCTTCAGTTGGAAAACAGAGATGAGAACTAATCTCTTCAAGCTAGATTCCTAAGATATCTGTTACTAGAGTCGACTAACAGCAGCTATGCTGGTTCTTATTATTGCACACAATTAAATTTAGCACTGTACTCTTTAAGGCCGCGTTGCTTCATCTAACCAACGTTCACATATTTAATTTTATCAACATCGATTAAGTCAACACTAGAATTCTCAGATTTGCTGTATGAAACACGTGGAAGCGTAGACGCAAGAAACTAACGTGTTTCATCACATAGATGTAATGAACAGCAAAAAATAAGAAAGTTTAAGAAACGTCAGTTTGATATCATCATTAATTACGTGAAGACATCTTTAATACGTCATAATAAAGAAACTTTCACATAAATCTTATGTTGTCCTCTAAAAATAGCGTTCTTTAACTTTGTAAAAGCTGTGGAACACAATGTGCGCAAGATTTAGCGTAACACGGATGCGTTGTAGATCAGCTGGGACGCACCTGGGCTGAAGCGGCGGCAGCACCGGCGGCGTCAGGCACACGACTGCCGGACCGTTAGATGGCGGCAGCAGCGCTCGCCTGGAGAAAGTGCTCGCAGCCGCAAGTGGAACGTAGCCTCCAGCCGCCGACACACATGGCGCGCCCTCGCTGCTGTTCCAGCCGTCTTGTGCACTGGCTCGTACGACTGATTGTTTGGCCCGGGCGCTAGGAGCAGCTCAAGAATTTAACCATTTCAATGTATACACCGTAAGGACGAGAGAGGGTGGGAACAAGGAAAGAGAAAATCAATAAATAATAATAATAGTAAAACACTTGTATCACATATAAAGTCATGTCAGGAATTCTACACAAGTGTCGTAAAGATCAGCTTGAACTGGAACTAGGAGAATACCAAGCAGGTTTAGGCCACGGAAAAGCTGGCCAGGACAGATAGTCACTTTGAAATTGGTAATGTATTACTACAAAAGAAGACAAAAACAAGAAGTCATAAACTCTGTAGACTTCAAAGAATCTTGTTATTCTATCCACAGAACTTGAATGATGAAGATACTAAGTTATTTCAGACTCCATCCCAAATTAATAAAAATGATCAAATTAACTCTAACAAACACCAAATCTGAAGTTCAGAGGAGAAATATGTGAACCATTTTACGACTGAAACAGGATTAAGACAGGGAAATGGTTTATTGCCATTACTTTTCAGTAGTGCTCTGGAGTACATGGTTTCTATGCAATGAAAAACGTCTACCAGTCAAAACTAAATTAAAACGTTATAAGACGGTGGTTCAACCACAGGCGACTTACGCAAGTGAAACTCTTTTCAAAGTCACACAGAAAAGCGGAATCGACAAAATCCTGAAAGTAGAGAGAAGAGTAGCTATATCATGTTTAAATAATAAATATCAGAAAGATTGACAACGGTGTATAGTGCCAAATGTATTAGTGTGCAGCGAACTCGAACCCCTTAAGATACTATAGGGAAGACAAGGTTTTTTTTATTATTGGTCACATTATCAGGACACCAGGAACCAGATTACCAGGAAAGATTATAGAAAAACTTTGGAACATGAAGCAACAGGTAGGATCGATAAAGGAAACAAGGGAGGATATGAAAGAGCTAGAATTAACACTCGACAATTTGAAAAACAAAACAGAAAATATAAAGAAACTGTAAACATAAAAATAGGATTTAAATCAAAAACAGACGACATATTATGAAAAGTGTAGTTACTGATGAGGAACGACAACAAAAGATAAGAAGGAATGAAAAGGTACTTGGAAATGCGGAAAGAAAACTTATTTTAGAAGATGACGAGAAATGATTGACTGAAGTGGTCGAATGAGGCCTTAAATCCTGAAGAAGAAGAAGTCGAAGAAGTATAAAAAAACACACAAGGCACTGTTCCTAGAGTGGAGGGAGGTATTGAGAGTCATTATTTTTACCCCGCCCTCCCCCCCCCCTCCCCACCCAAAAAAAGACTTTCGGTAGAAAGTCATACATACATACCAGTTTCCAAATTTCGCAGCTATGGTTCGTTGGTTGATTTGGGGGGAGCGGAGAGGTCATCGGTCCCATCGGATTAGGGAATGAAGTTGGCCGTGCCTTTTCAAATGAAACCATCCCGGCATTTGCCGGAAGAGATTTAGGGAACTCACGGAAAACCTAAATCAGATGGCCAGACGTGGGTTTTGAATCGTCATTCTCTCACTTGTTATCCCAGTGTGCTAACCAGTGAGCCACCTTGGATGATATTTCGCAGCTAACTTATCACAAACTATGTTTGGCATAGAATACTCTTCAGATACTTGCATGAGGGTCTGCACACATGGGTAGGATTGCGGCGTGACTAGTAACATCCCAGCTAGGTAACGGTGCCAATTACAGTCTGACCGTAGCTGCCATCAACAACCAATCCGACGCAGCCCATGAGTCCGCATTTAGAACCAGCAACATACACGAAGTTGATTAAGGGAAAGACCATCTACTAAGGAAAAATAACAAAAAAAGACTGACTTCCCGAAGCAACATTACCCACATTTACTCTTCCACACAGCCATACTTTACAGGATTGCGGCGTGACTAGTAACATCCCAGCTAGGTAACAGTGCCAATTACAGTCTGACCGTAGCTGCCATCAACAACCAATCCGACGCGGCCCATGAGTCCGCATTTAGAACCAGCAACATACACGAAGTTGATTAAGGGAAAGACCATCTACTAAGGAAAAATAACAAAAAAAGACTGACTTCCCGAAGCAACATTACCCACATTTACTCTTCCACACAGCCATACTTTACAGGATTGCGCCTTGACTAGTAACATCCCAGCTAGGTAACGGTGCCAATTACAGTCTGACCGTAGCTGCCTTCAACAACCAATCCGACACGGCCCATGAGTCCGCATTTAGAACCAGCAACATACACGAAGTTGATTAAGGGAAAGACCATCTACTAAGGAAAAATAACAAAAATAGACTGACTTTCCGAAGCAACATTACCCACATTTACTCTCCCACACAGCCATACTTTACAGGATTGCGGCGAGACTAGTAACATCCCAGACAGGTAACAGTGCCAATTACAGTCTGACCGTAGCTGCCATCAACAACCAATCCGACGCGGCCCATGAGTCCGCATTTAGAACCAGCAACATACACGAATTTGATTAAGGGAAAGATCATCTACTAAGGAGAAATAACAAAAAAAGACTGACTTCCCGAAGCAACATTACCCACATTTACTCTTCCACACAGCCATACTTTACAGGATTGCGGCGTGACTAGTAACATCCCAGCTAGGTAACGGTGCCAATTACAGTCTGACCGTAGCTGCCATCAACAACCAATCCGACGCGGCCCATGAGTCCGAATTTAGAACCAGCAACATACACGAAGCTGATTAAGGGAAAGACCATCTACTAAGGAAAAATAACAAAAAAAAAGACTTCCCAAAGCAACATTACCCACATTTACTCTTCCACACAGCCATACTTTACAGGATTGCGGCGTGACTAGTAACATCCCAGATAGGTAACAGTGCCAATTACAGTCTGACCGTAGCTGCCATCAACAACCAATCCGACGCGGCCCATGAGTCCGCATTTAGAACCAGCAACATACACGAAGTTGATTAAGGGAAAGACCATCTACTAAGGAAAAATAACAAAAAAAGACTGACTTCCCGAAGCAACATTACCCACATTTACTCTTCCACACAGCCATACTTTACAGGATTGCGCCTTGACTAGTAACATCCCAGCTAGGTAACGGTGCCAATTACAGTCTGACCGTAGCTGCCATCAACAACCAATCCGACGCGGCCCATGAGTCCGCATTTAGAACCAGCAACATACACGAAGTTGATTAAGGGAAAGACCATCTACTAAGGAAAAATAACAAAAATAGACTGACTTTCCGAAGCAACATTACCCACATTTACTCTCCCACACAGCCATACTTTACAGGATTGCGGCGAGACTAGTAACATCCCAGCTAGGTAACAGTGCCAATTACAGTCTGACCGTAGCTGCCATCAACAACCAATCCGACGCGGCCCATGAGTCCGAATTTAGAACCAGCAACATACACGAAGTTGATTAAGGGAAAGACCATCTACTAAGGAAAAATAACAAAAAAAGACTGACTTCCCAAAGCAACATTACCCACATTTACTCTTCCACACAGCCATACTTTACAGGATTGCGGCGTGACTAGTAACATCCCAGATAGGTAACAGTGCCAATTACAGTCTGACCGTAGCTGCCATCAACAACCAATCCGACGCGGCCCATGAGTCCGCATTTAGAACCAGCAACATACACGAAGTTGATTAAGGGAAAGACCATCTACTAAGGAAAAATAACAAAAAAAGACTGACTTCCCGAAGCAACATTACCCACATTTACTCTTCCACACAGCCATACTTTACAGGATTGCGGCGTGACTAGTAACATCCCAGCTAGGTAACGGTGCCAATTACAGTCTGACCGTAGCTGCCATCAACAACCAATCCGACGCGGCCCATGAGTCCGCATTTAGAACCAGCAACATACACGAAGTTGATTAAGGGAAAGACCATCTACTAAGGAAAAATAACAAAAAAAGACTGACTTCCCGAAGCAACATTACCCACATTTACTCTTCCACACAGCCATACTTTACAGGATTGCGCCTTGACTAGTAACATCCCAGCTAGGTAACGGTGCCAATTACAGTCTGACCGTAGCTGCCATCAACAACCAATCCGACGCGGCCCATGAGTCCGCATTTAGAACCAGCAACATACACGAAGTTGATTAAGGGAAAGACCATCTACTAAGGAAAAATAACAAAAAAAGACTGACTTCCCGAAGCAACATTACCCACATTTCCTCTTCCACACAGCCATACTTTACAGGATTGCGGCGTGACTAGTAACATCCCAGCTAGGTAACGGTGCCAATTACAGTCTGACCGTAGCTGCCATCAACAACCAATCCGACGCGGCCCATGAGTCCGCATTTAGAACCAGCAACATACACGAAGTTGATTAAGGGAAAGACCATCTACTAAGGAAAAATAACAAAAATAGACTGACTTCCCGAAGCAACATTACCCACATTTACTCTCCCACACAGCCATACTTTACAGGATTGCGGCGTGACTAGTAACATCCCAGCTAGGTAACGGTGCCAATTACAGTCTGACCGTAGCTGCCATCAACAACCAATCCGACGCGGCCCATGAGTCCGCATTTAGAACCAGCAACATACACGAAGTTGATTAAGGGAAAGACCATCTACTAAGGAAAAATAACAAAAATAGACTGACTTCCCGAAGCAACATTACCCACATTTACTCTCCCACACAGCCATACTTTACAGGATTGCGGCGTGACTAGTAACATCCCAGCTAGGTAACAGTGCCAATTACAGTCTGACCGTAGCTGCCATCAACAACCAATCCGAAGCGGCCCATGAGTCCGCATTTAGAACCAGCAACATACACGAAGTTGATTAAGGGAAAGACCATCTACTAAGGAAAAATAACAAAAAAAGACTGACTTCCCGAAGCAACATTACCCACATTTACTCTTCCACACAGCCATACTTTACAGATTTGTGTTCCCAATTTTGATAATGGTGTGCACACATCTTTTTATGTTGTTGAAATTACGATATTGCAAAAATTGCGAGAGGTTGTTGCTACTACAGTTATAAATCAGTTGCATGACACATGTGCTTCTCAAATTTGTAGGAAGAATGCATATCAGGTGCTTTATTTCTCTGATTTTTTTATATTGTCCTAAAACGATATACCAAACACTAATGTGAACAAATTATTATGAATATGATTGCTGTTAAAAAAATATGTGTAAAAACTTATCACTCTTTCGAAGTCTCTATTTTCATTCTCTGATTTTTTCGATTAACACAAAATGAAAATTATACATCATTTATGCTAATGGAGTACGTAATTGTGATAAGGTAACGCCAAGGTTAATTAAAAATAAAAATTAATAGTTACGAATCAAGAAGAAAAGTTGCATGTAAAATACACTACTGGCTATTAAAATTGCTACACCGCGAAGATAACGTGCTACAGACGTGAAATTTAACCGACAGGAAGAAGATGCCGTGATATGCAAATCATTAGTTTTTCAGAGCATTCACACAAGGTTGGCGCCGGTGGCGACACCTACAAAGTGCTGACATGAGGAAAGTTTCCAAGCGATTTCTAATACACAAACAGCAGTTGACCGGCGTTGTCTGGTGATACGTTGTTGTGATGCCTCGTGTAAGGAGGAGAAATGCGTACCATCACGTTTCCGACTTTGATAAAGGTCGGATTGTAGCCGATTGCGGTTTATCGAATCGCGCCGTTGCTGCTCGCGTTGGTCGAGATAAAATGACTGTTAGCAGAATATGGAATCTCTGGGTTCAGGAGGATAATACGGAACGCCGTGCTGGATCCCAACGGCCTCGTATCACTAGCAGTCGACATGACAGGTATCTTATCCGCATGGCTGTAACGGATCGTGCAACCACGTCTCGATCCCTGAGTCAACAACAGATGAGGACGTTTGTAAGACAACAACCATCTGCACGAAGAGTTCGACGACGTTTGCAGCAGCATGGACTATTAGCTCGGATACCATGGCTGCGGTTACCTTTGACGCTGCATCACAGACAGGAGCGTCTGCGGTGGTGTATTTAACGACGAACCTGGGTGTACGAATAGCAAAACGTCATTTTTTCGGATGAATCCAGGTTCTGTTTACAGCATCATGATGGTCGCATCCGCCGGCTGCAGTGGCCGAGCGGTTCTAGGCGCTACAGTCTGAAACCGCGCGACCGCTACGATCGCAGGTTCGAATTCTGCCACGGACATGGATGTGTGTGATGTCCTTGGGTTAGTTAGGTTTAAGTAGTTCTAAGTTCACGGGGACCTCAGAAGTTAAGTACCATAGTGCTCCGAGCCATTTGAACCATTTGGTCGCATCCGTGTTTGGCGACATCGCGGTGAACGCACATTGGAAGCGTGTATTCGTCATCGCCATACTAGCGTATTACTCGGCGTGATGGTATGGGGTGCCATTGGTTACACGTCTCGGTGACCTCTTGTTCCCATTGACGGCACTTTGAACAGTGGACGTTACATTTCAGATGTGTTACGACCCGTGGCTCTACCCTTCATTCGATTTCTGCGAAACCCTACATTTCAGCAAGATAATGCACGACCTCATGTTGCAGGTCCTGTATGGGCCTTTCTGGATACAGAAAACGTTCGACTGCTGCCCTGGCCAGCACATTCTCCAGATCTCTTACCAATTGTAAACGTGTGGTCAATGGTGGCCGAGCAACTGGCTCATCACAATACGCCAGTCACTACTCTTGATGAACTGTGGTATCGTGTTGAAGCTGTATGGGCAGCTGTACCTGTACACGCTATCCAGGCTCTGTTTGACTCAACGCCCAGGTGTGTCAAGGCCGTTATTACAGCCAGAGGTGGTTGTTCTGGGTACTGATTTCTTAGGATATATGCACCCAAATTGCCCGAAAATGTAATCTCATGTCAGTTCTAATTTAACATATTTGTCCAATGAATACCCGTTTATCATCTGCATTTCCTCTTGGTGTAAGCAATTTTAATAGCCAGTAGTGTAATTTAATTCCGTGATGTAAATTAACAAGTTTGCAGCTGTTAAATATATGCGTGTCCATGATAAAGACAGAGAGCTTTTACACACTTGCTCTCTCTGCTTATGGCGCGTCATCTCGCACCTCAACAGCAGCTCCTCTCATGTATCCAGTGGCTACGGCTAGTGTCGCAGGAGTCTTCAGCAGTCCGGCCACGAGTCTGTCTTCCTTCTGCCGATGGCTCTTGTCCGGTTCTCCTCTTGCTTGCGTGAACAGGACTTCACGACTGGTTCTCGGCCTTGAAGCTCACCAGCTGCCTTGTTGCATATTTCCTGCTGTTCAATTTGAATCTCCATACAGAGCTTTATTTCTCACTAGATGAGTACCCGGCGCTGACCAGGTACGTATTTATACTAGTTCTATCAGTGCACGCCTTCTTCCATCTCCACCGTCCTCCTCACTGCCCATCTCTTTCTCCCCCTTCTCTCTGTCCACCTCCTCCACTCCCCACCCTCTGTCTCCTTCTATCTCTCTCTCTATTCGTCTGGAGCTCTCCACTCTCTGTCCTGCTCGTGCCGCATCATGCATGACATTTAAATTTATTGCTTCTCTGTTACTATCTCTGTTCACAAAAAAATTCGCAGACATTACCCATATATAGAGCTGAATATACCTACAAAATTATATCATTTTATGATCTCCTCCACCACCACCTCCGACTCCATCTCCTCCTGTCCTTTTGTCTCCTCCTCACTTCCTTTGATTTCCTTCTCCACCCTCTCTCTCTCCATCTCCTTATCCCTCTCTCTGTCTGTCCATCTCCTTCTAACTCTCTCAGCTTTGCCGTAGTACGCATACGTCACATATATTTAACACATTTAACACATATCTGTACACATATTTCAAATGTATTTGTAGCGAATTTTGTCTTATAGTTTCGATTTCACGCAGCTCAGTCTCCATGACGTCATATCTCTTGAACAACGTGTCCTACAATGATATAATGGTGCAGGAAAATTCAGTGGTATATTTTTATGGTGTCTGCGAAATATGTTGCGAGTAGAGTAAGTAGTAAAGACGTAATAATTTAAACCATCATGCATGATGCCACAGTTTCTCAAGCACCTCGGTGTTCATGACGTCATATCGCGTGAATTTTGTAATACAGTGATATAATTTTGTAGGTACATTCAGCGGCATATGTGGGTATTGTCTGCGAAATTTTTTGTGAACAGAGATAGTAATAGAGAAGCAATAAATTTAAATGTCATGCATGATGAGGCAGTTTTTACGCATGCCAGTGTTAATGACGTATCTCCTGAACTATGTGTCGTATAGTGATATAATTTTGCAGGAACGTTCAATGGCACACTTGAATACTGTCTGCAGCATGTGCGTTGCAAACAGTGAGTTGTAAAGAAATAATAAACTTAAAACGTCATACCTGATGGGGCAGTTTTACTGCATGAACAGCGAAGCTGTAGTATGCTACAGATTTTTCTCCTTTTGTCATTTTGTGGGTGTTGTCAGCAAGAAAATGTTTCGTAAGGATTTTAAATTATGTCCAAAGTTTGTTGCAAGTCGTTAAGTGCTCTTATTCTCAAATACTGGATGAATAAAACCTACGAATTCACGATTTGTGAGCTACACTGCTTTTTCACCCCCACCTCCTCGCCATTCATAGGTAAGTGATCCTTACTCACACAACGATCCTCTTCAGACAGTAACTGATATGTGTACCAAGCATGGTTAAAATCGGCCCCGAGGTATACATATATACGTACAGCTGTTTTTATAATATGTATGGATTAGATCACGTGTCGGGACTTAGTGGAAATGTACTTGCGAGGGAAGTCATAATGTTTTAATAATCAACATAAAAAAAAATGAAGATGGGACCGTGAAACTTACTGATAGAATTAGTCATTATCTACAATTTCAGCCTTCGAATTTTTCCGAACTACGGATGAATTACCGAAGGCTTTGTTTATATAAATGTGTATTTTGACGGTTCAGGAAACGTATATCTCGAAATTCAACTTCTCATCATTCTGGAAATTCTTGCCACGAAATGCCCTCGTCATCCGAGGAAGAAGAAAAAGTCACTGAGTACCATTTCGTGAGAATACGGAGGCTGAGGCAAAATTTGATTGCCCAAAAAGCACTATGTCTATCCAGTGTAGAATCTACATCTACATTTGTACTCCGAAAGCCACCCAACGGTGTGTGGCGGAGGGCACTTTACGTGCTACTGCCATTACCTCCCTTTCCTGTTCCAGTTGCGTATGGTTCGCGGGAAGAACGACTGCCGTAAAGCCTCCGTGAGCGCTCGAATCTCTCTCATTTTACATTCGTGATCTCCTCGGGAGGTATAAGTAGGAGGAAGCAATATATTCGATACCTCATCCAGAAACGCACCCTCTCGAAACCTAGACAGCAAGCTACACCGTGATGCAGAGCTCCTCTCTTGCAGAGCCTGCCACTTGAGTTTGCTAAACATCTCCGTAACGCAATCACGCTTACCAAATAACCCTGTGATGAAACACGCCGCTCTTCTTTGGATCTTCTCTATCTCCTCTGTCAACCCGACCTCGTACGGATCCCGCACTGAAGAGCAATACTCAAGTATAGGTCGAACGAGTGTTTTGTAAGCCACCTCCTTTGTTGATGGACTACATTTCCTAAGGACTCTCCCAATGAATTTCAAGCTGGCACCCGCCTTACCAACAATTAATTTTATGTGATCATTCCACTTCAAATCGTTCCGTACGCATAGTCCCAGATATTTTGCAGAAGTTAACTGCTACCAGTAGGGACGTTGCTGCAGAGCAAAAAACAACCCGTTGCGGACAGCTATCCGCTACGTGGAGTCTTGACAGCCGCCCATAATCTCGACGGGAGATTCCAGTAGTCTACTGCTGTGATGGTTTGTCCCGTAACGAACATAATCTGTTACCACCACCCCAAGGCAATGCCAAAAAACACTCAGCTTCACCTTGCCCATTTGATTGTTGATTCTTCTCCTTATCCGTGGTGGCGAGTCCACATCTTTAGACTGTTTGCTTTGACAGTTTGTCTCAAGGTCGTACTGATACACCCGGCACTCGTCCATGGTAATTATCCGTCTAAGGAAATCATCGAGGTTTGCCTGGCACAGCTGCATCATTCCCACAGCTGCCTGGGTCCGGCGGGCTTTCTGAATGGATGTGAGCAGTCCCAGTCTTGGTAATGATCAAAATGTCGTGCAAATTGTTGAAAACTGGCCTATGACTGATTTCCATATCTTCCGCAATCTCCACAAATGTGATACGTTGGTCTTTGGGCAACAGGGCCTCCACTTCTCTTGCAATTCACGGCCCTTCACAGACAGATGGTCCGCCACTTCTATCTATGTCTTTCAGACCTGTGCCAAATAGTATTGTGATCTTGAGAAATTTGCTATTCGTATGGTAGGCTTCATGAACACCTTATCATTTATTCTGCCTCCCTCCCTGGTATTGGGTCTGAAAGCTTTGCCTAACAGTTAGATTTGGGCAGACAAAATTGCGCGTGTGCAGCTAGAAGTAACCAACACAGGTTCGTTGTGAACGTATGGGCTGGAAAAATATTTTCTCGGACCATTGGACCTTATTTAATGCCAGTCAGACTAACAGTACCGATCTACTAAATTTTATCAGCCGTGATCTTCGTACCACATTGGGTGAGGTGGCATTATTGGTTAGTCAAGTAACGTGACGACGAAGCACCAATTCGTTTTGATGCAAATGTGCTGCACCCAGATCGATGGATTGATAGAGGGAGACCTGTCCAATGCCAGTCGCCAGGCCTTACACCTCTTGGCTCTTTTCTGTGAGGCACGGTGAAGACCATGGTGTATGCTGCTTATATGATGTCAGTAGTGGATCTTGTCGTATCATCCTGACTCGGGCATGGATGTGTGTGATGTCCTTAGGTTAGTTAGGTTTAAGTAGTTCTAAGTTCTAGGGGACTGATGAACTCAGAAGTTAAGTCCCATAGCGCTCAGAGCCATTAGAACCATTTGATCTTGTCGTATCAATAGACGCTGCGACGGAAATACACATTTCACAATGCACATCAGTCTCTACACCCCTGATGTGCAGTCTGCAGTCAATTTGGAGGTCAAATTTTGAAGACCTTTTGTAACGTGCTGTCATGCGCTTATTGGGCTTCTGGATGAAATGAGGAATACCGACCCATTAACATATACAAACTGTTCTTTAATTCTGACGCTTCGCAACGCACAGACCATGAATTTACGGATACTGATTCCGTCTTTAAAAATTGTCAGTTTACCGTCTCGCTCAACATATTAGGGGTTCCGCAGGCGCAATCCGTACGTCCACTTTACGCTGAAGGCTAATGGCTTCCATAACTAATTAGGATGCTGTTGATGCTGAGTAAGTGTTTAAGGAGACCAAACAACTAAGATCATCAGCCTTCTGTTCACAGAAACAGTGTAATAGAGTAAATTCTGTGTGGAAATGTGAGACAGTGTTTTAAACGTTTGTGTTGCGTGTATCTGAATCGGTTCATGGTACAGCCCGGTATTCATCTAGTTGGATGTGGGAAATCGCCCGAAATCCACATGCAGGCTCGCCAGCCGACCGAACCCTCGTCGTTAATCAACCGGGCGGATTCCTTCCGGGGCCGGAATACCTCCCCGACACGGAAGCGATCAGGTTCACACGCGCGGCTAACAGGGTGGGTAACTAATTAGGATGTCAAACACAACGAAAGAGCTTTGTTACTGCCGCTCTCAAACTTCAGATTAAGCGTCCACCGAAACTATCCATTTCTGAACAGTAAATCTTTCTTTATAAGCGATAGATTTCCGCGTAGACTCGATTATTTGCCAAATTCAGTTTACGTAAATGTGTTAGTAGGCTGTTTAGGTTTTTATGTTGGTAACGCCATGTAGCGCTCTGTATGAAAATCACTGACTGTGCTGTGTGCAGTCTGTGGCTGGTTTGCATTGTTGGAATATTCGCTATTGTAGTGTTGGGCAGTTGGATGCGAACGGCGCGTAGCGTTGCGCAGTTGGAGGTGAGCCACCAGCAGTGGTGGATGTGGGGAGAGAGATGGCAGAATTTTGAGAGCGGACGATCTGGACTTGTGTCCATCAGAAAGAGTAAATTTGAAATACTGTATATCATGAACTGATTTAGTTAGTGCCTTCAGTAAATAGAATCTTTTATTTAGCTGGCGGTATTGGCGCTCGCTGTATTGCAGTAGTTCAAGTAACGAAGATTTTTGTGAGGTAAGTGATTCATGAAAGGTATAGATTATTGTTAGTCAGGGCCATTCTTTTGTAGAGATTATTCAAAGTCAGATTGCGTTGCGCTAAAAATATTGTGTGTCAGTTGAGTGTTGATCAGAATAAGTAAAGAGAGAAATGTCTGAGTACGTTCAGTTCTGCTCAGCTGTTTGAAAATCAAATAACGTACGAGGTTTATCAGCACAGTAATTCACTAATTTTTCTATGGGGAAGTTTCAAATGTCAAATAGAAATTTATTGGTCACAAACAAAGAATAATTTTTACGTTCCAAAATCACACTTGACTTCTTCAGAAATAGGTTATCTTAATGTAAGTGCTAAACATATAAAAACCTTGTGAAGTGGAGTATATTGAAATTGTTAATTTTTTTCGTAATTGTATATCTTTTGTTCCTATTATATTGCTCAGGATTCTGCAGTCATAAAAATATAAGTTCACGTAAGTTTATGACTGTTCCAAAAAGAGGAAATTGTAAAACTTACTAATTTGATGCGCTGACACTCTGGAAGCAATTCTACTTATGTATGGAAATCAAATGGGAATGCCTTGAGGGAAGGCGACGTTCTTTCCTAAGAACATTACTGAACAAATTTTGAGAACCAGCATTTGAATCTGACTGCCAAATGATCCTACTGCCGCCAACAAACATTGCGCGTAAGGACTGCGAAGATAAGATATGAGAAATTATGGCTCATACATAGGAATATAGAGTCGTTTTTCCCTCGCTGTATGTGCGGGTGGGACAGGGGAGGGAATGACTAGTAGTGGTACAGGGTATCCTTCGCCGCGTGCCGCACCATGGCTTGCGCAGTATCTACGTGCATGTAAATGTAGATGTAGATGTAGATGTGGATGTAATTTCAACTCATGGATCGCACACATTGACGTGTGCCTCCATTCCACATGTTCATCAGGTAAATGCTAGGATGGTGTGAAATAGCCCATAAATAGGTGGCACTTGATGTAGATGTAGATGTGAATGTAATTTCAACTCATGGAACGCACACATTGACGTGCGCCTCCATTTCACATGTTCATCAGGTAAATGCTAGGATGGTGTGAAATAGCCCATAAATAGGTGGCACTTAAAAAAAAAAAAAAGGTGAAGAAGAAGCAGTGACGTGTGTTTGCATCTGCGATCCGAGGTTCCACTGGCAAGGTGCCTGTTATTCAGAAGAAGTCATTGCACAGTGTTCACGGACTGCTTCAACAAGCTATAAAATGATAGATAACAGAAGGGAATGTGATGCAGCAGAAGAGAGGTTACATTTGAAGAAAGGATAGAGACTAATGTAATTGTAAGTCTCGTAAAATAAAAAAAGGAATACATTCTCTTTTATGTAAGACCAATGAGACAAATGTGGGACACGAAAAATGATATAATTCATGAGACTGAGGAAGGAAATGGAGGGCGACACAGAAAACTGGGATGCAGATTATTCAAATACACCCATGCGAATAAGTAGCACAATGGAAAATCTCTTTCATGGCAGTACAGAAAGAGCAAGTAGTAAAGATGAAACCGCGTGGTAGTTTTATGAATAAGAACTTCAAACAATGAATAAGCAAACAAATAAATAAGGCGAAATTTTAGGAAACAGAAGACAAAGTGAAGTCCCGGGGTATGATGGAGACTGGGTAAAGATTAATTTAAATTTAGAATGTGGGGCAGAGAAAAGCCAAATAGCTACTGTAATACGTATGGAGAAAAACAGTTAGAGGAATAAATGCATGTTGCGGACCTCAAACCAGTTCAGAAAGAGTAGTTTGTGAGGAAAACATTTGTATGGAACCTCTTAGTAACTTGGCGAGTAGGCTCCTGAGGCAAAGAATAAGCAAAAGAGGAAATTACAGAACACGGAAGATGAAGTAAAAGTTCTGAGATATAATAGGGATTAGGTTTATGTTAATTTATACGTAGAATGTGGGACAGAGAAAATCCAACGATGTACCGTAGTATGTAAATAGAAGAACAATTAGAGGAATAAATGCATGTTGCTAACTGTAAACTAGCTGCAAGATACAGCCACGGGTAAGATATTTTAGAAATTTTTAAATCAAGAAAAGTGCATTATTTATTAATGATATTGAAAGGAGACGAATTATAATTAAAGGAAGTAGTGCAATTGGCAAACAGTATGTGTTTGTAGCCAGAAAGTCTAATAATTCTAAAAGGGAAGATGAGAACAGGTTGCAACTGTATAAATAATTGAGAAGTAGTGATAAAAAAGACTCGAATAACCACTTGTTTTTTCATAAATTTCTAAACTGGACTTAAAGTTAATCTTAACCACTTATTTATTTACCATATGGTACTTATAACAACGCAATCTTGGTTATATTGTTAAAATTTCATGCATGCGCTTCTAATGAGTTTCGCTAATGTTGCATTTACTTTTTAGTGTTCCAAGAGACTATGTTACATAATATTTATCTTGAAACGATGTCTTCGTGTAGGGGATCATTGTAAATAACATGCTTCTACTTCCTGGCAGATTAAAACTGTGTGCCGGACCGGGACTCGAACTGTGTGAAAGATTTCTTGAACGCGGAATTTAAAACTTCGGAATTTGTTTTTCCATCTTCAACTGCCACGCCAGACTGGCAACAGGAGACTGAATGGAAGTCTTAGACTTGCTTAGCGATTTTACATACCACCAGAATTTTCTCGGGTTCTCTGACGGCGGTAGTTGTTGCATGCTTCGAGTATAGATCTTTTCACGAACGCACGAATCTCTACTAAACATTGCTTCTCGTCATTTATACGTTCCCTTTTGAACCGAGAGTGCAACAGAGTCTGTTTCCTCAGCATCTTCCGAATTTCGTTATTAAACCATGGTGTATCTTTTCCATCCTTTATCCACTTACTAGGTACATAGCTCTCCACACCACGATTTACAGTCTGCTTGAACATTGCCCATAATTCCACTAACTCCACCTTACTGGAACTAAGTTACGTCCATTAACTCTCTAAGGGAGATGCTAACAACTGCTTATCTCCTCTATCTACAGAAACACTCTCCTAGCCTTCTTGACTCATTTAGTAACCTTCGTAACCATATTTTGCTATAACGACATCGCTAATTCCCGTTTCTATACCGACATTGTCGATAAGATCCAGCCTGGTTGTAGTTACAATATCTTAAGACATTTCCGTTGCGTGTAGGCTGCCGAGCTAGACAGTTTTTGAAAAACGTATCAAAAGTATTTCGGACGTCTGTCTGTCTGTACCCCCGCAATGAATCCATAGTCATCCCAGTCTCTGCTTGGTAGGTTAAAATCCCCCGCAACTAGTATTACATGATCTGGGTACTTCAGCGGTACTGACCATAGACTTGCTTTGAATGGCTCTAGAACTGTCACATCGGGTGGTCGGTAGAAACTGCAACAATTTACTTGGTTTCACCTACACCTGTTATACGTGGCCAGATAACTTCACGATCACACTCCACTTCGACCTCAATAGAGACAATATTTTTGTCAATGGCAATGAACGTTCCTTCTTCTAGGACCTCTAATATGTCTTTCCAATATACGTTCCATAACTCGCTAAATGTGTCAGCTTTGGTTATATCAATGGTTGAGTTCTTCTTCAGTTCTGCCTGTAAAGACTTGTGCTTGACCGGGAAATGAGATAAAACTGTACACATATTTGAGCGCAAACTTATCCCGTGACTTTCGTTATAGTTGTTGAGCACTCAGCACCATGTGATGTCACTTTGTAAGAAGGACGTGCGGTCATCCGTTTGTAGGCTGAATTACGAGACGTGTTTTTAAGTAAACACCGTTTTGAAATTTAAAAAAGGCGTGCTAACATATCTCAATAATTTTATTTTTACATTAAAGCCTCTACCTTAATCTACTTTTCTACATAATTTCCGTCAATATTGAGGCACTTGTCATAACGTTGTACCAGTTTCTCAATACCCTCCTCATAGAAGTCTGCCGCCTGACTTGTTAACCACTGCATCACCACTGTTTTGACTTAATCGTCTTGAAGACCCTGACCGCCCAGGTATTTCTTCAAGTGCAGGAACAGATGGTAGTCACTGGGCGCAAGATCGGGGCTGTACGGAGGATGATCTAGCGTTTCCCATCGAAAAGATGTGATGAGTTCTTTGGTCTGACTCGCCACATTCGGACGGGCATTGTCTTGTAGCAAAACGATGCCCTTGCTCAACTTGCCACGTCTTTTGTTCTGAATTGAACGGCGCAGATTGTGCAATATCTTACAGTAAGACTGATTGTCTGACTACGAGGCAGAAATTCAACAAGCAATATTCCTTTTCTGTTCCAAAAAACTGTGCGCATGATTTTCCGGGCAGAAATTGTTTGCTTAAACTTCACTTTTCTGGGTGAATCTGAATGCCGCCATTCCGTGGACTGTTGCTTTCATTCTGGTGTGACGTAGGCCACCCATGTTTCATCGCCCGTAACAATTTGGCTTAAGAAATCACCACCGTCGTTGCGGTTCCGCTCAAGAAAGGTCAATGCACTGTCTAAATGTTTGGTTTTGTGCACATCCGTCAACATTTTCGGTACCCAACGTGCGCACAATTTTCGGTATTTCAACTGCTCGGTCACAATACCATACAAAACATTACCAGAAACATTAGGAAAGTCATCTAGCAAGGGGGAAATCGTAAAGCGTCTGTTTTCTCTCACGTTATTGTCCACTTCCTGCACCAAACTTTCATTAACGAGTGAAGGACGCCCACTCCGTTGTTCATCGTGCACATTTGTGCGGCCATCTTTAAATGCTCTCACCCACTTTCTTACCATTCCTTCACTCATAATGTTTTCTCCGTAAACTGCATAGATCTCACGATGAATATCGAATGCTTTTAGGCCTTTAGCACTAAGAAATCATATAACAGCCCGTACTTCACAGTCGGCGGGACTCAGGATTATCGAAGGCATCTTAAACACACAGTACAGAACGTAAACAAGGAAGGCTCAGACTGTAATGGCGTCAGTGCGTAGACAACAGATGTTGGTACCCAGTGCGCATACGCGGAACGCCGACAGCAGTGCAACGGCCGCGGTGTGGCAAAACGGTACTTACTTAAAAAAACACGGCTCGTATTCTGGACTTATAGTGGATTAGTGTATGAGGAAGTAATTGTAGGGATAGGAGAACTTTGTTCACATCACTCTCTCGTACTGAGGTATTTAATAGAGTTTCAAAAGGACAACTTCAGTGTACAAGACGATCCACGCTAAAACTGACCTTCATTATTGGCCACGGAAACTGCCACCAGACATAGAAATCTTTGGGCCTGACTGCGCCTGAAATTTATACCATCATGGAAGATCACTTTAAAGCGAATATGTTTTTTTTTCTTTGTTCTATCACGTTCCCAGACAGCGGAAAAAAATAAAAATCGTTTTTCCATGGTGAAAATCCATAAAGCAAAAAGTCTAAAGCTACTGATTTTTCTGGAAATCTGTTAATGACTATTGTCTTCATCGCAGAGAGAGTGTTCAGTTGTGTGATACTTAATTCCTCCACAAAAGTAATCAGTAGGCCGTGGAGAAATAGCTACATTACCTTGCAAGTGGGCTTAAAATCAAGTTATTTCATCGTGTCAACGCTCCAGTACAGTGGTCAAAAGCTTATACTAACTATTCAGTTATAGTACATTTAAAATTGCAATTGAAGTTGCACAATCTGACTTTTCTCTACTTAACACGAATGAAGGGCCGGTCGCGGTGGTCTCGCGGTTCTAGGCGCGCAGTCCGGAACCGTGCGATTGCTACGGTCGCAGGTTCGAATCCTGCCCCGGGCATGGATGTGTGTGATGTCCTTAGGTTAGTTAGGTTTAAGTAGTTCTAAGTTCTAGGGGACTAATGACCACAGCAGTTGAGTCCCATAGTGCTCAGAGCCATTTGAACCATTTGAACGAATGAAGGCTTGTTTGTTAAAAACGACTAGTTTTCACACATGAAGGATCCTTTCATGGATTGGGGCAATAAATAAACCAACGTGACACAGAAAACCCTGAAAAAAATTGTACGTAGTGTTTATTAACCATTAAGGGATGCAATGAATGTACTAGAAGTTATTTTGACTTATTAAAATAAATCAGACTGACTGTAATAAATACTGCACTGGTTTTTGTAGACACACATTGTACATTCACATGAACATTCTCAAATAGGGACTCAACTAGTCTTTCTAAAGTGGAAAATACATGACGACTAAACTAGTGAACAATCATGTTCCTGCTCCATATACCTGGCATTTAAACTATTGAAGTTGACATACTCCCCTTCGCCGACGAACTTATTATTATTTTCCACCCGAGTAACTAAGACTGGTTTCAGATTCACTCATTTATTTTTGGGCATAAATTACTCAAATTTCCCTTTTTGATCATTTGACTTTTCCTGTTTCGAAATCAGTTCATAATTGTTTTCTTGTTGTTATGTTTAAGTTCATACGAGTGCGTAAATTGTATCTTTCCATTTGGAAGCTAAACCCGTTAATCTCTTTCACTGGATATGGGACTAGTACTCTAGACGCAGTCATACTTTCTTTTGTCACTTGTAGCTGTCTGCAATCCGAGGATCTACGTTATGTCAGACAGTATAGTGCAATACCACTCTATACACGAGAACCACCGCTGAGCCAGCGTCGAAGGTGGGGGCTTACGGCTGTAGGAGCTCGGGTCGACACTCACTCACTCACACACACACACACACACACAATGGGTATGCGTTCCGTGTGCCTGGCATCACAAGTGAATATCAACCGCGTAGCTTTCATCGTAGCGTTAGAAAGGAGCTCATGTATAGCTGCTCAGTATCCCATTTCACTTCCTCTCTTGTTTGTGGACAGTGTAAGATCCGGAAGCCATAACAAATCACGCCTTAGATATGGTTCATTTAGATACCTCAAGAAGCAGACTGATCGTCATTTTTCTCAAAAACTTAATCAAGAATACTTCATTTTCCTTGACGGAAAACATTTTCTATGAGGGAACACGCACAAGAGCTAATATATGAATTTGTAGAAATTATATTACCTCTTCAATATAATGAAATACTAGTTCGACACTAGAGCAAGAAGTATGCTCTCTTTGCTATCTGCTATTAGTGCGCGACTATCCTTACGCGGTAACAAGAAACATGAAAATGAATTAAGTCAGTAGTATTTGATAAGAAGCTTATAAAGGATGTGCTCCGCCAGAAATCCACGATACGTTAATTAAAGTTATTTATTTCTTTGGAACACTTTCCAAAATTTCACCTCTTGCCAATCCTGTAATAGACGTTTAATGTATTTTCTTGTTCCATTCTGAAATGTGAGCATTCGCTTTAGGTGTGCTGCATTCTTTTTCTGAAATTACCAAAATTGCTCTGGCAAAGTAACGTTTTCTTAAATTTTCAAAACTGTTCCAAGATATAACTTGCGCATGTACCTAGGCACACATAATCTTTTCAAATTTAAAATTGTTTCAGTGAAAAAATCTTGTCCATACTCTGTGTGCTACTTTATTACTCTGCTACACAGTAATAAACTGTAAGTGAAATAAAATTAAGAAAAATTATTACCAAAAACCAGTTACAGTTAGAAACATTTGGAAATAGCACCTATAGGGAACTAACACAAATTTCCGTTTTCAGGAAAGGAGAACTTGCCAAGACATTAAACAAACTCGATTCATTTGAAAATATCAAGTGTACGATAGTATAAAACCTTCTGTTGCAAGGTACAAAATGGTGCACTACCGAAGAAGTTTGGTTTAATCGTCCATATATTATGTAACTAGTATTATGTGCCGGCCGCGGTGGTCTCGCGGTTCTAGGCGGAACCGTGCGACTGCTACGGTCGCAGGTTCGAATCCTGCCTCGGGCATGGATGTGTGTGATGTCCTTAGGTTAGTTAGGTTTAAGTAGTTCTAAGGTCTAGGGGACTAATGACCACAGCAGTTGAGTCCCATAGTGCTCAGAGCCATTTTAGTCTTAAGTATATGCTGAATTTTCGTCACCACGAAACTCTCTGAAGGAAGAATTAGCACTATTCTCCAAATATCTCTAATGCACTGATCAGCCAGAACATTATGACCACCGACTTAATATCGGTTTAAGCCTGTCCAAGCGATAGAGGCGTCACCTGGCGAGTTATGACATAGTCAGAAACATGCACGCTGCATGTAGTATCAATGAGCTTGCTGTCCGTGTCCGGAATGGGGAAGCCGCGTGATCTATCTGAGTTTGAGTGAGGACAGATTGTGATGGTCCAGAGGTTCGGTTCGACCATTTCGGAAACTGCACGACTTGTCGCGTGTTTGAGGAGTGCTGTGATGCTTGTCTTCAACACGTGGCGAAACCAACATGAAACAACACCCAGACGTCGTGGTGTTGGGCGGCCAACCCTTATTACAGATGTCGGACATCGTAGGCTGGACAGACTGGTAAAACATGACAGGTGGCAACTGTGGCGGAACTAACATCAGAATTTAATGCTGGGCAGAGTACAGTTGTACCTAAACACACAGCGCACCGGACGATTGGCCTCCGCATGTGTCAATTTTGACACCACGACATCGGCAACTACGACTGAAATGGGCACGTGACCATCGGGACTGGACGTTGGCGCACTGGCACAGCGTTGCATAGTCTGATGAATCCCGATACCTTCTTCACCAAGCCGATGGGAGGGCGCGAATATGTCGCCTTCCAGGGGAACAGCTGCTTGCCATGTGTACCGCGGGACAAACTGGCGGCGGCTCCATTATCCTCTGGCAATATCCACGTTGGCGTCCATGGCTCCAGTGAAGCTCGTGCAAGGCACCATGACGACCAAGCAGTATGATACATTCGTTTCTGACGACGTACACCCCTTGATGACGATCATGTTTCCCGATGGCAGCGACATTTTTCAGTAAGATAATGCGCCATGTCACAAGGCCAGGAGTTTGAATGAGTGGTTCGAAGAACACAATGACGAGTTCTAATCGATGTGCTGGCCCCCCATCTCGCCAAATCTGAACCCCATCGAACACATCTGGGATATGATTGAACGTGACGTCAGAGCTCATCTCCACCCTGCACGGAATTTACGGAAATTAAGTGCCTTGTGTGTGCAGATGCGATGTGTGATGCCAACTTCCTCCAGAGACCTGCATGCCACGATGCGTCGCTGCTGTTATCCATGTCAAACGTGTATATACTGGCTATTAGGTAGATGGTAATAATGTTTATTATGCATGTGCTCCGCCAGAATTCCACAATACTTTAACTAAAGCACTAGACGGAATCTGTGTTCCTTGACATGCCACTATCAACTGTGGCGGTCAAAATCAGGACACCCACAAATTAAAATATACTATTCCTTCTATTCCTGCTTCAATATTATCAAAAAGGCCAACATATGTTCTGCTGGTGGATCATTCTGTACAAGTTACCAGTAAGTAAATTTGTCGATGCGGCGTAGAAGACTCACTGTGTCAGTATCTACCACCTGAAAACGTTCAATAACGAAGTGGAATTTTCGAACAGGTGATGTAGTGGGCCTTGCAATTTTACTCTTCTGGCAAGCTGTACATACCTTAGTGCACTGTTTTATGTTCTTCTTTCAGTACCTCGTGCGCCCGGTGCATTCACTGACCAATCTAGCATGAAATTAACTTCATATAGGCCAAACTGCGTTATAATTACTGATATTTGTTTATTTTCGTACGGAGTTAGAATTAGATACTAATCTTTTGAGAGAATCATCTTCGGATGAAATTCCTTGCGAAGAGGGTTTAAGTTAACGTCATGTATTCGTCAGACTGGCTAGTAATCTGGGAAAAAGCTGTCATTTAGAAGCTGATAATCTCCACAAATAAGACAAACGTAATCTGGTTTGTAACTATATGTAAAGCAATTGCCTACTGTGATTTAGACGGTTGAACAATTTTGTGGATTCATGTATTCGAATCTTTACTTCACTACATGCAGTTTTTTAAAGAGTTATATAAAATGTACAGGGTACGCGAAAGAAAAAAATTGTTCCAGTTATTTCAGTACACTCCGTAGTACACTACTGAACATTAAAATTGCTACATGAAGAAGAAATGCAGATGATAAACGGGTATTCATTGGACAAATATATTAAATTAGAACTGACATGTGATTACATTTTCGGGCAATTTGGGTGCATAGATCCTGAGAAATCAGTACCCAGAAAAACCACCTCTGGCCGTAATAACGGTCTTGATACGCCTGGGCACTGAGTCAAACAGAGCTTGGATGGCTTGTACAGGTACAGCTGCCCATGCAGCTTCAACACGATACCAGTTGCTCGGCCACCATTGACCAGACGTTTTCAGTTCGTGAGAGATCTGGAAAATGTGCTGGACAGGGCAGCAGTCGAACATTTTCTGCATCCATAAAGGCCCGTACAGGACCTGCAAAATGCGGTCGTGCATTATCCTGCTGAAATGTAGGGTTTCGCAGGGATCGAATGAAGGGCAGAGCCACGCGTCATAACATGTCTGAAATGTTACGTCTACTGTTCAAAGTGCCGTCAATGCGAACCAGATGTGACCGAGACGTGTAACCAATGGCACTCCATACCATCACGCCGAGTGATACACCAGTATGGCGATGACGAATGCACGCTTCCAATGTGCGTTAACCGCGATGACGCCAAACACAGATGCGACCATCATGATGCTGTAAACAGAACCTGGATTCATCCGAAAAAAGGACGTTTTGCCATTCGTGCACCCAGGTTCGTCGTTGAGTACACCATCGCAGGCGCTCCTGTCTGTGATGTAGCGTCAAGGGTAACCGCAGCCTTGGTCTCCGAACTGATAGTCCATGCTGCTCAAACGTCGTCAAACTGTTCGTGCAGATGGTTGTTGTCTTGCTAACGTCTCCATCTGTTGACTCAGGGATCGAGACGTGGCTGCACGATTCGTTACAGCCATGCGGATAAGATGCCTGTCATCTCGACCGCTAGTGATATGAGGCCGTTGGGATCCACCACGGCGTTCCGTATTACCGTTCTGAACCCACCGAGTCCATATTCTGCCAACAGTCATTGGGCCTCAACCAACGCGAGCAGCAATGTCGCGATACGATAAACCGCAATCGCGATTGGCTACAATCCGACCTTTATCAAAGTCGGAAACGTGATGGTACGCATTTCTCCTCCTTACACGAGGCATCACAACAACGTTTCACCAGGCAACACTGGTCAACTGTTGTTTGTGTATGAGAGATCGGTTGGAAACTTTCCTCATGTCAGGAAGTTGTAGGTGTCGCCACCGGCGCCAACCTTGTGTGAATGCTCTGAAAAGCTAATCATTTGCATATTACAGCATCTTCTTCCTGTTGGTTAAATTTCGCGTCTGTTAGCACGTCATCTTCGTGGTGTAGCAATTTTAACGGCCAGTAGTGTATATTGGATTTCACTTACAACTGAGTGTTGTTGTCAGTAAGTCTTTTGTTATTGAGTTCAACGAAACAATGAAACGATGAAGAAAGTCGGCGTCTAACATGTCATTCGTAATTCTTCAGTTAATAGCTGGTCAATGAAAACTTTTTTTAGCCTAGGTCAGTATCAGTAATTTTGAACCGTTGGATTGAAACTGAGAAACATTCTCTGCGAACAGTTTATATTCGGTCATTTTCGTTTCATGATTATTAATTTCTGTTGGAACAGAGTCACCTGCTCTATTGTCTAACAAAAACAGTTGCCCTATATAGTAATCTTTGACAACCAAGAGATGCTGGTGACCTATAATAAAATCTATTGGAGAACATTTGGGCGCTATTGTATTTGCCTCTTCTCATTCCACAGTTCTGTCATTTACAAGCTTCAACATATTTTTCTGGAACACAGTCATCACCAAAACGAAAATCGCAGTAAAACACACACACACATTTCCTCGAATATCGCCGTGACGAAGTAACAGACAATTCTGTGATTAATGTGTAGCGGTGGACTGATAGACTCCGACTAACTGCTCGCATGCCTGCTGCTCAAATCCCCATCACGCTCAGAGCTAATCTGCAATAAGAATGGCATCTGTTTCCTACGGTCATCGAAAATACCATCGTTAGTGGCACGATATATCGCTTGCTGAATTACATGCCTGCTAATGCCGCAACACTTGCTACAAAAATACAGAGCAATAGCTTTCGTAAATCGCAAACTCATTCTAATCTCGAATACCTGTAAAATTGTTTTTTCTGTGAATGTTTTCATAGTTTATGTATTGTAGACTGTATAATATGTGATATGTTATACGTCGTATTAATATCAAGCAGCTTCGTGTAGAACCACTCCCTAGGCGTGTATTAGATGCTTCACATTATCGATACTATTTACAGGAATCTCGTGAAGTCACTAATATAGTTTCCTACAGTCTTGTACCCTAGCATCTGGCTCACTCCATAATTTCAACTAAGGAAACTTGTTCATCAACGTTTCGTAATTCTACAGATATTCGCATTTAATTTGAAGCGGAGACGCAGCAAAAAGTTACGCAGCCCAACTTTCTCTTCACACTGTGGTTTAGTCGGCAGCTGAATTGGAGACGCTAACGTAATCAACACCGCCAGACGATTTCCGCTTCTACCTAAGTAGGTAGACATAGCATAGTGTGGCCGTTACAGTCCTCTGTTACAATATGTCAGTTTCTTCAATGAACAAAAATTTACAATGATAATTCCTATCGGAGTCACACACATTACACGTGAGTTCCACCACAGATTACTTATTGCCTTAAGTTGTTTCTGCTACGCTATTTCATTGGGGGAAATGAGAATCTCAAGGAACTGTTTGAGGGCCATGAAGGATCCTCACGTTAAAACAGCGATTTACTTTCTTCATATTGTTGTCAGCGTGGTAAGTAATTACCCTCATTATGTATCCAGTAATTCTAAGACTCCATAAGGGAGACATGTTACAATGATGATAACTCCTTAAAACAATTTCCTAAAACGGCCGTTGTGGTAACGTTCCTGCTATGCAAAACGTGCGGAAAATGTGTGACGTGAAGCTAGTAACACGTTGGGAAGTTCGACACGGAGCAGTTGCTCTAACTGCAAGACTGAATTTCAAGGGCAATGTCGCACTTCAGGAACATTTGGTTGCTATGGAATTAAGTAGACTTAGATTATTTTTGACCAGCCCACAGCCGCAGGAATGGTTTCTTTAGGAATTTATAGAACGCTTCTTGTAGATTGCCATTGTGGGGATCTTTTCAAGAAATTTATGGCAGAAAATACTAAAATGTGTTAGAGAGATCGGATAGCATAATATATCGTGTAACGACCTCAAACATTTATGATGTGCACCGATGGTTTGGCACATCGGGTTACCATGAAAATACCATTTATAACATCCCATAAGTCGATAAGAAGAAAGTGTGTGTAATGAAAGCTGAATTATAAGGTGACATCGTTATAGAATTTACAAGACTGAGAGCAAAACACAACGGGTAATGCGTACAGCGAAATGTGTGAAATGCTCATCAGTTAAGGAATTAATCATTGATGATTACAGAGAATGTGAATTGAATTTTGTTGATAAATCGGCTATTTAGTATATACTCGTAATTTGATCCTAGGTTCATATATATTGCCGGAGAATAATTAGTACACCTGGAAAGAAGACGTCGATTTTGATCCGATGACGGCATGTGCCACCTCGGGGACAGTAAATGTATTGATAATAGTTTCAGCGTCGTCCGCCAATAGATAGCATGGTGGTACAGTTAATAGAATGCCATCATTGTCTACCCTTCAACAGCGAATGCTCACAGCCAGAAGTGCGGTTCAAATGTATGAAGCTAGTAGGCAACCATGCCACAGAGATGTGCTCGTGCTTCCTACAGTTACCTGAACGCGTTTGAAAGGGATCAAATTGTGGCCTTTCGAGTGGCGGGATGGTCCTTTCGGAGAACTGCCACCCAAGTGGGACATGCTGCGCCCGTTGGTCACGCGACATCCTGTCACCCGTAGATGAGGCTCTGGTCGTCCACGCAGCACAGACACCCACCACAATCGTCCTACTGTAAGGACAGCTATGGCAGATCATAAAGCATTGCCAGTACGTTGGTGAGCCCAGACGTGACAAGACGAACTGTTGCGAACTGGTTATCAGTAGTGGGAGTAAGGCACACACGCCTCTAGTCCGTCTTCCACTTACGCCACGGCATCGACGTGCACGGCTTGACTGGTACCGCGATAATACCACTTGCAAGATGAAAGGGCGCGCCATGATCTTCAGCAATGAAAGCAGATTCTGCCTGCACGTAAGTGATGGTCGTTTGCGCTTACGACGTAGACCTGGTGAGTGAAGCTACTTGAGGGCGTTCGTCCAGGACCCACTGGTCTGGGGTGCGATAAGTTGAACTCTTGTTCACCTTTGTTATTTCTGGAGGCGACGCTAACCAGCGCTCGGTACGTGCAGACTGTTGTTAGACCTGTCATTTGCCATTCTTGCAATAGGAAGGTGACTTGTTGTTCCAACAGGATAACGCTCTCCCATACACTGCCCGTGAAACTCTATGTGTTCTGCAAGACACGCAGCAACTTTCCTGGCCAGCACGATCTCCGGACTTATCTTTAATCGAGCACATGTGGAATATGATGGAACAACAAGTAACTCCTGAGACTCGTCAGTCAATAACTCTTACAAAACTACGTGAACAGGTCGAGGAGTCGTGGTAAAAGGTATCCCAGGACAGCATTTGCTATCTGTACGATCGACTGGATGCCAGAAGCAATGCCTTCGCTCCCACCAGTGGAGGCTAACTCACATATTAATGTGAGTGTTTCAGTATGGTCAATACCTGGTACTTCAGAACTGCTTATGCTACTGATCTGCAAATGTAATCATTTCATGGACACCATATGTACTGTTGCAACAATTAATCTTGAGTGAATCGAATACCTCTAAAAGAGTGTACAATTTTTTTTTCCAGCAGTGTAGTTTCCACTATAGAGGAACATAAATTGGCATTATCGACGAAAGATGATAAACGCTTCATATACGATGATAAAGCGCACACTTTTGTGTTGGCTCATATTCAACATAGGTAGTCAGCAGCTGTGTGGGCAACTGCGGGTGATTTAGAATTGATTTGTCAGTAAAATACTGGTTATGAATGTAATGTACTGAAACTGTAATTTACCTGTTGCAGATGTAGAAAAGATGTAAACCAAAACTGTAATTTACATGTGATGTTAAAATACCATATCTAAATTGTAACCTATAAGTTGTAGATATAAAAAAGATGTAATGGTAGCAGTTATAGCCTACATGTTACAGATATATTATGATAATGAAAATGTAATATACTGGTTATAGATGTAATAGATGTATTATGAAAATCATTTTAACTGATTCACATACGACTTCTTGTTAGACAGTATAAATTGTATTAAGTAAGCGAAACATTTTTTGTCTTTTTCCACAAAACTTTTTTTTTTTTTTTGGGTGACCTAGGTTTCGGGTTATAAACGTGTTTTCCAGTACACAACTGACTCCAAATATGGCAACCAAGCGAAAGTAATCTTATATGAACTTCTATCAGTTCTCTACTTACCCTTCATCTCTGTTGGTTATTTTGACACTGTAATATTTTTATCGTAGAACGTTATGACATTCACTTGGACAGAATTTACTCTAACTGAGAATGAACATACACTGGAGTACAGCTATGTGCACAGGTATGGGTAATTGAGGCACTAAGTAAAACAAGAGAAAGGGAACCCCTCCCCTGTAGTAGATCGATACGTGGAGCACATAACACATAGCAGAAAATAGCATTCACACTAGCTTTTTCCCAGTCTGACCGAACATCGTGATGTGCTCCCATCAGAGCGTTTCATTTTTTTCATCGTTTCGGTCTTCCACGTAGAATGTAAGTTGCACCGAACATTTCATGAATGATTGTAATGTTTCAGTGTTTGATATCCAGCACACATATAAATACGTAAAACCACACAGATACCCAAACGCTCACTCCCTTGGCCACGACAAGACTAATTTAATTAGTGCGTACGAGTATCGGTGTGGCTGTGTGTGGAAGTGTGTACAACTGCTGAAAAAAACAGCTAGTGCTCGAAAGCTAGTGTGAATACTGTTTTCTCTTATTTTTCTCCCCACATCGATCCACTACAAGTGAGTGATTGCCTTTCTCTTATTTTACGTATCATAATAATACAGGCACTGCAATATCGTATGTTTCCATGTTTTCACTTTCAATATCTAAGTTCACGAAGAACAATGAAAGGAAAAACTTGTGGATCAATGCCTTGCGACAAAAAGTAGCACATCAGTAAAATACAGTGCAATATGTTTTGAGCATGTCCAAGGAGCTCAGTCTGACTGAACATCGTCATGTGCTCGCATCAGAGCGTTTCATGTTTTTCATCGTTTCGGTCTTACACGTAGAATGCAAGTTGCACCGAACATTTCATGAATGATTGTAATGTTTCAGTGTTTGATATCCATTTATTTAACAAAATCTGGTGTTAAACATATTTCCCTTTGCTTTTGGCAGCTGGTGTCACAGTAGCTGGCTATGCATTGCATATTCAACGTAAATGTTTACATTTGAGCCAGCCGCTGTGGCCACGCGGTTCTAGGCGCTTCAGTCCGGAACCGCGCGACAACTACGGTCGCAGGTTCGAATCCTGCCTCGGGCATGGATGTGTGTGATGTCCTTAGGTTAGTTAGGTTTAAGTAGTTCTAAATTCTAGCGGACTGATGACCTCAGATGTTAAGTCCCATAGTGCTCAGAGCCATTTGAACTTTTTTTTTTTTTTTTTACATTTGGGATAATACAGAGATTGAATGTTGTGGCTAGGCAACAAATTAATGGTTTAAAATTTTCAATATATTAATCTTTATTTGACATGCGACTCTAATTTCGTTTTCTAGTGCTGCCAAAAGACGTTTTCCTCAATCCAGATGTACCATCTCATTACATTGTTGTTCATTTGATGCGAAAGTTGTACTCTGTGTGAGAAGTAAAGGTGCAGGACAGGAAGAAAAACAACAGTCTTCAGCAGCCAAACTGTCACATAAAGCGGCAAAATAGTCAGTTTAATCATGCGATATACGCGTTCACAAGAAGAACTACACAGATTAAGAATATTTCAGTGCTTAACGGTGTATCTAGTGTAAATGAAGAGTTCTGTTGTTCTAACATAATGTGGCTCAGTTTTGAGGTTATTTGTATCAATGCTTAAATTTTATTCTATAAGATCGTATCATTATGTCAGGGTTATACTTGATACTTGCTTGCCACATCCTAGAACAGTAAGTGGTAACAAAGTGGCGCACCTGGTCTCACAAGTGAAGCAGTGTCCATGTCCACTGAATTCCATTGATTTAATGGTGACTGACGTTTACACAAGGCTTTACTTGTGCACTTGAGTGTTCACATGAGAGATCAATAGTCACGTGATAATCACTTGGTATTGCAGTTTAGTATGGCTCATGCACTGAGAATGCTGAAAATCCTTTTCTCACAGAAACAAAAGTGAATGCAAATACAGTAGTTTAATTATCTTTGCAGGACTGTGACTACATTTGTGATAAAGTACGCTGCTTGATAAGTTGCAAGTTTTTTTCCTCTGAAATGAAAATAAGAGTTAACTCCGCAAAGCACTATAGTATTGCTTTGTTGCATGTAAAACAATAATTTAATTTCATAGCCCATTTGTAGCCGAAATTCATTTTTACAGACTTAATAACTGAATAGATAGGGTACATCATTTAAGAGCGTAAACGCATACAGTTGAAAGTACACGATATTAGAAGAAAAAGAGATTCAATAAACGTGGGCTTTAAAATGCTCTTTGCTTTTCATACTTTTGTAGGAGATGGTATGGACCCAAACAAGAAAAAAGTCCAGTAAACATGGGCTCTAATATGCATACTGTGAGAGCTATGAGCACTTACTCGTCTTCGCTACTGCGAAACACATCTCTTCTACTGCACAAGTGCTCATAGCTCTTAAGATATGCATTTAGAGTCCATTTTGCTTCTTGTATAGCGTACTTCCAGTTGTACCCATTTACGCCATTAGTTATGATGCACCACAGATATGCACTACTTGGTTTAATGGTAAGTCAAAATCATGACAGTAATATACGAGAGTTTGAACTTAAATGTGGCAACTACGAGGGTCAGTCAAAAAGTAATGCCTCCTATTTTTTTTCTACGTTTAATTGTCAGGAAATTTAAATGCAATTACATAGGTTGAAAACCACAACATTGAGGATCATTTTGTCATTTTTCAATGTAATCTCCGCCCATCTCTACAGTTTTGGTCCATCTTTGAACAAGGGCATGTATCCCAGCACGGTAAAAATCACAGCTCTGCTTCCTAAGCCATTGACGCACAGATGTTTTGACGGCCTCCTCATCTTCAAAATGAATCCCACGATGAGCTTCTTTTAGTGGCCCGAACAGATGGAAGTCTGATGGTGCCAGGTCAGGGCTGTATGGGGGATGAGGCAAAACTTCCCATCCAATTTTGACAATCTCGTCAGAGGTGTGACGACTGGTGTGTGGTCTTGCATTGTCATGCAAAAGAAAAACATCTGCCATTGATTTTGTTGGGCGAACTCGCTGAAGACGTGCTTTAAGTTTTTTGAGGGTTGTGACGTATTGAACAGAATTTATTGTGCATCCCTGCTCCAAAAAATCAACCAGAATCACACCCTCTGTATCCCAGAAAACTGTTGCCATAACTTTCCCTGCCGATCGCACAGTTTTGAATTTTTTCTTCCTCGGCGAGCTTGTGTGACGCCACTCCATTGACTGCCTCTTTGATTCGGGTTCAAAAAAATGCACCCATGTTTCGTCCTCGGTCACAATTTTTTTCAGAAACTCATCTCCCTCCAAACGGAAGCGCTGCAAGTGTTGGGAGGCTATTGTTTTCCTTGCCTCTTTATTCTGATCGGTTAACATTCTTGGAACCCACCGTGCACAAACTTTTGAGTACCCCAATTGTTTAATAATCGTGATCACACTGCCTTTACTAAGAGAAATAATGCGACACACTTCATCTGCAGTCACCCGACGGTCACCACGAATGATGTCATCAACTTGCTGAATGTTGTGTGGAGTCACTGCACTCACTGGCCTGCCGCTCCGCTTTTCGTCAGTCAACGGTGTTTGCCCTTCAGCTTCCTTACAACGACGAACCCATCGTCTAACAGTGCTGACATCCACTGTCACAACACCATACACCTTCTTTAGTCTTTCATGAATGCGTATGGGCGTTTCACCTTCTGCATTCAAGAATTCAATCACACAACGCTGTCTCAAACGAACATCGATGTCGGCCATCTTACAAACTTCTGCTGTGCTGCCACCTGTTGACACAGAAAGTTACTACTGCAGTGGATTGCAGAAGAAGGTTTGAGGAATGGCGCCAAATTCAAATTTTTCACTTAACTTAATTTTTTTAAGTAGAAAAAAATGGGAGGCATTACTTTTTGACCGACCCTCGTATTTATTCACAACCGATACAAAAGAGTTACATGTTTTCACCTGTTACTGTCCTTCAAAGTAGTCCCCAGCGTTGTGTAGAACCCGTTGCCAGCGATGTGGAAGACGTATTATACCGTTAGCAGAGGCTGTTCTGTTGATGGTGCGAATGGAGCGGTCTAAAGTTATGGTGATTCTCGTGTACGACTACGATGGTGTTATCCTAACGCATTACGTTCCTCCACGGCAGATCGTCAGTGCACAGTATTACTGTTCGTTTCTGGAGCATCACCTACGACCAGCTTTGCGAAAGGAGCGGTGACACTTTCTGCGCAACCCACCCATCATTTTGTACGACAATCCTCGGGCGCATACAGCGCAAGCTGTGGCTGCTCTGTTCGGTCGATGGGACTGGGAAGTACTGTACCATCCACCATACTCCCCGGACTTAAGTCCGTGTGACTTTGATTTGATTCCGAAGATACTTCGTGGTATTCGCTTAAGAACTGTTCCAGAGATTCGACAGGCAGTAGACCGCTCCATTCGCACCATCAACAAAACAGGCTCTGCTAACCGCATACTACACCTTCCACATCTCTGACAACGGGTTCTACACAACGTTAGTGACTACTTTGAAGGGCAGTAACAGGTGCAAACACGTAACTCTTTTGAATCGGTTGTGAATAAATAGTTGCCACTATTTAAGTTCCAACACTCGTATATTCCCGATTGCGCAAAATGGTCAAACGAAACTGATCGAGTGCAGACTGATCTAAACATTTATGCGAAAAAATACATGAGGGAGACAAAGATAGCCTTTACTCTACTTTAAGCCTAAGCATTTTATTGTAGTGGTGAGGCTTAGTTACATCTAAGCTCAGTCAGTAATTTTATGCAGTATCGTCGTGTCCCTCTGATTAAAAACTTAATTTCAGTGCTTACTTCTAAAAATCGTACATTTGGGTAGTGAAATAATCGGAAGGATCTTGTACCATTTGTACTTTTAACTACTATAGTTAATAATTCAACTTTAAACGATTAGCTGTTTTGCGGCAATGTTGTCAATGCTTTATGAATCAAATTTCACTCAAAATAAGTTCTCAACTGCCTGATTACGAGTGTTCCTCCATGAAAGTATGCGGTATCTAAGTACATCTCCATATGCGACTGCCAATTTAAAGGCTTTCAGTAGAAAGGGTTTCAAGGGAAAAAGCCTTGTTTTGGTCTAAACAAGATGACGGACTGTAAGCGCCCCCTGGCTTCAGACAATGCCTGTTCTCAGCAACGTAATGCCATCTCCCTTTATTCTAAACTCCTTGATTTAAGTCTTGAACAGATAGATTACGAAGTTGAAACGTGTTTATCTCTGTTTGGATGCCGTGTTTGGAATCTCTTGTGTACTGTACGATGGGTTTATAACCTGAATGAAAGTCATACAGATATAATGAAGATTTTTGAAATTAGTCATATAATTAAGATAAGTGAAACAAGCCAAAAATTTTTCTTTTAGTTAACATTATGAAAATGTGACAGTAAAACACTTGTTGTAAATGTATTACGAAAAATGTAAGGAGTAATTGTCCTAATACATTATGAGCTACATATCTCAGTGTTTTTCTTGTGACCTATATCTATCATACCTGTTTGAACCTGCATGGCAGACAAAACATTCCATCTCTTTCATGCATGTGCACAATTTCCTATTTTATATCGCATGACAGCTTTTGTGAAATGACTTTCTTTTGAGAGAGACTGTGTAAGGACATGTCTGCGTGAAGATGAGCGAAGCATGTGCCTGTCTTGACCTGCATGGCGTAAAATTACGCAGTTGCAATCACCACTGAATCAGAATAATGTCATGCTCCGCTTTTCATTGCCACAGGAAGCTGTCTGACTGGCTGTTTAATTCTTTTTTGAATTTCAACCCACTCCCAAAACATTATATAATAGGAGGGGCGAGGGGTAATTCAATGAAAAATTTAAACCAAAGAGTAAAATGCTCTTCTCCCTTGGTCCAAAGAGTACATTGTTTTCCAGCTCATATGGGTTTTCTTCAAGGTATCGAAACAGATTGTTACTTCCTTAGCGCTTGATGCACTGACCATATGCGAGTTCCAGTACATCACTATTTCATAGAGTATCTTCCTGTTGTGCCTGTTACTTCTACTAACCTTCGAGTGTGGTAAGCTTCTCTATAAATGGTTATACATTATATATAGAAAATTCCTAGGCATTGTTGTTTGAGACTTTAGAAACACAACAGAAGCAAAGAACCACTAAAATGAACATTTAGTGGCTCTACAGTATCTAATGAAAAATTCTTAATACACATCAGCTATTTGTTTTATGATGTTTGTATTTCAACTAAGCTTGCTGTTGTGGCCGAGCGGTTCTAGGCGCTTCAGTCCGGAAACGCGCTCCTCCCCCCCCCCCCCCCTCCCCTTTCCTTGAGTGGCCGCCCGCATTGCCACCCGCGCCGCCCCCGCCAGTCAGCTCACACGACTGAATCGAGTTATCGGGTAGTTTTACTTTCCTTTATAGCAAGCACGTCCGCGTCATTATATTTTATACGTTTCTGTCTGGCACATAGATAGCTAAAACAGACCTACGAGAAAAGTCGCGACCATTCTAGTGATCTCGATACGTTATTCTGTCTGTCATTTGTTCGAGTAAAGTAGCGAATATTCTACTGTTTTCTTGTACAGAGAACCTTCGATACGTACCGTCACAAATACGGACTATTCGCCGAACAGGAAGCTAGTTTACTTTCAGGAGCAGAAATATTAAGACTGAAGAATGAATAAGTAAAGAGTCCTAGTTGTTGCAAGTGCAAGAGTGAGAGTGATCAGTTGATTGTGAAGTATTAATAATAGTAATTCATAGTAATTTCTCAGTAAAAATATTGTTACGAGGTTCGTAACAATATTTTTACTAATAACGTAACAAAAGTTTCCCATGCCTAACTTTTTATTACGAAAAAAGTAAAGGCAGTTCTATCTTTAGCGCCCCCTCCTTGAGGTTTTTCTGTATCCGCCACTGTAGTGAACTAACATTGATGCATTGGTCTCCTAATTCGCTTTATCTGAACCGGGCGGAATACATGTGGGACACTGTCTAACGTCAGCTCCGCGCCCGAAAAACTACCCGTCAGTAATTTACCGGATTTGTGTGACCTGTGCGTAGACATCTAGTGCCATATACCTCCAGAAACCTACTCACTCCAAAGACGGATCAACAAGCTATTAATTAAATGGTCATAATGTTTTGGTTCATCAATATATCTGTTTTACCAGCAGTGGGACTTACATGAAATTCAGGAAGTGGCGCATGCACGTATTTTGTGAAACATACTGTTTTACCAATAATAGGATCGTGGTGGCTGTATATTAATCACTTAATAAACTAAAAATAACTCCGCTTTGTAGCCGGCCGCGGTGGACGAGCGGTTCTAGGCGCTACAGTCTGGAACCGTGCGACCGCTACGGTCGCAGGTTCGGATCCTGCCTCGGGCATGGATGTGTGTAATGTCCTTAGGTTAGTTACGTTTAAATAGTTCTGAGTTCTAAGGGACTGATGACCTCAGAAGTTAAGTCCCGTAGTTAAGTCCCGAGCCATTTTTTTTTCCACTTTGTAAACACGTGCAGAAGAGTGTGCAGGCACTTACATAATTTCTGTCCATATGCATTTATTATGTTAACGTTGTTAGTAACTCACCTCTTCTTTCCATATAGTGATAACACATTTTGTATGCCAACACACTGCGTCGCCAGTGATTTCATAAGGCGTGCTGTGGAAGGCCTTGAAAACTTTGTGAAACGCCCTATAATTCCTTATTGTGACATAGCGAGGTACATTGAGTGGGGATCACTTTCTAGACATATGAAGGAGGGAAGTGCATGAATACAATTCGGCAACCTACCTTTCTTTGCGACCAAGTGAGGTGGCGCAGTGCTTTGCAGATTGGACTCGTATTCGGGAGGACGACGGTTCAGACACGAGTTCGGCCGTCCAGATTTAGATTTCGGCGATTTCCCTCAATCGCTCCAGTTAAATGCCGGTATGGTTCCTCTGAAAGGGCACGTCTGATTTCCTTCTCCATCCTTGACACAATCCAAGGTTGTGCTCCGTCTCTTAATGACCTTGATGTCGGTGGAACCTTAAACCCAATCTTCCTTCCTTGCTTTTAACTTTCCATGTGCTTCTATCCCTCACATCCCCCCCACCCCCCTCCGTCCACCCTGTTACACCCTCGGAAACAATTTATCTCTTAACACGGATGTAAGGCACTTAGATGTGGTACACGCCTTTACTATTTGTGTTCAACGCACTTCATTTGAAGATAAACAGTTTTATACAGTTAGAACAGTATTTTAATTCTGCAATTTTTCCGTTTTCTGCAACACGGAAACTATTAGTCCTACATCAATAGTACCTTTCTTCTAGGAATCTTAATGTAATTTGTTTTTGTATTTTCACTAGAGACCGCCGTTTTCGAGTTATTCGAGAAAAACATAAAAACGTGACCTTTAAATCCACCCCCACGTCAAGGTTCCCACCCTGCCGCTAAGGATTTTTAGTGTGTTGTTCAGGACACTCCCTCCTAGCCCTGTGCAAAAATTTGCAACTACTGGATTTTTTCCCCTGATTTTCCGTCATTGAAGGGACTAATGTTGACATAATTTTATTGATATTTGGCGGTGCTTCTGTTACTTTCTACAAAGTCGCCATATTTTCCAAGAATTTTTGGTAACGTGACATACGTTTTTCCAAACTAGTTTTGCATCAGGTCGGGTCCTGTGCTCGTAACCAGCTGTTCACTCTTGATGTGAATTCATTAGCGGTGTTGAGGTGCTTACCTCCAAGATGACCTTTCAGTTGGGGGAGCATGAGCAAAAATCACTTGGGCCAAGATCTGATCAATATGGAAGCTGCGGAAACACTTCCCATTTGAATCGTCTCAGTTACACCTGGGTCTTACGTGCTGCATGAGGCCGAACATTACCATGAAAGAAGAGAACTTTGCGAGACAAAGGCTCAGGACGTTGCTTTCGATGACAGCTCGCTGATTTCTCGAGACATTACATTACCTCTTTGAATTCATTGTCGTGTTGGGAGGCAGATAATGAACGAGTAACACCCCCTGACAGTCTCAAAAGATGACTGCCATGTTCAGTGTGTGACCTTTGCCTCTTTGTGGCACTTTCGTCAGGTTTTTTCCACACCATACTCTGAAGTTTTGTCTCAGGGGTTGAATGCCAGGACCCAGGTCTCATTCCCATTTCAATGCGTATATAGTCTTCCCCATAGAGGTTAAATCCCGACGGATATCGAAAGCTAGATGTTTTGCTGCGGAAAAACAAATTACAGTGCGCAGTTCACAAGTGAACAAACTTTGTTGTGGTAACCCCATGCAAACGGGCGCCATACTGGCAAGATACGGCGACACGCATCATAAGCCGATGTGAGCGTTCGCAACACTATCAGTTGAAATCACCGGCGCTGACATGTCACATACACAATTTGTTTTAGAGAGAAATGAAATAGGGAAACTTACTTATTGGACGACCTTCGTAGTACTAACAGAATGGTTCCTTACTTGATGAAATCCATAATACATAATGAAGAGGAACGACTTACTGCTGAAACGTTCCTTGCTCTCACGATATTAGAAAAGTCTGCAAATTTTTCCTTCCTTTTTAATACTGCTAGACATCGAAACTCTTTTTAAAGTGCTATTCGACGTACCTTTTGCGTTGTTTTTGTAATATCGAAATAGATATACCAAATAAGAGAAGATTTTGTTTTGCATCGTATTGGAAGTACTTTTTTAAAAGAGGAATGTGGCAAAAAACATTGCCTACGTCGAACAAGTGAACTTCCAATTTTTCATAGTTAGTATACAGCGGCAATAATGACTTTCCAGAACGAATGATCTCAGAAACTTGTCCGTGAATGTTAAGTACGGTGCGTGCCGTAGATTTCGTGCGCTTCGCTGAAAGATGAACTCCTTGAGTTGCTGCCTACGCGACACACTGATGTCAGCGTCCAAACGCAAGATGCTGATGTCAGCTGTTGTTTATAAACACACTCCACGTTAGCGTCTCTCCACAAATATTCATATGCACGGTCAGATATAATGTGTCACGAATCTTCTGAAAAATTCTCGGTTATTTTTATACGACTGTTAGAAGCAACACAAGAAACGCTTATTAATCTGCAGAGGTTATGTGATAACAATTTGATCAGCACCAAGTCATAACACAGCCCAGAAATACAAACGAAATACAGATTCACCAAAACTCACTCTCATATTAGCGACTCATTGAGTGTCCGCCTCGTACTTCTTCAGGCCAACCAAATTAGCCGCAAACAACTTTTTCTTCCGTGAAAATTTGTTAGTGACACATATCGCTGCCACGTGAATTATAAAGATGTGTCAGAATACAGTATGCTAATAATTGCCACGGCAAGATATTCTCTGTTTGCTGCTCGCTGATGAAATATGAAATTCTATGAATTGTGTACTCTGACTACTTTGATCTATGATGAAAAAGGCTTGTTATAAATCCTTAATCATTCCCAAAACTAAACAAAGCAATAATAAAACAGCTAGGACGAAATACATATAATTATGACTTAGTACTAGCCTCATGTTACATCATTTAATACCACAGTCGTCACTGCTACTTAGCACCAGAAACTTATTCTTCCTAACACTTGTAAAGATAGCTTTCACCAGTTTCAGTAAACTGACTTGCTAGGTTTTCGGTTTTCTGTACGAACCAATTCATGCGGGAATACAGAAGTAGAATCGCGAATTTTTTTCCACAGTGGTGATATGGTCTTTTCGTAGCTACAACCGATCTTTTTTTTGCAATTTGAAAAACAGTTTACTATGTTACCTAAAGTACAATGCAGATAGATTATTGCTTATAAAGCTTAACATTCGGGATAAAACTGAATGAAGATTTACATTCAGTCTTCACGGAGAATCAGTTTACGCAATGGAGGAAAATTATGTATTGTGAGAAAATAAAACGCCCAAAGCGGTCCTTAAGATTTTATTTATTTTGTTGCAACCAGTTTCGGCCGTTCAATGCGCCATCTTCAGTCTGAAGTTGATGCGGAAGGGGTTGAACGATCCCTATAAATATCGCATCAGTGGCCAGCATAGCTGGATACGCAGATTATCGGAAAACTTAGGTGGCAGCACTCTAAAAACCGTGTCAGCTGGTTGCAACAAAATAAATGAAATCTTAAGGACGGGTGTAAGTGTTTTAATATCTCTTAATAGTAAACGGCCGTCGTCCTTGAGACCTCCTCCCAAAAGGATGGACATACAGAAAATTATGTATGTTATTTTGTGAACTAACAGAGCTGAAGTTTTGCCAAACGCTCCACATACACGCTAAAATGTTGTGAAGAATAAAAAAAATACTGTTAAGTAACAAAATCTAACGAAAAATTTGAGGCTTAACGTAGACTGTTGTGCAAAAGTGAAAGATATTGCATTGGGTACGTTACTTGTTTACACGAGAAGAGAATTCCAAATATCCTATGTGTGTTCATATGACCAAAGTTCATTTCTTTCCTACTCTGATCCATGTATATAAATTGAGAGTATTCATGCATACGTTCCAACAACTGTTTAAACACGTGATTTACAAAAGGCTTGAGAGAATTTCAAATTTGTCCAGCTCCCCATTCCGTCTTACAAGCCCTGTGGTGTTTCTGACAACGTCAAGAGAATTTCGGTTAGAGATGGCACAAATACAATGTAACTTGTTTCTGAGAGTTATCAAATAAAAGTTCTGATAAATGTTTTCTGACAAAGGATTTCCATTCCGCATCATAGATATTATAAAAGTATTTGCGTATGAAACGCTGTTTTAAAGCCAACAACAATGTAAATGGTAATAAAGCTTAGACAAGGCTGCAGTCTATCATCAGTATTGCTCTCTTTATGCACTGACGAAGTAGCTCAGGCATAGAAAGCAAAAGTACCTACTGGAATTTAGCTACGACAGCGAATAGCCTCTTAACACAGATTACCAAGACCTTTTAACAACGCCAGATGACCTGTACGAATCACATCACAAACAAAATATCTGAAAGATAAAATTGCAATATCTATACAGCAAAAACTAAGATGATGGCATTTAGAGAAAGACTTATTGGATCGAAAATCAATATCGATCATGCGAGAATAAGTCACGCACAAGTATGACCGAGACATTGAACATAAGGTTGGAAGTTTTTTCCAAAACATGTGGTACATTACTTATGATGCAAGGAAGACACTGCAGGAAATGAACACAAATTTCATATTACAAAACGATGGCAATCTCAGCTCTGTTGTTTGGGAGCAAGACATGTGTGATTAAACACCGAGATGAATCTCAAATCCAAGAAACAGAAATGAAATTCTAATATGCAGTTACAAGCTGCTCCAAAAGAGACAGTATAAGAAATGAGAATGTCAGAGACGAACTACACCTAGTCTCTAGGAGCAAAATTAATGAATTTAGAAATATATGATACAATCATGAGCTGAGAATAGACGAAAATCGTACACCAAAATAAGCTGTAAGTAGTGACGGATTTACGCTGTTTGGGGCACCGGGTGCAGAGAAATATTGAGCCCTCCACGAAGAAAAGGAAGAAAATGCTACATGCTAATCATATCTTCAAAGGAACAAAAAAATTTATCGCATTATTTTTATCTCCAATAAAATCTGAATATGACGGTCATAACTTTTTTTTTAATAGTCTGGCCCATTTTAGAACAGACACGCTTATTTGCGCGTTAGCTTCCTATTTGCTCAACCACCGGCGTCTTCAGCGGTAACTTCCACCATTAATTAGCCATTCCGTTGAGTGTCAAGCCAGAGCTTCCAAGATTAATAAAATGAACAGTAGCATTAAATTATCACAAAATTTGGAAGTAAAAGTTGAACATAATTGGACTCTGCTACAAACCCGGCAAAGCAGTTTATGAAACTTTTTGTAATTATTCGGCATTGTCGCAAAAATCCGTTTTTAAACTCATTATATTCCCGTGTAGGTATAAAACAAACATAGGTGAAAATTTCAAATCAGCCTAACCAAGCAAAATTTTTTCCAAATTGCAACTGATCCAACGTTTGTAAAAAAAAAAAAAAAAAACACAAAGAACGTTCACGTTAAGTTGATGGACTGGAGCTCTCTGCTTCGTTTAACGCATTCAGTTTAGTAGTTTCCCCTTTATACAAGTTTGTGAAGAAGTAAACATTAAGTTTCTATGAGTGTTTAGTAGAGTTTATCAATAGCTTTCTAAGTGTCTGCGTCTTTTGCGACCTGCAATAATGTATTTCATTTAATCAAATATATATTAAAAACAAATTTCCTAGAAGTAAACGTTATAGAAATATATGTTTGCACAATGTATATCGCAATTGGCTTAGTCGGCGGATGATCCACTGTGCGGACAAAGTTAGTACCTACTGTTAGAACACAGACCTCAAAACAATTCTGCGAGTTTACTGGTGTTGAATACACGGCCCCCTTAAGTAACAACAAAAAACGTTGGCTTTCTCTTCTTCCTGCCTTCAAGATGGTCCTGGATATTTTCGAAGCACTTAAGTCATACTTTTTACTCGTGACAACTGCCCTCAGATTTTGCAAAAATTTCTTCTCTAACAGCTCTTCCTCATTATGGTCGATAGTTTTAGCAGATCAGTTAGATGTGTTTGTTGCTACCATTAAAAAATTGACAGTCGAAATATGTTACGCACAGAAACTTTTAATAAAATCGCCAGTCTTACATAAAAGTTAATTTCTAGAAAGGTCAACAAAAAACTGGTTCAAATGGCTCTGAGCACTATGGGACTTAACATCTGAGGTCAGCAGTCCCCTAGAACTTAGAACTACTTAAACCTAACTAACCTAAGTACATCACACACATCCATGCCCGAGGCAGGATTCGAACCTGCGACGTAGCGGTCGCGCGGTTCCAGACTGAAGCGCCTAGAACCGCTCGGCCACAAGGCCGGCAAAGGTCAACAGATTCATGACATCAGTAGTTAAAGAATTGTTGAAGAGTCTTTTAGAGGAAGGAATTATTACAGAAAAAGAGGTCTTCAAATCATTCCAAACATTTTTGATGACCGTGTGGGTTACATGAAAAATTGGATTTCGGATCGGTATTCGTCCGCAGTGGTCTCGCGGTCGCGTTCTAGCTTCCCTGACCCCGTCGGGCTGATTAAAGGTGGGCTGAGTAAAGGTTAGGAATTTGTACGGACGTTGAGCGCCCCACAAACCAGGCATCATCCTCATCATCGGCTCAGTATTCGGACATTCGGGATCTATCTTGGATTCGTTGCGACACTCTGCCTTCATGGTCTTATGTTCAGGTTTATCTTAGATTTTTGTCTCAACATAACATTCCTCTGTCCGCGTACAATGAGAATCCGCAAGTTGGACAAGTTAAAAATGTGATGGAACAGCATATCAGAGATTAGGTAACGAAGTAAGTGTCTATAGAAGAAAGGTGGACTGCAATACTACAAAAAAAAAAAAAAAAAAAAAAAAAAAAAAAAAAAAAAAAAAAAAAAGTTACTTTGGAAAATATAGAGAAAATTATTAATTTTGCGCCAGGTATGAAAGGGGCAAGTGCTGCAGTAGAAAGGGTTTTTAGTTTGATTAACATGTACTAGCATGACGAAAAAGGTCGTGCTACTTTTGATGCATAATTTATATCTGATTACTGACTAGAAATGATTCTTACTTTTTAGAATTAATGAATTATATCTGTTTAAAATAGAAAATGACTAAATATTTTAGAAAATATATCCAAGCTACACACATCAAAAAAGGTTTTGCGTCACCTCGGTTCCGAGAGTTCTGGAACCTATACAGAAAATTGAAATAGAGATCAACATAAACATCATTTCCGCCCATTTTATTGCTCATGAAAACCACATATTGCATGTTGAACCACCATACAGCGAGACCTTCAGAGGTGATGGTCCAGACTGCTGTACACACAGGTACCTCTAATACCCAGTAGCACCTCCTCTTGCATTGATGCATGCCTGTATTCGTCGTGGAATACTATCCACAAGTTCATCAAGGCAGTGTTGGTCCAGATTGTCCCGCTCCTCAACGGCGATTCGGCGTAGATCCCTCAGAGTGGTTGATGGGTCACGTCGTCGATAAACAGCCCTTTTCAATCTATCCCAGGCATGTTTGATAGGGTTCATGTCTGGAAAAAATGCTGGCCACTCTAGTCGAGCGATGTCGTTATCCTGAAGGAAGTCATTCACAAGATGTGCAAGATGGGGGGGGGGGGGGGGGGGGCGAATTGTCGTCCATGAAGACGAATGCCTCAGCAATATGCTGCCGATATGGTTGCACTACGGGTCGTATTATGGAATTCACGTATCGTACGGCCGTTACGTCACCTTCCATGATCACCAGCGGCGTACGTTGGCCCCACATAATGCCACCCCAAAATAGCAGGGAACCTCCACCTTGCTGCACTTGCTAGACAATGTGTTTAAGGTGTTCAGCCTGACCGGGTTGCCTCCAAACACGTCTCCGACGATTGTGTGGTTGAAGGCATATGCGATACTCATCGGTGAAGAGAACGTGACGCTAATCCTGAGCGGTCCATTCGGCATGTTGTTGGGCCCATCTGTACCGCGCTGCATGGTGTTGTGATTGCAAAGATGGGCCTCGCCATTGACGTCGGAAGTGAAGTTGCACATCATGCAGTCTATTGCACATAGTTTGGAGTCGTAACACGATGTCCTGTGGCAGCATGAAAAGCATTATTTAACATGGTGGTGTTGCTGTCAGGGTTCCTCCAAGCCATAATCCGTAGGTAGCAGTCATCCACTGCAGTAGTAGCCCTTGAACGGCCTGGGCGAGACATGTCATCGACAGTTCCTGTCTCTCCCTATCTCCTCCATGTCCAAACAACATCGCTTTGGTTCACTCCGAGACGCTTGGAGACTGCCTTGATGAGAGCACTTCCTGGCACAAAGAAACAATGCAGATGCGATCGAACCGCTGTATTGACCGTCTAGGCATGATTGAACTACAGATAACGCGAGCCGTGTGCCTCCTTCCTGGTGGAATGACTGGAACTGATCGGCTGTCGGACCCCTCCGTCAAACAGGCGCTGCTCACGCATAGTTGTTTACGTCTTTGGGCAGGCTTAGTGACATCTCCAAACAGTCAAAAGGACTGAATCTGTGATACAATATCCATCTTCAACGTCTTCAGGAGTTTTGGGAACCAGGATGGTGCAAAACTTTCTTTGATGTGAGTATTAAAATAAAAAGGAATATTGTATTGTCTCTTTATTTCTGCAAAAAGAATTTTATTCATGTGTATGTATTTACATTTTCTTTTCTAATTCACAAAATGAAGATACAATCTTGCCATAAATTTTTCAGCATCTGCATCATGATAGGCCTATTATTGATTTCAAAATACTATCACGATAACTAACAAGAAAGGTGGGCTGAAGTGTAAAGTATAAAATCTGTTCAGCTTTGCGCACTGTCTCACGATGTGCGGGAATGTGACACTGTTGATAGTGATCTGTCCATTGGATGGGGATGTTAATCCATTAGCACCTGAATTTATTTTTTCTTGATTTTTTTTAATTTTTTGTTTTACTGTGTCCCTACAAGGCACAAATTACACAACATAATGTTTTTACCAAATTCATTACTGCCTTTAGCGAGAAATTTGGTGTTGCCATAAAGTAACGCTTGGCGTTATCAGTACCTAAATGTGTATGGTTTACTACTTCAACAAAATAAATAAGTTTGTATAAATTTAATATAAACTCTTTATCATAAAATTGATATTTTATGACACAGACAATTGACATGTCTAAAAGAATCAAATACTTCAACTCAGTATTATTGTACATGAAACAGAATAAAACAATCTATAAACAATCCCACCTCACACTTGGAACACATTGTTCTCACAATAGATTTCCAGTCCTTGGGAGCACACGTCTTTTTCTTCTTTCATTTTGTATGTTGGACGAGGTGGTCAGTTTTATTAAATCTAATTGAATCTGATATAACGACTGTCAGAAGATGCCCTTGATGCAGAAAGTCTTCCGGCTTCTTTTTATAAAGCTTCATATTTGTGCAGGTATAGTACTACTACTTCCCTCTCGAATTCCAGAAGAGAAATATTTTAGTTTCTTCCTTTATTATACGAAATCCAACTGTTTTGTATGGGAACATCTAACATCCTTGTACAGATAGACCAGTACCATTTCTTGCTTCTCATTCCATTATGGTAGCATGCTAGATTCTGATCCATCTTACCAGTACCTCCCAAATATGTATTGTGTTTTTCCTACCAGCTTTGGTCCAAGAATCATTATATTTTGATTTTTTAGTTGCGAAATGCTCTTGACTTGGTCAACTTCTTGAGCACCACATGGAAAAGAGATCATTGTGACAACTGAGCTGTCCAGCCACCATTCTTCTCTATTGCTGTCTCAAAATGTCCATGATCTTTCTTGGAAAATGATTTTTTGTATTCCAGTGGGCAATGTTTTAGAATCCTGTTTTCTCTGATGGTACAGATGGCAGAGTATCCATAGTACTTGAGAAATTAAAGAGAGATGCGTCTGAAATTAGGTTGTCCATGTAGAACCAGTAGCAACATTCTCTCTTCACTTTGGAGATTTCATCTAATAAAACAAGTAATGGGCTTGCCGCCTTGCCAAAGAACTGCTCGTAGATGGCATTTCCTGTTGGACCTTTCCCTTGATACAGTTCATAATTTACCAAATATCCATCTTTGGTACTGAGACACCAAATCTTATAGTGGAATCAAATAGGCTTCCCACAGACGAATTGTTTCCACCTCAGGCTGCTGAGGTAGTTCACCATACATTCATCATATGACAGGTGTTCCTCAGGTATGAATTTCTCAATCCAATGCTTCTTCAACATCTCTGTAACTGGACTGATTTTGGATGCATTGTCATTATGATCGATCTTAGTGTTATCTGTGCAGTCTACATTTTTCTAAAAATCTGTCTCTTTTCATAGACCAAGACAAATCCGAGTTTTTCATGTCATCTTTTGAGTCCCAGCAGTTCCTTTTAGAAGGTAACTTACCATAGCCATTAACATACAAAATGAAGATGAAACTTACATTTACATAACATCGAGTATTGAAGAAATTATTTGTATTAATGAAACAAGAAAGTGTCCACAACCGATTAGAAAATGCAAAGGTGAAAAAAATCTGGATACAGCAGGATGTGAACCTGCTGGTGGGCATACTGTTGTGAGCTTCCCTGTTAACCATTTTTTCCATTGTTGGTATTAGAGGATCACAGAAAATAAAGCACTGTTGCAAAGAAGGATTATGGCTTGATTCTCATAAGTGATGAGGATCATTCTTAAAGAATCAGTCACACTGAAGACACACTGGCAAGTGAGAGCATTGAACAAGTAAAATGCCATTCATATTCAAAACACCTGACTCCAACAGAGCTTGCGTAGAGGTCTTTCCAGGAATGTGTTGCACAGAATATGCCATTATCCTAGGCTACCAAATTTGCAAACTGCACTGAAGGAGAAATGCAATCACATATCCACAAAATTTTTGGACATTTTCATGGAAAGCATACCTTGTGGATGCAGACTGTTCACTGTAGCACAGTATGGGAAAAATACTTGCATTTACTGGTTATTCCATTGGTCCTTGATTTAATATAGTATATATTATGAATGAGAAATGCTGGCAATGATGTAATATTCTGCAACATTTCACAACCACACATATTTATTCTTGTCCTTGACTGGTTTATAAATAATTAACATCGTAGAATATTAAACCTAAGTAGTTTTCAGAATGAGATTTTCACTCTGCAGCGGAGTGTGCGCTGATATGAAACTTCCTGGCAGATTAAAACTGTGTGCCCGACCGAGACTCGAACTCGGGACCTTTGCCTTTCGCGGGCAAGTGCTCTACCAACTGAGCTACCGAAGCACGACTCACGTCCGGTACTCACAGCTTTACTTCTGCCAGTATCCGTCTCCTACCTTCCAAACTTTACAGAAGCTCTTCTGCGAACCATGCAGAACTAGCACTCCTGAAAGAAAGGATATTGCGGAGACATGGCTTAGCCACAGCCTGGGGGATGTTTCCAGAATGAGATTTTCACTCTGCAGCGGAGTGTGCGCTGATATGAAACTTCCTGGCAGATTAAAACTGTGTGCCCGACCGAGACTCGAACTCGGGACCTTTGCCTTTCGCGGGCAAGTGCTCTACCAACTGAGCTACCGAAGCACGACTCACGTCCGGTACTCACAGCTTTACTTCTGCCAGTATCCGTCTCCTACCTTCCAAACTTTACAGAAGCTCTTCTGCGAACCATGCAGAACTAGCACTCCTGAAAGAAAGGATATTGCGGAGACATGGCTTAGCCACAGCCTGGGGGATGTTTCCAGAATGAGATTTTCACTCTGCAGCGGAGTGTGCGCTGATATGAAACTTCCTGGCAGATTAAAACTGTGTGCCCGACCGAGACTCGAACTCGGGACCTTTGCCTTTCGCGGGCAAGTGCTCTACCAACTGAGCTACCGAAGCAAGTTTGGAAGGTAGGAGACGGATACTGGTAGAAGTAAAGCTGTGAGTACCGGACGTGAGTCGTGCTTCGGTAGCTCAGTTGGTAGAGCACTTGCCCGCGAAAGGCAAAGGTCCCGAGTTCGAGTCTCGGTCGGGCACACAGTTTTAATCTGCCAGGAAGTTTCATATCAGCGCACACTCCGCTGCAGAGTGAAAATCTCATTCTGGAAACATCCCCCAGGCTGTGGCTAAGCCATGTCTCCGCAATATCCTTTCTTTCAGGAGTGCTAGTTCTGCATGGTTCGCAGAAGAGCTTCTGTAAAGTTTGGAAGGTAGGAGACGGATACTGGCAGAAGTAAAGCTGTGAGTACCGGACGTGAGTCGTGCTTCGGTAGCTCAGTTGGTAGAGCACTTGCCCGCGAAAGGCAAAGGTCCCGAGTTCGAGTCTCGGTCGGGCACACAGTTTTAATCTGCCAGGAAGTTTCATAAGTAGTTTTCCATTCATAATCAAAAGACACTTATAGATCTGTTGATGACAATTCTCATAATCACACATTACTGCTGTGTGCATGGATATTTACTTTGTGATGCCCTGCATCTCTCCACAATCGTGAATTACTGCTGCTTTGCATAAAATAAGTCACTGTATTCTCTAAAAATTTATATAGGTGTTTGATAAGTGTGGATTCAAGCCACATAATGTGTAAAACAATATACTACTGTCCATTAGCCAGTGTGTTTGCAAGGTAAAGATAGAAACTACAACAAGTCAGACCACCATGCAGCCTTAAGATGGCTGAACTCTTTTAGAGTCGACCAACGGAAAGTCCACGATGGAATAATGACGATATGAAAAGGCAGATTGTTACTAACCACATAGGGGAGGCACTGAATCACACAGAGAAACAATGAAATGACTGCTAAACTTTTAGATTTCTGATAAAATTTCTCCTTCAGAAGCAGAAGCAGAAACACACACACACACACACACACACACACACACACACACACACACACACACACACACATGGCTAATGTCTACAGCTGCTCAGATGTGAGTGTCTGAGTCTGACTCTGACAAAAAGGGGTTAACTATTATCTTATTTTACTTTGGGAGCAGAGGTGGAACAAGTAACATCAATGAGATGCTACAAAGAAGTTTCAGGGACAGAAGAATTTAATAATTTATTTGTGTCATCAATCTAGAATGACAGTAATGATGACACAAGAGAAATCAGAACAAGAATGAAAGCAGCACTATGTGCCCCAGCTGCAGCATAAACTGTCAATAAAGTAGATGGTGAAGGCATCTACAGTGTATACGCAGCAATGTGTTGCAATTTTGAGAAATCCGCAGGCAAAATAGAAGTCTATTTCAGTTGAAAATAGGAGATAAAACTGAAAGCACTTGTGATCATAACATTTTGAAGGCAGTCTGACCAGTCTATTGATTGTAGTTAGTTGTAGTTCAGTGGGCCATTGTAGTCCATCTCCTAGGGTGAAGGAGGTGATGTCAATATTAAAAATTTTAATAGGCATGTGTACTTCTTCTACATTTGAGCTATCAATATTGAATAAATTTGGCCTGAAGTAGGATGGAAGGAGCCTCATACAGCTGTAGGTTACAGTAGGGTGCAGCAGGCTTCTAGCCAAGAAACTCAGTATAAGTTGGTACCAAAAGAGAGTAGGATGAAAATAGTCTTGCTGCTGGGTACTAGCCATGGGAGGGTTGTAGGCCAGATGGTGCAGGAAGAGTTAGAAGCAGGATACCAGGTCACAGGTATTGTGAAGCCAAGTGCTAGCCTTAGCCAGGTGACAGAGGATGTAATAAAATTGTGCAAAAGTTTTGGCAAAGAGGATCAGGTTATTATAGTAGGTGGAGCAGGAAATAACCTTGCCAAGAACAGTAGTTACAGCATTAGAGGTGACCTGGATAAAATAGGAGTAGCAACTATACACAAATGTGAGTTTTATGGGGGCCCTGGAGTGCCATGACCAGCCCTGGGTTAATACAGCTGTGAACCGTGTTAAGTCTGAGTTGAGCAGGTTACTGCTGTCTGAAATGAATTCTCATATACCAGGTGTATCAGAATGAAATGTGCATCTTTTGTGAAAATGAAACACTTGTTTTGAACTGAAAAGTAAAAACATTTTATTCAAAGTATAGACCATTGCTTTCTATACATTTTGACCACCTTTCTAGTAATTTGTGGACACCACGCCAATAGAAATGTTTGTCTTTTGAAGCAAACCAATCAGACACCCAATTTTCGACTTCTTCATAGGAATCAAAAATTCCTCAGCTAGTGCATGTCCCATTGATGAAAACAAATGGTAGTCAGAAGGGGCCAAGTCTGGTGAATACAGCGGATGGGGTAGCAGCTCCCAGCCAAGTGTTTTGATTGTATCCTGAACCAGTTATGCTTTGTGTGCAGGTGCATTGTTGTGTAAAAAAAAATATACTTTTCCATGTCTTCTGGCCCATTCTGGTCTTTTTTCGATCAATGCATAGTTGAAATTGATCATTTGTTGTCTGTAGTGATTAGTATTCACAGTTTCACCAGGTTTTAGAAGCTCATAATACACGACACCTTTCGGATCCCATCAAACACAGAGCATTGTCTTCTTGCCGAATTAATCTGGTTTTGCAGTCAATGTTGATGGTTTTCCCGGATTAACCCATGATTTTCCCAGTTTAGAATTCTTAAAATAAATCCATTTTTCATTGCCAGTAACAATTATATGCAAAATTGATTTTCTTTCATGTCTTTGAAGCAAAATTTGACAAATGGTTTTTAGGTTTTCCATCTGTCTTTCATTCAATTCATTTGGCACCTATTTTCCACACTTTTGGATCCTTCAAACAGTCAGAAATTGTTTGTTGTGCAACATTTAGCATTGCTGCCATTTGCTTCTGACTCAAAGTATCATCTTCATCCAATATTGCTTGCAATTCGGCGTCTTCGAACTTTTTTGGTGGTCTTCCATGTTCTTCATTTCTTACATCAAAATCATTATTTCTGAACTGTTGAAACCATCTTTTGCATGTTGCTTCTGATAAAGCATGATCACCTCAACAAGCATTTGATGCGACTCCGCAGCACTTTTTTTCAAATGAAAATAAAAAATTAATGCTTTCCGCAAATCATCACTTTCTGGTACGTTAACATGATGAAAACATATGATGTTGTTTGTTCCATGACTTGATGTATACTAAATACCTTTGACAGATGTCATACCAACCAAACAAAAGAAAAGTTGAGGCTCGTTCACAACAAATGTTCCCTATCGACACATTTGTATCTTAACGCTCATTTCATACCGGTACACCTGGTAAGTGCAGTGCCCATTGCTACAGTTGGGAGATGGGGTTATACTAGACATGGCCTGCACCTGAATAGGAGAGGGAAAGGTAGGTTGGCTGAACTTCTTGCAGGAAATGTATAGGGGGGGCCACCATCACACAATGCAGGATCCCTGTGGTTACTGATGTCAGAGAGGTACCTCTTTTAGGTTAGAATAAAGAATCAGGTACCATATTTTGAAGGAAGTCACTATAAAGAAGAGACCCACAAGAATGCATGGAAAAGTATGGACAGGGACTGTGGATAGGTGGTGCTTGGTTGGAGTGTGGATTGACCATTAGGCATACCAAGATACTCTGTGCAGTTGCGATAATGCTGTGTCCAAGATGGTGCAGTGTTTGCCGCACCTGCCTAGTAAGCAGGAGATCCTGGGTTTGAATCCCGGTCTGGTACACATTTTTGACTCATCACCACTGATTCTGCTTAATGTCCTACTCCAACTGAAGGCATTCATCTCCCTTCAATTTACGTATAGTGTTTCACAGTTGCAGGACCTATGTGATGTCTGTTCTTTCAAAGGAACGAACACCATGCATTCACAGAAGTCAATAGGATATTACCAAATTCTTTTTTAAAGAAGTACATGCTCACACTAAGAGGAAATTGGCTATCAATGAATATATTCATACAAATTAATCATTTTATTTAAAACTGTGTTTAAAAGTGAATATACAAATTATATGCATTTACAACAACAGTTTGTTTCATAAGTACAATATATATATGTGCTGACATTTTTCATTTACTCATTGGCAGCAAAGGCACATAGTGGCAAGCATCTTTGTTTGTTTATTTGTGATTACAATTGTGTTGGTCATTTATATAATCAAGAAATTTTTATTACAAAATATTCACTTTAATTTCATACAATGAAGGTGGTTCAGAAACAGTGACATTTAAGGGCACTTCTATATTGACACTCAAACTGTAAGCTCAAAAACTAGTATAAATCAGAAGCTTTACACAGAATTGTTTTCTTCAATAATATTCCCATCCACAAAAAGGATATGGACAATACCTTCTTTTCGTTTTCCACTTGTCACAGTCTTAATACATGCTGGTCTTCCTCCAAGATAAAAGAGAGTTTCACTGCCATCTTCTACAAATTCATGCTGAAAACATAAGGGTTTATGGAAAAACAGACTTCAAGAATTCACAGAAATTAATGTAATCCTGTGTGCTTCTATACTTTCATGTATTAACTGGATACCCTTGGGCCTTAGATTCGCATCTTAATGAAGAAATTTTTATCATCTTGAATGTTAGGAAAGTTAATGTTTCATTTATTTATTAGGGAACTGGTGTTTACTGATTCTCAATTCGCTGCATAGTGTGACTCTTCAAGGTCAAGCTCAAATCCATTGTATTCAACGAAACTCATTCTTTGTGAGTAAAACATGACTTTGACATAATTAACACCCTAAGTTTGACAATATTATGAAAAGGATAGTTGCTGCTCACCGTATAGTGGAGATACTGAATCACAGATAAGCACAACAAAAAGACTGTCAGAAAGTAAGCTTTTGGCTAACAAGGCCTTCATCAAACAGAAAACATACACAGGCAAGGGCAGATTAAAGGGAGGGGAGGGGGGGGGGGGGGCAGAACGGGTAATCACCCCCTCCAAAAGTTGAAACTAAATTAAAATCAAATGGTAATTTTTGTAATCTGCACCAAAGGTAAGTATGTGAATTTAGAGTCTTGGTCAGTGGTTTTAGTCATTTAATTCAGTATTACCTAAGCCGTCTTACTTGATGTGCCCAAGAGAATTTACTACCTGAACATATGACTTGTGCTCCTCCTCCTGACTGAATTGTGGGTGCTAAATATTAGCAGAGCTTCCTGATCTGCCACAGCAGCATGCTTTACAATTATAATTTTCAAAATATAAATACAAATACATTTATGAACTAAACTGGCAAAAATATAGTTGTGAACAAATTAAGAACTACAGTTTTGAAAATATTTTATTCTAATTTCAGGTTATTTGCTTTTAACTTGCTTATCATCTGTATGTTAACAAAAGGCTTATGAGCTTGTTGCTGTCCATTAACAATTATATAAAAGACAAAAGTTACTTAGAAAAAGGTTGTGAATGCTACACATTTCAAGAAATTTAAAACTTTTTTGTCTAATATAAAACATATTTTTGCAATTTTTTGATATTTTTAAGTATCAAAACAGCTTAAAACAGTAGTTTCTGAAGGTTTTTTTCCTTAACTTTCAAGGAGAGTACCCCTGGGTCTTTTGTCTCTTCTAGGCAACTGCCCTCACTCAAAAGACTTCTTTAATCTTCCCTTTACACACACACACACACACACACACACACACACACACACACACACATGATCACAGTCTCTGGCTCCTTGTGTGTTTTCTATTTCCAATGAAGGCCTTGTTGGTCAGAAGCTTACATTCTGACAGTCTCTTTGTATCACCCATCTGTGACTAAGAATTTCCACTATATGGTGAATAGTAACTATCCTTTTCATAATATTGTCATAGTCCATCCTGAATTTTCCACTATTTGACATCATAAGTTTGTATTTCTGACACAAGAGAACACTGTGGGATCTCAGTTTCCATATTTAGTATAAAGGAGTGTTGCTCAAGCAGTAGCATCTCTTTTAATTTGGCACTGTGAAATGGACTGCTCACCATCATGTCAAGTTCGACTCATTGTTCTTCTAGTTTTAATTAAAAGTTGATGCATTTAATCAAATATTGATTACTGAGTTATTACATTTACATAGTCAACTGTTCTGTGTCATTATTACCGCCCCCTTTGCCTACATGTGTGTTTTGTACTAATTGATAATCACTGAGAGAACATCAACAACTATTCCAAACATGTTCAGCACTACAACATCATATACACTCCTGGAAATTGAAATAAGAACACCATGAATTCATTGTCCCAGGAAGGGGAAACTTTATTGACACATTCCTGGGGTCAGATACATCACATGGTCACACTGACAGAACCACAGGCACATAGACACAGGTAACAGAGCATGCACAATGTCGCCACTAGTACAGTGTATATCCACCTTTTGCAGCAATGCATGCTGCTATTCTCCCATGGAGATGATCGTAAAGATGTAGTCCTGTGGAACGGCTTGCCATGCCATTTCCACCTGGCGCCTCAGTTGGACCAGGGTTCGTGCTGGACGTGCAGACCGCGTGAGACGACGCTTCATCCAGTCCCAAACATGCTCAATGGGGGACAGATCCGGAGATCTTGCTGGCCCGGGTAGTTGACTTACACCTTCTAGAGCACGTTGGGTGGCACGGGATACATGCGGACGTGCATTGTCCTGTTGGAACAGCAAGTTCCCTTGCTGGTCTAGGAACGGTAGAACGATGGGTTCGATGACGGTTTGGATGTACCGTGCACTATTCAGTGTCCCCTCGACAATCACCAGAGGTGTACGGCCAGTGTAGGAGATCGCTCCCCACACCATGATGCCGGGTGTTGGCCCTGTGTGCCTCGGTCGTATGCAGTCCTGATTGTGGCGCTCACCTGCACGGCGCCAAACACGCATACGACCATCATTGGCACCAAGGCAGAAGCGACTCTTATCGCTGAAGACGACACGTCTCCATTCGTCCCTCCATTCACGCCTGTCGCGACACCACTGGAGGTGGGCTGCACGATGTTGGGGCGTGAGTGGAAGACGGCCTAACGGTGTGTGGAACCGTAGCCCAGCTTCATGGAGACGGTTGCGAATGGTCCTCGCCGATACCCCAGGAGCAACAGTGTCCCTAATTTGCTGGGAAGTGGCGGTGCGGTCCCCTACGGCACTGCGTACGATCCTACGGTCTTGGCGTGCATCCGTGCGTCGCTGCGGTCCAGTCCCAGGTCGACGGGCACGTGCACCTTCCGCCGACCACTGGCGACAACATCGATGTACTGTGGAGACCTCACGCCCCACGTGTTGAGCAATTCGGCGGTACGTCCACCCGGCCTCCCGCATGCCCACTATACGCCCTCGCTCAAAGTCCGTCAACTGCACATACGGTTCACGTCCACGCTGTCTCGCCATGCTACCAGTGTTAAAGACTGCGATGGAGCTCCGTATGCCATGGCAAACTGGCTGACACCGACGGCGGCGGTGCACAAATGCTGCGCAGCTAGCGCCATTCGACGGCCAACACCGCGGTTCCTGGTGTGTCCGCTGTGCCGTGCGTGTGATCATTGCTTGTACAGCCCTCTCGCAGTGTCTGGAGCAAGTATGGTGGGTCTGACACACCGGTGTCAATGTGTTCTTTTTTCCATTTCCAGGAGTGTATGATATTTTTATATATTAAAAAGAGTATTAAGTTCCAACAAATGTGGTTGGTACTAACACTAGACTAGGCATCTAACCTGCAAACTGTATGTAACTGGGAGACAGTGACACCCATAATATAAATTGAAGACCTAAAATCTTTTCAGTATGTATACAGAAAAAATATCAGTAACAGTTATGTACCAATATGAGTCTACTGTGACTTAGAACACTTCACTGCAGGTACTAAAAGTGTCCAGAAGAATCCTCACTTAGTTTTCATTCAAACACATTGTGTTTAACTGGTAAATACACTATCTTACTTCATTACTTACTCTATCACAACAGACACACGATTGTACATGACTTCTCCTTGTAAATTCTGTTGACAGTCAGTTTGGCCAATAAACTTCCCGATTCATAATAATGTGGCACTGTAACTTAACTAAAATTTTGTTACTGCTAAATAGTGTCTCCTGTATGAGTTCTAAGAAATCTGTTCATCCCATTTCAGTATCTCTTACTGCCTCCATTCAGCTTGTCTACATTGAGTCCTAAGAGGAAGTGAATCTAGTATGCTTTGACTTTGTTCTAATACACTGTTGTTTGTTTGATGTTATCCTTACACAATGTTTCGTTAAAATTGAAGCCCTGTGGTGGACTCAACAGAAATTAATGAGTTTTAATTGACATACGATTTACAATGATAGAAAAAAATTAAATGATCAGAGTATTAACATGTGAAAAATGAGTATTTCACACCAAATGCTGACATAAGAAGTCCTACAGTTCTTGACATCGAGCCAGATGAGGTTTCAGTGTCTGAGGAACAGCATTACATCTAACTTGGATCCTGAATGTTACACCTAAGTTCAACAGTATTGACTATTATAGTAGCATAGTAAACAAGCCATTGAATGATAAAAAACTCAAATGTATTAAATGGGGTGCTTTTTTGTGGGGCTGGGTGTCAGGGGATTGGAGAGCAGGTGGATAAGCAGATTCATGCATGCCAGACAAATAAGCAAGGTAGAGAAGATGAATTACTGAATATTGTTTGTAACACATGGATAAACATGTTTGTTGAAACAACAAGTGGGAACATTGTGTTGAGTCTTGCAGTATCTCTGCTGGAGCCATACCTTTTGACAGCATGGACTGCTCATGACACTCAATGGTGCAATCATTGTGAGTACCTATTTACTGCCTAAGAAGTACTCATCCCTCACTGTAATCCAAACTGAACTGAAGCTCACTGGAAAAACTGATCTTTTGCCATTTGGTACATCGCTGTACACATTAACAAGTCATTAATCTGTGCAGAAAAATGTATGTAAAAGATCTGATATAAAACCTAACAGCTGACCAACAATGACAGTGACTAAGTCTGAGTAATTTACTGAAAGCAGCAATAAACTTTGCCATCCATCAGCACAATAAGTGCAGCCAACTGTACAGACTAGTGACACTGTACAATGAAGAAGATTCCAGAGGAAGTGTTGTCCTCTGCGTGAGCTGTTCTGCCACTGAATCTTCTCATGTTATAGCAGTAAATGTCATGCAATGTAAACACAAAGCTGAAGATTCAAACCCACTCCTTTATTGATATTCTAAAAAACATTTCATCAGTACTGGTTGTGCTGAAAGTGTCAGTATGATGTAAGTTTAATATAATATTACTGTATTTCACTTACTAACTCACCTGTAACATATCAAAAATAGTGTTTCTTGGTAATGAGTATCACCCTGTGGCTAAACATGCCTTGGTGCACGGCCAGCACATCTTGGTACAGTGTTACACCGTCTGGGTTATCTGGATACTTCCCACCAACACCAACCTATCCGAACTCCAGAGATGGGAATTTGCCCTTCAGTATATCCTCTCTTCTCGATATCCGCCAGGCCTCAACCTCCGCTAATTTCAAGTTGCCGCCGCTCATACCTCACCTGTATTTCAACAACTTCTTTGCCTCTGTACTTCCGCCTTGACTGACATCTCTGCCCGAACTCTTTGCCTTTACAAATGTCTGCTTGTGTCTGTGTATGTGCGGATGGATATGTGTGTGTGTGTGTGTGTGTGTGTGTGTGTGTGTGTGTGTGTGTGTTTGTGTGTGTGTGTGTGTGTGTGTGTGTGTGCGCGCGCACGCGCGCGCGAGCGTGAGAGAGTGTACACCTGTCCTTTTTTCCCCCTACAGTAAGTCTTTCCGCTCCCAGGATTGGAATGCCTCCTTACCCTCTCCCTTAAAACCCACATCCTTTCGTCTTTCCCTCTCCTTTCTTCTTTCCTGAAGAAGCAACCGTCGGTTGCGAAAGCTAGAAATTTTGTGTGATTGTTTGTGTGTTTTATTTATTGTGCCTGTCTACTGGCACTTTCCCGCTTGGTAAGTCTTGGAATCTTTGTTTTTAATATATTTTTCCCATGTGGAAGTTTCTTTCTATTTTATTTATATCTACAGTTTCATGTATATGCATATTCCACTAGCTATTGTAAGGTGCATGGTGGAGCGTACCCTGTACCACTACTCTTATTTCCTTTTCTGTTCCACTCGCAAATAGGGCAAGGGAAAAATAGCTGTCTATATACCTGCAAATGAGCACTAATCTCTCTAATCTTATCTTCAAGGTCCTTTCATGAAATGCATGTTGGCGGCAGTAAGATTATTCTGCAGTCAGCCTCAAATACCAGTTCTCTAAATCTTCCCAGTAGTACTCCTTGAGAAGAATGTTACCTTCCCTCCATGATCCCCATTTGGCTTCCCGAAGCATCTCCATAATACTTGCGTGTCATTTGAACATAGTGGTAACAAATCTAGCAGCCCACCTCTAAATTGCTTCAATGCCTTCCTTTAATGGAACCTAGTACAGATCCCAAATACTCAAACAGTACTTAACAGTAGGTCACATTAGTGTCCTATATGCGGTCTCCTTTATAGATGAACCAAACTTTCCAAAAGTTTTCGCATAAACCAAAGTCAATCATTACCATTCCATACTAGGGTCCTTACATGCTCATTTCCTTTCATATTGCTTTGTAATGCTACACCTAGATATTTAATCGATGTGACTGTTTCAAGTAATGCACTACTAACACCATACTCAAACAGTATAGTTTTTTCCCCTACTCATCTGCATTAACTTACATTTTTGTACATTTAGAGCTAACTGACATTCATCACATCAAGTATAAATTTTGTCTAGGTCATCCTGTATCTTTCTACAGTCACTCAATGATGATACCTTCCCATACTCCACAGTAAACAGCCACTGACTGCTGCTTTCCCTGTCTGACAGGGTATATAAAATGTAACACCAGTCCCAAGGTCACTCCTGGCAATACCCTTGTCTCTGATGAACACCCGCCATTGAGAACAACATACTGGGTTGTGTTATTTAAGAAGTATTTGAGCCATTCACATACCTGGGAACCTATTCTGCATGCTTGTATGTTCATTAACAGTCGGGAGTGTGGCATCACGTCAAATGCTTTATGGAAATTAGGAACATGGTATCCACCAGTTGACCTTCATTCATGATTTGCAGAACCTCATGTGAGATAAAGGCAATCTGAGTTTTGCACAAGTGATGATTTCTGAAACAATGCTGATTTTCAAACAGAAGCATTTCTCTCTCAAGGAAATTTATATTTGAACTGAGACTGTGTTCAAGGATTCTGCAGCAAACCAATGTTAAAGATATTGCTCTGCAATTTTGTAGGTCCATTTTTTACCTTTCTTATATAGAGGAGTCATGTGTGCTTTTTTCCAGTCACTTGGGACTTTGTGCTGGGTGAGAGATTTGTGATAAATGCAAGCCAAGTAAGGGGCCAATGCTGTAGAGCACTGTTTGTAAAACCAAACTGGGATTACATCAGGGCCTGTCAACATATGTGCTTTCAACTCTCAGTTGTTTCTCTACTCCAGCAATAGTTATTACTGTATCCTCTGTACAGGAATCTCTGTGATGGTCAAATGAAGGTATGTTTGTATGGTTCCCCTGTGTGAATGATTTCTTAAATGCAAGATTTAAAACTCTGGCATTACTTTTGTGATCTTCTACTGCCACACTAGACTGGTCAACAAGTGACTGGATACAAGCCTTAGACTCACTTAGCAATTTTATGAAGGACCAGAATTTTCTAAGGTCCACAAGATCTATTGCTAAGGTATGACAGCGGTAGTTGTCATAAGATTTGCACACCAATCTTTCTTCAGATGCACAAATTTCTATTAACTTTTGTCTTCCATCATTTCTGCTTTCTCTTTTGAACTAAGAGTGCAACAACCTTTTGTTCCCCAGCATTTTTTTTTTAAATTTTGTTCTTAAATCACGGTGGATCTTTTCCATCCATAATCTACTTACTCAGCACATGCTTCTCCAGAGTATGATTTACAATCCATTTAAACTTTGTACATAATTCTTCTACATCCATCATACTGAAACTAAACACTGTCAATTCATTGTGATATCTGTACCTTTGCATTCACATCTTGAGATGGTGTAGAGTGCTGTGTATAAATGCCTCTCCAAGCTGTAGTTGCTTTAACTTTTTTATGAATGCACAGTAAATGGAAATTTTTCACGACTAGCAGAATGTGCTTTAGGCAATATGATGGTGACCACTGGCTGATTCAAAAGGGTTACTGCATTTTTGAAAAGCTTTTGTGATTATTGTTGGCAGAAAACTGAATAATACATTCACAAAGGTTGGCCATTAGTCACCAGACAAATTATGTAACTTGGTCACACAGCATACACTGATGTTGATAAAATGCACTGATTCGTCATGTGATATTTTATAAGAAAATATTCAGTATTTTCTTACAGCCTTTTATGTATATACTTAACATCAACATTTAAAGAGTATGATTCAAACCATATAGATGGAGTCATCCTCAGGTTGCAGCCATTAGTGTAGGATGCCTAGCTTTGAATAACTTTTATGTCTCTTATAATTTGCATGTCTTTATCATTTACAAACGGTTATGTAATTATTCTGTTCACAAATAAGTGTCCTGCTATTTCATCATCTTTACAGTTCATGGTTGTCATTGCTTGTTTAAAAAGGTCAACAGATGATAACAAACATCAATAAAGATGAATAAAATGGCCACATTAATGTGTGTACAAAATAAGTATACCCTTTTTTGTTAACATTGTAACAGAATTAAAGATGAAGGCAAATGAAATGAAGGTGCAGGCAAATGAAATGAAACATACAGGACAATGTACAATGTGGCTTTACTGAAATTGTAGTTCATATATGTGACACATCATGAATTACTGTGAGGCATGAATAGGTACCATAATGTCAATCCATTAGGATCAGTATTTGCTCAACTATCTATAAATGTCAGAGTACTGTACACCAGTATTAAACTGAATGGGGTAGTGCATTTGTTAAGAAACTGACCTCAGTTCTGGGGGATGAAGACACATGCTCTGCCTCACCATCATGATTTAATTTTCCTGTGGATTTCTTAAATCACTTTGGACAAACAGTGGGATGATTCCATCAACAACAGCAAGATTAACCACCTGTCCCCTCCTCATTGAACACATCTATATGTCTGTATATATAAAACATTTTCCCTACTATTTAACTGGTAAATCCTATGTTATTGTAAAATTACACTTGAAGAAATAAATTACATACTATAGGCTGCTACTGCAGTTATAAATATTCCCTTACTACAAAATGAAAATGCAGTTTGTGTTTTAAAATTTCTTCTATGCTTTTCTTTCTATTCTAGAAGTATGTATGAAAGTTTTCAGTAATATTTGTGGCTGCACCAAATGATACAGAACTGTGCTGGTAACATTTCTATAATAAAAGACCCACCCGAAAAATCTCAGACCTAAGATAAGGGTACCAAGAATGGATAAGATGTTCCTGTTATGCTGTGTAATGGCATCTGTATTGTAGACCGTTTTTATATATATATATATATATATATATATATATATATATATATATATATATATATATATATATATATATATATACAGAATGAGATTTTTCACTCTGCAGCGGAGTGTGCGCTGATATGAAACTTCCTGGCAGATTAAAACTGTGTGCCCGACCGAGACTCGAACTCGGCACCTTTGCCTTTCGCGGGCAAGTGCTCTACCATCTGAGTTACTGAAGCACGACTCACGCCCGGTACTCACAGCTTTACTTCTGCCAGTATCCGTCTCCTACCTTCCAAACTTTACAGAAGCTCTCCTGCGAACCTAGCAGAACTATATATATATTTATAAATTTTGAATGGAGCACACATACTCATGTAAACTGATGAAAATAAATTACAGTTTTCTGTTAATACTCAATTACTGCTGAAAAGTAGATTATGGACGTTAGAAGGCACTTATTGATAATTAATTTTTTAAAATAGTTCTGTACACAGAAAAACAGGAAATAAAGACAAAATATGACTTACAGTACATTCCAAATTCTCGCCATTTGCCCAAACATCTAGTGTACTTTTTTCTGAAAATAAATTAGGTTGTATTTGAAAAACATATTAGCAAAAACTAATTAGAGTACAAATCATAACTTTAAAATGCTACACTTCATTTAGTTGCAAGCAAAATACCTGTAAAGTAAATGCAACAAACAGCAATTATATGTTGTTCTTACTTATGGTACCAGGGTTGAAATCTACCCTCATGCTAATGGAAGATCCATTAAATGTGAGTGAGCTATCAGCACAGATAATATAGTGCTTAAACAGCTGCATTAGAAATGGTGTTCTATGTATTCATCATAAAGGCTTTTCTTGCAAAATTAGGGGGCAAGTAAACCATTTTCATAGTATACACGCTCCAATATATTTCACTTTTATAGAAAATAATATTGTTAGATGTGAGAGAAGCTGACAAAGTCTATATACTATAAAATTAAATATCAGATAACCTACAGTAGCTCTGACTCACACCTTAGTACATATTTTATACCCAGAAAGAATATGTACTCATAAATTTATAATTATCAAAGTGTATCTAGATAAATTCAAACTCATTTTATGAATTTACTCCTGTGGTTAATGTGTGTAGTTATGTGTCTTTTGCATCATGTATGTGGACCTGAAATTCTATATTTGTGTACATATACAGGGTGAATATCAATAAAACTGGCAAGCTGCAGGGACAGACTCCTGACTGGTAATGGAGGAAAAAAGGTCCTATGAATATGTGACCGGAAATGCACTGTTGACACAGTAGATGGCGCTGACAAATGACAGTATGTTTTACAATTCCTCTGACCACATTCCATGTGTTTGTTGTGTTTTGCAGGGTGCGTGATTGACACAGAGTACTTTAAGCAGCAGAATGGTTTGTCAGTAAAGAGGACTGGTGACAGAAATCCCATAATTGTGATGGTCTGCTGCAAAAACCATCAACAAAATTCTTCCCTGTGGAGAGGATTCATTGCTGATAACCCTTGCACTCATTGCAGGTGATAAGGATATTAGTGGTTGTCATGCAGAATACACACAATTGTACTTTGGGTTAAACTATGTTGGCAGGCCACTTGCCTTGAGCTTGTACTAAGGTTAGTCTTAATGTCCTGTAGAACCTGGTCATCTAAATCTAGTGTATGTCAATCCACCACCTCCCAGCATGTTCATTTGTCTTAAAGGACCCATGATCATACAAATGCCCAAAAAGGGCTTGAAATATTGAGTGATGTGATTAATGTCTGTGAGGGTACTTGTTTTGTTATAGCCATGCTGCCAATCGACTATTCCCATCTGCCCCACGCCTTCCAAACCCAGAGTAAGGTAAAAATACAGGGTGATTCAAAAAGAATACCACAACTTTAAAAATGTGTATTTAATGAAAGAAACATAATATAACCTTCTGTTATACATCATTACAAAGAGTATTTAAAAAGGTTTTTTTTTCACTCAAAAACAAGTTCAGAGATGTTCAATATGGCCCCCTCCAGACACTCGAGCAATATCAACCCGATACTCCAACTCGTTCCACACTCTCTGTAGCATATCAGGCGTAACAGTTTGGATAGCTGCTGTTATTTCTCGTTTCAAATCATCAATGGTGGCTGGGAGAGGTGGCCGAAACACCATATCCTTAACATACCCCCATAAGAAAAAATCGCAGGGGGTAAGATCAGGGCTTCTTGGAGGCCAGTGATGAAGTGCTCGGTCACGGGCTGCCTGGCAGCCGATCCATCGCCTCGGGTAGTTGACGTTCAGGTACTTATGGACAGATAAGTGCCAATGTGGTGGCGCTCCATCCTGCTGAAATATGAATTGCTGTGCTTCTTGTTTGAGCTGAGGGAACAGCCAATTCTCTAACATCTCCAGATACTGTAGTCCAGTTACAGTAGCACCTTTGAAGAAAAAGGGACCAAAAACTTTATTGGATGAAATGGCACAGAAAACGTTCACCTTAGGTGAGTCACGTTCATACTGAGTTGTTTCCCGCGGATTCTCAGTGCCCCATATACAGACATTGTGACGGTTGACTTTCCCGCTAGGGTGGAAAGTTGCTTCATCACTAAACACAATCTTTGAAACGAAAAATTCATCTGTTTCCATTTGAGCAAGGATAAAATCACAAAAATCGATTCTTTTAATCTTATCAGCTGCAGACAGTGCTTGAACCAATTTCAGACGATAAGGTTTCATAACTAACCTTTTTCGTAGGACTCTCCATACAGTTGACTGTGAAATTTGCAGCTCTCTGCTAGCTCTGCAAGTGGATTTTCCTGGGCTGCGAACAAATGCTTGCTGGATGCGTGCTACATTTTCATCACTCGTTCTCGGCCATCCAGAACTTTTCCCTTTGCACAAACACCCATTCTCTGTAAACTGTTTATACCAACGTTTAATACACCACCTATCAGGAGGTTTAACACCATACTTCATTCTAAATGCACGCTGAACAACTGTCGTAGATTCACTTCTGCCGTACTCAATAACACAAAAAGCTTTCTGTTGAGCGATCGCCATCTTAGCATCAACTGACGCTGACGCCTAGTCAACAGCGCCTCAAGCGAACAAATGTACAACTAAATGAAACTTTATAGCTCCCTTAATTTTCCGACAGATAGTGCTTAGCTCTGTCTTTTGTCGTTGCAGAGTTTTAAACTCCTAAAGTTGTGGTATTCTTTTTGAATCACCCTGTATAGTGTAGTCAGAGTCAGGTGTTTTTCTTTTACAAAAAAGATTTAAAAGTCAGTGTTATGCCAGTTTTTAACAGGATCAGAACTGGAAATTTTTTATGGTTTCTTATGTCACCAATCACCTTCTCAAATATTAAAAACATTCCATATTACATACCCCAAGTCTAGCCCCCCCCCCCCCCACCCTTCCCTTACAAACTATCATATGGGTGCCCTTGAGAATATTGTCTTTATTTCTTGTGCTATATGAACAATCAAATAGATATATAAGGAAGGGACTGTTAAAAGTTTTAGTTTTTTAAATAATATTCAGCTAACGTATGTCTGATATGTTGTTTCTAGAGATTCAGTACACATGGTGTATTAATAGAATCTCCCCCATAAAACTAAGTCATACCTTATTATTGATCAAAAATACTGTGGTGAGTAATTTTCCATGTGTCCATGTCAGTGGCACTGGATAATATTTGCAATGCAAACGCACAGCTACATAACGTACTTGAAAAGTACTCAGTATACATATTTCAGTTTAAATGATCTGGATTTACTTCTACATCTGCTATGTCTTTACTTGGTAGCTTGTTTCAGTTTTCTTGCATTCTGACTGTTAGTTTGTACACTGTGCCATATGTTTTTGACATGTCCACCTGGAACCATGTTTTTAAGTTATCAAGAGTGTTACATATGTAGTCAGAGATTTTATTCTGCTTCACAGTTTCAATTAAATTCATCTATAGTATGCAAACTGTAAGAATTGCTGTTATCTTTGATGTTATGATGCAGCAATATTGTACTCATTACTTATTGCTGGATTCTGGAACTATTTAAGCTAAGCATGCCCTTTTCTCTGGAGGGAGCATTGCTTTGCTGTCTGGTATAATGCAACAATGCTGCAGTGGTTGTGGTCATGCACCACCTTGGTATGTGCAGTGAAGTTGTTGGAATTCTGGACAGAGCAACGACATGCAGCTGCATCGCAGATAGACAGTATGAAGAAATTAGTAGAAAGTATAATTAAGACTTGAAAGTGTTATGCTGTTTTATAGGACAAAATTACTAAGAGTAATTCAATTATTTTGCTGACAGCTGCATGGAATTAGTTATGAGATTCATGGTTGAAGCAGTGTCATTTTTATGAATCAGTAACTTTCATGGAGGAATATATTGAGAGTAGAAAATAAACATAAAGACTTCCGTGATCAGTGATTACCTATTTAAGTAATGGGGAAATGCAACATAGCAATGGTTACTTCAGTATGAATGTGAAATGAGCTTTTAGCTGTTAACACAAGATTGGATGAATTTAGGTATTGTTAGTGAAGTGTGGTGCATGTGAGAGGGACAATAAAACAAAGTACTTTGAGTTGTACTGTTATTATTTCAAAGCGTCATTTTCCATTTTTCTTCTGAACAGCTTTAATATCTGAAAAGCACAGGAGACACACATTTATACTGGGCACGTGGTCAGCTTTATTTCATAACAAAGTGTGTTCTCTATGTAAAGCTGCCGTTCTCAAGTCTGATAGTGCAACTGCCATAAAAATTAATCTACGACAACTGAAGGAGAAGCTTGACAAAACATAACTGATGTAAAATTGATGGGGACTGGCATATAATTAAGATAGAAAAGGAAGAAAATATGACCAAGAATAGAGTCTCGAGGGACACCTTGCATCACTATTTTAAAGGATAATTTACTGTATTCGATAAGATAATTACTCTTATGTTACATAGGTATGATGTAAGTCACTGTAGTAAACTGTCCCTAACAGTATATTCATTTGTTTTGTGGGCTAGTAATATGTGGTTTACTAAATCAAAGCTCTTGGTGAGGCCATAGGAGATTCTTGCCACTGTATTAATCTTGCCTAGTGAGATACTTATACTGTCAACATAGTTATTTTTTAGTGTCTATCTTGTAATCCTACCATATGTGCAAATGGATGATGCCACATTATCAATATGCCATATTACACCTACATCTACCATGGTTAGTGTGAGAAGGGAACAACTCAGCGTCTCTGGCTAGCATGTCATGTGAGCCTATCAGGAAGCCAGTTTAAGGTGAAGTGGCTGCCGGCCCACTCTCACTGCTCTATGCAAGTAAATGTGTTCACCCCCATGGCGTACATACAACGAATGTGTGCTACATTAGTTATTTGTTGGACTGTTTACATTAGAAATGGGCCTGGTAGGACTCTGAGTGTAGTGCCAACAGCCTACCACTCTTCTGCTCCAGAGAACTGTGACAGCATTATTTGCCTAAGTGATTAATTTTCATCTCCCATACAAGTGGTTTCCACCATCATAATTCAAGTTGTGGTACTATATGTTTTGATTTGTAGTCTTGGACAATTCACAGGATCAGTAACTCTTGTGAACGAAGTGTCATTTACTTTATGTTTCAGCATACACAACAAGAGTTAATAAATGACTTTTGTAACCTTAATGAGGTACTACAAAATTCCACAGATTTTTTTCCTTGCAGGAAACCAAATTAGTTATTCAAAATAATCTTATATTTTACAATAAAATTTCGTATCTGGTAGAAGCTAGTTTCTGAATAACTATTAACAAGGGAGAAAGAAGAGAGATATGGTGATAATATCCTGTACCTTCCCTTGGCCCTTTGTTGAAGAGTGGTTTCAATTCTGTGTATTTTGATAAATCTAAGAAACAACTTTGTTCAAAAAGCTTCTTTATTACTGTAGCTTGTGGTTGACTTATTTTATGTGCTGATTTAAGTACTTTTGTCGGTATTCCATTATCAAATTCAGAAGTTTTCTTTTTTAATGATAGTTGAAATATTTCTGCATTTTGTGGTAGCAGTATCAAAGTCATCTTTATCAAATACGCCCAACACAGTGTGAGTTGCTCACAGCTACATGGGAGATGCCACTTTTGAACCTCCCAACAGTGCATCACTGGGTGAGCTTACTCTTACATCACCCACTGTTCCAATAGAGAGGTGCCTGCATACATGCCACCAGAGGACGCTAAATACACATGACCTCACTGCGTGTAACTCTGATTTTCTGGCTTAAATGTTTGAACAGCCACACTCAGAACTTCACCCCAGAGGCTCAGTGGATCTACCGACTTATTAATCTTAGTACGGAAGACTGCAGTGAGAAAAATGCATTGCTGTAGCACAATGTTACTAAATGTTTCTATGTGTCAGTGAGTTAGCTGAGTGTATCACCAATAAATACTATCTGTTTTATCAACAACATGACTCTCACTGTATACAGCTCAGCTTCACAGGAGAACCTACAGCTCTTTAAAGTTATATATATTTCCATTATTAATGTTATTATGTGTTGCCTTTTTGGAGATGTCTGATTGTCTTTATTAGCAATACATATATATTAATGAATACATCAAAAATATACTCGAACTTTTCATCAGTCCCAAAGTGATTTAGTTTTTCAGGTAATATGCAACACTAAACTCTGATATAACATGTTTGAAAAACTCATTGAAGCACTGTGGTACTTCTTCAGGATTTATAATAGCATCATTTTCAGTCTTAATCTAAGAAATTTTGCTGTTACCAGATTTTTCACCAAATTCAGATTTAATACTGAATCAATTTATGTCTTAAAATTAAACTATTATTTGACATTTGTTTTTGCTGCCTTCACAGCTTCTTTAAATGCAATTTATAATGCTTAACATGCACAATAAACAACTCATAGCTATGTTGGCAACATGGACTGTCATGTGGAGGATTTGGGTTGAATGTCTCGTACTGCCATGAATTTTTATTTAGTAGGAGCACTGGAATGGAGTTCACTCAGCCTTGTGATGTTAACTGAGGCTTTACCAGAATGTGAAGTAGTATCTCTAAGGTCTGAAAAGCTGACAACAGCTGGGGGAACATGTGTGCTGTTTTCTTTGACCTGTCACAAGACACAATCAAATTTTCTTGATTGAGTTTCTTTTTCAAATCATTTCACATGCCCTGTAATGCAATACGTACTCTGCTCATCACCCAGTTTTACACAAAATATGCTTCATAATAAAAAGAAATATATTTGTCTCCATAATCTTTTAAACATAATTGGCATTAAATATGATGTACAAATCAGTTCAGGGCAAAACAAGCACTTAAATATTTCCATGCAAGCTGAGATTTATCTTATTATCTTTTGATGATCATTTCTCTCTGTTGAGGTGGGCATCAACAAAATATTTTTGTATTAGGAGAAGAAAGGTGATGACTGAAATTTCATGAAAAGATCTCACTGCAGCAAAAAACACCATTGTTTTTGCAATAATGTAAAACAAGATACCCTTAGAATTTTTTCAGTGTCCTTTGTATGTTTAACCTGTAATGTTTTAAGGCATCACAGAGCACCTAAATCAAGATTGTCAGATCTTGACTTGAACACCAGAACTAAGAAACTGATAACTTAATAGCTGTTCCATCTTCCTCATATACTGTGGGACAGTTTCTTGCATCTTATCAATAGTGATCTTCCTCCCAAGTTTGTAACATGTGTAATGCTTCACTATAAGCTACATGGAGTAATTTGGTCTTCACTTGTGTTGTTAGTTGATAAATATGTATCCTGTTCATATGGAGTGGCAAACCTATACAATAAGAGATTTGTGTATCCTGCACTATTTTGTTTGACAATATTGTGAACCTAAATAATGAATGGCAGCACTGACCCTAACCAGACTCAATTTGCATGAAATACACAGGACAATGTGTATGTTATTTACGATTAAAAGAATTTTCTGAATTGGTTTATTTTTGAACATGATCTTCCATGCACTGTACATAATGACAGTGATCAAAAGCACCTCTGATGATGGTAGATTTCAATTTTCCTTGTCTCCATTTCTGACTGCAATTGCATTCATGGATCAGAAAAATGTAAAATGCCTCTTGGTGATTCAAATAGATTTTCTGGTTATAGGACTAAAAATCATTTGAAGTAACTGCACACTGAAAAAGGTGTAGACTACAATGGAACACAGTCTAATATGTTTTCCAGTTCAATTAACACTTCTTATAATGTGATAACAATGTAAATAGGAGTTCTCATAATACCATTCTGTTCCAAAATAAAAGTCTCTTTAAGTCAGCTTCCATGGTCTATCCATCCTGTTTTACATGAAATTTTTTTGACAGTACTAATTTATATCCTTACTTCAAATATGAGTTCACTGATTTGTTGAAAAAAATCAGTGTTCCAAAGGTTTTCTCATTTTTCTCTGACAAATCTCAGTTTTCAGGATGCTTTTAATGAATTAAAAGTCAGCCTGTACAACAAAGAGAATATTAAAAAGTTTTCATTTTTAAATTGGCAAAACTGTTCCAACATTTACAAGCTTATATTCTCAAACATGGATGACCAAAAGAGTACAGCTTTCCACTAAGTCTCAAGACCATAGTTTTATAATACTGATAAATTCAACCACTTTATACCCAGAAAACCTGTGCAGTCACTGATATTAATGATACAATATCACAATTCAAATTTCTTTGAATTGATTCAGTTGTTTAATTTTTAGAGTAATATATTTATTAACTTACCTAAAATAACTCTGAATGATCCACTTTCAAGCTCTACCAGCCATGTCTTTTTTGTTTTTCGTTGTATTTCTGTGAACTTTTGGTAGCTTTTTTCATTTACACAGAGCTCATAAGAAAAGGAAAATGCTCCAGCTGGCATAACTTTAAGCACACATCTAGCATTTCCAATGTTGAATATTTCATCACCGACCAACTTAAACATCCAGTCACGGTGGATGATTTCCTATCAGGAAGAATAGATATAAATTATTTTCTCTTTTTCCCTATTTCTATGTGAAATTACAGAGAAAAAGATACACAAAATAATTATAGTGGTGTACATGAAAGATGAAACTCCTATGTGAGATACTAATTTGTGGAAATACATTACGTAAGTTACAGACTGATTTCTATGCAAGCTATCAAACCCCTAAATAGAGATGAATAGGCACCAGTTAACTTTACTCTAAAATAAAACAAGTTGTCATCACAGACTATAATCTGGGGATATTGCCATTACTTGTTATCTGTAACACAGTGGTTTTTGAGTGTTAACTTTATGTACCCTGGGCCTTTTCACTGGCTCATCCATTTGAGAGGTTAGTATACTGAAAACAACACATATGGTATGGCAGAAGTCTCAGTTAGCCTTACTTACTTCTCCCAAATCGTCCCTCACTAAAGAGAGTTACTGTCTCTCTTGTACATTATATTTATCTTTTTGGACACTGAATGCGCATAATGCTTACAGACAGGGACCAAGAAATGTTCTACTAATTTCATATTCACATTAACCTTGGTACAGGTGAAGACTTTTGTTTCTGCATGTTTCTCATTGCTGAAGAGATCAATTCTTTGTAATTTCTATTTTGTCTCATGATTGATTCTTGTGAGTATGAGTAACTAGAGGAGAACATTATGGCAATTATGATATCTATAGTAGGGAACCTCTTCCCTTTTCATCATATTGATCATTTTGCTATACTTAACCTAGTCCTAGATGTATAAATGAGATCAGTGTAATGCACACTTTTTTCCTTAATCTAGTGTGAAATAGCTAATTTAGGATCTACTGAAACACTGGGAATACATAGCTATCTACATGACTGTGCCAATTTAAGATGAATTAATTAGGTTTAGTTTATGCCAGTTTCTCACCATTTGCAGAAATATATATAAATTACTTGACTTCCAGTTTGTTAACTTTAATTTTATTGTTGCCATACTAATACGAACAAATTTTTCCACTTCATTCTTAACCAAAATACAAAAACCATTATGGACACCTCATCTCTGCCAAACATAATAGAAACCTTGGATCATTCAGGACAACGCAAATATTTTTCAACAATGGATTTCAAGAGTGGTTACCACCACACAGAGGCTGCACTAGAGGATCAATGCAAAACAGTGTTCTCAGTACCCTGTAGACACTATCAGTTCAGAAGAATGCCATTTGGATTAAAAAAATGCACCCGCAACATTTCACAGATTGTTGGACAGAGTACTCAGAGGGCTAAAACCATAGCAATGTTTAATGTATCTTGATGACATAATCGTCTATAGGAGTGATATGGAATAGCATATGCTGCAATTAATGGAAGTATTCCTAAGGTTAAGAGGAGTGAAGTTAACACTGAGTGCAGAAAAGTGTAATTTTATGATGAAATAGGCAGCATATCACAGTCATATCATAAGTACAGATGGTGTTAAGGCAGACCCAAAATTAATTAGAGCCGTACATGCATTTCATGTACCAGAATCTGTAAAAGAGCTGCAATCATTCTTGGGACTTGCAAACTATTACTGCCAGTTTGTAAAGGGATTTGTGGATACAGCCAGATTACTTACACAATTAAAAAAGGGTACTATATTTGTGTAGTCAGAAGAGTGCCAGCACATTTTTGAGTAGGAAAAAGAAGCTTTAAAATTGAATGCAATATTGGTATTTCTGGATTTTAATAAAGAATTTGTTTTATCATCTGATGCATCAAATCATGCACTTGGCTGTCTTGTCACAAGAGATAGAAAGTGCAGAACATCTGCTAGGCTAGTATCAAGACAACTAAATTCCATGTAAAGAAGTTATTCCACAACAGAGAAAGAGATGTTAAGCCTTATTTATAGAATCACATATTTCAAATGTTATCAGTATGGTAAAATGTTTAGAGTAATAACACGTCACATGGCATTAAAATGGTTGTTGGGGTTAAAGGATCCTGCCAGTATGTTGGTATGATAGGCAGTAAGACTAAGTGAATTTGATTTCACAGTCGTGAATAAACCTGGGAAGTGGCACAGAAATGCAGATTGTTTAAGTAGAAAAGTAACAGCATTACATTTTTGTGGTAATGAACATAAGAAATGGCAAACTGCACAGAGAATGGATGACAAATGTAAGCAGTATTTTAAGCATCACAGTTTTGTATGCAGGATGGGTTGCTATGCAGAGAAACCAAGTACTAGCAGCAAAGGTAAGAAATAGAGTGCTATAAGATGCTCATTATCATATATTAGCAGGTCATGGGGGTTGTAGATCTACCAAAAGAAGTGTAGCAGAAAGGTATCAGTGGAAGAATAGACAGACACACATAAACCAGGGCATGCAGAATTGCATTCAGTGCACAAAGAGAGCAGATTTGTGTCAAACAAGAGTCCCATTGCAGAGTATGCATGAAGCATTAGCACCATATAAATTTATGGGGACTCAATAAAACACCTGCGGGCGATAAGTACATACTCACAATCATACAGCATTTTTCAAGATATGCAGAAATGGTCATGATGCCAAACCAGTAGGAAGTAACAGTGGCACAAACACTTGTGAATAAATGGATACTGAAACAATAGTAACAGGAGAGTGAATAAATTTCATGTCAGATCCATTCAGGTGTAATAAGTGTATTGATCGTATGTGTAAATATTAGTTATAAAATTAAGTAAAGACTTGGTGAAGGAAGTTACAGGGACTCAAGTACGATAGCAGAGACACGGAAGTGGAGCAGGACCGCGGAGAGGTAATCGGCCGATCGAGTATGCGAACCAAGCAGTCAGCAGTCTACTGGGGGCGTCGTCCGGACGACATTACCCGCCCCGCTGGAAAGCAGGGCAGACGGATCAGGAGCCAGCATAATTCACATGTACGATACACGAGGGAACCTTCTAGCATCGAACCACAGAGGCCAGTCACTGTGCTACAAACGTCACGCCGTCAGCAGGAACACGAAATAAATACCCCAGAAAGAGGCAGCTCCCTCTCGAAGTTTGCAGCTTCTTCTGAAGTCTGCTGGAAGTGCTGGTCAACTTATGGAGTACGCTGTCATGTTCCGGAAGCCTCGTGACGTTTGCTGGGCGTGCTGATGTACTCCCGACGGTACGCATGAAGAAGAAGCGGCAGCTATGGAGGTCATAGGACAGCATCGAACCTGATAGCAGCGTCTAGTTACCATGACTTACGAAGAAAGAAGAAGATGATGTCCCTTCGCCAGTAAGTCACAGAAGTCGAGTCTTCGTTCTGAGTCAAGTCATTAAAGTCGAAGTCTCACCAATAGCAACGGAGGAAGACGTATAGTGAATAACCCGGGTGACTGGTTCGGACGAAGGATGCGGCCGAACCAGTGAAGTCACCCGTGATTTGGGAAGAACTCCAGTTCAATGGACGCCGCCCAGAACCGCCGAATCTGAGAACACGGGTTCGCTCCTAGCAAGGGGCAACTTTCGTCATAGCAGTGGCCGGCCAGCCGCCCGGAACTGCAAGCCAGTACGCTCGCCGGCACACAGTCTTGCCGCGTAAGCAGCGCTAACCACGTGCGGCCGTCGCCAGCTGCTGTTTCTGGGGCATTCCTTGCAGTCTACGTTAGCATCTCCCGCCGCCGCCAGCACCGAGGCCACTACGCCGTGTTGCTACGGAAGCACTGAACCAAGCGAGTAAGGTAAACCGGTTGAAGTCCGCTGAATGCACTGTTGTCAAGGAAATGTTTGTCAATAAATAACTCTTGGAGTAAGGGATGTTTTATTGTACCTCATCCTCTGAGCCAAGGGAAGAACCCATGTAGCCCAGCTCTCCATGCCTGACAAATAATAAGAATAACAAGAAAGAAATAAAAAGAGACTCTACATTTTTGGTGTCAGAATACCTTGGCTCTTTCGGGTGTAGGACATAAATATACTGACAGAAAGAACTTGGATCTATCTGGTAACTAAATGTCGGCAGTGGCTATATTGATTCGAGGACCACGGCGCAAGAAGTCATCAACACCAGTATCAGCCACAGGCACAAGATAGCTAGCAACCATGTACAATCAACAGACGTTAATTCAGTTTTTGGTGAGTGCATAATGGCTAACGATATTTCTTTTGCTCTTTCGTTCTTTTTGTTTTTATCGAAACTCATGTGAGTCACTATTATTCTTTTCAAGTAGTAATTGATATTGTATTTTGTTTTTCCCTCTTGGTAATGACATAGACAAGTACTCATTATTTCTTGCATTTAATCGAATACTTGGTAGTGATTTCTGTATTAAAGTTAAATATTGGTTTGTATTGTGCTTGTGAAAACAGGAAAATAGTACAATGGCAAACAGTCAGCTACAAGAAGTTTCCGCAACCGAAGCTATACAAAGCTTAGTTAATCTAGTTGCTCAGTTAAAACAAGATAACAATGACTTGCTAAACAGATTATCCCAGAGTAGTTCATCTTCCAAAGCAACCCCAACCATGTTAGACCCATCAGCAGCAACCTTAGTGACCCCATTTTCTGGCAAGCCGGGTGAGGACATAGAAGCATTTTTTGCAGATTTATTAGCAGCAGCTAAACTAGGGTTTTGGACGGATGAACAGCTACTACAAATGACAAAATTACGATTAATTAGAGAAGCAAAGACACACGTCTTATACCAAGAGGAATTGCGGAATGCATTAACATTTGAGGAATGGAAGCAAGGCTTGTTAAAAAGATATAAAAAAAGAACAGTTGCCGTTTTCACAGAGAACAACTAAACACCATGTCTCAGAGACATAATGAAACACTTGAAAGTTTTGTGGGTAGGATACGGAAAGTCAATTGTCACACATACCAGTTGACCGCGAGCGACGAAGCGAATAAGTACATTTTGATGGAAGCTGAAAATAGAGCTTTAGATACTTTTTTACGTGGCTTGCCACCAGAATCTTCACGCCGTGTCCGTGCAGAATTTCCGAAAAACTTAAACGAAGCACTTAGCATTGGTAACGCTTTCGAGGAAATCGATGTCGTGACAAAATACAAAGAAAAGAAAAATGTATTCGCCACAGGAGTTCGCTGTTTTCGATGCGACAGACAGGGACACATTGCAAAAAATTGCAGGCAGCCACAGTGCACAATTAGCCACAGAATAGGTCACACATTTCGGGAATGTAGAAGTGTAAGGAGATCAGAGAATAGGGGACAGTTAAACGAATCAAGGAACCCTGGAACCGCCGCCCGGCGTTCCTAGTAAAATTCCATGCTATCAAAGCGCATGCAAAGGCGGAATGCTGGTTATCAGGCATTATTAATGGTAAAGAAAGTAGGCTATTGGTGGAAACCGGAGCTTTTGTGTCAGTTGTTAGTAAGAAATATGCAGTAAATAAGAAATACGACCCTCAAAGGTATAAGTTGAGTAGTATTGGCGGAAGCGACATACGTTCAGCAGGCTGTACGTCACTGTCCTTTCACATAAATGGAGTAAAATTCCAAGAAGTTATGGAGGTAGTATCGAGGGTGAGCGACGAGTACGATGCTATCCTAGGGTTAGATTTCCTGCACTAACATCACGCCATAATCAACCTCGGGCAACAAACCGTGGAACTTAGTGGAACCGTGTTTCGACTAAGTGAAACCGTTGCCAAGGAAATTCAGCTACAAGATCCCTTACCCCGGAATGAGGAATCACCAAAACTGCACGCTATTTCCTTGAAGGTAGATTCGCGCGATACAATACCGGTCGGTACGGGAAAAATACTTTGGGTAGACAATCATACTGCCGCACCCACAAACGCACTATGCATAGTGGAACCTTTGGAAGAAAATGACGAATTAGACGCAGCACATTGTTTTGTGCGCAGGAGTGTAGTTCATGTTACAGAAATTGACGGAGTACAGAAGGTACCGATACATGTAGATAATTTTGGGTCTGAGGATAAAGGATTAAGGAAGGGAATGCTAATAGCTAATATAAGTACACTGGAAGCGGATGATTTTGATTAGTCAGATTCAAGCCAGCCGCCTACAGCACTGCATTGCGCCAAAAGATTTCTCATTTGAAAGGAAGCGAACGAGAGGCAATAGAAACAGTGTTAAACGAATTTCAAGATCTTTTTAATTCACAAGGACCACTACCAGCTACAAATATAACCCAACACCGAATTCCTATAGGAAATAGTGCCCCAGTTTACAAAAAACCGTACAGAGTTCCACATAAATTACAGCCATTACTCGATGAGTTCATAGCTCAACAGCTAAAAGACGGTATCATAAATATTCGGACTCCTCGTATAACACGAACGTTGTCATTGTTCCGAAAAAATCGGCTGACGGCACGAAGCGATACAGATTCTGCTGCGATTACAGGCATCTAAATAGCAAAACCATTTCAGACGTTTACCCATTACCAAACATTACTGACACCATTGACCATCTCGGTAACAGTAGGTATTTTTCCACCATCGATCTACGCAGTGGTTACCATCAAATAGAAGTAGCCCCAGTGGACAGACACAAAACCGCGTTCTCTACCCCTAGTGGAAATTGGCAATTTAAAAGAATGCCTTTTGGCCTCAAAAACGCCCCTGCAACATTTCAAAGATTGTTAGATGGTGCGGTACGTGGATTAAAACCTCGACACTGTCTCGTGTATTTAGATGACGTAATTATTTTCTCGAAGGATATCAACGAGCATGCGATTCGTTTGCGAGAACTTTTCCAACGCCTGAGGGATGCCAAGCTCACGGTAAATTTAGAAAAATGTCAATTCGCTCTGAAAGAAGTTACATATTTAGGCCACGTTATAAGTGAAGAAGCAGTAAAAACAGAGCCTCGATTAATATCAGCAGTCAGAGATTTCCCAAATCCCCAATCAGTTAGAGAAGTACAACAATTCCTGGGACTCCCGAATTGTTATTGTAGATATGTAAAGGGTTATGCAGAAATAGCATGACCACTCACACAGTTACTAAAGAAAGGTAGTAAATTTCAATGGACTACGGAATGCGAGGAATCTTTTCAAACATTAAAGAACAAATTGATACACAGCCCAGTATTGATCTATCCGGACTTCAGTAAACAGTTCATTCTATCGTGCGATGCATCTGGTCACGCGATTGGTGTGGTGCTGAGTCAAAACATTAATGGTGCAGAGCATCCAGTAGCGTATGCGTCAAGACAGTTGAATACAGCAGAAAATAAGAATTCGACCACAGAAAAGGAATTACTAAGTGTCATTTACGGTATTAAATATTTCAGGTGTTACTTATGTGGTAATAAATTCAAAGTAATAACAGATCACGCAGCCCTTAAATGGCTACTTGGATTAAAAGACCCTTCGAGTCGGTTAACGCGCTGGTCCCTGTGCTTATCAGAAATGGACTTTGAAGTCATTCACAAACCAGGCAAAAATCATTTAAATGCTGACTGTCTTAGTCGAAAGATTGCACTAATAGAAGCCGTAGGTCGGAATGCAGAAGAATGGCAAAGAGCTCAGTCATCAGACGCTGAATGTAAAAAATATGCTAAACAAAGACAATTTTGCGTAGAGGATGGAGTCCTTTGTCGAATGACGAGACTCGGACAGAGAATAGAAGTGCCCGAACACTTTAGACAGGAAGCCATCCGGGAGGCGCATGAACACATTCTATCAGGACATGGAGGTCAGAGAACTACGGAACGACGAGTAGCCGAACGTTTTTGGTGGCAGACGAGAAAGTTGGACGTCGCGCACTACGTACGTAATTGCATACCTTGTGCACAACGAGCGGATGTTTGCCGTCAACGTATACCTTTACAAAGACTCCCTGAAGTTTCAAAACCCTTCCAAATCGTCGGCACAGACGTCTATGGCCCTTTTAACAAAACAGCAGCAGGAAATAAATACGTATTATCTATTTTGGACCATTTTTCAAGATATCTCACGATGGTCGCTCTACCTGATCAGCAGGCGAACACTATTGCGCAGGCTCTAGTAAATTATTGGATTTTGAATTTCGGTGTGCCGGAAGCTATCATAACTGACCAGGGGCGAAACTTCATGTCTGATATCATGCAGCAACTTTGTCACCTCTTAAGAGTACGGAAGTTACGAACCACTCCTTTACACCCACAGGCTAACGGACGAACGGAGAGAGTACGCCACACTATAGGGAAAATGCTTAGTCACTATATAAATAAGGAACACACAAACTGGGACGTCTATTTACCCTACTGCACTTCCGCGTACAACACCAAAATTCACGAAGGAACGGGCATGTCTCCTTATGAAGTAGTCTTCGGCAGAAAGATGCCATCATCTTTCGACGTCATTAAGCCCAAAGAAGGAAAGAATGGAGAAGCAGTTAGGAAGTTTGCTAGAATAATTAAAGATGTATGGAGAAAGGTGCAAAAATCGAACACAAAAGCTTTGGAACGACAGGAAAAGGCAACCAACGTACATGCCAAGTATCCGAATTTTAAAATTGGACAATGGGTTCTGCTATCAACACCTTACGTTCCGAAAGGAAAAACTAAGAAGTTCGTTACAAATTACCAGGGTCCGTACCAAGTAGTAGAAATAAATTCACCAGTGAATGTTAAGTTGCAATTACCAACCAAAACAACTGTAGTACATACCAGCAGAGTAAAACCCTACAAAGGAGATATGACACCTCCACCAATAAAACGTGCAGCACCAAGACAACGACAAACAACAGACACATCTGCACAAAAAATACATACAGCACCATATCGTCTTCGACCGCGCACAGTGAAATAAGCATCCACTGCACAAGCCATCCGACTGTTGATGAAACTGTATATAGGTTTTGTAGCGATAAGGGTCTTATAGCAAGAAAGGAAGAGTGTAAATACAATACTAAACACTAATTAATTGTTATGGATTATTGGTATAGCAATAGATAATATGTATTAGACTGGAAGTAGGTAAGCCTGAAGGTTACTCACGGATACGAAGGTTTTACAACCTTGAGAACCATTGATTTATTATTATTATTTTTTTCTCCTTCTCCTTTCTTCTCATGGTCTTCACGTACATTAATAATTACTTATAGCAATTTACTTAGTAATCATATTTTGACAGGTATCGCCTTCCACTACAATGGAATACTACCATGCAGCAGTACTACTATTACTCGTAAGATGCATGACCGATGGGTTGCAGGTTCATCAGTTGACAAGTGGCGTCATTTTTGTTCACCAAGATCCGGTAATATTAACCAATCACCAGTGGACGATAGTGTTAGAATATAATCTATGGCAAATACGCAATGAATTAAGGAAGCTAGACGTAGAGTTCAGTACATTAAACACAACGGCACGAAAAGCAGAGATATTTAACGAGACAGAAATTGAGTATAAAACTCTACAAAACTTTTACAACCAACTACGAGATCAATTACATCAACTGGAAGAATTAGTACCTCATGCAGTTAGACGGGTCAAGCGAGGATGGATAAACGCTGGAGGGAAAGTGCTAAAAACTCTTTTTGGTACAGCCGACGATGATGACATCATTCAATTAAATAATACTTTGCAAGATATTACGGAAACAGTAAGTCACAATAGAGCTAGCATGGCATACCACAAGACTTAACGATTTAGAACGATCAATACTTAATAACACAAAGATCATTCGAAATGCCACGCAAGAATTAAATGAATACATCCAAACTACGTCAGCGGTACTAAATACGGATTTACGGATCGTCGAAACCAGGCTACATTGGGCGGACCGGAAAATTTTAGTAGCAAAGTTACTTCGGTTACTCACAGATAAGTTAATAGATGCGCGGTTAGCAATAGGAGATCTCAAAGAAGCTGTACAAGATGCAATACAAGGACATTTATCACCAACTTTAATATCACCAAGAAAATTCATAGTAACCTTGATCCAGATCCGTAAACAACTACCAGATTCACTCCAATTAATTTTTCCTCCACGCAAGGAATATTTACCGCAATATTACCACTTAGCAAAAATCTTTGTCGATACAGACGATGTAAAATTAAGAATCCATATTTCCTTCCAGGTAACTGGTAAAACTGATATATTTGATTGTTACACAATACACCCATTTCCAGTTAAGTGGAGTTAAATCAATAAATTTGTACAATTCCGCACAAACCAGGTATTGTTAGTTTCGAAAGCATCGAACTCAACCGCAGTAATGACTACTGCAGAATTGAATAAGTGCATACATGAGGAATTCATCATATGCCCATCACGTGCCACAGAAGTGAACGCCGAGAATTGTGAATCTCAGTTATTCTTCCAACGAAATAACGCCTCAAATTGCGCACGCGATGTACTAACTGATACATCGTTCTTTTTCGAACAAATAGGAAATCATTGGCTTTATGCAGTACACTATCCAACCAGCGTGGTTACGCAATGTTACAATAACGGAGTAGTTACTGTAAGTCATCACATTGAACTTCGAGATAGCGGATTGTTAGTAAATGGTACCTTTTGTTCCTTCTACAGCTCAAAATTTCGTTTGCCAGCAACTGTAACCGGTTCAACTATTGTTTCCCCAAACTTCTCACTAATCTATTGGCAAGAAACAACAATGCAACTATTGCCTCCTCAAAACCTGTCATATCTAAATAATTCCCTAGATACTTCTATCTTACAATCCCTAGACGTTTTCATTAATGCACAACAAGGCAAAATTAACACCAGTGCTATAATGCAGCATGTGTTAGAGTTACAGCAGCAACATAAAATACACTCCTGGAAATGGAAAAAAGAACACATTGACACGAGTGTGTCAGACCCACCATACTTGCTCCAGACACTGCGAGAGGGCTGTACAAGCAATGATCACACGCACGGCACAGCGGACACACCAGGAACCGCGGTGTTGGCTGCCGAATGGCGCTAGCTGCGCAGCATTTCTGCACCGCCGCCGTCAGTGTCAGCCAGTTGGCGTGGCATACGGAGCTCCATCGCAGTCTTTAACACTGGTAGCATGCCGCGACAGCGTGGACGTGAACCGTATGTGCAGTTGACGGACTTTGAGCGAGGGCGTATAGTGGGCATGCGGGAGGCCGGGTGGACGTACCGCCGAACTGCTCAACACGTGGGGCGTGAGGTCTCCACAGTACATCGATGTTGTCGCCAGTGGTCGGAGGAAGGTGCACGTGCCCGTCGACCTGGGACCGGACAGCAGCGACGCACGGATGCACGCCAAGACCGTAGGATCCTACGCAGTGCCGTAGGGGACCACACCGCCACTGCCCATCAAATTAGGGACACTGTTGCTCCTGGGGTGTCGGCGAGGACCATTCGCAACCGTCTCCATGAAGCTGGGCTACGGTCCCGCGCACCGTTAGGCCGTCTTCCGCTCACGCCCCAACATCGTGCAGCCCGCCTCCAGTGGTGTCGCGACAGGCGTGAATGGAGGGACGAATGGAGACGTGTCGTCTTCAGCGATGAGAGTCGCTTCTGCCTTGGTGCCAATGATGGTCGTATGCGTGTTTGGCGCCGTGCAGGTGAGCGCCACAATCAGGACTGCATACGACCGAGGCACACAGGGCCAACACCCGGCATCATGGTGTGGGGAGGGATCTCCTACACTGGCCGTACACCTCTGGTGATCGTCGAGGGGACACTGAATAGTGCACGGAACATCCAAACCGTCATCGAACCCATCGTTCTACCATTCCTAGACCGGCAAGGGAACTTGCTGTTCCAACAGGACAATGCACGTCCGCATGTATCCCGTGCCACCCAACGTGCTCTAGAAGGTGTAAGTCAACTAACCTGGCCAGCAAGATCTCCGGATCTGTCCCCCATTGAGCATGTTTGGGACTGGATGAAGCGTCGTCTCACGCGGTCTGCACGTCCAGCACGAACGCTGGTCCAACTGAGGTGCCAGGTGGAAATGGCATGGCAAGCCGTTCCACAGGACTACATCCAACATCTCTACGATCGTCTCCATGGGAGAATAGCAGCCTGCACTGCTGCGAAAGGTGGATATACACTGTACTAGTGCCGACATTGTGCATGCTCTGTTGCCTGTGTCTATGTGCCTGTGGTTCTGTCAGTGTGATCATGTGATGTATCTGACCCCAGGAATGTGTCAATAAAGTTTCCCCTTCCTGGGACAATGAATTCACGGTGTTCTTATTTCAATTTCCTGGAGTGTAAGACTTATCACTGTGAGCACAGGTATTTCTGGAAGCTTCTTGGTTATAGTTGTACTTTGTATTATTTTCCTGTACGTCAAATGTAAAATTAAAACAAACCCTAATGTAGTCCTACATCAAATACCGGCAGAATAGCTGAAACCTACACAATGCCCACAATTGTAATTTTTCTTACCCTTTTACTTACATTCCGTTAGACCAAAAATGTATTACATGATATTATTATATTATAGTATTATAGTAAGGTTATCATTATGTACTTCTATTTTTGATTCCTCTTTTGTTGTGCTAATTAAGGGTAAAAATTCGGGACGAATTTCATGGAAAGGGAGGAATGTCACAGGTACAGTAGTGACAGTATTGTGAAAATGTATTGCGAAAATAATAACCAAGAACAAAGTGTTGTGAGTAAATAGATGTGTTGTGGAGGATGAATTTCCCAAACAGTGGACATAGTGTAAATTCGAGGACGAATTTTTACGAACTGTGGAGGAGTGTAATAGGTGTAGTGATCGTGTGAGTAAATATTAGTTATAAAATTAAGTAAAGACTTGGTGAAGGAAGTTACAGGGACTCAAGTACGCTAGCAGAGACACGGAAGTGGAGCAGGACCGCGGAGAGGTAATCGGCCAATCGAGTATGCGAACCAAGCAGTCAGCAGTCTACTGGGGGCGTCGTCCAGAGGACATTGCCCGCCCCGCTGGAAAGCAGGGCAGACGGATCAGGAGCCAGCATAAGTCACGTGTACGATACACGAGGGAACCTTCTAGCATCGAACCACAGAGGTCAGTCACTGTGCTACAAACGTCACGCCGTCAGCAGGAACACGAAATAAATACCCCGGAAAGAGGCAGCTCCCTCTCGAAATCCGCAGCTTCTTCTGAAGTCTGCTGAGAGTCTGCTCGAAGTCTGCTGGAAGTGCTGGTCAACTTATGGAGTACGCTGTCATGTTCCGGAAGCCTCGTGACGTTTGCTGGGCGTGCTGATGTACTCCCGACGGTACGCATGAAGAAGAAGCGGCAGCTATGGAGGTCATAGGACAGCATCGAACCTGATAGCAGCGTCTGGTTACCACGACTTAGAAAGAAGAAGATGTCGTCCCTTCGCCAGTAAGTCACAGAAGTCGAGTCTTCGTTCTGAGTCAAGTCATTAAAGTCGAAGTCTCACCAATAGCAACGGAGGAAGACGTATAGTGAATAACCCGGGTGACTGGTTCGGACGAAGCGATGCGGCCGAACCAGTGAAGTCACCCGTGATTTGGGAAGAACTCCAGTTCAATGGACGCCGCCCAGAACCGCCGAATCTGAGAACACGGGTTCGCTCCTAGAACGGGGCAACTTTCGCCACACACCGTCAGGTGGCTTGCGGAGTACGGATGTAGATGTAGATGTAGATAGCAGTGGCCGGCCAGCCGCCCGGAATTGCAAGCCAGTACACTCGCCGGCACACAGTCTTGCCGCGTAAGCAGCGCTCGCCACGTGCGGCCGTCGTCAGCTGCTGTTTCTGGGGCATTCCTTGCAGTCTACGTTAGCATCTCCCACCGCCGCCAGCACCGAGGCCACTACGCCGTGTTGCTACGGAAGCACTGAACCAAGCGAGTAAAGTAAACCGGTTGAAGTCCGCTGAATGCACTGTTGTCAAGGAAATGTTTGCCAATAAATAACTCTTGGAGTAAGGGATGTTTTATTGTACCTCATCCTCTGAGCCAAGGGAAGAACCCATGTAGCCCAGCTCTCCATGCCTGACAAAAAATAAGAATAACAATAAAGAAATAAAAAAGAGACTCTACACAGGGAATTGTGTAAGTTACTGAATGTAGAAAAGTTAAGAATGAGTCCTCTTCATCCACAAGCCAGTGGAAGAACTGAAAGAGTGCGTAGTACAATCAGAAAGATGCTTGGGTATTATGTTGACTCACATCACACCAAATGGAATGCCTATTTGAAGCTCACTAACTCTGCCTACAACTCAAAGCAGCATACAAACACAGGATTATCACCATATGAAGTAATATATGGTCATAAAATGCCATCACTGACATATTGAAAATGAAGAATGGGAAGACTGAAGATTCTGTTAAGGGATTTGTGAGATTGATTAGGGAAATTTGCAATAGAGCATACACAAGCACTGGAGAAACAAGAAGAAGCCAAAGCGAAAGACAAAGAAGTTTTTTATGCAGTAGCAGGGGCCATACCAAGAGACTATGTCGCCAGTAAGTGCCAAGATTCAGTTGCCAATGAGAATGAAAGTTATGCATGAAACAATTTCAAGGGAGTCCGGATGTTATTCCAGGGATAGGAGATGTGGACTGGAAAGAGAGAGGGTGGAGACAGATATCGGAAGATAAACAAGAGGTTGTGGATGAAATAGTAATGAGTAACTTGTATGTATTAAGGCTGAGGAGATAGTCATTTAATTGTTTTTATAATTAATAGGTATTCCTGCCCATAGGTGATGTCCAGGTAAAATGATTCAGTTCATAGCATGACTACTGATTTTCATTGGGATTGAAGTGTTGCAGCACCAGCACCTACAAAGGGGAAGTGCTGTTTGCTAAGCAGGAAGATGTAGTGATCATCAGTCATCGCTGGGTAATACAGATGTTATTCAACTCATGGGATATGCATAATGAGGTGAAAAGATTGGAAGAAGCATTCAACAAATTCCGTCAGGGAATGGAAAGGCACAGGATACACAAAAGAAGTGCTATAGTATGTGAGAGAGTAAATGGAGCATATGAGAAATTAAGGAGTGAGATGACCATGTACTCTGGATTATTCCACACACATGAAGGAAGAGGGGCTGGATCAACTAATGAAAACAATATTTGGCACTGCTGATGAGGAATGTTTGAAGGGTGAACAATACTGTAGAAGAGGTTAAGCACTGGGTACAAGGGAGCACAGCCATGAGTGATTGGCACACAATGCAGATTGCGACTTTAGAGAAGGACATATTGAATAACACACAGTCACTATAACAACTGACCAGAGAAGTTATGTGGAGTGCCAGAGCTGCAGAAGAGGCAGTTAACCAGAATATCAGAGAACTAAAAACTGAAGTAGAAGTCTTAGTTAGGAAAGTAGTAATGAAAAATGATTGCAGTCAATAAAAGATAGTGTTTGGGAAGCACGAGGAAGAGTAACAGAACTATGGGAGGCTGTGCAGCAGGCTGTAAGAGGTCAGCTAGGGGTAAACTTGTTGTCACCAGAGCAGTATTTAGATGGGCTACAGAAAGTACAGAAGGAACTACCACTGGAGTTGGGGTTGTTCTAGAACCTGAGCACAAAAATTTACCTTTCATTCCGGGTAGCCACAGTATAAGTGAGAAGTGATGAAGCAAAAGTTTGCATTCCATTTCTGTACCAGTAGTAGGTAAACAAGCATGTCCCAAGTGCTACATAGTTCATACATATCCTGTAAATGAAAAAAATTTGTGAGTATAAAAATTCAATGACTATTATTAACAGCAAATAAGAAGGGAACATACATGCAAATTGAGGAAGCAAAGCTACAAAAATGCTACTGAGGGGAAATCACAATCAGTTTGAATATGATAATAAGAGAGGGGCAGGATTCCTGTGAGGTGAAATTGCTAATGGGACAGAAGGAGGCAAGAGAATGCAATAAAGAAGTGATCGAGCCAGAATTGTACTTTCAGCATGTTGAGACCCATTGGCTGCTCTCTACCTTTGACAAAATGGTAGTAATGGCCAATTGTTTTGAGCAGGTGAAGCTTACATCAGGAAAGGGGCTAGAATTAAACCCGAATGGTGTGTTATTAAATGGAACAGCATACACAATAATGGGATGTACTTTCCAACTGCCAACCATGACTTTAGAGTTAACTCAACTGAATATTTCAAAGCATTGTTTGTATTGGCCAGAGAACCCCATGGAAGTGCTACGTGCCACAAATAAAACTAGCTTAAATCAAACACTAGGGCCAGAATTAATGCAGTCTATAAACATGCAAATAAACCAGCAGGAGTCATGAGTCTCCCTGGAAATCTTATTGCAGCAAGTAAATTCATAGAAGGAAAATAAGTACCAGAAAGAGATGATATTAACTATTGTCATACCAACCACCACAGTGGCACTTGTTCTGCTAAGTGTAGTCCTTGTTATGTTATGCAGAAGGTGGAGCACAAGACTGAGTTTGGACCCAGCCATAATTCAGATTCCAGTGGATTGGATACCCTGAGCATAAAAGCAGGAGAATGCAGATGAACACACAAGGGGGCAATATTAAGGATAACCGACTCATTTTAGCTTGTAAATTTGGAAATAGAATTACAAGTTATTGTGCAAGAAGCCTAGAAATGAAATTAGTTCCATGGTGTTTAAATTAAGGAGCAGGGCAAGGGGTCCTGTAGAATTGTGTAAGATTAATTGATACTGTTAATAAAACAAACTGTTAGAACAATTCTTAAGAAGTGAATTAGGGCCAGAAGGGCTGGTCATCAGGAGCTCTAGTGTAAAGGATAATCTAGTTTGGGCAACCTAGGGGCCAGGTATTGATAAAAAGGAGGGCAAATACCTTATCGACTGTATTTGGTCAAAAAGTATGCCAGAGTGGAAGTGAGTTGCAACAGAGTCAGCCATAAACATGTAAGAGTGTTATGCACTGTGAAGCAAAACGTGGCACATGGGCATTGTGCAGCTCTGTGCAGTATAGCAACAGCTAATGCTGCAAAACATTAGCAGAAAGACAGTAGTCTGTCCTCACTTGCCACCATGGAAGTGTTTAGAGTATGTGCCTTAAGCCCTAAACAAACATAGTCTGGAGCATATAAGTACTCAACCATTCATGAACTAAATTATTCTCATCTCAGTATCACAGCCTAGAACACAAGACTGACACCCTGAGTGACATCCTAGAATGCAGTACAGAGTCCGCTGTTCAACCAGTGGATGGGGAAGCCTTTCTTGAGTCATCCTGAGACATCGCTGACAGTGGCATTTGAGTGACACCACACTTGGCTCCACTGTTTGTGCTGTCAGCAATGCCAGACGTGTATTGTTTCACATGAGAGGTAACTGGACACCTCCGCCAAGCCATTCCTCATGTACTATGATTGAGTCCTGGAATAATGACATTAATAAAGCAAAGATACTGCCATCCTTATGTCTTATTTCACTCTCTGTGAGTAACAATCCATGATTCATCCAATGGATTGTTTTTTATGTAATTAAACAATAACAAGTCTTTCCACTCTTTCCACCTACCTATTTGCAATACATTACATTTTTTCATGTTGATGGTCAACATGACACAAGCTTCAATCTTCTGTATTTCACTATAATTTTCTAGTGTTGTGACTTCTCTATGTTGAACGGCATCATCCAAAAACACCCAATGGAAGTTCTGACATTAACCACTGGATCATTAATAAATATTGTTGACAGTAATGGTCCAATAACACTACTCAGAAGTTAACACAATGAGATAATGTGTTCTATTTGCTTGTCACTCCTCAATCCAATCACAGATCTGATCTGATATTCAGTATGCTCATGTTTTATTCATTTGGAGGTAATGGGAACTTTACCAAATACCTCACAGAAGTCAAGAAACTAGGCATCAGCCGAACACTAGTAGTTACTGTCTTCTGGGTTTGTGGCAGAACAGAATGAGCTGAGTGTCACAAAACTCTTCTTTCAAGAATCCATGCTAATTCCTACAGATGAGATTTTTCATCTCCAGAAAGGTCATAATATACTAGTTTGAAAAATTCTGCAGATTTAGATTACTGATATTGATGTGTTGTTGCATGCAACTGTCCAGTGACTCTTTCTGAAATGGCAATGATCTGCACATTTTCCAAACATTTGCCATATGTAATTCATTCAGTTATCTGTGATAGAATTCTGAGTAATAAGTTTTTTTGTATAGTCAGTGTAGAATCAGGTAGGTATCTCCATCAGATCCAGTCCCCTTTCTTCAGCTGAGTAGTTTTACTTGATTTTCTATTCTAAAGCTTATCTTGATATTTATTATTGTGGCATTCATATGAGAACTGGAAGGAAGAACTGTAGTGTGGTCTTCCTCAGTGAAACAATTTCAGAAAATTGAATTTAGTATCCTGCCCTACACTCTGACATCTTTAGTTTTCATGCCAGTATGGTCATGAATGGATAGATGGCTTTCATCCATTTACTGACTTATTGCTAGACCAAAACTTCTTAGCATTTTTTGTTAGAATCAGGTAATTATGAGTCACTCTCAGATTAAGTGCTAAAATTAATTTTCAGGTAAGGTATATAAAACAATATCACATAAATCCCTGTCCTTACTAACCACCCTAATCATTTGAATCTCTCAGTCTGCAGCTAGTATGTTGCAATCTCTCTCTAATACCATAGCATGATCAGAACTTTATGTGCAACTTTCTTTAAGTTTTCCCTGAAATATTTCACCAATACAGCTCTGTAGGTATGTTCAACACTTTATATCTGTGATAAGGGGTTACCTGCAATTTTCCGCAAAAATAACTTTTTTAAATGAAATTTAAACCACTATTTAGTTTATAATGAAATTTATATGCAAGACTTTTCCATAGACAAAACTCAAAACAACTGTTTGAAACCCATTACTTGCTGGAGATTAAAGCAATAACTCCCTGTCTCCAACTGCATGCTCTAAAATAATGGGTTACTAGACCACCAAGGGAAAAATAGTTTTCCCTATTGCTGTGAAGAAATGAATATACTTAACAGAATGTGGAAAAATCAAAGGAGATAAACAGAAAACTATCAAAAACTATCACTTTCCCCTATTGTTTACAGTGGTACACATGCTTATTGCTCATATGATGAAGTTTTTGGAAACAAAAAAGTTTGTACTGATCATATGAGAGCATGGGAAATGATAGTAGATATAACAACTCTGAAATTCTTCATTAAAAATGTGAGTGAATGATATAATGTACATTAACTGGTCCTGAAATCTACTTGGTGGAGAAGCCCAAGTAGCTGTTCCAGAGGCTGGTGTAGTTTACAGCAATATGGGCATATGCAACAAGAGACAGAGGAGGGTTGCTGTCCTAGAAAACTGGAACATGTAATGGATACTGATTGGTAATAAGTGTATATGGAGCCATTTATCATGAAACCTCAAAACTATTTTGCAGTTTGTCGCTGTTCTCTTTACAGCTGAAAATGTCAGATGGCTCTGGGTTCTATTTGTGATGTTTCTTGTATCACTAGTCACTGTAACCCCCCCCCCCCCCCTCCACCCACTCCTATCTCAGATCCCAGGTATGCTCCTTTTGAATAGCAACCAATCAATTGGCATAGATCATTAAACTAAAGTTCTCAGCATCTATCCTGCTATGTAAATAAAAAAGGCAGCAAGATACAAATGATCTGTCTGACCCATTTTTCATTAGTTATTTTATGGGGTATTTCATTTTTGTTTCTAATTTGTTTGTTACATTAATCACCATACTTTCAACTAACATTGCAGTCTTATTCTGAGCAGCTTTGGGATTTTACAGAGAGGCAGAAGATTTTTCAGTATAATTACCTCAGTTAGTTACACCCTCATATTATGTACACGATACACAACATTCAGCTACCCCTAAGAGTACTATAAAAATACATTCAAAGAAATAACTAAAATATGTGGAAAGAAAGAACATCTCTAAGATAGAGTAAAGTCATGCATCTCCCTTAAGTTCATGGTTTTGTAGATTTCGAATTAAGGTAAGAACTTACTTTTCCATCAACTCTTACGATGCGTTTGCCAGATGCTGTGCCATGTTCAAATTCAATCCTATGAACTCCATCATTGAGAGGCACATCCCATATGGCAACTAGATCACCAGAAGCCTGTTCTGATTCCTTGTGAAACAAAATTCACACTCTTAATAAAAACAATGTTAGCTGTGATCTGTTCATAACATTTACATCTACACTGATACTCCACAATCCCCCTTACGGAGCATGGCACAGAAATCATGATACAGTTTGTATTAACATACAGGGTGTTACAAAAAGTTACGGCCAAACTTTGAGGAAACATTCCTCACACACAAATAAAGAAAAGATGTTATGTGGACATGTGTCTGGAAATGCTTAATTTCCATGTTAGAGCTCATTTTAGTTTCTTCAACCTACACTCAATGGAGCACGTTGTAATGATTTAATATGGGACACTCTACCTGTGCTGCTAAAACATGTGTCTTTACAAGTACAACACAACATGTGGTTCATGCACAATGGAGCTCCTGCACATTTCAGTCTAAGTGTTCATACGCTTCTCAACAACAGATTCAGTGACCGATGGATTGGTAGAGGCGGACCAATTCCATGGCCTCCACACTCTCCTGACCTCAACCCTCTTGACTTTCAATTATGGGGGCATTTGAAAGCTCTTGTCTACGCAACCCCAGTACCAAATGTAGAGACTCTTCGTGCTCGTATTGTGGATGGCTGTGATACAATAAGCCATTCTCCAGGGGTGCATCAGCACATCAGGGATTCCATGTGACAGAGGGTGGATGCAAGTATCTTCGCTAATGGAGGACATTTTGAACATGTCCTGTAACAAAGCGTTTGAAGTCATGCTGGTACATTCTGTTGCTGTGTGTTTCCATTCCATGATTAATGTGATTTGAAGAGAAGTAATAAAATGAGCTCTAACATGGAAAGTAAGCGTTTCTGGACACATGTCCACATAACATATTTTCTTTCTTTTTGTGTGAGGAATGTTCCCTGGAAGTTTGGCCGTACCTTTTTGTAACACCCTGTATATGAAACAGTTACAGCTTGTGGTAAATGTTATTAACTGTAAATCAATATGAAATATAAAAATTACTTTGAATCAAAATGTCTATGTTTGAAATGTATATTATGCCAGGCAATAAAAGTACTACTATGCAGACACTGAAGAAACACATATCTTCATATTATACAGCAAAATAATAACATGGGGAATTAATGCATAGAGATGAGTCAACTGAAGATGAACAAATTGGGAAAGCATTAACACATATTACTCAACATCATACTAGTCACCTGCAACAACTAATGGACTATGAAACAAATTGGTATTACAATTGTATCAGACAGTATTCATAGAACATTTATTGCTTCTTTGGAATCAGAGAATGTCTCAAATTCTGAGAAATGCTCAATAACTATAAAATCAATAAATTGATCATGGAAGTCAATAATGCCTTCACAAAATACATAAATGTCTTGGCTATATATTGTGGCAGATGATGAAAAACAGATAAACCTGTTCAAATCAGAAATCAACGATAATGTAGAAACATTCCACTGTCTTGATCTAGGACAAGTTTCCAATCAAGTAGTCCACTGTTTTCTGGGGCCAAGTAGACTTAGGTGGACAGGGGCTATGTTCTATTCCATTTTCTCAATTTAATTATTTCAAAACCCATTCATCATATTTATTATGTTGTCAAATCTAAATTACATATAATGCTAACATGTGGCATTCCTCCCTTTCACAACAATACTCCTAGTCACTATCAACTTAAAACCATACAAGCTTTAGGTCATGATGCTTTCAAATCTTACATCTACATTATTATATAGATTCAGCCTGCATGACTATTACCACTTCCCTGTTTTGTTGAGTGAGATGTGCTATGAGAAATTTTGCCCAGGTAATAGTGCTTTGGAGGCTGTGCAGTACTCGCTATTTAGAAAAGAAAGAGCAATTCATTCTAATGGAACTGTAGTATACTATCAATGGGAGCAGATTAGAACATTAAGAAATTCTAAACTCCTTTTATTGATTATTAAATTGAAGAAATCAGGTAAACTTTTAAACTTTAGTGAAATAACAGTGTTTTATACACGGATGCATTGCTTTTTCCGCTGATTGTTTTTATTTTATTATTTAAATGCCATTTGTCCCCACCTATCCTGATACACAAGTACATCATTTCTGATACCATTCTCTGCCTACGTCTCAGCTTACAAATACATCACTCAATGTGCACATGATGCTTACAGTAAGTTTTCCACTCACCTGAATTCCCTCATTCTACTTCATTCAGTGCCAAATTAGTTGATATTAGTGTGCCAGTATTATTTATTTTTTGTTGTTATAAAATGTCCAACCATTTAAGATGGCAATATTTCTGTATTCAGGTCAGAAGGTACCATATTTAAGTGTAAACTGTGTCAAAGAATTATCTTGCCCACTACATTGGTTTTGGATAAGTTCGGTGAGCTATTCAAGAAGCATTGAGAAACAAGTTACACATAGGTTAGAAAGAGGTTTACAGTCATCTGTTAATCAACTCTGAATATTTATTTTTCCATTACTGGTACATAATCAAACATTTTATTCTGTAAATACCACTATGAATCAGAATCTTCAGGTATACCAAAATGGCTTTCACCCATTCTAATGTGCCTGAAGAATTCTCAAGATCTGCTTTCAGTCTTATTTTTAACACCTCATATTTCACCATGTTTGTGAAACAAACCAACTGATTACAAAAAAACAGTATATTTTTGTAACCTTTTTACGCATCATATTTCTTTTACCTCTCTAGTTACCTTACCATGTATGGATGTTTCACCTGTACTTTCATGTATCACTACACTAATATGCAGCACATAGTCTATAGACTTATATGGTCATACACACTGTTTCAATGCTTAACTACACCTTAACAAAGCTTGAATCCAGGAAAATGTTCCTAAATGAAGTGTTAAAATGTAATTAAAATACCAGGAAAAGCCCAAAATAGTTCCAGAAAACATATTTCATTCTGTAGCAGAGTGTCCTGAACAGAGAAACTTCATGTGACTCTTCATGCTTTCCCTATGTATATGTTGTAAATAGACTGGTTTGCCATCAGATGACATTGTGCAAATTCCACATTGCTTCGGAGCAACAGTCTGACATCTTCAGGTGGTTAAACCTTGCTGGTGGCTAAGTACGACTGATGGTATGTTGACGAAGCATGTGGTGTGTCCCCACCGGCCAACGAGGCACAGTACGCTCCCAAGCACAGCCTCGGCCTAACCGTAAGCCGACCTCTAAGAAACTGCAGCAAAACCCACGGCAATTTCCTTCATGTCCGCGGTGTTTTACAAAACATTAAAGAGAAGATTGTCCACAACATTGGGCCGCGTGTCACAAATGCAAAAAAAAGGGTCATGTGTCATCCGTTTGCCAATATGACCGCATACATGATGTTCATGAACATGATGCTGATTCTGATTCTGTTGTCTGTCAATTGTACTTCTTCCCTTTCAGGGAAGTTATTCCTCACTGTCCAAATACTTGGTCGAGATGTTAGCATGCAGTTGGATACTGGTTTTGCTGCCACTACCATCAATTCTCAGACGTACCTTCAGTTGGGTTCTCCAATCCTGTCACCTGTCACTAGGCAATTACGGACTTAAAATAAACAGAAGATTTCTCTCTTGGCACAATTTGATGCTGCGGTATATTACAAATCTGTTGTTCGCACTGTTCCCATATTTGTGGTCAACCATAGTAATGCGGAGAATCTTTTTGGTTTTGATGCCTTTCGTGTTTTTGGTTCTCCATAGATGACTCTGTCAATATTGTCTCTGATGCTATTCCTTATGCTCAATTGGATTCCTTGTCGACAACATTTTTGTCCCTTTTTTCTCCTGGGTTAGGCCATGCAAACGACTTCGAAGCTCATATCACACTGAAACCCACTGCTCGGCCTAAGTTTTTTCGGGCTCAGCGCATTCCTGTGGCCCTTCGTGATCAGGTCAAACGGGAGCTGGATCGTCTCACTGCTTCAGGGGTCTTGCTTCCTGTCACTTCAAGTGAGTGGTCCTCTCCTGTCATATTCGTTGCTAAGACAAATGGTGATATTCATCTCTGTGGCGATTTCAAAGCCACTGTAAATGCTCAATGCGTTATCGACACTTACCCTACACCTTGACCTGAAGAATTGTTCACTAAACTTGCTGGAGGCCAGTATGTTTCTAAACTTGACCTGTCAGAAGCTTATCATCAACTTCCTCTCGACGCTGCTTCCCAGCAGTTTCTGGTCCTTAACATGCCTTTCGGCCTATATCAATACTAACGATTGCCATTCGGGGTTGCCAGCGCCCCTGCTCTCTTTCAGCGATTCTTGGAACAATTATTTCTCACTGTCCCTGTGTGTATAAATTACCAGGATGACATTGTTGTCACTGGCTCTACCATTGACGAACATCTTCAAAATCTCCACACACTTTTTCATGTCTTACAGACAGTTGGTCTTAAGTGTAATCTTCAGAAATCAAAATTTTTTCAAGCATCTATCACGTACTTGGGGTTTCATCGCCCTCGGGATGGTATTCGTCCGCTTCAGCAAACTGTCACTGCGATCAATGCCCTTCCTCGCCCTACATCTGTTAAGGAACTGCAGGCCTTCTTGGGGAAAATAGCATACTATCACAAGTTTTTACCATCTACTGCTTCAGTGGCTCAGCCGTTGCATCGACTGTTGCACAAAAACATGCCTTTTCACTGGTCCGCGTCATGCGATGCAGCTTTCCAGAAATTGAAGACTATGCTGTAACAGGCCCCGTGCCTGGCCACTTATCGACCTGGCCAAAATCTTGTTCTTGCCACAAATGCCTCTCAATACGGGGTCAGTGCAGTCCTTGCGCACCGTTTTTCTGACGGTTCTGAACAACCCATTGCTTATGCCTCCAAAATGCTCATGGATGCCCAACTAAAGTATTCTCAAATTGAAAAAGAAGCTTTGGCCATTATTTATGCTCTTCGTAAGTTTGGTGTGTTTCTCTATGGATCAAAATTTCATCTTGTTATGGATCACAAACCACTTGTTACCTTGTTTCATCCATCAATGTCACTTCCCAACAAGGCTGCACACCACCTCCAGCATTGGGCTCTTTACTTGTCTCGTTTATATTATGAGATTAATTTCCAGTCAACGGCTCAACATGCCAATGCTGATGCACTGTCTCACCTTCCCATGGGTGTTTCCACCTGGATGTTGCCGAGCAGCAGGTTGTGGACAGTTCCCCATCACCGGGGACTCTGTGTGAGCTCCGATTTCCTTTATTTTATTATGCTGATTGTTCCTCCCTATGTAGGTTGGCATCAGAAAAAAAAATTTTATTCAGAGGAGAAAGTTGGTGATTGAAATTTTGTGAGAAGATCCCTCCTCAATGAGAAATGCCTTTGTCTTAATGATGTCCAATCCAAATCTTGTATTCTTGTATCATGTCCGTGCCACTCTCTCCCCTATTTCTTGATAGTACAAAATGTGATGCTCTTCTTTGAAATTTCTCAATGTACTCCATTAATCCTATATGGTAAGGATACCACACCATGCAGCAGTGCTCCAAAAGAGAATGGACAAGCGTACTATATCTGTTGCAGCTTCTAAGTATTCTAAAATCACAATCTTTGGTTTGCCTTTTCCACAACATTTTCTATGCATTCTTTCCAATTTAAGTTGTCCTTAATTGTAATTCCTAGGTATTTAGTTGAATTTATGACATTTAGATTTGATTGATTTATAAGGTAACTGAAGTTTAACAGATTTCTTTTAACACTCATGTAGATGACATCACACTTTTAATTATTTAGGGACAATTCCCAATTGTTGCACCATACAGACATCTTTTCTAAATCATTTTGCAATTTGTTTTGATCTTTTGATGACTTTAATTATTTCTAGCAATGAATGAAAAGTTTTGAGAGTAACAAATGTTCACATGGCTTATACACTTTTGAAAATTTGAGCAGTGATTAGGACTGCGTCTTTCTCATGCAACAGCAAGAAAGGCAAGTGAACTATAAATTTTACGTGATCTACAATAGTTTATTTTATGATTTCCTTAATTCCATCATAGTAAAGAAAGCTCTAATTTTTTCTAAATGTCTTGAGTGAGTGCTATAAGATTAGGGCAATTTTTCTGATAATAAGTGTCACTATCCAGTCTAAAGAAATGTGTTTGAAAGGGACTTTGAAATGAAATCTACTACCACCACCACACTACCATGACCACTACCACCACAATCAATCCACCAAAAAGGGCTGCTAAAAGACTAAATGCAAATTGAACATAAATTAATACTAAAACAGTTGTTTTTAAGCATCCGAATTTCTAAATTTAAAACATAAAACAATTTTGAAAGTGTACATACCTGCTGAACAACTTGTTGAATTGACTATGAGTGGCATGTTAGTAGCAGGTCTATTGGTCCTGCACAAGAAATGCAGGGAACAGGAAGACCTCAAGATTCTATACCCGTCCCCTTTAGCAATACATTCAAGATACTGTTTCCCACTGAAACTGAAACTGTGCCAGTGCAATGCACTTCATGTGTTGAGAAGCATGGTGTGTCTTGTATTGGGGGATACAAGAACAGAAGGGTAAGAATCAGTTAAGCACTAGCAGTTTTAACATAGATCAAATAATGGCACCCATAAGAAGAATTGCGACAAGAGATAAAAAGATCACCTTCTATATTTAGTTGTGCACATGGGTCCTCATTAAACATGTTGAAGATGGTGTGCTGATGGCCACTGAGGGAACAGCATTGGAACTTGCTACATACTGTGACACACATAGCAGCAGATGATGCTTGGCATCTGGGCTCTGAGATCGTACTTTTATCATTCCAGTGACTGACAGGGGAGGTTGGGCAGATTATCCTCACTCTTAGAATTTCAGTGAAGCTCATAACCTCTAGCATTGACCCCAGAACTGATCATGGAATCTGGTTCTGTGTCAGGGAATGCTTAAACCAAATATTTTGAAGGTCTTGTGACTTTCCGGACTTGTACAACTGATAGCCATCTACCTGACTGTAATTTTGGTGCCTATGAGAGATTTTTAGATGATATGATTCTCCATTCATTCCAAATAGTAACAGATTTAGGATATCCACAGAAATGCACTGACAGAAGTGACTATTAAAATCTTAGTGACCACCTGCCAAAGCTGGGATTAGAGTGTCTTGTGTTAGGAAGAGAGAAAGATCTGCTTAACTTAGAGAACAGACTGTTGTCAAGATTTGAAACTCCATTAGGGGTAGCACCAGTTTTGTAAAGTCCTCCAGTCTGTCATTTAAAAAAACAGTATTTATGAGGGTCATCCACAAAGTAAGTTCCGTTTCTATCTCTATCCGCAGCAGTGCTACGATCAAGCTCTGAGCATGTGTGGTAGTTACTCTGACTCAAGGAGAAGATATATACACTATTTCCAGATCACTGCTGCCAACATGTGCTTTGTAGTGCTTCTTTATAATGTCAACAGTAATTGAAAATGCCGCTGTGCGTGAAATCAGATCTGTGATTCGTTTTCTAAATGCAAAGAAAGTTAATCCAAAGGAAATTCATTGTCAAATCTGTGAGGTTTATGGAAAAAATGCTACGAGTGATTCAATGGTTAGAAGATGGGTCAGACTGTTCAATGAAGGATGTGATCAAGGGCATGATGAAGAATGAAGTGGACGCTGGGCTGATGTCACTGATGAACTAATTCACACAATCATCCTCTGTACAGCATCGACCTCATTCCTAGTGACTTTCATTTCTTCTTACACCTAAAATCTGTCCTTGGTGGTTAACACTTCAACAATGATGGCAAGCTGAAAGAACATGTTACCACATGGTTGAATACACAGATGGCAACCTTCTATGAAGAAGGCATACAAAAACTTGTGCCATGCTTTGACAAGTGCCTACAAAATTTTGGAAGCTATGTAGAAAAATATTTTTCCTGTATCTGTACATGTTTGTTTTATATAACCAAACAGAACTTACTTTGTGAACATATCTCATATATACTGTGCTAGAAAAGTAAAACATGCAAAGAATAAGTTAAAAAATTATTAAACAAGAAAGAAACAAAAATAGTAACCCTATTGAAACTGAGCATCCAGAAAATAATGTTGGCAGAAATTATGACACTTTCACATCATTGGCAACAAATTCAATGATACTTCATCCTAGTGGCAGCAAACACTGCACCCAGTATTAAACAACCAAATACAGACGCATTAGATTTACTTCATTAGACACTGCATATATCAACAACAGACTTAATTTTCAGAAATGTAACTTTTGAGCAGCTAAAAAGTAATAATTCTGCTGACTATAATTGCATTTCTTACTGAATACTAAAAGCATTTGCTGACTTGATAGGATCAAATTAAATTTATCGTTGTAAGCAATCAGTGACTCAGGACATATTTCCTGACAGATGTAAAACTGCAGTACCGGTAGTAGCACCCATCTACAAAACTGGAGCTAAGAAAGCATGATAACACTAAGTATAGACTCCTTTCAGTCTTTTCAAAAGTTCCTGAGAAAGTGACCTATGATCGAATACTGCCTCATAGTTGGGCTTTCATAAAGGATTCTCCAAATAGAAAACAATACAAAACCGTACAAATGAAGTGCTAACAGAACTAACCCCCCCCCCCCTCCCCCCCCCACGAACCATGGACCTTGCCATTGGTGGGGGGGCTTGCATGCCTCAGCGATACAGATAGCCGTACCGTAGGTACAACCACAACGGAGGGGTACCTGTTGAGAGGCCAGACAAACATGTGGTTCCTGAAGAGGGGCAGCAGCCTTTTCAGTAATTGCAAGGACAACAGTCTGGATGATTGACTGATCTGGCCTTGTAACAATAACCATAACGGTCTTGCTGTGCTGGTACTGCGAACGGCTGAAAGCAAGGGGAAAATACGGCCGTAATTTTCCCCAAGGGCATGCAGCTTTACTGTATGATTAAATTATGATGGAGTCCTCTTGGGTAAAATATTCCGGAGGTAAAATAGTCCCCCATTCGGATCTCCGGGCGGGGACTACTCAAGAGGATGTCGTTATCAGGAGAAAGAAAACTGGCGTTCTACGGATCGGAGTGTGGAATGTCAGATCCCTTAATCGGACAGGTAGCTTAGAAAATTTAAAAAGGGAAATGGATAGGTTGAAGTTAGATATAGTGGTAATTAGTGAAGTTCGGTGGCAGGAGGAACAAGACTTCTTGTCAGGTGACTACAGGGTTATAAACACAAAATCAAATAGGGGTAATGCAGGAGTAGGTTTAATAATGAATAGGAAAATAGGAATGCGGGTAAGCTACTACAAACAGCATAGTGAACGCATTATTGTGGCCAAGATAGATACGAAGCCCACACCTACTACAGTAGTACAAGTTTAAATGCCAACTAGCTCTGCAGATGACGAAGAAATTGAAGAACTGTATGATGAAATAAAAGAAATTAATCAGATAGTGAAGGGAGACGAAAATTTAATAGTCATGGGTGACTGGAATTCGAGTGTAGGAAAAGGGAGAGAAGGAAACGTAAGTAGGTGAATATGGATTGGGCCTAAGAAATGAAAGAGGAAGCCGCCTGGTAGAATTTTGCACAGAGCACAACTTAATGGCAGCTAACACTTGGTTCAAGAATCATAAAAGAAGGTTGTATACATGGAAGAAGCCTGGAGATACTGACAGGTTTCAGATATATTATATAATGGTAAGACTGAGATTTAGGAACCAGGTTTTAAATTGTAAGATATTTCCAGGGGCAGATGTGTACTCTGACCACAATCTATTGGTTATGAACTGTAGATTAAAACTGAAGAAACTGCAAAAAGGTGGAAATTTAAGGAGATGGGACCTGGATAAACCGACTAAACCAGAGGTTGTACAGAGTTTCAGGGAGAGCATAAGGGAACAATTGACAGGAATGGGGGAAAGAAATACAGTAGAAGAAGAATGGGTAGCTTTGAGGGATGAAGTAGTGGAGGCAGCAGAGGAACAAGCAGGTAAAAAGATGAGGGCTAGTAGAAATTCTTGGGTAACAGAAGAAATATTGAATTTAATTGATGAAAGGAGAAAATATAAAAATGCAGTAAATGAAGCAGGCAAAAAGGAATACAAAAGTCTCAAAAATGAGATCGACAGGAAATGCAAAATGGCTAAGCAGAGATGGCTAGAGGAGAAATGTAAGGATGTAGAGGCTTATCTCACTAGGGGTAAGATAGATACTGCCTACAGGAAAATTAAAGAGATCTTTGGAGAAAAGAGTACCACTTGTATGAACATCAAGGGCTCAGATGGAAACCCAGTTCTAAGCAAAGAAGGGAAAGCAGAAAGGTGGAAGGAGTATATAGAGGGTCTATACAAGGGCGATGTACTTGAGGACCATATTATGGAAATGGAAGAGGATGTAGATGAAGATGGAATGGGAGATACGATACTGCGTGAAGAATTTGACAGAGCACTGAAAGACCTGAGTCGAAACAAGGCCCCCAGAGTAGACAACATTCCATTGGAACTACTGACGGCCTTGGGAGAGCCAGTGCTGACAAAACTCTACCATCTGGTGAGCAAGATCTATGAAACAGGCAAAATACCCTCAGACTTCAAGAAGAATATAATAATTCCAATCCCAAAGAAAGCAGGTGTTGACAGATGTGAAAATTACCGAACCATCAGTTTAATAAGCCACAGCTGCAAAATAATAACATGAATTCTTTACAGACGAATGGAAAAACTAGTAGAATCCGACCTCGGGGAAGATCAGTTTGGATTCCGTAGAAATGTTGGAACACGTGAGGCAATACTGACCCTACGACTTATCTTAGAAGCTAGATTAAGGAAGGGCAAACCTACGTTTCTAGCATTTGTAGATTTAGAGAAAGCTTTTGACAATGTTGACTGGAATACTCTCTTTCAAATTCTGAAGGTAGCAGGGGTAAAATACAAGGAGCGAAAGGCTATTTACAATTTGTACAGAAACCAGATGGCAGTCATAAGAGTAGAGGGACATGAAAGGGAAGCAGTGGTGGGGAAGGGAGTGAGACAGGGCTATAGTCTATCCCCAATGTTATTCAATCTGTATATTGAGCAAGCAGTGAAGGAAACAAAAGAAAAATTCGGAGTAGGTATTAAAATCCATGGAGAAGAAATAAAAACTTTGAGGTTCGCCGATGACATCCTAATTCTGTCAGAGACAGCAAAGGACTTGGAAGAGCAGTTGAATGGAATGGACAGTGTCTTGAAAGGAGGATATATGATGAACATCAACAAAAGCAAAACGAGGATAATGGAATGTAGTCGAATTAAGTCGGGTGATGCTGAGGGGATTAGATTAGGAAATGAGACACTTAAAGTAGTTAAGGAGTTTTGCTATTTGGGGAGCAAAATAACTGATGGCGGTCAAAGTAGAGAGGATATAAAATGTAGACTGGCAATGGCAAGGAAAACATTTCTGAATAAGAGAAATTTGTTAACATCGATTATTGATTTAAGTGTCAGGAAGACATTTCTGAAAGTATTTGTATGGAATGTAGTCATGTATGGAAGTGAAACCTGGACAATAAATAGTTTGGACAAGAAGAGAATGGAATCTTTCGAAATGTGGTGCTACAGAAGAATGCTGAAGATTAGATGGGTAGATCACATAACTAATGAGGAAGTATTGAATTGGATTGGGTAGAAGAGAAGTTTGTGGCACAATTTGACCAGAAGAAGGGATCTGTTGGTAGGACATGTTCTGAGGCATCAAGGGATCACCAATTTAGTATTGGAGGGCAGTGTGGAGGGTAAAAATCGTAGAGGGAGACCAAGAGATGAATACACTAAGCAGATTCAGAAGGATGTAGGTTGCAGTAAGTACTGTGAGATGAAGAAGCTTGCACAGGATAGAGTAGCATGGAGAGCTGCATCAAACCAGTCTCTGCACTGGAGACAGCAGCAACAACAACAACAACAACAACAACAGAACTAAACAAGGAAATAAGGAAAATTACCTTCTTCGTATATTCTGTAACCTTACCAAAGTCTTTGATTATACAGATCACAAAATTCTAACTGACAGACTAAAGTATTATGGCATGAACAGTAGCCCTCTTGCAAGATGGTCTCATTAACAGACTTTGTAACAGGTATGAAACTAAACTCAGCATGGGGAAACATAACATGTTGAGTGCTACAAGAATCAGAACTAAGCCCATTCTTGTTTCTAACCCACACACATGATCCTCCAGTGATTTTAAAGGAAAGTTCAAAAACTGTAATATTTGGTACTGACAGAAGCATACTAATTGAGGGTCCAAGTTCAACTGTAGAAGGTAATAGCTGAACTCTTTTACAATTGGATCACAGCTAATGGTCATACTCTAACAAAGACTCATATTGTGCAATTTCAAACCAGCCATAAAGACCTGTTAACATGATAGTGAGACATTGTCATATACTGAAAGTCATTGGGGGTACAGTTGGATAACAAGTTAAAATAGAGTTGGAAGATAGATAAATTAACCAAGAAGCTTAACTCAGAGTGTTATGCCCTTTGAGGCATTTCTCATTGTGTACCAATGTTATCAAGCAAATATCAAGCTGCTAATAGCAGATAAACTTCAGATGTATAGTATAACTGGGGTGACAGTAGCTTTTCTCAAAGTAGCAGCTTTCTTTCCAATTTACATGAAAGCGTAAGTGTGAACAGGATTAAGCAGTAGGCCTGCAGTGACAGTTTATTGTTAATATGGTACCATATACTGTTCAAGTTTGTGACTCATTTTACATCTCTGTAGGTTCTCCTCCTTGATGGGGTCTACAGAACATGATGACTAAATGAATGAATGATTGATTAAATATTGTGCATATTACCAAGATTTTAGTGGTGTATGGTTGAGCATGCAATGAATAAGATGGTAGCTAATTTCTCTCAAATAATACAAAGGCACTGTGAACTTTTAAATCTGCACTTGATAAATATACTACAGTCAACATAATCTTGTGCCCCCATGCCCTAAGACATTAAGAAGAGGTTTGAAAAATGCAGGACACTGATGTACAATCTTATTATAAGGACCTGTATGGCATCAGTTCTCTTCCCTCTGCTGAACGAACACTGATGACAAATGTTTCTTTCATTGTCGGGGGGCAGATGGGGGCTAACACTACTCTGTTACTGTCCATTAAATGGCCTAGAGGTAGGAATAGACGTGTAGTGTTTGGAACATTGTGTTTTTGTCATCCTGCATCGTTTTTACAGGGATTCAGAATACTGAAATTCAAGATGTAAGTAGGACATGCAGCAATGCTTGCTGGAATTTGTAATTAATGTTGTGGCACTCAACTTAACTTGGTAAAAATAATAAAATTACCTAAAATAAACAATAAAACAGAAATGTAGTTTGAAGAATGTTTTTATTACAAACATGAAATTATTATGATTTTTAAAGTAAACTACTTATCAGTGTTAGACGTATTCATTACTACAAGACTAGGTCTCAGTATGATTGTCATATTTACAGAATTCATCTTAAACTTAGTAGCAAAGAATCTGCAACTGGCAGTTTCCAGATAACAATTAAGAAGTGAGTTGATGCAGGTTGCTATTATAGAGTACAGGAATGCTGAGAAGCATGAAAATAAGTTAATATGACCTTTAAGAAATAGAGCAGCATGCTAAAACTCACCTCTATTTCTTTAGATTTTGGAAATAAATCCCCATTATCTTTGTCGTCTCATTTTCATTTCATGTGTGTAAGTGAAGCTGAATGATGTTAATCCTTGTACTGTAGTAGTGTTCTTATTCATTATATGTGCCACAGAAACAAGAACAAGAATAATAGCACTCCGTTTTCAGGCGACAAATGGCCCATCGGGACCATCTGACTGCCGTGTCATCCTCAGGTGAGGATGCGGATAGTACGGGCATGTGGTCCGCACACCGATCTCCCAGCCATTATGATGGTTTTCTTTGACCGGAGCCGCTACTATTCAGTTGAGTAGCTCCTCAATTGGGATCATGAGGCTGAGTGCACCTGAAAAATGGCAACAGTGCATGGCGGCCCGGATGGTCACCCATCCAAGTGCTGGCCATGCCCGATAGCACTTAACTGCAGTGATCTGACGGGAACCAGTGTATCCACTGTAGCAAGGCCGTTGCCATAACAATAATAGACTCATTCCAAAAAAGACTTTTTTTTCCTGTGGGAAATTATTCACAAAGTGAGACTCCTATATAGCTTACAAGGGAAAAGTTTAACCAATTTCACTGGTTGAACTAATGAAACCTGGAGATAAATATGATAATGGAAAGTACACAGTGGAACATAAATGTTGCAGGGAAGCTCTTACAGAATATCAATACTTTTGGATTAAAGAAGACCACTCACCGAAGAGCACAAGCATACACATTTTGTGGCATTGTCATGGCTGACTTCATATGCCAGGCAGTTATAATTAAAGTGCAGCTAGTCACAGAGGTCCAGTGTGGGCTATAAGTATTGTAGAGTAGAAAAATGTGGTAGATAGTCTAATGTGTTCATGTGAAACCGATTTACACTGGGAAGAAATTAGTTCTACCTTTGGACACCAGGTGCAAATCTGGCACTGTGAATACAAGAAAGACATATATAACTGTTTTTTATGTAATGGATTAGCAAAGGGGCATGAGCAGAAAAAGTCAAACAAGTGAGAAAGACATAATTTTGAATTCATTATTAACCTCCACTTGCACAGTTTGTTCAATATGAGCACTGGAAATGTCAAGGAGATGCTTCATCTGTAAAACAATGTGAAGAACAGTCACTCACAGCAGTTCTGGTGGAATTTGAGCAACATGATCCTCTAAACTTGAATTCAGATCAGGTAGGGGCAGAATACATTTGTGGTAAAATCACTCTTTTTAGATATCCCAAGAGCCAAAAGTCACACAAATTCAGATCAGGTGATCTTACACAATTGCATCTGGAAAACCTATGGAGATAACACATTCCTTGTAGTTTGTATTTAGCAGGCCTTTCACTCTTGTGAATCAACATAAGTGCATACCACGGTGAGTGCAGTGGATCTTCATGCACAACATATGGTTAACAGCATCCAAAATTCGGCATTTCGGTGTACTTACTGCACCCTGTAGTGTAAAAAGTGCCTTGTCACTCCATTGAATATTGCCCTGTGACATGTCATCAATTTCAGTCCACACCAGAAACTAGAAAGCAAATTCAGAATGTTGCTGTGGATCACAAGGTTTCAGTTGCTGCACCCTGTGGTTCTTGTATGGGCACTAGTGTAAAATAAACTGCAAAACTTTCCATAACGCTGACCATGGGATGGACAGTTCTCATGGCAGTGCGTAAGTACTAGCACTACCCGGGACATGTGCTGCTTGGTTAGTTATGGCAACAGCAACCTTGTCAATAGCTTTCACCCTGTGCACCTTGCTGCACCCTGTGGTTCTTGTATGGGCACTAGTGTAAAATAAACTGCAAAACTTTCCATAACGCTGACCATGGGATGGACAGTTCTCATGGCAGTGCATAAGTACTAGCACTACCCGGGACATGTGCTGCTTGGTTAGTTATGGCAACAGCAACCTTGTCAATAGCTTTCACCGGGATAGAATGTCTTCTTTTTTCCTCTACCATGTGTCACAAAAGATCATCCGTATTTTTGAATTTCATTATCATCTTCTTTAAACCATTTAAAGATATTGAGCCTCTCCTCAGACCTTTCAGTCAACAATACTCTCTCAATGCAGCACTAATTGCTGCCGTTCACAAAAAATAGTTTCACTAACAGCACACGGTCTCTCTTCTCGATAGCTGCACTGATCACTCATGTTATGGCTTGTCAAATGACAATGTGGATGCCATGCTGTCATACAAACAGTGTACAGTGCTAGACTTACACATAGTGACCAAAACTGGAACTAATTTTTTCCCAGCATAAATCAGTTCATTAGCATATCTACCAAGTTTCACTGCCAAACAACAACTATGGTCCACAATGGACATTTGTGAGTACCTTCACTTTAATTATAACCACCTGGTACATGGTGTCCCAGGAAGAATGGTAATCATACAGGAATGCTCATTTGAACCAGTAAACTTATGTAGATATATGACCTATTCCAAATGGTTTCCAAGATAAAACACATTTAATGTAAATTTGTTTTTGGGCTAGTGGTGCTCACAAATGTGTCTTATTGCACAGCCTCTTTGATGTTTTATACTAGCCTAACATACCTTATTGCTTTTAACCTCTTTGCTCATGATGTCTTGATGTCTTTGTGCCATTAAAACAGTCTGCTGAATGCATAGTTGTTCATGATGTGTTTCAAGTGAAGCAATGAGAGGAACTGAGAGTGTGTCAAGGAGAAGCATTGATTAACTGTGTTTGTACACATGCTGGCAAAATGTCACACACGGATACTGATGAAGAATATGAATGTAAGTTGTATGTTTATGGCTTCTGTGATGTTAGTGCTCCTGCTGCTGATGAACAGTATCATCGATGCTTTCTGACATGTCAAATTGCTGATCGTAGAATGTTTACCAGTTTTCAGCACATTGGATGAAACAGGTATTCTTCCCAATTTCCACTTTTCTTCTGAACATGTAGTTCAAAAACCTGTGCAGGAACGGCAGCACATTGTTCAAATGGTGAAGTGTAGTCCTACCAGTAAGCAGCAACTTTCTGCATGTATCAATGTCACATGAACACATGTATGGCAAACATTACATATGAAAAACGTACACCCATTTCACATACACTGTGTCTGTGACCTTCACATTAGTGGCGATGCCACACAACTTCAGATTTATCACTGGTTAAATGAAAATTGTCACTTTCTTCCATCAATACTGTTCAATGATAAAGCCATATTTACATGGAATGGAACCTTTGGTTGTAGGAAAATCCAAACAATGTTTGGTGTGGCATGACTGATAACATATCAATAGGTCCAGTCATTTTAGAAGAGCAAATGACAGTGCAGAATTACTTGCATTTTTTGGAAAATTTATTTGATGAACACCTTGAGGTTGTTCCTTTTGCCACATGGATTGCGATGTACTTCCAGCCTGACAGAGCCCCCACAAATTTTACCAGCTAAGTGAGGGAACATCTCAACCACACTTACCCTAATTGCTGGATTGGTTGTGGTAGTACAGTTAATTGGACACCAAGATCACTATACCTTACACCATTAGACTTTTATTTGTGGGGCTGGATGAAGTTTAAAGTGTACAAATGAAATTCAAATAAGCAGGATGAACTGCTTGGTCACATTGTAGATGCTGCTGCCTTTATTAGGGATAGTACAGACACACTCAGGCAATCAAAACAATGCATTCTCTCAAGAGCGCACAAATACATTGAAACTATGGTGAATTCAAACATTTATTATGAACCATAGAAAAACTGTAATGTGAACGTATGATGATGCTTGGGGGTGAATGTGTTAAAACCCATACCTTTCAGTAGATATTTTGTTGTAATGTTTAACAATTGCGACACTTGTTAAACCTGGTAGTGTATTGGATAATACAAATAATAAATGACAATGCTCATTAAATGTGTTCTGCCTCAGAAACCATTCAATATAGGGCCTATGCCCATATGAATTTTTTTTACTTCAAATGATGATTCCTGTCATATCCCTGAATATGGACCATTCTTCCTGGGACACCCGGTAGCATTTATGTATATAGCTCTGAAGAAAGATTCATCTGAAAGCTAGCAAAGTTCTCAGTCTTGTTCATGTGCCCGTCAACAATTCTGTACCACCACTATTCAGTGAGTTGTCACCTTCACTCCTTAAACAATTTAAGGCTGAAGACAGAAATAGTTTTATTTAAGCAAGTATGTCTGCTCAGGACAGCCTCTCAGTGTAAACCAAAGTTCTTGGTTTTCCACACAGGAAAGTAATTGAAAGATCACACCCTTTGGGCAAACTCAGCCAGTTGAAAGCTCAATACATCTATAAAAGTTCAACCTGCCTCATTGTACATTAATTTCCATAAAATGTTTCTCATTAAAAGCCAGTCTCAATTTGATAACATCAATAGACTTTGTCAATGTAATACTGTATTTAGTGGAAAAATAAACATGCTACCCAAGACTTAGTCTTATATTACACAGAAACAGGAAAATTATGTAGCAGTAAATAGTTGGTTGCATTCACAACTGATTAAATATAATGAAAGAAATACACAGCTGCATTATGTTCACTATTTAGGAATAATGAGTGAATGGTAGGGTTTACGAATAAAGTGCAGAGGAGAAAAATACTACATAAACAAAGAAATTTTTTTGGTATTGTTGAAGCCATTCTCACTGTTGCTTGCAGCCAAATGTTCAGTAATAATTAAATTGGGTTATGACAAAAATGATTTTATTGTGTCAGTTGAAGATTACATAAATCAAACCTTGAATTTTCTGCAAGCCAATGTACTTAGAACAATTCAACAGATACAAGTAGCAACAGTCACTATAAATAAAATTGAAAAACGCATTAAATCTTTGAAAAGTAAAAATTCTATTGGAGTTCACAGCACAACTAGTAAATTTTTTATGTTTTGGCAACTATGTAAGTAGAATCGCTGGACAAATTTTCAATGCACCATTTAAGAAGGCAAACTCGGCCATGTGGCTTAAATATTAGTTTCAAAACCACTGTACTAATAAGAGATAAGGCAAATACTTCTAACTATCAACCAGTGTCACTACGGATCAGCTTTTCCAAGGTTTTAGAAAAAGTAATGCAAGCTACAATTGCAAGTACCCTAGTGAGCATAGTACCATCAGCAAGTCAGTTTGGATTTCAGAAGGGGCTATCAACAGAAGATAGAATATTTCCATTTGCTGCCAACGCTTTGGAGTCTAACAACAAATAAATGATGATTTTTGGAATATTTTGTGATCTATCAAAAGCATCTGACTGTATCGGTCACTAAATACTTTTACACAAAACCACATATCTGGGTAAAAGTGCAAGGAAGTGGCTTGATTCACACCTCCCTAACAGAAAACAAGAAGTTATACTGGGCAGTCAAGTAGGTATCACAATATTATCAGAATGGGATAACAACACATGTGGAGTGTCTCAGGGCTCAATTCTGGGTCCCCTACTTTTTATTATTTTTATTAATGATCTACCTCTTTCACATACAATTGTAAATACATCATTTTTACTGATACTACTTACTGATGAGCAACTAGACAAACTTTATGTGTCAGCCAATAAGGATTTTAGGGATATTGTGAACTGGTTTAACACAAATGGTCTTTTTGTTAATTACACTAAAACAAACTATATTCAAATGTCTAAAGATGAGGAAATAGGAGAAAAACTAGGTGACCAGCAGATGGCTAGTATGGATGCTTCAAAATAATGGGGCTTACATACTAATAGCAAACTAAATGGATCAAACCACATTCTGGATCTGTTCAAAAGACTGAGTTCAGTGACTTATGCTTTACACCTTGATTGCTCTTATAGAAATGTTGGAACCATTAAGTCAACTTCATGAAACTCTGAAATCCAGTACATGATACATATTCTCTCTTATGTGTTTCAAAAGGGAAAAAATGCTCTTTTTTAAACCTAATAGTGTGTATCATCGTCATGATACTAGAAGAATAGACCAATATGCAAACCTGAGCATGGTACAGAAGAGATGCACTTCTGGTGGCTGTAAGATTTTTACTGCCATCCCTTCTCAAATATTGTGTTTAGTTGATGATAAGCTCTTGTTCAAAAAAGCCTATGGCATTTCCTATTGTAGTGGGTTGTTTCATATAACTGAAGACTTTCTGAGCCACAGTGTATAGTGGCCATGTATCTGTAAGTCTCAGATACATTCCCAGATCCTTGTATGTGTTTCTGCCTATTTATTATTGGAAACATACTTATTTTTTCCTAATACATTAATTTTATGTAATATTTATTTATATGTAAAATATAATTTTCTGGAATAGATCCTAAGTTGTAGATATTCTAATATGAAATTGATTAGTGTTATTTACATAATACCATAGACTGTAACCACACCAGACGTGTAAAACTGACCTGTTCCATATCAAATATTCACAACATGGATCAGCAGAACACAAAATAAATAAAGAATAATAACTTCAATGAAAATAAATGAGATGATACAGGCATTAGAAACATAAAAGAAAGAAAAAGTAATTACTGTAATGTTAGAATTTTTGAAAAAACAGAAAACCATCCAACAATATGGGAAAATTCTAAGGATGCAAGGACCTCAAAAACAGACAAGGTAAGTTACAGTTTAATGTCTTATCAACATCAAGTTCATTTGGAATGTACACTAGTTCAGTTGGATGAAGGTAGAAATCATTAAAAAAAAAGACAGGGAAAAGAAATGATGATGGCCAGAGAAGAATTTGAAGTACAGACTTCCATAATGGAAGTGCGGTAGGCCTACCTTGACTGGTGTCTTGTATATTATGAAAATAACTGGTGTCAAAAAGCAAGATAAGAATACAATTTTTCTTATGTGTGGCTGTTCCAATCTTTTCTTTACACACGTGTTACATACTTAGCATGGTTTATAATATTAAAGCATTAAAATGGAAGAACTGGTCTCCTAAAGCATATTTTTAAAAATTGAAACTAATTTATGATCATATGTTCAGAATTTTTGGTCCTAGAGAGCAAGTATTCACACAGGGTGATACTTTTCTTTTGTCTTGATTCCATCATCAAGGAAAATAAAAATCAACATGGTTGGATCAGAATCTGAATCAATTTCCTTCTGCTTACAAGTGAAGCATTGAAGCATTTTATTGCTACATTCTCCTTTTTAACAATCAGTAAAATAAATCTCTTAGCGACAAAAATGTATTAAGTTAAATTAATTAACTTACCACTACAGTCAATCAGCATAACTTTTAACCAATCAATGTATCTTGGAAGTACTTACTATTTCTGTTTCAAATGGCTGGTGTTCCACCTGCTGGCATTATTCTGTTGTAAAAGTAAGTTTTGTTGTTTCTGTTACTTCTAGAAGAAATCAATGCCAGTAAGTGGAACACCAGCCATCTGAAAGGAAAATAGTTGGCAGTACAAAGATAGTCTGCCTCGTAAAAAGTTACCCTGACGGGCTGTACCTGTACTGTAAGCATTTCATAAATTAAACTGGTATCTGTTGTAAAGTAATATTATGGAATGTGTCAAAGATAAGGTGTCAATTAAAAAAAAAAATACACTCAGCAGCATACTTCTCATCCAGAGAAATAAGTATTCCCTATGTGTGTGTTTATTGTGCTGTCTATGAAGTCAAATACCATATTAGTACGTTAAAACAATAACAGGTATATCATGGATGACAAAAGAAGCATTACCAGTAAAATGTTATCTACCTACTGTTTGGTAAACTTAAGTCTGAGGAAACTGATTTTTCTGTAAAGATATTTTGAATCTGTGGTCTAAAAGTGTTTCTTTAATTACATTAATGGGAAATGATAGTACTGGGTGTCATATAAGTTAATCTGATACAGTTTCTTTCGGTACATGTGATAACATTTTAAACATGAGTACCGTTTTGTGTCACTGTGTGAAGGAAGTTATTTTGCATCGTCATATTTAGAGGACCATTATACGTTACTAAAGTTATTTTAGTTAGTTATTACTTAGTTACTAAAGTTCTTTATTTATTTATTTTGGAGTTCCATGGATCCTTGACGATAGCACATCGCCAGGATGTAGGACAGAACGTGTCATACTAGTCACGAGATTGTTTCCATAATTACATCTACACTCTCAATAAAGTGCACGTCTTTACTAGGTAATAAATATTACGGACGAGATTGTGAAACGCTATAAAACGTATGTCTTTACTAATAAGTATTACAGATGAGAGTATGTAGACTATACAAGTGGTTTTTTTTGGCTGATTGCTAACATAACAGTACAAAAAAACACAGTACGGTATATGTATCCGTTACAAACATCTGCTTAACCAAGTCTCCATCAAACGTTCGTGTGTTAGCAGCCGTACGGTATAAGATTGATATCTCTTACGTGCTATAACGTTTCAATATGAAAGAGAAATAAATGCAAGCAGAAATGAAAATTAAGCTCAACAGTCAGACTTTTCGTAAAGAAACTGTCGTCTAGCTACAACAGATAGTAACATGCTAGGGTGAATGACACTGCAGGCTGAGGTACACACCTTGCTCATCACCGTGTTCGATGTTTTAAACAGCTCTTCCACTTCACCCCAACAGCCACAGTGTCAATGCAAGACGGCGAACACGACCGATTATCGAGTTGCGTGTTCATGAACAAGCCAGGTGGGTCAACTGTAACATTTACAGGTAGGCCACCGCATATTGATCGTTCTCAGGGCTGGTCAATATTCTGCTTTAGAATTCTGCCTCCACCCACCTGTCCGGCAAACTTCTGTTATACAACATTCTATGTGGAGAGCGTCCTGCTTCCGTGTGAGCGAGCAAACCGAGCTAAACATGAACCCTTTCACCAATGGTTGATATTGGCCTAACGGCCATCACCACTACTATTGTTACTACTAAGACGATGACGGCGACTACCGCTGCTACTACTAACAATGATAACAATAATAATAATAATAATAATAATACTCACTTTCACTTACAGATGAAATGGTATGTTGGGCGTTTGAACGTTGTTACTCGCGAGAACAAGTTACCCCAGCGATCCGTCTTGTTCCCTAATATTTTGATGACATCGTCATACTATGTGTCTCGGCTTTCAAGTACTCGCGGTACTGGAACTGAGGTATAACTAAGAGCTGTTAAGCGATCCTGGGCCATACTGTCCGTCAAATACGTTTTTACGCGTTGAAGACAAGAAAAACTCCTTTAAACTGAAGCACTCGTTGCGGGAATGGTAGCAATTAGACAAACAAGTCTGAAAGCTTCTGGAAGAATTTGGTCCATTTCATTCTCAGTCATTCTTTTCATTATGCCTTCCAAACTGGCATAGTGAAATGGTTGTTTAAGCTGAGAAGAACATACAGTCTACGCGAAACTGCCAGCGACGTTTGTGGTAATGAATCCACGCCGCCTACAGAAAAAAGCTGAGCTTAATTGGCGAACTGGGTAGTATCGTCTAAGTTAAGAAACAAAAGCTTTTTCATCCAACACTACGAAAAACACCTATTTATATTTTGACATCAATTGCCAATCCATCATTTCAACTCTATTCGTGGAAGCTTCAGGTTGTGAATTAGTCGCGCGTCAATTTACCTTCACTTCTCAAGTTTTTCGTGTAAGCTACGCATTCTGAAACAGCATTATTGCAAAACTCTTCATCATTGTTGTTTTCTGAAGAATTTTTAAAAGCAGTTCGGTCTTTAAAATATTTCTTGAAAATCAAGGGACGAAAAACCAAGTCAAGTCCAGTGGGCTATTTTTGAAAACACAGGCTTCTCTTGTTGTTGATGGCTTGTTGCACTAGTCAGGACTGTCAATTATTTCATTTAAAGCCTCAATTAGACCCAGACGGTTTTTGGGTATGGCAGCTATTATTCTGGCGTTACAGTTCCATCTCGTTTCACTGCTGGAAAGAATGCGTTTGTCAACAATACTCACCAGAATAGCTGTACATTTAGAAGACTGCTGGAAAAAAGCAGGAATACAACGAAGCGAGGAGGAAAACACCCTTACTGGTTTTGTACAATAACAGCTCTGCTGCCAAACTAAATTCAAACTGTGTACAAAACAGTGAGTAAAAAGAGCTTAGGAGACACAATCGCGGCTCTTAGCTTGCAGGCCATTTAATTCTCCTGCCAGAACAGAAAGCGCCACCATACGTTTGGGTCACCAGTTTGATCTTCATATCACAGTTTTGAAACACGCCACTCAGCACAATGAATAAAACAGCAGCAGTTCTAGCTTTTCTGACATAATGAAAACCAGGAAAATGTTCTACAATGTCGCTGTTGCTTCGTTCACAATGTAGGCTTGAAAGTTTATATCTACGAATCAACTAATTTATACATTCAATCAGTTCGTTCTGTATGGTTATGGAAAATGAAATAGTCCATTTTCTTCAAGTGTGCTTTCAGATCTTCGTTTGTGTTTAGCACAAGTTAAGAATGGTTCTAAAATTTCTGGGATTCGAGGAATCTTCTGTTTCATCATGGCGTCTGAAAGCTAGCTCCTTCTTATACAACAGACTTATATGATCTTTAGAAGAAGCATGTCGTGCTAAACCTCTAGACGGATTCTTCAGATCGTTAAAACCCCCAGCGGACCATACGGTTTTTCTTGTGTTTAAGAGCAAATATGACTAGCTGAATAATTGTCCTTTTGTAGGGCTAACACATAACCATTTGAGCTGCTCATAGCACGAAGTTTGGAATGCACGTGTTTTCAACTCATCTTTCTGAAGAAAGATGTAACGCCGGCGCTGGACGTCCTTTCTTCAAAATTACATATCGTTCAGTTTCACATCTCATTGAAAAGGGAAGAGCGTACAAGGAAGTAATGATGTTCTCACTCAAAAGCGATACATTAGTAGTTGTGCAAGGCTGTGTTCATCCATATTCACTACACATGGGACAGCTAACGTAACGGAAACCTAGAGAGGCGGCAGCCCCGGATCTACGATAGTTCCGAACTGGAGCAAAAACTTGACAATGTCCCCCCCTCCCCTCCTTCTCCCCCGACACCTCTCCCGATCAGATTTTCAAAAAATTTTCATTTTGTAGCACACATTTTTCTGAAGAGTTTGATATATAGAACATATATGTACGAGGAAATGTGAGAGACGTTATTTGGTTTTAAGTGTGCCACAGTGCAATGCCACACCTTTTCACACAGCATTCTTATATCTCACGTCACTGTATTTTGCTCTGTGGAATTCAAACTCGTATATTTTGTAGTGGAAGCTGTCAAACCTATATTACTGGGTGGGATTATTTGTGGCCGGGAGAATAAGAACTCTTCAGAAAATTTTCACTCATTATGGCCTATTAGCTAATAACTTCATCTATTGTGTGACATAAAATTAAATATAGGAATCATATTACCAGTAAAGACAAGAGACAAGCAAGACAGTACACATTTCTTCAATCCTGAGGTCGCAGCATTTTTTTTTTCTCTCTAGTTTCGCTACAGCTTTACACAGAGTGCTTTCCTTTCTGCGAAAGAATCTATTACCTCATCAAAGTTCGTCAAACGTTTTGGTACATGAAAAATCAAAATGTCGTATAATACTGAAAAAACTGTTAACAGGGATAGTACCCAAGACTGGTGTCGTTTCTCGAGCTGATTACGTCTATTTTGCCACTGTCTGCTAGGTAAAACGAAATAGGCCTTTCTAGTATTGCAGCAGTTGTGACACGCGCCAAATAAGAGCGACTGTTTTGGCACAAATGGTCGTTTTGTCTACCTCATTTGCATAAATAACACGACAGAATATAATTCAAGAAGTACCGATATAAAACGCCTATTAGTCCTACTATAAGCAAAACGTTTTATGTCACGAAATACTTTCACATATTCATATGCTCCAGTTCCCCAAACATGAAATCGAAAAGTGGTAGCAGTACTAAATTTTTATATAAATTTGGAATCGTCATATTCTTCCATATAAATGATGATGTCGCCGTTTCTTCTCATTCCTCGTTCTAACAATCTTGTCATCACGAATTCTGTAACTATTCTTGCCGTTGTCAAAACTTATTCTACGGTTAACTTCTCTAACCTGGCCAGAATCGCCGGCTTAGTTATCCCGCGTTTAGTCTCCGGTTAGGCCTTTTTACGTGTTTGTACAACGCGTTTTCCGCGCAATTCCGAGGACAGTACTTCAGCGACTGCTACTGGGCACTATACAACTGGCCCTTAGCAGTGTACTGATCGGGCAAAAATGTTCTGTCAAAATTTAATTTTCTTGGATACACCTAGAAGATAATATGTAATCTTTCTTATATGATATTCCTGTTAGTCGTTTATTTCCACTCTGGTAGTCTAGATCCACGGATTTTGCTAATAATTATGAAAACACTTATCATTTGCTCGCCGAATCAACCACATAAATAAACAGCGATTGGCATTCAGCCGTTCGTGTTTATTGGGCTCAGCTCGTATAGCCTCGTCCCTTTTTTCTGTGGAAAAGATTTTTTATTTCTAGAGGCGACATCATGTACACTATGCACACATTCAAAAATCAATTTATGATTCGTTCTGAAATCAACTTAGAATGTGTTAAAAAAGTCCAAAAAGCAACATGGGTGCGTTTCAGAATAATATGAATAATCGATGGACCAATGTTCGGTGGATGTTAGGCGCTTTGTGAAACAAGGTTTTTTTCTTCAAGAATATGATTTTGGCGCCTCATGAAGTTGCCGCCCGGGGCAGCTACCCCCCCCCCCCCCCCCCACCCCCCACCCCTCGCCACCCTCTCTCATATTCGGCCCTGATTGGAGGATATTCTGCCTCGACGTTCTTGTTTGGTGTTCAGAAAAATTGTTTAGCAACGTTTCCTTGTGTCCTCAGAATCTTGTTTGCAAAAGATTGTAGACAGCAATTTTAGTAACGGTAAATCGCCCTCCCAGCTACTATGCCCGCTTCGTGCATCGGCGGGTCCGGAACTCCTTTTAGGAAAGTCAATGAAATTATTTCGGTTACGTCGTCTCCCGTGAGCTGTTCGCGGAGTTTAGTCTGCATTTCCTGACGTGATTGTGGATGAACTGGCTTTGAAGGCAGACACTGTGGCACTTGCATGTGATGAAACGGTTAATTCATGCGCAGCGATTGGTAACATTATAAAGAACTGCCCCGAACTGTGCGCATCTCGCGCGCCGAGTAAAATGTTTCGCGCGCTAGGCACTCATCAGCCGAGCAACCGCCAGAGACACCTATGGAGCAAATCCTCACCGATGTGGCAAGACTCAACACCGCGCTGGCAGATGGCAGCCCAAGGAGCATGCGGCGCACCGGTGAATAGCCGCCACGGAAATTCGAATGGTGTTGGTTGCACAGACGCTTCTGGCGTAACGCCAGACGATGTCCACAACCGTGTGGGTTCCCAAAGACAACAACGGACGCGCATAGACGCGCGTGTCCGTTCTACAACCAGTAAGCGCCTATCTGAAATGCATAATGCCACAGTTTCTGCTAAATGTGAATCTTCCAAGATTGTTCGTCTTGGATAAGACGTGTGGAATGAAATTTTTGGTCGACACAGGTTTGAAGATGAGTTTTTGCGACAACTTCTACCCATTCCGTGCGCGCCTCGCTCCGGAGCGCACACGCAAGAAGACTGTGTTACGTCTTCCCCATCACTATATGGAGCGGGCTTCACTTCAACAGCAGGAGATTACTCATCTCAATGAACTTTTCCTCAAAGAAGAAGAATCTGTAAGAAGCGTAGCTGACTGCAGTGATACACACAAGCAGATGACCGTTCATGTGGAGAAAGCTCTGTATGAGGCTCAGACTGAATTACGAGGTTTAATGACGGCACCCATTGACCCTGCCCACCCGACCAACAACATTGGCAGCAGTTGCTTCAGAAATTCCCTGCGATTACGGATCCGGTATTGGCACTGAGTCAGCGGCAACATTCCACCGTCCACCACACTCACACGACACCGGGATAACCTTTCGCTTTCCGTGCACACCGACTACCTCCGGAGAAGTTAAGGGCGGTTAAAGCCTCTTTCGAAGTAATGTTAATAGACGAAACAGTGCGTCGGCCGCCCCCTAACAAATGGTTCTCAAAAAGGAAAAGTCTTGGCGTTTGTGCGATGACTGTAGGGGAGTGAACCCTTGCACTACGCCAGAGCGGTATCCGATACCGAACGTTTTGGGTTTCACAACCATTTTAGGAGGTGCCTCTGAGTTCAGCGTCATAGGCTGCACTATGGCTTTTCCACAAATTCTAATGGCAGAGACAGAAAAGCACAACACAGCTGTCACGACGCCTTTTGGGCTATTTCAACACAACGTGATGCCTTTCGGTCTTCATAACGCCGCTCAGACGTGGCAGCGTTTTATGGACGAGATTCTACACAATTTAAGCCACGTTTTTTGCTATCTGGACGATTTTTTTTTCTGATTGTATGAGTAATCATAAATCCCATTTGAATGTGGTTTTCTCTCGTCTTGACGCATACGGCGTCAAAACTGACAAGGAAAGTGTGTATTTTGCTAAGGACAAAGTGCAATTCTTGGGTTATCTTGTATCAGGAGACGATACTTCCCCAACTCCTCAGAGGGTCTTAGATATTTTGCAGACGCCTCTTCCCATCACATTCAAAGAGTCACGCACGTTTGTAAGTTGTTATTGTTGTTGTTGTGGTCTTCAGTCCAGAGACTGGATTGATGCAGCTCTCCATGCTACTCCTATGCAAGTTTCTTCATCTCCCAGCAACCTACAACCTTCTGAATCTGTTTAGTGTATTCATCTCTTGGTCTCCTGCTACGATTTTTACCTCCACGCTGCCCTCCAATACTAAATTGGTGATCCCTTGATGCCTCAGAATATGCCTTACCAACCGATCCCTTCTTCCAGTCAAGTTGTGCCACAAATTTTTCTTCTCTCCAATTTTATTCAGTACCTCCGCATTAGTTATGTGATCTACCCATCTAATCTTCAGCATTCTTCTGTAGCACCACATTTCGAAAGCTTCTATTCTCTTCTTGTCTAAACTATTTATCGTCCACGTTTCACTTCCATACATGGCTACACTCCATACAAATACTTTCAGAAACAACTTCCTGACGCTTAAATCTATACTCGATGTTAACAAATTTCTCTTCTTCAGAAATGCTTTCCTTGCCATTGCCAGTCTACATTCTATATCCTCTCTTCTTTGACTATCATGTTTGTAGGTATGGTCAATTATTACCGGCCACACTTGCCGAAGCTTGCAGAAATTATATAACCTATCAACGACCTGCTAAAGGGCAAATACACATCTGGTGCCATAAAAGTCTCCAGGACGGGTCTGGCCAACGAGACTTTCAAGTCCGTGAAACTGTCTTTGTTGAAGACTGTCTTATTGGTCTACCCCATATCCGGCGCACAGATGGCTCTTTTTGTTGATGCCAGCCTTAGGGCTGTTGGGGCAGTACTACATCAATTAGTATCATTAGTGTGGCAGTTACTGGTTTTCTTTTCAAACTGTGTGGCTACACAGCAAAAAAAGTGGAGTGCATTTGACAGAGAGCTCCTTGCTGCCCAATATTCTGCTGATCCCAGCTACATCTCTGGATCCGACAACATTGTCGTGGGTTGCTTATCTCGCAGTTCTACATCTTAGAGTGTATTATTTGGACAGCAGTCGCCAAAGACCAAGATTTTGATGCATCTTTACAACAGTCTCAACTCGATCCCGCATCCACTAGTCTGAAACCTGAACGTGTGCCAATACAGCGTTCCCAGTCTCATCTATGGTGTGACACATTAAAATGTTTTGCACCCGTTTATTCCATTCTGTTGGCGGAGCACCATCTTAGATGTTTTGCACGCCTTGGCACATCCTAACGTCAACGCTTCTGCTAAGTTCGTGGCCTCCGAAGTGATGTGGCCAGGAATGTGGAAAGATTGGCGGTGCTGGGCGCGGAATTGTATACCATGTCAGAGAAACAGTCGACCTGTCTTGTAGATGCATTCCCCACCCCTACTGGTCGTTCTGCCCACATTCATGTTGACATCGCTCGGAGGCGTTTCGTCGTCACCTTAAGTGACAGGTTTAGGAGGTGGCCGGAGGCGTCCCAGGGTGGCCGGAGGCATGCCCAGTGTCTGACATTTCTGCTTGCACCGTTGCCCGAAGTATCATCTCCACATTGTTTGCTCGGTTCAGTATTCCTACAGCACTTACATCTAAAGAGGCCGTCAATTTGATTCCCAACATTTTTTTGTGAGTTGCTACGTATGACAGATTTCAAAGACCTTAAAACTACGAGCTACCATCCCTGTAAGAATGGGATGGTAGTCAGTATGCATCGTACTCTGAAGGCTGCCTTGGCGTTCCACGGTGGAGTCTAGGCAGTTGCTTTGCCTGTCGTTCTGTTGGGACTCCGCAGCGTATTAAATGACAATATTAGGCGTTCTTCAGCGCATTTAGTCTACGGTGAAGCATTTAAGGTGCACGATGAATTTTTTGCTTCATCCCCTTTGAGTGACTGGGGAACAGGCGAGTATGGCCAATTTGCGCTTTAGCTGCAGGTAGCAAACCGCGTGCTACACTCTCCTCCCCCACTGCGGCACCGTTCTCGACCAATCTTTTTCTCTGAAGACCTCTTCACTTGCCCTCAGTTGTGGATTAGAACGACACCGTCAGGCCCCCATTGGCTCTTATTTATTTAGGACCATTTACTGTGATTTCCCGTAACACCAAGACCTTGTCCTCCCCCGGTAGCTGAGTGGATGCCGGCACGGTAACTCAGCGTGTTACGTCAGGGGGTTAGCTGCCGCTGGCCGGAGTGGCCGGGCGGTTCTAGGCGCTTCCGTCTGGAACCGCGCGACCGCTACGGTCGCAGGTTCGAATCCTGTCTCGGGCATGGATGTGTGTGATGTCCTTAGGTTAGTTAGGTTTAAGTAATTCGAAGTTCTAGGGGACTGATGACCTCAGAAGTTAAGTCCCATAGTGCTCAGAGCCTTTTGAACCATTTTTGGTTAGCTGCCCTCTGTAAGAAAAAACTGAGTTAATCAATCAACGACGAACTGAAACGGGTGTCTTGCGACGTCCGCCCCGACCAAAAACGAATACGAACAAAATGAGATAAAAAATGTGGTCAGTGTGAGAGAATGGCAATCTTAAGGGCCCGGGTTCGATTCCCGGCTGGGCCGGAGATTTTCTCCTCACAGGGATTGTGTGTTGTATTGTCCTAATCATCATCATTTCATCTCCATCGGCGTGCAAGACGCCGAAGGGGCGTCAAATCGAAAGACTTGCACTCGGCGAACGGTCTACCCGACCGGAGGTCCTAGCCACACTTCACAGTTGATGAAAATGAAAATCATGTCACAGTCTCAGTTGACCACCTGAAACCGGCGTTTATCGAGTTACCAGTCCTCCCCCCCCCCCCCCCCCCCCCCCCTGGCGTGCGGATCCTTCGGCCAATCCTCCTCAGCCTCTCGTGCCTGATATCCCTTCCCCTCCCGCCCCTCAGATCTGTTCTGGCATATATACCAAATGCATGTACCGTGAGGTCCAGGGTGCTCCAGGTTTCCAGAGTAACAGTGTCTCGTTTATTAGAGTGGACCTCTCTAAAATAGGGGGGGGGGGATAGGGGGGAGTGAAATGTGACGAGTGTATCAGTCAACGACCAAGACGTCGAACATTATATTGTGTGTTGTCTCTTTTGTTTGAATATCCTTTGCATCTTCTTTTTACTACTGTCTAGCTGTGAAAAAAGTGCCTGTGTTGTGCGTATTTGTTGAGAAGTAAATTGCGGTAAATAAAGAAGGATTCATTAAAGTTCTTACTGTGTGTACTTTTATTCTATACCTTCTACAAGTAATGAGATGTTGCAGTATGTCCTTCATTATGAACATCTTATATTAATAACTGATAAGCCTGTTTACTTACCTCACACTGCAAAACGTACACAGTGGGTAATTTTGACCAATAGCTCAGCCTCGCGCAGCACAGAAAAAAATTTTCATTTGAATTTCTACCTTGTTGGATAGTGTACGTGCAAGGTATTGTAAGAGGCGAATGGCACAAAACTTACTACCAAACTACTATAAAAGGTTTTCTTGAAAACGGTCTAGAACCATTAGTCTGGAACACTACCCTTGATGCAAATACATCGCAATAATCTCGTTTGTAGCGAATACATTCATTCTCGTCGAGGATTGTCACATAGAGACCAGGATCAGTGATTATGGCGCGGTTGTTGCAACAGTGTTCACCAATGTGAAAAGAGCATAAAATTAAGTAAAAAAGCGTACTTGCCCAGGAAAATGGATAAGAAGGTGACCTCATTTCTCAAACAAGAGCTAGGATCATTTAATTTGGGAAATGAACAGTTCTGCACCGTTGCTTAATGAACAAAAAAGAGTGCACAGAATATCAGACCAGCTTTGTTATTGTAATGAAGAGTTTCTAGCGTATAGCAAACAGCACATCCCTCTAATCTTCCGTCAGTCGCAACCTTTTTGTAACTTCGTTCGCTTGCAAAGTGCCAAAAAAGCACACAATTTCTAACTGTCATAACTTTCAACCCCTTTTGGATACGGGGCATGTTTCTTCGTAGTTACCTCCCTTAGCACCTGGAATACGAGATTAAAAAAAGAGCTGAAGGAAAAAGTTTTTTATTGTACAAAACACATGATTTTAAAAATCACCATTTTTCTAGCTCTCCACTGTACTTAATTCAAAAATTAGACTGAATGGGGACCTAAAAGTTAAAAGAAAACACAAAAAACGGGGTAGGCACCTCAGCCTGATCCTAATGAGCTCAGTCCTCTTCAGTTTCGCTGGATTTAGGCCCCTCAGAAAGAATTGGAAGGATGGCAACTTTGCATCCATCGCAGACGTTGTTTTCGTGTTTATTTCAGATTGACTTCGCGCAACGCAGACATCTGGATATGGTAAGCCTCCTTAAACCAGTCTCAGTCGTTCAGGGCATGAAAGGTGGTCCGTCTTTATGATCAGCATTACCAATCTCCCTTGCAGGGTTGAACTTCCTAAAGCGGATTTGGAGGCTGGATGGGATCCCATGTCTCTTCTGGCTCCTTCTCTGCAGCTCTGGGGGAGTAAGCTCATGGGCCAATTTTTTGAGGAACACCCTCCTGTGCAATGGCTCAATTTCATTGCCTACACAGATGAGGAAGGAGTTGATACCAGTCATATCTGTCACCGAATTAAAGATTACCATAGGCCAACCTTGTTATTTACGCATACATAATAAATTGTACACATCTGGTGTGCAGTATCCACTCCATCTTTTGTGCAGCTGTAGGAAGCTATTATCTCTGGCCTCTTGGTCTGTCCAGATGAAAGATCAAAAACATTGTCATCATGAAAGGAAGAAACAAGGATCACACTTTTTGCTCTCTTAGAATTTGAAATCTCAGAGTTTCCCAATCATAGAACCCGAACATACTGTCATATTGCTTCCTTCCTTCCACATTCAGAGAGGCTGAGGCAATTGTTTCTTGTTTCTCCTTACTGTACCAATGTAGGCGAGTTCATGCTTTTTGAACTCTTCAACAAGCGAAAAATCGGTAAACCAACTGTCTGACGTGATGTTTCGACTACTTCCCAATTAGGGCTGAACCATTCGTCTAGCGATGTCAGGTGGTTTGTTGCTCACTCCAGGCTATGTACCAGTGTACACTTCCAATTTGTACATGTAGGTACCGGCCAGAGTGGCCGAGTGGTTCTAAAAATGGTTCAAATGGCTCTGAGCACTATGGGACTTAACATCTATGGTCATCAGTCCCCTAGAACTTAGAACTACTTAAACCTAACTAACCTAAGGACAGTACACAACACCCAGCCATCACGAGGCAGAGAAAATCCCTGATCCCGCCGGGAATCGAACCAGGGAACCCGGGCGTGGGAAGCGAGAACGCTACCGCACGACCACGAGATGCGGGCGAGTGGTTCTAGGCGCTGCAGTCTGGAACCACGCGACCGCTACTATCGCAGGTTCGAATCCTGCCTCGGGCATGGATGTGTGTGATGTCCTTAGGTTAGTTAGGTTTAAGTAGTTCTAAGTTCTAGGGGACTGATGACCTCAGTAGTTAAGTCCCACAGTGCTCAGAGCCATTTGCACTTGTAGGTAATTTTTGCATCTACAAGGGCGAACAGTTTGACTTAGTTTCATGTTCCATAGATCATTTTGCACTATAGATCGTAATGACGTGGCACGAGTCGTTTCACATTCAAGTCACAAATTAATTTGTACATATGGCTACAGTCTAAATATTTTTTAAAAAAGGAAGAAGATATACATATGTTGTGAGGAAAAAGATATACATTACAGGAATAGAAATTTTTTTTTTCAAATTTTACTTTGCTGTCTGTCAGACACTGATCACTCGGTAAGTAATAAAAAAATTCTGTTGTAGCATTGTGAACCCCATATTGTGCTAAATACAGCCTTAATGTGGAGTAATGAATGTCCTTTTTCCTTCTGGTAATGTAATTATGTTCAGCATTGTTCCTTTTGAACTGCAGTGGATTATTTACAAAAAACTTCGTGAGGGAATAAACATATTGTGCAGTAGTAGTCAGAATGCCCAGCTCATTAAACATATCTCTACAATATGATTGTGCGTGGGCACCAGGTATTGTTCTTACAGCACATTTTTCTGCAATGAAGACTTTGTTGCCTAATTATGAGTGACCCCAGAACTTTATTCCATAAAACATTATTGCAAGAAAATAGGCAAAATATGTCAATTTACTGATTTGTCTCTCCTGAAGATTTGCAATCATTATAAGTGCAAAGGTGACAGAACTAAGTCGTTTTAGTAGTTCCAAAATATGCTTTTTCCAATTTAAATTCCCCTCAGTATGGACACTTAAAAATTTTGAAGTTTGCACCCTACTTTTTATTTCCTCGCCATATGCTACATCTATCATTGGTGTAGTGCCCCCAGATATGCGGAACTGAAAATGTTGTATCTTTTCAAATTTGAGGGTGATACCATTTGCAACAAATAAGTTAATGATACTATTAAGTACTTCTTTTACCATTTATTCTGTATGTATGATTAGATTTATTATATTGTTAGGGTCATCTTCAAGAAGAACTAATTCTGCTTGTTGTATATTAGATGGAAGACCGTGTACATAAATGAGGAACAATAGCGAACATAAGGTAGATCCTTGTGAAACCCCATACATGACTTCTCCCCAGTCAGAATCATGTCCCCAGCCTATATTGGCTGTATTCCTAAGTACAACTTTCTGCATAATTTTGTTTGAATATGACATTGTCCATTGCTTGGTTATACCAACATTCCAATAAAACTACAGTTTTCAGGAGGATACTGTGATTCACACAGTCAAATGCCTTAGATAGGTCGCACAAAATACCAAGCGGTACTATTTTATTATTTAATGTTCATGAAATCTGATGTGTGAACATGCAAATGGCATTTTCAGTATAGCAACCCTTCTGAAACCTAAACTGTAATTTTCTGAGGATATTATTGTTGCTAAGTTGTACGAATCTAAATAACCAATATTAGTTATTATTCGATTTTGTTCAAATTAGATACACAGCCTTTTGTTGTTAATGGAATGATACTGTTAGAATTTTCAGATTTCTATTTATTGTAGTTTTGCAGATAAAGAGAATTACCTAAAACGCCTAAAACCTATGCTTGTTCTTTAAAACCAAGTTATGAACAATAACAGATTTACTTTCATTGTCATTTGAAGCCACTCCAAAATTATCAGTGCATAAAAATCAATTAATTAGAATCTTCTTTTTAAAACTTTAGTCCAATGTGCGTTACACAATACAAAAATCGAGCAAAATTATTATTTGATTATATTTTGCTGTGCATGAGAATGATTGAGAGTGTATGTGGGAAATATGTTAAAATTTAATATTGCATTTTACTTAAAGCTCTGTACAAACGAACCGTGGGAAAGTTATGTTGCAACCACGATTCAGATGCTCTGTACGGAATATTTTGGCGAGCACTTCTTTCGAAGACCACTGAAACGCCCGAATGTTTAACTTGCGAATAGTTGTGGGTCTGTGACAGACAGAACGTGAAAATTAGTCGGGTGGACTTATTAAAATTCTGGCTGCTTTTCGAGTGAATATTTGTCATACAGACAGTGAACTTCGAATGATAAAATTTTAACATATTAAATAGGGATTTGATAGCCATTTCATGTGTTTCAATATGAATGAAAAGCAGAGTTAATGTAATTTTAAACACTTTTCTGCAAGTAGACTGAAGATCCCGAATGCCCGATTGTTTAATCATGAACTTTCAGGAACTGACTTTCAACTACAGTTACGCAGCCTCCGTGTGGCAAGTATTAGGTGGTGGTTTCATCAACGTTGCTTTACACTACCTAGAACGTATCTGCTACCACAGAGTGAAGGGACATCGGCAAGAACTCTATCGAGGTAGGTGGACTGAACGATAGTGTTAATAAAAACGCAGACGACCAACCCCTCTCCGCCGCAGATGGACCCTGTCATACTTTTTCGTTTGCTCTCGGCAATTGCCATCATCGTAGCGAAGATATTTGATTAAGGTTCTAAATCGTCTTAGGCTCATGGGCACGCCAAATATTTTCAGTTCCATTGTTTTCCCTACCCCAGACCTCTTCCTTAACTTCGACGATTTCCTTTTTAGATGCCTGCAATGTATGGTAAACCAATAGACGACCGATCTTCACTCATACATGTTGGCCTAATGTCCCTCGTTCGAACAAAATTCACCTTGATGGCCTCCATGTATTGAATGGTGTATCTCACCATCATTTAAAGCCTGCTATTAGTGAAAAAGTGACTCCATCACTCATTCCCGCCACGCACCCTCACACAGAATCGTCCTAGAAAACCGGCTACATATATATTTTATCACTGTACTTACATTTAATATTACGATCGCGGACTCAACTGGACGACATTCGACAATCAGCGAAGTATCAGAGATACACCCTACTGTCGGTTGTGGCCCTGAAAATAGAAAGATCTGTACCATTCTTATGACTTGATATACTTTTCCCTTTGCTATCACAGTATTCCATGTCAAATCCATACCTCCCTTACGACTGGATATAGTCATTTCCTTTGCACATGTCAGGACACATACAAATATTTTATAAGCCCGATGCTGAAGGCAAACCTATCACGCATCCCCTATTACCAAGTACAAAACTCCGCCATTAACTGACTGATGGCGATACGAAATAATACTGACCGAAAATCAGCGATGGGTGGATATGTCTCATAAGTTTTTCTTGCGAGTGATACCACTGTAACTTAGAAAGAGAGCCATAATCGTCTTACAAACCGCCAGATGTTAAAAAACACAATCGCAACAATTACTGTATGTTGCTGTCACAAGCGGTCTTGGTTCTACAGGTGCAGTCAAGTATCCATGTTAAAAGCAATACCGGCATTATAAATCGAGGTATGGCATTAACTATGAATCAAGTGGTTTTTCCAGACAAATACCGCGACACTGAATGTAGACAGTGATCGCCGGAGTGTATGTTATCAGACCAACAACGCGGTTACACGTCACCGATTGTGCAACCTCGCAATAAAATTACCGAATTTAGAAAGTGATTCGGCTAAGGAACGTGGTATGAAACAGGTATTTACAACTCCCTCATGCCGCTGCTAGATATTTCTCCAGTATTTGTAATGTATTCTGTCTCGATGTTAGAGGTTATAGGCGGTGGTTGTTTAAGAAGGATCACAAACAGTAGATGGTATGCCGATTGAGGTCGTAAGAAATGTACACTAGCTGTCCAGATCTCTAGTGCTACGCTTTCTGGTAGAAATGATGCTTATGATTTGGAATCAAGTCTCTCCATTCAACCACATACCTGCGTTGTATCCGATGGAGAAGTCCTTTAATGATTACAGCCACTAGTGAATCATATTTCTGACACTCTCACATCTCGAAACGAGTCACCTTTTTCGAACCTGTCTGCCATAGTAAAATTTTAGATAGTTCCTATGCCTCCGGCAACTGCTGCCATTTCTGCAGCTTTACGCATGTGATCGTTCCAATTTAAGTCGGAACTGAGCAGAAGTCGGAGAGAACTGTATCTACCACCTTCTGCAACCCGTGTAGAAACAAAGGCGACCTGAGTTAGTGCGACGGGACCATATTTTGACCATTCGGTGGAAATGGGAACGTGTTGTCGTAGCTTCGCCAACAGTGTACAATGTGTAAGGTCAGTGCCAGACGTAGCCAGCTCGTGCAACACAAGGTAGTATAAATGACAGTGTGGGAACTGGGAGAAGGACGAGGATTTTGCTACTGCATTGTGGCGTGTCCCCAAACTACATACAGCTACTGCAGTCCGAAGCAGTCCCTCAGGGCCCATTCACGTCTATCACCCCAAAATGCTATCGTTATTCTGTACCATCCAACAGAGAAAAATTACAAACAATAAAAGCTCCACTAACTTCATCCGAAGAGATCTCGATAACATTTTTACCGTATATTTCTCCTCCCATGTCATGGGCTGTGCGGCTGATCCCGGCGGAGGTTCGAGTCCTCCCTCGGGCATGAGTGTATGTGTTTGTTCATAGGATAATTTAGGTTAAGTAGTGTGTAAGCTTAGGGACTGATGACCTTAGCAGTTAAGTCCCATAAGATTTCACACACATTTGAACATTTTTTCTCCTCCCATATATTGAAAACAAATACCGTCTGTGTGCCGGCATCGAGCACATTTGACGTTCCTATTAAATATAATGGTACTGATCTACCAGCGTGAAGTTGCATCACCTTTACTGTAGGGGGACGTCTGTATCCCACAAACTATACTATAAGTTGCAAGAGACGCTCTCTGTGACCTTGTGTTTTTGTTTGAAACGTTGTTTTTTTCTGCTGTAACACGCTTTATACACTGACATACATTTTGGTTTTTCTACCATGACTTCGAGGTCTGTGTCAGGTCCTAAAGAACACCTTCTGATAGATTGTCTCTCACAGAAAACTAAACGTCACATGGTGTAAATCATGTTATTACTGCTCCTATCATAACACACCACACACACTGGATGATTTTAAATAACAGACATGTACAGCATAAGGTAACTGGAAGAGTTTGGTGGCATTGTGGAGCGTTTCCAAACTGCACTCCGAAGATGATTGACGACCTTTACATTTAAACTCATCTGCCACAGTGATGGAATACCTGATGGCTCTGTGTTCCATTTCGACTGATTCCTCATATTGCAGTCATGTACACAATCACTGGTTCAAAATGGTTCAAATGGCTCTGAGCACTATGGGACTTAATATCTGTGGTCATCAGTCCCCTAGAACATAGAACTACTTAAACGTAACTAACCTAAGGACACCGCACACATCCATGCCCGAGGCAGGATTCGAACCTGCGACCGTAGCAGTCACGCGGTACCGGACTGAGCGCCTTAACCGCGAGACCACCGCGGCCGGCCACAATCACTGTTTCGGTGCTAGTCATCCCCAGAAGGTGTTGCCCCTCCACCAAAACTCTTTCTCCATCTCAAAAAACGATGTCAGTCAATCATTATGTGATAATCAACAGCGTACCAGTGCACGGATGGGATAGAAAAGACACCGTCGATGCACTGTAATAATAAGCATCATAGTTGATAGTGCAAACAATTTTAGCAATTTTACAGTAACTTCAACACAAATGCGAGAGCATGTTTCCCAATTTCAGTATCGTCGCTAAACCGCCCATTCTCTACTTTGCGTGTATCATTGCGAATGTAGATAGGTGACTGTGCAGTACGTCCACCCATTGTAAATTCTCGAACACATACATCATCAAATTATACCAGAGAGTACTCTACATATTTCTAGCACCTCGAGCATAATTTATGATCTACACTCCTGGAAATGGAAAAAAGAACACATTGACACCGGTGTGTCAGACCCACCATACTTGCTCCGGACACTGCGAGAGGGCTGTACAAGCAATGATCACACGCACGGGACAGCGGACACACCAGGAACCGCGGTGTTGGCCATCGAATGGCGCTAGCTGCGCAGCATTTGTGCACCGCTGCCGTCAGTGTCAGCCAGTTTGCCGTGGCATACGGAGCTCCATCGCAGTCTTTAACACTGGTAGCATGCCGCGACAGCGTGGACGTGAACCGTATGTGCAGTTGACGGACTTTGAGCGAGGGCATATAGTGGGCATGCGGGAGGCCGGGTGGACGTACCGCCGAATTGCTCAACACGTGGGGCGTGAGGTCTCCACAGTACATCGATGTTGTCGCCAGTGGTCGGCGGAAGGTGCACGGGCCCGTCGACCTGGGACCGGACAGCAGCGACGCACGGATGCACGCCAAGACCGTAGGATCCTCCGCAGTGCCGTAGGGGACCGCACCGCCACTTCCCAGCAAATTAGGGACACTGTTGCTCCTGGGGTATCGGCGAGGACCATTCGCAACCGTCACCATGAAGCTGGGCTACGGTCCCGCACACCGTTAGGCCGTCTTCCGCTCACGCCCCAACATCGTGCAGCCTGCCTCAAGTGGTGTCGCGACAGGCGTGAATGGAGGGACGAATGGAGACGTGTCGTCTTCAGCGATGAGAGTCGCTTCTGCCTTGGTGCCAATGATGGTCGTATGCGTGTTTGGCGCCGTGCAGGTGAGCGCCACAATCAGGACTGCATACGACCGAGGCACACAGGGCCAACACTCGGCATCATGGTGTGGGGAGCGATCTCCTACACTGGCCGTACACCTCTGGTGATCGTCGAGGGGACACTGAATAGTGCACGGTACATCCAAACCGTCATCGAACCCATCGTTCTACCATTCCTAGACCGGAAAGGGAACTTGCTGTTCCAACAGGACAATGCACGTCCGCATGTATCCCGTGCCACCCAACGTGCTCTAGAAGGTGTAAGTCAACTACCCTGGCCAGCAAGATTTCCGGATCTGTCCCCCATTGAGCATGTTTGGGACTGGATGAAGCGTCGTCTCACGCGGTCTGCACGTCCAGCAAAAACGCTGGTCCAACTGAGGCGCTAGGTGGAAATGGCATGGCAAGCCGTTCCACAGGACTACATCCAGCATCTCTACGATCGTCTCCATGGGAGAATAGCAGCCTGCATTGCTGCGAAAGGTGGATATACACTGTACTAGTGCCGACATTGTGCATGCTATGTTGCCTGTGTCTATGTGCCTGTGGTTCTGTCAGTGTGATCATGTGATGTATCTGTCCCCAGGAATGTGTCAGTAAAGTTTCCCCTTCCTGGGACAATGAATTCACGGTGTTCTTATTTCAATTTCCAGGAGTGTATCTCTATGCAGATGGGAGACAGAGAGCATTCTCGCAGTTTTAGGACAAAACTAGAGACTGAAGGACCCCCTGGTACTGTCTTTGACCAACCCGCCCTACAGCACCGTTACCGATTTAATCTGCAGCTGAGCAGAAGTAGACTGCTACATTCCGCGTCTCGTGAAGGAATGGACCTTGCCGAGTCCTAGCTCATCCAAGTGCAGAAGATACGTAAATACGTATCCCTTCAGTTCTCCACATTCTCCTCCCCATCGTTGCGGATCGAAGCCGGTTTTCATAACTGAGTACCACCTGGATGACCAGATTTGGGCTAATAATGACAGAATTTTTAGCCAGTTTTTAAGGAAATGCAACCATCTCCATTTGGGTGATATTTTTGTTGATCAACGTGTTTTCTGGGCGACACAGGCAAATCCAGGTGTATTTTTAAGCACTGATTTTAATTGAAATGGTTCAAATGGCTCTGAACTCTATGGGACTTAACATCTATGGTCATCAGTCCCCTAGAACTTAGAACTACTTAAACCTAACTAACCTAAGGACATCAAACAACACCCAGTCATCACGAGGCAGATGATTTTAATTAAATATTAATTAAATATTATTTGCAGTGATGTTCACGTATCCGCTCCCTTACGAAATACTAAAATATTTCAACCCCTAAGTTATACCAGTCTTCAAATATCGAATCCAGAGCTAACACTAATCTGCTACAGATAAGTAATTAGTGCATACATAATTTTAATTTATAATAATGCTTGTGGACGAATAAAAACCGGGTTTTCTTCTTTCTTGTTTCAATCTTATCCGTAATTAGAAACTATCTGAACAGCACACAGCACAAAAATAACAAATAGCAGCACTTAAGTAAGAACTGAACTGATTAACGAAACGAAAACTGAACTCAAGTGAGGACCACAACGTACAGTAGTTGGTGTTGGATTAAGTACGGACAGGCAAAAGCCGATAGTGCAATCGATGTATTGGTAATTTAAATCCATTAAATCTATCGATAGCCTTGTTGTCTGTCGATAGTGTGTATCTCTTTTTCGTCGTATGATTGAAAATCAAAATATAAGCGACGATCAAGAAGTTTCCGTTAGCAGGCCGCACAGTCTAGAACTGGTATGCCACTCAGGTAGAATCGCCGTGGTAATAGAGAGAACCGTCCCACCGACGCACCAGGTTGATGATACTCTTTTGACAAAACACCGTGTCTTTAGACAGCCAAGAAAAGAATAACAGCACATTGGTCCCGTATGCATGTATTTGGTAATAAAATCTCGGCAGTTCCCGTTTCCATATTTGCCTCACGCATGCCGAGAAAACACGAATGTCAGAGTAATCCCTTGCCTGCATGTCGGTGCTTATATACTCGCATCGGAATCGCTTTACGTTGCATGTACCCTGCAGCGACGCTCTCGAACGGAAACTTTTTGATCGTCCCTTTATAACTTCCAGTTTAACTTTATGGCAGCTAGATCGTGCGCAATTTCATTTAGGTGGGGTGGGGACTCCGCATTATAAGACCCCAGCTCGTGCATTTTCGTAAGGGTCTACAGTAGAGTTGCGCAGCACGTGCCGATAGTCCGTTTATCTGAATAGTTTAGTTTTCCATGGTCTTTAGTATGCACAGGGACTGCGATTGTTGTCTGTGGATGCGAGCCGCGTTGGTGACATTTCGCTCTCAGCTTCAGGCTATGATGGCTTCGGTTACACAGCTTGAGGTTGCAGTGGATGGGCGCCACTGTTGTGGGCCGGCCGTGGGGATCCAACGGACGTCCATCACGTCAGAGTCCTCCGATCGGTCCTCACCGATGGCAAACCGAGTTACTGCTCGAACTGAGGCCGACGCGTCACTTGTAGTCGAGTGGGAGGTCGTCCCGGGGCGAAGCGGGCGGCGAAAGACTTCCCAGGCGGCCGCACGTATGGCCTCCCCGGTTAGTCTGACAAACAGGTTCCAGGTCTGTGGCTGACACTGTCGCTGAGCCGGATGCTGTCGCCTGTCCTGTTTCAGAGGAAACCACTCAGCCTGCAAGGTCCGGGCAATCGCAGAGGGGTGGGATTATTGGTAGCTGGGAGCTCCAACGTTAGGCGTGTTATGAGGCCCTTTAGGTACTTGGTTGGCAGAGTGAAAATCTCATTCTGGAAACCTCCTCCAGGCTGTGGCTAAGCCATGTCTCCGCAATATCCTTTCTTTCAGGAGTGCTAGTTCTGCAAGGTTGGCAGGAGAGCTTCTGTAAAGTTTGGAAGGTAGGAGACGAGATACTGGCAGAAGTAAAGCTGTGAGTACCGGGCGTGAGTCGTGCGTCGGTAGCTCAGATGGTAGAACACTTGCCCGCGAAAGGCAAAGGTCCCGAGTTCGAGTCTCAGTCGGACACACAGTTTTAATCTTACAGGAAGTTTCAAATAATCCTGAGTTAATAATGAGCATCAAAACCGATATAGGAATTAGTGAACACAGGGTCGTCGTAGCGAGATTGAATATTGTAATCCCCAAATTATTGAAAAATAAGCGAAAAATATACATATTAAAAAAAGTAGATAAAAATTCACTTGACGCCTTCCTGAGGGACGATCTCCACTCATTCCAAATTAATAATATAAGTGTAGAGCGGAAAATCCAAAGAGATTCTGGTCGTATGTGAAGTATGTTAGCGGCAATAATCAATCAGTGCCTTCTCTGCACGATAACAATGGAGATACTATCGAAGAGAGAGATGCCAAAGCAGAGTTACTAAACACTGCCTTTAGAAATGCCTTCACAAAAGAAAAAGAAGTAAATATTCCAGAATTCGAGTTGAGAGCAGCTGCCAACATGAGTTACATAGAATTAATATCCTCGGGGTAGTGAAGCAACGCAAATCACTTAATGAAGGCAAGTCTTCTGGTCCAGACTGTATGCCAGTTAGGTTCCTTTCCGAGTATGCTGATGCATTAGCTCCATACTTAACAATCATATACAACCGTTCGCTCGACGAAATATCAGTCTCCAAAGACTGGAAAGTTGCACAGGTCACATCAATATTCAGGAAAGGTACTAAGAGTAATGCACTAAATTGCAGGCACATATTGTGGTGTCACCACCAGACACCACACTTACTAGGTGGTAGCCTTTAAATCGGCCGCGGTCAGGTAGTATACGTCGGACCCGCGTGTCGCCTCTATCAGTGATTGCAGACCGAGCGCCGCCACACGGCAGGTCTAGAGAGATTTCCTAGCACTCGCCCCAGTTGTACAGCAGACTTTGCTAGCGATGGTTCACTGACTTCTACGCTCCCATTTGCCGAGACGATAGTTAGCATAGCCTTCAGCTACGTTATTTGCTACGACCTAGCAAGGCGCCAGTATCCGTACTATTGATATTGTGAATCATGTACCATAAAGAGCGACGTTCTCCATTAATGGATTAAAGTTAAGTATTCCACCAGCTACGTCCATTTTTCTCAATTCTAATTCCCTTGCCATGTTCCAGACCTCACGCCAGCCTGCGTGAGCTAAAACGCGTGCATTTCGGCCTCCTTTAGTACCAAGGGGTTGGCTGTCCTGCCAACCACAACACAAATTATTAACGTCAATATGCAGCATGAATCTAGAACATATATTGCGTTCGAACATTATGAATTACCTCGAAGAAAACGGTCTATTGACACACAGTCAACATGGATTTAGAAAACATCGTTCTTGTGAAACACAACCAGTTCTTTATTCGCTTGAAGTGTTGAGTGCTATTGACAAGGAATTTCAGATTGATTTCATATTTTTGGATTTTCGGAAGGCTTTTGACACTATACCACTCAAGCGGCTCGTGGCGAAATTGCTTGATTATGGATTATCGTCTCAGTTATGTGACTGGATTTGCCATTTCCTGTCGGAGAGGTCACACTTCGTTGTAATTGACGGAAAGTCATCGAGTAAAACAGAAGTGATTTCAGGCGTTCCGCAAGGTAGTGTTATAGGCCATTTTCTGTTCCTTATCTATATAAAAGATTTGGGAGACAATCTGAGCGGCCGTCTTCGGTTGTTTGCTGATGACGCTGTCGTTTATCGACTAATAAAGTAATCAGAAGATCAAAACAAACTGCAAAACGATTTAGAAGAAATATTAGAATGGTGCAAAAATTGGCAGTTGACCCTAAATAACGAGAAGTGTGAGGTCATCTACATGAGTGCTAAAAGGAACTCGTTAAACTTCGGTTACATGATAAATCAGTCTAATCTAAAAGTTGTAAATTCATCTAAATACCTAGGTATTACAATTACGAACAACTGAAATTGGAAGGAACACATAGAAAATGTTATGGGGACGGCTAACCAAAGGCTGCGTTTTATTGACAGGACACTTTGAAAATATAACAGACCTACTAAGGAGACTGCCTACACTGCGCTTGTCCGTCCTCTTTTAGAGTACTGTTGCGCGGTGTGGGATCCTTACCAGATAGGACTGACGGAGTACATCGAAAAAGTTCAAAGAAAGGCAGCACGTTTTGTATTATCGCGAAAGATTGGAGATAGTGTCACAGAAATGATACAGGATTTGGGCTGGAAATCATTAAAAGAAAGGCGGTTTTCGTTTCGACGGAATCTTCTTATGAAATTCCAATTACCAACTTTCTCCTCCTTATGCGAAAATATTTTGTTGACACCGACCTACATAGGGAGGAACGATCACTACGATAAAATAAGGGAAATCAGAGCTCGTAGGGAAGATATGGGTGTTCATTTCTTCCGCGCGCTATACGAGATTGGAATAACAGAGAATTGTGAAGGTGGTTCGATGAACCCTCTGCCAGGCACTTATATGTGATTTGCAGAGTATCCATGTAGATCTAGCTGTAGATGTAGATCGCATGTCCGCTATGTGTTTCATCAACAATTGTCTTTTCCAGGCTCGCAAGCACGAAATCTTGTTACCCTACGATTTACAGTAGACCTATCAACAGCGTTGTCACTATAAACAGCCTTTAAATGTCGATGAATCTCACTAGGAGTCACTTTTACACCAGGTAAAAATTCGATAACAGCAAGCTGTTTAATTCGCGTTGATATAGCAATAGACCACTTCTCCATACTTTCGCTACGCAAAACACACTGGATGAACCCAACGGATTCAAATTGTGCATGCGTATACATAGAGCGGGCAGTTATCTTCCACGTATTACCTGGAGCGTTTATCAAGGTGTAGAGTTATTTTGAAAGATAAGTTTATTCCATTCATAACTGCAGAAGATAAATATAAGACCAAGTTAATATGAACTGGTCTTCAATTACTATTCAAAAGCGTAAAATTAGTATTGAGGGACGTATTCCCTAATTGTGCTTTTAGTCGTAGGTAAACGTCACGTTATGTATTTGCAGACTGCGCATTACCTCTGTAGGAGACTTTGTGGGAAGGAAGCTCGAAAAGTCTGTTCACAAGAACATTAGGTAAATCTACTCCTATTCCACCTACAAAACAGAGGTGACTTTTTTCGTAATAGACTACCAACGATACTGTTGGCCGTTTGATGTCACCTTTATCTTTGAATAGAAAAGTGAAGGTTCGAATAAGGTAATTGTTTACATAATTAGTTAAGGCAATAGCAGTTGTTTTCTGCTAATGAGTGCTGCTGCGATACACGTGGTGGGATCTTGTAGTATGTCTGAATGTAGTCTTTCACGCGCATGCTGTTGACGAGTGACTCTTAGGTTCAAATGGCCCTGAGCACTATGAGACTTAACATCTGAGGTCATCAGTCCCCTAGAACTTAGAACTACTTAAACCTAACTAACCTAACGACTTTCCACCAATCCATGCCCGAGGCAGGATTCGAACCAGCGACCGTAGCAGTCGCGTGGTTCCGGACTGAAGCGCCTAGAGCCGCTCGGCCACCGCGGCCGGCCAGACTCTTAGGTTTCCAGAGGAGAGGCAGTGTTGAAATTCGACGACATTTCTGCAAGTGTCACATCCATCACCAGCTAACGAAATGTCGAGATATAGCGGATCTCTCCACGCCTGCACTTGCATGATGGTCATCAATTGCTGAAGTTCTATATCTGGGTGAGTCACAGGAAGAGTGTGTGTGTGTGTGTGTGTGTGTGTGTAGGAAACGGACACAAAGCTTCTGTAGAATAGCGTTTCAGACGAACCCACGGTAAAAAAAGAGTGTCATCATTTTCGATAATCTGTACGGCTAGTAGGGCAGCTGACAGACTGTGCTCTCCTACTGTGACAGGCCGTACGAGGTAACGGGGAACTGTTGGTATTTGAGTTTTACCGTTTTTTTTTTCGGCGCGAATGACATCTCCTGAGCCAACTTCATTGGTCTCTTGTACATTAGGTTCTTCTGCGAGTGGTACCGCCTCATGATGTGACGAAACTACCGATGTTTCGGCTACTATTGCAGTGTCTGGGCGTCCTGGAAAACAGAGTCAAGTAACGCTGAAAACTTTGACACTATCGGCCCTCTACAGCTGTGCCAGACAGCTTGTGCACGCCGTCCGTTGACTCTGAAGTGAACTGTTCCAGATAATCTCTGAAACTTGAAGGTTTACTTCTGGTGGTAATTCCTGGAAGACTAACACCTCCAGCTACAGCTCTACTTTTGAAATAAGTTCATGGTGAATAATATGAGTACATATTACTGTGCCTCATGACTTGTATATCGCATTGTAGGTAAAATGTTGGCATACAGATATTATTTGACATTAATCGTCAAATGAATAAAACATTCTGCGGCCAGTAGGATTAAATATGGTATACAATTATCTGTTACGTTACTGCCCTTTCCAGCGCAGAATGATCATGCTATTAGACAACTGCCTACATTTCCATAACTCGAGAAATATTCGAGATCCAAGAATCAACACGCGGAAAGTCGATAATGTCCTGGCAGAGTATGAAATGTGACACAGCGATACAGATATGACGCACAACATAAATTGATACTGTACAATGTGCCTCGACCAGTGGTACGTAGAATGTAAATACGGAAGGTGGTACGATGGTTCCCCATTTTGTAATTTAGGGCTGGACATGTGCCGTCTTTGGGGCATGGGTTGATACGCCGTAGCGATTTTTGGGCTGCAGCCACTCGACGAAGTGTTCAAATGGCTCTGAGTACTATGGGACTTAACATCTGCGGTCATCAGTCCCCTAGAACTTAGAACTACTTAAACCTAACTACCCCAAGGACATCACATACATTCATGCCCGAGGCAGGATTCGAACCTGCGACCGTAGCGGTCGCGCGGTTCCAGACTGAAGCGCCTAGAATCGCTCGGCCCCAGCGGCCGGCCAACGAAGGGTCACATGCATATTCAGAAGAATTTAGATCTGGGAAACGAGATGGCCATTCTAGACGTGTGATGCCCGTATGTTACATGTACTCATCCACCAGATCGTCCTCGTGGTATTATGTTATCACAGTATAACAGAGCGAAGTCAGATCTGTATGCACCATGAAAAAGCCGCTCATACGATTGCAAGATAACACTGCTATAAACAGCAGTTGTGACAGTGCGGAAAAAAGCGTAGGGGCGTGCGTAATCCTAACATGCTGCCGAGAGCGGAAACATTCACGCCCCGTTTCAGTTTTATTCCATAATATTCTCGAGGTTTTAACGACTGGCAATGATAGGAGCGTGCTAGATCGTGACTCAGCCGTAAACAGGACAATAACGCAATATTCCTGGGTATATTAACTGCGGGCAAAACCACTTCACCACATTCATAAAGTCAAGCGGTGCTTTTGTGTGAAGAGAATTCATCTGGCTGATCGTCGAACATGCAGAGGAGATACCATTCTGAAGAGATATGTACGGCCCAAAAATTTGCTATTTCCATAGCCAGAGTAGGTGTTGTGTTGGTTAGAGATCTTTGGGCACTTATGGCAAGATGATCTCGGGAATGCCTCGAAGACCTTGTATCTACTGCTGCTGAATGTCTGCTTTCTCTTGAAACCTACTCCAAGGTCATGAAATGGACAACTTTCAACTCCCAGTCTATCTCATCCTGACTTTGGCCAACTTCTATACCGACGCGCCAGAGAAACTGGTATAGTCATACGTATTCAAATACAGAGATTGTAAACAGGTAGAATGCGGCGCTGCGATCGGCAACGCCTATATAAGACAACAAGTGTCTGTTGAAGTTGTTGGATCAGTTAAAGCTGCTACAATGGCAGCTTATCAAGATTTAAGTGAGTCTGAGCGTGTTGTAGTCGGCGCACGAGCGATGGAAGACAGCATTTCCGAGGTAGCGGTGAAGTGGGAATTTTGCCGTACGACCGTTTCACGAGTGTACCGTGAATATCAGGAATCCGGAAAAACATCAGGTCTCGGACATTGCTGCGACCGGAAAAAGAACCTGCAGGAACGGGACCATCCGGCCGTTGTGGCCGAACAGTTCTAGGCGCTTCAGTCTGGAACCGCGCGATCGCTATTGTCGCAGATTCGAATCCTGTCTCGTACATGGATGTGTGTGATCTTAGGTTTAAGTAGTTCTACGTTCTAGGGGACTGATGACCTCAGATGCTAAGTCCCATAGTGCTCAGAGCCATTTGAACCATCTGAAAGGGACCGACGACGACTGAAGAGAATCATTCAACGAGTCAGAACTGGAATCCTTAGCAAATTGCTACAGATTTCAATTCTGGGTCATTAAAAAGTGTCAGCGTGAGAGCCATTCAACGAAACATCATCGATATGGGCTTTCGGAGCCGAAGGCCCACTCTTGTACCCTCGATAACTGCACGACACAAAGCTTTACGCCGCGCTTACGTCCGTCAAACCAACATTGGACTGTTGATGACTGGCAACATATTACCTGTTCGGACGAGTCTCGTTTCAGTTCACGAATCAACACGCGGGAAGTCTATAATGCGTGCAGAAACAGATGCCCGCCGCTCGGGGCAGCCAGCCGGTCTCAGGCACCTTTCACGGTCCGCGCTGCTCCTCCCGTCGGAGGTTCGAGTCCTCCCTCGGGCATGGGTGTGTGTGTTGTCCTTAGCGTAAGTTAGTTTAAGTTAGATGACTTCTGCAGTTTGGTCCCATAAGACCTTACCACAAATTTCCAAAATTTTCCAAACAGATGCCCTGGCAACAGTATGAAATGTGACACCCGTGATACAGATACGACTTACACCCTAAATAGTATCTTGCGGATGGACGTGTACGGGTATGGAGGCAACCTCATGACTCCATGGACGCTGCATGTCAGCAGGGGACTGTTCAAGCTAGCGGAGCGTCCGTAATGGTATGGGGCGTGTGCAGTTGGTGTGACATGGGATTCCTGATACGTCTGGATAAGACTCTGACAGGTGACACGTACGTTAACATCCTGTCTGACCACTTGCCTCCACTCATATCCATTGTTTATTCCGACGGTTCAAAAGTGGCTCTGAGCACTATGGGATTCAACTGTTGTGGTCATCAGTCCCCTAGAACTTAGAACTACTTAAACCTAACTAACCTAAGGACATCACAAACGTCCATGCCCGAGGCAGGATTCGAACCTGCGACCGTAGCAGTCGCACGGTTCCGGACTGAGCGCCTAGAACCGCGAGACCACCGCGGTCGGCATATTCCGACGGACTTGGGCAATTCCAGCAGAACAATATGACAACCCACACGTCCAGAATTGCTACGGAGTGGCTTCATGAACACTCTTCTGAGTTTAAATACTTCCACTGGCCACCAAACTTCCAGACATGGGAATTATTGAGCACATCTGGGATGCCATGCAACGTGCTGTTCAGAAGAGACCTTCACCCCCTTGTACTGTTACGGATTTATGGACAGTCTTGCAGGATTCATGGCGTCAGTTCCCTCCAGCACTACTTCAGACATCAGTCGAGTCCACGCCACGTCGTGTTGCGGCACTTCTGCGTTCTCTCAGGGACTGTACACGGTATTAGGCAGGTGTACCAGTTTCTTTGGCTCTTCAGTGTAATATGCCAACGGTTTGGCCATGCATATTGCAATTTAAATTTGTTGCCATGCCTTCCTGCTCACATGGATTAACAGATCTCTCCCATTCGTGCTATATATGTTGTGGTCACTTATTTGTGTGATGTCGTGTCACGGTTTAGCTTGTGCAGTGTCACCATGACGCACTAGTTACTCGTGGTTGTCGGAGAGCACGCAGAAATGCATGGAGTCGACTAATGTCTGAAGTAGTGGTGGAGGGAGCTGACACGATGAATCCTGCAAGGCTCTCCATAAGTACGTAACAGTACAGGGGTGTGGAGATCTCTTCTGTACAGCACGTTGCAAGGCATGTACATAAATGAAAACACTGAACGGCGTACAGCCATAGGACGTCAATTGCTGCTGTTTGTTTCTTGTTTGGGCGTGGCTGGAGATTCTTCCAATGGAGTGAGATGCTGAAATTAACTGGAAGTCTGATAGCAATGATTAAATTGATTCTGATTACCCTAATTAGCTGACGACCTTAAATTTAACCTGCGACTTTGTTGCTGTCCCGACAGCAGCCGGCACCAGACTCAATCACGTGTAGCTGGGATTTTAATATTCGAATTGATAATGAAAAGAGACAATAGAGCGAAGCCAAAGACCAAGCCTAAAACAGACAGATCAGGTAAAAAGTTGCATATATTGTCCCAAAATAACGCATTAAATAAGAAGTAGTATGTTACCAGTGGGTAACGGTTACTACACACAAATTAAGCTAAGAAACTGGCGAGAACGAGTCTTGTATTACGTCAGGACACAAGAACAATTAAAAATGAAACAATTTACGGACATTGTGATGAATGGTGTAACCCCTGAATTACTAGAGAGCGTGCAGAGAGATAATTGAAATACTAACATTCATGAGAATAGAGGAGACTGACGCAGGCAGGGCTGGTTTCTATTGCTATTATGGAAACTTGATGTGTTCCCGCGCCTACGATTTTGTACACACGATATTGCTTCGCGTCGGAAACTAATTACTGACCGTACTGTAGCGAGCCGCGAGATCAATAGCCGCTGCCGATGCAAGAAGCATATACACCCGTACATAATGGCGGCAACTTGCTACCTGGCGATGCCCATGAACCTGCTCCTATTAAGAAGTGAGTTCAGATGGGCCGTTGATTTCATCCCCATAACTTTTGTGCACTACGATCCAACGACTCTGTATGCCTCCACCGGCAGGAAAAGGAGCTCCGTGGCCAACTTAACAGGGGCTCGTTATAAATTTGTTGCGGCCCGTGAAGGTAGTGCCTGCAGTCTACAGCTTGCGAGACCTAGGGTAGAGGGACTTATGCGAAAATGGTAGGCGGGGTGTGTCCCTGCGGTGTTGCTGAAGGAAGAATGAAATTCATACTAAAGGCTACACTGGCTTCCGGTAATACGCCATACTGTACAAATTCTACTTTAATGAAGCCAGGCATCAAAAAATTATAATCCCTTCACGAGCCCGGCATTCTGCTGTTAAGCAAGCTTACAGAGGTTCATAATGGCCGGGGAAAATTCATTTGACCCGATTTAATCGTCAGATAATTAAATTGACTTTTAAACTATTCTGCCAATTCTCCTGTGACCTATATCAGTCGGCTCGTAATTTGAAGACAAAGCTGAATCTACAATCAAAAGTATTAATTAAATTTTATTTGGGCTCTCTCCCCGTGCTTCCACACGCTTCGTCGTCAGGTGGCGCAATATATCAGTGCTATAACACCCCCACCAATGTTACTGAGCAGGAAGATAGGCAACTGGAAAGACTTATTATTCTCATATTATTATTTTACAATCAGTTCTTATGACAAAGTCTAATCCCGAATAACCTTTAAAAAATGCAGACACCCCACTGGTCTCACTCGAACTGGAGAATGATGTCCCTCTGTTACACTAAATCGTGTACCACACAACCTCATAGGCTGTGACGCTCGGTGACTTAGCTACGGATGCTGCCCTGCAAACTTCCCCTTTCCCGTGGGAAAGACTAAGTTCTGTATACCAAATGAAAATTGTTCCCATTCTTCTTGAGCATGGCGAAAATCTGTTGCCAAGTTTTTAGGTAAATTAATTTTTTGCATTGCCGAAGCTATGGTTCATATAAAAAAGTTCAGTGGGGTCCAAGTCACGCCGTTGAGTAGACGTGTACAACAAATCCATATTCTTCTGTAACGCCAAAATACAAAGATTCTTGCTTTTTGGACACGTTCATTAACATGCTAATATTTAAAAGAGGTCCAATTTCAGTCTGTTGCAGTAAAATTTTTTAGGAACCAATGGCTTTAGCAGTTTGGTCCCTTAGAAATTCACACACATTTGAACAGTAATGTCTTTATTAATACTTCTGGTCTTTTCTCCTCGAAGGCAACTAATGTTCCATGGTCAAACTAGGAGAAACGAATCAAGGCCACCATAAATTCCCACTGAATTTCAATGTCAGCAGAACACTCGTGTAAATACCATCAGCTCGGCAAGTAACAAGTCTACATAGCCTGTTGTAAGTACCATAACTGACCACTCCATAAAAAGGCTTGCCATTGTTTCGCATACTGATGATCCCGTTGTTTGCACTCTGGATTCAAGCATTTAGTATTGTGATTAATAGTGTTTGAACGGCACTAAGACCATTAAAACTGAGTCCCATCACATCTTAATGGCTTGTTATTCTACTGATCTCTGTTCTTGAATTATAACGGAAGTCGTTTGAAATACTGTAGTAGATTTGGATGTCTCCTTTCTTAGTCCTACGAAAGCGATGTTTGGAATTAGTGCTACTTGGCTTTCCTGCTAACAAAGGGGTTTATTTCAACAACCAGTACGCTCATGTGCACTACCAAAATGTTATTCGAGCAGCGATTCTGACGACTTTTTATTGCTCCTGACATCAGTGAGCTGTTCAAGCAGCGTCACAGAATTGGTCACGGGCGTTCGACAATGCTCATGTCTGAGGTGTTTCTCAAATTATTTAAAACTACAAGTGAATTGCGTGTGCCTAGTTGCTCGTGCAGCTTTGCTTCTTGAGCACCTTACTTCAGTAAGAGTAATTGTGAACTTTCATTCGTCTTCGAATTTTATTTTCTTGTTGTAACTGATTTCAGTCCTTTCCAAAATATAATTTTATGTAGGCTTTTAGGGGATCGACAACATAGTGAGAAAAATAAACGTAACTGTCCAGAATTTGTGAATTAGCACACTGTCACTGCGTATTAAGAAATGTCGTTGCCTGCAAGCCAGTGCACAGCAGCATAAATTAAATCTATACTTCCTAATTTTTTTAAATTCATAAATAACTCAGTTTTATTGATATTATTCCTTATGTTCATTTCATTCCTGGGGAGGGAAAAAATTAATTTACTTTAAATATGTAGAGAATTTAGTTGCAGCGACGTTATATCACCAGCTTTCCATATTTTCGCCTAAGTTGTTATAAGTTGGAGAATCCTAATGTAGCAACTTTTTGGTGCATGTTCTGTGATGAGTTCCTCAGTGCATAGGAGTATAGTGCAATACACTTACAGCTCCGTGAAAACAGGCTCGTTACTGCCTCACCTATGGAAACAGTTGAAATTGCTTTCTTAGTTTGTGTGCAGACAGCACACTGTGTACAGGTTCTATTAATATCGGCTCCAGGATCAGCAACTGCAGCGCAAAAATTGTGTCTAGTTTGCGTCTACGAATGTGCAGAAGAAGCAGGTTGGAAACTTTCAGGGACTATCTCAGGTTTACAGCTCAGACGAACTAAATAGCACTACTATCAGTGGATCCGCGAACATGTAAAACTTACGAAATCCCCCTGGCGGAATTCCAAAACTTATATGACCCATACCCTGTTTCAACATTCGCTGTTCTTTAGGGGGACAAATCCTGACAAGCGTTCCATTAAACATTTTCTTTCTCTGAACATAGAACTACTTAAACCTAACTAACCTAAGGACGTCACACACATCCATGCCCGAGACAGGATTCGAACCTGCGACCGTAGCAGTCGCACGGCTCCGGACTGCGCGCCTAGAACCGCGAGACCACCGCGACCAGCTGAACTTTTTCCATAAACACTCAACATTGTCAGTGTCGGAACAGAAATTTTCGTTTTGATCTGTTAGGTAGTCTGAAATCTGCCTTCTATTACTCTTGCTAAACAGATAAACCTTCCTCACTTTTTTTATATTCCTATTAACTTCCATATTCAGGGATGCTGCAACGGCCTTATGATTACTGATTCCCTGTTCTGCACATACAGAGTCGAAATGTTCGGGTCTGTTTGTTATCAGTAGGTCCAAGATGTTATCTCCACGAGTCAGTTCTCTATTTAACTGCTCGAGGTAATTTTCGGATAGTGCACTCAGTATAATATCACTCGTTGCTCTGTCGCTACCACCCGTCCTAAACATCTGAGTGTCCCAGTCTATATCCGGTAAAATGAAATCTCCACCTAAGACTATAACATGCTGAGAAAATTTATGTGAAATGTATTCCAATTTTTCTCTCAGTTGTTCTGCCACTAATGCTGCTGAGTCGGGAGGTCGGTAAAAGGAGCCAATTATTAACCTAGCTCGGTTGTTGAGTGTAACCTCCACCCATAATAATTCACAGGAACTATCCACTTTTACTTGACTACAAAAAAAAAGGTTCAAATGGCTTTTTTTTCGATGATCGATTAACTTAGTTTTTTTTATTACATGTTCGTTGTATCTGCTCGGGGCGGACGTCGGAAGACATCAGTTTAAGTTCGTTGATGATCGATTAACTCAGTTTTTTTTATTACAGAGGGCACGTAACCCTTTGACCGAACACGCTGAGCTACCGTGCCGGCGTTCTGAGCACTATGGGACTTAACATCTATGGTCCCCTAGAACTTAGAACTACTGAAACCTAACGAACCTAAGGACATCACACAACACCCAACCATCACGAGACAGAGAAAATCCATGACACCGCTGGGAATCGAACACGGGAACCCGGGCGTGGGAAGCGAGAACGCTACCGCACGACCACGAGATGCGGGCTACTGCACTGCAGGATAAACTACTACTAACAGCGACGAACACTCCAACACCGGTTGCATGCAATCTATCCTTTCTAAACACCGTCTGTGCCTTTGTAAAAATTTCGGCAGAATTTATCTCTGTCTTCAGCCAGCTTTCTGTACCTATAACGATTTCAGCCTCGGTGCTTTCTACCAGCGCTTGAAGTTCCGGTACTTTACCAATGCAGCTTCGACAGTTTACAATTACAATACCGATTGCTGCTTGGTTCCCGCATGTCCTGACTTTGCCCCGCACCCTTGAGGCTGTTGCCCTTTCTGTACTTGCCCGAGGCCATCTAACCTAAAAAACCGCCCAGCCCACGCCACACAACCCCTGCTAGCCGTGTAGCCGCTTGCTGCCGCACGCCTCTGAATTGGTTCCGTGTCTTCCTTTAATCCGACCTGGTGGGGGTCCAAAATACTCGAACAGTGCTCAAGAATGGTTCACACTAGCATTTTATGCGCCGTCTCCTTTCTGGATGATCTACACTTTCCTAAAAATCTCCCAATATAACGAAATCCATCATTCGTCTTCCTTACGTCCAACCTGACGCGCTCCTTCCATTTTATATCGCTTTGCAGCGTTACGTCTAGATATTTAATCGATTTGACTGCCAAGCAGCACCCTACTAATGCTGTATTGGAACGTTACAGGATTGTATCTCCTGCTCACCCGCATTAACCTACATTTTTCTACACGGAGAACAAGCTGCCAGTCATCACACCAACTAGAAATTCTGTCTAAGACATCTTGTATATGCCATTAGCCACTCAGTAATGACACCTTCCCGTACACCACAGCGTTATCAGCAAATAGCCACAAATTGTTGCTCACTCTATCAGTCAGTTCATTTATATATAGAGAATAACAGCCATCCTCTGACACTTGCCTGGGACATTCCTGATGATACCCTTGCATCTATTTGGCTGGCTCTGAGCACTATGGGACTTAACTTCTGAGGTCATCGGTCCCCTAGAACTTAGAACTGCTTAAACCTAACTAACCTAAGGACATCACACACATCTATGCCCGAGGCACGATTCGAACCTGCGACCGTAGCGATCGCACGGTTCCAGACTGTAGCGCCTAGAGCTGGCCGTTGTGGCCGAGTGGTTTTAGGCGCTTCAGTCTGGAACCGCGTTGCCGCTATGGTCGCAGGTTCGAATCCTGCCTCGGGCATGGATGTGTGTGATGTCCTTAGGTTGGTTAGGTTTAAGTAGTTCTAAGTTCTAGGAGACTGATGACCTCACATGTTAAGTCCCATAGTGTTCAGAGCCATTTGAACCATTTTTTGTTGTTGCGCCTAGAACCGCTCGGCCACTCTGGCCGGCCGCATCTGTTTGGATGTCAGTCATTGAAACAAAGGCGTTTATCTTTGTGCCGAGGTGTTTTCGCGAAATTTCAATTACTAACTTTATCTTCTGAATGCGAAAATATTTTATTGACGCCCATTTACATAAGAAGGAATGGTCATCGTAACACAATAAGAGAAAACAGAGCAGGCACGGAAAAATTTAAGCGTTAACGTTTTGTATTCCCTCTTAGAGAGTGAAACGGTAGAGAAGTAGTCTGAAGGTGGTTCAATGAACCTTCTGCCAGACACTTTAATGTGAATTGCAGAGTAGCCATGTAGATGTAAGTGTAGCTATTATTCAGAATTCGCCTTCGGAAATATTACTGTTACTTTCGAACATCTTTCAACGTTTCCCGTCCGCCCCTGAATACAGAATAACCCTATCCGTCTTGGAGTGTCCCGTTGAAAACCGAAGCTTCTATAAACGCACACTTTATTTTTGTCGTGTTTAATACTTTCAATCGCCCCTGACACAACCACCTCTTCCAAGTTGCCCAAACCCTTCCCACCGCAATCCCCCTCCGCTGTAGAGCATACAGGGCCACTGTACTGTATTTTGGTTATCGTGTGAAGATGGGTTTTTTATTATAGAATAACAGCTGTGGAGGGGCGCCATCGACTAAGAGTCGGAACCGAGCCGCGTCCCTGTCGTGTAGCGCCACTAGTGGCCCGGCGTGGCATTACTTCTTGGCTCCCAGCCACGGTCGATATGAGGCGATACTCAAAATATCCTAACAGTGGCAAAAAAACTGGATTTCCCTTCCGATACAGAGAATAAACGTTAGCGTCAGATTACGGCATTAAACCTCGATATGTACGCGTGCATAGAAAATTTATCCTAATTTTTGCAGAATTTTGAGCTACTAAGGCTAGTGGCATACTAAACTTTAATATCTACATCTACATGATTAACTTGCAATTCACATTTAAGTGCTTGGCAGAGGGTTCATCGAACTCCAATCATACTATCTCTCTACCATTCCACTCCCGAACAGCACGCGGGAAAAACGAACACCTAAACCTTTGTGTTTGAGCTCTGATTTCTCTTATTTTATTTTGATGATCATTCCTACCTATGTAGGTTGGGCTCAACAAAATATTTTCGCATTCGGAAGAGAAAGTTCGTGACTGAAATTTCGTAAATAGATCTCGCCGCGACGAAAAACGTCTTTGCTTTAATGACTTCCATCCCAATTCGCGTATCATATCTGCCACACTCTCTCCCCTATTACGTGATAATACAAAACGAGCTGCCTTTTTTTGCACCCTTTCGATGTCCTCCATCAATCCCACCTGGTTAGGATCCCACACCGCGCAGCAATATTCTAACAGAGGACGAACGAGTGTAGTGTAAGCTGTCTCTTTAATGGACTTGTTGCATCTTCTAAGTGTCCTGCCAATGAAACGCAACCTTTGGCTCGCCTCCCCCAGAATATTATCTATGTGGTCTTTCCAACTGAAGTTGTTCGTAATTTTAACATCCAGGTACTTAGTTGAATTGACAGCTTTGAGAATTGTGCTATTTATCGGGTAATCGAATTCCAACGGATTTCTTTTGGAACTCATGTGGATCACCTCACATTTTTCGTTATTTAGCGTCAACTGCCACCTGCCACACCACACAGCAATCTTTTCTAAATAGCTTTGCAACTGATACTGGTCTTCTGATGACCTTACTAGACGGCAAATTACAGCATCATCTGCGAACAACCTAAGAGAACTGCTCAGATGGTCACCCAGGTCATTTATATAGATCATAAACAGCAGAGGTCCCAAGACGCTTCCCTGGGGAACACCTGATATCACTTCAGTTTTACTCGATGATTTGCCGTCTATTACTACGAACTGCGACCTTCCTGACAGGAAATCACGAATCCAGTCGTACAACTGAGACGATACCCCATAGGCCCGCAGCTTGATTAGAAGTCGCTTGTGAGGAACGGTGTCAAAAGCTTTCCGGAAATCTAGAAATACGGAATCAACTTGAGATCCCCTGTCGATAGCGGCCATTACTTCGTGCGAATAAAGAGCGATCTTTTCTGAAACCATGCTGATTACGTATCAATAGATCGTTCCCTTCGAGGTGATTCATAATATTTGAATACAGTATATGCTCCAAAACCCTACTGCAAACCGACGTCAATGATATAGGTCTGTAGTTCGATGGATTACTCCTGCTACCCTTCTTAAACAGTGGTGCGACCTGCGCATTTTCCAATCTGTAGGTACAGATCTATCAGTGAGCGAGCGGTTATATATGATTGCTAAGTAGGGAGCTACTGTATCAGCATAATCTGAAAGGAACCTAATCGGTATACAATCTGGACCTGAAGACTTGCCCTTATCAAGCGATTTGAGTTGCTTCGCAACCCCTAAGGTATCTACTTCTAAGAAACTCATGCTAGCAGCTGTTCGTGTTTCAAATTCTGGAATATTCCATTCGTCTTCCCTGGTGAAGGAATTTCGGAAAACTGCGTTAATAACTCCGCTTTAGCGGCACAGTCGTCGGTAACAGTACCATCGGCACTGCGCAGCGAAGGTATTGACTGCGTCTTGCCGCTTGTGTACTTTACATACGACCAGAATTTCTTCGGATTTTCTACCAAATTTCGAGACAATGTTTCATTGTAGAACCTATTAAAGGCATCTCGCATTGAAGTCCGTGCCAAATTTCGCACGTCTGTAAATTTTAGCCAATCTTCGGGATTTCGCGTTCTTCTGAACTTCGCATGTTTTTTCCGTTGTCTTATCGATGTCGCCTTCTATTTAATGTTGGAAGAAAGTAACAGCTTATCCGAGTATATTGAGGATCCGAAACCAAATTAATATTTTTTAAACTGGATGCCTTACAACCGTTGAAAATACTCTACAATTGCATGTGTAATAGGTTTTGACAGATTGTGCATTTCTTTTCACACGGAATGCAGCACACTCTCCTGCGTTGATCGTGAGTAATTAAGAGAAACAGTGGAGGGGAAGAACTGATGTGAACTGAATTGTTTAATTTTTTGAATTTATTGTTGTGCTGATGTGGCCTTCAGTCCAGAGACTGGTTTGAAGCAGCTCTTCATGCTACCCTACCCTGTGCAAGCTGCTTCATCTCCAAGTACCTACTGCAACCTACATCCTTCTGAATCTGCTTAGTGTAGTCATCTCTTGGTCACCATCCACGATTTTTACCCTCCACGCTGCCCTCCAATACTGAATTGGTGATCCCTTCGTGCCTCAGAACATGTCCTATCAACCGATCTCTTCTTCTAGTCAAGTTGTGTCACGAATTCCTCTTCTCCCCAGTTATATTCAGTATCTCCTAATTAGTTATGTGATTTACCCGTCTAATCTTCAGCATTCCTCTGTAGCACCACGTTTCGAAAGCCTCTATTCTCTCCTTTGTAGATTATTTATCGTCTATGTTTCACTTCCATACATGGCTACATTCCATACAAATACTTTCAGAAAAGACTTCCTGACACTTAAATCTATACTCGACGTTAACAAATTTGTCTTCTTCAAAAACGCTTTCTTTGCCATTGCCAGTCTACATTTTATATCCTCTCTACTTCGACGATCATCAGTTATTTTTCTCCCCAAATAGCAAAACTTATCTACTACTTTAAGCGTCTCATTTCCTAATCTAATTCCCTCAGCATCACCTGATTTAATTAGACTACATTCCATTATCCTCGTTTCGTTTTTGTTGATGTTCATCTTATATCCTCCTTTCAAGACACTGTCCATTGCATTCAAGTGCTCTTCCAGGTCCTTTGCTGTCTCTGCCAGAATTACAATTTCACCCGAAAACCTCAAAGTTTTTGTTTCTTCTCCATGGATTTTAATTCCTACTCCGAAATTTACTTTTGTTTCCTTCACTGTTTGCTCAAAATAAAGACTGAATAACATCGGAGATTGGCTACAACCCTGTCTCAGTCACTTCCCGACCATTGCTTTCCTTTCATGTCCCTAGACTCTTATAACTGCACAAATTGTACAAATTGTAAATAACATTTCGTTCTCTGTATTTGACCCCTACCACCTTCAGAATTTGAAAGAAGTATGGAGCAATATTAACTGGTAAGGGCTCGAACGAAGACGTTACTCAAGTTGAGGAAATATAGTGTGAAAATTTAAATAATAGGTTTTAACGGGAAAGCTAAGAATTTTCTCCGTTTATCATCTTCGTAGAGATTGTTCTGAAACAATTACAGTAACTTCAGCTACCACGCCGTCTACCAGGAGACAGTCCTGGCACATTCCGACCATGAAAAGAAGGATGAGGGCCATAAGTATGTCACAAAATACGAAAGACTCTTTACCACTTTACAGTGATTCGTTGATTACAGATACTGATTGTTTTCGTGTTATCCCCTGCCGCCACACATTGCTGTTGCAAGCAGTTTTTCCCGGGTGACTCTGTGTGTGCCCACGCATGTTAGCATCATACTGCCACTGCGTGAAATCAACCCTATGTTTAAAGAGCAAGAAAGCGAATGGAAGTTGTAGTTAGTGCGAGAGGTTACTGGTAGACTGCACAACCCCTTGTGGCAGTGGTAATGAAGTTATCGGTGCTTAATACCCGTTGCCGGAAAACATTTGCTTGGAACTGATAAGAGTCCGCGTCGAGTAGGCGGCGTGGGGAAGAGAGAACATGGGGAAGCTTTTTAAAACACTTGACTGAGTGGGAATGCGGGGGGAAGGACCTCTTTGGAACCTCTAAAGTAACACGATTACTTAAAGGACACGTACTAATAAAGACAGAAAACCTGATTAACTTTTACGGATTTTTCTTGTCAGATAGGGAGACTGGCACGACACACGATAAATTACACACATCGAAAACGTTTTGCATCATCCCGGTTCCCAGAACTTCTGAAGATAGACGTTGACTGTGAATATTGTATCACAGACACAGTCCCTTTGACTGCTCAGAGATGTCACTAAACTCGCCAAAAGGTGTAAACAACCATGCATGAGGAGCGCCTATTAGACGGATGGGACCCGACAGCCGATCAGTTGCAGTCATTCGACCTGGAAGGAGGTTCACGGATCGCGTTGTCTGTAGTTCAACCATGCCTAGACGGTCAATAGTGCGGTTCGATCGTGTTCGCATTATTACTTTGTGCCAGGAAGGGCTCTCAACAGCGGAAGTGTCCAGACGTCTCGGAGTGAACCAGAGCGATGTTGATCGGACATGGAGGAGATACAGAGAGACAGGAACTGTCGATTCCTCGATCAGGTCACCCAAGGGCTACTACTGCAGTGGATGACCACTGCCTACGGATCATGCTTGGAGGAACCCTGACAGCAACGCCATCATGTTGAATAATGCTTTTCGTGCGGTCACAGGACGTCGTGTTACGACTCAAACTGTGCACAATAGGCTGAATGATGCACAACTTCACTCCCGACGTCCATGACAAGGCCCATCTTTGCAACCACGACACCATGCAGCGCGACACAGATACGCCCAACAACATGCCGAATGGACCGCTCAGGACTGGCATCACGTTCTCATCACCGATGAGTGTCGCGTATGCCTTCAACCAGACAATTGTCCGAGACGTGTTTGGAGGCAACCCGGTCAGGCTGAACGCCTTAGACATAATGTCCAGCGAGTGCCGCAAGGTATAGGTTCCCTGCTGTTTTGGGATGGCATTATGTGGGGCTGACATACGCCTCTGGTGATCATGGAAGGCGTCGTAACGGTTCTACGATACGTGAATGCCATCCTCCGACCAATAGTACAACCATATCGGCAGTATATTGGCGAGGCATTCGTCTTCGTAAACGACAGTTCGTCCCGCCCTTCCCCCCCTTCCCCTCTTTCCGCCATCGTGCACATCTTGTGATTGATTTCCTTCAGTATAACTACAACGCTCGACTAGAGTGACCAGTATGTTCTCCAGATATGAACCCTATCGAACTTGCCTGGGATAGATTGAAAAGCGCTTTTTATGGACAACGTGACCCACCAACCACTCTGAGGGCTCTACTCTGAATCGTCGTTGAGGAGTGTGACAATCTGGACCAACAGTGCCTTGATTAACTTGTGGATAGTATGCCACTACGAACACAGGCATGCATCAATGCAAGAGGACTTGTTACTGGTTATTAGAGGTACCAGTGTGTACAGCAATCTGGACCACCACCTCTGAAGCTTTTGCTGTATGGTGGTACAAGATACAATGTGTGATTTTCATGAGCAATAAAAAGGGCGGAAATGATATTTATGTTGATCTCTATCCGAATTTCCGGCCGTTGTGTCCGAGCGGTTCTAGGCGATTCAGTCCGGAACCCCGCGGCTGCCACAGTCGCAGGTTCGAATCCTGCCTCGGACATGGATGTGTGCGATGTCCTTAGGTTAGTTAGGTTTAAGTAGTTCCATGTGTAGGGCACTGATGACCTCAGATGTTAAGTCCCATAGTGCTTATTGCCATTTGAACCATTTGAACCAACTATTCCAATTTTCTGTACAGGTTCCGACACTCTCGGAACCGAGGCGATGCAAAACTTTTTTTGATGTGTGTGAAAGTAAATACTCCTATTTGTGGCATGTGATTATATTATATTAGATCAGATACTCCGTTCATTATATAAACCTCGGTGGTTGGTTATTTGGTGATGAGATTCTTGAGAATGTGGAACAAGCCAGAACAAGTATTACGTACTTAAAATGAACTGGTGTGGTAAATTTGTGTCACTGACCGTAAGTGAAATATTCCTCAGAGGGAAGAAAGAAGTAAAAAAAGTTTGAAATGCATAATTAGATGCTGTAGATATGCAGAAGTCATATGTTAAGTAGCATCTTCACTGATCAGCCATAATACTATGACCACCTATCTAATAGCCTGTATGTCCAGTTTTGGCACGGATAACAGCCGCGACGAGTAGTTGCATGGAAGCAGTGATTCTCTGGTGGGTCTCTGGAGGCAGATGACACCACATCTGCACACAAAAGTCACCTAATTCCCATAAATTCCGTGGAGGGTGCGATGAGCTCCGACGCCACGTTCTATCCCATCCCAGATGTGTTCGATCGGGTTCAGATCTAGCGATCTGAGAGTCCAGAAGATCAGTTGGAACTCGTCACTGTGTTACTCGAACCACTCCATGACACTCCTTGCTTTGTGTCATGGTGCGCTATCTTGGTGAAAAATGTCCGGAAATGCATCGTTGCTACGGTAGATGACGCTGACGAATGAACGTTCGTCTGACCACGTGCCGTGTTGCTTGTGGGTTGCACGCTGTGTGATTGACGCAGCATACTTTAAATAGCATAATGATCCGGTATTCATGTCTGTAAAGAGCCAATCAGATGGAATCGGTCGAAAGGCATAATTACTATACCAAAACAAGTACCCTCAGAGGCACCAAACACATTACACAGTATTTCAAGCCCTTTCTGGGCGTTTGTGTGATCATGGGTCCTTTCAGACAGACGAACTGCGGGGCGATGACGGGCTGAGCGTACACCAGGTTTGGAGGACCGGATTCTACAGGATACTTAAACGAACTATCAGCGTACAAGCACCAAGCAAGTGGCCCGCCAACATAATGTTAGACAGAATACGATTATGTGTTTCCTGCATTACAGCCGCTACGACGGAGGCCACTTCGAGCATTTGTTGTAACGTGGATGCTATACAGCTCTGTACTCTGTTCAGGGACGATTTGTTGTCGTTGCACGCAAACCGTCCGCTTCCGCTCGCATTATTATAGGGGCCGTTTTTCCTCTATTTCCAGTCAGGAATCAGTCCCTGCAGTTTTTCGGTTTTATTAATGCTTACCCTGTTTATTCATCGATCACATCCGCTAAGAAATACTTCTCTGGAGTAGAATAAGTTGGCCACTTGTAAATTTAAGGCTTCTCTTTCCCTGCGTTTTATTAGTAGCTAAATTTTTAGTGGTAGCCACCAAGTTATTAAAATTGTGCTTTCCTGAATAACAGACACGTCCTCGACCGATAGAAGTGATTTTAAATCTTTATGTAGATATTCTGCATTAATTGTCTGCTATTCTACGAATAGAGCTTTTATATTTTTACGTCGCCTATTTGGGGCACATTCAATTCGCGTATAATGCATTGTTTAGACGTTTGTGCAGTTTTGTGGTACGCACTTCCCAACGAAATGTATTACAAGCTCGGCGTATTGAACCTGACGGGCCGCTCAAGCACCGCCGTATACTCCTCTACGAATGGAGTCATTCACATGCTGTATGGAGGGTCATGGGGTCAACTATCGACTGTCCCGAAGATGTAAGTTTCCTAGAAGTTGGAGCCGCTACTTCTCGTTCAAGTAGGTCCTCAGTTGGTGTCACGAGTCCGAGTGCACCCGTTTCCAGTCCACTGACCAAAACAAAATTTCTGGCAGTACCGAGAAATGAACCCGGGTTCTCTCCACAGCAGTCAGAGAGACTGAGCACTTAGCTAAAGTTAGTAGTTTGTTATAATCTCAACAATTTAACCCTTTCATCTTCTTTTATCTACTCGTCTTCATGTTTTAATAATAAGCTGAACGGATACTTGCATCTAGTTAGTTTTTTAAAGCTTACAGACCTAGAATAGTCTACAAATGATCTGATAATGTACGTGAAAATTTCATTAACGGCTGAAGTATACGGGATTTCTTATTTGTTGGAATTTTTATACCATCTGCAAACAAAACAGCTTGATCAGCGGGTAATGTTGCTGACGAATTGTCATTAACAAACTGTTCAAAAAGTTTTCATCACCTGCTTATCTGCAAACGTATGTGGATTTAGATACAAGGGAGCATAGAAATAAAAATTAAGCCTCATGAAACTAAAAAAATAAGTCTACTATGAAATAAACACAAATTATTAACCAAAATTACGGCTGTCTGTTCGAAAGTGAACATGTATGAAATTAAAAACTGTTACTGGGTAACGTTAAATACCGAGTAGTGTCTTGTAACGTGCTTATATCGTCCTTAGCATGCTGTGCACAAGGCGGATGACACGTTGCTGCTCCATTCTTCAATCAGAAGGGTCCTTGCGACGACATACTGTAAGCTTTAACTGGTCCCATGCTGTAAGCATACTTTCGTTTCCTACACTTAACACGTCCTGCGATAACTCCGTGTATTTCCGTTTGGTGATGCATTTTGGGGTCACACAATGACTAGGTCAATTTGATGAAATGCAGATATAACACAGACATTATTTACTAATGCAAAATACAACTTCCGTTATGTCATATATAAAAATACTGAATTATCGAAAGATGTCTCTGTGTTGTACTTCAATTCGGTGGACAAATTCTTGTACTGGCGTCCTACTTTTCGTAAAGTGAGAATACTACCAATGTCTAAGCTGGAAACTACCCTTCGAGGCATGCTGACAGACTCAGTAGTGTGCTACAGCACTATTATGCTATTAATGCAGTTTACTTTTACTTCCATTACTCTGATGAATGCTTATTGCGATTTCCTGTTTTCAAAAGATTATTCAGTTGTAGAATTTTGGAACACGTATTATGTTCGAGTATAATGTCTTTTCTGGAGACTAGAAATCTACTCTGTAGGAATCAGCATGGGTTTCGAAAAAGACGGTCGTGTGAAACCCAGCTCGCGCTATTCGTCCACGAGACTCAGAGGGCCTTAGACACGGGTTCACAGGTAGATGCCGTGTTTCTTGACTTCCGCAAGGCGTTTGACACAGTTCCCCACAGTCGTTTAATGAACAAAGTAAGAGCATACGGACTATCAGATCAATTGTGTGATTGGATTGAGGAGTTCCTAGATAACAGAACGCAGCATGTCATTCTCAATGGAGAGAAGTCTTCCGAAGTAAGAGTGATTTCAGGTGTGCCGCAGGGGAGTGTCATAGGACCGTTGCTATTCACAATATACATAAATGACCTGGTGGATGACATCGGAAGTTCACTGAGGCTTTTTGCAGATGATGCTGTGGTGTATCGAGAGGTTGCAACAATGGAAAATTGTACTGAAATGCAGGAGGATCTGCAGCGAATTGACGCATGGTGCACGGAATGGCAATTGAATCTCAATGTAGAGAAGTGTAATGTGATGCGAATACATAGAAAGATAGGTCCCTTGTCATTTAGCTACAAAATAGCAGGTCAGCAACTGGAAGCAGTTAATTCCATAAATTATCTGGGAGTACGCATTAGGAGTGATTTAAAATGGAATGATCATATAAAGTTGATCGTCGGTAAAGCAGATGCCAGACTGAGATTCATTGGAAGAATCCTAAGGAAATGCAATCCGACAACAAAGGAAGTAGGTTACAGTACGCTTGTTCGCCCAATGCTTGAATACTGCTCAGCAGTGTGGGATCCGCACCAGGTAGGGTTGATAGAAGAGATAGAGAAGATCCAACGGAGAGCAGCGCGCTTCGTTACAGGATCATTTAGTAATTGCGAAAGCGTTACGGAGATGATAGCTAAACTCCAGTGGAAGACTCTGCAGGAGAGACGCTTAGTAGCTCGGTACGGGCTTTTGTTAAAGTTTCGAGAACATACCTTCACCGAAGAGTCAAGCAGTATATTGCTCCCTCCTACGTATATCTCGCGAAGAGACCATGAGGATAAAATCAGAGAGATTAGAGCCCACACAGAAGCATACCGACAATCCTTCTTTCCACGTACAATACGGGATTGGAATAGAAGGGAGAACCGATAGAGGTACTCAGGGTACCCTCCGCCACACACCGTCAGGTGGCTTGCGGAGTATGGATGTAGATGTAGATGTAGAGGAACAGCGCGAACTACGCAAGTCATGAGGGTGGTGCAAAACTTCTTGAACAATATACAGGGTGTTACAAACTTTCAGCAAACATTCCTCACACACAAAGAAATAAAATATGTTATGTGGACATATGTCCGCAAACGCTTACTTTCCATGTTAGAGCTCATTTTATTACTTCTCTTCAAATAACATTAATCATGGAATGGAAACACACAGCAACAGAACGTACCAGCAACAGAACGTACTTTGCTACAGGAAATGTTCAAAATGTCCTCCGTTAGCGAGGTTACATGCATCCACCGTCCGTCGCATGCGCTGATGCAGCCCTTTAGAATGGCATATTGTATCACAGCCGTCCACAATACGAGCACGAAGAGTCTCTACATTTGGTACCGGGGTTGCGTAGACAAGAGCTTTTAAATGCCCCCATAAATGAAAGTCAAGAGGGATGGCGTCAGGAGAGCGCGGAGGCCATGGAATTGGTCCGCCTCTACCAATCCATCGGTCACCGAATCTGCTGTTGAGAAGCGTACGAGCACTTCGACTGAAATGTGCAGGAGCTCCATCGTGCATGAACCACATGTTGTGTCGTACTGGTAAAGGCACATGTTCTAGCAGCACAGGTAGAGTATCCCGTATGAAATTATGATAACGTGCTCCATTGAGCGTAGGTGGAAGAACATACTAACGAAACTAAAATGAGCTCTAACATGGAAATTAAGCGTTGCCGGACACATGTCCACATAACATCTTTTCTTTATTTGTGTGTGAGGAATGTTTCCTGAAAGTTTGTCCATACCTTTTTGTAACATCCTGTATATGTGAGAAAAAGCAAGTAACCTTAGATGGATGCTTGTGGGATATATGTAATTAGATCCTAGTTCTCTGAAGACCGATAGCCTCATACAGAACTTCGGTTCAACCTGCATTATTATTATGTTACTTTCTATTACCATTTATCTCTGTCCTGCAGCTACATTTTTACTTCATGCCTCACTATAAAGTTTATGGTGGGTGTTACATCGGGCCGTAAGCCGGCTACGTCGGCTTCCAGCACTAAATCCCAGCCTGTGAGTACCCTTCATCAGTATCGATGGCGCTTAGCCTTCTGAAGACTGTTGACGAGTATCAAAGGTGCATCGTTGTTATAGACACTGTACTGCTAATAAACAATCTGATGACACACTGATTGCTAGCAGGTGCCACCAGGGGCTTCGTCATCGCTTACATGCAGTGCGCTCATCAACAATGGCGGTGCTGCAATCAGGGGATTAGTTTGAATCTGCGGGTCATGTACATTAGATGTACTTTTCCTCCCAATTGATCCATAGTAAGAAGGTCCTCTGATATGTGGAACATGTCAGCAAACAAGAATACACAACAAATACTTACGAAATAAGAACAGATATGCTAATGTGCTTTCCACAGTAGCCACTCATCATCAAATAAAAAAATGAAAAACTAAAATAAACATTTTACAGAATTTTCTTACAAGGATCACATTACTGCATAAAATTTGTACAGAAATTGGATTATACATAATAGTCACATCATGCAAGACTATAAACAACATACACACACACATCAGTCGATTCTGCCAAGAAATTCCTCAACGGAATAGGAGTTGTCCATCAATAAATGCTATAAACTCTTCTCAAACTGAACTTCATTATTAGTTAAACATTTTATGGCTGTCGGCATGTTATTTAAAATGTATATTGCTGAATAATGGACACCTTTCTGAACTAAAGTAAATGACTTTAAATCTTTACGTAAGTTGTCCTTATTTCTAGTATTGATTCCATGAACTGAGCTGTTGGTTTGAAAAAAAAAAAATATTTTTAATGAAAAATGTCACAAAGGTATAAATATACTGGGAAGCAGTAGTTCGTATCACCATTTCCTTAAACAGCCCTATGTGGTACGTTCTTGAGTTTACGTTAATTCCTATTACACGTTTTTAGACTCGGAAAACATTAGCTTGGCTTGATCGATTACCCCAGAAACTAATCCCTTATGACATTATGGAATGAAAGTAAGCATAATAGTCTAGCTTTTTAATTTTTGTATAAGCTATGTGTGACAGAGATTTATTTAGGCGATTCAGCAGTTCCGTGGTATGTCCACCCCCTCCCACCCCCCTCCCCCCATCCCCCAGTTAAATTAATTATCAAGCTGTAATTCAAAGAATTTAACACTGTCAACTTCTTCTATCTGCTTGTAGTCATATCTTAGGCACATACTGGCAGGAAACCTTTAACAAGTTCTGAAAATGCATATAGTATGTTTTTACCAGGTTTAGTGGGAGAGAATTGGCTAGGAAGCATTTATTAATGTCTATGAAAATTTCATTAACCATCCTTCGACAGATCTCAATATATACCAGTACCCTGTAATTAATTGTCTAACGAATTAGGTACATTCTCATTGTATGTATAGATACTTTTCCAATATCGGAGCAATTCAGAAAGCCGAATTGTGAGTTGGAAAGTATTTTGTTTGCAGTCAGATGGCTAAGAAGACGACCGTGTATTATATTTTCTAAAAGTTTTGAGAGCGGCGGAAAAGTGAAATTGGTCGGAAGTTTGATGACATTTCGGTACCTCTGTCTAATACAAAGGCTTAACTCAGCATATTTAAGCCATTGAGGAAATGTTCCACTGATAAAAGACTGGTTACACAAATAACTTAAAATGTCTATAACTCAGAGGCACACTGTTTAATCATCTTTATTGGTGATATTATCATAACCACTAGAATTTTTTGATTTTAGGGATTTTATGGTGGACGTTACTTATACTTGTGAGGTTCACAGACATATTATTGTAGTTATTTGTAGTGACTGGTCTGAGATATTCCATGGCAGCAGCTGCTGAACCTGACAACCCCATATTTTCAGTAACTGTCATGAAGTACTTGTTGAAAAGTTGGGCAACACTGCACACATCTGTTACCCGTATATCATTAACTCTTAATGCTGTGTGCTCCACTTCAGCTCTGGTTCTATCAGTCTCTTGCTTCACTATATCCCATATTGTCTTTATTTCGTTATCTGATGTGACAATCCTTTGCCGATAATGCATTTGTTTTGATGGCCATATAACTATCTTCAATACTTTGCTGTATGTTTCTTCATGATCTATAGCTTGCACATCAGAGCTTCCTTTTTGTCTTAGAGGATTCCTTTATTCCTTAAGTAAACCATGGATTTTTTATAGACTTTGGTCTAATATGGGTTAGTTGTGGGGGAAAACAGTTTTCAAATAAGTTAAGGAGATTATTAGTAAAAATATTGTATTTCTCATTCATGCTATGAGTACTGTGCACATTACTCCTACTCATGTCTTTGTGGAGTTTCCGAAAACAATCAATTTTTGGTTTACTGACTACCCTCTGGAAATCAGACTTAGGAGATTTTATATCCTGAACAGTATTAACATTCAGCAAAAGGAACTGCGTGTCATGATCTGAGAGGCTACTAATTACTAGTTTTATAAATCATTTTGTTCATTAGACATTTCTATAAGTGTATTATCGTCTTAGAGCCCTTGCTGTTCTAGATGGAAAGTTAACAGTGTTAATTAAGTAGAATGACGATCCTGCTGATTGCAATAACTTCTTACTCGAAGAGTTTTCACGTAAATATACATTGAAATCCCAAGCCACCACTAATTCTTTCTTTTTTATTGTTAAATAGGCCAATAGAGCTTCAAAATGATTTATGAACAGTTTAAAATTACCTGCTGGTACTTGGTAGGCCTTCTACTTCTGTCGCACCTGCTTTCAGATGCTTCGCTAGGCAAAATTTGTGATAGTCTATGTTATTAAATTTATGTCAATTCCTGAGGAATGTGGAAACTCCTCCGTTCTCAACTTCTGCTCTACAAAACTGAAAAGCTAACGTAAATCCTGTAACACTTAATACATCTGTATCAATGGTCACACGATGTTCAGTAAGGGAGAATATGTCAACTGGGTTGGATGACTCTAACTCATCAATGCAGGTAAGTGGTTCATTAATTTTACTTATTAGCCCTCGACTATTTTGATGCACTAAAGGTAGTTGCCATTTCACACTGGCTGAGTTAAAACGTGATGGAAATAAAACTTCCACTGACTGGTGAAAATTTTCAACCATCAGCTGTGTTTGCTGATCCAATGCGACAGAATTATGCTATTTAGTTTCCTTCTCAAACGGAAGGTTTGTGTAAATCCTGACCATTCCTGGAACTGAACTTCTTTCTGGTCTACCTATCCTAAAAAAGGTGCTCCTCCTAAACGTGTAGCCACAGGTATTTTACAACCCACGGCAGTGCCTCTCCCCCTTAAATTTCCAGCTATTAGTCCAGCCAGTTACCCTTCCCTTTCCTGTTGAGGTGTAGGCCGTGCCTAGTATAATACCACGTACTGAGAGAATCCACAGGAACCACACAAACATGTGACGCCGCACACGACCCAAGCAGCCGTTTCAACTCCAAATTAACTCTCCTGAAAGAAGAGTTCAAGTGACGTCGGTCATGGCGTCTCAGAAAATACACAAACTCCACACTGGTATGTCTCGATGCTGATGCAATCCTTACCAGGTCACACTCTATATTGTATCCAGAATCTCTGTCAGTACTGTTGCCTGGCGCACCCACAATAACTGTGGTGTCTTCCTTGGTAAAGTCCTTATAGAGAGAACCTAAAACCTCTGTTACCCGACCCAGAGCAGCACTAGGTTAAAGAAATTGGTGACCTGTTATTCTGACCCCTATTCATCCTGCAGAAATTTGCCTACACTTCTGGCATGAGAACTACCAAACAACAGAAATCTCTTTTTCTTTGCTGACTTCCCTACATTCTTCCTCAGTTTTCTGCTCAAAGTTTTTTGTGCCCCAGCTACACCTACCTCTTCCTGAGGCTCATAGGTTTCTAATTGAAGCAACAGATCGAACGTAAACAAAAATATGGGCCAAGCGCCTGTGAATATCTTTCCGATAATGAATATTTAAATGGCTGCACAAGCTCCGGCAGGCAGTTCTTCTCTCAGCCCTGAGCTGTACTCTGGCCACTTCCAGTAGCCCAGCTATCGCAGCTCAGTCCTGGGACCGCATCTGGAATGCAGCGTGACATCGCTCTAGCAGCCACCAGGGATGGAATTTTAGCCAGCGAGCTTGTGCCTAAGAGTGACCGTTTCGACCAACATCATGAACGACTCTTGATTGTGCAATCCTATTCCTGATATTTCAGTTGTGCTCTTTTTCAAGCTGCATTACGTTGAACTTAGTTTCTGTGTGTTGTGCTAATATAGGTTACTGCTGTAGTATCTGGGAGTTCTCATTTATGAATGAACAATTATTTGTGTGCAGCCTTACAACCAAGGACATAAAAGTGGGGGTTACTTAATATGATTGTTATTTGTCCCTTCCTCTACTCTCTTCCATCTCCTGTTGCTAAACATATTCTGACTGTTTTGATGAGGCCAGCTGTGTCTTCCTCTCCTGAGTAACGATGGGCATGATGACATAGAGCAGAGCACTTACTGCAGTACACTGACCCAGCGTTGTACCAAGGCGCTCACTGGGCGTCGCTGTGTCTGCTGGTCAATGCCCGGACGATTACTAAAACAAGGAATACTATGGCACAAGGCATACGTGATTTCTGCAGATGAAACACCACAAAAAACCCGTTCTGGTACGAATAAATACTGGCTGTCCCGCAAACTGGGAATGCGTCGAAGCAACGAGTTAATGAGTCCATCAAACGTCTTAAAGTCGGCCTCGGCCGTGAGGTCATCCTTAAAGGACCGCCTGCCAAGGGCATCCAGACGCAGTCTGATGGGACGAGGGTCGAACTCAGTCCGTCCCAGCCACCGAGCAACTTGGGCATTCACTAGCGCCAGTCGCTGCCAGCTAGCCGGTACGGTGTTCTCTCCCTTCTAACACCACCTGACGTGGGCCTGAGTTTTGCTACGAACTGAGGGGTGTCATAAAGGGCGTATACAGCTTCCGAGTAGTTCTGACTCACCTCGACCACCGTCCTCCACCATAGCGTACCTAAACCCTCTTCAAGTGATATGAGAAGTGCTGATGGAGTCAGCAGTGATGATTCGATGTTTGCAGCAGCAAAGGGCATCGAAGGTAAGTTGCAGCATATGCATCCTATAACCGCTTGTTCCGTTCTTGTATCTGTTGTTCCTGTATTTGTCTTTTTCCCACAACCCTATTTTTCTTTATTTCAGGTATAGAAACAGTTGTGGTACCTGAGAAGGGCACAGGGGTGGAATCGTTTACACATGTTGTTTGCACACAGTGCAACCTACCAATTCATGTGGCCCTGTGCACCGAATCACACGATGTGGTATGCTGGGTATACCTACAAAGAAGGTATTACGCCAGGCAGTGTAAGGAGCCTTGGAAGGCAGAATGTACTAAGGAAATTGAGGCCAGTGTAAACGTTACGCTATTGAAGGCATTATTGTTGTGAATAGTGTTGTTATGTGAATTATGAATTTATTAGCTATCCAAGGATGTGCGCTAGTGGATATGTGGTTACGACCACAGAGTGCGCTTCCTTTCTCTTTCTCCACCGCACTCCTGTTTGTTCTGTTTTATACACTCCTGGAAATGGAAAAAAGAACACATTGACACCGGTGTGTCAGACCCACCATACTTGCTCCGGACACTGCGAGAGGGCTGTACAAGCAATGATCACACACACGGCACAGCGGACACACCAGGAACCGCGGTGTTGGCCGTCGAATGGCGCTAGCTGCGCAGCATTTGTGCACCGCCGCCGTCAGTCTCAGCCAGTTTGCCGTGGCATACGGAGCTCCATCGCAGTCTTTAACACTGGTAGCATGCCGCGACAGCGTGGACGTGAACCGTATGTGCAGTTGACGGACTTTGAGCGAGGGCGTATAGTGTTCATGCGGGAGGCCGGGTGGACGTACCGCTCAATTGCTCAACACGTGGGGCGTGAGGTCTCCACAGTACATCGATGTTGTCGCCAGTGGTCGGCGGAAGGTGCACGTGCCCGTCGACCTGGGATCAGACCGCAGCGACGCACGGATGCACGCCAAGACCGTAGGATCCTACGCAGTGCCGTAGGGGACCGCACCGCCACTTCCCAGCAAATTAGGGACACTGTTGCTCCTGGGGTATCGGCGAGGACCATTCGCAACCGTCTCCATGAAGCTGGGCTACGGTCCCGCACACCGTTAGGCAGTCTTCCGCTCACGCCCCAACATCGTGCAGCCCGCCTCCAGTGGTGTCGCGACAGGCGTGAATGGAGGGACGAATGGAGACGTGTCGTCTTCAGCGATGAGAGTCGCTTCTGCCTTGGTGCCAATGATGGTCGTATGTGTGTTTGGCGTGGTGCAGGTGAGCGCCACAATCAGGATTGCATACGACCGAGGCACACAGGGCCAACATCCGGCATCATGGTGTGGGGAGCGATCTCCTACACTGGCCGTACGCCTCTGGTGATCGTCGAGGGGACACTGAATAGTACACGGTACATCCAAACCGTCATCGAACCCATCGTTCTACCATTCCTAGACCGGCAAGGGAACTTGCTGTTCCAACAGGACAATGCACATCCGCATGTATCCCGTGCCACCCAACGTGCTCTAGAAGGTGTAAGTCAACTACCCTGGCCAGCAAGATCTCCGGATCTGTCCCCCATTGAGCATGTTTGGGACTGGATGAAGCGTCGTCTCACGCGGTCTGCACGTCCAGCACGAACGCTGGTCCAACTGAGGCGCCAGGTGGAAATGGCATGGCAAGCCGTGCCACAGGACTACATCCAGCATATCTACGATCGTCTCCATGGGAGAATAGCAGCCTGCATTGCTGCGAAAGGTGGATATACACTGTACTAGTGCCGACATTGTGCATGCTCTGTTGCCTGTGTCTATGTGCCTGTGGTTCTGTCAGTGTGATCATGTGATGTATCTGACCCCAGGAATGTGTCAATAAAGTTTACCCTTCCTGGGACAATGAATTCACGGTGTTCTTATTTCAATTTCCAGGAGTGTATTAAGGTAGTTGTAAACCGTGGTACAGCGTTGAAGAAGTAAAAGATAGATAAGTTTTTTGTGTTTACATAATGTGACGCTGACTCAAAGCCATGTAGCAGTAGTCTGAGATACCACAGATACGAGATGGGTCATTAGCCATGACGTTACCCTTATACCGCTTCAGATCTCACGAAGTTCAGCACCACATCACGATAGCAGAAAATCTACCTATTATAACTTTCCGAACCAGTGTACGGGATAACGAGAACGTATCAGCCATCAAGGGGAGAGTTATGGAGAATTATAGAGTTGTATTAAGGGGCACAGATTACAGCTAGAAAAGCACGTGTGGTTAAGTAAGTATGTCAACGGTACCGCAAAATTCATGAAGCACGATACGCTGGACGGATCTCTCGGGGTAGAGAGGTGAAGTTCAGGGTGTAAGTGATAGTTTTCCGGACATTATGGTCAGAAATGCAATCTTATCACGGGTTTCTTCTGTAAGTAGTCCGTGTTAATCTCTTCTTTCCGTAATTACGTGCTTATTTCTCACAAGGTAATGATACAGCATGATAGGCTATCAGGTAGTGTGTCAAGTGAAGGATTGGGTAACAAGTTGAAGAAGATAGTTGGGAAGGTTAAGTGTGGAGTCACGGAGAATAATACTTGGAAAAGGTCAGATTCAGAGATTTGTAATGTTAGCAGCAATAGTGTTATGGGATATCTCCCGGATTAACACACACACATTCATACCAGATGGTTTGAAACAGCTGCTGACATAGAGTAAAAGAGAGTTATGGAACCCTCAGTGAGATAACCTGTACAATGCTGCAGGGGACAGCTAGTGAACCGGGGAAAGGAACCAGAGCTTGTGTAGTATAAGTGTCATAATGCATCTTTGATATTTGTCCTCACGACTAGTGTTCGTTTTCAGGGACAACCAGCGGCTGGGAGCATAAAAACTCTGAGGAGATTTCAAACGTGTCTGGGTATCTGTCTTAACTGTTGCAGCTTCACAGACGGACTGTTATAGATGTTGAGAGCCAAGACTGACCAGATGTGTCTGCAATCAATAAAGAATAAACTAGCCTCTGGTGCAGCAATAGTGAGAGTTTACGGAGCCGATTTCTTTGAAAAGGGGAAGAGTGTCATTACACGAGCCAGGATAGATGGTCTTGACGCCGTAAAGCGACCCACTTGTGGCAGTACGCTGACCCAATATTGTGCCGCGATTCTCACCGGGCGTCGCCGTCAGCCAGCCTTTCAGTCCCCGGATGACTACCATAGCCACTTTGGCTCGCAGCGTATGTGACTGTTGCAGCCACAACACCGCAAAAAACCCGTTTTGACGCGAATAAATACTGGCTGGGGATGCGTCGAAACTGTGAATCACCGAGTTATGAGCTGTCATAGTGCCGGCCTCTGTCGTGAGGTCATTACCACTTTGTCCTCTTCGTGATAGGACCGCCTGCCGAAAGGATCCAGCCGCCCGATGAGCCGAGGGTCGAAGTGAGATCTTCCTAGCCACCGGGCAACAAGGGCGCTCGCCAGCGCGAGTTACCACCAATCAGCTGCTGGTGGCAGCTCTAAGCATAGCAGCTACGCTGCTGGGTATGTGGGTAGTGGCCCTCTTTGCAGCATCGCTTGACGCGAGCCTCAGTCGTACTACGAACTGCTGACTCATTCCGACCCATCATCCTCCATTACAACATACCCGCACCCTCTACAGTCTACAACTATGCCAACCTCTTCATCTCAGAGTAGCACTCACAAACGACGTCCTCAATTAGTTGTTGGATGTATTTTAATCTCTGTCTTGACAGATTTGACTCTCTGCAGCTCACTTTAATTATGTGGAAGTGATTCCATGATGTCTTGACACATCCCCTAGATCTTTCCTCGCCTCCCCGTGTCTTATCTTATCCATCCACATGATTTTCTACATTCTTCTATAATACCACACCTCAAACACCTCGATTCTCTTCTTCCCAGGTTTTTTCACAGTCCAAGATTCACTTTTATACAAGGCTGAATTCTTAGAAATTCCTTCCTCAAATTAATGTCGGTGTTTGATATTAGGATAACTCTTTCGGCCAGGAATACCGCCTTGACTGTGCTAGCCCGCAAGTTTCCTCGGGAGATATTAAGTCCCATGTTCTCAAAACTTATACCTTTCTCTGAATCGTCACAGAAGAAGAGTGATGTGTGACTGATGGCTGCTGAATTTTATTTTGGTCTTTAGTTCCTCAAAAACGGTTCAAATGGCTCTGAGCACTATGGGACACAACTGCTGAGGTTAGTAGTCCCCTAGAACTTAGAACTAGTTAAACCTAACTAACCTAAGGACATCACATACATCAATACCCGAGGCAGGACTCGAACCTGCGACCGTAGCTGTCTTTTAGTTCCTCACTGTAAGTTTGTAATACTGAGGAGTTGATGGGGACTGGATGGTCTGTATGACATTCCTTAACTGTTTTATGCCTTCCTGTAGATGAGAATATATGTAACTTATGAAGTATGCTCTTCTATAACATTTACGGGTTGTATTATACCAAAACCACGATTGCAAGTGCATTTGAAGTTGTTAGTCAAAGGGTAGCTGCTTATGATAAAACCTACATGGCAGAACCGTTTTCCTGAAACTAACGGTTATGGTTATTTTTGAAAGCGTGGATTATTTTTGCTTCTAACTATAATATTCACATGTGGCTTCAATCTTCCGGGTTTAATTTTCGTCACTGAATGAGAGACATTCAAAATTTCAGATGGCGAAGTTGCCTGGAAAAGTAATGAGACGAACTTGAAGTTCCATTTGCAAGTGCAGGTTTCCCACATTTTCAACAAGGTAGTAGGTCTGTTGGACGCTCTGCTGTTATTTCTATAGTGCTTGTATTCCGGACAAAAAACTATCGGATTTGTAATGCACAGGCTTACTTTAAGCCAAATCAATACTGTTTTTAAATGCTTGGGCAATGTTGGAGAGCTGAAGATCAGTGCATACGATTCCTTCAATTCTTATACATAAATATGTAAGTCTATGCATAAGTCAATAGCCATGGTAGAAGTGCTGATCTTGTGCGATTTGATCATAATTATTTAATAACCACGAATCTTTTTTATATATGTTCTGTCTCTTGTCATTATAAAAAATCCTTGAGGCATTATGAGTTCTGAGAGGTCCACCGACAGTGGTGCACCAAACTATAGCACTGGACACTGGGTGTCGTCTTTTCAGAAGAGTCTCGGTTCTGCATACAGCATCATGATGGACGTGTCAGTGTGTAGAGGCTCTGAGGAGAAACAACAAAGCAAGATTGTTTTCGCCATCGTTGTACGCGCCTAGCACCTTGTGTGATGATATGGAGTGCCACTGGGCACACAATACGATCATGTGTGGTTCGCACAGCCAGTTGTTTGGACAGTAAGCATTACATTTCTAGTGTGTTAAGGCCGGTGACTGCAGCCTATCTTGGAGGTCTTCGTGACATGGTTTAACAAGATAACGCAGGACCTTGTGTTTCTTGTTCTGTTCCGACTTACCTCCATACAGCGGATGTTCTGCTGTTGTCCTTGCTAGCACGATCTCTGACCCATTGGAAACATCTGGTCATTTGTTGCCTAGAGACTGGCACGCCACCACTCACCAGCCACCACAGACGAACTGTTTCAATTGACTTGACGCAGAATGGAATGATGGACCCCCAGATCACTTACAAATTTAATCATGAATTCTTCCTATTATAGTGTCCACTTGCCCCATGCAATACAGACATTGCCGAAGACGGAATACTTTCGTGCCAGCCGTACCGTAGATATTTCCACAACCAAGGGGTATCTCTGCAGAGGCCAGATACATGTGGTTCTTGAAAAGGGGCAGCAGCCTTTCCAATTGTTGGAGGGGCAACAGTCTGATTGATCTGGCCTAATAACATCAGCCAACATGGCCTCGCTGTGTTGTTACTGCGAACGGCAGAATACAGAGGAAAACTACAGCTGCTAACTTTGACCGAGGTCATGAAGTTCTGATTTATAGTTAAGTGATAATGGTATCCTCTTTGGAGAAATGTTCGAGAGGTAAAATAGTCTCCCCATTCAGATACTCAGGAGTACGCCGTCACCAGAGAAACGAAACTGGCATTCTATATGTCGGAGCATGGAATGTTAGATCCTTTAATTGGGTAGGTAGGTTAGAAAATGATAGACTGAAATTCCAAATAGAGGGAATCAGTGAAGTTCGGTGGCAAGAGAAACATGGTTTCCGGTCAGGTGAGTACAGGATCATAAATAAAAAATTAAGTAGCTGTAACGCAGGAGAACGTCTAATGATGAATAAGAAAAGAGAAGTGCGGGTAAGCTCTTGTGGGTAGCGTAGTGAACGCATTATCGTAGCTAACATGGAGACAAGTCAATACTCCCCACAACACTACAAGTTTGTATGCCAACTACAGAGGTGGTTCAAATCAAATGGCTCTGAGCCCTGTGGGACTTAAATTCTGAGGTCATCATTCCCCTAGAATTTAGAACTACCTAAACCTAACTAACCTAAGGACATCACACACATCCATGCCAGAGGCAGGATTCGAACCTGCGACCGTAGCGGTCTCGTCGCTCCAGACTGTAGCGCCTAGAACCGCACGGCCACTTCGGCCGGCTACAGAGGTGGAAAATAATGTGGAAATGTATGCATGAACATTGTCATCAATGCGTCCCAAGTGTCAGTCGGCCACAACACAGTTCCATGTATTTGTGAATGCGTTATGCCGGAGCTCAATGCACTCGATCATGGGCAAATTGTTGGTGCTTGTATGGTGTGTGCTTCCGATAACCAAGCCAGCCAAAGTGTTTGATGTTTCAAGAGGCATCGTATCAAAGATTTATACTGCCTAGTGGGAAAGCAGAAAAAAATCATCCGCTAAGTCACAACGCGGACGGAAGATCGCGTTGAGGGATCGTGACAGACGGTCACTGAAAAAGATTATGACGAAAAATGAGCGGAAAACAGCTGCAAAAGTCATTGCAGAACTGAATGTCGCACTTACGAACCCTGTCGGGGTAAAAATAATATGACGACGGCTCCATATTCTGGGAATTGTAGGGCGAGCTGGAATTCCAAAGTCACTTATCAGTGATACATGACGGGAATTTGCTGGTGATTTTGGTAGCCATATTGTGGTATTCCATGGACCACATTGTTACTTAGCAAGGTCACATTACTGCCAAGGTTTATATGATCATTTTGGCTGATCGGGTCGATCACATGTAAAATGTTTGTTCCCCAGTAGTGATGCTGTGTTCCAAGACGACAGAGGACCTGCTCACACAGCTCGCAACGTCGAAGACTGGTTTTATGAACACGAGGATGAACTGTCGCCTCCCCCTGGCCACCACATCGACGTTACCTCGGTATTATTGAGCCGCTGTGGTCTGCTTTGAAGGGAAGGGGGCACGATCGCTATCCACCTTCATCATCGTTATGAGAACTTGTTACTATTTTGCAGAAAAAATGCATAGGAGTCCCTTGAAAACTGTATAGGATCTTTATCTATCCAGTCAGAGACGACTGGAAGCTGTTTTGAAAGCTAACGGTTTTCCTTCACCGTACCAGGCATGGTAATGCGTTGTGTTTTTCGTGTCATCATATTTATGTCCACCCCTTTTAGCTCTGAAGATGATGAAGAGATTGAAAGAATGTATGACGAGATAAAAGAAATTATTCAAATAGTTAAGAGAGAGACAAAATTAATTGTGATGGGTTACTCTAATTCAGTGGTAGGAGGAGGAAGAGAAGGAAAAGTAGTCGGTTAACTTCGACTGAGGGGAAGAGATGAAAGAGAAAGCCGCCTGGGGGAATTTAGCAAAGATCATAAATAATCGCAAACACTTGGTTTATGAATCATGAAAGAAGGTTGTATACGTGGGAGAGACCTAGAGACACTGGGAGGTTTCAGAATGAATATATAGTGCTAAAGCAGAGATTTAGGAACCAGGTTTTAAAATGTTGAGATATTTCCAGGGAATGATGTGGGCTCTGGCCATAATTTATTTGGTATCAACTGTAGATTAAAACTGAAGAATCCGCAAAATGGCAGAAAATTAAGAATCTCGGACCTCGATATGTAGATGGAACCAGAGGTTTTCGAAAGTTTCAGAGAAATCATTAGGCAACGACTGAGCAAACAGGGAAAAGCAATACGATAGAAGACAAATGGGGAGCTTTGAGAGATGAAAAAGTGTAGACAGCAGTTGATCAAACAGGTAAAAAGACATAGCTTAGGAGAAACCCACATACATCAAAGGAGATAGTTAATTTAGTTGTTAAAATGAGAATATACACTGAAGAGCCAAAGAAACTGGTACACCTGCCCAATATCGCATAGGGCCCCGCGAGCACGTGGAAGTACCACAACACGACGTGGCATGGACTCGACTAATGTCTGAAGTAGTACTTGAGGAAACTGACACCATGAATTGTGCAGGGCTGTCTTACGGATTTATCCGTAAGAGTACGAGGGGGTGAAGATCTCTTCTGAACAGCACGTTGCAAGGTAATGTTCATTTGTGGGGAGTTTGGTGGCCAGCGGCAGTGTTTTAACTTAGAAGAGTGTTCCTGGAGCCACTATGTAGCAATTCTGGACGTGTGGGGTGTCGCATTGTCCTGCTGGAATTGCCCAAGTCTGTCGGAATGCACAATTGACACGATTGGATGCAGGTGATCAGACTGGATGTTTACGCACGTGTCACCTGTCAGAGTCGTATCCAGAAATATCAGGGGTCCCATGTGACCCCAAATGCACACGCTCCACGCCATTACAGAGTCTCTACCAGCTTGAACAATCCCCTGCTGACATGCAGGGTCCATGGATTCGTGAGGTTGTCTCCATACCCGAACACGTCCATCCGCTCGAAACAATTTGACATGAGACTCTTCCGACCAGCCAACATGTTTCTAGTCATCCACAGTCCAATTACGGTGTTGAAGGATCCACTCCAGTCATCAACAGTCCAATGACGGTGTTGACGGACCCAGGCGAGGCGTACAGCTTTGTGTCGTGCAGCCATCAAGAGTACACGAGTGGACCTTCGGCTCTGAAAGCCCATGTCGATGATGTTTCGTTGAATGGTTGGCACGCTGATACTTGTTGATGGTCCAGCATTGAAATCTGCAGCAGTTTGAGGAAGGGTTTCACTTCTGTAACATTGAACGATTCTCTTCACTCGTCATTGCTCCCGTTCTTGGAGTATGTCGGAGATTAGATGTTTTACCGGATTTGTGATATTCACGGTACACTCGTGAAATGGTCGTACGGGAAAATCCCTACTTCATCGCTACCTCGGAGATGCTGTGTCCCATCGCTCGTGCGCCAACTATTACACCACGTTCAAACTCACTTAATTGTTGATAATCTGCCATTGTAGCAGGAGTAACCCATATAACAATTGCGTCAGACACTTGTTGTCTTATGTAGGCGTTGCCGACCGTAACGCCGTGTTCTGCCTGTTTACGTATCTCTATATTTGAATACGCATGCATATAGCAGTTTCTTTGGCGCTTCAGTTTATGAAAGTGGAGCAAAGGAAGCATGCGAAAGTGAATACGAAAGCCTAAAAAAATGAGACTGACAAGAAGTGCAAAATGACGACACAGGTTGGTTACAGGACACATTTAAGTCTATAGTAGCATTTATAACTAGGAAAAACATAGATACCGCCTACAGGAAAATTAAAGTGGCCTTTGAGGCAAGGAGAAGCAGCTGTTTGAATACGAAGAGATCAGATGGAAAGCCAATACTAAGCAAAGAAGGGAAGATGAAAGATGGAAGGAATGTGTAGTGGGGCTACACAAAGGAAATGAACTTGAAGGCAATATTATAGAAAAGGAAGATCAGAAAGATGAAGGTGAGATAGGAGAGATGATACTGCAAGAAGAATTTGTCAGAGCACTGATAGACCTACGACGAAACAAGACCCCTGAGTAGAAGACATTCCCTCAGAGGTGCTGATATCCTTGTGAGAGCCAGCCTAGACCTACCTATTCTACCTATTGTGCCAAATATGTGGTTAAAGGGAAATACCCTTAGACTTAAGAAGAATGTAATAATAATTTCAGTTCAAAAGAAGGAGGGTGCTGAGAGGCGTGAATATTACCGAACTACCAGTTTAATAAGTCATGGTTACAAACTACTGACAGGAGTTATTTATAGAAGAATGGAAAATTGGTAGACACCAATGTTGGGATAGATTAGTTTTGATGGGAACGCGCAAGGCAGTACTGACCTTATAATTTCTCTTCCAAGATACAACCCTAAAGAGAACCACTGAAATGACTGTCGAAACGCCGGCATTTTTAGTTGTTTCAGTGTTTCATAACTACGTGGCCTAATGCCCAAAATGATTTTATTTATTTATTTATTCAAATAGCCCTTTTACAGAGCGCAGTAAACCAGTATTTCAGTTCTTGCTAAATAAATTCTTCTTCATCTTCTCGCACATTCGTTTCATATGTTACATCTCTCCCTCAGGAGCTGTCGGAAGTTATGATGCTGTTTTCTTTTTCTTCCCAGTTCCTCTCTGACGACCACTTTTTGAATTTTTTTCGTAAATAAATTCCCATAATATGTGTCCACTATGTTGATGTTTGCTTGTTAGGGCCATTAACTGTCTGTGTAAAATTTCATGGTTGTCCTATCAGATTCATAATTTCACTAAAGATTTGCTTCGTCAGTCTATTATTAGCTTTTCTAATCAAATGTCCGAAGAACGACATTCTTATTTTGCACATTGTGTTTATTATGTTCTCTTTTGTTGTCTTTATGTTCACTGATTTCTTTCTTAGGTCATGGCCTTTTGTTTATGTGATCTTGAGCCTAGTACGCTTCTAACTAGTCTTCTTTCTGTTTTCGTGATTCTGTTTATGCCATCTTCCCGCAGTAGTTGTAGTGATTCGGTCTCACTACTCTTTCACAATGTTTAATTTTGATGGCCCACTATAAAGCCTTTTTCCTGCATATGTTTCTGGTGTTTTGGAATGGAATCTTCATATTATTTCCTCTGGTGTGTAGACTGTCCTCCTTATTGTTGCTGGCGCTTAGCCACTCACCTAAATACGAGTATTTGAACGCGCTGACTTTCTTCATTTGGTTTTGATTTATAAGTAATTTCTGTGGGCAATTTTCACTTTTATTGTGAATTCTATCTTCTTCTTTCTCAATTCACTTATGCTTTCAACAGTCGGTGTAATCTCGCTCTGTCTGTTTCTTCCATTCCACTTTATTCACGCACAATCTCTTAGTTTTCACGATTGTTTTGCCATTTGTCCCAGTTTCTCGACACTGTTATGCCTTGTGATGCGTGCTATTCCCAGTCAAGATCCTCTCTCCACACGAATTTGAAATACATGTTTAGCTTTTATTTCCTCTCCCGTTCTCTTAACATGCCCTACTACCTCAACTGACACTCTTCAGCCACAACACTCATTGCTGTCGTCTTCCTAGTCTCTTCCCGATTTCTTTTATTTCAAGCTCCATTTCTTCTGATCTTTCCCGCTTCTCTCTTCATAAACTAAATTTCTGTGGCACTTGGGTGTTTGTCTTGTAATGCCAAACTTTCCATACCATGCTCTGTAATTGGCCCCATAATTGAATTGTAAATTTGAATTGTAGTTTTCATACCTATCTCTTTTTCCCTATTACTATGTTATTCATCTAATAGTACACTGAGACTCATTTGTTAGTTGTGTTTATTACCTTTTGTTCCATTACTCCATTATTACTTTGTATAAGAAAAGATAACCCCCCCCCCACCCGAACAGGCCATGAAGGCCCAACGGTACCGACCGGCCGCCGTGACTTCCTGAGTCCACAGGCGTCACTGGATGCGGATATGGAGGGGCATGTGGTCAGCACAACGCTCTCCCGACCGTATGTCAGTTTACGAGAACGTATTACTTTGTATGGTGACAAGATATACAAAATGTTCTACTTTTTCATGAGATTATCCATATTGAGTTCTTCTTCCTGCCTTGTTTTGAAACCCACGTCACTTGGCTTTTGTCTGCATTTGCTGTCATTCCTTTCCTGTTCAGTTCTTCATATCATTCCACTACGACCTGGTGAAGCCTTTGTGGTGCGTGATTCACTAATACTGTATCATCTGCAGTGAGCAATGTTCGCAGGCAGACTGGTGTAGTCTATACCTTCCTAGCTTTGTTCTGTAGGTTTGACGCTTACAAATTTTTGTTGTGTTATATAGGTTATACAGAAAGATGTTAAAGATTAATGGGCTGAGGTTATTACCTTGTTTGGTTCCTTTCTCCATTGGAAATTCTTCTGATTTTTCATCGTTAATACGAATCACTCCTGTCGGCTGTTCATACGCTCTCTTCATGGCTATCACCAGTTTGATTGGTACCTTCTTTGCTACCAGTGCTTCCCACAGGTACTGCGTTGGCACAGAGTCATATGTAGCTTTAAGATCGAGAAACGCGGGATAACGGTCCGGTTCATCTTCTATGGTCTTCTCCATGATGGTTCTTACAATGTAAGTGTGGTCTTGTGATAAATTGTGTGTTAAGGAAAGAAATTTGAGAAACGATTATTCCTGTTCTCACAAGTAGTTTTCTGTCTGGATTTTGGTCTTTCTAGAATGTCTGTTAACTAGTCAAGGTCATCTGCGAATGTCAGGCAGTCCACATAGATATCATCCTTTTGATTTCCCCATTTGATGCGTTTCTTGTGGGATTTTCTCCACACTGTGACCACCTTCCGAGAGCGCAGCTTAAACGCAAAGGTGGTAGTCCATCAGGCGAATTCTCCACAGAAGCTGACTTTAGAGGAAACGTTTGTTAATGAGCCTTGGCTAGTGTTTGCAATTTTTGGATAACATCGGAGAGAGATTTCCTGTTATGTAAACTGAAGGTGGAGGGGGGCCCAAAGGAATGGAAGGGGGAGGACTATTGATGTAAGCTGCATCGGGACTTTATGCAGAATCAGCGGCGACGATTGAGAACGTGTGTCGGACCGGGAGTCGAAACCGGGATCTCCTGCTTACTAGACGGTTGCGTTAACCACTGCCCCACCCGCACACGGTATTTACCTTAGTTGCTCGGACTACCTCGACACACCTGTGGGCCGACGCACACTCCCTTCGAGCGCCACCTATCTGCAGTCCCGGTCCACGTCCTCCATGCTCGCTGCTTTCAGATTCCCACAGCAGCCCGGACGTAACTGTGCATCCGAACTGAAGATGGTCGATTCATTATGCATTGCGGCGAATCAATTACATTCTATATTCTATTATTATTTTCTATTCCTTCGGCTATGTCCGAAAGAATAGAAACCACATATCGTGGAACTGAGTGATTTCCTGTCAGCCACACGCTTCCTTGGAATCTAAAAGTGCAGCTGAAATATCTTTGTTTTTCAGTTGTCTCATTTGCTGAAACTGAGTGCTACTGTTTTATAATTGAACTAAAAGCGACGTATGGAAAGTGAAGAATCATACATAGTTGAATTGTCACATTCAAGTTCATCCATACTTCAGGGGGTACTCTGTTTTATTACATTGCAAGCCAAAAAAATGAAGCACCCAGAAGAGAAGAGGAAACGAAATGAAACATCACAGCTTGAGTGAGTATGTGATGTTTTTTGAGTACTTACAAAATACAAAACCGAGTTGGCAGTATGAGCCCATTTATCAGTATAATGTCGCAGACCCTCTGTTCTGAATGCATGCACTGATTCGGTTGACAAACGTGTTATAAAAGTGTTGTATCCTCCCTTCAGACATGCTGGTCCACAACTGTTGTAACTGGTCATTGGTATCGTGTATAGTGCCAGTAGGAAGGTGTTGATGTCCGAACTGCTCCCAGACATGTTCTATAGGGGGCGGATCTGGGGATATTGTTGGCCACGGAAGTAACTCAGTATCACGCAGACTGTATGTGAAGACATGTGAGACGCTTCGACGAGCATCTGTGACATACTGTAATGCCGTCACTACCACACGTGACATAAAGTCATACCCGACGGCTTCCCATACCATAACGGCAGGAGTAATATCGCTTTGTCTCTATAAAACATTGGAGGGGTTGGACTTCTTCTCACGTAACTGCTATACTCGCTGACAATAGCCATCTGGGGTAGCGCAGAACCGTGATTCATTGCTGAACAAAATGTTACGCCATTCACCAGCAGTCCACGTTTTCCGGTCATGGCACCACTCCAAACGCTGTCGCTTGTGTTGCGGTGTCGTATGGAGTCCGTTACTTATTGTTGGATGGTGAGCGCTGATGTACCTGGTGCACAATTCGACAATCCTCCCTTGTCGTGGTAATACGTGGTCGACCAGAACCTTGACTACGAGTATTCCTCTCATCAGGTTCCCATGCAGTCCAACATCGGGCATTGTCACACCCGAATACCCAACAAATCTGGATACTGTACGATTAAACAGCCGGCCAAGTGAAGAACCACTTTGAGGAGCCTTTCAAACTCAGTTAGGTCTCACACGAGTGTGCCATATCTCAAAAAAATGGCTCTGAGCACTATGGGACTTAACATCTTAGGTCATCAGTCCCCTAGAACTTAGAACTACTTAAACCTAACTAACCTAAGGACACCACACAACACCCAGCCATCACGAGGCAGAGAAAATCCCTGACCCCGCCGGGAATCGAACCTGGGAACCGTGCCGTATCTCAGTGCCTCCACAGTGACTGCCCAACATCTAACGCTGTTCACACCTCTTATATACAGCATGGAGTAAATAAAAGTGACCCGGACGAGTGGATACGATTTGACGTGAATTTGTGGCAGCGTCAACAGAGGAGGAAACGCACTACAATTACTTCCAACAGATTGGAGTAACTGATCATACAGCCGGCCGAACCTGGAGCACATATTTACACAGGCGTCAAGCGTGATAGAGTTTTTAGCAGAGATCAGCATGGTGGTGGCCAGCTAGGTCATCTGATCTGTCAATGTGCGATTACTTTGTCTGGGGAGCCCTCAAGTCTAACGTGTAGCGCAACAACTCTCATAGTCTTCAAGAACTGCAGCACAACGTTCCGCATGAATTTGCAGCAATTCTAACATTCCAGCTTCGATCTGCCTCGAGCAACTTGCTGACCAGGGCTCACTTTCAGCATGTACTATAGTGAAGTTATTACCGTATTTCCCTTTCTCTGCCGTGTTTCTTTGTACCCTGTTACTGGTCATTTTTATTTGTCCTACCCTGTACCTTACCAGGTCTGGTGGTAACATTACACAAGAACAACAGTAATGCACTTTGGTGCTCAGACACTCATCAATATTTCTTTCCAGATATTAAGTAACATGTGTACCAACTTCGGTCGAAACAGATCCTCGAGTTTAGAGAAGCTTTTTACCAGCGGATTTGACCGCGTTCGGACAATATCAAATATATTTGGCCTATATTTAACATATGTCTCACATACTTCTACACATATTTCACATGTAGTTCTGGCGAATTTCACCGTGCAGTGTTGTTTTCAAGCAGCTCAGTTTTTATGGTGTCATGTCTTCCGAACTGTATGTCGTACAATTATATAATTTTGCAGGTACCTTTAGTGGTATATGTAGATACTTCTTGGGAAATGTGTTGTGAATAGAGTCAGTAGGAAAAAAGTAATAAATTAAAACATCATGCCTGACGAGGCAGTTTTACTGCATGAACAGCGAAAACATAGTAATCGATAAGCTTTTTTCCTTTAATCATTTTGTGAAGGGTGTCAGCGAAGACAGGTCTCTTGGGGGTTTAAAATTGTCTGTAAAGTTTGTTGCAAGTCACTAAGTGCTCTTGTTCCGAAATAATGGATGAATACATTCTGGCTATTTGCGCATCATGAGCTACGTTTCATTTTGACTCCCATCCCTTTCAGCGATAGGTGGTTGTTGATCCCAGAGTTGTTCATTAGAGACAGAAAATGATATATGTATCAAGTTTGGTTGAAATCGATCTAGTGGTTTAGGAGGAGATATGGAACATACATACATTTTTACAATATGTTTGGACTTCCAAAGATCTGATTTTCCATAAACCAGTGTGAACATTGATCATGTGGTGGTAAAAAAAAATCACAAATTGATTAAGTTTCGAATGAATTATTCAGTTTAAAAATAAAAAATTACGATTTCTGGGTTACAGAATTTAATGGATGTAAGGTATATTGTGCAGAGGCTCTTCATTTCAATAGGAGGGTGCGACGCGAAGTGCTGACAGAGCTATAGTCTCGGGAAAAGGAAGTAGTAGTATTCAGTTTATTAGTATGCATTCTTTCGAAATAGCGTATCTTAGAACGTTGCTTGCCTAAGCTCCATTTCTAGTCGACACTAGTACTTGCCAGCAACATATAAAAAGTGAGTCGGTTGCCTACCCCACTGGTGCCTAAAACCCGGTGGACAGGTGTCTGTTTACAGCGACATCTTTCAACCGCCCAACAAAGGCGCGCAGGTGACATCGATGGTGTTACCAAACTAGAATTCTTTGAGCGATCCTTTGGCATTTTATTTGATAGCACGTCAGTGTTGCAACCACATTACCCCACAAACACCCTTTTCTGCTTGAGATCATGTTCAGATTTTGTTGAATGGTTCTGAAGGCTCACTAGTGGTTCCATCCTGTATACCAGGACAAAAATTGCCATCAGGTTACACTCGAAAGTGATGAGATCACATTCAGTGCGGCTCCAGGCTTGTAATGTCTTTAGAGAAGGGTCAAATCGTCCGGGGGTGTGAGCAGTGCCAAAGGTGTCAAGAACGTCGTCCTGTTGCACATCGCAACTGCAAATTGTCGTTATCGATTGTGAAATGTGTGAAATAGAGTACCCCAAGGGACACCTCCTCATGCCTTCTATTGTCGACTGAGAGCAGCGGTGTGGCCGAAATATTTCCCTTGCCCACACATAAGAAAACCGCGTGATTTCGACGTTGGTCTCTGTCGCAGAGGCTTCACGAGAAGGGGTAAGACGTAAGGAGAGGTGTGACCGCGTTTTGCTGGTGTGACACGTTCACAGTGGTGTTGGTCAGAATTGTGGTACCAATGTAATATCATTAACCCACTTCACACCTCACACGAACTTTTTCCTTCCATGTGTCGACACCTTATTGTTTGAAGCGTCAACGAGCCCGAGTGTGGCGTCGCAGGCCGTTTCGCCTCTACATCATTACAGAGGAAGGTCGGAGGCACCTTCGAGCCAAAGTTCAAATTCATTGTAATCGGAGAAAATGACGGCGTTACAAATAAGCGCTCTTTAATTTTGTTTCGCAGTGTAAATTACAGTAGAAGCACAGGACGAAGGAAGTGGAGACGGTTCGGTCGATACCTGACAGAAATATGAAGAAGGAAGCAAGCAGAGAATCGAATGTGTAAGGAAGTGTCTGCGACTTGTTTTAAGGGACCATAGGGACATTCAACTGAAGTGACTTCAGGAAATCACAGGCAAACCGAAATCAGGAGGGCTGCTCAGAGAAATAATTATCCTTCGAATTACGAGTATAGCATCTAAATCGCTATATCACCCCACTCTTCAGCGGAGATGGTAACAGATAATTGAAGACCGGAAATGGGAAACGCTGAAAGTGACAAAACTGGATATTTTATCTGTAAACTCACTGACTGGGTATGGCTAGTAACTTGAGATACACACATCAAAAACCGTTTTTCATCACCCCGGGGCCCAGAACTCCTGAAGATATACGTTGAATGTGGATATTTTATCACAGGCACTGTTCCTTTGACTGTTCAGAAATGTTACTAATCCCTCCCAAAGATGTAAACAACCATGCATGAGCAGCGCCTATTAGACGGAGGGGGTCCGACAGCCGATCCGTTCCAGTCGTTCCACCAAGAAGAAGGTACACGGCCCGTTTTGTCTATAGTTCAACCATGCCTAGCCGCTCAATAACGCGGTTCGATCGCGTCCGCATTGTTACTTTGTGGCAGAAAGGGCTATCAACAAGGGAAGTGTCCAGACGTATCGGAGTGGACCAAAGTAATGTTGTTCGGACGTGGAGGAGATACAGAGAGACAGGAACTGTTGATAACGTACCTCGCTCTGACCGCCCAAGGGCTACTACTGCAGTGGATGACCGCTACCTACGCATTATGGCTCGGAGGAACCCTGACAGCAAAGCCACCATGTTGAATAATACTTTTCGTGAAGCCATGTTACGACTCAAATTGTGTGCAATAGACTGCATGATGCGCAACTTCACTCCCGACGTCCATCACGAGGTCCATCTTTGCAACCACGACACAATTCAGCGCGGCACAGATGGGCCCAAGAACATGCCGAATGGAGCGCTCAGGGTTGACTCGCGTTCTCTTCACATATGAGTGTCGCATATGCCTTCGACCAGACAATCGGCGGAGGTGTGTTTGGGGGTAAATCGGTCAGGCTGAACTCTTTAGACACTGTCCAGCGAGTGCAGCAAGGTGGAGGTTCCCTGTTGTTTTGGGATGGCATTATGTGGGGCCCACGTATGCCACTGGTGGTCATGGAAGGCGCCGCAAAGGTTGTAAGATACGTGAATTCCATACTCCGACCAATAGTACAACCGCATCGGCAGCACACTGGCGAGGCATGGATGACAGTTCGCACCCCCATTGTGCTCTTCTTGTGAATGACTTCCTTCAGGATAACCACATCCCTCGTCTAGAGTGACCTGCATGTTCTGCAGACATGAAACCTATCGAACATGCCTGGGATAGATTGAAAAGGGTTGTTTATGGGCGACGTGACCCACCAACCACACTGAGAGATCTACGCCAAATCGCCGTTGCGGAGTGGGACAATCTGGACCAACAGTGCCTTGATTAACTTGTGGACAGTATGCCACAACGACTACAAGCATGCATCGATGCAAGAGGTCGTGATACTGGATATTAGGGGTACCGGTGTGTACGGCAATATGGACCACCACTTCTGAAAATCTCGCTGTATGGAGGTACAACATGCAATGTGTGGTTTTCATGAACAACAAAAAGGGCGGAAATGATGTTTATGTTGATCTCTATTCCAATTTTCTGTACAGGTTCTGCAACTCTCGGAACCGAGGTGATGCAAAACTTTTTTTGATGTGTGTAGTTTGGAAGAACGAAAGAAGCGTCCTTGTATTAAAAACGCCAATACTAGACATAGCAGCATGTAAGTTCCTTTGTTCGTGATTTGGGGAACGCTTTTGTACTGAGCGTATTTGACCGTGGTGACAAACTTTTATAGTCTGTTTTTTCGCTCGCTTTCCTACGAGCAACAAGCAGTAGTACATTTTACTTCAGTTCAGCTATTTTCGACGTGAATCTTTTGACTCCAGTGCTTCACGATGGAAAGAAAAGGCAAGATTAGAAATTTAACGAATATTGAGCTAAGAATTCTAGGAACTCTGTATGTAACAAACAAAGAGACTGCTTGTGGTGACAAAGAACCACCCCAACGTGATGTAAGATGAAGTCACCATAATTTAACTGCGTCTTGTGCAGCATAATGAAATCAAACAAAATTTTACTTAATTTCTGAGTTCAAACTGCATACTCGTCCCACCCTAGGAAATATTCCTCCCCTTATTGACCAATAAATTAAGTGCTGAAAGAAAGAAGCAGCTATCAGTCATGTTCGATTATCTTAAAATGAAATACAAGGAATTTTAATTCTCGTTGTGCCAGTGTTGTCAATGGTGTATTTTTTTTATTTTGTTTAGAAATAAGTGAGGTTATCCTTGTACGTTAAGTAATTCCTTTGGGGTGAAGCATGGCACTTACATATTGCCTCGTGATACATTTATACAGTATTTTTTAATTATAAAATTATAACACTTTTGCTACAATTTTTGTGTCCGAAGTTACAAATGAAATGAAACTATCATAATTTGCACCCCTTCGAATAAAATGGTTTTTAATGGGAATCTTTCATGCTTTTTTCCTGTTTTCTTAAAATTTCAAATTTCGCACTTTCAGCGTTTCCGATTCCTAGCCTAAATTTTCTGATCAATAGACTATTCGCCAATAACTTGGTTTAAATTAACTGAATTCCCGCTGTATGTTCACCAAATGAAGAGTTGTGACGCTATTGATGACGATCCATCCGTGATGGATCGTTAAGCTCGGCTCATAGTGTTCTTCAGGGGAGTGTATTATGTGTCTGCAGCGGGTTTGTTACGTCCCTTCATTTTTATGTCCATAATCAGACACCGATATTGCTAAAATTCGAAATCGTCATGTAGTGGACAGTGTTGCATTTTAAAGATCTTATATTCCTAAATAATTTTCTACGTGTTTTCGGTGAAGAGGACATTTTGTATAGTCGTGTTGGTCATTCTTTGTACCATCTTCAACAAGTTGAATATCAACGAGGTAAAAAGAAAAAGAACAGTAGTTGCATACACTCAGACTATAAAGCTGTATTAAAGAAATTTATTACAACTATGTCACTTCGAAGAACTTGGCTCATGTCAGTGACATTACATTATTGTTAGAGGATCAAATATTACATCTATTGGTATTCACCATATTTTGCCCACTCATTGATCCGTTTTCTTGTGGAGCAATGTTATGAGACTTATGCCTATAAGCTATACGTAGCGAATAAATAAAGAGCTGAGAGTTAGGGAATGATGTCGCAGCTGCAGGCGAGGCCGCCGTCCCCCTGCTTGCACAGCACGTGGCACAGCGCGTCCCAGTCTTCCTCCGTCTCCGCCGCCTCAAACGTCACCACTGACTTCGCCATTGTTCTCAGCATGGTGTCTTGCTTCTTACATTCGCTACAGCCATAAACCTGAAACATTTCAGCAGTTACATTTCTAATCTACGTGACATTTCTTGAGAATTAATGAGTAAGCCATTGTAAGAACGGAGTTAAAAAAGCACTGTACTAAAGAGTAGTTTAAAATTACTCGAAGAAAAAACTGACCAACTTCGAAAAATATTTGTATTTTCTATCAAATGTTACGGTGAACTGTTCCCATTATTTTTCTATGAAAATCCGAGCTTTCGATATGTCTACCACTGTCTTCGTTAAGAAGCCAACTGACTGTTAAAGAAGTAACTGAATCACACAGATGTAAATTAAGTAGTAATAGCCACTGCGAACAGAGAGTACTTTGGTGCCAACAATGAAAATTCTTCCAATATGGTTTTGTTGCCATCACGGCAGATACCTTGTCAGTCCAAAAAGTTTCAGGATTGGATCAATAAAAAAATAGACAAAAGTTGAGATGGTGGTTTTAAGGTTTCAGGTGTAATACATTGTCTTTCTCCACTTGAGCAGAACGTAAACAACGTTCATTCAACCACGTAAACTGTGAGAAAAGTACTTCTCCGTGATGTTGTTTAAGGGGGAGGGGTGAGGAGGGGATGTTCATGAAATTGACCGAAAACTTCAGTTTTCAATTTATTATCAATTTATTAGTAGAACTCATAGACAATAAGTTCCCATAGTTTCATTGATGAAATCGTGTCCGAAGTGCCTGAAAAATAATTAAATGTGTGACGCAGTCTTGCTGCCACGCCCATTGTTTGAAGCAAAACTTCATTACTGGCTCGGTTTACAACGATTCCGTGGGCTACTTTTAAGTAAACCTGCGCAGGATACATCTAGAAGGCTGTGAATCCTGAACGTCTAAGATCGCTTGTTCATACAAATGAGCCTCTAAATTCACTCACATGGAAACGGTGCCCTAAAAACACGTTTTCATCTGCTACTGTTGTAGAATTGCAACATATGATGAGCAACAGATTTGCGTCATTTCTATGCAGCTGAAAAGTCATTGAAAACCTGGCAAAGGAGAGAAGGTAGGAAACAACGAACCAGAAAGGAAGCATTGAAGGGAAAGAGAACTTTGAGTACAAATCCGGGGCCTTCTCAAGAGGTGACACAATAAAAAACGTTAGATTGAACTTTAATTTGCATTCCCTGAAAGCTATGGTTTTTGAAGTTTATGTACCTTTTACTCAGAATCTATGAAGGCTATAATTACGAAATTTTATGCACTTATTTCCATAAACCCAATAAATGTTGTCTCAAGAGTACGTTTTGAAATTATGAGTCAAAGATGAGACATGGAGCGAAGTGCTTGGAAATTTGCATGCATTTTATATTACACTCACAGAATTATAATTAAAAATTATTAAAAGTCTCCTAGTGGGTATATTCAAGAACCTCTTGGAATATCTTACTATATGCAAAGAGACTAAACAGAGAAAATTTGTAGAACTCTCTTGAATAGTTTCTGAGAAAAAGGTACATATATTATTATCTGAAAATAAAATTTTTAAATTGCATAAAAAGTTAAAAATATATAATTAAGGAACTTAACAGTAAATGTGTTAAATTCATGTTACACATCCAACAAAGTTTCATTTCTGTTCATTTTGCTATAGGTACGTACTGATAACACCATGTCTCAACAAGCGTGATGGTTTTTTTTCAGAAAAGTATTGTCCGATTTTTGTATTTCAATCTAGCCTCGGCAGACGTCCTCACATGGCTGATTTTGTTTGAGAGTCAAGGTGTGGGGGACAAACTTCTCACACACTTTTCTTTTCTTCAAAATATTCTGAATACTGTCTTGACCACTTAATTTATGGACAGATGTTGCGCTATTGGAGTGTGTGACACAACGACGCTGACATACTGGGCCGCACGTGCAAATGTCTGCTGAGCGGTCGACTGCACTTACGTTGTATACAGTTGTTAGTTCAAGCTGCGACCGTATTACTGCGCTGACGTCGCTTAAACGCCCGGAGAGAAACTAGTCTCCAAACTTTTTGGACGAACAGTGTACTGTGCTCCTAGTGATTTGGTATCAAATGCTCGCTTTCATGCGTTGCTAAATGCGTATCCCGTATCTCTGTTAATACTGTTGACACACATTCTAATATGCCACAGCCTCTTCGATGAAGAGCCACAATAGTTCGAAGCGTGCCCCAGAAACAGTGTCTGCTCGTACAAGATCCTGTGCTTATTCGTAATGCTGTGTTCTGTAGTAACAATTTTTTTTTACATTTCTGTACTCGATGTGCTGCCGGTGTTCATAGTGCGCTGGGAAACGGCCCAACTGTTACATTCATATCGAACACCTCGAACTCTAAGGCCACGAATATTTGTCAAAGGATGCTGAGCTACTTTTGAAAAATAGGATGCTGCTGAAAATAAATTAACGAATAAGGACAAAATAATGTTCGGTCAGATACGCATTCTACCCCACGCTTCAAACTACTGAGACTCAATCATCAAAAAGGCTAAGGAAACTATAACGTGCATCAACAAGTTTAATAGGAATACCACATATGCGGTCAGCAATATGTAGAAGAGAGCACTTAATACTGAGAGACTACCTAAGAGATCATCCCTTATCTGTATTGTGATGGAAACAAAAGACGTTTCATCATTGGTGGCAATGCAATCTCTCGCTACAGTGCGCACTACTACACATGTACGATTCCGTTACTTATTTGTCAATCAGTTGCTTTCCTGATGATGATAATGGTGGACACTATCGAAAGCTTGAATTTTTGTGCAGAATTAACACGAAAAGTACCATTTAATACAACATGTCTGTCCTGAAATGCTCCATGGGTATATTAAATTGAGTATTAAATTGAAATTATATCTTTTACTCTCTGTTTTGTGGAAAAAGGCGTGAATAGTGAGAAATTCTACAAGATGTATGACAAAAAAGCAGTGTAACAAATTATCGACTGCTCTCGTACACTGAAACTGGAGAAATTACGAAATGCAATAGAGTTTATTTTCGAAACTATTTTTTGTTTATCACCTGTTCCATATGATTAGAAAGGTATTCTTCCCATTATATTGAAGTTCTCCTGTAAGCTACGTAAGTAAGAAAGTAATAAAGAAGAAAAGTTATTTATTTACCACACTGTAAGAAAAGTCGCATAAATCAAATCTATAACTGAAATCAAATAATGATAAAATTCTAAATAAAAAAATATTTGAGGGGAGGAAACGATCTAGTCCAATAAATTGAGAGTAGGAGTGTGAGAAAGGCAGTTCGAGGTACCTGAATGTTGATATTATTTGGAAGGGCAAACGTTTTTGAGAGAGCGGCACAAAACGTCAGAGGAGATTCGCTTTGTTCCACAGGAACTTTCACTTTTCGTAGAGAGAAAGAGAAGACTGAAAAATAGTTAATAAATATATAGCGCAACCAATATTATTTGCTGCTGTGTTTTAAATAAACAAAAAAATGGAACAGAGTATAGCGGTAAGTTGAAAAAGAGTTTCTGGCGGTCATCGTTCTTCTACAGTCATAGTGACTGACTTAAAAATACCGGGTGATCAAAAAGTCAGTATAAATTTTAAAACTTAATAAACCACGGAATAATGTAGATAGAGAGGTAAAAATTGACACATATGCTTGGAATGACATGGGGTTTTATTAGAACTTAAAAAAAACCAAGTTAACAAAATGTCCGACAGATGGCGCTGGACAGCAAAACTGCTACCGTGACGGGTGAGATGTACGCCGATATGTTACAGAATCGTATCATCCCCAGCCTGGCTGATAAAACACCTGCTGGAACGTACGATGTTCATGCAGGTTGGCGCTCCTCCCCATATTGCTAGACACGTGAAAGATCTCTTCCGCGCTTCGTTTGATGATAATCGTATGCTCAGCCACCACCTTCGTCATGTTTGGCCTCCCAGATTCCCAGACCTCAGTCCGTGTGATTATTGGGTTAGGGGTTACCTCAAGTCACAAGTGTATTGTGAACGACCGACATCTCTAGGGATACTGAAAAACAACATCGGACGCCAGTGCCTCACCATAACTCCGGACATGCTTTACAGTGCTGTTCACAACATTATTCCTCGACTACAGCTATTGTTGAGGAATAATGGTGGACATATTGAGCATTTACTGTAAAGAACATCATCTTTCCTTTGTCTTACTCTGTTACGCTAATTATTGCTATTTTGATAAGATGATGCGCCATCTGTCGGACATTTTTTGAAATTTTGTATTTTTTTTTGGTTCTAATAAAACTGTGGTGTCGTCGCCAGATACCACACTTGCTAGGTGGTAGCCTTTAAATCGGCCGCGGTCCCTTAGTATACGTCGGACCCGCGTGTCGTCACTATCAGTGATTGCAGACCGAGCGCCGCCACACGGCAGGTCTAGTCTAGAGAGATACCCTAGCACTCGCCCCAGTTGTACAGCGGACTTCACTGTCTACATACGCTCTCATTTACAGAGACAACAGTTCAGTATAGCCTTCAGCTACGTCATTTGCTACGACCTAGCAAGGCGCCATATTCTGTTACTATAAGAACCATCTTCAAGAATTTATTCTGAACATATAAAATTGTGAATCATGTCCCGTCATGAGCGGCGTTCATCATTAATGGATTAAAGTTAAGTATCAAACTAATTATGTCCGCTTTCTGAATTCTCATTCCTTGTCATGTTCCAGACCTCACTTCAGTACAGTTCTTCCCTCCTCACGCCAGCCTGCGTAAGCTAAATCGCGTGCATTTCGGCCTCCACTCCTAAGACGGTGTTGGCTCTTCTGCTAACACAAAAAAACCATGTCATTCCAAGCATATCTGTCAATTTGTACCTCTCTATCTACATTATTCCGTGATTTATTCAGTTTTCAAATTTATACTGACTTTTTGATCACCCGGTATATCCTGTGCGAGTAATCAGGTGAGGTACGTTTTTAGGAAATGTACGAATGCTCGGAGTTTATCGAATGTAGGCAGATTACAATAATGGAAAGCTATTGTATGAGACGATACTAGTAACTGTTTAAAAATCATTAAACCCGAACTTGAAATAGTAAGGCAAATATCATATAGATATACATTGAGATAAGGTTCGTTTATAGTTTTTATATGTGAAAAGACGTTATAATAAAGGTGAGAGGTAACAAAAAGAGAACTATTAGAACAAGAACGCGGTAAGAATGCGGCCTATAGCTCATGAAGTGAAATCCACACTTTGTGGAGGTGAAACGAAACTCGGTGAGTACAATGACAAACAGTAACCGGCCTAATGGTCCACATTAATATTCTGGAGGAGGCAGATTGTAATCTAGATACAGCTATATCTGAGTCACGCTTTCTCTAAAATTTTGGGACAGTTCATTTCACAAATCCACGGTCAGGACACTTTCACCACAATTCTTGAACGGAGGTAACTCATCATATCCAATGGCCTTACTGCAGAGCAGATTATGACAGTTGCATGTGACTTATCCTCACATGAATCAAAGTAATAGGAAATTTGTGGTTTGCTGGGGGAAAACAACATGGAAAGTAACAGATTAGCTGAATGAAACAGTTGTACGTGAGCAAATTCAGTCTTCTCTTTTGAAATTTCCTGAGACTCTTTATTTGGCTGCACTGAATTTAGTCATGTAGTTATATAGAGGTCATTTAAATTCTGTCTTACACTCCTCAAAAATTCTATTAAAATATGCCACAAACTACTCAAAATTACATTACGATTTACTTAACCGAAGAACTTGAAAATCAAAATGCAGGTTGATCTTCAAAATAATTTACTGATTCTACTTAGAATGATGATTCTACCGTTTGGTTATTAATACGCTGATCGAAACATTTCTGTACTTGAAGTCCAAGAAGCACATTGTACTAGTTCAACAAATCTTCTCTTCAGGATACAGTTTATTCACTTCAGCCCATATTAAACAAAAAATGGCTCTGAGCAGTATGCGACTTAACATCTGAGGTCATCAGTCCCCTAGAACTTAGAACTACTTAAACTTAACTAACTTAAGGACATCACACACAGCCATGCCCGAGGCAGGAGTCGAACCTGCGACCGTAGCGGTCGTGCGGTTCCAGACTGAAGCGCCTAGAACCGCTCGGCCACAGTGGCTGGCCCAAATTAATCATTATTATCCATTCTCTAAGAGCTTAATACGTCATGCGGACGTACAATAACACGAATGCTTGACATGAAACAAAAATTCCCTGCATTTTCTTCAGTGCAAGACGTATTTGTTTGTCTTTAAAATCACGCTTAAGAAGAAATATCCCCTGAACCAGTAAGAAAGTTGTCACGGTGCCGCATGTATACAACCTCGAAAGAATTTTCAGATTGAAATTACTTGGTTCATTAAAAGCCACAATTAAACAATATACTGAATTTAAAGAGCGGTGAAATTATTAAGAAATGTTTTTTAATGTAGCTGTGAAAGCAAGTTGATCTGATCAATAAGTGTACCGTGATACGCCTAATAAATATCTTCTGGCCTTATGACAACATACACTTATGAGCACTTGAATTATAGACAGTTGCTATGTTAGAGAGAGTAAGCTTCTTCCGCCACGGAGAATGAATTAGTCTGACTTGTCAAGCTACTGAGATGTCTGCACGATGGTCGAGCTCAGAAGAGGCAGGACGTACGATATGAGCCCATTAGTTGGCGGTCAAATCATGGCTGCCCTGGGTAAGTCAGGGTGCATGCTTTGGACTGTTCTCGAGCCATTCTTCTTGAGTGTACTGGGGGTACCTCGATTCGGGAAAAGCTAACGCCCATAGTCAGCTTTCATGATCAACACTACGTTGATGATGGAGTTTCACCGCCGACTATCACTTATCATTTCAGCGGATTGACGGGACACATTTGCAGCGCGGTTAGAGGCACCATGTCACTGGCTGCGCGGCCCCACCCGCCGTAGGTTCGAGACCTCCCTTGGGCATGGGTGTGTGTGTTGTTCTTACTATAAGTTAGTTTAAGTTAGTTTAAATAGTGTGTAAGTCTAGGGACCGTTGACCTCAGCAGTTTGGCCTCTTAGAAATTCACACACATTTAGCGAGACTCATTGCAGCACATTGCCTCCAATTCAGCGCTGGATGCGAACTACCTGCGAGCAGCCAAATGATCGAGAAACACTTCCCCTTATGATGTACAGAAGTCACAGCCCCATCATTATACATCGGCTCTCCGCATGTCACTGAGCACAGAGATTAAAACTTACGCTGGAACACGAAGACTGCAATCCCGAAGCATGGAGAAAGTTCTCCTGTGCGGATGAATCGCGTTAAAAGCCGATGACAGGCTGCGAGTACATCGGAAACCGCATGAGGTGATGCCTGCTTACTGGTTAGGCTGCTTATTGGTTAGACTGGTGGCAAAACGAGGTGACGGAGTGGTTAAGACAATGTATTCGCATTGAAGAGGAGAATGTTTCATATCCCCATCAAGTCTTGCATAGTTTCTCTCTATTAAAGTGAATCCTGGGATGGTTCGTTTCCCTTCTCTTGTCCCATTTTAGCTTGTGGTCCGTCCTTTATCAACTCATCTATCGTCGAAATGGCTCTAAACCTTGATATTCTTCCCTTTTTTCAGCAAGCTGCGCAGGAGTAATTCTTGCGTGGAAGATGCTTACCTGGGAAGTTATGGGATACCTACTGACCTGCTATCGTCTGTTACAAGCGGGCGGTGCAGAGATGTATTGTTCGATCAAGTGCAAGTGTTTGTTCGCCTTCAGTAAGTGACCCGTACATTTAACAAAACAGTGTATCATTCCATAACTCCAGAGTTGTGTTAGAATGGGTTGAGGAATCCGAAAGCACTTGTGTGGCCACGTGCTTATCACGAACAAGCACAACACTTCAATACTAATGCTAGACTGGTAGCATGATTCCTTGTTTCAGGAATGCATGAATCGATTCTTTTTATGCTGTGTCCTACATAAAAGTCGGAGTCGAAAGAAGAATTAACCGGAACTTCAGAAATGCTAATCACTATAGCATATCGCTGCCGACCCGCACGCGCCAGGTAATGTGGTGTGACCCCATAACCGAGTTCCAGGAACAAAGGAGCGCAAAGGAGTTGTAGCAGAAGAGCTTTTGTAGACATACCATCACAGGTGAGGTAGAATTGGAATTGCTTTTTTTGACTGTACAGGTATGTGGTAGTTTGTGGACTATCTAGGCTTCTTGGCTCTAACTCATGTATATCAACAATCAATAAATGTATTATGACTCAATTTCATTGAAACTTTCTATTTCTCTTCCTGAGGTTCAACCATGTATTAATATTCAGATAAATAAATTCTTTCAGATACCGTATTAAAACAGCGGACGCATCCGTACATATATTGGAAGGGCAGATTAGTTTTACTTACAGCATTTCATAATTGACATATGGTTTTGGAAAGCGTCATGGAAGATACAGAATATGGTGATGCATTGACACAAGAGTAACGCCATTATCAGCGCAATACTAGGTGACTTTCTCATTTAGTGATGTAGTACATTCCATAATTCCTAATGTAACTTTTACATTATTACTAACTTTTGCCACGAAAGTGTAGAAAGTGTTGAAGTCGAAAAATCGTAGAGATCAGTTGGAGTAAACGTATGGCGTAGCTTGGAAGTGGTAGGCACTGAGATAATTATTCCTGGACACTTGCGTTGTAAAAGATAGAGGAAGTTTTTTATATTAATATCAATGTCGTTGATTTAACATTTTTACTCGTAAGACAGGGCACTGTCTCCTTAAAAAAAAGTGTGCGTAAAACTTACACTGAGGTGATAAAAGTCATAAGATGGCGATTTGCACATACACAGGTGGCGGTAGTATTGTGTACACAAGGTACAAAAGGGCAATACCTTGGCAGAACTGTAGTTTGTATTCGGGTGATTCACGTGAAAAGGTTTCCGACGTGATTGTGGGAGCACGACGGAAATTAACAGATTTCGAATGCGGAATGGTAGTTGGATCTAGACGCTTGGGACATTCCATTTGGGACATCGTTAGGGAATTCAATATTCTGCGAGCCTCAGTGTCAAGAGTGTGTCGACAGTACCAAATTTCAGACAATACGTCTCATCACGGACAACGCAATGGCCGAGGGGCGTCACTTAACGACAGAGAGCAACGGCATTTGCGTAGAGTGGTCAGTGCCAACAGACAAGCAACACTGCGTGAAATAACTGCAGAAATAAATGTGAGACATACAACGTACGTATCCATAAGGACAGTGCAGTGAAATTTGGCATTTAAGCACACGACCAACGCGAGTGCCTTTGCTAACAGCTCGACATCGCCTGAAATGCCTCTCCTTGGCTCATTACCATTTCGATTAGACCCTTGTGTGGCACAGACCCCACGAACTCATGGATCCAGGTTCTTAACAAGTCATTGTGCAAACTCGTGGTGGCTTCGTAATTGTGTGGGTTGTGTTTACATGGATTGTACTGGATCCTTTGGGCCAACTGAATCGATCATTGACTGGATGTGGTTATGTTCGGTTACTTGGAGACAATTTGCAGACATTCACGGACCTCATGTTCGCCGGCCAGTGTGGCCGTGCGGTTCTAGGCGCTTCAGTCTGGAACCGCGTGACCACTACGGTCGCAGGTTCGAATACTGCCTCGGGCATGGATGTGTGTGATGTCCTTAGGTTAGGTTTAAGTAGTTCTAAGTTCTAGGGGACTGATGACCACAGATGTTAAGTCCCATAGTGCTCAGAGCCATTTGAACCATTTTTTGAACCTCATGTTCCCAAACAAAGATGGTATTTTTCTGGACGACAATGAGCAATGTTACCGGGACACAATGGTTTGGATTGGTCGAAGAAAATTCTGCACAGTTCGAGCTAAAGATTTGGCCACACAGATCGTCCGACATGAATGCCACCGAACATTTCGGGACATAATCGAGACCTCAGTTCGTGACACCGGCAGCTCTTTCGCAATTGTGGACGGCTATAGAGACAGCATGACTGAATATTTCTTCAGGTGACCTCCAACGACTAATGGAGTCCATGACACATCGAGCTGCTGCACTACGAAGGGTAAAAGGAGATCCGACACGGTATTAAAATGTATCCCATGACTTTTGTCACCTCAGTGTAAAGCGGACCATTAAGGCATATATCGTACTGGTAACAGTGTGGGGACTTGGAGAGCTGAATGAACTGACCGTGACATTCTGCAACGAACAGAAGGCGTCACAGACGGCTGTCCAGTTGGCGGCGGGCCGCGGGATCTGCTGCCTACAGCGACACAACGGGTAGCCCAAACCGTTTTGGCAGAGCGTAGGGCACACAGTGTTGCGCGGCCTGACGCCACTCTGCTTGTCCGTGGCCCTGTGCGTGAGGTTGGGCGGCACGGCAGCCTCGAAGAGAGAGACGCAAGAGTCAGCGCCCAGCCCGTTGATGCAGAGGTCTACGTAGGTGCGGCGCTCGCTCAGCAGCTGCGGGGGCAGCGCCACTGCCGACAGCGCGCCCGCCGCCACCACCATGCATGTCAGCCTCAATGCCGCCTGCATGCTCTGCAACAAACAGAAGTCATCACAGCTACACACTTCTGCATCTCTTGTGCAACCACCGTTGTCGTGGCAAATTGTTTGGTGTCCCCCGAAACATGTATACCCACAACATTCGTGAGTATTGCTCATCAGTCTGGGACCCACCCAGATAGCTGTGCATCTTAAATCGCCCTCTTCCGAGACGTGAAGTCGGGGCGGACCAGGCTCGAATCTGCTTGGTGACAAGAGTTCAGATGTGTGTGAAATCTTATAGGACTTAACTGCTAAGCTTACACACTACTTAACCTAAATTATCCTAAGGACAAACACACACACCGATGCCCGAGGGAGGACTCGAACCTCCGCCGGGACCAGCCGCACAGTCCATGACTGCAGCGCCTTAGACCGCTCGGTGCCGACAAGCCTGGAAGTGGTTTACGGGCAGTTCCACACTAGGTGAATAACGAGCTTGTGCCCACGTTACACCTTAGATAAACGCTACACAAACATCAGAAAACTCTCTCAAACTTACACATGGACTTGACTCTACACGCAGAAAGGTGGAGTATACTGATTGCGTACTTGAGGAGGGGGCTGGGGGTGGTAGAAGGGGCAAATAGAAGACAGATGACCTTAAACCTTCTTGAACTGATAATCAATATCAATCTGAGACCCTTACCACGTCAAATTAATAAAGGAGATACACAATATCCACCGGAGAACGAAACGTTTCGTCACGGAATCGCTTAGTTGGTGCCTGAGCGGCAGACGCTACGAGAAAAGTGTCATGAATCATGGAGAGGTTTACTATTGAGTTTCCAAGAGAGTCCGTTCTGGGAAGAGTCGGACAACATATTCCGCGCTGACCAGTTGCAGCTGTAGCGGCGCATCGAAAGCTAAGTACTAATTAATTGTTTGTGTATAGTGGTTTATTTAGGAACTTTAGTAGGCTTCAACCGGAGTTTTTTGTGTTTTCTAGGAAATAATTTCAGAAGAACCTTTTGGGAACTGTTTTCAGCTTCGTTACTGTGTCATTAGACGTTTGATTCTCTTCCTGTATTAGTCTTTTGTTATATTCACATTTGTTGTTTATTAATACTGTCAATAATAGTAGTTACTTCCCTTGTAGAGTAAGTTTGTGATTATTGTAGTCAGGTTTTGAAAGTCTTCTTATTGTAGTAGCGGAACTTAGAAAAAGTAAAATTTTACCATTAGTGAGAAGTGTGGGCTGTGCCGTAGGTTAGTGAGTAGTGGATTGCGGTGTGAGACTTGTTTGAAGTACACTCCTGGAAATGGAAGTAAGAACACCGTGAATTCATTGTCCCAGGAAGGGGAAACTTTATTCACACATTCCTGGGGTCAGATACATCACATGATCACACTGACAGAACCACAGGCACATAGACACAGGCAACACAGCATGCACAATGTCGGCACTAGTACAGTGTATATCCACCTTTCGCAGCAATGCAGGCTGCTATTCTCCCATGGAGACGATCGTAGAGATGCTGGATGTAGTCCTGTGGAACGGCTTGCCATGCCATTTCCACCTGGCACCTCAGTTGGACCAGCGTTTGTGCTGGACGTGCAGACCGCGTGAGACGACGCTTCATCCAGTCCCAAACATGCTCAAAGGGGGACAGATCCGGAGATCTTGCTGGCCAGGGTAGTTGACTTACACTTTCTAGAGCACGTTGGGTAGCACGGGATACATGCGGACGTGCATTGTCCTGTTGGAACAGCAAGTCGCCTTGCCGGTCTAGGAATGGTAGAACGATGGGTTCGATGACGGTTTGGATGTACCGTGCACTATTCAGTGTCCCCTCGACGATCACCAGAGGTGTACGGCCAGTGTAGGAGATCGCTCCCCACACCATGATGCCGGGTGTTGGCCCTGTGTGCCTCAGTCGTATGCAGTCCTGATTGTGGCGCTCACCTGCACGGCGCCAAACACGCATACGACCATCATTGGCACCAAGGCAGAAGCGACTCTCATCGCTGAAGACGACACGTCTCCATTCGTCCCTCCATTCACGCCTGTCGCGACACCACTGGAGGCGGGCTGCACGATGCTGGGGCGTGAGCGGAAGACGGCCTAACGGTGTGCGGGACCGTAGCCCAGCTTCATGGAGACGGCTGCGAATTATCCTCGCCGATACCCCAGGAGCAACAGTGTCCCTAATTTGCTGGGAAGTGGCGGTGCGGTCCCCTACGGCACTGCGTAGGATCCTACGGTCTTGGCGTGCATCCGTGCGTCGCTGCGGTCCGGTCCCAGGTCGCCGGGCACGTGCACCTTCCGCCGACCACTGGCAACATCGATGTACTGTGGAGACCTCACGCCCCACGTGTTGAGCAATTCGGCGGTACGTCCACCCGGCCTCCCGCATGCCCACTATGCGCCCTCGCTCAAAGTCCGTCAACTGCACATACGGTTCACGTCCACGCTATCGCGGCATGCTACCAGTGTTAAAGACTGCGATGGAGCTCCGTATGCCACGGCAAACTGGCTGACACTGACGGCGGCGGTGCACAAATGCTGCGCAGCTAGCGCCATTCGACGGCCAACACCGTGGTTCCTGGTGTGTCCGCTGTGCCGTGCGTGTGATCATTGCTTGTACAGCCCTCTCGCAGTGTCCGGAGCAAGTATGGTGGGTCTGACACACCGGTGTCAATGTGTTCTTTTTTCCATTTCCAGGAGTGTATCTTCACTGCGGGGAATGCAGTGGGGAAGCCAGTGGGCATTCTGGTGAGATCCTCTCCTGGAACTGCAGGTTATGTAGCAAGAGTAAGTTGATAGAGGAGCAGGAGCGTAAAATCTGTGCCCTTCAGGTGCAGTTGAAAAATGCACAGGAGGAGCTAGATAGGATGAGGAGGGAGAAGGGGGTTGGGGAATGGGAGCTGGCTGTTGGCAAGAGAGCTGCTAGGAGAAGAATATTTTCAGATAGTTTTACTATTTGTGTTTACAATAGATATGACCAACTGTCAGTCTAGTGGAGAGGAATCTCTACTAGCTTTAGATGTAGGAAGTATGCAGCAGACCTCAGTAGTTACGGTGGCTAAAACAGTTGCAAAGTCGAAGAGGAAGAAGAAGGTTCTGCTGTTAGGTAGTTCTCATGGCAGAGGTGTAGGCCAGCAGTTGCAGGAAGTGCTGGGGAGTGAGTACCAGGTCACCACCATTGTGAAGCCTAATGCAGGATTGGCTCAGGTGACTGTTAACATAGGGGGGGGGGGGGGTCTATGTAGGAATTTTACTAAAGAGGATCAGGTAGTGATTGTGGGTGGGGCTGGTAATAGTATTGATAGGGATGGGGAATATGACATAGATGGTGACCTGGAAAAGATAGCCTCTCAGACTGGCAACACGAATGTGCGTTTCGTGGAACTGTTTCAGCGTCACGATCGGCCTCATCTTAATACAACCGTCAGGCGTAATAACATGAGACTTGGAGGTGCGCTGATGACAGAAAGCATGGGTCACATTTCAGTGGTGTCAGTGGAGTCTATCAGCAGGACGGGTTTCACTAGACATGGCCTGCACCTCAACAGGTATCGGAAGGGGAGGTTGGCAAAACTTTAGGTGGGGTTGGTGGGATCACTCATGGGAAAATTCCTGCAGTAGTGGGTGCTAGAGCTGCACCTTTTTTAGATTGAAGTCAGCTGATAGGTATTCCTGCTTAAGGGAAGTCTCTCTAACAAAGGAACCACTTTTGACAAAGCTTAGGTATCCGAGTAATGAGGGAGTTAGTATATTTCATCAAAATATACACGATATTAGAGATGAAGTTAGTGAACTGCTTATAGATGTTGACTCTGAAATTATTGGTATATCTGAACACTTCTTAATTAAGGAGATAATTCAGAGACTTCCTTTAACAGGATACAGGTTGGCTGGCAGCTTTTCGAGGAGCTCATTACGGTGTGGGGGAGTAGCCATGTATGTGAAAAACGGCATTCCATTTGAGTCAATTGATGTTTCAAAGTACTGCACTGAAAAGGTGTTTGAATGTTGTGCAGGTGTGGTTAAATTTAACGGAGCTAAACTTCTAAATGTTGTTATTTATAGATCCCCAGACTCCGATTTCACAACATTTTTGCTAAAGCTAGAGGAGGTCCTTGGTTCACTTTATAGGAAATACAAAAGGTTAGATATATGTGATGACTTCAATATTAATTGTATAAGTGATTGTGCAAGGAAAAGGATGCTGGTAGACCTCCTTAATTCATATAATCTTATGCAAACCGTATTCTTTCCAACGAGAGTGCAAGGGAACAGTAGAACAACCATAGACAACATTCCTCATTACTACAAGGGCATTCTGTTAGCAAAAAGGTGAATGCCCTTTCAGATCATGATGCACAAATTTTAACTCTAAAAGATTTTTGTGCTGCAACACGAGTTAAATATAGTTATCAGCTGTTTAGGAAAGCTGAGACTTTTGTAAACCGTATCAAGCAACAAGAGTGGCAAAATGTTTATAGCTCTGATACAGTAGACGATAAATATAATGCTTGTCTCAAGACTTTTCTCATGCTCTTTGAGAGTTGCTTTCCTTTGGAACGTTCAAAACAGGGTACCAGCACCAACAGGCAGCCTGGGTGGCTGACTAGAGGGATAAGAATATCTTGTAGAACAAAGTGGCAATTATGTCAAAACGTTAGAAACAGTTAAATATAAATGCAGCAGCCTATTACAAACAGTATTGTAAGGTGCTTAAAAATGTTACTAGGAAGGCAAAAAGTATGTGGTATGCAGATAGAATAGCTAAGTATCAGGATAAAATTAAAACCATATGGTAAGTCGTAAAGGAAGTGGCTGATCTGCAGAGACAGGTAGAGTATATAGAATCAGTGCGTAGTGGGAATGTCCGTGTTACTGATAAGTGGCATATATGTACAGTTTTTAATAATCACTTTCTGAATATAGCAGGTGAACTAAGTAGAAAGCTAGTCCCAACAGGTAATCATATAGCGCTCTTAGAAAAAAGTGTTCCGAGACTGTTACCTGAAATGCTCCTCCATGATAATGACAAGAGAGAGATTGAGTTAATAATTAAATCACTAAAGACCAAGAACTCTGATGGATATGACGGGGTATCTAGCAGAATACTGAAGTATTGTTCTATGTATGTTAGCCCAGTACTTAGCCATATCTGTAACTTTTCCTTTAGGAGTGGTCGGTGTCCTGACCGATTAAAGTACTCGGTAGTGAAGGCACTTCATAAAAAGGGAGACATTGATAATGATGATAATTTTAGACCTATTTCTATGCCATCGGTGTTTGCTAAAGTTGTCGAGAAGGTTGTATATACAAGGTTACTGGAGCATTTAAATTCACATAATTTGCTGTCAAATGTTCAGTTTGGTTTTAGAAATGGTTTAACAACTGAAAATACTATATTCTCTTTTCTCTTTGTGGTTTTGGACGGATTAAATAAAAGGTTGCGAACGCTAGGTGTTTTCTTTGATTTAACGAAAGCTTTTGACTGTGTTGACCACAAAATATTACTGCAGAAGTTGGACCATTATGGAGTAAGGGGAGTAGCTTACAATTGGTTCGCCTCTTACTTTAAGAACAGAAAGCAGAAGGTAATTCTCCGCAATATTGAGAGTGGTAATGATGTTCTGTCCCAATGGGCCACTGTTAATTGGGGCGTTCCCCAAGGGTCGGTGCTGGGACCACTGATTTTCTTATTTATATAAATGATGTGCCTTCTAGTATTACAGGTGATTCAAAAATATTTCTGTTTGCTGATGACACAAGTCTGATAGTGAAGGATCTTGTGTGTAATATTGAAACAGTAACAAATGATGTAGTTCATGAAATAAGTTCGTGACTTGTGGAAATTAATTTGATGCTAAATCACAGTAAGACTCAGTTTTTACAGTTTCAAACTCACAGTTCAACAAGAACCGATATTTTGATCAGACAGAATGGGCATATTATAAGCGAGACGGAACAGTTCAAGTTCCTAGGCGTTCGGATAGATAGTAAGCTGTTGTGGAAAGCCCATGTCCAGGATCTTGTTCAGAAACTAAATGCTGCTTTATTTACCATTAGAACAGTATCAGAAATAAGTGACACTTCAACACGAAACGTAGTCTACTTCGCATACTTTCATACGCTTATTTTTTGGGGTAATTCTTCTGATTCAGAAAGGGTATTTTTGGCTCAAAAACGGGCTGTTCGAGCTATATGTGGTGTAAGTTCGATAACCTCTTGTCGACCCCTATTCAATGGTCTGGGAATGCTGACATTGCCCTCACATTGTTAGCAATATTAGCCTATTTCCAAGAGTTAGCAGCTTTCACTCAGTTAATACTAGGCAGAAATCAAATCTGCATGTGGAATGCACTTCCTTGACTCTTGTGCAGAAAGGATTGCAGTATTCTGCTGTATCAATTTTTAATAAGCTACCACAAGAACTCAAAAATCTTGGCAGTAGCCCAAACTCTTTTAAGTCTAAACTGAAGAGTTTCCTCGTGGCTCACTCCTTCTATTCTGTCGAGGAGCTCCTGGAAGAGATAAAAAATTAAGCAAATTCCAGTGTCACATTGTTGATTTTCTTTATTTGAACTTACGACTTGTCACCTGAATATGTTTTTTTATATTTCATTTTATCTGTTTCTAATACCGTGTTATAATTTCATGTATTGACTCGTTCCATGACCATGGAGACTTCTCCTTAATTTGGCCCCACGGAACAATAAATAAATAAATAAATAAATAAATAAAAATATTACTTTCACCCACATACGTGTCGCGTAATAACCATACCGAGAAAACTCGAGAAATTAGAGGTGGCAGGGGGAAAATACAGGGAGTGAAAGGCTATTTGCAATTTGTACAGAAACAATATGGTAGTTATAAGAGTCGAGGGGCACGAAAGGGAAGTAGTGGTTGGGAAAGGGAGTGAGACAGGCTTGTAGCCTATCCCAGATGTTATTCAATCTGTAATTGAGCAAGCAGTAAAGGAAACAAAAGAAAAATTCGGAGTTGGAATTATAATCCATAGAGAAGAAATAAAAACTCTGAGCTTCACCTTCCCGGGTTCGATTCCCGGCAGGGTCAGGGATTTTCTCTGCCTCGTGATGACGGGGTGTTGTGTGATGTCCTTAGGTTAGTTAGGATAAAGTAGTTCTAAGTTCTAGGGGACTGATGACCATAGATGTTAAGTCCTATAGTGCTCAGAGCCATTTGAACCATTTTTTGAGGTTCGCCGATGGCATTGTAATTCTGTCAGAGACAGCAAAAGACCTGGACGAGCAGCCGAACGGAATGGCCGTGTCTTGAAAGGAGAATATAAGATGAACATCAACAATAGCAAAACGAGAATAATGGAATTTGGTCGAATAAAATCGGGTGATGCTGTAGGAATTAGATTAGGAAATGAGACGCTTAAAGTGGTAAATGAGTTTCGCTATTTGGGGAGCAAAATACCTGATGATGGTCGAAGTAGAGAGGATATAAAATGTAGACTGGCAATGGCAAGGAAATCGTTTCTGAAGAAGAGAAATTTGTTAACATCGAGTATAGATTTAAGTTTCAGGTAGTCGTCTGTGAAAGTATTTGTATGGAGAGCAACAATGTATGGAAGTAAAACGTGGACGATAAATAGTTTGGCCAAGAAGAGAGTAGAATGCTGAAGATTAGATGGGTAGATCACATAACTCTTGAGGAGGTATTGAATAGAATTGGAGAGAAGAGGAATTTGTGGTACAACTTGACTAGAAGAAGGTATCGGTTGGTAGGACATGTTCTGAGGCATCAATGGATCACCAATTTAGTATTGCAGGGCAGCGTGAAGGGTAAAAATTGTAGAGGGAGACCAAGAGATGAATACACTAAACAGATTCAGAAGGATGTAGGTTGCAGTAGGTACTGGGAGATGAAGAACCTTGCACAGGATAGATTATCATGGAGAGCTGCATCAAACCAGTCTCTGGACTGAAGACCACGACAACAACAGAGGTTTCATGACAATCATCTTTCCCATACGTCATTCACGAATGGAACAGAGAAGGGAGGTCAGTGAGTGGTGCCAGAACTACCCTTCACCACGCACCATTAGGTGACTTGCGAAGGATAGACGTAGATGTAGACGGCGAGTACAGACTACTGTGAGAAAACCTATGAAGTCCTTTCCCTGCGTAGTCTATGCCGTGGCATCTAAACCGAGGTTGTCAAGGAGTGTGTCGACGCGAGCCACTCTGACAAAAGGTATCGTCAACGACATTTAACTAGCGAGGGGAAAGTAGGTTATGACTTACAGATGATGATCATTCAACTGTGCGTCCGTATCCTGAGTTAAATGTTCCATATCAAGAGGCAGACTGGGATGTTGTTTATAGAGATTCATTCATAGGAAGGGAACGTTAAGCTTTTTCTATCCCCTTGCGATTATTCGTGTGTGCTACATCGGTATATAACTTTTACCTGCAAACGGAGTATCAGGTGACAGAAGACTGCATAATTGGCAGTGATGTAGGATATGGACGTGTAATTTGCCTGAGAAGAAATTTATGGCACATATGGACTGAAAAAAAGGAATCAGTTGATAAGACACATCCTGATGCATCATGAAAATTTCAGTTTGGTCACGGAGAGAAGTGGTTTCAATGGGGGAAGGCTCTAAAGTTTGTAGAGGGAGACCAAAGCACGATTCCACTAAGCAGGTTCCAGTGGGTGAGGCTGCAGTAGTTACAGCAAGAAGAAGAAGTTTGCACGGGATAGACTAGCGAGGAATAAAGACAACTTTTTTTTTTACAACTCCGAGTATAAGTTAAGATTAAAAATCCAAAGCATTTGTTTTAATTTCCGGTTAGTCATGCGCGCACCTTTAACCTACTTAAAGTTTGTATATTTGGAAAAAAATTAAAGTGGACTGTGATGAGCGTATCATCGCCAAATGGAGACACCGAAAAAGCTTGCGCAGTGACAAAACACTACACTCATATTCTGGAGAAAGTCGGTTCAAACCCTCGTCCAACCATCCAGCTTTCGGTTTTCCATGGCTTCCCTAAATCACTTAAGGCGAATTGTGGTATAGTTGTTTTGATAGGCCACGAACGATTTCGTTCCCGAAACTGAATCTATGCGTCGTCTCTAATGACATGTGGTGGACGGGATGTTATACACTAAGTATCCTCCTTTCCTTCGATTGCGGCCATGAGTCACAACGCGAGACGGTGTTTAACTAACTTTCAGCAGAATAAATACTTTGCTTGTTTTCAGAAAGACAACACCGGTTAACTATTTTCACTCCAATAGAAATACCGTTACTGACAGGCTTATGAAGCCACTATGACTGGAAATTATGCTATCCGAATTTGTGCTCTGAATCAGAGAAATAGCGGAGTTCATTTTGAGGTATTGCCTACCACTTTGCTAGAATTCCAACACACGCTAAAGTAATGCTCACTTGGGATGGAGTGTAAGAGATCATTTCTCAACCGTGGCTAGCAGATGAATTTCAATAAACGACATGTGTGATGCCATGTCAAAATACCAAGCAGTATTTGTGTGAAATTTTATTGGAGAATTTAGTCTCAGCCGCCTTGAGAAATCGTAAGTACACGAACTTTAATGTAACTCATGTCGTCGATGATATTAAAATTTCTAGAAAAGGATTTGTGAGCTTTGAGCTTTCCCTAACCAACTTCTCAGATAAGTTTAATGCGGTTAATATTCAACGAATTTATGGAACACAGATCAAATGAAATTCATTATGATTATTCTTAAGCGATATTAAAACACACCTGTGACCAGTTGATTCACTATAAAATACCACGTCTGGAGAGAAGAAATGAACCATGATGTGGTGGATCTGGCCACCAGTAACTCTGAAACATACTTTAGTTTTATGTAACAATAACAGAAACCAGTAAAGCTCAAGCCACTGTCCTTTTAAGAGAATTATTCCGCCATCGCCCTGTTTCTTACTTTTTATTTTTATTTGCACACATTTTTGTGGTTGGCAGGAGAGCCAACACCGTGTTACTAGAGGAGGCCGAAATGCACGCGTTTTAGCTCACGCAGGCTGGCGTGAGGTCTGGAACAGGACAAGGAAATTAGAATTTAGAAAAAACGGACGTAGCTGGTGGAATACTTAACTTTAATCCATTAATGATGAACGTCGCTCTTGGCGGTACATAGTTCACAATATCAGTAGTAGCTGATAATGGCGCCTTGCTAGGTCGTAGCAAATGACGTAGCTGAAGGCTATGCTAAACTATCTTCTCGGCAATTGAGAACGTAAGTACGCAGTGAACCATCGCTAGCAAAGTCGGCTGTACAACTGGGCGAGTGCTAGGAAGTCTTTCTAGACCTGCCGTGTGGCGGCGCTCGGTCTGCAATCACTGATAGTGGCGACACGCGGGTCCGACGTATACTACCGGACCGCGGCCGATTTAAAGGCTACCACCTAGCAAGTGTGGTGTCTGGCGATGACACCACACACATCAAAAAGAGTTTTGCATCACCTCGTTTCCGAGAGTTCCGGAACCTATACAGAAAATTGGAATAGAGATCAACATAAACATCAGTTCCATCCTTTTTATTGCTCATGAAAACTACACATTGCATGTTGTACCACCATACAACGAGACCTTCAGAAGTGTTGGTCCAGATTGCTGTATACAACGGTACCTCTAATACCCAGTAGCACATCCTCTTGCACTGATGCATGCCTGTATTCGTTGTGGCATACTATCTACAAGTTAATCAAGATACTGTTGGTCCAGATTGTGCCACTCCTCATTGGAGATTCGGCGAAGATCCCTCAGAGTGGTTGGTGGGTCATGTCATCCATAAACAGCCCTTTTCAATCTATTGCAGGCATGTTCGATAGGGTTCATGTCTGGAGAACATGCTGGTCACTCTAGTCGAGCGATGTCGTTATCTTGAAGGAAGTCATTCACAATATGTGCACAATGGGGGTGCGAATTGTCATCCATGCCTTGCTAGTATGCTGCCGACGTGGATACACTATTGGTAGGAGTATGGAATTCACGTATCATACAGCCACTATGGCGACTTCCATGACCACCAGCGGCGTACGTCGGCTCCACATAACGCCACCCCAAAACAGCAGGGAACCTCCACTTTGCTACTCTCCCTGGCGTTCAGCCTGACTGGGTTGCTTCCAAACACATCTCCAACGATTGGTTAAAGGTATATGCGACACTCATTGGTGAAGAGAACGTGATGCCAGACCTGAGCGGTCCATTCGGCATGTTGTTAGCCCCATCTGTACCGCGCTGCAGGGTGTCGTGGTTGTAAAGATGGACCTCGCCATGGACGTCGTGTGTGAAGTTGCGAATCATGCAGCCTATTGTGCACAGTTTGAGTCGTAACACGACGTCCTGTGTGCACGAAAAGCAGTTTTCAACATGGTGGCGTTGCTGTCAGTGTTCCTCCGAGCCATAACCCATAGGTAGCTGTCATCCACTGCAATAGTAGCCCTTGGGCGGCCTGAGAGAGGCATGTCATCTACAGTACCTGTCTCTGTATCTCTTCCATGAAAAACCAACATCGCTTTGGTTCACTCCGAGTCGCCTGGACACTTCTCTTGTTGATAGCCCTTCCTGACACAAAGCAACAATGCGGACGCGATCGAACCGCGGTATTGACCGTCTAGGCATGGTTGAACTACTACAACCAACACGAGCCGTGTACCTCCTTCCTGGTGGAATGACTGGAACTGATCGGCTGTCAGCCCCCCTCCGTATTTACATCTTTTGGCGGGTTTAGTGACATCAGTCAAAGAGACTGTGTCTGTGACACAATATACACAGTCAACGTCTATCTTCAGGAGTTCTGGGAACTGGGGTGTTGCAAAACGTTTTTTGATGTGCGTATATCTTTCTGTGCAAGCTCTTATTTCCTTTATTTTCTTATGAAGATCGTTTCTGCCTCTGTTGATCGGTGACAACAAAATGTTTTCGCTTTCGGAGGAGAAAGTTGGTGGCTGAAATTTCGTGAGAAGATTCTGCCGCAACGAGAAGCGCTTTTGTTTTGGTAATGTCCATCCCAAATCCTGTATCATTTCCGTGACACTCTCTCCCCTCTTTCTTGACAACACAAAACGCGCTGCCCTTCTTTGAACTTTCTCGATATACTCTGTTAATTCTATCTAATAAGGATCCCTGATCGCGCAGTAGTACTTCAATACAGAATGGACAAGCGTGGTATAGGTAGTCTCTTTAGTAAATCTTTTGCGTCTTCTAAGTGTTCTGGCAGTGAAAGTAGTCTTTGTTTTGCCTTCCCCAGAACTTTTTCTATGTATTCTGTCAAATTTAAGTTGTTAGTGAAAGTAATTACTAGATATTTAGCTGAATTAGATTTGACAGATTTATCGTGTAAGCGATGTTTAACGGATTCCTTTTGGCGCTCGTGTGGATGACCTCACACTTTTCATTATTTAGGGTCAAATGACAATTTTCACACCATACGGATGTCTTATCTCAAACATTTGGCAATTGATTTTCATCTTCTGATGAATTTACTAGACGATAAACGACAACATCATCTGCAGATAACCTCAGATTCCTGCTCATATTGTGTCTTAAATCGTTTATATAGAGAAGGAACAACAGACGACCTATAATACTACATTGGAGAAATTTCAGACAGTAAAATTTCGCTTTAACAGGAGTTCCATCTCAAAGACTGTATGCATTCGATTTTTTTACAGTTAAGAGTTAATCTTCTCTGAAAGCCACATACTATTATTTTGACTACACTGTTAGCTATGTTATTTACATTACTTTCCACATCTTTCACGATAATATTTCTGTCATCTGCATAATATTTGTGCCATCTGTTATGTTTAGTGGCAAATCGTTGATATATATCAAGTAAAGCAATGGACCCAAAACACTACACTGTTGCACCTCCCACCTTACATGACTCCAGTCAGATTCTAGTCTCTTCTCTGTTTCTTTACACTGGAGGACAGAATTGTGCTTCCCGCTTTCCAGGTATGAAGTGAAAGATTGTTGAGATTTTAATCTAATCCCTTAGTGTTCTAACTTATTCAGATGCATTGCTTGGCCCAGGCAGTCATGTTCTTTTGTTAAATCAAAGAAAGTAGCTACTGTCCTCAACTTATAGTTTAGCTCTAATTGTACCTCACACATACAAGAATAACTTGTATTTTCTGTAGGTTCCTCTTTCGAGAAACATAACTGCGAGCCTGAGAGAAACTTATGGGTACCGAGATGTGCTATTACTCTCATGTACATTGCTTACTCAAAAACTTTTGGAAACACTCGTAACAACGAAACTGGTCGGTAATTATATGCCTTCTCTCTATACGAAATATTTTAAATAAAGAGTATTTCTGCCTATCAACGAACTGACCTCACATAAAAGAAACATTTCACAAGTGACTGAGTCTAGAACTAGTGTATGGTGCAGTGATCTGCATAATAGTACTTGAAATCTCATCATACCGTTAATGATATAATAATTTAATCATTTCCATCTTTGCTTGTTTTCTGCAGCTGTATGTTATGTAGCCTTTTCGGAACACCAGCTTAAAGTGCTCTGCATATTTACCGGTACCAATCAAAATTTTATTTAACTTGTCGACTGTCAACACAGATTGCTTAATAAATACCTTGCACAATTCTGACAGATCACTAATAACTTCAGTCTCATGCAAGAGTGTTGGGCACTACACTCTGCCCTGATACCTCTTTTACAGTTTATCAGATGGTTGTAGTTTTATTCTGAGAGCCGTTTAACCTCTTGGCGTAATGCGTTGTTTTAGCCGGTCTCGTGACATTACACAGCACTTTGAGGTGAAAATGAAATGTTGTGTGGTGAGGGCCTCCTTGCGGGTAGACCCGATCGCCTTGTGCAAGTCTTTTGAGGTGACACCACTTCGGCGACTTGCGCGTCGATGAGGATAAAATGATGATTATAAAGACGACTCGAACACCCAGGCCCTGAGTGGAGAAAATCTGCAACCCAGTCGGTAATCGAAACTTGGCCCCCCCGGTATGAAAAGCTGGCGCGGTGACCACGTTTTTTTAATTATAAAAGAATTGTGAAGAGTTGAGTGGTCTGTTCTGGGCTGGGCAGGGGTGGAAAGGCGAGGCCTGGCCACGACGCCTTCCCCTTCCCATTCATGAATCACTCCCCTCTCGTTCTTTTTTTTTTTTACCGCGAACAGGGTAAGTAAACAAAACATCTTTATTTGTACAAGCATAAATACAACAGAAATGCCATCCTTCCGACGGAATCATTACACTCTAACAAGGCGAGCAAAAGCCTTTATTAACAATGTGTCGGAAAAGACTTGCAGGCAACTGCCCGGCAGATGGAACGTGGAGGCAGAGTGTAGAGTTGGGGGAATGACCAGCTTGCTCTGGTATAGAGCATAAAAGCAAGGAGGTGCGTGTCAATGAGCCTACTCCACTGTGGATTGCGATACAGTAAGTAGCGCGGAGAGTCTCAGATGCCCGCAGAAGGGGGGGGGGGGGGGGGGGAGTGTCGTCCGCGTATGGCAACATCCAGCTGAGCGGGGGTGATGTAAAGATCGCGTGTAGGTAATTGGCGAAGAAGCCGAGTAGCGCGGTTCATGCTCGACTTCACTGTGGGCGCTTTGTCAGTACTGCTAGAAGTCAAGGCATGGTTTGTCGCCATCATTATACATGTAGATGATCGTCCACCCCTTGACCCACACAATAGCATGATTTTTGGTGGCTGGAAATTAAGTATCTTCAGGATGGATAAAAGTCCATGGGTCAACATAATCCGTGAGGTAACAGGAAACTAACTGTCGACCAAGTTTCCAGACATCACTGGTGGCCGCACAAGTCAGTTGGTGGACATCGTCATCCATGAGGTGGCAAATTGAGCAAAGCTGGAAGTCCATTAGTCCGATGGCGTGAAGACGTTGATTTATGGCGAAATTTCCACATGGGACGTGGTACCATATTGCCCGGACGTTGGAGGGAAAGAAAAGCTGGTGGATATGACGCCAAACCGTGGGCCACCGCGTGATGGATGTCTAAGTTCGACATTGTTGCTGGATATGTAACGAAGCAGTGGGGTTTAAAATTCTGTAGGTCGAGGAGAAGGCGTTTTAGGTAAGTGTGTGTGAGCATACGCACGACACCGAAAACTGTGCTGTCGCGAAGTGAGACCAGAAAGGTGGCTCCTCAGATTCCTGTTGAGTGGCTCCAGGTTTATGGCACAGAGAAGGGTCGAAAGTGGGGAACCTTGCCTTATGGAACGCCGTATCGTACTGGTCCCGCCACACGGCCATTGACCTGAATCAGCGATTCGGCGGTGCCGTACAGGCCCCGGGTGACATATACAAGGTGTTTCAAAAACGACCGGTATATTTGAAACGGCAATACAATCTAAACGAGCAGCGATAGAAATACACCGTTTGTTGCAACATGCTTGGGACAACAGTACATTTTCAGGCAGACAAACTTTCGAAATTACAGTAGTTACAATTGTTAATAACAGATGGCGCTGCGGTGTGGGAAAAACTATAGTACGATATTTTCCACATATCCACCATGCGTAGCAATAATATGGCGTAGTCTCTGAATGAAATTACCCGAAACCTTTGACAACGTGTCTAGCGGAATGGCTTCACATGCAGATGAGATGTACTGCTTCAGCTGTTCAATTGTTTCTGGATTCTGGCGGTACACCTGGTCTTTCAAGTGTCCCCACAGAAAGAAGTCACAGGGGTTCATGTCTGGCGAATAGGGAGGCCAGTCCACGCGGCCTCCTGTATGTTTCGGATAGCCGAAAGCAATCACACGATCATCGAAATATTCATTCAGGAAATTAAAGACGTCGGCCGTGCGATGTGGCCGGGCACCATCTTGCATAAACCACGAGGTGTTCGCAGTGTCGTCTAAGGCAGTTTGTACCGCCACAAATTCACGAAGAATGTCCAGATAGCGTGATGCAGTAATCGTTTCGGATCTGAAAAATGGGCCAATGATTCCTTTGGAAGAAATGGCGGCCCAGACCAGTACTTTTTGAGGATGCAGGGACGATGGGACTGCAACATGGGGCTTTTCGGTTCCCCATATGCGCCAGTTCTGTTTATTGACGAAGCCGTCCAGGTAAAAATAATCTTCGTCAGTAAACCAAATGCTGCCCACATGCATATCGCCGTCATCAATCCTGTGCACTATATCGTTAGCGAATGTCTCTCGTGCAGCAATGGTAGCGGCGCTGAGGGGTTGCCGCGTTTGAATTTTGTATGGATAGAGGTGTAAACTTTGGCGCATGAGACGATACGTGGACGTTGGCGTCATTTGGACCGCAGCTGCAACACGGCGAACGGAAACCCGAGGCCGCTGTTGGATCACCTGCTGCACTAGCTGCGTGTTGCCCTCTGTGGTTGCCGTACGCGGTCGCCCTACCTTTCCAGCACGTTCATCCGTCACGTTTCCAGTCCGCTGAAATTTTTCAAACAGATCCTTTATTGTATCGCTTTTCGGTCCTTTGGTTGCATTAAATCTCCGTTGAAAACTTCGTCTTGTTGCAACAACACTGTGTTCTAGGCGGTGGAATTCCAACACCAGAAAAATCCTCTGTTCTAAGGAATAAACCATGTTGTCCACAGCACACTTGCACCTTGTGAACAGCACACTCTTACAGCAGAAATAACGTACAGAATGGCTCACCCACAGACTGCATTGTCTTCTGTATCTTTCACATCTCTTGCAGCGCCATCTGTTGTTGAAAATTGTAACTACTGTAATTTCGAAAGTTTGTCCGCCTGAAAATGTACTGTTGTCCCAAGCATATTGCAACAAACGGTGTATTTCTATCGCTGCTCGTTTAGTTTTTATTGCCGTTTCAAATATACCGGTCATTTTTGAAACACCCTGTATTAAGGCGGGTGGAAAACCCATTGGGCTCATTACTAAGAAAAGAAAACGATGCCATACCTTGTCGAATGCGCTGTCAAAACCAATGGCAACCACTGCGGCCCGGAGTCTGCACGCCGCTGCCAATGCAATTAAATCATGACATTCTCCTGTGGCCGTTTGTATATTAACTGAATCACCCGGAGTTGTCTTTTCCGGGGATAGAGTGCTAGGCAGTATCTGGCGGCATCGCATCGCCAGGAGTCATGTAAAAATGTTATAGTCTCTGTTAAGCAGAGTCAGGGGACGGTAATGTGCTGTCGTCACTCCCGGTGTCGATTTGTGGATGGGTATAATAATTAACGTGACAAAGGATGGCGGTACGGTGTTCCCCATTGTCATCACTTGATGAAACATCGTCGTCCACCGTGACGCCATTAGCGCGAGGAAAGTGCGATAAAATTCTAACGGCAATCCGTCAACAGTGACTTATTCAGAGCACCTTTGTTGATTGCATCGTGAGCATCGTCGCGCGTAACTGGCTCTATCAGCTCGTCCGCTTCGTCGCTGGCGAGGATGCAAGTTACGTGTGGTAAACACAAACTCCTCAGCGCGGTTGTTGGTAGTCTTCTCCTGATACATTGTGCGGTAGTGGTGTACAAAGGCATTGGCGATTTCGGCCTGGCGACTTACCCGGCACGACAAGTGCAGATCTCGGTGATGAGTCGTTGTCGTCGGTGTTTCCTAGCCGAGGTGATATGATGCATGGTGTAATGTTCTTGTTCCGCCGAGTATTGACGTCGGGTCCACACCATCGCCCCCTACAGTCTCGGCGTGACAACGTCACAATTTTTGCCTTAATACTGCTGCGTTCCCTCCGGTTTCAGAGGTGGGCGGCTGGGCGTCCAGGTCCCGGAGAACGGCGAAGAAATAGTCGGTAGTGTGCCGGCGCCACGCAGCTACTTCTGTGCCATACTGAATCAAGGTACGTCGAATGACAGGTTTGGCACATTCCAGCCACCAAGTCAAGGTTGTGCAGTATTTGGGTAAGCGACGTTCTCAGGTGGCTCTTGTCTCGGTAACACGTTGAAGACATTCTGGATCATGAAGATGGAAGATGTTTAGCTTCCACGGTGCATGACTGCACCAAACCACTTGTTGCGGGAGGAGAATGTTGCAGATATAGGCACAATGGTCCGAAAAGGCCAACGGCCAAAGTTCTGCACTTTGGACTGCAGGTGTGAGGTCCCGAGAGCCGTAAATCCTATAAAGTAGGTTCGCGGTGTTACTCGTCTGGTAAGGATATCCAGGTGCGTCGCCGTGCCGAACTTTCGAAGTGTCGTGAAGCAACAGATCACGGACGACAAGGCGCAGTTCTTGACAGGTGTTGTTGTGGGGCATGTTATCCTTAGGGTGCAGAACATAGTTAAAATCACCTCCAAGCAAGTAATGGTCACAGCGTCCAAGAAACACTGGGGCGATTTCTTATGAACAGAAGTGTGCCCTATCGCGTCTGTGGGAGGAGCCTGAAGGAGCTGATGTTGGCAATACGCGTCCCCGTGACGGTGACGGCTATGCCTCTGGCCGATGGAAGGTATGTGATACCAGCCACCAGTATGCCTTCTCGGGCGCAGGTGGCTATGCCACATCCCAAGTGGTCACCAGCAGAAAGAGAAGTGTTATATCCCGCGACATCTGGAAGTGTGGCCAAGTGTACTTCCTGTAGTAGTGCGATGTCGACGTCCGATGCACATATCATCTCTCGCAGCAGTTCAGTTTTCACGGGGGAGCTAATGGTGTTAGTGTTGATCGTCGCTACTCGGTAGGTTTGGAGTCGTACACTGCCGTGGAGGGGAACTCCATCTGCGGAGGGTGAAGAGGAGAAAGACAACGGCAAGTCATGCCGCACGCCACCTGACGGTGTTATCGGCGGCGTAACTAGGCTTCCGTCTGAGGTAACTCCGTCCCCAGTGTGTGGTTCGGGTGCTCCGTCGACGTCGACAGTCCGCGTCATTGAAGGAGCTGTCGTTGTGATGTTCTTACGTTCGTTCGTAGGAGCAGAGTACGTCTCGGCGGCAGTCGCAACGGTTGAGTCCATTGGTTCAGGTGCACCTGGGCGAGCCAGCAGAGTAGGCACCGACCCAGCCACAGCCATAGCCAGCGTCGTGCAGGTTCTCCGAAGCTTCGTCGAGCTGTACGGCCTCTGGAGCCTCAGGGAGGTGATTTGTCTCATTCCGTACGGCGCCTCCCCTGATGGAGTTCCCCTCCACTTTCGCCTTTTAGGTAAACGTTGTTTGCGTGTTCGTCCCTCTGTGTCGGAAGACGGGAGGGAGTCGCGGCGGTTTGGGAGAAAGGCCGTCGCGGGAACGATAAGTGAAGGGGTGTCCATGTCATCGGTCGGGTGGGGATCGGAAGTCGTCACTATTGGTAGAGACGCCGGAGTAGCGTCAGGTTGCGAGCGCGACGCGTCGACCCCGGCGGTATCCGTAGCAGCACGAAGGGTCACCAATACATGGGGGAGAAGAGAGCGCCGGTAAAACCGTAGTCGGAGTCAGAGGCAATTGGGTGATTCGTCGCTGAAGACACTCAGACCTGAGGTGGCCTTCTTTGTCGCACCCGAAAGAGGACTTGGATTGGCCGTCGTATATGACGACCGCGGGGCACCCGCTGATTTGCAGGTAAGATGGCGCCTGGCGATGGAGATCGATGGTGATCTGTCGTACACCGTTAAGAACGGGGTACGTTTGGAGCTGCGCCCAGCGTTCGACAATGTGGCCATGTACGAGGGGCGTTTGAAAAGTCCGTGCAAAAATAAAAACCACTCACGTGTTTGGGGTAAATCTTTTTTATTTTTCGACATAGTCTCCTTTTAGACTTATACACTTCGTCCAACGTTGTTCTGATCTTGATCTTGATCCCTTCCGAATAATAGGAATCGTCCAAGTCTGCAAAATAACTGTTAGTTGCTGCAACCATCTCCTCATCTCCTCGTATGAATAAAATCTTTATCCCACCAGCCATTTCTTCAAATTGGGGAATAAATAGTAGTCAGGGAGAGCCACGTCTGGAGAATAGGGGAGATGTGAAATGAGTTGGAATCCTATTTCCAATAATTTTGCGACCACAACTGCTGAGCTGTGTGCTGGTGCATTTTCGTGATGGAAAAGGACATTTTAGCGGCCAATCGCCGGCGTTTTTCTTGCAGCTCGGTTTACAAACGACCCAATAATGATGAATAATATGCACCGACAATAGTATGACCCCTTCGATGAGGATTATCCCTTGCGAATCCCAAAAGACAGTCGCCAAACCTTTCCGGCCGAAGGAATGGTCTTCACCTTTTTTGATGCAGATTCTCCTTTGGTAACCCATTGTTTAGATTGTTCAAATGGCTCTAAGCACTATAGGACTTAACATCTGAGGTCATCAGTCCCCTAGACTTAGAACTACTTAAACCTAACTAACATGAGGACATCACACACATCCATGCACGAGGCAGGATTCGAACCTGCGATCGTAGCAACAGCGCGGTTCCGGTCTGAAGCGCGTAGAACCTCTCGGTCACAGCGGCCGGCAGATGTTAAGTCCCATAGTGCTTAGAGCCATTTGAACCAAGCATACTTATTATTTAACAACACTGAAACTACGCAGAGCGAAAAAACGTGTTCCATATTTTGAAAGATGATAGTACGGACGACCCCCTCCCCCTCCACGCACACACACCTTCCCTTCTTTCCGCAGCAGGTGATGATGTTAGTTCAGATGTCAAATTTGTGATATGCGAGAGATATGCCTAGGATTCGGCTTTGGGCGTCACGTCGCTATTATATAAGCCTCTGCCCCTCAGTGTAAGATACGGACCCGGCTACACCGCACTTTTCCGTCCACAGACGAGGGACGTCCCATGACATCCATGCAGCCACTACTGTATGTCGCGGGAATAAAACTTCTCGGCGTCCGGCTGAGAGATGTGGAAGGGGGGCTGACTGAAACACCTAGTAAAACTATAGATGAGAAGATGTGCGCAGTTTCGCGAGATAGAGGGACGCATGCTATAAAACCCTTTTAACGTCAGTTTGTAGCGTCCTGCAGCGAGAATCGTGGAAGTGATAGCATACCCAACATATTTTGAAGATAGAAAGAAAGAAGGCGTAGAAACAGAAGAGTAGTAGGTTGTAAATGCACAAATCGAAAGGGTATAGAACTTCAGTTGTTAACTGCAGACGTGAAACTGGTCTGGTGAGGGAAAGCAGTGCGAGAACATCGTGCATGTGTGAACGGTACGAAAGGCTTAACGTGCTTGTTAATAATTTGATTGTCCAGAAGAAAATCGCCCTGGAGGGACATTGGTCGTCGAGATGGAAAGGAAGAAACTTGCCGTCGAGACGGCAAAGGATAACACTTCCTAGTCAGCAGCTTAGAGTCAGCTGCGTCTGCTCCGCCGGACACCCGGCGCCGACAACAACCAAACACACACTTACAGCCTGTTACCTCCGCGCCGCTGGAGCACGCGGGTAGGGCCACACGAACTCACAGCGTCTGCCCACTACCTTCACGATGTCAAGAGACACCGCTACACGACTCCAGTGCGGCTTTGGCTTCGACTCCAGCAAATCGTCAATCGCCTGGTAAAATACACGACAGTTCTCTCATCCAAGTCCGCCTGCCAGTTCATTTTATCTCTTAGCAACCACGTTTGAAAACAATGGTAGCGACCCCGAGAAACTTGTTATTTACATTTCACTTATAATAGCAATCAATAAATTGTACAAAATGGCTCTGAGCGCTATGGGACTTAACTTCTGAGGTCATCAGTCCCCTAGAACTTAGAACTACTTAAATCTAACTAATCTAAGGACATCACACACATCCATGCCTGAGGCAGGATTCGAACCTGCGACAGTAGCGGTCGCCAAATTGTACATGTAAAGTCGTTGTCTAGAAGCACTTTTCTTTACAAGAATAAGTGTTCGTGATTAACCTGATTTACATTCTTGCGGCTGGTCTCCTAATCCATTCATACAAATTATAAAGTGGGTGTACGTATTTATGTATCTATGCACGCATGTCTACCCCCCCCCCCCCCAAAAAAAAAGAAAAAAATTGGTCAGCGTGACGGATTGCCGTCCAACGGGCCCGGGTTCGATTCGCGGCTGGGTCGGAGATTTTTCTGCTCAGGGACTGGGTATTGTGTTGTCTTCGTCTTCATTTCATCCTCATGTGGTGGCGTCGAATGAAATAAGACGTGCACCAAGGATGCCGGACCTGCCCCGCAACGGGTATGTATGTATGTATATATTGCACATCTCCTGCTAAGCCACTGGACCAGTTTCAACCAAACTTGCTACATGTATCACTAGTCTGGAAAGAATCGCTGTGTGGGTAAGAGGCACCTACCTCACAAAGGGGCGAGGATGAGGGCGAAAAGGCAGTGCAGCCGGTAATGCGTAAATGTCCATACTTTCTTCATGCAGTATTTGAGAATGGGATCACTTAGTGACTTGCAACAAACTATACGCATAATTTCAAACCTTTAGGAAACTTTTCCTCGGTGACACCCTAAACAAAATGAAGAAAGAAAAAAGTTTATCACTTACTACATTTTCACTGTTCACGCAGCAAACAGCCGTATCAGGCATGACATTTTAATTTATTGCTTCTTTTCTGCTAACTGTGTTCGTGATGCATTTTGCAGACAGTATTCACGTATAGCACTGAATGTACCTCCAAAATTATGTCATTATGCGCCACGTAGTTCATGAGATATGATGTCATAAACAGCGAATGCGTGAATACCTACTGCAAGATCCAAAACTTTTGAATTTATTACCTCGTTGCTACTAACTCTATTCGCAACATGTTTCGCAGAAAGTATTCATATTAGCCGCTGAATGTACCTACAAAATTATATAATTGAACAAGTCATAGCTAGTGAGATATGACATCATAAAAACGAAACTGCAGAGCGAAATTCGCTAGAGATTCAGGTGAAATATGCATACAAATATGTGCAAAATTTGTTAAGTATATTTGAAATATATACAGAAAGTGCGTAGGCAGGCAAACTCGCAGGTAAGAAAACTCTTCTGAAGCAGATGGATTGGTTTCAAACAAACTTGGTACACATATTATTTATTATCTTCAAGGAAAGACTGTGTTGGTAGAAACCAGTAACTGTCAACTAGAGTGTGGGTGATAATGTGGAGAAAGAATGTGTGGAGGAAGAGATAGACAGACAGAGAGGGGGGAGGAAGCGATGGACATAGATATGGGGGAGGAAATGAACAGTGAGAGGGAGAGGGGGAAATGGCCAGAGGAAGGATGGAAGTGGAGATTGCCAGAGTCAAGGAGGTGGAGGAGATGGACAGAGAGAGATAGAAGGAGATGGATAGAGAGACGGGGAGGAGGAAATGGACAGAGAGAAGTGGAGTAGGAGGGAGACAGAGGTAGGAGGAGGAGGAGGAGGAGGAGGAGATGAATAGAGAAAGGGTGAGAATGAGGTAGAGAGGGTGATGAGGAGATAGAGGGGGTAAGAGAAGATGGAGAGAAAGGGGGCTGGAGAAGATGTACTTAGAGGGGGAGGAGTAAATGGAAAAAGGGGGAAGGAGCAGATCGACAGAGAAACAAGGTAGTAACAGATGGACAGAGAGAGGGGCAGGAGGAGATGTACAGAGAGAAGGCAGTGGAGGAGGTAGACAGAGAGGCGGGGGAGAAGGAGATTGACAGAGAGGGGGGGGAGAGGGGGGTGGACAGAGAGAGGGGGCGGAGGAGACCGACAGAGAGAGGGGGAAGGAGTAGGTAACCTATAGAAATGGAGTAAATACAAACTTTGGCAATGCCGGGTACTCAACTAGTCCATTTGTACAATTTGCAAATGCCACATTCAAGTGGTGTGTAAGATGCTGTGATTCTTCTTATTTAATACGAAAATGCCGCACTCAAGTGCTATTTAAGATATCGTAATCCCTTTATTTGTTACACAAATGCCACACTCAAGAGCAATTTAATATAGTGTAAAAATTTCGACCACTACAACTTCCATAATCGCTCTTCCATACACGACATGCAGAAGCATTCATTTTAGTCATCCACGCAGCGCAGTGATACATTTGAAACGTTTTCAGTGGAAACGTGAATTAAATGACACATAAAACTCTATTTCTCTGAAATCTCAGGACTTTGAGATTTCCGTCTCTCTTCTCATCAAAATCATCGTTTTTCTAGTTGAAACTCTGATATTGTATCATAATATATACAATCTCAATTGTTGTATATTAAAGACTCCTTAATTCAACACTCCTTGCCCAACGACGTTTTTAATAGCAGAAATTTGTTTCAGGCATAACATAAAAATATGAACTAATAACTACATTCACTCAGTATAGTAGAAAATACTTACCTCTAAGTTATAAAAGCCCGAAGAAGAACGTTATCACACCTCGAACAGGGACCTTTACTCGCCAATCAATTCTCGGAAATCCCTTGTCACTTCTTACCTGAAACAAAAACAATCTTTCTATTAGCCGTGTAACAAAAGCTGTATTCACTTGTCCCAGATGTACCTGAAAAGTTGGGTGAATGGTCTGAAAAAATTAAGGAAACAATAATTAAAAAGAAAACATCGTCAGAGCAATTACCATTAGCTACGAAACAATTCTGAAATCGGTTGCAATGCTGTTGGGAACGGTCAGCAAAGGTTTCTTGTGTAACCGCCCGAAGCACAGTGCTTACGCATTGTTGGATACCCACATCTTTACAGGAGATGAGACCTGGTGCTACCAATACGATCCTGACACTGAACGACAGTCGATGATATCGTGTTCATCGTCTTCCCGCCTCCAAAAAGATTCTGTTGGCAAAATCCAAGATTAAGATGATGCCTTTTTCGACAGCAAGGACTTGATCCATCGTAAATATCTACCCGAGGGAGGAGGGGAAGACGATGAACATCATGCCATGACATACTTAGTATCAGGATGGTATTGGTAGCACCAGGTCTCATCTCCTGTAATGATGCGGATGTCCAACGTGTGACCACGGCGCTTCGAATGATTCCACAGTAAGCGTTTTCTGACAGTTTCCAACACATTTAAAACCTATGTCAGAAGCGTGTTGTAGCTGAAGATGATTACTTGAAGGCCAGTAAGGGTATGCTGTTTGTAACGCTTACTTCCATTATTTTTGGGACCTTTCACCGAACATTTCAGACACATCTTGTATATGTATACTTTTCGTCAGACATAATACAGTAAGGGTGTTAAATACCTTGCAAGATATGACATTTTATTGATATAAGATTGACTTTGTAAGTAATGCAAGTACGAGACGAAATCTCACGGTATGAAAACCACATTTCTAGGAATACGCTCATATTCTCTTCTCCGCACATGCTTATACCGTTTTTCTTATTTAATATGAAAACATCGACCACTCAAACAGGTGCGTCATTTCACGTTTCCACAACGTATAACGGTTCTCCTTCGGCTGGATTTGGCGAAAGACAGACTTTTCTCGTTCTTGGTGGAACAAGAGAGAGAAAGATGTCGAAGAGTCTACATCTACACGATCTCTGCCATCTTAGTCACTTATTGCTTGTATACTACTCTACCTATCCTTCATTATGGCTATTTCTTCTGGTAGGTGCAATTTTCGCCAAATTCAGTGGAGGGAAATAAACTGTTCAAATCTGCCTGCTCACAGCTTATGCATCAGGGAGCCGTTGACATCTTTCTAGGGAAGCCCATCAAATAGGCAGGTGCCGCATATACGACATGTGTTCAATAACTAATGCAATACTTTATTTTCTCGACCAGTTACGGCTAAAAAACGCGGAATTTGTTGAGTGGCGTCCTGGAATATTCCCTCTTTAGCCCCTTTAGTTTCACGAAGTTCCGTTAGGTGGCAACGCTATACATAGCTTTCAAAATGGCGTCTGTAACGGAGATGCGTTCCAAGCAGAGAGCATACATTTAGTTCCTTTTGGCGCAAAACCAGAGCATCGAAGATATTCATAAGCCTTTGCAGGATGTCTATGGAGATCTGATAGTGAACAAAAGCTCAGTGAGTCGTAGAGTGAGTCGTCTGGCGTCATCGAAACAAGGTGGCGCAAACCTGTCCCATCTCCCTCGTGCCGGCCGGCCGCACTCAACCTAAGGAAACTGAAGAAACGACTTCGGTGAGTTTGTCGTCACTAAAGTGCAAACACCGCAAGGCTTCACACAAGTCAGCAGACCAGAGTGGAGCTCACAAAACTTCCTCAACCGCCCTACAGCACCTTCCGACTGCCATATGTTTGGCCCAATGAAGAATTCATGGCCCAATGAAGGATTCCGCAGGAAGCAGTACGTGGATTATAGGAATGTTGTGGATGCAGCGATGCTTTGCCTCTGACGTCGACCAGTACAGTGGGGGACCATGTGGGCATACAAGCCCTCCCATTGTTGTGGCAGAAGGCCATCGCACTGAACGGAAATTATGTTGAAAGATTTTTTAGCCAAAAGAGTGCGGAATAATAAGGTTTATGTGAACTCTGAATAAAACTAATCTGCTTTCAGGAAAAAAAATGTGTTGCATTACTTACTGAACGTCCCTCGTATTTACTCTGCAAATTAAAATACGCGCACCAAAGACATTAGATACTGGTCACTGAAAAATATATGTCGAGACCATGTTGAAAACCTGGTCTTGGTACCTAAATAGGATTTCGTGATATATCAAACACGTTTGGTCAAGTGTTATCCAGTTCAGATTTTGCGAGTGTCAAAGAAATTTATGTCTCTTCGTTCTGCGCTTCATTTATCCGCTCGATGTCCACTGTGAGGTGCATCCAATGACTAGTGCACTTTCGAAGTCACTAAGCTCTCTTGAAACGACCATTCTGCTGTTCCCGCTTCTCTACTGAAAACAAAATACGCCCCGCCTTCTTTTATACTGGCGGTTTAGCGTTTCTTAATATCTAGTGGTTAATTTCGCATTACGTTGTCGTTTCCGAGTGCTTCTGAGCAGATAGAGTGTTTACTGTTTTTGGGTATGAAGTATTTTGGGTGGCCTGTCCTAGCTGCCTCACCCTGCACGAAATAACTGATTTTATTTACGTCTCATTAATCTTATAGTCATAAGATACTACATTTTAATGTTTAATGATTTCCACATCTTTAATTCTGTTCCGTATTTGAAAATCTTTGTAACGTCCTATTGCCTCCAGATGTTAATGGCGTTAGTATAGACTTCCAGTAGGAAGGCATATCATTTAACTGAATATCTGTTTCCATGTATAAAATCCAGCTGAACGTCTCGTAGTAATCCTGATTATAGAATAATAAAAAAGGAAGGCTAACTGCCGGCCGCGGTGGTCGTGCGGTTCTAGGGGCTTCAGTCCGGAGCCGCGAGACTGCTACGGTCGCAGGTTCGAATCCTGCCTCGGGCATGGATGTGTGTGATGTCCTTTGGTTCGTTAGGTTTAAGTAGATCTAAGTTCTAGGGGACTGATGACCTCAGATGTTACGTCCCATAGTGGTCAGAGCCATTTGAACCATTTGAAGGCTAACTAGAGTCAAACGTTCCGTCGACATCCAAGCCACTGCAGACAGAGCAGTAGCTCACTTGCGCAAGGATCGGTGACGAGATTGTCCATAGCCTTATTGATGGAACGAGCCTGACATTCGTCCAAAGTGATTTAGGGAAACCACGAGAAATTTAAGTCACATCTGTCGTGTAGGATTTGAAGTCAGTTCCTAACTAATGTGGGGCCAATTTCCCGGACTGAGCCACATTGATACAGATGACGACTAGATTTAAGACGGTTAGTTGAAGAGACAAGTACCGATGGCAACAATGGGTGAAGGCAAGACTGAAAGTAGTTCAGACTCTCACCTACGAGAGTTTAGACTTGACCAAAGTCATCGTCGCTATTATGCACTTGACCCAGCTACATGATTACAAAACTTCTCGAGAAACGTTCCACCGCTAACTATTGTCACGAGAGCCTTTCTCGCATCAGGAGTTTTGTGGTATTTATGATACTCGTTGCAAAATATGCGTTACACACAGACGCTGGAACTAGCGTCCAGTCATCGTAGGCCGTTTTGTTCGGCACAGATCTTAATTAAAAAGTAAGCGATCGTTAGAGCTATGTATTGTGCGCGGTGGCAGCTGCGCACACAATGGGCGCAAGTTTTTTCATTAGTGGGCGGTACCGCCTCCCCTCGCCGCCCATAAAACGCGACCCGCATCGCGTTCGGTAATCACAGCAGCGGCATCAACTGCGCCCGGCCGTATCTCCTGCGCCCTTGCCTGCCTCTCCATGTATCACTCCCCCGCTGTACGTCTGTTTTTGCAGAGGAGGTTACTGACGCAATTCAGCCACAAGCATTTCCTAACAAGGGCATGCACTTCAGTCTGAGGAGCATTTACCTAACCCGTCACCGATTTTGATCATCTTTCGCGCGACTGTGGCACATACTTAGAGCTAACAAATTCTGCTCTACTACAAAGTCCTTCTCAGACTTCTACGTTGAGCAGAGGTTGAAAGTTTTACAGAACGGGAGCCAGAAGAAGTCGCACCAGTTTGTATAAAAAATATTTTTAACGCTTTCCTCAGGAGGCCACACGAAGTGTAAGTGGTTGCAATAACATACTAGACCGCTTGGGTACAAACGATCCTGAGCAATTAAAGACAGTCATGACGGATACAGGGATTAGTGGCCACTATATCGTTATAGCGAGACTGAATATTGTAACATCGAAATCCACCAAAATTAAAAGCAAAATATGTGTATTTAAAGAATCAGGTAAAAATTTCTGAGAGACAGTCCCCTTTCTCTCCAAACCACATATGTAAACATAGAACTGATGTGGCCTACATTCAAAGAAATAGTAATGGCGGAAATTGATTCACATCAAGCAAACCAATAAGAGGCGGAACAGATCCCGCGTGATACACAATACATGTCAGGACACGGTTGCAGAAGCAACAAAAAAAGCATTCCAGGTTTAAAATCACGCAAAATCTCCAATATTGACGATGTTTTGCAAAAGCTCGAAATTTAGCGTGTGATGGTTCAATGCGAGACGCTTTTAATAGCTTTCACAATTAAACTCTCTCTCAAGATATGTCAGAAAATCCAGAGATATTTTGGTCATGTGTAAAGTACACAAGTAAAAACGCACAATTATTATCTTCACTGAGCGATAGCAATGGTAAGGTTACCACTGATAATGCCACTAAAGCGGAGTTACTAAACACGGTTTTCGGAAATTGGTTCACCAAAGGACATGCAGTAAACGTTCCGGAATTCAAATCAAGGACAACTGCTGACTTTATTAACTTGGAAGTAGATATTTCGGTGTAGCGAAGCAACTAAAGTCACTTAATAAAGGCAAGTCTACCGGTCCAATTGAGTACCAATTCTGTTCCATTTGGAGTGTGCTGATACAATAACTCCATATTTAACAATATATATAACAGTTCTGTCGACGAAACATCCGTACCTAAGCACTGTACAGTTGCACAGATCACACCAATGCAGTCCCGCCTGAGGTCCAAGTCCTCCCAGGTCATGAGTGTGTGTGTTGTCTTTAGCGTATGTTAGAAATTTCCGTAGAAATGTTGGAACACGTGAGGCAATACTGTCCCTACGACTTACCTTAGAATCTAGATTAAGGAAGGGCACACCAACGTTTCTAGCATTTGTAGACTTACAGAAAACTTTTGACAATGTTGACTGGAATACTCTCTATCAAATTCTGAAGGTAGCAGGGGTAAAATACAGGGAGCGAAAGGCTATTTACAATTTGTACAGAAACCAGATGGCAGTTATAAGAGTCGAGGGACATGAAAGGGAAGCAGTGGTTGGGTAGGGAGTGAGACAGGGTTGTAGTCTCTCCCCGATATTATTCAATCTGTATATTGAGCAAGCAGTGAAGGAAACAAAAGAAAAATTCGGAGTAGGTATTAAAATCCATGGAGAAGAAATAAAAATGTTGAGGTTCGCCGATGACATCGTAATTCTGTCAGAGGCAGCAAAGGACTTGCAAGAGCAGTTGAACGGAATGGATAGTGTCTTGAAAGGAGGATATAAGATGAACATCAACAAAAGCAAAACGAGGATAATGGAATGTAGTCGAATTAAGTCGGGTGATGCTGAGGAAATTAGATTAGGAAATGAGACACTTAAAGTAGTAAAGGAGTTTTGCTATTTGGGGAGCAAAATAACTGATGATTGTCAAAGTAGAGAGGATATAAAATGTAGACTGGCAATGGCAAGGAAAACGTTTCTGAAGAAGAGAAATTTGTTAACATCGAGTATAGATTTAAGTGTCAGGAAGTCATTTCTGAAAGTATTTGTATGGAGTGTAGCCATGTATGGAAATGAAACATGGACGATAAATAGTTTGGACAAGAAGAGAATAGAAGCTTCCGAAATGTGGTGCTACAGAAGAATGCTGAAGATTAGATGGGTAGATCACATAACTAATGAGGAAGTATTGAATAGGACTGGGGAAAAGAGACGTTTGTGCCACAACTTGACCAGAAGAAGGGATCGGTTGGTAGGACATGTTCTGAGGCATCAAGGGATCACCAATTTAGTATTGCAGGGCAGCGTGGATGGTAAAAATCGTAGAGGGAGACCAAGAGATGAATACACTAAGCAGATTCAGAAGGATGTAGGTTGCAGTAGGTACTGGGAGATGAAGAAGCTTGCCCAAGATAGAGTGGCATGGAGAGCTGCATCAAACCAGTCTGAGGACTGAAGACCACAACAACATCAACAACAGTTTAAGTAGTGTGTAAGTCTAGGGACTGATGACAGCAGTTTGGGCCCATAGGAATTCACACACCCACACACACACCAATGATCAACAAAGTAAATTGAAGTAGTCTACTGAATTATATTCCCATATCACTGACATCAATTTGAAAGAAGATATTGGAGCATATACCGTGTTCAGACGTTATGAAAGAAAACTGTCTATTGACACATAGCACGGATTCAGGTAATATCGTTCTTGAGAAACATAAATAGACCTTTATTCACACGAAATAATGAGTGCTTTAACAAGGGATCTCAAGTTGATTCTATATATCTAGATTTCCAGAAGGTTTTCGACAACGTTCCTCGCAAGCGACCTATAATCAGATTGCTTGCCTACGGTGTACCGGATCAGTTGGGAGAGGGATTCGTTTTCTGTCAGATGGGACACAGGTCACAGTAATGTATGGAAAGTCATCAAGTGAAACAGAAATGATATCTGGCATTTGCCAAGAAAGTGGTATAAGCTCTCTGGTGTACCTAATTTATATTAACTATTTGACAGATAGTGTGAACACTCCTCTTGCATTGTTTATAGATGATGTCATTTACAATCTAAGAAAGTCATCAGAACATTAATACGATTTGTGAAATGATTTAGACAAGGTATCTATGTGTTTGCAATTGTGGCAATAGGCCCTGGACAATAAAAGGTCTGAGGTCCTCCACATGAGTGCTAAAAGGAATCCGTTAAATTTCGGTTACACTATAAATCAGACTAATTTAAAAGCTGTAGATTCAGCTAAATACCTAGGTATTACAATTTCGAAAAATTTAAATTGGAACCAACACGTAGAATATGTTTTGGAAAGAGCGAACCAAAGACTGTGTTTTAGAAGATACAACAAATCTACTAAAGAGATAACCAACATTAGGCTTGTCCGTCGTGTGCTAGAATGATACTTACTAGATGATAATGACGGAAGACAACGTAAATGTTCAAAGAAGGACAGTTCGTTTTTCATTATCACCAAATAGGAAGAGAATGTCACGGATTTGACACGCGATCTGGAGTGGCAACCATTAAAACAGAGGCGTTTATCGCAGCGGCGAGATGTTTTCACAAAACTTGAATCATCATTTTGCTCCTACGAATGAGAAAATATTTTCTTGACTCCCATTAACAAAGGGAGAAATGACAACCGTAATAAAATAAGAGAAATCAGAGCTCGCACGGAAAGATTTAGGGATTCATTTTCCCCACGTGCTATTCGATAGTCGATATAGTCGGTTGAGAAATAGTCTGAAAGTGATTCTAGGAACCCTCTGCCAAGCACTTGGATGTGAACTGCAGAGTAGTCATATAGATGTAGATGTCAGTTGGGGCCGACGCTACAGCCTGAACTGCAGATATTGTCCTCTTACCACCCTAACGATGAGACTGTTGATTTTGTCCTATGAAACTTCGCTACTTGTGTTGCGCTTGATCACATATTTCTTCTTTTTTACCACACCCCTCACCCCTCTGGAGACGAACACCTCGTGGCGTGAAAATAGTAACAACCTGCTGAATACCGTAAGTGTGTGCCAGACGTCGAGAAATGACACTAGCTCAAGTGGATAAGGTGAGTTACTATTCATCTGTTGATTAGGTGATTTGAGGCAGGCTACCAAACAGTGAGGTCATCGGTCCCATAGGATTAGGGAAGGATGGGGAAGGAAATCGGTCATGCCCTCTGAAAGGAACCACTCCCGCGTTTGCCTGAAGCGATTTAGGGAAATCACGGAAAACCTAAATCAGGATGGCCGAACGCAGGTTTGAACCATACTACAACAAATCAAATTTCATCGCAAAGTAAGGTAAAAAAATGACAAAATTACAAAACAAAACGCCTACGGGCATTGAAATAATTCAGTGAGGAATGTTGAAAATTTGTGTTTGACCGGGACTCGAACCCGGATGCTCCACTTCTCTAGAACGGTTGTCTTAATCGCCTATGCCGCCTGCCAATGCTTCATGGCCCACCAGGCAGAATGGATAGCACACACATATATGTATGAACGAAGAAGACTCTATGTACTTTCAGAGCGGATGCACAATAATATCGAACCTCTGCGGGACTTCACGAGTGCAGCTAGCAGTGGGGCAACGGAAGTGGACACTACTTGCGCGTGACCGGTTGAGAATTTGGATCGGACCGTGAAGCGTTTCCGGATGGCCGAGGTAGCTGGGGACGGAGGCATATGCAGAATTACACTCCTGGAAGAAAGCGTTGTAATGCTAACAGCTTTTGAGATTAATCAATGAAATTTGGTACACCCACTTAAAAACGTGTTCTTTATGGGCGAAACAAGTTTCAAAGATCTCCGTCTTACACTTCTTTTTACTAGAGTTTACATTTTCCGATAATGTGTACCTTTTCAGTGTACCGTTTTTCTTTACAGCTTTTTCAAAAATGGTTCTGAGCACTATGTGACTTAACTTCTGAGGTCATCAGTCGCCTAAAACTTAGAACTAATTAAACCTAACTAACCTAAGGACATCACACACATCCATACCCGAGGCAGGATTCGAACCTGCGACCGTAGCGGTCGCTCGGCTCCAGACTGTAGCGCCTAGAACCGCACGGCCACTCCGGCCGGCCACAGCTTTTTCATGATGTACTTGTAAAGTATGTATCTCTTTGTCAATAGGCCTATTAGGACCGCCAAGGTACTTATCATCTTCCAGTTTCCGACCCTTGAGTTCTTTTCTTAATTCCAAAAGCCTGCCACCCAACCTCTTTTGAATGTGCCCAGTACATTCCAGTTTCTCAATCTTACGATCTGCCCTGTAAAGTTAATAATTCGAGAACAGTCTTAATCTCATTTCTTTTTGATAAAATAGCGCCAACCGGTTTCAACCCGACGTAGGGGTCATCTTCTGGGCGTTCACACCATTGGTCGACTGCTGGTGGTGTCACTCCTGCGGTTATGTAGACAGGGGTCATCTTCTGGGCGTTTACACCATTGGTCGACTGCTGGTGGTGTCACTCCTGCGGTTATGTAGACAGGAGTGACACCACCAGCAGTCGACCAATGATGTAAACGCCCAGAAGATGACCCCTACGTCGGGTTGAAACCGGTTGGCGGTATTATAACAATAATAAATGCGATTAAGACTGTTCTTGAATTATTAATTAATCATACTAATCGCTGCTTCTCTCCACAACCATGTTGTCCAGAAAGCTTTGTAAGGGTTACTATCAGAAATAGTTTTAAAGGAACTACAATCACTATCACCAAGATACGTGACATAGAGAACCCCGTATCTTTCAACACTTTTTTGAAACATAAATTTCATATTAGTTGCTTCCATCCGCCACTATACCCCTAACAATTCCTACAGCACACTTTTTAATTTTCACTCTGCCATTTATTCTCTTCTTATGTGCTGTCACATTTCTTCCTAAGAGCACAAAAACTACAGGACTTCCTCATTAGCTGAAGCCAGTCAGTCAGTTAGTTAGTTAAATGTTCCATGGATGGTTTTGCACTATAGATCTTTAAGATGTGGAATCAGTCATTTTACATTCATATCGCAAATTACTCTGTACCTTTGGTTACATTCAGAACATTTCTAAGACTTTTTTTATACAAAAAGAAAAAAGAGGCATACATATGTGACTTGGTAATTCCTACCCACCATCTTTTACGCTTTTCAATAATAGAAATTCCTCTACGGAACAAAAGGAGTTGTCAAGGAGAGACTTTCTTCGTTTCTTATCAACTTTTACTTTGCTATCTGTCAGACATTTTATATCACCGGGTAAGTTCAAAAATGGTTCAAATGGCTCTGAGCACTATAGGACCTAACATCTTAGGTCATCAGTCCCCTAGAACTTAGAACTACTTAAACCTAACTAACCTAAGGACATCACACAACACCCAGCCATCACGAGGCAGAGAAAATCTCTGACCCCGCCGGGAATCGAACCCGGGAACCCTGGCGTGGGAAGCGAGAACGCTACCGCACGAACTCGAGATGCGAGCACCAGGTAAGTGATCAAACATTTTTGTTACAGCGTTGTGCACCCCTTTTTATGCTGAAGACAACTTTAATGTGGAGTAATTAAGCTCATTTTTCCTTATGGTATTGTAGTTATCTACCTCACTGTTCCTTTTGAACTGTAGTGAATTATTTACAACAAACTTCCTGAGGGAATACATATAGTGTGAAGCACTAGCCGGAATGCCCAACTCCTTAAACAGATGTCTACAAGACGATCGTGGATGAGTACCACATACTATACTTACGTTTTTGTCGAATGAAGACTTTCTTTCTTAAAGATGAGTTACCCCAGAATATTATTCTACGCGACATTATTGAATGAAAACATGCAAAATATGTCAACTTACTCGTTTGTCTCTCCCCAAGATTTTCAATGATTCTAAGAGCAAATGTGGCTGAAGAGGTTGTTTTTGGAGTTCTAAAATTGGTGTTTTCCCGTTTACATTCTCATCAATATGGACCCCTAAGAATACTGAAATTTGCATCCTATTAATTATTTGCTTGCCATATGTTACACTTATCATTGGTGTAGTAACTCTAGATATGCAGGACTCTTTAAAATTGAGGATGAGACCATCCGGAGAAAACCAGTCAATGATACTTTCAAGAACTTTGTTTATCATTTCTTCTGTTACTGTATGTATGCTTGGACTGATTACAGTACTAGTGACATCCGCAAAAACAACTAGTTCTGCTCGTATATTAGACGAAAGATAGTTTACACATGTAAGGAACAGTGGTGGACCTAATATTGCCCCATGGGCAGCCCCATACGTGATGTCTTCCCAGTCAGAAATATGTATCTTGACTATCTTGCTTGAATTTCTAAGTACGATTTTCTGCATTCTTTTGGTTGCATATGACATCATCCATTGGCTGCCTATACTATCAGTCCCGTAAAATTTCAGTTTACCTAGGAGAATGCTGATTCACACAGTCAAATGCCTTAGAGAGGTCGCAGAAAACGCCAACCGGTAATATTTTATTTTTTAATGGTTGTAAAATCTGGTGAGTGTACGTGTAAATGCCATTCTCAGTAGGGCAACCCTTCTAAAACCCGAACTGAAATTTACTAATGACACTTATTGCTGGTGAGATACTATTATAGAATACATCACCTTCTCAAAAATTTTGAAAAATGATGTAATCAGTGAAAGAGGTCGGTAATTATTGACATCTCTCTTATCACCTTTAAAGGGAAGTTTAACAACGGCATATTTCACTCTTTCTGGAAAAATGCCCTGAGTCAGTTATATGTCAGATAAAACTGGGATTTTTCCGTAGGAACAAGTTCTCAGTACTCTATTGGAAACACTACCAAAACGAGATAAGCTTTTATTTTTGAGAGGATGTATAATTTGATAAATTTCAGAAGGAGAAGTTGGTGATGCATTCATATGCATGAATTTTAAGAGTTTCATTTTCAACGTATTGCTGTGATTTTGTTCTTGAATTGCTTGTCCCTGTAATTTGAAAATTTGTGTTAAGTTCATATGGGGCCAAACTGCTGAGGTCATCAGTCCCTAAGCTTACACGCTACTTAATCTAATTTAAACTAACTTACGCTAAGGACAACACACACCCATGCCCGAGGGAGGACTCGAACCTCCGACGGGGGAGCCGCGTGAACTGTGGCAAGGCGCCCAAGACCGCGCCGCTATACAGCGCGGCTCTATGTACTTTCTGCTACATTTAAGGAGTGATTATTAAATGCATTTGCCACCTATAATTCATCGTTTATAGGCCTTCCATTCAGTTCAATAGTAATGTTGTCTTGTTCTTTGGCTGGTTTTCCTGTCTCTTGCTTCACTGCGTTCCATATAGTCTTAAGTCTGTTGTCGGAAGTACTGATTTCTGATGTTATGTGCATATTCTTCCTTAATAATTTTGGGTACTTTTTTAATGTGCAACAACTGCAAGATTCTTACTTGTTCTTGTCAAAAGATACATTTTCCTTTTTCTTTCACAAGGTATTTTAATGCTTCTAGTGATCCACCATGTTTTGCCTGGCCGTTAATTTCCTTTCTGATTAGTCTATGCAGATTATGATGTTTCTTGTCAGTATCAATACGGATGACACTCCATACAATGAAATGTGATCACATTTCAAACATGTTTCATCACAGGAAACGCATAAATGAGTACTGGGCACTGGGGAGGGGGATTTATGTTCTTACCGTGGCGTGTCTAGTTTATTATATGAATGACTGTAATGAGTGTCTGTCCAGTGTTGGTATGGATGATTATCGAATTGGAAAAAAGGAGAAAAGTGGAAACTTGCTGCCAGCCAAAGCCTATTCCTCTCAAATACTAAGATGGGTGTCGTTGTGGTAATCGACCACATTCAAGGGACAGAAAACCATAGAAAATATGACAAATACTCAATCCATGACTCCATCTACACTCTGACAATAGTCACAAAGGTAATTAGTTAGTTAGTTAGTTAGTTAGTTATGTAGATAGTTAAATGTTCCACTTCCATACCATTCTATCCCTCAGTTCAGTTTAACATAACATTTTCGTAGTAATTCGTTCACTGGATGATGATGTTAGACTCCTGTTCCTCCCCCTGTCCCCTCCCCTTCCTTACTTGGTACCAACACTCAGCAAACTCACAGAGTTTTCCTCGTGCCCTACAGTTACATTTATTGAAATCATTTGGAACGAGTCAGTTTACAGGATACAAGACCTACGCATGCAACTACACTTAAAAACAGGGGGTTTTCTCTGCAAGCTATCAGTTTTTAAGTAAAAATTCGTTCATGTATCAGAAGGAGTTGTCCAGGAGGAAAAAAAATTACATTAGATTTGCTATCTGTAAGTCATTTTATGTTAATGGGCAACTGATCAAAGATTTTCGTTGCTGCATATAGAAATCCTTTGTGAGTCACTGGCAGTGGGTAATAAAGGTCATTTTGCCCTCCAGTATCGTTTGTATGGACCTTACTGTTCTTCTCAAATTGTGATAGATATTTTATGACGAGTTTCATTAACGCACTTATTTACTGAATGCCTAGCTCATTGAAGAGCTAACTGAATTACATCAAAGAGTGAACGCTACGAAGTATCCTTAGCATATGCTCTTGTGCAGTCAGTAAAGTCTTTCTAAGTGATTTCTAAGTAATTGTGTAGGAAATCGAATTACTCTATAATTAACTGCTAAAGAGGGTTTTTATATAGTGTGATTCAGCTGCCCCTATCCATGGATTTTATGCACCCCAAAACGCCCTCAAATACCACCTGCAAGATTTCCATACTCTCTCGCCCGCTATACGTGAACTGTTAGTCCTACGGAAATTATAAACAGGACCTTTTTATAAAAAAATTTAGTAAATTTTGTACTGGATACGTTTCCGCTAGAGGCCACAAGTTTTCGAATTGTTCAAGAAAAACGCAGAAAAGTGACCTTCAAATGCGTTTTTCTTGAGTAACTCGGAAACTGTGGCATCCAACGATAACCTATCCCAGTACAAAATCTAACTACAGTAAGTTTTCTGGAAAGAGGTCCTGTTCATTTTTCTGTAGGGCTATTAGTTTTCGTTTAATGTGCGAGAAAAAATGTAACGCTTGTATGTGATTTTTGAAGGCATTGTGGGTTGCATGAAACCTATTGGTAGGGGAAGGTGATGGCTCTGAGCACTATGGGACTTAACATCTGAGGTCATCAGTCCCCTAGAACTTAGAACTACTTAAACCTAACTAACCTAAGGACATCACACACATCCATGCCAGTGGCAGGATCCGAACCTGCGACCAAAGCGGTCGCGCGGTTCCAGACTGAAGCGCCTAGAACGGCTCGGCCACATCGGCCGGCTAGGGCAGCTGAATCATCCTTTATATAAGATCTCTGCAAGCAACGCTGATGAACGTCTGACATTTCTTTCCAGTTCCTTAATCTTAACATGTTGCAGTGACGTTGCTTAGTTGTCAATTCAATCATTTACTTTTAATAACAATATTTTACGAAGCTGTAATTGGATAAATTGAAATGGATGTATTTAAGGTGCCCAACAGCCTACAAGTGTCGGGAGGTGGGAGCTACGTATTATGAAGAGTATCATTTTTGTACAGCCCACGATTTAATTACTAAATAAAACAGCAACTACTTCATAATTATTTGTGTATTTTTCTCAAATTCCGGGACTCCGTCAAAGCCAGAGTTACTTGGTCACGAAACGAGCCACTAACGACTGCAGTGAGTTAAAACTGTCTGCCTCGACAGTTTCACTCGGGCTGCTGCAGCTGTACGAGTCAGTTTGTATGTTTTTCACAGTCCAGAAACCACGAATGCCTCAAACTGTTAAAGGCGCTCACGTGAACATCGTCATAGTAGCGCTTTCCGCCGAGATTCCGTTTGCGAGTTATGGAGACGCTAACATACGGTATTGTAATTCCTAGTCTCAAGATACCTGTAGTTGTGTGCGTAAATTCGTACGTCCAGCTGGGACTGTTAATACTTGTGCATTGTGGAAGGACATGGAGAATTATTTTTTCACTCTGCAACGGAGTTTGTTTTAATCTGTCAGGGAGTTTCAAAACATCACAGTCTAGAGGACCATGACTCGAGTCCACAACATTCCCTTTTTCACACAATGCTTTTATCAACTGAAATATCCAGTCACGTCTCATGGCCCGCCCTCACAGCTTTAGTTCAGTCAGTACCTCGCTCCTATCTTGCAAACTCCGGAGAAGCTTTCCAGCATACCCAGCAGGGCTAAACTCATAGAAGAAAATACAGGGCTACTATAAATGATTCATTAGTTTTTATAGTTCTATATTTTCGAAAGTATTACTTGTATATATATGACTGATGTATGGAGAGAACCGTAAACTCACCGATTTTACCTTGTGCCCACAAGGTTAATGTTTTCTGCGCGATGTCACAGACGAAACTGTATGGACCCTTTTTCTTCTGTGAGAAGGCTTTGATGGGAACCTGTTACTGCGATATGTTGCTGTTATGGTTGTTTTCATGACTGACTGCTGATTCAGAGAACTTCATTATCCAACAAAGCAGGGCTCACCCTCGCTGACATCGATGTTCGTCGCTACTTAAAAAACGAATTTCCGCATCGCTGGGTTGGGCGTAGTTGTGAAGATGGTGTGGCTCTATTGCCTTGGGCTCCTAGGCTCCCAGCTCGCCTGAACTAACACATTGTGACTTTTTCTTTTGTGAGTACATTAAGGACCGCGTTTACGTATCGCCACTGGCAAGAAAACTGGAGCAGCTCAGAGAACGCATCAGTGCTCCTCTGATGACCAGCGACAAGATGTTGCTGCAAAAGGTATGGATCACGTTGAGTACCATTTGTATCTGTGTCATGTGACCAGAGGGCCAATCATAGAACATTTGTAGCGTGTAAATTGCAAACTCGTTGAGGTTACCATTCTGTTCATGTACATTAATGGCCATCAAAATTGCTACACCACGAAGATGACCTGCTACAGACGCGAAATTTAACCGACAGAAAGAAGATGCTGTGATATGCAAATGATTAGCTTTTCAGAGCATTCACACAAGGTTGGCACCGGTGGCGACACCTGCAACGTGCTCACATGAGTAAAGTTTCCAAGACATTTCTCATACACAAACAGCAGTTGACAGGCGTTGCCTGGAGAAACGTTGTTGTGATGCCTCGTATAAGGAGGAGAAATGCGTACCATCACGTTTCCGACTTTCATAAAGGTCGGATTGTAGCCTATCGCGATTGCGGTTTATCGTTCGCGACATTGCTGCTCTCGTTGGTAGAGATCCAATGACTGTTAGCAGAATGTGGAATCGGTGGGTTCAGGAGGGTAATACGGAACGCCGTGCTGGATCTTGCGGTAGCGTTCTCACTTCCCGCGCACGGGGTCCCGGGCTCGATTCCCAGCGGGGTCAGGGATTTTCTCTGCCTCGAGATGACTGTTGTTGTGTCCTCTTCATCATCATGATTCAGCCCCATTACGGTCGGAGGAAGGCAATGGCGTACCACCTCCGCTAGGACTTTGCCTAAAACAGCAGTGCGGTTCTCCCGCATACTCCCCTATGCTCCTCGGAGTATAGAACCTCATCATCATCATGTATTAGTGAGCGTTAGTAAATGAGACGCTAGGAAAAGTAGCCGAGTGTCGCCAACTGAGCAAAAAAATAAGTAATGATGGGTGAAGAAACGATGACATGAAAGTCAGAGCGGCAATAGTAAGAAAAGGTTTCTTAAAGACAGAAATATGCTAATATCTTATAGACATGTAAGTGTTAGAAAGTGTTTTCTGAAGGTACTTGTCTAGAGTTTATACTTGTATGGAAGAGAAACGTGGATGATATACGGTACAGACAAGGACAGAATATAAGCTTCTGAACCGTGTCACCGACGAATGCTGGGGATTAGATGGCTAGGTCCGATAACTAATGAAAGGCACTGACTCAGTTCAGGAGAAAAGAAGTTTGTGGTACAGCTTGACTAAAAGCGGGGGTAGGTTGACTACGCAAGTCGTGAGGTTTCTGTGGATAGTTAATTAGGTAATGAAGGGAAGTTTGAGAGGTCAAAATTGTAGAGGAAGACCAAGTTTCGACTACAGCCTTCTTCTCCCTTGACTGTTCCTGTTCTCTTCGTCATCAGCGTTGTTATATGGCTTGAAGCAATGTTAATGATGTAGTTGGTGGTTGATGGCATCGGACTTCACCACTCCTCCTGGGACGGATTGCACCTGTGCAACCTGCAAATCACGTATCCAAGTGCTATAGCGATTATTAAATGTTTGTATATCGAGTGTATAAGGGGGACCGTGGGTACCAGCCGGGTATTAACTTATGTGAAAATTTGGAAGCGCCTAAAAACCACGTCGACATTCACCAGCTCACCAGCCATCGTTATTAATCAGCGAGATGGTTTCGACAATTTCGACAAGGGGCAGGCTTGCCTCCCCGAATCTCGGAAGTGAAGAAGGTTAAGCCATAGGTCAAAGTCTTTCCTCAGACGTAGAAAGTTCGAAGTCAAAGTGCAATAACCACCCACAGATGACAGTGGCAGCATTAGCAGGGGAGGGTATGTAAAATGTGTCTGGGGTACGTGGAAAACCGGGCGGTCATTGTCATAATACGAAAAAGGAGCGATTTATCTGACGATCAAAAGGGCATAATCATTAGCATTTGGGCCAATGGTGGAAGCATTTCCAAAATGGCTAAATTTTTAAACTTTTCTCTTGCCACCATTGTTAAAGTATGTAGTGCATGCCAAAACCATCCGAAACCAGCGTCGAGGCAACTGAGGTGCACCAGATAACAAGGGTGAACAGTGACTGCAGAGATATGTATGGGTGAGTAGACGTGCAGATGTTGAGCAACTGACCACCCAGATCAACCAAGACGCTACCAACAGTGATTTCTCAACGAGCGTTCAGCGAACGCCACTGCGTGTGGGGCTCCACAACAACCGCTACGTTAATGCACGCATGCTGACTACTGTTCATCGGCATGGTGGCTGGAATACACTCTCAGATGAATCACTTTTTATGCTCCATTGAACAGACCACTGTTGGCGTGTATGGTGTCAAACGTCTGAAAGCAGACACCCAGAAATCAGGAGAGAAGGAGAATGCTTTTTTGGCAGTCCCTGGGTGATCTAGTCATTCTGGAAGGCACAATGTATCGAGACAAGCAAGGGGACCATGTCCACTCCGGCATGCGTTTTGTTCTTCCTCGGCAGTAGAGCATCTACCAGTAGGGCGATGCAAAGTGTTACACAGCTCGCAGTGCACGTGCATGGCTCAAAGATTACCAGGATTTGTTCATCGAACTTATCTGGGCACAAAACTCCTCGGATTTAAATCCAATCGAGAATCTATGGGACCATTTCGGTTTGGTTGTTCTCGCCATGTATCCTCAACCGAGAAACCTAGCACTGGAGTTGGCATGGCTCCACATCCCGGTTGGTACCTTCCAGAACGTCATTGACTCTCTTCCTGCACGTCCTGTTCTGAAAAGGTGGTTATTCAGGCTTTTGACACATGATCATATCACTATACACCAGGAGAGGGCAGTAAATACATGTGCGTGAGTTGTGCATATATGAATGTGAATGCATGTTTTTCTACGTCTCAGGATGACTGTTTTTTCATTGTTTTTTATATGTGCCAGTCTGCCGCTCAAAGACTTCTCTTTGTCGTGAGTTGCAATTTATCTTGTTTTATTTTTCTCATAGTAATATGTATATTAGTTTCTTTTCTTAGAAATGAAATTTGTGTATAATTTAATTGAGTTTATATTTTAGGTGATTAAGTAATTCACATTTATGTTGTTTGTGGAATATTCATTTCAGTTATTTAATTGAAAGCACATTATGTTTGATTTCATTCATGGAAACAATGCTGGTTAAATTAGTCCTTCATTCCATTAGAATTACAGAAGTGAAGGTGGAGCTAGAGAGGCACTGAATTGTGTCCATGATGTAGGTAGCCCGGTGTAGTCCACCAGGAAGGTGAGCAGGGGTAGATTACACTCACCCAACAGGTAATCCACCTATGGAAAGACACGAGCCTGATAGTATTTGGACTCGGCTCAGGCATTGGCCTACAGCTACTGGCAGCAGAGTCCAGCAGTAGCAGCTGGCTGGTGCATGTTGACGCATAGACTGGGATGGATTTCCCCTCAGCTAGCGGCTGGCGATGACTAAGAATGAGTGACTAAACTTGATGGTATTTTTGATAACCAGGCCTGCTGTCCTGTCTGCCATAGCAGGAGTTTTACCCTCTAAGCCAAGGCATGAGGTCAGCTACTGAGCAACCATGACATCATGCTCCAATTCTTCCAGCAACTTCACTGTCCTGGGGTACTGTGAAGGTGTTGCAACTTCTCCTTTCAGAAGCCCTGACCAGCGATTTCCACATCGTCAGTTTGCTGAATCGTGGTTATTGTCTACTGAATGCCTGTTGTTGTGACATGGTACCTAGTTACAGAGGTGGCCTGTGATGAACTCCTTATGATTTCGTTTGGCTGTGTCATCACAAGAGCCTCTACTTCCAACAGGTGAAACCATGGCGTAGCACTGCTCTCTCCTAAGAGTAATCTGGTCCACAGGTTTGTCAATCGTTATCATTTCTCGAAAATCCTCACAACACATTTCACGGTTTGACTGATAAGTCAAATATATTCCAATTTTTCTTACTCACCGTGAACCACAGTGTTCATTGGTTGATCATTAAATTAATCATTTTTTTCTAGTATTAGCCAGTCTTTGGGCAGTTAATGCACTGGGAGCTCAAGCTATCGCGTGGTTGTCTTCCAAAAATAGATACAAACTGCACAGAGTAGAGTCAGAACGACAACAGCAACAGGAAGAGAGTCACTTATTGTCATGACTTCAGCACGTCGTTCGTTACAGTACTGCTGTAAGTGCTGAAGCACCTATTCCGATTCAGTGAATCTCATTTATCTTTGTTATTAGTTCATCCAGCGAATGGAGGTCAGATTACAAGGAGCTTTTTTTTAAAAAAATTATGTTCTGAGTGGGAATTTCCTTCTATGGTTTATTAGGCCAGTACAACGACGGCTGTTTCACATTATGATAGTGGTCCCAATGATAGTAGCTGAGAGACGAAAAGCTCGTACTGAGATATCATAAGTTGTCCCATTAACCATTAACTCACTAACTCATAGCTCTCTACTTTGGGTTTGAAAATGGAGAACATTCAGTGCAAATCAGCCCTTTGGAAGTTAAAACTCGGCGATAAGATATCCGTGCGCATCCTCCTCCTTGTGTCAATCTGAACCACTGGGGTCAGGCATTTCGTGACCCGCTTTCTATTATTCACGCGCCACAATACGCTCATCCTCAGAATTACTTACAACAAAACAATCATACTCTGACAAAGCAAAATAAACAATATATCCCGCAAAACACATAAAATAAAGTTCCAAGACTGATTCTACAAAATCACTAGCATATCGCCCACATGCCATAAATCGTATAAATCCGTTACTAACAATCGCACAAAAATCGCTTTAAGGCACTCATGGTCGCCCTTAGTGGTGGATCCACCTGGGGAAAGGAAGCCACAATCACTCTCCCTCCCCCTCTTCAAAAGACCAGATACTCGCAACTTAACTCCACACATCAAACCGACCACAGACTACTATTCCCGAGGATGCTACAGTAAAAAAATCTCTGCTCGACCAGTGCAGTTCTCTCACAGGCATAATAAAATGTTTTAGATACTTTAATTTCTTTTTATTAGACAAGCTACTGTTCTGTATCGACTAACTTTTCAGAGACTGAATCGCAAAATGATAATATCTGCAATTACTAGATTACTCAGATAGAAAAAATGCCAACATTTATGCAGACAGTTTCCTACACTTCTAACAGATGGCCTTATTTGTTACATTCACAGAACATTGGAGCAAACATCAAAATACCTGGAACTGAATTATCAACTGAAATTAATAAACATGCGAACGAAAATTATGCTGTGCCTTTATGTTTAGAAAGTGTGTGTTTTAGATGTATTATTGACTTCATCAGTCAAATGGAAATGTCTCAACTGTGTCGTTACAAGTCACCGGGCCATCACAGTTAGACTTTTTCAAATTCTCTCGAGTTCGAACCTTACACTATTCTCTGTATATGGAACCGATCACATGATTTCTTTGTAGTCTGGATATCTGTTATAGGCGTTTTTCACCATACCACGTTACCTCCACCATTTTTAGATGAAGTCATTCGCACAGTAGAGGTGTGGTGATAATTTGTTGTTTCAACAGAGTATGTTGGAGTATACTAATCGCTAGGAACAATACAGGGAATGTGCAGTCAGACCTTCTTAAAACTAGGTCAAGTACTACGGGCTGTAGTATTAATGTCACTTTAACTTAATATTAATTGAAATGTGCGCAGTTTCTGAACATTGATGGTGGGATACAACTTCAAATGACATGGCATAAGCATTGAACAATACATAACACTCATGAAAAGTGTATCTAGGCAGGTAAACGATTCTGTAGCATGTCTACTAGTTGAATGAAAATGAACTAAATCATTCCATATTTTTGCTGAATTGATTTGCTGATATAACTTATGAGATACGAAGAGGACTAAACCCCAGTCGAATCTGTGAGGAGGATAAACTTTTGGAATGGCACATTGACGAGCCCGAGTGTACTTTTTCATTGGTTTTCCGTAGTTTCATATAGAAATTAGTCTCTATCTAAACAGGAGACACACAACGCATTGACAGGTAGCATACTAAGATATATAGAATTAAGTTATATGACTCGCAGAATTTGCTCCCTTAGCATAAATAACTTATGAAGTGACAGTAAGGGCGTTCGCCAACATAATAAAAATATATAAACTACAATAATAACAATTGTTCAAAATTCATCTTTGGATGATGGTTCCTCATTGTCAGTCCCTATCACACGAGGAATATACGCTGCAGAAGACTAAGGACGTATGTTTGGAGGGTGCTGCTTGAGGTGCGCGCTAAATGTTAAGTACAATAGTAAGATGTAAAACTCATTTATTTCGCGTACAATTCAAAAAATTAAAGAGATATTTTCCCGAAATTATAGTCCGCAGTGCGGCATCTACTTTTCTTATATGGTTAATAAACATGATTTATCATTTTTTATTGGAATTGTATACATTTTAAGGGCATTCGAAAGACGAGAATTGGTATATAGTGCATGTGTGTTGGCCAACAAAACCTTTCGTATAAGTGTCTCAGAAGTGCGATGAAACTGAAAGGTAAAGTCGCCGGAATCCGATCTTGCCGTGTCAGTGCCGCCGAGGGAGATTCTCACAAAGAGCTCATTGGTTATATTCGAAACCATTTGACATATCGTAACTTTGTTTGTGCCAGCAACTCCTAGGAAAGTACTCACTAGAAGACGCATCGTTTCTTTTATAACCACTATTAATCACATAGATATTGTGATCACCTTCATTTTCGTTTTCGTTTCCTACAGTAATTTCTGCAGGCGAATTCAGCCATGGTTATGTCACTGGAACCCGATATATACTTTCATAAATAAGCCTGTGTTTACAACAGGATTTGTCTGTTTTGTGCATGAAAATGATTGTTGTCAAAATTATTGGTTGCCTTACTCCACAGTTCTTGGTTGTGTACCCACATAAAGAAATAACTCAGGCCAGCCTAGAAGGAAACGGAAAGTTGCACGGCCACGTTATCTGTAGGCGAGACCAAGGGAATACTGACATGTTCGGGGTGTTTTCGTTTAGTTTTGAAATGAGTCACTTCATGGAAATGTCACGTCACCCACTGTGACCAAAGAATATTAGATATATAGCTGTACCAGAAAAATCGAAAAACGTTGAATACCTTCCAAGCTGCATAAATATTTTCTAAATTCTGTAAGCTGTCGGTATTGCCCTGAGTAATATAGACACCCTTACAGGGTAATCCTACCCCCATGAACCATGGACCTTGGCGTTGGTGGGGAGGCTTGCGTGCCTCAGCGATACAGATAGCCGTACCGTAGGTGCAACCACAAGGGAGGGGTATCTGTTGAGAGGCCAGACAAACGTGTGGTTCCTGAAGAGGGGCAGCAGCCTTTTCAGTAGTTGCAGGGGCAACAGTCTGGATAATTGACTGAACTGGCCTTGCAACACTAACCAAAACAGCCTTGCTGTGATGGTACTGCGAACGGCAGAAAGCAAGGGGAAACTACAGCCGTAATTTTTCCCGAGGGCATGCAGCTTTACTGTATGGTTAAATGATGATGGCGTCCTCTTGGGTAAAACATTCTGGAGGTAAAATAGTCACCCATTCGGATCTCCGGGTGGGGCTACTCAGGAGGACGTCGTTGTCAAGAGAAAGAAAACTGGCGTTCTACGGATCGGAGCGTGGAATGTCAGATCCCTTAATCGGGCAGGTAGGTTAGAAAATTTAAAAAGGGAAATGGATAGGTTGAAGTTAGATATAGTGGGAATTAGTAAAGTTCGGTGGCAGGAGGAACAAGACTGTTGGTCAGATGAATACAGGGTTATAAATACAAAATCAAATAGGGGTAATGCAGGAGAAGGTTTAATAATGAATAAAAAATAGGAGAGCCGGTGAGCTACTACCAACAGCATAGTGAACGCATTATTGTTGCCAAGATAGACACGAAGCCCATGCCTACTACAGTAGTACAAGTTTATATGCCAACTAGCTCTGCAGATGATGAAGAAATTGATGAAATGTATGATGAGATAGAAGAAATTATTCAGGTAGTGAAGGGAGACGAAAATTTAATAGTCATGGGTGACTGGAAGTCGAGAGTAGGAAAAGGGAGAGAAGGAAACAGTAGGTGAATATGGACTGGGGGTAAGGAATGAAAGAGGAAGCCGCCTCGTAGAATTTTTCACAGAGTATAACTTAATCATAGCTAACACTCGGTTTAAGTTTCATGAAAGAAGGTTGTATACGTGGAAGAGGCCTGGAGACTCTAAAAGATTTCTGTTACATTATATAATGGATCGACCGAGATTTAGGAACCACGTTTCAAATTGTAAGACACTTCCAGGGGCAGATGTGGACTCGACCACAATTTATTGGTTATGAACTATTGATTAAAACTGAAGAAACTGGAAAAAGGTGGGAATTTAAGGAGATTAGACCTGGATAAACTGAAGGAACCAGAGGTTGTACAGAGTTTCAGGGAGAGCATAAGGGAACAATTGACAGGAATGGGAGAAAGAAATACAGTAGAAGAAGAATGGGTAGCTCTGAGGGATGAAGTAGTGACGACAGCAGAGGATCAAGTAGGTTAAAAGACGAGGGGTGGTAGAAATCCTTGGGTAACAGAAGAAATACTGAATTTAATTGATGAAAGGAGAAAACATAAAAACGTAGTAAATGAAGCAGGCAAAAGGGAATACAAACGTCACAAAAATGAGATCGACAGGAAGTGCAAAATGGCTAAGCAGGGATGGCTAGAGGACAAATGTAAGGATGTAGAGGCTTATCTCACTAGGGGTACGATAGATACTGCCTACAGGAAAATTAAAGAGACCTTTGGAGAAAAGAGAACCACTTGTATGAATATCAAGAGCTCAGATGGAAACCCAGTTCTAAGCAAAGAAGGGAAAGCAGAAAGGTGGAAGGAGTATATAGAGGGTATATACAAGGGCGATGTACTTGAGGACAATGTTATGGAAATGGAAGAGGATGTAGATGGAGATGAAATGGGAGATACGATACTGCGTGAAGAGTTTGACAGAGCACTGAAAGACCTGAGTCGAAACAAGGCCCTGGGAATAGACAACATTCCATTGGAACTACTGACGACCTTGGGAGAGCCAGTCCTGACAAAACTCTACCATCTGGTGAGCAAGATGTATGAGACAGGCGAAATACCCTCAGACTTCAAGAAGGATATAATAGTTCCAATCTCAAAGAAAGCAGGTGTTGACAGATGTGAAAATTACCGAACAATCAGTTTTTAATAAGTCACAGCTGCAAAATACTCACGCGAATTCTTTACAGACGAATGGAAAAACTGGCCGACCTCGGCGAAGATCAGTTTGGAGTCCGTAGAAATGTTGGAACGCGTGAGGCAATACTGACCCTACGACTTATCTTAGAAAATAGATTAAGGAAAGGCAAACCTACATTTCTAGCATTTGTAGACTTAGAGAAAGCTTTTGACAATGTTGACTGGAATACTCTCTTTCAAATTCTAAAGGTGGCAGGGGTAAAATACAGGGAGCGAAAGGCTATTTACAATTTGTACAGAAACCAGATGGCAGTTATAAGGTCGAGGGGCATCAAAAGGGAGCAGTGATTGGGAAGGGAGTGAGACAGGATTGTAGCCTGTATATTGAGAAAGCAGTAAAGGAAAGAAAAGAAAAATTCGGAGTAGGTATTAATGTCCAGGGAGAAGAAATAAAAACGTTGAGGTTCGCCGATGAGATTGTAATCCTGTCAGAGACAGCAAAGGACCTGGAAGAGCAGTTGAACGGAATGGACAGTGTCTTGAAAGGAGGGTATAAGATGAGCATCAACAAAAGTAAAACGAGGATAATGGAATGTAGTCGAATTGAGTCAGGTGATGCTGAGGGAATTAGATTAGTAAAAGAGACACTTAAAGTAGTAAAGGAGTTTTGCTATTTGGGGAACAAAATAACTGATGATGGTCGAAGTCGAGAGGATGTAAAATGCAGACTGGCATTGGAAAGGAAAGCGTTTCTGAAGAAGAGAAATTTGTTAACATCGAGTATAGATGTAAGTGTCAGGAAGTCGTTTCTGAAGGTATTTGTATGGAGTGTAGCCATGTATGGAAGTGAAACATGGACGATAAATAGTTTGGACGAGAAGAGAATAGAATCTTTTGAAATGTGGTGCTACAGAAGAACGCTGAAGATTAGATGGGTAGATCACATAACTAATGAGGAGGTATTGAATAGAATAGGGGAGAAGAGGAGTTTGTGGCACAACTTGACAAGAAGATGGGACTGGTTGGTAGGACATATTCTGAGGCACCAAGGGATCACGAATTTAGTATTGGAGGGCAGCTTGGAGGGTAGAAATCGTAGAGGGAGACCAAGAGATGAATACACTAAGCAGATTCAGAAGGATATAGGTTACTGTAAGTACTGGGAGATGAAGAAGATTGCACAGGACAGAGTAGCATGGAGAGCTGCATCAAACCAGTCTCAGGACTGAAGACAACAACAACAACATACAGGGTAATACCAACAATGCGAAATACAGACAGAATAAGATTTATGTTCTAAGATGATAATATATTTTATTACACTATTATGTATCAAAAAAGGTACACGACATGTTTTTAGAAAATGGTCTTCAATAATCATCTTTAGATTTACTGAAACCTAGAAGTCTGTTGATACTTGTTTTGATGATTTTCTTCAGCTTATTTTAGGATTTTTCTTTTTAAAAGCAGAAACACGGTCTTTTCCAGCCAGCGTGATAATTTTGTTGAATTTGTGCTCAAGGCCTAATTTTTCGACAAGGCCATAGGCAATTCGCCGCAACTTAGCTACGGAAACACAATCGAGTAATTATGCCAATGTAGTCACATGGTTGACTAATTCTCGTTTTTGTTCAGGCTTGAAAACAGATCTTCTCTTCAAGGAAGCTCTCTTTGTTTGAATGTGATTTTAATCGAGCATAAAGTGCAATTTTTAGTATGTTTAGCTGCTTTGATACTCTGTTCAGTGATATCAATGGATTCATTAAACTTAATGTTTTTTAGGGTTTCTTCCGTCCATTTAGCCCTACCTGATTTCCTTTTTCTCGTCCTCGACGTTTGAAATGAGATTTAATTACTTACCTAAGTGTAAAATCTGATGTTTAGAGCCGGCCGCGGTGGTCTCGCGGTTCTAGGCGCGCAGTCCGGAACAGTGCGACTGCTGCGGTCGCAGGTTCGAATCCTGCCTCGGGCATGGATGTGTGTGATGTCCTTAGGTTAGTTAGGTTTAAGTAGTTCTAAGTTCTAGGGGACTGATGACCACAGCAGTTGAGTCCCATAGTGCTCAGAGCCATTTTTTTATGTTTAGATCATGGGAAAAAATCGAAACTGTGTTGACATTCCCCTATATTCGTCTGTCGATAATACCCCACTTAGACATCATGGTGGAGACCAGAATTACTTTAGTGGCTTCGGTAATGCTTGCAAAGTTACAAAACTCATGCTGAATGACGCACTAGAAAACATACTATCCATTTACATTATAGTTGGTACTGTTTAAAAAGTGTTTAAATGCATACCTCAATTACACACAAACAAAAAATAACATCAGAATACAATAAAATTAAATTTAATCGCCACAGTAAGCAGTTTAGAAGAACTCGTCGCCTCTGCAGCCTACTTATGGCATCATCTCCTATGCTGCAGCATTATCTTCCACCGACTGCAGCCCTACTCGGCTGAAAAGTCAATCGTGTGGGTATTGCCTGGTATTTCGGTATTTTCACAGTATCCTCTATAAAATATTTAGAGGCGAAATGCAGTTTTGCAGTGTCTGTGTAAATCACGTCATTCGAGTATTGGTTGGTGTTGAAGAAAAAGATCCTACACAAACCCACAGAAATCAGGTGTGTTGCTTCTTTGCAGAGAATTTAGAAGGAATACGGAGGAAATACATGAATTGCAAGTACAAAAATTTAATACTTTTTGCAAATGTGCAGACAGTTGTTAGTGGAAAGGCAAGATGATACTACGCAGAGAACAACAAGAAAATTCTGCAGTTAGCTGACAGAAAGAAATAGATGATACGACAGCTATTGCTCCAAGTCTGTAAGTTAGTTCGCGAAATGTTGCGAATGCCTCCGTAGTAAGTTTGTGCACAGTTATTCGCATTTTCCAGACGAGTGTCTATTTTGTATGTATCGTGTGGCACTTCACCAGCAGACTGAGCAACGGAATTGCAGAAGACTCATGGAATTGTGTCACTCGATTCTGATGCTACGTTTGAACAATAAGTTCTTTCTTCAAACAATTCTTTCAATCGACGAAGTTATCTTTATAAACTGCGCTATTGAGCTGTTGATTATTCGACCTGACAGAAGCAAGCTCAGTGTTATAGGCAGCTTGTGAACATTTAGTGCGACGTTAATGGAGAATGTATAGTTTATTTTTACCTTATTGAGGAAACAAGTACTACTAGAACTCCTAGCATTACTAGCTATGCTAGAGGAGTACCACTTGAGATATGTAGATGTATGTGATACCAGGACGATTGGTGCCAGAATCACTTCTCGGTTTTGGCTAAGCTCGGGCTCACTCAGCCCTCTCCTAGTAGCTACATAGAACATGAAAGCGTTAGGCGGCCTACATGTTCGCTTGCTTTCACGTTCGACGGGATTTTTGTTCCTCTGGATTAATCTAAAATATAATTTCAATGAACAAGTCACGACTGCTTCAGACGATTTGAAACACCGCAATGTTGCAGCATGTGCTATTATGTTGAAAAAATATCTGCAGTCACCCGAGATTGGACTGGAAATGTTTATAAAGGCAGACGGAAGGAGTTTCGACCTACTGGTCACATAAATGCAATCAATGAAAGTCATGATGACCACTTTGCTTTGTAGTTTCCCTTTTCCTGTTTGTACTGACGTAATTGCACAACAAAAGTATGATTAATGGTGTGCTTTCTGGTGTTCAGTCAAGTTGTTGATTCCATTTCATGCCCAATATTTCGAAGACCGACCCATATGTCATCTTCATGTCGAAAGATGACCGTTCGTAGTGAGTGCCTTTCATACTTCACGCACACGCGCTATGAGTAAGTCGCTTCTTGACCGATCTTGACTCAAAGACGGTCAGACACTAGTCATTTATGTTTGCAAGAGCGGCAATGTTTACCAAAAAGTAAGGACAGGGATTTCTCATTGCAAGGCTAGAGCTTTGACTGGATATGGCCAATCAGAGTTCGAGGAGCCCGTAGTTCGGTTGGTTCCCTTGTGCAGTTTGAAACCTTCGTCTCGTCTTTCCACCTGGGCAGCACCCCGGAGCAGTTAACTATCTGCAAATTCAAGTGTCTTACAAACAGCTTCTCTCATGCACAAGTAAATTTCTAAACAGCTTGTGAAGTTCTTTTTACATAACATTGTGGTATAAAGTTCGTAAGGAATATTAAATTTTGTAATTTAGATTCCAAAAACGCTATGTCAGATAGTTTTACCTATTACAGCAGGCCTGTTTCAGCAAATAGCCATCGTCAGGTTATGTCAGATGGGTTTGACATCCATGCATTATAGTGGTTCTGTTGCTGTCTCTTTGTTTTAATTACACTTCATTAGTGCTCTTGGCCAGAACTACGATAACGTATGGACGTAAAACCCATCTGACATAACCTGACGATAGATATTTGCTGAAACAGGCCTATAGTAAGAAATAAAACGATGTGGCTTATCGGTGTTTTTGGAATCGTAATTACAAAATTTCCTTAAAAGACATATACAACGCGCCGTGACAGGCTGCTTGATGCATTGTTATGCATAGTCACTGCCTAGTTGTCAGCTAGCGCCTGCACATAACAGTTTAGCTAGTAGCACCTGAAGATGACTAGCTTCATCTTAAAAAACTGTGGATAAAATGGAATAAACAACTCGGCTGAACATCAGAAGGCACACTGTTCATTAAACAGGCCGAGAAAACATGATACATCCCAACATAAATATGAATTTAAAAATTAAATTAATGTTAAAATTTTATTCCTACATTCTTATACTTCTATTAGCTGCATAAAACGTCTGTTGATTATTTTGTCATTCATTTTCATCTGAATATTCTGGCAGAATTGTTACCAAACTGAACTAGCGAATCGCACGTGGATGCCACGTCCTTTTCACTTTCATTTGGTTCAAAAATGGTTCAAATGGCTCTGAGCAATGCGGGACTTAACTTCTGAGGTCGTCAGTCCCCTACAACTTAGAACTACTTAAACCCAACTAACATAAGCATATCACACTCATCCATGCACGATGCAGGATTCGAACCTGCGACCGTAGCGGTCGCGCGGTTCCACACTGAAGCGCCTAGAACCGCTCGGTCACCCCGGCCGACCTTGCATTTGGACTATCGGTCTAAGTTAGTGAAACTAAGCGTTTGTCATTTATAAATGAATTCTATATAATATTTACTGGGAACTTTCTTTCAGTTACGATAGGTGATAATAGAATTGCGATATTTTAAACGGTTCAGGAAATATTTTAGGTTTACGTCTTAGGTTACTCGCTCGAAGTGTCGCTAGCGTATAACACTGTGACTCTGATCTTAATCTTAGGAAAACTGTTTCTCCATTGGTGTGTGACATACATTTGGGTGCGAAATAGTGAAAGAAGAAAAAAGACGTGATTTAACGTCGATACCTACTGAAAGCGGAGTGCTGCTTCTTTGTACCCCAAAATATAAATCGCGCGCTCATACAGTAATGTTCCGGTAAAACGACAGAAATCAAGGTGCAACTTAAGATCATGGTTGGGAGGACATAACTGGTACTTATTTTCCACTATTGCGAAGCGGCCGTTTTATGTAATACGCGAAGGCTCTTAGTATTATTAAACCAATTTTATTCTCTAGACGATAATGATTCACGGTCATTTGTAATGACATATACTGTGCGCGAAATATAAACAGGATTGTGCGTTGTACACACTAATCACATAGTGTGTACTGCGTTGTGCGAAGACCGTATAAATCAAGCTACGTACATCTCTGGAACGACAATGGCTCTTAGTTCTCTCTCGCCATTAGAGTGCTACCCGTTTCGAGCACCGAATTATGTGTCGATGTAGATGTTGGCATTACGAACAGATAGAACAGTTCTAAAGTAGTCATATAAATCCATCTAGATAAACGCTGCGGTGGTTAAGCTTTTCTGTATGTTAATTCCGGACGAGAATTAAAACGATAATGCTGCGATATAGTGTTAGGTCTTTCACTGACAAATCTGCTTCCCACAACGTGATTAATCGATGGCTCTCCGCTTACAGTTCTGTGCTCAATTCACAACCGGAAAAACGAAGAACTTCAACATTTAAAACTGTTCTTTGCAATAACTATGCGCGACGTAGACTGAACAAGGAACGACCTGAATCTTTTGCAGCGTCATATGAACCAATGTCAAAATTATTTGACGATGATGTCGTGTATGGACACATCAAGTCTATTGCTTCAGTATTAAAACAGTAAAAGTGTATTGAAGAGAAATTTAGAATAAAACACAGGCACTCTTAAATTTCTGGGAATATTTTTTCCACATGTTTCACTTATATATTTCATCATTTTTTGTACGCCGTAAACATACACTCCTGGAAATTGAAATAAGAACACCGTGAATTCATTGTCCCAGGAAGGGGAAACTTTATTGACACATTCCTGGGGTCAGATACATCACATGATCACACTGACAGAACCACAGGCACATAGACACAGGCAACAGAGCATGCACAATGTCGGCACTAGTACAGTGTATATCCACCTTTCGCAGCAATGCAGGCTCCTATTCTCCCATGGAGACGATCGTAGAGATGCTGGATGTAGTCCTGTGGAACGGCTTGCCATGCCATTTCCACCTGGCGGCTCAGTTGGACCAGCGTTCGTGCTGGACGTGCAGACCACGTGAGACGACGCTTCATCCAGTCCCAAACATGCTCAATGGGGGACAGATCCGGAGATCTTGCTGGCCAGGGTAGTTGACTTACACCTTCTAGAGCACGTTGGGTGGCACGGGATACATGCGGACGTGCATTGTCCTGTTGGAACAGCAAGTTCCCTTGCCGGTCTAGGAATGGTAGAACGATGGGTTCGATGACGGTTTGGATGTACCGTGCATTATTCAGTGTCCCCTCGACGATCACCAGAGGTGTACGGCCAGTGTAGGAGATCGCTCCCCACACCATGATGCCGGGTGTTGGCCCTGTGTGCCTCGGTCGTATGCAGTCCTGATTGTGGCGCTCACCTGCACGGCGCCAAACACGCATACGACCTTCATTGGCACCAAGGCAGAAGCGACTCTCATCGCTGAAGACGACACGTCTCCATTCGTCCCTCCATTCACGCCTGTCGCGACACCACTGGAGGCGGGCTGCACGATGTTGGGGCGTGAGCTGAAGACGGCCTAATGGTGTGCGGGACCGTAGCCGAGCTTCATGGAGACGGTTGCGAATGGTCCTCGCCGACACCCCAGGAGCCACAGTGTCCCTAATTTGCTGGGAAGTGGCGGTGCGGTCCCCTACGGCACTGCGTAGGATCCTACGGTCTTGGCGTGCATCCGTGTGTCGCTGCGGTCCGGTCGCAGGTCGACGGGCACGTGCACCTTCCGCCGACCACTGGCGACAACATCGATGTACTGTGGAGACCTCACGCCCCACGTGTTGAGCAATTCTTCGGTACATCCACCCGGCCTCCCGCATGCCCACTATACGCCCTCGCTCAAAGTCCGTCAACTGCACATACGGTTCACGTCCACGCTGTCGCTGCATGCTACCAGTGTTAAAGACTGCGATGGAGCTCCGTATGCCACGGCAAACTGGCTGACACTGACGGCGGCGGTGCACAAATGATGCGCAGCTAGCGCCATTCGACGGCCAACACCGCGGTTCCTGGTGTGCCGCTGTGCCGTGCGTGTGATCATTGCTTGTACAGCCCTCTCGCAGTGTCCGGAGCAAGTATGGTGGGTCTGACACACCGGTGTCAATGTGTTCTTTTTTTCATTTCCAGGAGTGTATTTTTTTGTAGCTGCTTTCTTCTCTGTTGTAGTAACACCCCTGTCACAAACTCGTGTATTGGTCATGCTTTTTATAGCACTCTCGCCCACACAATCCGTTAATAACTCGGAATGATTGACTGAATTAGGTTGGGGGGTTGGGTTGGGTTGTTTGGGGAAGGAGACCAGACAGCGAGGTCAATTGCCTCATCGGTTTAGGGAAGGATGGGGAAGGAAGTCGATCGTGCCCTTTCAGAGGAACCATCCCGGCATTTTCCTGAAGTGATTTAGGGAAATCACGAAAAACCTAAATCGGGATGGGCGAACGCGGGATTGAACCGTCGTCCTCCCGAATGTGAGTCCAGTGTCTAACCACTGCGCCACCTCGCTCGGTTAATTAGGTTGTGCTTTTCATTATTCTCGGTACCGCTACTCAAGAAGACTACGGAATTCATCCGCCTTGCTTTGGTTTCATTCTTCAAATCGTCCAATTCTGACCTACGTTTTAAAACCTGTTTGTATTCTGAGCCATGAAATTTTTATAAATGTTGCTTTAGTCCATTTAATGTTTGCTTTTGGGTTCTCGGCTGCCCAACGAAAGTGATTCGTTGCAAACTGTGCAAATGGCTTCAGATAAATCAGTGGTACTTATCTGAAGTTCTTACAAATTGGATTATTTCCTCTTGGTTGTGACATTTATACGTAAAAAAATTAACGTAATTTAGAGAACAAGTAAACCGAACTAGATACAGCAACCACAAAAAGCTCTACATCATATTAAAAACTTTACAGTTCTGCATATCTTCTTGTAGGAAGATACTGCTCAGGTGTATTACAGACCTGCCAAGTACACTCTGCGAAATGTTATAGCCCTGACATGACTAACACCACATCACACCACAATACAAAACGCGTAGAAAGGAATAATTTGTTTGCTTCCATAAGTAGCCTTTACAATTCCCTTCTTCGAAGCGCTACCTTCATATAGCCACCTTCACTTCCGTTTTTCCAGTCGCCAAACAACCTGACATACCTCATTACGTAATGAATATTAGTTATAGTAAGTAACTCAACTTCAGTCAGTGCTGCAGAAAATAGTTCGAAAAATAAAGTCACAATTCTGACTAACAGTATGATTGTCGTCAGTGTAAATTTACGCAAACTTAACCGGAAAAGCTGTGCACCACATGACAAATGATTTCTGAAAGCACGCTAGTTATTTAAAAAGCCACTTGCTTTCAAGGAAACTCATTAATGAAACCTTTCAGCATAACAATATAATAACCCGTGCCATTAAGTATACTACTAAGTTAAATAGTTAGTAACCCAGTATAAGAATATTACTTTCAAATACGACTACATTATATTGTGATTATTAACAAAATACGCCCTCTTCTAACAGTTAAAGGACGCCCCGCCAACTGAGATTAAGAACTATTGTTGAATGAATCCATTCCAAACGCGAGCCGACTTCATCCGTGAGTTCACGAAAGCTGGTTTCAGCCAAGCCGAAGATTCGGCTGATTTATGGCCGAAACCGAAAGTGCGGCCGAAATCAGAATTTTTTTGCCGAAACTGGTAGAAACCGAAATTTCAATCGGTCCTTAGTAAACAACAAATATCAATATTATCATAAAAAGAGTTAATGTTGAACTGTATGCAAGATTTGACAAACCAGTAGTGTTAAAAATCTTTAGCTGTGAGATAATACTGATTTCAGGCAATAATGTCTAGCTGATTTACATCGAATAAAATCCGTTCGAACTCCTTTATAACTGTCTAACTCACGAAAACATATTAAACTTCTGTATCACAATATTCTCAATCTCACTAAAGCACGAACGCTTCTCTAAAAAATCAATTTTATGGTGATTCGGTATTTACTATACTGATTGTAGATGACTCTTATAGAAGGATCAAAATAAAAACAGAAAAATAAGAAGAACAGTAAGTTACAGTTCCACCATTACTTGTCACAAGATATCGCGAGAAGCCTGTAAATCTATTAATAGTTTAGAAAGCTAACACAGGCAAAAATAGCAAAATTACGAGACAGTCATGTTGTTGTTATGGCCTTCAGTCCAAGAGACTGGTGTGATGCAGCTCTCCATGCTACCCTATCCTGTGCAAGCTTCTTCATCTTTGAGTAACTACTGCAATCTACATCCTTCTGAATCTGCTTTTGTTAGTGTATTCATCTCTTGTCCCCCTCTACGATTTTTACCCTCCACGCTTCTCTCCAATAGTAAACTGGTGATCCCATGGTGCCTCAGATTGTGTCCTACCAACCGATCCCTTCTTCTAGTCAAGTTCTGCCACAAACTCCTCTTCTCCCCAATTCTATTCAGTACCTCCTCATTAGTTACGTGATCTACCCATCTAATCTTCAGATTTCTTCTGTATCACCACATTTCAAAAGCTTCTATTCTCTTCTTGCTTAATCTATTTATCGTCCATGTTTCACTTCCGTACACGGCTACACTCCATACAAATACTTTCAGAAAGGACTTCCTGATACAGCGGTCTAGGGCGCTACAGTCATGAACTGTGCGGCTGGTCCCGGCGGAGCTCCGAGTCCTCCCTCGGGCATGGGTGTGTGTGTTTGTCCTTAGGATAATTTAGGTTAAGTAGTGTGTAAGCTTAGGGACTGATGACCTTAGCAGTTAACTCCCATAAGATTTCACACACATTTGAACATTTGTAAACTTCCTGATACTTATATCTATACTCGATGTTAACAAATTTCTCTTCTTCAGAAACGCTTTCCTTGCCATTGCCAGTCTAGATTTTATATCGTCTCTACTTCGACCATCATCAGTTATTTGCTCACCAAATAGCAATACTCATCTACAACTTTAAGTGTCTCATTTCCTAATGTAATTTCCTCAGCATCACTTGATTTAATGCGACTACATTCCATTATCCTCGTTTTGTTTTTGTTGATGTTCGTCTTATATCCTCCTTTCAAGACACTATCTATTCCGTTCAACTGCTCTTCCAGGTCTTTTGATGTCTCTGACAGAATTACAATGGCATCTTCAAACCTCAAAGTTTTTATTTCTTCTCCATGGTATTTAATTCCTACTCCGATATTTTCTTTTGTTTACTTCACTGCGTCCTTAACATAAAGATTGAATAACATCGGGGACGCTTATAATTGCCATCTGCTTTCTGTACAAATTGCAAATAGCCTTTCGCTACCTATATTTGACTCCTGTCACCTTCAGAATTTGAAAGAGAGCATTCCATTCAACATTGTCAAAAGCTTTCTCTAAGTCTACAAATAAAAGAAAAGTAGCTTTGCCTTTCCTTAATCTATCTTCTAAGATAAGTCGTAGGGTCAGTACTGCCTCGCGTGTTCCAACATTTCTACGGATCCAAACTGATCTTCCCGCAGGTCGGCTTCTATCAATTTTTCCATTCGTCTGTACAGAATTTGTCAGTATTTTGCAGCCGTGACTTATTAAACTGATAGTTCGGTAATTTTCGCACCTGTCAAGACTTTCTTTCTGTGGGATTGGAATTATTATAATCTTCTTGATATCTGTAGGTATTTCGCCTGTCTCATACATTTTGCTCACCAGATGGTAGATTATCAGTAGTTCTAATGGAATATTGTTTACCCTCGGGGCCTTATTTCGACGTAGCTCTTTCAGAGCTCTGTCAAATCCTTCACGCAATATCACATCTCCCATTTTATCTTCATCTACGTCTTCTTCCATTTCCATAACATTGTCCTCAAGTACATCGCCCTTGTATATACCCTCTATATACTCCTTCCACCTTTCTGCTTTCCCTTCTTTGCTTAGAACTGGGTTTCCATCTGAGCTCTTGATATTCATACAAGTGGTTCTCTTTTCTCCAAAGGTCTCTTTAATTTTCCTGTAGGCAGTATCTATCGTACCCCTAGTGAGATAAACCTCTACATCCTTACATTTGTCCTCTAGCCATCCCTGCTTAGCCATTTTGCACTTCCTGTCGATCTCATTTTTGTGACGTTTGTATTCCCTTTTGCCTGCTTCATTTACTGCGTTTTTATGTTTTCTCCTTTCATCAATTAAATTCAGTATTTCTTCTGTTACCCAAGGATTTCTATCACCCCTCGTCTTTTAACCTACTTGATCCTCTGCTGTCGTCACTACTTCATCCCTCAGAGCTACCCATTCTTCTTCTACTGTATTTCTTTCTCCCATTCCTGTCAATTGTTCCCTTATGCTCTCCCTGAAACTCTGTACAACCTCTGGTTCCTTCAGTTTATCCAGGTCTAATCTCCTTAAATTCCCACCTTTTTCCAGTTTCTTCAGTTTTAATCAATAGTTCATAACCAATAAATTGTGGTCGAGTCCACATCTGCCCCTGGAAGTGTCTTACAATTTGAAACGTGGTTCCTAAATCTCGGTTGATCCATTATATAATCTAACAGAAATCTTTTAGAGTCTCCAGGCCTCTTCCACGTATACAACCTTCTTTCATGAAACTTAAACCGAGTGTTAGCTATGATTAAGTTATACTCTGTGAAAAATTCTACGAGGCGGCTTCCTCTTTCATTCCTTACCCCCAGTCCATATTCACCTACTACTTTTCCTTCTCTCCGTTTTCCTGCTACTAAATTTTCGTCCCCCTTCACTATTTGAGTAACTTCTTTTATCTCATCATACATTTCTTCAATCCCTTCAACATCTGCGGAGCTAGTTGCCATGTAATCTAGTACTACTGTGGTAGGCTTGGGCTTTGCATCTGTCTTGGCTACAATAATGAGTTCACTATGCTGTTCGTAGTAGCTTACCCGCGCTACTACTTTTTTTATTCATTATTAAACCTACTCCTGCATTACACCTGTTCGATTTTGTATTTATAACCCTGTATTCATCTGACCAGAAGTCTTAATCCTCCTGCCATCTATCTTCACTAATTCCCACTATAACTAACTTTAATCTATCCATTTCCCTTTTTAAATGTTCTATCCTACCTGCCCGATTAAGGGATCTGACATTCCACTCTCCGATCCGTAGAACGTCAGTTTTCTTTCTCCTGATAACGACATCCTCCTGAATAGTCCCCGCCAGGAGATCCGAATGGGGGATTATTTTACCTCCGGAATATTTTATCCAAGAGGATGCCATCATCATTTAACCATAGAGTAAAGCTACATAACCTTGGGAAAAATTACGGCTGTAGTTTGCCCTTGCTTTCAGCTGCTCGTGGTACTAGCACAGCAAGCCCGTTTTTCGTTAACGTTAGAATGCCAGATCAGTCAATCGTCCAGACTGTTGCCCCTGCAACTACTGGAAAGGCTGCTGCCCCTCTTCAGGAACCACACGTTTGGATGGCCTCTCAACAGATACACCTCCGTCGTGGTTGCACCTACGGTACGGCTGTCTGCTTGGCTGAGGCACGCAAGCCTCCCCACCAACGGCAAGGTCCATGGTTCATGAGGGGGGGGGGGGGGGGGAGGGAAGTCATACTGGGGCGTAAAGTGCCATTTGTGATTCAAACTTCTATAATGCAATTAGATCTCACACATACAAAAGTTACCAGCAGTAGTAAGAAGCTTCCTTCGTCAGCTTTCTGCTACTTCTTGCTTCTTTAAAACATATTTATTCAACATAGAATGTTAAATTGTCACCAAGTCATAGAATGTTTAATTATCACCGAAACCGACAATTTTTGTACATCTTGGAAGGTCATCCACCCTCGTAGCCGACGCTTGCCTGAACGGTGGCCCTCGAGACGAAGGTAGCTGTTCGAATCCATGTAATGCGGCAAATTTTACTTAGTATTGTGCCGATAAGGGGAGCAGAGGTAGTCACGTACAGTCCTGATGACTAGAGATTTCCTCAAATGCCAGACCTCTCCGCAGTGTCTCATTGCATTGAGTGGGGCATGTGGCGCTGTTGAGGGTGGACGTTCATTTTGGGGTTCCCCTTGGTGCTATTGGAGAGGAGTAGGCTATATGCCGGAACGGGATTGCAGCCTCTCCTTACCATTCATACATAACGTGCACTCAAGATTACATTGACAATCAGTTATTATAATCCTTCTCACGAACGGTAAACCACCCTCACTAGGATCTTGTCCCAGACGGCGATACTGAGTTCCCCGATATGCCACCAACGCTCATTTTCTGAGTATAGGACGGATTTTGCTAAGCTTTTTTTCGATCTGAGTGGTCAAAACGAATAATAAAAAGCTGGAGTACGCGTATCATTTCTACTACACGTGAGATCTGTGTAGATTAGATCATAGCTTTATCATCCATCACCATCAATCTACGTCAACTTGTTAACGGATCTTGAGTTCTTGAAAAATCATACAAACACACGTGTTAGTGACGCGCGTGGTACTACAACAGAGAGGAAAGCAGTTACAAAAAAAATATGTTTATGACGTAGGAAAAATAATAAGATATATAGTGAAACGTGTGAGAAAAAAATCCAGAAAATTAAGAGTACCTAAATCTGCACACTGGCCAGACGACCACGAAATTAAGCAAAAGAATGGATAAAGCTACTACGGATTAAAAATAATTGATATGCTGCCGTTTTCTGTGGTAGATGGAGATGAATTCGGACAGCTCAGTTTTACTGATCCACAGGCTGTTCAGATCAACGTTGATGCCACAGACCTACAACAAAGTGAAAGGCAAAGTAAAGAATTTTATTGCCAAATGCGAGTGGCTAAAAGCCACCTCCGACATATGGACCAGCACAAGCAAAATATGCTCACTTCTCAGCTCTACAGGGCATTTCATCATTGAGCACCAACGTTTGAAAGTTATAGTAGGTGTAACTGTCTTAGAACAAGACCATATTAGATAAGATATCGAAAAAAAGTTAACGGAAATGGTTAATGAATGGAGCCTAAGCGTCAAGATTTTTATGATATTGTGTGGCAATGCACCCAATATGAGACTATGGGTTGTGTGTCATATAAGCTGCAATTGGTGATAAACATTCCCTGCTCTCAAATGAACAAACCAAATACATATTAAAAAATTTCAGGAAAATCGTGGGCTACTTCCACCACAGCGAGGAAGCTCCCATAAAACTAACAGACTGTCAGAATCAGCGTGGATTACCAAAACATGTTTTTATACAATATGTCGATGTGAGATGGAACAGAGCAACTTGATGTCGCAAAGACTTCTGGAACAAAAAACGGCAGCAAACTTGTATAGTACTGACACACTCTCACGTTCTGAATGGAATGTTATAAAACATTTCATAGACTTCCTGAAATTTCTGTACGAAGCCACATTGGACTTATCTCTCAGCGAAGTATGTATTTCTTTAATTATACCTGTTACTTCTGTTGAACAGCAAATTGAAATTTCGATATGAAAATGAAGATGAGACAGTGGCAGATATGAGAAATGCACTGCGTGAATCTTTAAACATAAAATTCTCTTACGTTAAAGGACACCCTTCACTGCCTGCTGCGACTTTACTCGACCCGAGGTTTAAATCTAAACATCTTACTTCCGACGAAGTGGACATTGCAATGTTCGAAATAACTGGATTCTTGAAGAGGCATAACAGTAGTGTACTGGTAGAAAGAGTCAACTTGTGAAGAAGAGAGCCTGCCTGCAATTATTTCTCAGCAGGAAGAAAAAACTGTATGGGATCCACGCTACCACGTCCCTGATCAGATGCAGTCAGCTTTCGGGACCACTTTTACAGCGCAACGCTTAAATATACTGATACTGGAACTGTAGTCCATATACCCCTCTAAGAAAAGCAGTCCTGAAGTACCTTTCCGCTCCACCTACTAGCGTTTCTGGTAAATAGCTGTTCAGTGTCAAATATAGTACGTTATTCAATTTCCTTTGTCTCGAAGACATGACCATATCGTCATTCTGAGGCTGATAGAACAAAAGTGTCAAATGCAAGGTATCAGTGATTTAATGAATGAGTTGCTGTTGAATTAAGGAAAGAATATTGTTATGGGAGGCTACCAAATGTAATAAAAATTATAAAATATATTACAGAACAAGCATTTAGCTATGGGGTGTTTCAAAAATGACCGGTATATTTGAAACGGCAATAAAAACTAAACGAGCAGCGATAGAAATACACCGTTTGTTGTAATATGCTTGGGACAACAGTACATTTTCAGGCGGACAAACTTTCGAAATTACAGTAGTTACAATTTCAACTACAGATGGCGCTGCAAGTGATGTGAAAGATATACACTCCTGGAAATGGAAAAAAGAACACATTGACACCGGTGTGTCAGACCCACCATACTTGCTCCGGACACTGCGAGAGGGCTATACAAGCAATGATCACACGCACGGCACAGCGGACACACCAGGAACCGCGGTGTTGGCCGTCGAATGGCGCTAGCTGCGCAGCATTTGTGCACCGCCGCCGTCAGTGTCAGCCAGTTTGCCGTGGCATACGGAGCTCCATCGCAGTCTTTAACACTGGTAGCATGCCGCGACAGCGTGGACGTGAACCGTATGTGCAGTTGACGGACTTTGAGCGAGGGCGTATAGTGGGCATGCGGGAGGCCGGGTGGACGTACCGCCGAATTGATCAACACGTGGGGCGTGAGGTCTCCACAGTACATCGATGTTGTCGCTAGTGGTCGGCGGAAGGTGCACGTGCCCGTCGACCTGGGACCGGACCGCAACGACGCACGGATGCACGCCAAGACCGTAGGATCCTACGCAGTGCCGTAGGGGACCGCACCGCCACTTCCCAGCAAATTAGGGACACTGTTACTCCTGGGGTATCGGCGAGAACCATTCGCAACCGTCTCCATGAAGCTGGGCTTCGGTCCCGCACACAGTTAGGCCGTCTGCCGCTCACGCCCCAACATTGTGCAGCACGCCTCCAGTGGTGTCGCGACAGGCGTGAATGGAGGGACGAATGGAGACGTGTCGTCTTCAGCGATGAGAGTCGCTTCTGCCTTGGTGCCAATGATGGTCGTATGCGTGTTTGGCGCCGTGCAGATGAGCGCCACAATCAGGACTGCATACGACCGAGGCACACAGGGCCAACACCAGGCATCATGGTGTGGGGAGCGATCTCCTACACTGGCCGTACACCTCTGGCGATCGTCGAGGGGATACTGAATAGTGCACGGTACATCCAAACCGTCATCGAACCTATCGTTCTACCATTCCTAGACCGGCAAGGGAACTTGCTGCTCCAACAGGACAATGCACGTCCGCATGTATCCCGTGCCACCCAACGTGCTCTAGAAGGTGTAAGTCAACTACCCTGGCCAGCAAGATCTCCGGATCTGTCCCCCATGGAGCATGTTTGGGACTGGATGTTGCGTCGTCTCACGCGGTCTGCACGTCCAGCACGAACGCTGGTCCAACTGAGCCGCCAGGTGGAAATGGCATGGCAAGCCGTTCCACAGGACTACATCCAGCATCTCTACGATCGTCTCCATGGGAGAATAGCAGCCTGCATTGCTGCGAAAGGTGGATATACACTGTACTAGTGCCGATATTGTGCATGCTCTGTTGCCTGTGTCTATGTGCCTGTGGTTCTGTCAGTGTGATCATGTGATGTATCTGACCCCAGGAATGTGTCAATAAAGTTTCCCCTTCCTGGGACAATGAATTCACGGTGTTCTTATTTCAATTTCCAGGAGTGTAGAAGACAACGCAGTCTGTGGGTGCGCCATTCTGTACGTCGTCTTTCTGCTGTAAGCGTGTACTGTTCACAACGTGCAAGTGTGCTGTGGACAACATGGTTTATTCCTTAGAACAGAGGATTTTTCTGGTGTTGGAATTCCACCGCCTAGAACACAGTGTTGTTGCAACAAGACGAAGTTTTCAACGGAGGTTTAATGTAACCAAAGGACCGAAAAGCGATACAATAAAGGATCTGATTGAAAAATTTCAACGGACTGGGAACGTGACGGATGAACGTGCTGGAAAGGTAGGGCGACCGCGTACGGCAACCACAGAGGGCAACGCGCAGCTAGTGCAGCAGGTAATCCAACAGCGGCCTCGGGTTTCCGTTTGCCGTGTTGCAGCTGCGGTCCAAATGACGCCAACGTCCACGTATCGTCTCATGGGCCAGAATTTACACCTCTATCCATACAAAATTCAAACGCGGCAACCCCTCAGCGCCGCTACCATTGCTGCACGAGAGACATTCGCTAACGAAATAGCGCACAGGATTGATGACGGCGATGTGCATGTGGACAGCATTTGGTTTACTGACGAAGCTTATTTTTACCTGGACGGCTTCGTCAATAAACAGAAGTGGCGCATATGGGGAACCGAAAAGCCCCATGTTGCAGTCCCATCGTCCCTGCATCCTCAAAAAGTCCTGGTCTGGGCCGCCATTTCTTCAAAAGGAATCATTGGCCCATTTTTCAGATCCGAAACGATTACTGCATCACGCTATCTGGACATTCTTCGTGAATTTGTGGCGGTACAAACTGCCTCAGACGACACTGCGAACACCTCGTGGTTTATGCAAGATGGTGCCCAGCCACATCGCACGGCCGACGTCTTTAATTTCCTGAATGAATATTTCGATGATCGTGTGATTACTTTGGGCTATCCGAAACATACAAGAGGCGGCGTGGATTGGCCTCCCTATTCGCCAGACATGAACCCCTGTGACTTCTTTCTGTGGGGACACTTGAAAGACCAGGTGTACCGCCAGAATCCAGAAACAATTGAACAGCTGAAGCAGTACATCTCATCTGCATGTAAAGCCATTCCGCCAGACACGTTGTCAAAGGTTTCGGGTAATTTCATTTAGAGACTACGCCATATTATTGCTAGGCATGGTGGATATGTGGAAAATATCGTACTATAGTGTTTCCCAGACCGCAGCGCCATCTGTTGTTGACAATTGTAACTACTGCAATTTCGAAAGTTTGTCTGCCTGAAAATGTACTGTTGTCCTAAGCATATTGCAACAAACGGTGTATTTCTATCGCTGATCGTTTAGTTTGTATTGCCGTTTCAAATATACCGGTCATTTTTGAAACACCCTGTATCAACCTGTTAGTAAAAAAAGTTCTTGTGAACAGTAGTTGTGTGTGACAGATAACAAGAGACTTAAAAATTGGCATAAATTGTAGTTTAATGGATTACTTTTTTATCTACATTGTGTTCAAAAAGTAAACTGAGTTACTAATAAAAAGAAAACTTTTATTTTACCTGAATCAGATAATCTGTTGCCAAGTTGGGAAAAACTAGTGATTTGGGGTATAATGCAAATTTTGCGAAATTTTAACGTAATTACAGTTTCTGCCGAAACTATTGTAGGAGCAGAATATTTGGTTGGCCGAAAATTATGTTTATGTCAGCCGCTACCATTTACCTCTATTGGGAACATTCAACACTCCATTACTAGGTAATAGATTCCGAAAATAACGGTCCTGTGAAATCCAATGTGCGCTTTTCTCGCATGAAGTTATAACACATCGTTTTACGAATCCTGCCAAGAATGCCATGGGCAGTGACGAGTGCGTGGGCGGCCGGAAACAAAGGATCAGTTGAGAAGTCATTAACGAATGTGAAACTAGGTGACAGATTTGGGACCTTTTGATGAGGAACAACGAGCTGCATTATCCGTAATTTGTATACTAATTTTATTTCGAAGTATGGTAAGATTCGCCGGCCGCTGTGCCCGAGCGGTTCTAGGCGCTTCAGTCTGGACCCGCGCGACCGCTACGGTCGCAGGTTCGAATCCTGCCTCGGGCATGCATGTATGTGATGTCCTTAGGTTAGTTAGGTTTAAGCAGTTCTAAGTTCTAGGGGACTTATGACCTCAGATGTTAAGTCCCATAGTGCTCAGAGCCATTTTTGTGTGAAGATTCAGCTGCAAATTATAGCACCTAAATAATTACAGAAACGAAAGAAACCGTGTAATCATAATTCCCTACTTACAGAGGCTCCGAAATCTGTAAACAGTTATCGGCTGCCGTTATTTAGAAAGGAATTAGTAAACTGCTCAATATGGTGGCGGCCGTTAAAAAGTTTCAAGTCTAAATGGAGCGTCTTCTTGATCCTGAGGCGCGCGAAAACAGAAAGTCCGCCGCCCCAATGGCCGATGCTGCGCCCCCTTGTTCTATGGCCTAGCACGTATGAGCTAGCCACTTGACCACCCGGAAAGTTTGCACCAGAACTACTTTTTTCAGCCGTAGCACACTAATGTGAGGTGCCGACCGCCTAACAAAGGCCCTGAGCGTCGCCTGTCCGGCAAATTCTGCGTCTTCTTGTGAGGTCCATCAGCAGCCCTCTCTCCCGCGACCGCTTCTTGTCGAAAGGTACGCACCGCTTTGCTACGGAAAATTTAACGCTCGTTACTTCGGATATAGTCTAGTAATCATGCTCGAGTTAGTTCACTATTTCGGTCGTTTGGCGATCATCAGCAATCCGCAATACTACGGGAGAGCAACAGCGCAAACCATGCGGTAAGTTCCACCGAAGTCTGCAAACCACGTTTCGTTGCCGAAACCTGGTTCTCATGAATCAGTATTCCCTCTGCGAAGTGTTCTCACTTAAACGTGTATAGTTATTGGTGAATACTATTTCTATATGTTGTTCAGTGAAGGTGTCTATGTCAGTGGATGCTGCCCTCGGTTAAGAATACGTTGTTCCATGCTAATTTCAGAGTTACATATCTTTGTGTTAGTTTTTAAATCCTTTATTTGTGTTCTGATTTTTACTACCCTCCCCCTGTATCCATTCAAATCAGTGGCTCCCTGCAAGTAGGATCCAAGTCCATGTCTTTTCACAGTCTGATACTGGGTAGAATAATAACATGAGATCCCGATGGCCTGTCAATTTTGGGGGGCGCCTGGGAAGCGAAAGCTGTGGCAGTCAGTTTAGGTGAAGTAGTGCAACATCCTGAAAGTTGTGGATTTAGGCAGTCACGCAGATGAAGTATTATTTGACTTTCGAAAAGCATTTGTTTATGTTAATAATTGACAGTAAGATTGTATGGATATCAAGCGAAATTTATGACTTGACTGATGATTTTTTAGTAGGGAGGCTTCAATACATTATCTTGGATGGAGAATCAACATATGTAAGTAATTTCAGGCGTGCCCCAGGGACATGTGATGGGGCCTTTCCTGTTCATGCTATGTATCAATAGCTTTTCAGACATAACTATTACTGAACTCAGAGTTTTTGCGAGTAATGCACTTATCTATAATGAAGAACTGTCTGACATATTCTGCAAAATACTCAGTCGAATCTTGATAATACACGAGCTGATCAAAAGTATCCGGACATCTGGCTGAAAATGATTTACAATTTCGTGGCGCTCTCCGTCGATAACGCTGAAATTCAATATGGTGTTGCCCACCCTTAACCTTGATGACAGCTTCCACTCTCGCAGGCATATGTTCAATCAGGTGCTGGAAGATTTCTTGGGGAATGGCAACCCATTCTTCACGGAGTGAGGAGAGGAATCGATGTCGCTCGGTGAGGCCTGGCACGAAGATGGTGTTCCAAAACATCCCAAAGGTGTTCTACAGGATTTAGGTCAGGACTCTGTGCAGTTCAGTCCATTACAGGCATTTTATTGTCTTGTAACCACTCCACCAAAGGCCGCGCAATATGAACAGAATCTCGATCGTGTTGAAAGATGCAATCGCCATCCCAGAAATGCTCTACAACAGTGGGAAGCAAGAAGGTGCTTAAAACATTAATGTAGATCTGTGCTGTGATCGTGCCATGAAAAAAAAAAAAGAGGTGCAAGCTCCTCCGTGAAAAACACGACCACACCATGAAACGTCGCCTTAGAAAAAATGTACAGGACTGTGCTTAAACTGACAAACAATATTTTTTTAGCGCAACGCAATCTGACTTTCAATAATCCCTACAAAAGAATGGCCCTGACTAACATTAATCTATACCTTTCACATATCACTTACCTCACCAAAAATCTTCGTTACTCGAACTACTGAAATACAGCGAGCGCCACTGCACACAGCACAGCCAGTGATTTTCATACAGAGCGCTACGTGGCGTTACCAATATAAAAAAACCTAAACAGTCTACTTACAACCATAACACCACCGCCTCCGGATTTTACTGTTGGCACTACACACGCTGGCAAATGACGTTCACCGGGCCTACTCCATACCAAGACTCTGCCATCAGATCGCCACACAACGTTTTTCCACTGTTCAATCGTCCAATTTTTACGCTCCTTACACCAAGCGAGGCATCATTTGGCATTTGCCGGCGTGATGTGTTGGTTATGAGCAGCCGCTCGACCATGAACTCCCAGTTTTCTAACCTCCCGTCTAACTGTCATAGCACTTGATGTGGATGTGGATTTGGAATTCCTGTGTGATGGTCTGCATAGATGTCTGCCTATTACACATTACGACCCTCTTCAACTGTCGGCCGTCTCTGTCACTCAACAGACGAGGTCGGCCTGTATGCTTTTGTGCTGTACGTGTCCCTTCACGTTTTCACTTCACTATCACATTGGAAACAGTGGACCTAAGGATGTTTAAGAGTATGGAAATCTCGCGTGCGGAGTATCACACAAGTGACACCCAATCACCTGACCATCTTCGAAGTCCGTGAGTTACGCGGAGCGTTCCATTCTCCTCTCTCACGATGTCTAATGACTACTGAGGTCGCTGATATGGAGTACCTGGCAGTAGGTGGCAGCAAAATGCATCTAATATGACAAACGTGTTATTGGGAGTATCCGGATACTTTTGATCACATAGTGTATGTGAAAGTGGTGCAAAGATTAACAACTGGCTTTTGATGTTCAAAAGCTAAAACTGTGCAGTTCACAAAACCAGAAAAGTGCTTTTCTAGGACTATAATATCAATTGGTCACAAAGAAATGAATGAACTAACAAAAATACCTGCACGCAGCAGTTTGTAGCGACATGTAACGGAACTGACCACGTAGGCTCAATTCTAGGTTAAGAAAACAGTGACTTTCGATTCATAGGTAGGATACCGGGAAAATACTATCAGCCTATAAAAGAGATTTCTTACAAAACAGTCCTACGACCACCTTAGAGTACTGTTTAAATATGTGGAACCTGCACCCATACCTAATAGGTCTAATTATCCTGTGAATACCTACCAACAGAGTTTTAAGAACCAGCTTTAAGTAAGGGATTTAGGAATATACTGCAATCTAATACGTATAGCTCTCGTAAAGGCCGAGAACACACGATTAGACTCATCACTGCGTGCACAGAGTGGTTCAACGTGTTGACTGCCTCGATGCCGCCGAGGGTTACAGACGTTCAGCCCAGACGCCGTGGGTCCAACGGTGGCCACACGCTCCACTATGTTTATTGCGGTATATTGCAATACTGTGTATCTCTTCATTGAGTTCACGCCGATGTACATGAAATCGGGTTGAGCATTAGGTGTGAACCTTTGCTGTAGCCGCCGGTGGCCTCGTGGCAGTCAACGTGTTAAGTAATAATTCTTCGCGCACGCCATTCGCGAGTGGGGCGGGAAGAAGCCCAAATAAGTGGTACAGTCCGAAGTATCCTCTGTCATGCACGTTATGTCTTTCGTTTACTCACCAAAAAAGTGGCCGCAGTGATAACAAGTAATTCTATTTCGTATACGCATCAGTATCACCCATACACTGAGATCGAAAAAAATTATTGTGTTATTTAAACAATCTTCCGTAAGTGACTTAATTTCTTGTCATTTATTTTCGTACATTTTTTGTGCTTTTCAGGAAACCTAGGAAGTTGTAGTATCTATGTATGCACGTATTTACGTATGTATGTACGAGAGTGTTCACAGCAGAATGTAATCGTGCATTGAAGTATCTGTGTCTTAATGAGCGTAAATCGGCTTTTATTATGTTTCTCTTATGTGAAACCTTCTGTATCTTGGTAACGATTTTTAACTACGGCTTTACTACAGCTCGAGCACTGCCAACTGCAGTGACATGCTGGCATTCATGTAGGTTTTAGTAGCTTTCTAGTTCGCTTAGCCGTTAATACTTACTGGTTTTGATTTAAACTAACGATATTGCGTTCCTATGTCGACCTCATTATTTCATACATACGGGAACGGCAGTTAGTTCGGTCTGGTGGGAAGTATGAGCTACTTGGTACTTCTTATGTTTGATGTAATGGAATAAAGCATGGAATAAAGGGCAGACATCACTCCGCCATTTGCTGTAGCTTCAGTGATGTAGCTGTTGGGTTTGTGTCACAAGTAAATTTTGTTTGTTTTTGAGTGTCGAAGCTGGCGAATGGTACCATTTCCAGGACAGGTTTGTGGTTTTGAAGGTAAGGAGTAATATTACCATACTAACCATACTAGTATTAGCATAATAAGTAGTCTAATGTAGATTGTCTAGTAATGATGAAATTCCGATATAGCAGTGCAAATGTAAGGAGTTTCATTAACACTATGTGGCGGGTATGATCTATTTACAGTCTCAAAAGCTTTATTGTTTGAATGTGGAACGTCAGTCTTGTAGTATGGGCCGTACCAAAGTCGTGTTGTACGTGACACGTAAGTAAATCTTTTTTTGTTTTTTGTTTTCAGGGCACGTTGGTTGAAGAAGTGTGCTGGTGTGGGTAGAAGTGAGTGGTATGAGACTGCAGAGAAGCAAGCGGTTTTAAGTGTTTTGGGAGGCGAAATGACCGAAAGGGCTGCTGTCGATCGTTTTAACATTCCTGCACTCCAAGGGAGATTAAAATCGCGGAAGAAAATCATCATACACCCGACAGCTCAGATGGGGTTTTGAAAACAAACATTTGAAAAATATTATGAATAAATGCTTGTAGTTCACATGAGAGATTGATTCCAAGTTAATGCCACAAGTTAAGATAGAATTTTAAAACTTACCTTATCATTTGGCAGAAAATTAAGAACTGCTTCACAGACTTAACACAGAAAAGAAATTGGCAGACATAGATTTCTACCAAAACTTTATGAACAAACACCCAGAACCGTGTTATAGAAAGCATCAGCCCACAAGTTTATCGCGTTGTCAAGTTAAATCCTCCACAATTTGAAAGGTTTTTTGAAACAACTGTTTTTTTATTATCTTGTACGTTTGTTATATGATTAGATTAATTTGTTTGTGAACCACACAAACATCTTTTTATTTAAAAGTCTATATTTTGTTGTGTGATACATACTACACAACACTTTTCTTAACATCTCGAACTGTAAGTTGTAGAAAATCTTTTTTTCATATGTGTCGTTTAGCTTGGAAATCTCTTTTTTTTCGCTATTTATGCCAAAACAAATATTCTAGGAAAGGTTTTTCTTAGTTATACCTTATTTGAAAACAAGTTTTATACCAGTTATTGCTTCAATGGCCCTAATAGCCACCGTTTCTTTTCTGTTCGCTGTTTATAAAGTTGAGCTTCTTGTTATTCATTTCTGCGACAAGCGGCGGAAGGTAGATATTTCTATGTTATGGTTCTAACAACGGACCTGAACTTGGATTTAGGGCATCCTGCGTCTGTGAACTGGTTCCTGTCAAAAATATGCATCTCCATTCTGATCACCTTATTTACGTAAGTATTGTCCCAGCCTGCGAAAAAAAAGTCTACTTAACTTTTTAGAGGAAGAAAATAAATAAGGTAAACTAACATATTAATTTTTAAATTGACTATAGCGGTAATTATAAATAGTGCAAATGTAGCTAAATTAAGGCGTTTCGTCAAGTCTAGGGAGCGAGCATGGTCAATTTAGTCTCATAAACTGGACGCTTCCTCACGTATCTCATTGTTTGAATATTGTTAATCTTGATAAATTTTCTGATTTATTTTGAGACTAGGTTTATTTTTCGATTTAAAGTGAGTGAATGTTGCATGCCACTTCTGCCCGGTTTTCCGAATTAAAATGTACTAGCACAGAGGAAGTTCAGGATCGATTTACCATCCGCAATTTGAAAATTTAGGTACAGAGAATATATCATAGTGAAGAGGGGGGATAAATAATTATTTTCAAAGTTAGAAAAGTGAGTATCAAAGAAAACATTGATGAGTTTATTGATTTGTAATATTCGCACTACAGATCTAAACTTTAGGAAAGCATCAAGAATGTGCTTTTTTCGTTCAGAAGCGCCAAAAGGATAAACACAGAAGGGCGCAGGTTGAAGCTGTATTCCTTCAGTCCCGGGAAGCCTTCAGTACAATTCCACACCATCTACTTGTAAGGAAAACCCGCTACCTTGTTACCGGAACAGACATGCGACTGGAATAAACATTTATTTTCAAAGAGAGCTCAGTACGTCCTTCTCAGTGAAAGGAATCGGAAAAACTAAAAGCAGCAACGGGAGTGTCTCTGGGAAATGATATTGACGACATATACTCAGAAATAACTTTGCGAATAATGTCGAGTGCTCCAATAGCTCACTGACGTTGTCTACTGATAATTTTGTTGCAGACTAGCGGGTTGCGCCATTAGGAAATGCAACTTGTTTGAAATACAAGACCGACAGCTGTCCAGTGCTTGGCGAAAATACTAACAGCTGACTCTCCAAAATTAAACATAGTACATTCACATAAATAGATAACTCGAAGGTGGTTTCGGTTTAACAAACAGATAACAAGCGAGAAATGTGATGTCTCTACTTAGTGTTTTGTAAACAAAAATATTAAGTAAGTTACGATTTGTCATTCTTTGTTGGACAAGCTGTCTAAGACATTTTTTCTTTCACAAGTGTTTGTAATTAGGACTGGGGAGTTTTGCCCAACAAGGAAAATCATTTTGAAAAATGAAGAAAACCATACGACATTTGCTTAATCCACAATCCCTGGAAAGTAAAGGTAATGAGCTATTCGCAGGTGCAATGAAGCACTTACATTTCTTTGAATAACAGGAATAGAAATTTCGCTATACCTGATTACAGGTAGCAACACTGGTTACATTAGTAAGGTTATGGAAGGAGAAAAAGAAAAAACACAACTTACGAAAATGAAACAATGACAATTGTATTACAGTGTTAAAAAAATGGCCGAGCTGTTCTAGGCGCTACAGTCTGGAACCGCGAGACCGCTCCGGTCGCAGGTTCGAATCCTGCCACGGGCATGGATGTGTGTGATGTCCTTAGGTTAGTTAGGTTTCAATAGTTCTATGTTCTAGGGGACCGATGACCTCAGAAGTTAAGTCCCATAGTGCTCAGAGCCATTTTTAAAAAAATTCAAAAATTAAATGTGAGGACCACAAACACAATATGAATTTTTAATGTAGAGTATCAGCTTATGAACTAAGATGATTTCTTCAAAAAATTCTACTCTGATTGAATAATTAAGGAATACACTTTGCAATTCTGTTGTAAAAAGATATTACTTCCATAACTTCTACACCAAAATGATACACGCTTTCATGGCAGTTCCTTAAGCACAGTTAGATTTCAATATCTTGTGACATGTAATCTCATGGAGTTTCCCGGCGGTTCGTTCTCATCTAATTGAAACCGGGTGGTCTGTCGGTGGTTTGTCTCTTACTGACACGATATTTCGATGCGTAACTCGACGTCTTCAACAGGTGCTCCCTGAGACTTGGAACACCTGATGAAGACGTGTTAGGGAATCAAACTACCGTGTCCAGAAATCACGGACTACGGGCAGAACATTCAAGCTCGACGAGATGATCTTGTGTGTGTGTACGTGTGTGTGTGTGTGTGTGTGTGTGTGTGTGGGTGGGTGGGTGGGTGGAAGGGTGAGTGTGAGCGAGAAAGAAGAGAAAGAGAGAGAGAGAGAGAGAGAGATCATCATAGAAAGCCACCGTAAAGCAAGTTCGCTTACACAAGCAATGGAGGTGACTTCGTAATATTAGTGACAACTGAATTCATGCCCATTTCCCTCCCAACCACATCCCCTTTCTATCTCTACGCTTCCTCCTCATCTGACTTGTAAATCAAACTGCACAGATGAATAATTGTACTTCTTCAGTTTCAACATTTCGTTGACAGGGAACAGTAAATTTATTTAAATTCCATAAAGGGTTTATAAATGGTTCTGTCAATAGTTGCAGTTATTTATTAGGCGGCTATATGTTGACCTTCACAGGTTCATTTTCAATCCTGGTCCACTGAGGCTGCACTGACAGTGCCTGATCTCAATAATAAAAATTGAGTGGCATCACATGCTCTATAAATGTGCGTAGGATCAATGCCACAATCCATACTTACGTGTTACCAAGTCAAAATCAAACTCTTGCTAACTTGGTAACAGGCTTGTATGGATTGTGGCATTCATCCTGCTAACATTTATAGAGCATGTGCTGCTACTCAATGTTTATTATTAAGATCAGGCAATGTCAGTGCCACCTCAGCGGGCCAGGCTAGAAAATGAACCTGTAAGGGTTCGAAACTAGTCGCCTAACAAATAATTGCAACTGTCGATTGAAACATTAATAAGCGCTTTAAGGAATTGTACTTCTGCGCAGAAATGGAAAAAACGGTCATACGTATTCTACTAGTGTTACATGATTCATTCTATAAATTGCGTAGAATATATAAGAATTCTCACAAAGGTCCTGCGAAACGTGTACCTCGAGGCATCATTTACCTTTTGTGAAGGAGGGTGACTGACCAATCGCAAGCATATCAGTTTTAGACAAGGGTAGCATACAACTGAAATTAGGTCAATATCTAGAAAAGTTTGTCAGGTACTACTATTGTACGCGTATTTTAACAATACATATGCCGATGCCACTGAAAAGAACAAGGCCGCAACCATTTCCCAACCACGGTTGGCCCTATCTGCAACTTTCCGCAGTTCGTGGTCTAGTCGCTAGCGTTGCTATCTTTGGATCACGGGGTCCCGGCTTATTTCCCGGCCGGATTGGGGATTTTCTCTGCCCGAGGACTGGGTGTTTGTATTGTCCTCATCATCATTCACGAAAGTGGCGAGATTGTACAGCGTTCAGATTAGGAATGTGTTCGGGTGCTGATGACCGCGCAGTTGAGCGCCCCACAAACCAAACATCATCTTCCTCGTCAAATAGTTCAAACGGCTCTGAGAACTATGGGACTTAACATCTGAGGCCATCAGTGCCCTAGAGCTTAGAACTACTTGAACCAAAGTAAACTAAGAACATCACACACATCCATGCCCGAGACAGGATTCGAACCTGCGACCGTAGAGGTCGCGCGGTACCATACTGTAGCGTCTAGAACCGATCGGCCACTCATCCTCATCATCACCTATATGCAACTGCCGGGAGGATGATAACATCGAGTACTGTGTGGAGTAAGTCTGATATCGTTCTTGAACAGTGAAGAATGGGATACTTCGCAACCCTCGGAAATATAAATAGACTGGAGTATGTTAGACTGTACAGTTTCAGGTTCACCAACGGTGGCACAACATACGAGTGAATACCAGCGTGCTGATACGCGGAAGAGCCACGCACACCCTCACGCCTCTGTTACCTGGCATTGAGACATCCACTTCTCTGCTGAGTACGGTCGCTATGTTACCAGTAGCTGATTACGGCCGGTACCAGCCCAGTGAGCCGGAGCTGGTGACTTCTTCCGCCCATCGATCGACTTTCGTTCAATTGTCTGGTCCAACCCACAGCCCACGCCTCTGCAGGCCAGAGGATTTTCTGACCTCGTGTGCTCTGGAATCTCAGCACCGCTGCCATCTCATCCCCTTCCGCTGCGTCAGCCAAGAAGATGCTATTGCCTTCCAGGCGGCCTACGACAGCCAACGGCCACGCCGTTGCTTTGCTGTCACGAAACGTCACACCATGTGTTCCCTGTTTCACGACCTACATCACTAAACTTTTGGGACTGAAGAACTCTTTTGTTGTTTCTGATCCTTAAACTGCGAATAAAGTGCTGTTTTGTCGCTTTGTAGTTTCAGATGTTCGTACGCTGTTAATAAACTTGGGATTGGATGAAGCTTTGAATACCATCAAAACAGTAGACTTCTTGAAGATGTTATGCAAAAGACGCGGCAGTCACGAGTGTAACTGTCATTGTTGGTCACAAGAGGAGATCAAGATCGATACGTAGCATTAGATGAATCTGGATTAGTCTGAATTGTGACGGCAGTTGTAAGTTGATTTCGCAGTAAGGTGGAGCTTATCCATCTGTGAAGGGAGTAATTATGACAAGACAGTCTGTGTGTGTCGGAGGGTAGAAATTTTAATGAACCCAAAAACTGTAGTGTCTTTGGGTGTGGAACTGTGCCTGCACAGGAATTGAAGAGAACGACAGTGGTTCTATAAACATTTAACCTAGAGATATGGATGGTGAATGTCCCTAAAAGTCGGCAACACAGAAAATCTCATCTTTCGACTGTGCAGAACACGAAATTATAGGGTACTCCTATGATAACTAACTGAGTAAAATGGTTTCTATTTGAAGATAGAAGAATACATATTACTTCCAATAGAGACATACCTGAAGAAGATGTATGTTCAGAGCATGCTTTTCGATTGATGATTCATACTCATGGTATGTTTCACATTTTTTCGACATTTTCCCTTCATCTTTTTTACGTATGTAAAAACAGCTATACACTCAACTTACTGTAATTATCACTATAGTTGACATTACCGTCCTGAGAAATTCAGCAAGTGTTTCGGTAATTAAGATAATTTTCGTTTATTATTCTGTCTCAGTTGCACAATTTTCTTTAGTTAGATTGCATGCTTCGATCTCTCCGGATAATCTTCAGAGCTAAATCAGTGTAAAACTAAATATGTGCCATTTAATGTTTCACAATAAGTAGAAAAGTAAGAACTGTACATAAACGTAGAATTGACCTAATTATTTGCGTCAGTAATGCGTCTTGTGTACTCAGAACCACATATCAGAGTACTATGTTTTGCAACTGCGATCAGTGTTTTCAATAGGTGTATGTGGGAAGTAGGAGGAGGGGGAGGAGAAATGGAGTGAGACTCATTGCCGGGAGGTAAAATAAACAGGGAGGGACAGTTGGGGATGTTATGAGTTTATCAAGAAAGGTCGTGCTAAAATTATAGAAGGTATAATTCTGTAAGACTTCTCGTTGAAACACTAATAGTGTAGAACAATGCGTATGTAAAATGCAAACCGCATAATAGTTAAATTATAAAACGGAGAGAAAGGGGATTGAGAATGGGCAGAGCAGGCAAGTGGGAGGGAGGGGGGGGGGGGTGAGCATTTTGAGTGTCTTCAGATACTAATTCAGTTTTCGCTACTTTATTTCCACTTTTATGATCTACTATTTTATCCACTTTTACAGTTTTATGCATCCATTCTGGTATCTTAACAGAAGGTTTTTTACACCATTGACTTTTTGCAGTTTTGGTTAAAACACTCTCTTGTTAAACCCATAGTATCCATGCCACTATCCCTTCCCACCCCCTCCCACACCGTTACCTTCTTTTTCCATTCTCAATCCCCCTTCGCTCCGTTTAATAATTTAACTATTTTATGCCGTTTACATTTTACATACATTTGTTCTACACTTTCAGTATTTCAACGAGAAGTTTTACATAATTATTTTATTGGGAGAATTTTGGGAAAGTGTGGTCCATCACTAAAGGAGAGAGCTTATTCTTGAGTGCTGCTCGAATGCTAAGTATCCGTACCAGGTCGGACTAAAGGAAGACATCGAATCAAATCAGAGGCGGACTGCTAGGTTTGTTACCGGTGGGATCGAACAACATGCAAGTGTTACGGAGGTGCTCCGGGAACTCAAATGGGAACCCTGGAGGGAACGCGACGTTCTTTCCGAGAGAAACTATTGAGAAAATTTACAGAACCGCCATTTGAAGCTGAATGAAGAATGATGCTGATGTCACAAACATACACTCCCGGAAATTGAAATAAGAACACCGTGAATTCATTGTCCCAGGAAGGGGAAACTTTATTGACACATTCCTGGGGTCAGATACATCACATGATCACACTGACAGAACCACAGGCACATAGACACAGGCAACAGAGCATGCACAATGTCGGCGCTAGTACAGTGTACATCCACCTTTCGCAGCAATGCAGGCTGCTATTCTCCCATGGAGACGATCGTAGAGGTGCTGGATGTAGTCGTGTGGAACGGCTTGCCATGCCATTTCCACCTGGCGCCTCAGTTGGACCAGCGTTCGTGCTGGACGTGCAGACCGCGTGAGACGACGCTTCATCCAGTCCCAAACATGCTCAATGGGGGACAGATCCGGAGATCTTGCTGGCCAGGTTAGTTGACTTACACCTTCTAGAGCACGTTGGGTGGCACGGGATACATGCGGACGTGCATTGTCCTGTTGGAACAGCAAGTTCCTTTGCCGGTCTAGGAATGGTAGAACGATGGGTTCGATGACGGTTTGGATGTACCGTGCACTATTCAGTGTCCCATCGACGATCACCAGAGGTGTACGGCCAGTGTAGGAGATCGCTCCCCACACCATGATGCCGGGTGTTGGTCCCGTGTGCCTCGGTCGTATGCAGTCCTGATTGTGGCGCTCACCTGCACGGCGCCAAACATGCATACGACCATCATTGGCACCAAGGCAGAAGCGACTCTCATCGCTGAAGACGACACGTCTCCATTCGTCCCTCCATTCACGGCTGTCGCGACACCACTGGAGGCGGGCTGCACAATGTTGGGGCGTGAGCGGCAGACGGCCTAACTGTGTGCGGGACCGAAGCCCAGCTTCATGGAGACGGTTGCGAATGGTTCTCGCCGATACCCTAGGAGCAACAGTGTCCCTAATTTGCTGGGAAGTGGCGGTGCGGTCCCCTACGGCACTGCGTAGGATCCTACGGTTTTGGCGTTCATCTGTGCGTCGTTGCGGTCCGGTCCCAGGTCGACGGGCACGTGCACCTTCCGCCGACCACTGGCGACAACATCGATGTACTGTGGAGACCTCACGCTCCACGTGTTGAGCAATTCGGAAGTACATCCACCCGGCCTCCCGCATGCCCACTATACGCCCTCGCTCAAAGTCCGTCAACTGCACATACGGTTCACGTCCACGCTGTCGCGGCACGCTACCAGTGTTAAAGACTGCGATGGAGCTCCGTATGCCACGGCAAACTGGCTGACACTGACGGCGACGGTGCACAAATGCTGCGCAGCTAGCGCCATTCGACGTCAAACACCGCGGTTCCTGGTGTGTCCGCTGTGCCGTGCGTGTGATCATTGCTTGTACAGCCCTCTCGCAGTGTCCGGAGCAAGTATGGTGGGTCTGACACACCGGTGTCAATGTGTTCTTTTTTCCATTTCCAGGAGTGTACATTTCGCTTATGGACCACGAAGACAAGATACGAGATATTAGGGCTCATACGAAGGCATGTAAACAGTCGTTTTTCCCTCGTTCCATTTGCGAGTGGAACAGGGAAGAAAGTGACTAATATGGTGCAGAATACTCCCCACCACGCACCGTACGTTGGCTTGCGGAGTATGTATGCAAATTTAGACAGCCTCAAAACGTTCACCGTTAATATTATAATCATATACTGTCGGATTCATTCTCTCACATTTGTCCACATTTGAAGATGGTTGCTATTTGTTGCACCAAGTGGAAAAGGCGTCCAAGTGTAACCTTAATTCATGAAGATCGTCCGAAGATGATGACACACAGAAGCATAGTCAACTGACAATACCGAAGCACTACTGATCTTACTAAATCGTTTATGTATCTATACTAAAGTAAGTAAAGGTTCTGTTACTCTTCATTGGGGCACTCCTTATATTACTTTTGATTCGGTGGAACGTTTGACTCCCAGTATTGCGTCCTGGTTTCTATTCGTGAAATAGTCCTCGAGCCAATGACATATTTATGAAGATACTACGGAGGACAAAATAGAGCCATTCCTGCGTCCATTCTGGTCCTTAGTCGCACTACCATTGGCGCGATTCTCTCAGCTACAGATGCAAGGGGAGCCGCAAAAATGGTCGCAGTTCTGACAAAGTGTGGTGCTTCAGACCACGAAAACCGAATTGGGAACTTTCAAAGGCAAGATTAGAGATAAGTCACTGAAAGGAAGTGGATTTATAATGACGCCAAAGCGGACGAATTGGTGCGGGCGTTGCAGACAGCGCAACATAAGGCGGTCCCGCCATTTGTTAGGAAGTCAAAAATGTTTAAAATTCACTGGAGTCCCGCCCTACAGTCCTTAAGACGAAGGGCAAGGCGGACGAGAAGCTACTGCCAAAGATCCTTAGGTGAAACAGAACAATAAAGAGCGCTGGGTTTCTATCGAACCGTCAAAGAACAAACTAAAGAACTACTGCACCAAACAAGAGTACCATCAGTGTCTTCGGTCTGAGTTACTAGAGCAGCATATGTGGAACAATGCTGTGATTCCATTTGCCCAAGAGGAAGCGAGAAAGGCAATGATGAAGTTAAAGAAGAAGAAAGCACCAGGGCCTGACAGAGTACTGGCAGAAGTGTTACATCAATAGTGGTCCAAGTTGTCCATAACTAAACAGTCTTACTAAACGAATGTATTTCCCAGGGCCGGATGCCCAGAATCTGTAAAATCTCGAACATCATTACACTAAAAAGATGGGAAGACGAAGACCCAAGCAACCGAAATCTTACAGGGCGATTTTTTCGGTAAATGCTTTAGCCAAAGAGCGGAAAACATATGCCGCCACCTGAGGGACCATAGGCAGTAGCCATAAGACCCCTGCAGTACGGCTTCAGGAAAGGGAAATCCTTTGAGGATGCGATAAATCACGCAATGAATATTGTGAACACCTCCGACGACTAGTATGTTATAGACATGTTGATTGATATAGATGGGCGTTAGATAATTTGTGGTGGCCAACCCTGTTCAAAAGAATGAAACAGATGGACCGTCCCATGTGTCTCTATAACAGTCTACGAGAGTACTGCACAGACAGGCAGATGCAGCTAGACCGTCCTGGAAAGAAAATTGTTGAAGAAATCACCAAGGGCTGCCCACTTGTCTCTGTTCGTGGTCCATCGTTCTGCAGTGTTGGCACAGAGCCATCACTGAACCAGATTCAGTGTATAACAAACACTAGAGGCAGAATCGCTTACGCAGATGATCTGCTAATTACATTATCCGCTTATAGAAAGGCTAAATTAGAGGAAAACAGTCGGGTAGTTCTTGAAAGACTAAGCAGCTGGTGCGTAGAAAAGAAGCTAACAATAGCAGATCACAAAACAGTTTATACGTTACTGAAAGGAACATAATCAAGAATGGGACATCTCAGAACCAGAAAAAAATTACCAACATGTGAAAAGAACAGAAGTATATAGGTGGCTTGGAATTAACGTCGACGAAAAGCAAAACTTTCTTGCACATCTAGAAATCGGCTGACAGAGAGGCATTAAAATCCTAAATAATCCTAAATAAAATAGCAACAACTGGCCAAAGAAGTTTTCAGCTGCCACTAAGTGCAATAAGAAAGTACCACAACGCAATCTTACTCGCTGTTGTGAGCTATAGGTCGAGTCAGAAAGGTAATGACAGCACAGACTCTATGGCGAGCATAGAGGAATGTAGTCCTGTACCAGACAGTTGCGTATAGAACAACACCGACTAAGGCGCTGCTGGTGATATTAGGTTTACTCGTTTTGGACCTAGCAGTAGGAAAGAGAGGTGCACAATACTGTCCCAAAAAGTGCGAAGGTAAAGAAGATATTGGGCACAAGATCCGTATCGCACTAGGAAATAAAGGCTTGCATTGATAGAGACAGAGCAGCAACAGGGGGAGGACCTACCAGTTCATTACTAACATAAAAGAAACAACAAGAATGATGTACTTTCTTCCCATTAAGGAAGTTATACAATACCTGTCAGGATATCGTCCGTATTCTAGCTACTTAACTAAAAATACGATAGCGCTGCACAGACACTTGTGAATGTGGAACAATCGGCACCCAAGATTACATCGTCTGTGAATGAGCCATTAGACAAGATGTTACAGACCAGGAAAGGAAAACATTTGGAAATGCAACAGTCTATAATGTAACGCAATAAGGAATGAGGAACTGTGGCATCAGCTAAACTCTCTGAAAGCTAAGATATCATTATATGAACTTCAAACCTGAGACATCTAAGAAGCGGCCATACGTCACGATAAAGAGACGCACCACGGCAGAAAATCCACCAACAACCACATCTACATCTACATGGTTACTCACGTGTGTATTGCAGAGTAACCATTCCACTCTCGAATGGCATGTGGGAAAAAGGAACACCTAAATCTTTCCGTTCGAGCTCTGATTTCTCTTATTTTAATATGATGATCATTTCTCCCTACGAAAGCAGTGAGGAGACGAGCCTCGAGAGGACCACGGAGAAATCCCTCAGCCCTGACAGCCATCGCCGAATCACTACAAAGCATTATGGGTCATCGCGAAAGTCGAAAGTGCGTCAGAGCCCCAGTTATGGTGAAAGTTATGGTGTTTCTCGTGTGCGACGGAATGGTGTTATCCAAGCGCATTACGTTCCTCCACGTCAGACCGTCTATGCACAGTAATACTGTTCGTTTTTGGAGCATCACCTGCGACCAGCTTTGCGAAAGAAGCAGCGACACTTTCTGCGCAACCCACCCATCATTTTGCACGACAATTCGCAGGTGCATACAGCGCAAACTGTGGCTGATCTGTTCGGTCGATGGGACTGGGAAGTACTGTACCATCCACCATACTCCCCGGACTTAAGTCCTTATGACTCTGATTCGATTCCGAAGATGAAGGAACCACTTCGTGGAATCCGCTTCAAAACTGTTCCAGAAATTCGACAGGCAGTAGACCGCTCCATTCGCACCATCAACAGAAGAGGCTCTGCTAACGGTATACTACGCCTTCCACAGCGCTGGAAACGGGTTCTACACACCGCTGGTGACTACTTTGAAGGACAGTAACAGGTGCAAACATGTAACTGTTTTGTATCGGTTGTGAATAAATAGTTGCAACTATTTAAGTTCCAACCCTCGTATTTTCAATTCTTATGTAATATATACGAGACCAAGTCGAAAGAAATGATACTAAAACGCTGAAGATATTTAGAATGATTTTAACTAATGGTGATATTGTTAACATTAATGTGGTAGACTTAGGAGAGAAAATTTCAGCAGTATATGCGCTTTTCGGCAAAAAGGAAAGCTTAAGCAATGTACTAAGTTTAAATTTGTCCCAAATCTTATTAATCGTTTAAGACTATTGCTAACACCAGTTACTGTTGCATGTGGCAACAGTAGTTGCTTTAAGTTAGAATTAATGTAAAACTTTTTTTAATGTAAAACTTTTTAAGATCGACTACAGAAAATCATCTTGGTGGGAAATTTTGGCAACTGAACATGAAACTGCTAATAAAGTTAATTTAAAAATGTAATTAGAAAGTTTGCAGACCTGAAAATAAAAAAATCCTTTTTTGTCATTAGTTCATGTTATCTTGCTTTATTTTCAAAGTAATGTCATTTGAAAGTGTAGAAATCATATGATTAACAATATGTGGCTAGAGACAGATATTTCTTAATTAATTTCTACTGTTTTGTACTGCTTGATTATTATCAGTGTTAACTTACGTTGCATGTTTCTTTCTAAAATTATTTTTTTATTAAAATTTAAGTAAAATGATTTGATTCTTATTGGAAACTGCGGCCAGGCACTTAACTGCATATTGCAGAGTAATCAGTAGATGTAGATATATTAGTTGTCAGCTGTTTTTTTCAACGACTGATGCCAACAGCAGCGATTACAATATAAACGTTAACAGCTGTCTGCGGACGAATCTGTCGCTTCGAAACTGGTCACGGCGGTGTATGTGTACATAGGTTGCGTCATTAACGTTGTCAGTTTGCTGCCACTGTTTATGCAACGATCAACGTGTATGTTATATAGAGCTACGGTTTAAACACGTCAGTTTTCAACAAAATAGCAGCAAGAAACTTTTTGTTCCAAATGCCGTTAATACTTCGACACTACGATTTGTTTGTGACAATACAACTACTGAAATACAGCATTAGGTTATTGACTAGTAGAACTGAAATCAAGAGACCAGAGGGAAGCACAGCGCGGCATAAGACAATGCGCCATCTACTAATGCATATTTGAAAGATTTTCTCAGTGCGTTATTAATAGACATCAAGTCGTGAGCAGTCCGTGACTGTAACTTCTATGTTATGGATTAGTAATTAATAATAGTCTGTCGTGAATCACAAATGTTTTGTCTAATTATTGTCCAACGCGTTTCGGAGCTACTACTTCATTTTCAAGGGCTCTATGGCTAAATGGGGCGTTAAATCTGTTTCAGATTTCCACCGGCATCAGACCAGGTAACATTCGTCTTCTTCACTGGTGGAAGGTAAAAGTTTCAGAGAAGATGCCTACCTGACTCTCTGCAGTGGAGGGCCATATAAAGAATGGAAGGAGGACAGTCCCAAACTGATTTGGCCCGATGAATTAATGTGAATCATTCTGTTGTTTCTCGGATGTGGCGACTGTTTATACAGACCGAAACTGTATCCCAAAGACCAGCGCAGGGCCGACCACGTCTGGCTTCAGAAGAGAGGACCGTTATTTGCCTGTAAGGTCACGACATTACCGCCTTAGTACTACACGGCAACTGGCACTTGAGCTCGCAGCATCGACTGAACGTGCTGTATCGAGGCAAACGGTGTGCAGAAGGCCTCCGCAGAGTGGCCTTTATTGTCAGAGACTTGCTGTATGTATACCTCTAATGCATCTTCGCAGATGGGAATGTAGTGTGGAGTCAGCAACATGCAAGCTAGACGGCCGAAAATTTGGCTAATGTTGTCTTCACAAATGAGCCCTGATTTAGTCTGGAGAGTGATTCTCGGTGGATTCTCATTTGGAGGGACTGTGGAACCCGATTTCGGGACCTAAACGTTGTGGAAAGAGACCAAGATAGAGAAGATCCCTAATGTTGTGGGCAGGGATTATGTTTACCATTCGAACCCCCTTCATGAAATTGTATGGATGAATCGGCTAAGTTAACTGCTGTCACGTATCGCGACGAGATCGTGGGACCTCATCTGTGGTTGATGCGAAGTGCAGTGGGCCCAGACTTCGTACTGATGGACGATAATACTCGACCTCATAGATCACGGTGGGTTGATGTTTTCTTGGAAACGGAAGATATTGCATACATGGGGTGGCCTGCTCGCTCTCCCTATTTGAATCCCATAGAGCATGTCTGGGATCACCAACGACTCTCCAAGACTGCGAGCAGCTCTGCAGGAAGAATGGGCGTTACTGCCTAAACAAGAGACTGATGACATCATTCACAGCATACCCCGTCGTTGTCAGATTTGTATTACTGCCAGAGGTGGTCATACCCCGTACTGAGGCATGTTGTAGTCGTTTGCGTTCTGTATTCTTTACATTGTTTCTACTTTACTATCACCTGTTTACGTTTTTTTGTGGCAAAATAAACGAAACCTTGCAAAATTTCCGTTTGTTGCTTTAGTTTTGGACACCAGTATACATGCAGTCATTGAAAACGGAGTTGTACCTCCGAAACGCATTGGACAATAATTAGACAGCAAAAATATGGTGACTGATGGCAGAATGTTAATATATAAGAATATCTAACTCGCTCCATGGTTTTGCACCTGGATCTAATCTAGGACATGCACCGGAGTACTGAGAACCAATAGCACTGAAAACACGTTTTGGGATAAAAATGGCACTTATCACGTTTTCCATTTCCACTCTTCAGTTGTGATTTTTATCAAATCCGAACTAAATGCTCTCAGTTCGTACTTCAGATACGTTGATTGTGACTCTTTATGAGTCTGACTAGTCGTAAATACTCGGCTAGCTTTCATGAAGACTTCTCTGCCTTTGGTGCCCATTATTCAGCCTTTTTATTTTAGTTTGTAGGGGTACGGCCCGAGGGTCCTTACACTCAATCACAACACTGGGCCGAACATTGACGATGAAGATAATAAAAAGCTCAAAACATGACAAGGTACACACGAATGTATAAACATAGATCCAAGTTTTTATTTTACAATGACAAGTTTATAATGAAATTTTTATGAAGAGTAAGTTTATAAGGATTCTTACCTGCAATTATGAGACAACATACATTATTATTCCGAAATAAGAATGGAATATTATATATTACTACCAATATGTTCCTAAACGCCGTGGATAAAAATGAGATTTTGCAGGGGCTAGTGCCTCGAGTATTGTTGGTGATGGGAAGGTATTGTCAAATATTTTGTATAGCCTTGGGCTAGCGACCATTTGCATACTCGACAGAAAGATCATCTTACTGTAAATGTCCTACAGTACAGGGTCAACGTTTGAATATTACACACTTTCTCCAGCTTAAGAAAATGGTGCAAATCGGTTGGTTCTTTTTGCATCAAATGTGGTCTACGGTGCAACTTATGGTTCTTATCGAGGCACCACTTTGTTCATGGGTAGCTCCAGAGGAAACTCGAATAAAGTGTTTTCCATTATTTTTTCGCCATCAGGAGCGGATATCTAAATAACTAACCGCAGCAGATTACCGAAATGGTAATTCTCTAGGCATTTATACAGAAGTGCCATCTTCCCCTTTTCAAAACTCTTCATCCGTTATCGAGAAACAACCCAAAAACATGATTTTTTGGGTATCAAAACCGAGCTGCGGATTCCAGGGTGGCTAACCGGTAAATAACTGAAATTTTTTACGTTACATTCCTAAGATCTCTGTCTCGAACACCCTTGAAAATTTTCTTGATATATTTAACCGTTTCCGACATACAGGGGTTCAAAGTTACCCTGCAGGTACACGTAAAATATGCACGCAAAATCCAGTATGAGGCGAAAATATAATTTATAAGGTGATGTTCAGAACGGAGAAATATGTTGTACTATGTCTCTGTTATCATAAGAAGATTTTTGGGAACCCTATGTTGTAGTACTGAAGCACATGCAAAATGTTTGTGCACGTAAAATCCGGTCTCAAGCGAAAAATTAGTTTTACGTTATTTCAGTTTCGCATAAGTAAAATACCAAAATTTTATTCACCCAAAAATTCTTTGCATGTGAGTGACATGCCTTGCTCTAGCAGGCAAGAGTATGGGACCAGCGCAAAAGTACTCCAATCGGAGCACAAAAGAGGCCAATATGCTGCTGTTTAAAATACTTTGACCGAAAAGAGAGTTACCAGCTGCCTCATTCTACCATCCTCAGCACGTTTAAACATTTTCCCAAAAATTTTGCCACGCGAACATATTCCCGCTTTTTTGTGCTGAGAGAGGAGACAATGGCAGTGGGAAAGAGATATAAAAGTAATAAATGCTGGATGATTGCAGACAGTGGCTATAGTATCGAAATAGCGAAGGAGCCAATGACAGTGGCAGTAGAACGTACTTGACAGAAACAGAACAGTGCCAGGGAAAAGAGAGAAGGAGACTGTACCAGGAGAGGAGGAAATGGAAGTGGGTGAGAGCCAGTGACAATGAGAGACAGTCTATGACAATGTCAACGAGGGGGAGAGAGACAATGACAGTGAGGAGAGACAGCAGAAGGGGGATGGAAATGACTGGTAGTGCTACAGGATACCCTCCACCACACACTGTACGGTGGCTTTCGGAGTGAGAATGTATGTAGATGTAGATACTAGCAGTCAGAGAGAGCAAGAGGGAGACAGTGACAGCGAGAGGAGGCAGTAGTAGTAGGAAATAACGAAGGAGACTTGTAAATAATAGATTTCAGCTTTCAGTCGTCCTTTGGAATTTTTATTCAATGAACTGTGGACAAAGCCCAACCAACAGGCATTACATGCATTCAGAGAAAAATGATTGTGCATTGAGAATGACTAGTTTCTAGCTGAAATCTAGAGGACGACTGATAGCTGAAGTCTATTATTTACATGTCAAAATAACAGTCGCTGCGTGCAACAGCCTCTCAATGAGGGTAACCTGACGAAGGAGACTGTGGCTGTGAGGCAGGAGGCAATGACAGAGAGACACAAAAAGAAAATGAAAATGAGCTGGGATGAATGAGTGGGTGAGAATGGGCAATTGGGAGTAGATGGGTATCAGAGATTTACAGCGATGGACTAGTTGGTATGAGCGAGTTACAGTTAGGAAAGCTTTGGGAGTGAGAGGTGACTTGCATGTCAGAAAGAAATTTTTGTTAAAATTTTTAAGGGTACTGATGAAGGTAGAATGAGGCACGTGCTACCCCAAGTTTCAGTCAATCTTTTAATAAACAGAAAAATATTCGCCTTCGTTGTGCTCCGATAGGAGCATTTTTCCACTGGTTTACAATGATGTTTAACCCATAACATACATGACCAGGTGACTGCAATATGTATGGTGTGTGTGTGTGTGTGTGTGTGTGTGTGTGTGTGTGTGTGTGTGTTGGTGTATGTATTGAACCGGAGACCTAGAAACGACGGAGAGGCTTCTTCCCGCCGTAGCCCTGCGTGTTTCACAATCTCACAACAGGCCACAGCTGTCCACCGGCCCCACACCGAACCCAGGGTTATTGTGCGGTTCGGTATTTGGAAAGAGGAAGATGAGTAAAAAAAAGTGTCATTAAAGTCAAATGGTTTATAAAAAAAAACCGCAGGCTCTGGTAAGCATAGGAGACTCTTTACAAAAGGTGCAAACCGCACGAGAAGCAGTTGTGTGTAAATACGCAACCATAAGAATATCTCTCAAATGGGAGTGTCGTACTGATGAAGCACGCTATATTCCCAAATATACTACGAGGGGGTTGTTATAAAGTAACCAGGAAAGTATTAAGCGAAGCCTCGCTAACCAGTGTATACGCCTGGAAATCACGATGTTGTAGGTAGAATAAAAACAGACTAAAAATAAAAGAGGGGGGGATAGTTTAAAATGGCACATTACTAAAATGTTGAACAACAACCAGCTGTGAACGACAAACTAATTGAAAAATAACAAGAGACGTATTTTTACTGAACACAGAATTTTGAGGAAAACGAACACTTGGCGGAGGCCCAGCATCGAGCGGTCAAACTGGCTACTAGGCCAAAAGTAGAGGCGTAAAGCCTTCCAGGAAATGTCTACTTGAAAGTTGAAGCTGATCGCTTAAAATGTAGCCATCGTTTTTCCCTAAGTGTTTGAAAATTTAAAGTTCTTCTCATAAATCTAATCTACACCCTTTTACTACTTTGTGTAATATTACGATATCCTCTAAATTCTTCGGAATATGACCAGCAATGTGCTACAACATCGTGATTTCCAGGCATTTACAATGGTTAGTGAGGCTTCGTTTAGTACTTTCCTGGTTATTTTACAACACCCCTCTCCTAGTATATTTGTGCATATAGCATGCTTTATCAATACGATCACTCCCATTAGCGTGATACTCTTATGATTAGGTAGTCACGCACAACTGCTTTTCCTGCGGTTTGCACATTTTGGGAAGAGTGTGCTATGTTTACCAGAGCCTGCGGTTTTTTTTATAAGCCATTTGACTTTAATGACAGTTTTTTTTACTCCCTTCTCTTCTTCCTCTTCCTCTTTTCAACTATTTGGTGAATATGTTAATTCCGTTAATAATATGTACCAGTGAAATCACAGACGCTGGTCATTACAGCTACGTGCATATAGGACGTGCAGGAGCGCCACCTACCAGAGGCAACTACGCTGGTGCCTCCACTATTGACCAGTGGGCGCAAGTCACTGGCTCTGAGCGTGATATATTGACCCTCTATAGGATCTGATGCCACGTTTTATATTTCAACGCCAGGATTACATAAATCTTTCAAGTAGCATACTACATACAGATGTACCCTGCGTCAAATATGTGATATTAAAAAAAAAGTAAAAGTTTTAAGACGAAACCCTATAGCAGACGGCTACTACATTTACATAATGTATTTACATGGTGATTAAGTGGATTACATGAACTAGACAGAGTCAACGACGCTCACTTTGACGACAGATAATGTGATTTTGCTTGAGTATGCTTCTTTAAATAATTTCTGTAACATTTCCTGTAATTTTACTTATTGTAATGGTACTATTTTTCTTCCATACACAAAGTGGTATTCTTGTTAATAGGTCCTACATCTTCCGAAGAAGATGGTTGTAAAACCGTCGAAACTATGGCCCAAGTTTAATAAAACTGTATTTTGCAACTGGTTGGGTGTTATTTCTAACGCATTGAAGGTGTTTCATGCACATTTGCTGAAGCGCAGCCACTCTCAGTATCTTGAAACCTGAAGTATGCTATTTTGCGTAGATGCAGCATGTCTCAATATGGGTCAGGCGTGCAATATTACTGGTTTTTTTATCGAATAGTAAAGTAAGATACTATTTTTCATACTGAGAGACGACCTTCTAATTGTTAAGGGATATAAATCAGCTAACACATCATTGTTTCTTTAATAACATCATGCTCTTTAATCCCGCTCTCACTGCTGACACTCCGGAAAAGGTTGACTTTGTACATCTACATCTACATCCATACTCCGCAAGGCACCTGACGGTGTGTGGCGGAGGGTACCCTGAGTACCTCTATGGGTTCTCCCTTCTATTCCAGTCTCGTATTGTTCGTGGAAAGAAGGATTGACGGTATGCCTCAGTGTGGGCTCTAATATCTCTGATTTTATCCTCATGGTCTCCTCGCGAGATATACGTAGGAGGGAGCAATATACTGCTTGACTCTTCGGTGAAGATATGTTCTCGAAACTTTAACAAAAGCCCGTACCGAGCTACTGAGCGTCTCTCCTGCAGAGTCTTCCACTGGAGTTTATCTATCATCTCCGTAACGCTTTCGCAATTACTAAATGATCCTGTAACGAAGGGCGCTGCTCTCCGTTGGATCTTCTCTATCTTTTCTATCAACCCTATCTGGTAGGGATCCCACACTGCTGAGCAGTATTCAAGCAGTGGGCGAACAAGTGTACTGTAACCTACTTCCTTTGTTTTCGGATTGCATTTCCTTAGGAGTCTTCCAATGAATCTCAGTCTGGCATCTGCTTTACCGACGATCAACTTTATATGATCATTCCATTTTAAATCACTCCTAATGCGTACTCCCAGATAATTTATAGAATTAACTGCTTCCAGTTGCTGACCTGCTATTTTGTAGCTAAATGATAAGGGATCTATCTTTCTATGTATTCGAAGCACATTACACTTGTCCACATTGAGATTCAATTGCCACTCCCTGCACCATGCCTCAATTCGCTGCAGGTCCTCCTTCATTTCAGTACAATTTTCCATTGTTACAACCTCTCGATACACCACAGCATCATCTGCAAAAAGCCTCAGTGAACTTCCGATGTCATCCAGCAGGCCATTTATGTATATTGTGAATAGCAACGGTCCTATGACACTCCCGTGCGGCACACCTAAAATCACTCTTACTTCGGAAGACTTCTCTCCATTGAGAATGACATGCTGCGTTCTGTTATCTAGGAACTCCTCAATCCAATCACACAATTGGTCCGATAGTCCATATGCTCTTACTTTGTTCATTAAACGACTGTGGGGAACTGTATCGAACGCCTTGCGGAAGTCAAGAAACACGGCATCTACCTGGGAACCCGTGTCTATGGCCCTCTGAGTCTCGTGGACGAATAGCGCGAGCTGGGTTTCACATGACCGTCTTTTTCGAAACTCATGCTGATTCCTACAGAGTAGATTTCTAGTCTCCAGAAAAGTCATTATACTCGAACATAATACGTGTTCCAAAATTCTACAACTGATCGACGTTAGAGATATAGGTCTATAGTTCTAAACTTCTGTTCGACGTCCCTTCTTGAAAACTGGGGTGACCTGTAACTTGGAGTTCCAGAACATTTCTTTCATGTGTGGGCTGTTGGACGTATTGTTCTAGGTAGTTGTCAGGGAAAGCTTTACGTATTAATTTGCAAGGTCTTTGTCTTTACAATCGATAACTGTATGTAGTGGTCTCTAGAGACACCTGATAATAAATATAAGTTACCTACGACGTATTTTTTCGCAGTCGAATTCATTTTCCACTTCACTAGACCTAATTGAACTGCTTGTCGCAATAAACACTCTTCCTTTTGAATAGTCTATCCTATTTTTCCGATATAAGTTCAATGTGTTGTCGAAAATTTCCATACTACCTACATTAAGTCTCAACCAACTCTCCGTTCCTAGCTGGTTCTGAGTCTTCCAGGTTGCATGGTCGTGGTCCATGAAACTTTTTTTGTTATTAAAGTTTCATCCAGAGCTATGTTGAAATCTTCAGACGAACTCCTGGTTACACTGAGCCTTGGCAAGTAATTGGCCGGACGTCGGAGAGCGACATTAATGTCGCCAGAAGGGGGAGCTTGAGAGGCGGAAATAATCCTCGTCGGAAATAAAACTTAACTATCGATGTATCCTCAGCCAAAGGTAAGACTCATCTATCGATTCCATAGAGCTAATGTCGACGTAGAATTAAATTTCAAGGCTTCTTCTTTTCTGAAAAAATTGTTCCTAAGCTTTATGTATTTCTATGAGTTCTCTATATAGTCGTAAATAATGTTTTGTTGTCGTTGTAGATAAAAGTTTGGTCCCGGAAAAGTCACCTTATGGTTTCTTGGATGAAGAGCATGCTGATTTTTCTACTTTCCCTAGTGGACAAAAACATTTGTGTTTCTTCAGCCGTGTAGTTCCAGTCTAGATGCTACTACACGTTAATGGAATCTTATACAGCCCGCATGCCAACAAAGTATGGCATTTATGCTTAACCGATCCCGAGGCCGGAAATTTTCTTCGTTGATCTAAAAACTGGTCTGATGGTATAGCATCCGCAGATTATTCACATACCCGATTGGCTATGCGGAATCGAAGGATTCACATAGTATTTCAATGTACTGACTCCAGAACTGTGGTAGCTGATGTACTAAAATTATCATTCACATGTTGTATTTCACGTATTTACAGGCTTACGATGATTGTTTAGCTTCGAAGAGAGGTCTACATTGTTCTCCACCGCCAAAGTTCTCAGCTAATCGTGATGTCCTTAGTTTTCCGAGTTGATCTTAGCTTTAAAGCTTTAGGTCAAGAGAATTCGAATTTCATAATAACTTATGAACTACGTAGCCGTAGCCTTGACGTCAGTGTAAGATGAAGTACACAACCAGTAAGTCGTCTACCAATAAGTAGGGCCTAGAGGGGGCGCAGTAACTTTTCCGATATATTGGAGAGGCCGAGTAAAACTTTGCTTTTAAGGTAGGATGCTTTCTGACTTCACGTCAAAGTCTGGCTGTGAGCTTCTGTTTCTCTCATAAGAAGGATTCATTTCTTTTTCCAGGCAAGTGTGCTTCATTTAAAATAAATTTCTCATGCTCCTGCAATTTACAGCATTTATGTGGATGGTCGAGTAGTAAGGAAACATTCTGTTCCCAATAAATCATTGATAGGCTTAACCTGGGAGAGGCTGTGCATGACTACGCACTCCTCGTAGCTTTGGCAAATACCGACAAAAGCCACAATAAAAGTGTTTGCGTTTCGATCGAAAAAGTTGTACATAAGCTGTGCAGGGGAATAACTGAGGTAAGTCTACAAACATCCCTTTAAAACCCTTTTCAGGGTCACAATTGGTTCTTCGTGTATACTAAATAGTCAAATATTTCCAAATGTTTGAATAGTTGTATTAAAACTAAGTTTCGATTCTAGTGCTGCCATCTTGGCTATCAAGGTCTTGAATCTGTAAGATGCGGCGTCTCTATCCTACAGATCGTGATAAATGCCGCAATAAAATCCAGTACATATGCCGCAATTTTTTCGTTCGGTATACTTCCCTCACGAATCAAATAACAGTCAAATAAGTGAAAAAATTCTGTTTTATTCGTGTTTTCATTCAAACAACATAGCGCGCATTTTCATGGTGCTCACACAGTCTCATCAACATCAGTGCACAATATTATTCGATATACCCGCATATACATATATTGCCTAAAATTTATTCGCCGGATACTGAAAAAATAAATATACCTAGTTTAAAAACATAATTATATTTTTAACTTAATCCGTAAGTAAACTAGTTATTTAAACCTGTAAACTACTTAGATATACAAATAATATATGATTAAAAAGCTATTGTTAATACTTAATCGATTTTTCTTCAGCCAACAACACGTTTATAACCAAAAATGTGCTTATAGGTATACATATAAATGTTTTTTTTACCTACAGCGTATCATCCATATCATAAGGCATGGGGCCGCAATGTAAAGGTGTTTTCATGGTGAAATATTATGTTTAAATCTCACACTGGAAACTTAAAAAAATTGTTGGTCATAGACAACTAGTGTGTTCGGGTGTACACAAAAACAGTTTGACTACAAGTGCACCATTGGACTTTACATATGCACTTCTGAAATTGAGTCCCATCTCTCCCGGATTTACCCTAGTTGAGTTTCCTGCGCAATTATACGGATCGACTGATCTGAGAACATCCTGACGAATACTGCTGTACACTTCTCTTAAAGAGTGCAGTTGGGAGATGCACCAGAAAATTCGATTCTGTTAGCAATGAAAATAATGCAGTACTTGTCTGATAGCCAATGAAGTATACGGAAGAGTGCGGAAGGCTGACATTTTTAGTCTTACTAAAAGTGTCCTCAGGAAATAAAACACATTAGGGAAATCAGTGACTATAAAACAAAAAACAGTAATATATTGACATACCTTCCTCAGCTATCAACTTTAGTAGAAATTAATTCTAAAGACACGTTCCTTTAGTACACATTTCAATATCTACACATTTTGGGTGGACGTTAAATATTCCCCTAGCTGTGATATCCGTTACAACAGATGGTTTTTTTTTTATATTACCGAGGAGCCACAACTGGATTCATAACTAAATATTTTGGAAGATAATAGAAAACTGGTGTCATAAACCGCGAGTTCTTCCACTACAACGTCATTTTACTCGTTCCTGAAGTTACCGTAATTTCTCTGTCCTGTAAGAGCCCAGTAAAATTTCATTCCCAATTTAGAGTATAAATGTGATAAGATGCTTCTATGTAAGCTTCATGTTCATTATCTTGTTTGTTTTATTTTCGTGTCACTCAGAATTCTTTATGAAGACTGCAGTGGAAGATAATCAGAACCAGAAGTTGAAACATTTAGATTTTAGAGCACATGGACGGAGAGATATATTCTACAAGATTTTCTCAAAGCGAAACAATCAGCTCCAGTGATGGAGATAAATAGTTGGCGTTATATGGAAATGAAAAAGAAAACAATGTGAAAAGTGTAAAGAATAACATGTTCTTACTTCTAACAACAGTACTGTTATGTAATCTGTAAACATATATTTTCTCAAAATAAAAGTGGTCGTATTTTGAGATGTTTAACGAGTTTTTCCAATTATCTGGTGGAATTTACTATATTACCGTTGCGAACAACAGTTGTATTGAATCCTGCATTGGGCATTACTAAATTAAATTAGTATTATTGCTAGTTTTTCAAAGCTGAAACTATATCCTTAAATTTGTAAGACTATCCCTCATAACCTCACTTTCATGTTTCACTACTGGGCACTGCATCGTAACGTGTTATCAACAATCCGTCTACTGTGAACACATCGCCAATTCACGGAACGTTGCCATTCTGTGTCACGAAATTCCGTTGATGTCAAGTATGAATCGGAATAATACCCCATTTCTAAATGCCAGATTATAATACTGAAGAACATATGAAAGAAGAAAGAGATAATAACATGAATTGTTACTAGTGGTCAGATTCTGTTTTATTGTCGCATGAGTGTTGTTAAGTGGGCAGGAAAATATCGATGGATTGTTGATCTCGTTCTGTGTAATACTTATACTAGTCCCTGTTAATAAAGTGTATTTTAATCATGAAGTTGAGACACAGATAGTTTGCATTTACACACTTCGCCATTGTGATGCATCACACGAACTAATATGTGAGTACATACAATGATTTAATTCATTGAAGTAGGTTTTGGGTCACAACAGGGAGACCGCGAATAACCGCTTTCAGTTGAATTCTACCGTTAAATAGGACGCATTTTTAATTTTGTTTCTTTCTTTTCCTATGTCAGCCTAGCACAGTCAGTTTACACCAAATAAAGCTGTTCAGCTGGTGCTAGCCTCACCTTGAATTTAACTCTTAGTTAAGGTTAAAGGTGATTCTATAGTAAAAGTTTATGTAATGTTTTACGCAAAGCTTAGTTTCATCCGTAATGGAGGTTATGATGAACGTGCGTGTGTTCTTTGCGTTTGCCGCGTGGGATTAGCTGAGCGGTGTAGGGCGCTGCAGTCATTGACTGTGGACTCGTCCCGGCGGAGGTTTGAGTCCTACCTCGGGCATGGGTGTGTGTGTTTGTCCTTAGGATAATTTAGGTTAAGTAGTGTGTACGCTTAGGGACTGATGACCTTAGCAGTTAGGTCCCATAAGATTTCACACACATTTAAACGTTTCCTTGCGTTTATGTACTGTTATCGGTTATTTGAGCTTGTAGATCAACGAAGTAATATTAAGCAACGTTCGTATTAAAGGTTAGCCGTGATCAAGACTGCGTCGAAAAGTGATGGGGGGAAGAGGGGGTGGGCTAGTGTCAGGGTGTCGTGATTGATGGGACTGTCGACTTTCTCGAAAGTTCAACACACCACTCTGGCCTGGTTTTTCATTTGCTCATACGAATGTACTGCGGGGGAAAAAAATTAAGGCAGCTTGCAACAAACTTCAGGTGATAATCAGTTCTCTGCAAGTGACAAAAATCATACATTCTGTATACAAGGAAAGACACAAAGAGGGTTTCTCGTTAAGGAATGGCACTTTAATCTCAGTTATTTTTGTGAAGATAGTCTTATCCCTCGAGTAAGAAGAAGAAGGAGCGTGATTTTATGGAGTGCCATTGTATACATAACACGATCACTTCTGGTTTGCATAGCTGTTAATTTGGACAGCAGGTGCTACATATCCGAAGTGTCAAGTCCAGTGGTTGCTCCCTATTTTTGAAGTCTCCGTGACGTCAACTTTCAAGAAGACTGCACGTTTTACATGCTGTTATGAACTACCTCCATACAGAGTGTGTTCAAGTGGAGCGCAAGTCAGCACGTTCTCCATGTCTTTCATCAACTAATAACATCTGTTCATGGACTGCCAAGAGAGTGGCCTCTGCAGTTGATGAGATCTGGCAGAGAGTTGAAGCATCATGCAGCGGTGTAAGTGTATCTGTCACTCAAACGCAGTTCGAATAGATGTCAAGCCTGATTAAAGTCAAAGTTGCTGTCAGAAGTAGCAGCTGTACGTACTCAATTTTGCATCCTGTATGCCCCTGCCGGCCTCGGTGGCCGAGCGGTTCTAGGCGCTACAGTCTGGAACCGCGCAACCACTACGGTCGCAGGTTCGAATCCTGCCTCGGGCATGGATGTGTGTGATGTCCTTAGGTTAGTTAGGTTCAAGCAGTTCTAAGTTCTAGGGGACTGATGACCTCAGATGTTAAGTCCCATAGTGCTCAGAGCCATTTGTATGCCCCTAAATCACCTACAAATTAACTCATGTATGTTTATTACTTTACTGTATACGTAAAATAGATAAACTTTCTGTATTTCGTATCATTCCTGGTCGTGAAATTGTAATGGCCAGCAGTATGTTTGATAGAGGGTCTCACTAACTGGGAGATTATGTAATCTGGTTGAATTATGCAACCATATCTCATTTAACGCTGGTGAGTGTGACGCTACATTCTGTTACCTATATCACTAAGATCATTAGAATTCTCAAACATAGTAATTATACAGCCAGTCGGTTGCAGGTAACTGTTTGGTGCAGTTGACCTAGGTTTCGACACCTACTAAGGGTGTCTTCATCAGAATCAAATTTTGATTAACTGTAAAATTACAATGCGAGAAAGCAATAGTCAGAATTTAGAGCAGCATAGCTACAGTAGATTTTGACCTGTACCAAACAGTTATCTGTGACCGGTTGGGTGGTAGATACCTATATTTGAAAATTGTATTCGGTTGCTGAGAAAGAGCCATGTTTAAAACTGTATTATTAGAATTAATAAAAATTCCATGTTTTTAAAATAGGACCATGATCTATCATCCTTGGAATGACCTGCATACCGTTTTAATATATTTGGTTGCTCCACAGATGATGATGAAAATGACTATGTCTTTCATTGTTGTTCTGTAGGATAAATTCCAGCAGTGCAGTCGGTGGCACAATCAAGAAGGGATAACCGTTCCAGGGTACTAAAGGCCAAAATAAGAGAAAAGAAGCACGGAGAAACAACACCAGAGGCATCCAGAGAAAATAGGTACAATAACACCAAAGGAGAAAGGTAACTAAAGCAGCATCGTTTTCGTTATTTTGAGGGACGACTGAATATATCTGAATGGAAGCCCTGTGTATAGTGGTGGACACCGTATGGCAACAAAGTTGTGGCGTTAAATGTATTAAGTCCATGTGATTGTCGATATATATATATATATATATATATATATATATATATATATATATATATATATATATATATATACACTCCTGGAAATTGAAATAAGAACACCGTGAATTCATTGTCCGAGGAAGGGGAAACTTTATTGACACATTCCTGGGGTCAGATACATCACATGATCACACTGACAGAACCACAGGCACATAGACACAGGCAACAGAGCATGCACAATGTCGGCACTAATACAGTGTATATCCACCTTTCGCAGCAATGCAGGCTGCTATTCTCCCATGGAGACGATCGTAGAGATGCTGGATGTAGTCCTATGGAACGGCTTGCCATGCCATTTCCACCTGGCGCCTCAGTTGGACCAGCGTTCGTGCTGGACGTGCAGACCGCGTGAGACGACGCTTCATCCAGTCCCAAACATGCTCAATGGGGGACAGATCCGGAGATCTTGCTGGCCAGGGTAGTTGACTTACGCCTTCTAGAGCACTTTGGGTGGCACGCGATACATGCGGACGTGCATTGTCCTGTTGGAACAGCAAGTTCCCTTGCCGGTCTAGGAATGGTAGAACGATGGGTTCGATGACGGTTTGGATGTATCGTGCACTATTCAGTGTCCCCTCGACGATCACCAGAGGTGTACGGCCAGTGTAGGAGACCGCTCCCCACACCATGATGCCGGGTGTTGGCCCTGTGTGCCTCGGTCGTATGCACTCCTGATTGTGGCGCTCACCTGCACGCGCCAAACACGCATAAGACCATCATTGGCACCAAGGCAGAAGCGACTCTCATCGCTGAAGACGACACGTCTCCATTCGTCCCTTCATTCACGCCTGTCGCGACACCACTGGAGGCGGGCTGCACGATGTTGGGGCGTGAGCAGAAGACGGCCTATCGGTGTGCGGGACCGTAGCCCAGCTTCATGGAGACGGTTGCGAATGGTCCTCGCCAATATCCCAGGAGCAACAGTGTCCCTAATTTGCTGGGAAGTGGCGGTGCGGTCCCCTACGGCACTGCGTAGGATCCTACGGTCTTGGCGTGGATCCGTGCGTCGCTGCGGTCCGGTCCCAGGTCGACGGGCACGTGCACCTTCCGCCGACCACTGGTGAGAATATCGATGTACTGTGGAGACCTCACGCCCCACGTGTTGAGCAATTCGGCGGTACGTCCACCCGGCCTCCCGCATGCCCACTATACGCCCTCGCTCAAAGTCCGTCAACTGCACATATGGTTCACGTCCACGCTGTCGCGGCATGCTACCAGTGTTGAAGACTGCGATGGAGCTCCGTATGCCACGGCAAACTGGCTGACACTGACGGCGGCGGTGCACAAACGCTGCGCAGCTAGCGCCATTCGACGGCCAGCACCGCGGTTCCTGGTGTGTCCGCTGTGCCGTTCGTGTGATCATTGCTTGTACAGCCCTCTCGCAGTGTCCGGAGCAAGTATGGTGGGTCTGACACACCGGTGTCAATATGTTCTTTTTTCCATTTCCAGGAGTGTATATCAAAGATTGTCGTTGTCAACTGTATTTATGTGCGATATTTATTATCCTGTGTGTTTCACGTATAAAAATATGTACAGAGGAAGTGCATGTGAGAAAAATTAGAGTAAATTCTCTTGTGCCATAATGGTTTTACACCGAAGAACCAAATAAACTGGTACATCTGCCTAATGTCGTGCAAGGCCCCTGCCAACACGCAGAAGTGCCGCAATACGACGTGGCATGGACTCGACTAATGTCTGAAATAATGCTGAAGTGAACTGACACCATGAATCCTGCACGGCTGCCCATAAATCCGTAAGAGTACGGGCCAGTGGAGATTTCTTTTCAACAGCACGTTGCAAGGCATCCCTGATATGCTCAATAATGTTCATGTCTGGGAGTTTTGTGGTCGGCGGAAGTGGTAAACTCGGAAGTGTGTTCCTGGAGCCACTTTGTAGCAATTCTGGACGTGTGACGAGTTTCATTGCCCTGCTGGAATCGCGCAAGTACGTCGGGTACAATGGACATGAATGGATGCAGGTGATCAGACAGGATGTTTACGTAGGTTTCGCCTGACAGAGTCGTATCTAGACATATCAGGGGGTCCATATCACTCGAACTGCATACACTCCACGCCATTACACAGCCTCCATGAGCTTGAACAGCCCCTGCTGACATGCAGGGTTCATGGATTCATGAGATTGTCTCTATACCAGCACACGTTCATCCGCTCGACCAGGAAACATGTTTCCTGTCATCAACAGTCCAATGTCGGTGTTGACGGTCCCAGGTGAGTCGTAAAGCTTTGTGTCGTGCAATCACCAAGGGTACAGGAGTGAGCCTTCGACTCAGAAAGCCCGTATCCATGATGTTTCGTTGAATGGTTCTATCGCTGACACTTGTTGATGGCAAGCACTGAAATCTGCAGCACTTTGCGAAAGGGTTGCATTTGTGTCACGTGGAACGATTCTCTTCAGTCGTCATTGGTACCGTTCTTGCCGGATCTTTTTCCGGCTGCAGCGATGTCGGAGATTTGATATTCATTGTACAATCGTGAAATGGTCGTACGGGAAAATCCCCACTTCATCGCTACATCGGAGATGCCGTGTTCCATCGCTCGTGCGCTCGTGCGCCGACTGTAATACCAAGTTTGAAACTCACTTAAATCTTGATAACCTGCCATTGCAGCAGCAGTAACCGATCCAACAACTGCGCCAAGGCATTGCCAACCGCAGCGCCGTATTCTGTCTGTTTATATATCTTTGTATTTGAATACTGTTGCCTATACCAGTTTCTTAGACGCTTCAGTGTAGAAACATTCCAGGACCATCAGTGAGCACGTCAGCCCCTTCCAGGTCACCTGACTTTAATTTCATTGACCACATCTCGGACACCATCGAGCGAGATTTGCACACATTCCTGTGACTTGTGGTTTGAGGTTTAGCAATCATTGATCAGGATGAATTTCAAACGCTTTCTGTGTCTTGTAAGTCTATTCTCCGACGGGTCACACTCACCTAGGTGAAAGGAGGTCCTACATCGCGTTAGACCGGTTGCTCTAATTTAGTTGTTCGTGATTGTAGAGTACACGTTTATTGATTCTGTCAATTCAGTCCTACCTAATGTGCAGAGAAATACTTCTGTCCCGTGCTAACAGTAATTTTACTTACGCTGCCTTATGTCGTGTGTGAATTTGAATTTTACAACAACCGAAATTTTTCTACAGTGACACAGACTGATATGGCGGACCCTAGAACACGTGGCAAGCTATTCGTTTAGCACTAGGGACGTTTTACACTGAAAAGCAACCATCTTGAGGAATCAGTAAGAACATAGGCAGATGGCTACGCTGCAGCGTCAGTGATAGGGACAGCAGCTTCACAAAACAATATTCCTCCTCTTAAAACACCAAACTCAATTAAAAATCTGCCGGCTCTACAGCTGCAGCAAGAACAGCGTCAGTTCTTAGAACTGCGCGCCGATAGCATCTGCTGTCGACACAGTACAACCACAACAAGACAGGGAATGGTGCTGTTAGACTGAGCTGACGGTGGATACCTGACCCGTAAAGTGCTCGAGTAACTGCGCAGTTCTAAACAAGAGATGTTATGACCAACATCCTTTCGATCAGTAACATCGTATTAACACAGTAGTGAAGCGTGAAAAAAGGCGATCAAGTTTATGAGAGGGGAGAGTTTAAAAATGGTTGATGTGCTTATTGGCACAATTAATGCTGCATACGCAAGAAGCCTTAACAAAATAAGGAAATCCCTGAAGAGTTACGAAAAATCGCTACAAAGTAACAGATTTTCGAGTATTTACAACACGATTCAGCCACCCCCATAAAATCGGTAATCTCGAAATAAGACCTGTCTTCCAGGGTTGAGGTTGATCACAAGGAGTATCCCTCTCCCTCAGAAAAATGTCACTGTTGTGAATGATACAACATGGAATCTCCCAATCTCCTTGTGAAGATGAACACGAATAAATGAATAAAAGCGTACACACATTGCTGGAAGATGGAACAATTTATAAAATCACCGAGGAAGCCTGGGAATCTGTTTACTGGAAAGGACGGATGGCAGTAATACCTCAAGAGCGACCAATGGGAGATTCAATACTACCGTATTATACAGCAGAACCATAGACTGAAGCACGTACATTTCAAGAAGTACAAAGGGCCATTGAAAACTCGATAAAAACAACGTATTTGTGAACGATGGGATTGTAGTCAAACTCTTGAAGAAGTGATGAGCTAGCCTTCACAAAAAATTGCACCAATTTTATTGACTTAATATGAACAGAATACAATGTCCCATAAGAATGGACAAATGGATAAGAAATATTAAATTACATACAGTTACTGGGAAAACCTGCCAAATATGTCACACTCACTAACGTGATCCTTTCTGGCCCCAGGTCAATTCTAATATTTATTTATTTCTATATCTATCATTAACGAACCACTGTGTAGTTCGTAGCAAAGGGTAATATCTGTTGTACCATACAGTAGGATTTCTTCTCGTTCCTTTCATGGATGGAACATGGGGATGCTTAAACACTTCCGTGCGAGATGTTATTTGTATGGTTTCGTCCGCCAGATCTGAACACGATCTCGTACATAGGGGCCTGAAATTTATTTATAATTTCTGCCCAGAACTACGTTTCTTGTAGCTTTCTAAGTGCATGGTTGTGAAATGTACGTCGTATTTCTACGAATTTATGTCATTTACTATTTGTAAATATTTCTGATACAGAGTCTCGCTAATCAAATAAGCATGTAACTATTCGCATCACGCTTCTTATAAACTCGATAGCCCCTGTGAGGAAGATCAGGTTTAACGCTCGTCGACATCGAAGTTATTCGAGACGGAGCAAAAGTTCGCAATGTTTAAGGAATGGGGATGTCTGCCGTGCTCTTCCAAAGAAACTATCTCACAAAATACGGAAAACCTAAATTTCGATTTGCGGATGTGGATTTGAACCGTAGTCCTCACGAATGCTAACAACTACGCCACTTCGCTATTTGCCAATGTTTTCACCAAGCTGCTATTTTGTCGCTAGCTAACTATATACTACTACAATTTTTACCGAATAGATTTTTCTCGTTGACAACTTCATCTTAAGCTTGAGTATGTAGTTAATATTATTCACTAAGTCATTAACGTACAACACGATCAAGAGTACAACTTACTAGTGTTGACTTTTCACCTGTTGCATAAATACTATAACCGGTGGTGTTCCTCTATCATTCCAGTTTTTGGCAGATTGGATTCATTCTAGGTTCACCAAGGTGAAGATACCATCCAGATATGCTACAATAATGTGTCTGTATACTAAAAATAGATGTATTTTGATAATGCGTTTGTATGTTACTATTTTCTTATCGTTTAGGGCCGTTGGAGGTCGAGTCAAGTAAACATAAGGCATTTCTGGTAGCCTTTCTTGTAGCGCAGATCATTGCATTCTTTTTCTGGCCGTCTGCATTCCCTCCCGTCCAGCCGCTGTTCTACTCACTGTGGAAGCCCTCATAGTTGTTGACCAGTCATCTGTGCACTGATCGGTTAGAGATGTCCTCCGGATTCACTTCAACGCTCTCAACGTTCTTGGAACATTTATGAGATATCTTAGTTCCGTTGTCCAATACATTAAAAATCTACTTAGTCGCGTTGCATCCATCCTGAACATATGTCCATAGAATTTCAGTCGTCCTTTCCTTATTGACTCCATCAGCCGTTCATTATCATAGAATAACTCTTCTCTTCTTCGGAGCTTATACCACCTATCTCTTACCCTAGGGCCACATATTCTTCTAAGGACCTTGGGCTAAAACCTCTAAGCTTCTCTGTCCTGCCTTTCCTGTCATTTTGAGTATTCACTTGCGTACAGACTTTCGATTTTGATCATTGCGTTATAGTACCTGAGTTTACGTTTTTTGAGATTGCCTTTTTCTTGTATGGGACATGCGTCCTCCGAAAAGCAGCGGCCATATTCTCTTGCCCTCTGATTTTGACTTCTTTTTCACTACTTTTCATCTGCACTATCTCACCAAGGTATAAAGTTGGAATCAGGATGTAAACTATAACCCATCTTAGTATATTACAAATGGGTTGTGCTCTGCCTTATACACTTCTGGAAATCGAAACAAGAACTCATTGTCACCGGTGTGTCAGACCCACCATACTTGCTCCGGACACTGCGAGAGGGCTGTACAAGCAATGATCACACGCACGGCACAGCGGACACACCAGGAACCGCGGTGTTGGCCGTCGAATGGCGTTAGCTGCGCAGCATTTGTGCACCGTCGCCGTCAGTGTCAGCCAGTTTGCCGTGGCATACGGAGCTCCATCGCAGTCTTTAACACTGGTAGCGTGCCGCGACAGCGTGGACGTGAACCGTATGTGCAGTTGACGGACTTTGAGCGAGGGCGTATAGTGGGCATGCGGGAGGCCGGGTGGATGTACCGCCGAATTGCTCAACACGTGGAGCGTGAGGTCTCCACAGTACATCGATGTTGTCGCCAGTGGTCGGCGGAAGGTGCACGTGCCCGTCGACCTGGGACCGGACCGCAACGACGCACAGATGAACGCCAAAACCGTAGGATCCTACGCAGTGCCGTAGGGGACCGCACCGCCACTTCCCAGCAAATTAGGGACACTGTTGCTCCTGGGGTATCGGCGAGGACCATTCGCAACCGTCTCCATGAAGCTAGGCTACGGTCCCGCACACCGTTAGGCCGTCTTCCGCTCACGCCCCAACATCGTGCAGCCCGCCTCCAGTGGTGTCGCGACAAGCGTGAATGGAGGGACGAATGGAGACGTGTCGTCTTCAGCGATGAGAGTCGCTTCTGCCTTGGTGCCAATGATCGTCGAGGGGACACTGAATAGTGCACGGTACATCCCAACCGTCATCGAACCCATCGTTCTACCATTCCTAGACCGGCAAGGGAACTTGCTGTTCCAACAGGACAATGCACGTCCGCATGTATTGCGTGCCACCCAACGTGCTCTAGAAGGTGTAAGTCAACTAACCTGGCCAGCAAGATCTCCGGATCTGTCCCCCATTGAGCATGTTTGGGACTGGATGAAGCGTCGTCTCACGCGGTCTGCACGTCCAGCACGAACGCTGGTCCAACTGAGGCGCCAGGTGGAAATGGCATGGCAAGCCGTTCCACAGGACTACATCCAGCATTTCTACGATCGTCTCCATGGGAGAATAGCAGCCTGCATTGCTGCGAAAGGTGGAGATACACTGTACTAGTGCCGACATTGTGCATGCTCTGTTGCCTGTGTCTATGTGCCTGTGGTTCTGTCAGTGTCATCATGTGTCAATAAAGTTTCCCCTTCCTGGGACAATGAATTCACTGTGTTCTTATTTCAATTTCCAGGAGTGTATATAAGGGCGTTCTGAAAAGTAATGTCTCCGAATTTTTTATGAGGAAACTCTTAAATTTTTTTTTAAATAATCAAACATTCTACATCTTTGTTCTTCGCGTCTTCATATTTGTAGCCCTCTAGCGCTAGATGGTTACAAATTGTAGAGTGTAACATGGCTGTGTGTGACGTAACTATGACGGTACGTGAGAAACATCGTGTCGTAATCCAGTTTTGAATTCGAAGAGTTCGTCCACACACGGAACACCCACTCCTTCAGCATGACAATGCCAGACCACACACGAGCGCTGCGACATTTGAAACAATCCGACGCCTATGATTCACTGTGATCAATCATCCTCCATACACTGCCGACTTGGACCTATTCGGTTTTATTTTGCTTCCTAAGCTTAAAGAACACCTCCGAGGACTTTACTTTGCTAGTGTTGAAGTGGTGGAAGCAGAGGTGAGGTTGCAGCTCTGTCATTTTACAGTGACGATAGCAACAAACTGCCTTTTCGTTGGGAGAAATTTGTTCGTTGTCAAGGCGAACATGTTGAAAACTAAATGTCTAACCATCAAGAATAAATATGTAGACTGATAATAACTTTTTTATTGAAAAAGCTTTCAGAGTTTTCACACAATTCGGTGACATTACTTTTCAGCACGTGTAACCGTGTTACTGTATGACAAATGGCTTATGCTCAGCCATACATAGTTCATATTTGTAATAATAATGTACCGTTTATTACTAGTATTATTACATTAAATTGATGTGTTTCTGGGACTATGCCTCTGGCAGGCGAGCGTCGTGAAAAGGTGACCTGAGTCACGTGGACCACGTCACGCCCTTGCAGCCACTAGATGCCGTCGTATGGAACTTTCAGACGATGAGAATGGAATGTGTACATCTGGCACAGGACCAGGTGTTTCCAACCTCACCTCCCCTCTTCACAACTCTCCATCAACAGTTCGCGCCCGCGGTCTCCTCCTCCGTAGTCCTCCTCCGTGGCGTAGCGGTAGCGTTACCACCTACCACACGGGGTGCCTGGGTTCGATTCCCGGCAGGGGACTGGGTGTTGTGTGTCCATCATTGTCATCATCATTGACTCGCAAGTCGACGATGTGGCGTCAGCTAAAGAGGACTTGCGATACGGCGGCCGAACCCCCCCCCCCCCCCCCCATGGGATCTCACGGCCAACAATGTCATACGATCATCTCTCTCCTCCTCCTTAGGTCTTTGGGACGGAATCGCGGGAATTACTCTACGACACATCACCACGACCAGCACTGATCGATGAATAAGACAACTCAGAAAAGACAAATTTCGGGTTAGGTCTTGTGACTAGGTTGACCCGGGCGTGTCAGGTTGCATATATGGCAGTGATGCACGTTTGCAGTTCCTCCTGTGTGGTCATAAATGAAAAAAAGTGGACATTCCTCTGAAAACACACCTGTAGACTTCAGACTGGCGATTTGCCCCCTCCAACGTAGATGTGTTCTGTTTTCCCAGCTCGCGATACCACCACAGACACAGTATTCATTTACATTGCTCTGAAATCTGTATGAACATGAGGGACAGGGACCTTAGTTAGTTAGTTAGTTAGTTAGATGTTCCATAGACCCATTGAATGATTCTTTTATCGAAATGATATCATTGGAATCGGAGTTTTCCAGGAGAAATTATTCTAAGTTATTTATAAAACTTTATTCGCTACTTGTCAGATATTTTATGTTATTGAGCAAATGATTGAATATTTTTGGTGTTGCATATTAAACACCTTTCTAAGACACTAACAGCGTTAGTGGCGGGTAATAAAGATCATTTTCGCTCTCGTATTGCAGGCATGGACATCACTGTTCTTCTCAAATTGTCATGGATTTTTTACGACGAATTTCATTAGTGAATTTATGTGTTGGGGCGGTGCAGTAATAATGCGTAGCTCCTCGGAGTGGTACCTACATGACGTCCGTGAGTGAGCATAACATATTATTCTTATTGCGCGCTTTTGTGCAGTCAATACTTTCTTTCTAAGTGATAAGTTACCCCTGAAAATTATTGCACAAGACACTATTGATTGGGAATATGCAAAATATGTCATGTGGTTCATTCGTTTGTTTGCAAGATTAGCACTTATACGAAGAGCAAAATTAGGTGAACTTAATTGTTCGAGAAGCTTAGTAATATGCTTCTTCCAGATCAAGTTTTAAACAATACGTACCTACAAAAAGTGGAGCATCCTATCCTTCTTCGCGAGTCCTGCTCACGTGCTACATCAGTTTTCGGTATGACTATTTGTTGCACAGAACTGAATGTAGTGTGTGTGTGGTTTTTTCTAGCTTAGGGATGGTCCATTTTTGAGAACCACTTTATAATTCACTGGAAAATACCATTTAACATCTGTTCTAATGGCTTCTCTTTAATGGAATGTATTGTAACACTTGTATCTGAATTCAGGCTTGTTGAATGTTAAGTGGAAGGTCATTCGAACATGTAAAGAACAGGGATGGACCCAAAATTGAACCCCATGGGGCTCCCCCTGTGATTTCTCCCCAGATACTAATATTTACCCTTCCAACATCGTTCGAATTATTCAGCACAGCCTTTTGCATTCTGTTTGTTAAATATGATTAAAACCACATGTTTGTAAGTCATCAATTCTATAAAACAGATATTTTTCTAAGAGAGAGAAATGATCTGCACAACCAAAGGTCTTCGAATGATCACAAAAATACCATCAAGCGATGTTTTATTATTTAAGGCTTGCACTATTTTATGAGTGAATACATCAATACCATTCTCAGTCGAGAAACTCTTCCGGAATTCAAACTAATATGCTAATTAAATATTGTTTCTACTTAAGTGCGAGACTACTCTAGACTACTCTTGAGTATATTACTTTTTCGAATACTTTGGAATAAAGATTTCAGTAAGGGAATTGGATGATAATTGTTTAGTTCTGCCTCGTCACCTTTCTTATGAAGGGATTTAACAATTACATATTTTAACCTGTCTGGGATAATTCCCTATGCCAGTGAAGTATCACATATATAACTAAGGACATAACTAATTAGCTTCGAACAACTTTTCAGAATTCTGTTTAAAGTTATATCCCTACCACATGAGCTCTGGTTTTTTAAGGGTTTTTATAATTTTATTAATTTCCGTGAAGAATGTTGGCGCTACTTCTAGCTGCTTAAAGTTCTGTGGAACGAAATTTTTAACAAATTCTCTTGCTTTTTCAACTGAACCATTTAATCGTATTTTTCTGCTAAATTTAGAAAGTGATTATTAAAAGTACTCGCGTCTTGCAAAATATCAGTCACGAGATTGCCATTTAGTTTAATTGTAATGGTATCTTGTACACTGACTTCTCGTTTGACAGTATCCCATACAGTTTTAATCTTATTTTATGCATTGTTTATTTCTGTCAGGACGCGCCTACTTCTGGACGTTTTAGTGACTTTCCTGAAAGTACTACAGTATTTTTTGTCGTATGCAAGTAATGTCGGATATTGGCTTACTCTGACCTTTACAAAAGTTTCCCACTTCCTCTTACATAGATTTTAATTCCCCTAGTTATCTACGCCTTTCTTTTTCGTAATAGATCATATAGTTAACTTTTTAGGAAATCAATTTCAAACTTTGACACAAATTTACAGTGGAATAACTAAATTTGACATTAGCATCTCTTTCTATATAAACCTAATCCCATACCACTCCTTTTAACTTATTCTTAAGACATTGTATCCTGTTCTCATTAACATCCTCACTACTCGTCATGAACCTAGCTTAGGGCTGTAAGGTACCATATCGCTTATTTCCATTAACTGTGTGTAGTGTATGCAGGGACACGCCACTGCATATTCGGACATCACACTGGATATTCTTCGCGGACTAGATACGACCCCTGCATCACCTCGGAGGATGTTTAACAACGGAAGAGCCACTGAGTTGTTTACCATGAAGCCACCTGCAGCCGCTACGCATCTGGGGTGCTACCCACACTGACAGGCTAGACGCAATTTGAAACGCGGTATAGCACGTGTGACGTGACATGACGCTACAGCACGACACCCACGTGCCGCACGAGTCGCGTGGGTGCAGCGCATATTGCGACACGTACACCATACTTCGCACGCACCGACTGGCGACGCTCTGCACTGACAGAACCGAAGCGCGCGCAATCTATTATCTTTCTCAAACGATTTTACAGGAACTATTCGCTGAAAATGTACGATTTTTGCCTCACTTGTAGCGTTATATGTCAGCTTCGTGGCGAAGTGCCCATCATCTCGCTAATGACCATTCTTATGGTGATGTACACATTTTAGTAAGACACTACGCAAAATTCAAAAAGTTTGCAACGAAAATTAGGGGTTGCTATGATTTTGCGTTTGGTTACATCATATGTTGCTGAGTATGAAATTTAGCTAACATGCTGAATTTTTGTTTAGACTTGGGAGGAGGTCTCCATCTGCCTCCGATCTCGAGAAAATGGATCCCATGTAGCGCGCTCACTTCCGATCTCACGCCCGCGAGAATGAAATACTCGCAACATCTCTCATATCTCCTAAACTGCTCGAGACATCGAAACGAAAGTTTGGCGAATGATAGCACACAAGGAGGAGTGAGTTTTGCCAATTCTTAAACACACGGAACTTTCTTATCTATGGCGATATATCAGTACTTATACTTCCCTTTTTATTTATTTCACTCCAATGACAAATTTTTAAGAGTTATCGACAGCTAGCGAAACAAGAGCTTCCTAGTATGAAAATAAACATGAAATTTCTTCTTTTGTGTTACTGGAAACCGATACTATGAGATTTCTCGTAAGCTATTGAGCTCTGTGATTGCCAATTACTTGTTTAATGAGGCACTCCGTTTCGGAATTCTGTCTCAATGGCTGCTGTGAGTTGAGTTCGGCAAATTACACTGTGACAAAGGAAGTTCAATTAAACCAGTCACCAAGAGAAATGTGGCCGTTACTCACAAACGGTGATGCTTCTTCGAATGAGAAAAGGTTAACAACTTACACAAAAATAATTGCCAATTCTGTTGGAATCCCTGTAATCCATCGTATTTTTAACACTGAGCGACTAGAATGGAAACCTACCAAAGGATTTTATTCCTTCTCATGATCTGAGCAGTATTAAAATAGTGACGAGCGTTCCTTCAGGACGAATGATAGGCACATGCGAGATACTGGTTACTCACCTACGGTTTGCCAGACTAACAATGTGTGATCGCGAATAAAATAAAAAATAAACAATTGATGTGTCGCACAACACAGTGGCCAGTGTATTGTCAGCAGCGGAGGACAATGCGCGACAGGAATGCACAAGCTATCCATGTGTGCCTTGTGAGCTGGAGTTCGAAAAACAATGCCATGAAAGTAGATCAGCCTTTGTCAACAGTACATTTCAACAAATTAAATATATCTAATCATAACACACTTTTAGGATATTCTTACTTTCGTAATAATACCGACCATTTTCTTCATTTGTGTAGCTTGTTGTATAATTAGTTTATTAATGCTGATAATGTGCATGAAACAATTGAAATGCTGTTTCTCATCACGGTGAACTAATTAAAACATTGTTATTTGTGACTGCTTTTCGACTGTTTCTAGCTTGCAGTGGAAATGTGATATCGACATGCATGTTGTACAGTGTGTTGTATTGCATCATTATATCCATATCGGAGTAATCACAGTGAGACTTCTATACTTCAGATCTTGGACGCTTTTTACCAGGAGCACAAAGGGATCACACTTGTGGAGATTATCCCTTTCTAATTTTTTGTAACAGGTCGTACAGATACGCCATCACACTAGGCAGCGAGAAGATAACCTTGTTTTACTTTCATGCCTTGACTCTTAACCACATGATTTTATAATATTCCTTGCTTCGATATTCACTACCCTCTGTCCCTTCTTGCGATCTGAAAACAACACGGAGGCATATGATACAATTCCAGCGGCCAATGGTTCATCACTTACTGAAGTACGCATTTTTCTTGACAGAAGAAAACAAAACAAAACTATACAGATATAAATAATAGAAAAGTATAATGTACTAACGAAGATAGCTGGAGCATTTAAATGGCGAAAAACGAAACACTACCCAAAGGCAATAAAATTTAGCACACAGTAAGCCAAAATTTATCGTACTGGCAATACTACCGCTGCTAATATGCGCCGTGCCGATGTGAGCATATGGCCGGGATACTTTTCCGCTCCCCGCCTAAAATTTCCCACGGTGCTAGCGAGGCACGCGCGACTCGTGGTGCGATAAACTGTGCCTCAACCTCACCGCCGCGCGACCTGGCGCAGGTGCGTGTTGCGTCCCAGTCGCGTCGCGTCGCAATTTGCGCGGTCTCATTTGAACCTGTGCTGTTACAAAAACGCGCTATACGCGTCTCAGTTTGCGCCTAGCCTAGATACTTGGTGTGCAAGTCGTGATACACAGCGCTGCCGTCGTAGGCACATACGAGCGACCACGTGGTCATGTGCCCACCTGGCACCGCACGTTTGCTCCTCTGTGGACGCCTACTTAGGCCGGCGCTCAACCCATCAAGAGCCAGTTACACTTCGGGCTCAAACCGACCAACAGCCGCTACGAGTCTCCGACACTGACCCAACGCATACAAGTGCTCCTGCCCGCCAAGATGTAGTCTCGCCTACGCCATGAGCCCCGTACAATGCTGAACTTCCGTCAGCAGCTCCCGAGGGTACCGCTGTACCCGATCTGCATGTGGCTGCTCACGAGCTCATCACCTCATGGGACCGTGACGTTATAACACCTCGCAGCTGAAAATTGGACCGCCTACAAGCTCCCATCCTCGTGGTACGGCGTCGCTACTTATCTTCCCTGCTCCTCGCCACATCGACGCTTATGGAATTCATCGTAGTGCGCAACTGTTAGGCATTGTCGAGGATTGAATTTCTGTTATCAAGTTGTATGGACGCTGGTTCCCAGAAGCTGTACGTAGTGTAGTCATGTTAATAATAGTTGTTATTGCAAAGCGTGTATCTCAATACTGTCAGTCACTCCACGCGGCTGAAGGATACCAAATTGCGCATCGTAATCAGATATTTCATTAACAGCTAGGTACACTGTTTTAGCTTGAGCTCTAGCTATAAAAATGCTATCAATCAGTGTCCTACTATCTTGTAGCCCACGATTTGGAAAACTGACTACTGAAATTAGTTTTAACCACTCAAATCACGATTCTAGTTCATATTTAAGGTATGTAGATCGAAATCTCCACAACCAGTAATTGTTTCTTCTTGTCTGATACATAGCTCTATAATGCATTAAAATTTCAGATAATTTGCTAAAGGTTTCCTGCATGGGATCTGTGGACTGTTCCGACGATTAGAGATCTACAGTAACAACGCAAAAGCACAAGCTCCTAGGTCCCGATGAACATAAAAACTATTTGTTTCAAAATTTTTGCATGTATGTACAACTTTTCCATATGTTGCAACTCCTCCTTTTTCCATTTTAACTGTACACGTTAAATGGTGCTGGTCGATAATCCCTGATATTTAACTTCTCCATCCCTGTTGTTACATTGTGTTCAGTGAGGAGCACAACATCTATCACTTTAGAATTTCCTATATCTCCTAGCCCTACAACAAGTTCATTCATCTTATATTTAACCCTCTAATGTTCTGATGAAACGATTTTATTTTATTTTTCTGGTAACTGTTATAGTATGGTTCTGTTCTGCTCTAATTCCTTTCGATATTCTGTGTCTATAACCTGATTCTAACCTAAAACATGTCTCCCTTTGATCCCGGTAACAGCAGGCATTTTGTCGTGTGTGCTTGTGGTCCCCCTTACATTTTCTGCAAGATGCTCAGCTAATCTTTCTTTCCCACTCAGTTTCAGGTGTATCCCCATTTCGCAATTGCAGCCATGGCACAGATGTGAGACTTTTTCAGTCAAAAGCAATTTACTTAGCTCATTGTTGACATGGCTATCAGCCGTGTAACTGAGAGCTGGACATGTCAGTGCAAACCCTTCACAAACTCTACACCAGTGTGTGTTGTTGCTGCTCCTGTTTCCTGTACGTCACCTTTAATGCTGTATTCAAAGTTGTTAGCCAGGCTGTTTCCTTCTCCTCCTGTTATAAGTACGTTATTCCCTCCATCAAAAATCTCTACACAAGGTCTCTATGTTTTCTGTTGCCTGGCTAAGCTTGGCAATAAGTTTCACGACGATTGTGACCTAGTTATCTACACCGAGCTTTTAATGTAGCAGCAAGACTCTTATCTTTCTACATGACTTTTCTACCGAATTATCCTTAAAGGTGTATCTACAAGCCTGTTGCACACTACGTAGCTCAAAGACTGGTTGAGGCTCTTCTTCTAATTCAGGTAGAAAGTAAAACTGATTGCTAATCGGAATTAGAAATGTTTCTGAGGTTTCTCCTTTTGCTATTACTAGTCACCTTCTCCTAGCTCCCATTGTCTCTTTCCCTTTAAACTTATATGATTCAGAAGATGCCATTTCTGATTCTGATTGAAGGGCACAAATGTTTCTTCCTTGTTCCACGATTTCCTTGTCTCGTCTACATAATTTACAACTGCACGTAAGAGCCTCATCTGACACTTTGTTAGCTTCCCCCGCTGCGCTCTCCCCAGTGAGACATCAGGCCACAATTCTGGCATGTCTGCCCGATGCTAATTAACCTACAACAACATCCACATTTGTCACACACGACGCTACTCTTGTAGTAAACTAAACAGCACTACAACACACTTAAACTGTAATAAACTAATAATTAGCAAAAAATTATCTTTCAGTGAGATGTGCGGCTAACTCCAGTCGTCAAGAAGACGTAGAGTAACACGACAGACAAAGAGTCTCTCGGATAAAAACTGGGCCAAACCTCATGTGCAAACTCTTTCATCTAGTCCAAGACGATGTCCTCAAAGTACTCCACAAAGAAGGTCACTGTAATTGGAGACAGTGCGCTTCCCATCATGATTCCATGTGTCTGGTTAAAATATTCTCCACCATACAAAAAATGGAGTACTTTGAGCATATCCCTTGGACTCTGCTCCTGCAAAGCCTAGTTGCTTTTATCGTTACGTCGATGATACATTTGTCATCTGGCCTGGACCACAACAACAACATCAATGACATCGACTTTTCAGTAGAGGTAGAGATGGATGGTGCTTTGCTTTTCGGAGGATAAGGACGTCAAGAACCGGCAAAGAGCCGCAGTGTTCAACGTAAATCCACCAACACGTACTGGTACTTGCACGCTACCAGCTACCACCACCTATCACAGAAACATTCTGTTCTGAGGATTCTGGTGCATCGTGAGGAAGCCTTTTCGTGCTCTGGAAACATGCCGAACGAACTGAGTCATATATGGGACGGTTTCAAGGAAAATGATCACAACAACCGATAGATATTGCAAGATATCTCCTCAATGTCGTGTCAGCAGAAGGGCTGTGAAGGGAGAAGGAAAAATCTTGCGTTTTTGTTGTTGTGTGTCTCAGAAATCTAAAAGGTTAGCCGACTCTTTAACAGGCGCGAAATCGATTCGGACTTACACTATGATGTTTCTGTGAACAGTTTTATATCGGATAGGTATTTCCGCCAACGACATTCTGCAAAATCAGCCGTAGCAGAACGTGCTCTGGAGAACGGACATCAAATTGCACTCCTCGGGACATCTGGTATTAAAGAGACAAATGATATCTGGAAGAGCGTCATAAAAGAAGCGATAGAGACAGAAATTCCGGACAACAACCTCAATAAAAACTGCAATCTGCAGTTGAACACAGCTTGGGACTCGGCCTTCGGATGGTTACCATAATGAAATTTTGACTCTACTGGGGAGTGTGCGCCGATATGAAACTTTACTGGCAGATTAAAAATGTATGTCGGACCAACGTTCGAACTCGGGACCTTTGCCTTTCGCAGGCAAGTGTTCTACCAACAGAGCTACCCAAGCACGACTCACGGCACGTCCTCAAAGCTATACTCCTGCCAGCACTTGCCCGCGAAAGGCAAAGGTCTCGAGTTCGAGTCTCGGTCCGGCAAACAGTTTTAATCTGCCAGGAAAATTTCAAATCATTATTCTACATGGCGCTGGAATGAGCTCCAGTGACATCACAGAACGCAGCGTAGCAATATAAGGACGGCAGCAGCACTCAGACGACGGTCACCATTTGGAATGGTCGAGGAGCGCACGGTCGAAAGTTCGTGGACATTTAACCATCTGACACGGCTGGAGCTCGAAATTTTTTTATCTTTATTACACTTATTTAAATAGAATTTTCATTAAACAAGCTAACGCAAATCTTGAGTAACGTAACTATGCACAGACACCTTGTAATACGAAGATTGTTCAAGGATCAGTAAATCAGAGGGCTAAACAAACAAAAATTACGGTGTCGTCTGAAGAAGGGTAACGGAAACAGCTTCTCTAACTATTTCGAACAGATCAGGTACTATACACAGTTCAAAAAAGTGAGAAGCGAGATAAGTTCCAGTATTTAATTTATATATATATATATATTCACTGGATACATTAACGTAATAATTATTATTTTCTGTGAACATTTGAAATTCTCCACCGAAGATGCCATTTCATGGTTCCTTATAGAATTTGGACTATAAAGGCAGATGAATGACTTATAAAACAAGCAAACAGCATCTCTTTGGATATCATCTGCAATGCTGGTGACATATGTTCTACAGATCCTTCAGTTACCTCATTTCTGCGTAAGATGACATTAGACAAGTTATGCTATTTTCGTTGTGTTAAACAGCGGACTCATGTAATTGATTACAGTTTGAAATGTTATAAGTAAATCCATAAAAGCCTAAATATTACGTTACACAACATTACAAGGTCGTAATAAATTTACATTACGCAGAAATGGGGCAGTGCTTTCTGTGGAAACTTGTATAAAAGAAGTGAACACTCAGGTGGCAGAGTATTTGTGGAATCCAGTTTCTTTCTTTCTTCCTTCCTTTCCATATAGGCTAGGCGAAAAACCGAGACTCCCGGAAAAAGCCATACATCTGAGAAACCAGTTATTCAGTTCGTTAGGGCAACGAATAGAGAGATTTATTGATGTATACTTTAAAAATTACAAACTGCTACCTTAATAGCTAAAATACGACGTCATATCACAAATTGTTGGATAATGGTTATATTCTAGAATGAAATTTTCCCTCTACAGCGGAGTGTGCGCTGCGGCACACAGTTTTAATCTGCCAGGAAGTTTCAATGATTATATTAATAAAAATTGCTACTACTTGCATCATACTAATATTGAAAAGCTAAATTGGAAAACATTTATAAGAAATTTGTATGTTATTAAGCCGTCGTTGCATGTATTTTATTCGTGAAACTAACGTTTCGTCCTCATCTTCGACGTATATCTTCAGGGAGGGGTCTTGGAAGTGATACTCTGCACACAGTGGCCAGTTATTCGATGTATGCAATGAATCGAAGCCACCGTTCCCCTTGAATATCTTTTCGCAAACAGGGGAGAAGTGTTAGTTTCACCAAGAACATAAATTCGACCACGGGCCGGAAAATTTTAATAACTAACATTTCCAGACGTTAAAGCTGATATTTTGTGAAAGAAACAAAAATCGGATTCCTACTGCTACAAAATTACTGTTTACCTCTCAACCCATCAAGAAACTACTATTACTCCTGTTTCTAACTACTACCCCTGTCCGCTTCCATTGCTGAGTGGGCAGCGCGGCAAAGTGCCGAGTTGATTCACGGCTGGGTCGACGATTTTCTCCATTCTGGAACTGGGTGTTATGTTGTCGTCATCATCATATCATGCTCATAGACACGCAAGTCGCCGAAGAGAAGTCAGCTACAGGGACTTGCGCTAGGCGACTGGTCTACCCGATGGGAGGTCCTCGCCACACAACATTTCATTTCACTACTATTACTACCACTACTGCTACTAAATACGAATTTCCAATCTACTGCGCCATCATAGAGACCATATTTCAAATATCATTCTCAGTAACGTAATGGGAAATCTAACTGACAAACTCCTTCGATAGTTTCCGACTTCAAATACTTTCTTTCCATCCGAATAGAACGTTAACAGGCAGTTGAGATAACACGCAGTTGTATCGTTGAATCTAAACCTCTAACGAAGTGCTACATGGCCTTCTTGGAAACTGCGACTGCAGGATCGTCCAAGATGCGCCAAGTACGCTGGTGTGCAAAACTTAAGGACGAAAGTAACTTTCGCATGATGTGTCACTGCTAAGTAACATAGCGTGATGAAACTTGGACCTTAAATAGAAAGAACTGCTACAGGATAGCACAGTATAGTACTGTACAGAAGGTATTTGAAAGAAATTTGCGATGAGACCAACAGATACGACAGTCTTATTTAAAGATAATAACTGAATTGAAATAACCGCCAATTATGGTAGCCCCGGGGACATTAGAAAAGGCTGTACATGTTCTTAGTGGGATGTGTGAGCAACACGGACTGCATTGCATGCTCTGCAACACGCTCCCATGCTGACCACCATGTTCGTAAGGAATTCTTGTGGTGGAACGCTCCATTCATTCACCAGCACGGCTGATAGCTTGTGGATGTTTGTTGCCGTTGCATGTGGACGTGCTGCGATGCGCCTCCACAAAGCCCACAACGCATCCGTCATGTGCTCGATGGGATATGAGTTGGGGCAGCAGGCAGGCTAGTCCATTCGCCGATACCATCGTTCAACGAGTTCCTCCACTTGAGCTCTTCGATGTGGTCATTCATTGTCGTCCATAAAATGAAATCAGGGAAGAATTAACTCCTGAAGAGATGCACATTGGAAAGGAGTCCAGTGTCACAATAACGTTGACGGATGAGTATATAGTGTTCAAAGATTCGGAGGTCGGTACGACGGCCGTTGTGGCCGAGCAGTTCTAGGCGCTTCAGTTCTAGGCTGCTACGGTCGCTGGTTCGAATCCTGCCTCGAGCATGGATGTGTGTGATGTCCCTAGGTTAGTTATGTTTAAGTAGTTTTAAGTCTAGGGGGCTGATGACCTCAGATGTTAAGTCCTATGGTGCTTAGATCCATTTGAACCATTTTGGAGGTCGGTACCGCTATGGAGCATTATGGCTGCCCACACTGTAACATCTGTACCACGAAGACGGTGATGTTTGACAGTCTTCGGGGACTGATGACCTCAGATGTTAAGTCTGATAGTGATCCGAGCCATTTGAATCATTTGACAGTCTCCCTTGGTGCATTACGTGTTCCCACATCTTGTCGTGTGAGGGTACGCATTGGCGTACTAACCTTCAAATCTCTGAACACAATATAGTCAGCGGTGAACGTTATTGTGGTACAGTAAAATTGTTCAAATGGCTCTGAGCACTATGCGACTTAGCTTCTGAGGTCATCAGTCGCCTAGAACTTAGAACTAATTAAACCTAACTAACCTAAGGATATCACACACATCCATGTCCGAGGCAGGATTCGAACCTGCGACCGTAGCGGTCGCTCGGCTCCAGACTGTAGCCCGTAGAACCGCACGGCCACTCCGACCGGATGTGGTACAGTACCCCAATTACAGTAATGTTGCTGCAGATACGATGCCCAACGAAGAAAAACATTCGTCTTGAAAACTACAGACTATATACAAGGTGTCCCAGGAGGAATGATCACTACTGCAAGATTTGGCAGGAACGATCCATCGTAGCAAAATAAATCTAATAAACAGTGTCTGAAAAACGCATATCATGAGGGTTATGCGCAGTTCTTAATCTTACATACTGTGAAACGAACCTCTCTCCTACCAGCTCTTTGTTTTCCATATTGTGGGAGAAAGTGGTATGGAGCAAAGTAAGAAAAAATGGTCTGTTAAGCAAGGGATTCAAAAGGCATGCCGTAGCAACTATGAGCACTTGTTCAATGGAAGACGTGTATTTCACAATAGCGAAAATGAACAAGTGCACATAGCTCTTACGGTATGTACTTTAGAGAAAATTTTTACTGGAATATTTTTCCTTGTTTTGTTTAATAATATCAAGTATGAAAATACGGAAAGGAAACAGCTTGCAGTAGAAGACACCTGTTTCATCGGATCGACGATGAAGAAGTGCTCATAGTTCTCGAGGTGTAGATTTCAGAATCCATGCTTACTAGACTTTTTTGATTTGAACGATCATTCGAGTCATATCTCTGAATACTGATAATTCCTCTTAGGATACCCGGTACAGTGTGTGTAGTAGAACTGAGAGACAGGCGCTTAGAAGAAGAACTGGGAACCCTTTTCAGATTCAACAACCATACGCCAGTTGTGGCTAATATTCAAACACATCAAAAATAATGCTATAGATAAGTACAAACCAAGTAAGGGCATAAAGACTATGGAAACTTACCATCGTTTAATACTGCAGGAAGAAATATTGTTTATTAGACTCTCACTACGTAAATTAATGTAGGGAAGCTAACAGTAATATTAGAAATTTGTGGTAGTGTCTGTGGGACCAAACTGCTGAAGTCATCGGTCCCAAGGCTTAAGCACTACTTCATCTAACTTAAGCTAACTTACGCGAAGGACAACACACACACCCATGCCCGTGGGATGACTCGAACCTCCGACGGGGGCGCCGAGCGAATCGTAACAATACGCCTCAGACCGCACGGCAGGTAACAGTAAAAAACTTGATGGAAACACCTCTCCGTAAGAAGCGCTAAGCACGAAGTTTTTAACAAGTGCCGTAGTAACACACTGCCTAGGTGCTAACATAAAACTGTTGGAAGTTCTCGACGTTTATAAACTCAATGAACGGGCAAATATCATCCATAGTCTCTCTCTCTCTCTCTCTCTCTCTCTCTCTCTCTCTCTCTTTCTGTCATGGATCACTCTGATATAACACCTGTGTATTTCAGAGCGAAAACTGAAGTCCGCTTTCGAAAATGCATGAACGGATTAAGATACTAGGGCTTTCTTTCTTCCAAACTCCGTTCGGTCGGAAAATGGACATGACAGTTAAAAATCAGAAATGATTTATTTGCAACATTTAGCCACGTCTTCCAGCTACTTCTCCACATAATCACCGTTCTGACCGAAACATTTCTCGTAGCGAGGTAACAACTTTCCAATGGAGTCGTAGGAGCCGCATATGATTTCTGCCAACTCGTTATGTTGGTCTGTAGCCCGTTGTACGTGCCAACATGCTGTCCCCGTAGCCAGTAGTTGTTCGTGTGAGTGAAGAGATGAAAATCAGAGGGAGCCAATTCCGGGCTTTATGGTGGGTCATCAAACACTTTCCATCGAAGTCGCTGCAAGACCATCATTTCGGTACCTGAAATATGCTGCCGAGCATTCTCATGTTGAAGGAAACGAATGGCAGTTACGTTATGTGAGCTACATGAAATCAGGGGAAGCCCATCAGCAGGAGTTAAAACATAGCGGGAGAAATTATTTTCTAGGCATATTTACTTGCTCTATGAGCTCAGAACTGCGACGTGCGACGTGATGCGATAGACTTGGATAGTAGAGACACTTCGCGACACATCGGCGCAAAGCTTCACAGGATTTTCACTGTGGTTTTAATTTAGCGACCGATCTGAGGATGGAAAAGTATAGTTCTCATATTATTCAGCGCCGTATTTACGCGCAGGCTATATAGGCACTTGAAGCCAGCAATACAAAGGGGCCAGAATAGAAAAATTAAAAAAAAAGTTGTTTTGATATTGTGCTGTGGACCTTCTTATAACGTAGAAGGCTTAGATGTAATTTTTTCGATGGGCTTACTCGCCTGAGGTTTTTTTTTTTTAATTGGACAGCTATAGTGAAATAACGCAGCACTCACCTGTCGTACCTCGCGCTCTTTAGCATTAAATCGCTGTGGCATCAGGTGAAACACGTGGCACTTCAGTTAGAAAAACCACTAAGGCTTTGACAAGAACAAGTAGGGAATTTTAGCAATTTGAAGTGAGTTCGATTTCGTGGAAAAACTATTTTTTATACATAATTTTATCCAAGGCGATATTAATAAAAATTTACTTCCTGTCGGCAAACGCCAAATGCAACGTGATGAAACTATGGAAAACCATTCTCAGATAGCTTTATTTGCTAACGAGACATTACGGAAAAGTATTGTAATTGCATTAAGTGTATTTAATATTTGATTTTTTGTTAAATTTCTTTTTATGTGCCTTCTGCCTAAAAAACATACTTATTTGTACTAATGAAATCTGCTTGAGTTATTAGCATAGTCATAGCTTCGTGTTGTCACAATGTCTTAAGTAGCTTCCTACTCGTTATCTTCGCCTCCAACCATCGTCATCTTCAATGATTTCCTTGTCTGAAGATGATGAGTAGGAAACTCATCGAAACGTTGCGACAATACGACGCTACGGCTCTGTTCACAACCCGAGAAGATTTCATCAGTGAAATACTTTGAGAAAGGCTGTATTTTTAAAATTATTAAAATATTTATATTGAATGGACACTACTGAATCTCAACTTTTTGGTCTGTCATAACAAATATGTCGGGGCTGGCGGTCTTGGTGCTAAGTTCCTATTTGAATTTGAGATAGGAACAGTGGGTAAAATGTTTTTTGGTTTGCCCGGATCAGCGGCCATTTCTGTACCCATTCGAAAATCTGTCTTCTGTAGCTATGTTTCAGTATATTAAGCAAGCTTTGAACGACGCTTTGGTGCCCGAGAAATTGTGTGAATCGATTAATTCCTTTTGCAAAAGACTTAAATTAGGCTGAAATTAATGCTCAGCTAATGGCACCACTTTTATTCGCACCGTTCGGATTTTACGAGCAAAAATAGTAACTCCGGACTGGAGCTACACTGGTGGTTCGAATTTGGTCCACCGATGTATTGAATCTTGGTGTAAGATTAGTATTAACAGTTTGAGAAAACCTTTCTTCATTCAGATTTTACATGAAAAAAACACGTCTTTCTGCGAGATTTTTGAACTATATTTCAAAATTGTACGAATCGGATCAAAATTTGCAAGTCAAAACGAATTTTTTAGCCAGTAATCTTCATCTGTTGCCGAGACACGATGGTTTAAGGTAGAGCTAAATGTAACAGGTAAAATTCGTTCTTAGGTGGACTGAATGCACGGAAACGGTTTAAAGTGAATCAAACAAATGAAACATGCGTTGTTAGGATAAAACTGAAATCTCGCTTTTAAAAATTTAGCTTCATTCGGATTGTAGGTGTAAAAAACACGTTTCTGTGAGTGTTTTTACGCACGCCCATTCTTGTTTCAAACTTGTGTGAATCGGTTTTGTAAGCGGGTAGACGAATACACTGAAGCGCCAAAGAAACTGGTATAGGCATTCGTATTTAAGAACAGAGATATGTAAACAGGCAGAATAAGGCGCTGCGGTCGGCAACGCCTACATAAGGCACCAAGTGTCTTGCACAGTTGTTAGATCTGTTACTGCTGCTACAATAGCAGTTTATCAAAATTTAAGTGCGTTAGAACGTGGTATAATAGTCGGGACACGAGCGATGGGACACAGCATTTACGAGGTAGCGATGCAGTGGGGATTCTCCTGTGCGACCATTTCACGAGTGAACCGTGAATATCAGGAGTCCGGTAAAATATCAAATCTCCGACATCGCTGCGGCCGGGAAAAGGCCCTGCAAGAAAGACAACTGAAAAGAATCGTTCAAAGAGACAGAAGTGCAACCCTTCCGCACATTTCTGCAGATTTCAATGCCGGGCCATCGACAAGTGTCAGCATATGAACCATTCAACGAAACGTCATGGATATGGGCTTTCAGAGTCGAATACCCTTGATAACTGCACGACACAAAGCTTTGCACCCCGCCTGGGCCCCGCCAACACCGACATTGGACTGTTAACGACTGGAAATACGTTGCCTGTTCGCATGAGCCTCGTTTCATATTGTATCGAGCAGATGGACGTCTACGGGTATGGGGACAACCTCATGAATCCATGGGCCCTGCATGTCAGCAATGGACTGTTCAAGATAGTGGAGGGTCTGTAATGGTGTGAGGCGTATGCAGCTAGAATGATATGGGCCCCTGATACGTCTAGGTGCGACTCTGACAGCTGAAACATACGTAAGCATCCTGTCCATTGTGCATTCCGACAGACTTGGGAAATTCCAGCTGGACAATGCAGCACCACACACGTAGAGAATTACTACAGAGTCTCTCCAGGAAGACTGTTATGAGTTTAAACACTTTTGCTGGCCACAAAACTCCCAAGACATGAACATTATTGAGCGTATCTGGTATGCCTTGTAACGTGTTGTTCACAAGAGGTCTCCACCCCCTCGTACTCTTACGGATTTATGGACAGCCCTGCAGGGTTCATGGTGTCAGTTCCCTCCGGCACTACTTCATACATTACTATCATGCATGCCATGTCGTGCTACGGTACTTCTGCGAGCTTGCGAGGGCCGTACACGATATTAGGCAAGTGTACCAGTTTTTGGCTCTTTAGTGTATATATAACTAATGGTCATCCTGTAGTTTTGTGAAAGATTTATCCGTTACATGGTTCGTAAGGCAGTAAAAACGAAATGCAACAAAAATCTACATCGGCTGCTAAGCTTTTGCTGTCTAATGTCAAAATTATGGTAGAGTAAAAGCTGAGAACCTATGGTTGCCCTCAAAGATCGAACATATCCTTCACAGAGTTAGAGATGTAAAACAAGGTATCTAGCTTTTCGATTTATCTGGCTTCAAAGACATTTAAATCAAAACATATATACATATTCGCGCCTTTTTTTTACGAATCAGCCCTACTTCCTCACCGCAGTGAGCTCTCTCAGACCCGCCCCCTCTTACTTGTATGAAGGGGGTGTAAGAACAAATAGATACAAGTTCATGTGCTTCTAGAGAGCGGGATGCATGTACAATACGTAGTATCCGAGAGTGGGGATACATCTAACTCCTGGAAATGGAAAAAAGAACACATTGACACCGGTGTGTCAGACCCACCATACTTGCTCCGGACACTGCGAGAGGGCTGTACAAGCAATGATCACACGCACGGCACAGCGGACACACCAGGAACCGCGGTGTTGGCCGTCGAATGGCGCTAGCTGCGCAGCATTTGTGCACCGTCGCCGTCAGTGTCAGCCAGTTTGCCGTGGCATACGGAGCTCCATCGCAGTCTTTAACACTGGTAGCATGCCACGACAGCGTGGACGTGAACCGTATGTGCAGTTGACGGACTTTGAGCGAGGGCGTATAGTGGGCATGCGGGAGGCCGGGTGGACGTACCGCCGAATTGCTCAATACGTGGGGCGTGAGGTCTCCACAGTACATCGATGTTGTCGCCAGTGGTCGGCGGAAGGTGCACGTGCCCGTCGACCTGGGACCGGACCGCAGCGACGCACAGATGCACGCCAAGACCGTAGGATCCTACGCAGTGCCGTAGGGGACCGCACCGCCACTTCCCAGCAAATTAGGGACACTGTTGCTCCTGGGGTATCGGCGAGGACCATTCGCAACCGTCTCCATGAAGCTGGGCTACGGTCCCGCACACCGTTAAGCCGTCTTACGCTCACGCCCCAACATCGTGCAGCCCGCCTCCAGTGGTGTCGTGACAGGCGTGAATGGAGGGACGAATGGAGACGTGTCGTCTTCAGCGCTGAGAGTCGCTTCTGCCTTGGTGCCAATGATGGTCGTATGCGTGTTTGGCACCGTGCAGGTGAGCGCCACAATCAGGACTGCATAAGACCTAGGCACATAGGGCCAACACCCGGCATCATGGTGTGGGGAGCGATCTCTTACACTGGCTGTACACCTCTGGTGATCGTCGATGGGACACTGAATAGTGCACGGTACATCCAAACCGTCATCGAACCCATCGTTCTACCATTCCTAGACCGGCAAGGGAACTTGCTGTTCCAACAGGACAATGCACGTCCGCATGTATCCCGTGCCACCCAACGTGCTCTAGAAGGGTAAGTCAACTACCCTGGCCAGCAAGATCTCCGGATCTGTCCCCCATTGAGCATGTTTGGGACTGGATGAAGCGTCGTCTCACGCGGTCTGCACGTCCAGCACGAACGCTGGTCCAACTGAGGCGCCAGGTGGAAATGGCATGGCAAGCCGTTCCACAGGACTACATCCAGCATCTCTACTATCGTCTCCATGGGAGAATAGCAGCCTGCATTGCTGCGAAAGGTGGATATACACTGTACTAGTGCCGACATTGTGCATGCTCTGTTGCCTGTGTCTATGTGCCTGTGGTTCTGTCAGTGTGATCATGTGATGTATCTGACCCCAGGAATGTGTCACTAAAGTTTCCCCTTCCTGGGACAATGAATTCACGGTGTTCTTATTTCAATTTCCAGGAGTGTATAATAGGAAGTATTTCAGAAATAGGATGCACGCGTCCTAAACTGTAATGACATGTTGTGTCATATTGCACGACATAAGAAATGTGCTATTGGATGACATGATGACATGTGTCGTTACACGATGTGACATCATGTATCATGTTACTTTACTTGACACGCTGCTTTATATTACATGACATGAGTCCTAATACTAACACGTAAGAAGTACGCATATACCAAGAGGTTTTGAGCTGCCAGATAAGTCGAAAAACTAGTTCCTTTCTTTTACGTCTGTAGCTCTGCCCAGGACATATTCACCTCTTTTGTGCCACGATAACAGGATTTTTCATTCTCGTGAAAATATAATTGTACATAGCGATGTTAGTATATCATGTTGAATACTTTCATGATTTCAGTGCTTTTCATTTTTAATGTCATCAATTCTTTAAATCACAAATTCTACAGAATTTTTTCTTACAGTTTCATAATAAATTTCGACTTCCGCGTTTTAGGCTTGTAATTAAAAAAAATCCGCTACCTCCAAAATTTTCCGTGCTAGAGCCCCAAACGTAGATTCAACCCGAGGATCTGTAGATCCTAAATGCAACATTGTTATCGTAGCGATTTCTGACACTCACAAACATGTTATATCGAAATTGATACTCCTGATCTCGAAAAGCGATTGAGACTACTTTAAGAGAGTAAAGTGCGAATCCATAACGGAGGTCGTATTAGATTGCAGTAACACCTATTTATAGAGACTTTCTGTCAGAAAATAGTGGCGCGTGATTGGAAGAGTCAGTAGGTTACTTCTGTATCGAACAAACGTTTGAGACCAATTTTTTCCCACCAGATTTGTCATAATGTTGAAAAGAAAAGTATGGTTCCAAGGAAACTCACCAATGTGAAACAAAGCAGACGATGTTTCGCAAATAGTTCATGTAGGCGGATAGGTAGACGTCGTTTTGCTAGATTTTCGAAAGATGTGCGCTGCAGTATCAAATTATCGACTGATAAACAGCATTGCGGTCATATGGGGTATCTTCAGAAATATGTGATTAGCAAAATCCATTGCCTTTCACTACATGACGAAAGTAACATAGTGTCTGTCATAGTGAAACCATAGAGGACCGCAGATTTTCACACTGTACACAAACCATGTAACTTCAGCAGCATTCTTAGATAGATCGCTGTCCGTGCTGTGATCTACAGGAACGCATCGTTGCTGTACTATCGAACGCAGGTTCAGTACGACTTTTACAGTTTATACACTTGGTTCTCGGAATGGCAGCGCTATTAAAATGTTGACTAATGCAAGATAAAGCCAATTACATCGAGAAAGAATTGTATAGCGTCCGATTAAATGATTAGTGGGAAGTTTCTTGTGCCTGTCACATCGTTGCAATGTCCAGATATAATACTTCGAAGAGATATGAACTAGGGAAAAAAAGTGAAATTAGATCAGCGGAATTGGTGGCTATTGGAAGAGTTAAATGTATTCGGAACATCTGCATCTTTTGTAAAACTGCATAAAAGCCGCTAATGCGACCTATTCTAGAATACTGATCCTGAATTTGGGGCCTTAGGAGGTACACTTGGCAGAAGACTCCGAAGCAGTTATGGAACACTCTGCTAGAACGTAACACGCTGGTACTTCTGCGCACAAAAATGTGTAGTGGATGAGTACCGGAAACGTTATTAGATATTTTCCCCGCTAGTATATCTCTCATATTATGAGGACAAGAAAAAAGCTATTGGGAGTTTCACTAAGATACACAAACCGTCCTTGTTCCCTCAATTGATGCTTGTGTCAGCGCAGTTCTTGCAAACAAAGTGAGGATGGATGGGTAGACCAGACTACCCTCTTCCAGTCATGATTTACGTTACGCGGTTGTCATGCTACTTTAGTCTCCCTTTGACGCTCTGAAAGGCAATCCGAGAATTGAGACTGACACTCCACAGCCGCTGTTCTGCTTGTGAATGATGTTGACTAAGTTTGATCTGACCCGTTTTAGAATCGACGGAAGTTACTGTGCTCAATATGAAAGATTCCACGCTACGCAGTTTCAGTGATTTGCGGAATTATATTTCTGACACCCAACTCAAAGTTCAACTCTTTCGCTTAGGTGTCAATTTGTCCCTGTAACTACATAGTAGTGGTTATTACTACGCTTCTTCCAACGATACAGCGAAACGGCCGCTTACATTTTGCAGTGAGTAGACTCTGTGCCAATGTGATAAGCTAAATCTCTCTTTAATGTATCGTAGAATTACAGCGTAAGATACTCTTGACTGAAAGAGGGAAGATATGTGTTTAGCATCTGGTCAATGTTGAAATTACGAGATATAAAATTCTACCTCGAATTGCTCAAGGTTGTGGGTAATAATCGATTTTGGATTTACTAAAGCTAACATATAAGTTATTTAGACAACCGAGGGAAAATTTAAATTATGTTACGCGGTAGAGCATAAGATCAACGCTCTTTCCGAACAAGCGCCGAATGCATTAACCACTAAACCATTTTTCACTGTCAGGCTGCTGGAGATTTTACGTTCGACGGGGACATTACGTTCGTTTCTCCGCAGTGCTCTTTTTAGGGTATGTCCGAACACCTGGTAGTACTGGTTGGCTGTTCCCCTTTCCCCTGCTAACCTAAGACCAAGCCAATGTTATATTGTGATTCATATTATTTGTCACACTTGTCTACGCTATGCAAATCCAAGATATTTGGCAGAAATAAGGGAACGAGGACACCACATTGTTTGAGCTTTTTCCACGACGGCAGTGAGTAATTCCCAATTTCCCTACATACGCATGAGCTATGTATAAGTCAATTCCAGGAATATAGCAATCTTCTTAGGATATTTTCCATATTAGTAGTATGTGCGTCCGGTAAAGACAGTGTACTGGAACAGCAGAGCAGTGCGGAGGATACGGTTGACGTGGCGGGCAGCACGGGCCCATTTGGCGCTGGGGTCGGTCTCGCGCCGCCCTGGCATCCCGGCGCCGATCAATGCGAGCTGCGATCAATACCCGTGGCACACTTACCGACCAGCATTCCCCGCGCGCTAGCGCCGGCAGCCTGAAAATCCCCGGACCGCCACACCCCCCAATTTCAAAACGTCAAATTCCGTCACTATCCTCAATAAATGTGAGACTATTTCCACACCAGCCTATGTGATTTATATTTAGGCGCTTTCGTGTTCTTTCTATAGTCATGAATAAACAAAAGAAACAAAAATGAATCTACTTTCTCTTAACTGATTGTAATTTGGTGTCGGGCAGAAATAAAATTTCTCGATATAGTCATTTTCCCTAGACTTGAGTAAGAGTATGCGTATTAAAACTATAGGTAGTACTAAGAACTGATTTCTACTATTTACCTATTTATCAACCAAATATGGACGAGCTACAATGCATGACACAGATTAACCGTGAAGGGTAAAAGTTTTTTAATTTTAAGAGTTCATTCCTCTCACACGGAAGTTCTTGTTGGAAACAAATTTGATGAGTACATTTTACGTTATATAATTTAAATATGTGAAAAAAAGAAAGATTACAGTTTAACGTCCCGTCGACAGCGCAGAGAGGAGACATGAATTTCAATGTGTGAGAAGAAACAAATTTATTCTTTATCTCTACTATTTCAAAATAATTTCCTGGATCTAGTGATAATATGGTGCACAAAAACCACAAGGTGGTAGCAATAGATTAAATCATTAAATTCCATACTAGCTCCAGATCTCCTCTGTTGTTTAAGAACACACCAATGAAAAAATACAACAAACCACGTAACTTAAGCATTATGTTTCCGTAAATTGTTTGGGACCTCATTCCATTCCAATTTTATATTGAGCTGACATCCCTTCATGAAAATACAGTATTCCTGATATAAAATTTCACATAACTAAATTTCTTAGTTTGTGCCTTGTTGAACCATGCGAAGGACTGACGGCCGTCGTAGCATGAAGTCTAAGAGGGCAAAAAATGCCTTACGAATCTCCTTCCACCATTTTTTTTTAATTCTACGAAACAGCACCAGTGTGGCACGAGGATCGAGGAGAAAACTTGCTAACCAGCTATATCTCAGGAAAATTGGATAAACGACATGCCGCTTGAATGAACAGATCCTGAGGGTAGTGGTACCCTTTTCTTACTTGCTCATTTCTCATATCAATTGGCCAGGTATTTTGTTGCTGAAATATGACTTTTTGGAGTTTGCTAAAGGAACTCTACAATCTCTCAGATACAACTATTATTGTTCAGATTGCCGTCGGCATGAGGGTGTCGATATCACATTTTGTATTGAATGACATTCCATATCTCTGGGGTCATCGACGCAGGACAAGTCTTGGCCAGTTACAGTGTTCCAGGTCAGAGCAACACTGGAAGGAACTGCACAATCTATGTCGTGAAGCTGGCGGCCACACCGTGCTGTAGTCGTATTGTTTGGTCCAGTTTCTTCTGGTTGCTGCGTAAACAACCCGCTATCTACGATATCTAAGCAGGTATTATTGTCGTATCAGCATTGTCCGTAAGATTCGATATATCATAGTATGAAAAACACCTTTCTAGAGACTGATCATTATACTCCATTCAGACCAAGTCACCTGCTGACTCCTTTTTCACATCGTTTGATGATTCCCAATCTGGGAAACTCTGAGTAACTTTGACCTTTCCAAATACACAAAAACGTGTCCTGCTAGGCGAACGTAAATGGCATCTCTGTGCAACATTAAACAGTTATTCCTGTAATACTGGTCTATACATTGGATTAATTTGTGGTATTCTTTAAGGACGCTAAGACTGGCGCAAGTGTTAGCGTTCATTACATTTTTTTCTTGTCAACTTCAAAATCCAAGTAATGTACTGCTCGTAGGTTTCAGAGAAAAAGTCGAATGTGAACTTTGATCTTCCTATTTTTATTTAACTTACACCTGCAATTAGCTATAGAGCTTCTGATGGAGTTCCGTATAATACTCAATATTTCGCTGGCATAATACCTTTATTTTATCTAAACTTGACAGGTGGTCCACCTCTAATAACCTCACCGATGATTTCCACTAAAAAAGAAAAAAAATTAACATTTTAGCAGCTATTTGATTCAGGTACTCTAATGTAACCATTGACATTATCATGGGAATAATCTTTCTTTTTGTTCGTCAATCAATTCAGTAAAATAATTAATCAGCCAATGAAACCACAGTACAATGTATCTATTTTCTTTGGCAAAATTTCACGGGCGTCCTTCCTTTGATGAGTAGTGACTTAATTATGAAAAATGAAAACAAATTACTGATACGTGTGTGCGACCATGATGCACTTGGAACAAGTACTTGCCGTCTAGATAGCTTTGGGATTTGTTATTCCATATAACACGTTTTAGCTACTGCCATCGTTGGATAGAGTGCATAGAACACAATAAACGTGGGGAGTTCTGTGTTGAATATTTCACTATATTAGTAGCCAAATTCTCTAGGGAAGAACTCCCTCATCTCACTTAACATATTTTGTATAAATACTTTCGTATCTGAAATACAAAGGAATGTGCGATCCTCTTGGGCGCCAGTTAAAAAGAGCATTTAAATCCTATATATGTGTATTACATAACTTCTTCACTGTAGTACGGTTTTTAACGGACCTTTAATAAATCTTATAAAACTTATTTCATGTGACGGTTGATCCTATCGTGAATACGTACTCTGTTCGCTGCAGTGTTATTGTACTCTAATCGTAGCTGGTCCAACATTCTGTCAATTTTTGTGCTCGTTGGAGAAAATGGTAGACGCAGTTGAGCCTGAATCTTACTTTCTTGTTTGTCTATTTCACAAGTATTTTGCTTTTTACTATCAGTGGGAGCACCCCATAAATTGAAATAAGTAACTATATGTATGTTTCTGTAAAATATTAATATCTAACAAGAAAGAACCAGGCCTGTTGGCTTGTAAAACAAAAAAGTTCTAACAAACGTATGAAAGATGCGAAAGAAGCAACTATGAATATGAAGTATATAAATGCAAGTTTGCCTCTAGTTCTGTTTAAGTAAACGTACAACACATAATTTTAATTTCAAGAACATGAAATTATTTTATGAATAATAATTTTATATTTTTATGAATAATTATTTTTGTGAATTATTTTTATTGATCTCCACCATGGGTTTGAAAATCTCGACAGGTCAGGCGGTACTCGAGTATTGGTAAACATGGGCGTGCATACGAGAAGTTTCAGGCTAGAGAAAGAACTGTGTAAGTTGATAAGCAGTTACAGTTACATGTTGTACGCTACATGGCCATGGTTGGATTATCGGTATATATGAGCGACGGGAACCGAGACCCTCAATGTTTCCTTAAGCGTTCGTACTTAGATCCTCGAGTTGGTACCAGTTATTGACGGTAACAATCAACAGGTTGGATATTAATCGCGCTGACATATGTATTAAGGTAAAACATTCAATAAAGGCTAATAAAATAAATACAGGTTCAAAATTCGAGATAATCTGGCTCATCATAAAGGTGAAAGGTGGGCTAGAATAACAATTCCATGTTTCTGTAGCCCACCCACATCATTAATCGCGGTGATAAAATGTTTATTAGAAAGTGTGGCAACTATGTTATATTGATTTCCTGACCACACTATAGGATTATAAATAGACAACAGCTAGTCCATTTATAAACTAGAGACGAACGACCTTGAAACGAGGAGCAAAGTTAAAATCTTATGGTAGTAAATTATCTTGACAATTATTTTACGCCGTTGGATAGTCATTTACTCACTATAGTTACGTATTAGATCTACTAACAATAAACTGACCCGAGGCTTTCGTTTTGGAGGACGTAGACAGGATTTAGCGACTAAAAGGCCATTACAGCATCAATGGCGGTGTTTAATGGAAAGTTGAGATAGATGGAGCGATATTGTGCTTGATTGTGAGACGATAATGATTTAAAATTATTTTAGATACCGGCAGCAAACACTTAATTCTGGATAGGAAAATGTGAAATATCCATCGAACAAATTCAGAGCTACTTTAGTCCGTGCACAATATACGGCTGTGCTGTGGAATAAAGTGAATAATCCTAGAATCGTCCACAGTTAGCTCTGAGACACCAATGTTCTCCGTACTTCAGCTGCAAACTATACAGGAAGTTTCACAATTCCTATTACGGGCTTCAAGGGCTTGTAGAGAGGACAAAGTGCTGATAAGGAACCCATGTCTGTAAATGTACCATTTGGATGTAAAGTAAGTTTGAATACTGGATCACTTTCAAACTTCCGGTTCGCGGTACCTGTACGCTCTACAGGGGCGTGGCGATCCTGCTGTTCGTTGTACAGGGTGTTTCAAAAATGACCGGTATATTTGAAACGGCAATAAAAACTAAACGAGCAGCGATAGAAATACACCGTTTGTTGCAATATGCTTGGGACAACAGTACATTTTCAGGCGGTCAAACTTTCGAAATTACAGTAGTTACAATTTTCAACAACAGATGGCGCTGCAAGTGATGTGAAAGATATAGAAGACAACGCAGTCGCTGGGTGCGCCATTCTGTACGTCGTCTTTCTGCTGTAAGCGTGTGCTGTTCACAACGTGCAAGTGTGCTGTGGACAACATGGTTTATTCCTTAGAACAGAGGATTTTTCTGGTGTTGGAATTCCACCGCCTAGAACACAGTGTTGTTGCAGCAAGACGAAGTTTTCAACGGAGGTTTAATGTAACCAAAGGACCGAAAAGCGATACAATAAAGGATCTGTTTGAAAAATTTCAACGGACTGGGAACGTGACGGAAGAACGTGCTGGAAAGGTAGGGCGACCGCGTACGGCAACCACAGAGGGCAACGCGCAGCTAGTGCAGCAGGTGATCCAACAGCGGCCTCGGGTTTCCGTTCGCCATGTTGCAGCTGCGGTCCAAATGACGCCAACGTCCACGTATCGTCTCATGCGCCAAAGTTTACACCTCTATCCATACAAAATTCAAACGCGGCAACCCCTCAGCGCCACTACCATTGCTGCACGAGAGACATTCGCTAACGATATAGTGCACAGGATTGATGACGGCGATATGCATGTGGGCAGCATTTGGTTTACTGACGAAGCTTATTTTTACCTGGACGGCTTCGTCAATAAACAGAAGTGGCGCATATGGGGAACCGAAAAACCCCATGTTGCAGTCCCATCGTCCCTGCATCCTCAAAAAGTACTGGTCTGGGCCGCCATTTCTTCCAAAGGAATCATTGGCCCATTTTTCAGATCCGAAACGATTACTGCATCACGCTATCTGGACATTCTTCGTGAATTTGTGGCGGTACAAACTGCCTTAGACGACACTGCGAACACCTCGTGGTTTATGCAAGATGGTGCCCGGCCACATCGCACGGCCGACGTCTTTAATTTCCTGAATGAATATTTCGATGATCGTGTGATTGCTTTGGGCTATCCGAAACATGCAGGAGGCGGCGTGTATTGGCCTCCCTATTCGCCAGACACGAACCCCTGTGACTTCTTTCTGTGGGGACACTTGAAAGACCAGGTGTACCGCCAGAATCCAGAAACAATTGAACAGCTGAAGCAGTACATCTCATCTGCATGTGAAGCCATTCCGCCAGACACGTTGTCAAAGGTTTCGGGTAATTTCATTCAGAGACTACGCCATATTATTGCTACGCATGGTGGATATGTGGAAAATATCGTTATAGAGTTTCCCAGACTGCAGCGCCATCTGTTGTTGACAATTGTAACTGCTGTAATTTCGAAAGTTTGTCTGCCTGAAAATGTACTGTTGTCCCAAGCATATTGCAACAAACGATATATTTCTATCGCTGCTAGTTTAGCTTGTATTGCCGTTTCAAATATACCGGTCATTTTTGAAACACCCTGTACATACATCAGCGACGCCTGGTTTCATACACATGGTTCACGAATCCTGGTGTACGTCTGTTTGAAGGAAGTGATATCTGAAAGCCTGAGAAAACCCGGAACACGTTCTAGAAATATGCATTATGCAATCCTAAATTCTAATACCTTATCGTGAAGCAGAAGATATGAAAGTTATCCGTTATTCAAGATTATTATGCTTTATATCCAAGCGGTACATGCCCGGACACGTCATGATCAATACTAAGTTCCTCCTGCAACCCATAGAAACCTTTAATAGAAATTGTAAAACACCTTTTATTTGTAGATCGCTGTCTCAGTAAATTGAATTTTAATAATGAATCATGTAGAAGGAAATTGCTTGTAGGTTCAGAAGGTGTATTCGGAAATTACACACTTTGAACATGATAAGCTATAAATTTGTAGAAGATTTACATTATGCGTCGCCTAAGCCTACATTTAGGGTGGAATTATTCGGTTTTGAAGCAAAGTAGAAAAATATGCGGACCAATACCTGTCGTTTTCATCTTCTAGCATCTGGTTTAGTAGTGAAAGATGTTAATTCGTTACCGATAGACATATGGTATTGCCTTGAGGTCTCATCTTCTTTCATCGTTATCAACACTACCCGTTTATTACACCAACCAAGTTACGAGCTTTTGCCTCACGGAAAGCACAAAAGAAACTGCGTAGTCCATACCTAATTAAATCGCCTTATTAAGTTAGATGTACAGTTGATTTAATCTATTATTTACCTGGCACTGTTACCTCTGACTTTCTGAGATACAGTAATTTAAACTAAATTAAGAAGCTGCAGTGCGCACTCCGTCTTTTTTCAAACAATAAAATATATTTCTCCTACCATTATTATTACTGTTAAACCAGTATTCATGTATAGTTTTTCCCGGTCTTTTCCTAAGAATTACAGCAGGCTTATAGGCTTATTGAGTAAATCGTTGCCACTTGACCATCAGTTCCGAAATATACGGGGTGAATCACCTAAAACCTGGAACTCAAATAGTGCAGAAATGGAAAGTGCTATTCATGTGAGGTTCACATAGAATGGAGTGGTAGTTCGGAGTTCATATTGTTAGCCAGTCAAAAGATTGTAATAATACTTCAAGAGTATATATTTTTTGTGCAAACATAGTCGCACGTGGAAGTGGCTTGAGTCAGGGAAGTGTTCTACGCATTCTTCAGCGACACAGGGTCCGTACCCATCACATCTCCCCCAATCAAGCTCTGCATGGAAGCGATTACAAGAATCATGTTAACTTCTGCACAGGTGCAGTTAGACACGGTGCTACAGATGTACTGTCTATCTTGTTTACTGATGAAGCCACGTCTTACCAAAAATGGCCAGATAAACCGCCAAAACATGCGCAACTAGTCCTGTGAAAATCCCATGGAGTGTAAACGTGTGATATGGGATAGTGAACCATCAGCTCATAGGCCCTTTTATCATAGACGGAAAAAATAAAAACGTACAAGTATCGCAACCTCCCGACTGATCATCTTTGACGGATGCTAGAAGACTTTCTTCTGCAGACTAGGAGGAACCTATGGTGCCAACATGTGGCTGTTCAGCCCATATTGCGCAACATACTACAGCATGCCTTCACGACCTGTTTCCAAATCGTTGGACTGGACACAGACGACCTTTACCTTGTGGCCGGCCCGTTCCCCGAAGTGGAATTGTGGGGAAAGCTGAAAGACGCTGTCTACAAGGACATACCAACTACACCCGATGATATGCAAAGATATATTACTGCTAGCACATTTGCAACAGTCGTTCCATACCCTACTGGAAGCGTGTACTGCCGCTACCGGTTGTCGTTTTGAACACAACCTGTGATGGTTAGTTGTTCGTTACTGGTCAAAATCCGCATAACTAGTCTATGTACTTATGTTGTTCTTTAGTGTGTGCTACTACAGGTATTATACAAGTGTCGGTGTGGTGACATTTCAAAATAGGATATCTCGTAAACGACTCGCACTAGAATCCTGCAACCAACATCACTGACGTTCTAATTTACACTCATTTTAGTTTGTTAATGTCAAGAGACATTGTTCCATATAGCCCCTTAAACTGTGCATCCCTTACTAAGGATTTTGGAGATTTGTGGCAAGGTCTATGGGACGAAACAGCTGAGATCACCGGTCCCTAGACTAACACACTTAAATTAACTTACGCTAAGGACAATACACACACCCATGCCCCAGGGAGGACTCGAACCTCCGACGCGCGGAGCCGCGCGAACCGTGACAAGGCGCCGTGAGTGCGGTCTTTACTTAGGATTTTGGACGTATTCCAGTCACTACAATTAAAGCTTGTAGCTATTCAGATCGAGCGCAGACACCATGGAAACTCTATGCGAGTACAGGCCGCACAGATAGGTTTGTGAGTCTGTGTATGCTTAACACACCGTTATGAATAAATACTTTAATAGTTTCTGATATCATCCAGCCGCGTATTTCCACTTGAGTAGTTCAATTGTCCGGAGCAACTCACGAGAAATTATCTTAAGGACTGTTTTCAATAAAAAGATCAGATATAAAAAAGAGACTGTTGTGTACATGGAAAAGTAATTTCATAAACGAACAAAATTATGACCACAAAACTGATAAGAGAGAAATTAAGGAAAACTAGGATTTAACGTCTGTGACAGAGGAGTTCTTATAGATGCAGCACAGGCTGCTTTTCAAAACGATGGGCTATAATCCCGTAGTGTCCTTCTAAAGTCACCATCATAGAAACCGTCCTTAAATACACTTCCTGACAGAAAAAATTGAAGCAACCAGAAAGGGAGGAGGAAATGAAATGAAACGTCAGTGGTTGAGAGAGTATGTAATGTAATTTCAGTAATTGCAAATATAAAGTCAAATTTACGAAGAGCTTGACAGCATGACCTCACTTATTAGTATGAATTTGCACTCCCTCTGGCCTGGATACAGTTAGGTACGGTGTCATGAAGCCATTGTATTCTGCCCTGAGGCAAGCTGACCCACAATTGTAGTAACTGGTCATTCCTATAACGGATAATGTCGCTGGACGGAGTTGACGTCCGAGCTGATCCCACACATGTTCTGTCGCAAAAAGCTCTGGAAATATTATTAGACACAGGAGTACCTCAACATCGCGTTTCATATGTAGTGGTCATTATCCTATTGAAAAAAAACTGCGGCGATACTGTCGCATGAGAGCTAACACCCGAGGACGCAGGAAGGTCTCTGACGTAATGCTGCGCCGTCACCGTCTACTCGGTCATTATCAGCCTTAACCAGAAGTCATACCGAATGGCTCCACACACTATGACGCCAGGAGTAACACCGCTGTACGTCTCGAAAATATTGGAAGAACAAGACTTCTCCCCAGGTCGCCACCATACTCGCCGGTGATGCTCATGTGATATCCATGGCCGTGGCTTTCAGTGTTTTATCTTGCTAGAAGCACGCCTTGATGCAGCTTGATACACGTGAAGTAGCATTCGGTACAAAAGTAGTGCGAGGTTCAAGTAGCTATGGTACAGTAGGTACCATTACCGTGGAAGAGTCCGTCAGTTGTACTGAACTTGCTTCTGATTGGTCGGCACATTCGAGTGTTAGGTGCCAAAACGCCTAGCTTCTCTTATTAATTATTTATATACTTTTCATTGTATTTAACCCAGTTTTCAGTATGAGAATCTCTCATGGTTACGCTACGAGTCTACATTTACTGTTTATTAAATTTCGCTAGTTTTGAGAAACATAAGAGTAATGATATTACAACGGAAGTGCTTCGGACACCTTCGGGTCACATTGGCACACTTGGGAGACGAAGTACTACGGCTGCGCTCGTCAGACTGTTTCGGGCGTTCTAGAGGGATGGACGTGTGACAATGTTTCGGTCCTTCAGGAGGAACGGACATGTTGTACTCTGTATCGGAAGTGGATAGAAAAGTTGCAGTACAATTAAGAAAGCTATGTCGAGTGTTCTAAAACACAGTGTAAAATGTATGATTATTTAAATAATAAGAAAATAGGATACATTAATGAAAGGTGTCGCCTACCATCATTGTCAGTACTACAGATCTTGCCCTCTGTAGATACAGAGTTTAACCTGGGCAAGTGGCATCCCATTAAAAGTACAATCACAGGTTCGAGATGACAACATAGCAGCCTCCACCGAAGAAGATCCCACACCCGACGAGCTGTCTGCTGTACTGGGGACACAAGTTAAGAAGACGACACAAAACTTAAGAAGGCGACAGATCGGTGGAAAGAACAGTCAGGGACTCTTATTCAATCTCTCCAGATCTCTCCAGCTTCCAGATCTGACTTCCAACAGGGCAACGTATAATTTATACTCATCAGGGGTTGTGGTTAGCCGTGATTCTTCACTGAGCACAATGCGACGCCATTCATCAACACTCTAAACCTCTCGATCACAGCACCACATCAAACACAGCCGTTTGTGATGTGGTGTTAACGGCAGCCTAGGCATGGGGCGGTAACCCCTAGTCCGGCTGCTGTTGCCAATAGTGTGAGATTACACAGAATGCTGGAGGGAATCCATTACTTGTTCTCGGTTGGCAGGTGCAGATGCTCTTGGTGCACAATACAGCGATCTTCCCTTGCGGTGGACAGACGTGTGGCCGACCCGAACAGTGACGACAAGTATGCTTTCCCTCACACTCCCACGCAGTCCAACATCAGGCCGCTGTAACTTCCGAATGCCCCACACATGTGACGATGTTCACTGTTCACGCCCATTATATACTCTACCGGGCTACACTAATCACGGACACCACTAACGCACTCTGGCGCCTATTCTATAAGGGGCACTCAAATGAAAACGAGACAGATGGAAAAAAGTAAGTAAAATTATTACTTAAAAAGTAATCGCCGAAAGTGTTAATATGTTTGTTGCACTTTGAAGTAATACGACAGGCACTGAGATGTTCCCTCTGCAGCGGAGTATACCCTGGTATGAAACTTCCTCGCATATTAAAACTGTGTGCCGCACCGAGATTCAAATTCGGGACCTTCGCCTTTCGTGGGCAAATGCTCTACCTACTGAGCTACTCAAGCACGACTCACGAGCCGTCCTCAGGTACTGGTAGAATTGAAGCTATGATGACGAGTCGTGCGTCGTGCTTGGGTAGGTCAGTCAGTAGAGCACTTGCCAGCGAAAGTTCGAGTTCGAGTCTCATTTTTAACCTGCCAGGAAGTTTCAATACGATCAATACTTTCATGAAAAAATGTTTTCGGTTGCCTACGTAACCATGAGTGTACCCAAGGGTGCAGCTATTCCACCGAAGCAAACCGACGGCAGCAAATGTCTTTCTTCAGGGCTAAAATAATACGTAAAATCACGTGGGGAGAGACCGAGACTAGGTGAAGGCTGTGTAAGGGCTTCGCAGCGAAACTTCTGCAGCGTAGTCGAAACAACTTTGTCAACATGTGGGTTCGCTCACATGTTTCGACTACGCTTCAAAAGCTTCGCTGGGAAGCCCTTACACAGCCTCAGTACATCCCCGATTTCCCCCATGCGCTTTCCACAGTTTTGAGCCCTGAAGAAAGACGTTCGTGGTCATGAATTTGCTTCCGACGAACAGGTGCACGCCGTGGTACAATCATAGTTCCGTAGGCTACCGCATAGTTTTTTTCCACGTATACTGTTGTGTTGGCAGAAGAGCCAACACCGTGTTACTAGAGGAGGCCGAAATGCAGGCGTATTAGCTCACGCAGGCTGGCGTGAGGAGGGAAGAACTATACTGACGTGAGGTCTGGAACATGACAAGGAATTACAATTCATAAAGCGGACGAATTTAGTTTGATACTTAACTTTAATCTGTTAATGATCAACGTCGCTCTTGGCGGTACATGAGTCACAATATAATCTGTTCAGAACAGAAGACATAGTAACTGAATATGGCGCCCTGCTAGGTCGTAGCAAATGGCGTAGCTGAAGGCTATGCTAAACTGTCGTCTCTGCAAATGAGAGCGTCTGTGGTCAGTGAACCATCGATAGCAAAGCCGGCTGTACAACTGGGTGAGTGCTAGGGAGTCTCTCTAGACTAGACCTGCCGTGTGGCGGCGCTCGGTCTGCAATCTCTGATAGTGATGACACACGAGTCCGACGTATACTAACGGACCGCGGCCGATTTAAAGGCTACCACCTGGCAAGTGTTGTGTCTGGAAGTGACACAACATATACACTGACCGTCGTGTCTCACAGTGGAATAAATGTACTTACAGTTACGGGCTTTCTTTTGAAATAACAAACAATTTACTTACTTTTTTCCATCTTTCTCGTTATCATTTGATTGTCCCTTGTACATATCGCAGAGAACCTCTACTCTAGTCATTTACGGACCTGTCGATGATGTGTACGAATATGAGGTTAGGCTGGCATTCGACCATGTATTCTGCGTCTTTTATTTTTATGCTGGGGAATGTAATTTAGAGGAACGGTAAAAAACCTAAGTCTGAGTTACTAATGAAGATACGAACCCCGATCGTCCCGAATTCGAATCATCTGACACAGAGCAGAGAACTCTGCAGAGCCGACTTTGGAAATAGACGACTGATTAATTTGTCGTAAACAGAAGACTATGAATGTGTTTCACTGCAATTTTTAAAGGACCAAAGGCGTCATAATACACTACTGGCCATTAAAATTGCTACACCAACAAGAAATGCAGATGATAAACGGGTGTTCATTGGACAAATATATTATACTAGACTATGAATGTGTTTCCACTGCTTCGTTATTCTCCAGGCAGGAGAGCAAGAACAGCAAAACAGAAGCGATTTCTAGGACGTGGCCTTTTTGGTTAAATTTTGAAATGCATTATGACGCCATTCCAGGTAACGCGGAGTACTGGGGTGTCGGTTTATTGTTTCCGTGGCGGCGATTAGCCTTGCAAGACAGAGCGCAGCTGCGTGAAGCTCGCGAAAACAATGGCCGGGTCGCTGATTAAAAAGCGCTGCGCGGCGCCGACGAGTGAACGCTTGGCTGACCTCATCCCGGGCCGGAAAGGGCGCGCACTACCAATCCCGCACAGCCTCATCAGACAGCGACGCCTCTCGCTCGATACCGACCGACCCTTGCATACATTCTTCCTATCTTCCGTTCGCTAACGGAGAAGCCCGTATTCTAGAACAACACTCCGCCGTATGCTTATTTATCTTTTAAAATGTGTGCAATATCGTTGCTTAAACTTTTACATTACTTAAAATTTGCTAATGAACAGTAAGTGTTCTGCTGAGTGAAGAACTCCTTAACTGCCTGCTGCAGATCCTTTTCAGATAGGAACCGTCGACCGTTCACTGCAATTTTTAAAGGACCAAAGGCGTCATAATACACTACTGGCCATTAAAATTGCTACACCAACAAGAAATGCAGATGATAAACGGGTGTTCATTGGACTAATATATTATACTAGAACAGACATGTGATTACATTTTCATGCAATTTGGGTGCATACATCCTGAGAAATCAGTACCCAGAACAACCACCTCTGGCCGTAATAACGACCTTGATACGCCTGGGCATTGAGTCAAATAGAGCTTGGAAGGCGTGTACAGGTACAGCTGCCCATGCAGCTTCAACGTGATTCCACAGTTCATCAAGAGTAGTGACTGGCGTATTGCGACAAGCCAGTTGCTCGCCCACCATTGACCAGACGTTTTCAATTGGTGAGAGATCTGGAGAATGTGCTGGCCAGGGCAGTAGTCGAAAATTTTCTGTATCCAGAAAGGCCCGTACAGGACCTGCAACATGCGGTCGTGCATTATCCTGCTGAAATGTAGGGTTTCGCAGGGATCGAATGAAGGGTAGAACCACGGTTCGTAACTCGTCTGAAATGTAACGTCCACTGTTCAAAGTGCTGTCAATGCGAACAAGTGGTGACCGAGACGTGTAACCATTGGCACCCCATACCATCACGCTGCGTGATACGCCAGTATGGCGATGACGAATACACGCTTCCAATGTGCCTTCACCGCGATGTCGCCAAACACGGATGCGACCATCACGATGCTGTAAACAGAACCAGGATTCACCCGAAAAAATGACGTTTTGCCATTCGTGCACCCAGGTTCGCGGTTGAGTACACCATCGCAGGCGCTCCTGTCTCTAATGCAGCCATGGTCTCCGAGCTGATAGTCCATGCTGCTGCATACGTCGTCGAACTGTTCGTGCAGATGGTTGTTGTCTTGCTAACGTACCCATCTGTTGACTCAGGGATCGAGACGTGGCTGCACGTTCCGTTACAGCCATGCGGATAAGATGCCTGTCATCTCGACCGCTAGTGATACGAGGCCGTTGGGATCCAGCACGGCGTTCCGTATTACCTTCCTGAACCCACCGATTCCATATCCTCCTAACAGTCATTGGATTTCGACCAACACGAGCAGCAATGTCGCGATACGATATACCGCATTCGCGATAGGCTACAATCCGATCTTTATCAAAGCCGGAAACGTGATGGTGCGCATTCCTCCTCCTTACACGAGGCATCACAACAACGTTTCACCAGGCAACGCCGGTCAACTGCTGTTTGTGTATGAGAAATCGGTTGGAAACTTTCCTCATGTCAGCACGTTGTAGGTGTCGCCATCGTCGCCAACCTTGCGTGAATGCTCTGAAAAGCTAATCATTTGCATATCACAGCATCTTCTTCCTTTCGGTTAAATTTCGCATCTATAGCACGTCATCTTCGTAGTGTAGCAATTTTAATAGCCAGTAGTGCAGATTGAGGAGAGATTAGGACTAGAGGAACCTTGAACTTGTGTAACTTCTGTGTTCCGGAATTTGCGACATGTGGACGTGCGTCATTAATAGCCGAATCACGACCAGCACGGAACATCGCGCTCCATTCTGCAATAGTGGTATTCGACAGACGTGCTGCCCAATACACATGCTCCATTTTCCGATTGATGTCTACCGATGTTTGCTCTTCGGCAGCAAAGAACAGAATAACAGCCCGTTGGTCCTTATCGTACACATATGGTAGTAATGTCACCACAGTTCTCGTTGGCATGGTTACCTCACGCACTGTAACGTAGCAGATTTTGCAAGTTGTCACCTTGCTCTGAAAATATACAGTAGCGTGGAGCCGAGAGGAGGGGGTATGTTGGTTCTCACGGTCGCACAGCTGACACTGGCTGCTGGGCCGGGGGAGAGGTGTACTCGACAAATGCTCCGTACAATACGTTAAACATAATCTCTATGAATCTGAAGAAGTACTATTAAATATTAATCTATCTTTCACATACTTTCTATACCAAATTCTGTGGATAACACGACCACATGGTTAAAATTTCAAAACAATAACATCTCTACTTTCGAAGATATAAATTTTTACCTAAAACACGTAATAACCGTGCTGGCATGGTGAAACCGAGTTCAGTACTGTAATGTATTCATCTATAGTATCAACTGAAGGTACATCCAAGAGCATAGGTCAATAAATCTAAATTTCTGGAATTTTGTTTAGTTTCATTGCCACAGATTCCTGACGTGATTAACAGTACATTAGAAAATTATTATTTCATTGTGTTTTGGTTGTTTGATTTTTTTTTTTTTTTTGGAGAGACAGAGAGCGAATGGAAGATGTATGTAAAGTGAGAATGTGATATGTTATTAAAACGATGTAAATGTAAGCGTGAGAAGTTGTTGTGTAATACGGGAATATGCGACGTATGTCCGAGTGAGCACGATTTTGTATAAGGCAGCCAGAAGTGGATTTGAGTTTTAAATTTATTGGTAATGTATTTTGTGGTAAGGAATCGTATTTTGTTTTTATGCTTAGGAATTAAGAAATTTCTAGTCTAGATTACGTATGGTAATCTGATTGAATGACATTAGAAATGCCTTGAGTATAGAGGTGCTCGAGATGATCTGATTGGATGCTTAACATACTAGCCAATAGGAATTAGGCATTTCCCGCGCGTTTGAGTACGGCTTTGTGCATCAGATCTATGGGTGGAGCTAGAATCTCAGGGAGCCGTCTTCTGGTAAACACTTATTTTAAATAGCACCGATCAGATTTGTACCAAAATGAAGAAATCCGCTACTACAGTGTTGATTATTTTGTGAAAGTTAGAGCTTAAACTCCGCATGGCGCGTTTCGTGCAAATTGCAAGACATTATGGCGATCACTTCTGTACAAGGAGGCTACTGACCGTCTGACTGTGTTAACTCGCAAGCAGTCGTGGATAGGTGACTGCTTAGGACGTTTAAAATATCGGGTCGGACTAAATATCTTCTGGCTGTTTTTGGGTGTGAGCTTGTTACAGAGACAGTCAGTAACATTGCATAATTAGTGTGGCATATGAAATAAAGGCTTGATAGCCATTTTCTGTGTTTTAAAGACAATAAACCATCTTACAGGAAATTTTAGATATTTTTCAAACGAGTCATGCAAGAATCCCGAACGCCCGATAATGTAACTAACTTTCAGATGCTGTCCATGGACTGGAGTTATGCGTCTTTAGCGATGTAAGTATTTAGCCGAATTTTGTCAACACTGCATTTGTCGTCTAAACCAGTATTCACCATCGCAGGGCGTAGGGGCAGCCAACCTGAAATCTATCCACATAGGTAGACAGCTTGTTTAAAGGATAGTGTGAGAGCAAACCGCCCCGCCGCTGCACGCCGGAAAGACATGAGTGCCACACCAATCCCCTGCCTAGCTGTCGGTGCGTAAATACCCGTACTGTAATAGGCGTTACGTTGCATATAAGTTGCAGCAATGCCCTCAAATGGAAATTTTTTGATCGCCCTTATACACTCCTGGAAATTGAAATAAGAACACCGTCAATTCATTGTCCCAGGAAGGGGAAAATTTATTGACACATTCCTGGGGTCAGATACATCACATGATCACACTGACAGAACCACAGGCACATAGACACAGGCAACAGAGCATGCACAATGTCGGCACTAGTAAAGTGTATATCCACCTTTCGCAGCAATGCAGGCTGCTATTCTCCTATGGAGACGATCGTAGAGATGCTGGATGTAGTCCTGTGGAACGGCTTGCCATGCCATTTCCACCTGGCGCCTCAGTTGGACCAGCGTTCGTGCTGGACGTGCACACCGCGTGAGACGACGCTTCATCCAGTCCCAAACATGCTCAATGGGGGACAGATCCGGAGATCTTGCTGGCCAGGGTAGTTGACTTACACCTTCTAGAGCACGTTGGGTGGCACGGGATACATGCGGACGTGCATTGTCCTGTTGGAATAGCAAGTTCCCTTGCCGGTCTAGGAATGGTAGAACGATGGGTTCGATGACGGTTTGGATGTACCGTGTACTATTCAGTGTCCCCTCGACGATCACCAGAGGTGTACGGCCAGTGTAGGAGATCGCTCCCCACACCATGATGCCGGGTGTTGGCCCTGTGTGCCTCGGTCATATGCAGTCCTGATTGTGGCGCTCACCTGCACGGTGCCAAACACGCATACGACCATCATTGGCACCAAGGCAGAAGCGACTCTCATCGCTGAAGACGACACGTCTCCATTCGTCCCTCCATTCACGCCTGTAACGACACCACTGGAGGCGGGCTGCACGATGTTGGGGCGTGAGCGGAAGACGGCCTAACGGTGTGCGGGACCGTAGCCCAGCTTCATGGAGACGGTTGCGAATGGTCCTCGCCGATACCCCAGGAGCAACAGTGTCCCTAATTTGCTGGGAAGTGGCGGTGCGGTCCCCTACGGCACTACGTAGGATCCTACGGTCTTGGCGTGCATCCGTGCGTCGCTGCGGTCCGGTCCCAGGTCGACGGGCACGTGCACCTTCCACCGACCACTGGCGACAACATCGATGTACTGTGGAGACCTCACGCCCCACGTGTTGAGCAATTCGGCGGTACATCCAACCGGCCTCCCGCATGCCCACTATACGCCCTCGCTCAAAGTCCGTCAACTGCACATACGGTTCACGTCCACGCTGTCGCAGCATGCTACCAGTGCTAAAGACTGCGATGGAGCTCCGTATGCCACGGCAAACCGGCTGACACTGACGGCGGCGGTGCCCAAATGCTGCGCAGCTAGCGCCATTCGACGGCCAACACCGCGGTTCCTGGTGTGTCCGCTGTGCCGTGCGTGTGATCATTGCTTTTACAGCCCTCTCGCAGTGTCCGGAGCAAGTATGGTGGGTCTGACACACCGGTGTCAATGTGTTCTTTTTTCCATTTCCAGGAGTGTACATATGAAAAGTCCACACAGTCATCAAGACGTCCACAAATGGATGAAAAGAGACTTCACGTCCCAGCTTATCGATCGCATGGGTATATGTGTAGAAAGACGATTCCATTACTAATGCCTCCTCGGTTTCGTATCAGAAATCTCGTACGAGTCTCTGCCGACCATATTTATGTGAAAAACTGTCGTTTCCCACTTCTAGAGTAGCAATTGGAGCTTCTTGAGGTACTCACTGTACAGGAGCAGGAGGTGTGCTGCCACCTACTGCTAGGTACTTCATATCAGCGACCTCAGTAGTCATTAGACATCGAAGGAGAACAGAATGGGGCGTTCGGCAGAATTCACGGACTTCGAACGTGGTCAGGTGATTGGGTGTCACTTGTGTCATACATCCGTACGCGAGATTTCCACACTCCTAAAAATCCCTAGGTCCACTGTTTCCGATGTGATAGTGAAGTGGAAACGTGAAGGGACAAGTACAGCACAAAAGCGTACAAGCCGACCTCGTCTGTTGAATGACCGAGAAAGGCATGGTTCAAATGGCTCTGAGCATTATGGTACTTACCATCTGAGGTCATCAGTCCCCTAGAACTTAGAACTAATTAAACCTAACTGAACTAAGGACATCACACACATCCATGTCTGAGGCAGGATGCGAACCTGTGACCGTAGCGGTCTCGCGGTTCCAGACTACAACGGCTCGGCCACACAGGACGGCGACTGACCAGAAACCGTCGACAGTTGAAGAGGGTCGTAATGTTTAGTAGGCAGACATGTATCCAGACCATCACACTGGAATTCCAAACTGAATCAGGATCCACTGCAAGTACTATGACAGGCGGGAGGTGAGAAAACTTGGATTTCATGGACGAGCGGTTGCTCATAAGCCACACATCAAAACGGTAAATGCCAAACAACGCCTCGCTTGACGCAAGGAGCGTAAATATTGGACGACTGAATAGTGGACAAAGTTGTGTGGAGTGAAGAATCACGGTACACAATGTGGCGATTCGATGGCAGGGTGTGGGTATGCCGAATGCTCGGTGAACCTCATCTTCCAGCGTGTGTAGGGCCAACAGTAAAATTCGGAGGCGGTGGTGTTATGGTGTGGTCGTGTTTTTCATGGAGGGGGCTTGCACACCTTGTTGTTTTGCGTGGCACTACCACAGCTCAGGCCTACATTGATGTCTTAAGCACCTTCTTGCTTCCCACTGTTGAAGAGTGATTCGGTGATGACGATTGCATCTTTCAACACGATCGAGCACCTGTTCATACCCGGGATCCCGGGTTCGATTCCCGGCGGTGTCAGGGATTTTCTCTGCCTCGTGATGACTGGGTGTTGTGTGATGTCCTTAGGTTAGTTAGGTTTAAGTAGTTCTAGGTTCTAGGGGACTGATGACCATAGATGTCAAGTCCAATAGTGCTCAGAGCCATTTTTTGAACCTGTTCATAATGCACTGCCCGTGGCGGAGTGGTTGCACGACAATAACATCCCTGTAATGGACTGTCCTCCACAGAGTCCTGACCTGAAGCCTGCGGAACACCTTTGGGATGTTTTGCAACGCCGACTTAGTGCCAGGCTTCACCGACCGACATCGATACCTCTCCTCAGTGCAACACCCCGTGAAGAATGTGCTGCCATTCTCAAAGAAGCCTCCCAGCATCTGATCGAACGTATGTCTGCGAGAATGGAAGCTGTCATCAAGGCTAAGGGTATGCCACCACCATATTGAATTCCAGCATTACCGATGGAGGGCTCCCCAAACTTGTAAGTCATTTTCAGCCAGGTCTCGGGATTCTTTTGATCACATAGTGAACGTTCCATAGAACTATGTGGCTACGTATGTATTACTATCGAGCTAGGTCACGAGAGGGTTTCACAGCCTACATACCTAAACCACAATCTCATGTCCATCACCAACAGTACGGCCATGACCGCCCTTCTTCGGCGCTATCTTCACTCAAGAAATACCAAATCTCCCCCACGCCGCCCCCTCACCCCAGGTCCATCTAAACCAGTTTACATCGTGGTATGACCAGCGACTCTTCAAGATTAGTCTCTTCAAAACACTGGCAATAATTATAGAAGGAAACACCTGCTTTTTCAGCCTCAATAAGTTATTTTTTATGAAGGTCCTCTCCAACTTACAAACATCAGTAGAATATGTCGGACCACCCCTTGATCGCAAACTAAGATGGGAACCCCGACTGCTAACCATTCAGCACTACGCCCACAAGACACTAATACTACGAACCTCTATTATTATTCACATCTACAAATCCTTGATCTGAACTATCTTCTAATACTGAAATCTTGTTTGAAAATGTGTTCCACCAAGAGTCTGCCAGTCCCTTCAAAACCTTGAAGGCCATGCTCTTCGCCTGGATTCCAGCATACACTTATTTCCCTTCCAATAATCCCTTAGCAGTTCATCTATTTATCCCCACTTCCTCTCTCATCTCGGTATATGCTCTATTACCAGTGAAGTGCATACTTGCACACTCGCCATATCCTTCACCTGCGCAGTTTTAACAGACTCCAACTCCTTCACTGTGATATCCACCCTGTCAGATTTAAGGGCTCCTCTCCGTCACCCTGTCTCCCTTTTCTTTCTTCACCTTGACCCTGGCGTGGCCTCTATTCTGGCTATCTGTATCCAAAGCCCATGTTTTCGAACCAACCATGCTCTTGCGTTATATCTGGACCCAGCAACTCCATAAACACTTTAACTGACTCAAAGGACCTATCCTCTGTCCCTGTCCCCGTTACTCCTCCCTATGAGGTAGTAGTGAAGTCTAACACAGCGTAGGGTTTATTTTGACTTTGTCAGGATTCATTGCTTTTAAATGTCATGTAATGTTGGTTTTAAATGTCTGACGTCCTCAACTCTATGCTTTGAGCGTCACACTGAAAGACACATAGTGGAAAGTGTGCTGCGACCCTAAGGAAACTACAAAAAGCGTGGAAGGAGGGAAGTGAAAATTTGCCAGCAGAATATCTTAACTACTTCGTGGAGTGTGTCCTATGCAACTGAAAGTCGTAAATTAATTACAACCATGACTGTAAAATTTACTGAAACGTTGACACCTGCGGGATAACAACAATTTATTATTACCAAACCACAAGGATCAGAATCAGTTTCTGGTCGTCTTTTGATGTCTAGTACCTTTCAATAAAAACTATAACCCAATACACTGCTGTTCATTATTAATTTTGAGAAGTGTGATAACTTAAATAACGATGTCGCATACATTTTAAGCGATGAAGATTTTTATGCACATGTCATAGGGTTCTACTAGAATACCAGCATTCCCGCTAGCATATGAAAGTTAGGAAGAATGTATGCGAGGATAGGTCGGTATCGAGAGTGAGGCTGTGAGGAATCGAAGCTAGAGCACAGCAAACAGGAGCTAGGAAGCCTGAGCCATTTCGTAAGGACTGTTGATAGAATCAGGTCTGCAAAGAGGAGCCATGGAATGCCGTTATTCCTGACGTTATCGACAATGCAGAGAAGAGAAAACTTTTCGATCTCATAAACATGGTCGAGTCAAGATGACGACTGCAAAATTACAGCCGCCCGGAGTGACCGTGCGGTTCTAGGCGCTACAGCCTGGAGCCGAGCGACCGCTACGGTCGCAGGTTTGAATCCTGCCTCGGGCATGAATGTGTGTGATGTCCTTAGGTTAGTTAGGTTTAATTAGTTCTAAGTTCGAGGCGACTGAAGACCTCAGAAGTTAAGTCGCATAGTGCTCAGAGCCTTTTTTTTATTTTTTTTATTTTTTTATTTTTTTGTAAAATTACAAACCAAAGAGGACACATCACACTGCTATCGATTCCAGGACATCACACATGTGGCGCAGCATTGTTACTTGGAAAAGGTAAGTGGTGTGTGCTGGCAACCAGTCAAACTAACAATGCTTCTTTGAATAGAAAGGATACCGTTAAAATGTGCACTCTCTGTAGAAGAAGACCACGTAGCTGGCTATATACATTAAGTTCCATTACTTGTGAACGTGCCATGACTCGTCAACTGAACCAACTTACTGATCAGAACAAAACAGATCAATTGAGACACGCGCTGGTACGCCGTACGCTGTCCGCACCTCATGGAGTAGTGGCGCCGGCACGGTAGCTCAGCGTATTCGGCAAGAGGGTTAGCTGCCATTTGTAATGAAAATAAACTGAGTGCATGAATCAACGTCCGACCCGGACAAATGCAACGAACAATAATGAACAAAACGAGTTAGAAATAAGTGGCTAGCGTTACTGCATCTGGATCACGGGGTCACGGGTCGAGGATTTCTCCGCGCGGGGACTGGGTGTTTGTATTGTCGTCATCATTTCATCATCATTCGGAAAAGTGGCGAGACTGGACAGTGCAATCATTGGGCACTTGACGGGCGCTGATGACCACGCGGTTGAGCGCGCTATAAAAATACCATCAACATCATCATCAGTGTATCGCTGAAAGCACCAGCAACATTGTTTTAGAGGAACTTTTACACCAAATGCTGGTCTCGGACTTTACAAAAACAGCTAATATTGACAAACGTAGTCTCTCACTTGGAACTTATAGAGTTATCATTTATACTGCAATTAGTTGTTCGCTTTCAGCATAATAATTATTTTCAATTAAAATGCCAATCTAAAACCTGCAGTTCCGATCCAAGCTTACAAGTAGGTGTTGATGCACACTCTCACTGTGTCATGTTAAAGAGTGAAACACTGTCGCCAGACTGCGTCACTGACAAAAAACCCTGTTGCACAGCCAGGAAAGTTACTACAGGTGCCTGTAACGATCATTGGACTGCAGGAAAATTGAGAGTTCTGGGATAATAATTGCTGTAATGTTCATTTCAACTTAAATACCAAGAAATGAATATGATTCAAACGTATGAATATTGAAATAACCGTAAAAAAACAATCACATTCACTGCTTCGATTGTGACTAACTTTGTACTCCCCATCCCACGAACGCTCAGACAGCGAAATCTGTAAATATGTTGTCTGTTCTGAAGCCTACGGCGAACATTAATAGAATTACAGAATAATATCAATAATTACAAACCAAGAAATATTTCCTGGCTGATTTCTTAAATATGAAATGGGCCACCCATTCTGGTGATACATAAATCATTTCCCTGTAATTATTTAGGGAACACGAAGGACATTTCACATATTCTTCATTTTCCTACGAAATTCATTTAATCTGATTCTGTTGGAGACACGACATCTTGAGGAATACGAGCACCTGCCCTCTTGTCTGGATATAATACGCAGCTTTTGAAAATATGAAAGAGATAAGCACAACATGTCATCCAAATGTGTTAGATGTAGAGGAGTGAGTACTTTATCCTGTCTGAGGGAGAGATTGCTGCAAGGAATACATTACTTCAACAAAAGGAATAATCGAAATAAAGAAACAAATAATGCAATAGAAGACGAGTTTGGCTTCTACTCCTTCTTTCTGAATGCCATTTTACCTCACCTCTGACAGTAGTTTATAAAAGAAGAGTTCCTTTCATTATATCAGTTCTTGCACATGCTAACACCAACTAGGTTTCTTTTTTAAGGGGTTTGTTGTAACTTCCTATGGCAGTTAGCTCCTATTATTTCCTTTCCTGTATTAAAATTGTGGACTATTTGAAGGCTTTTACTGTAATTACAGGGATGCCTCAGAACACTTCGTATTCTCACAAGGAATCGGAATTTTTTAACCTTTTTAATATTTTAAACTAGCTTTTCTTCAAGAACAAATGTCAACATGTAATCCGTTATTATTCCACATGTTGTCGAGAGGTTATTTTTAATCTTTCTTTCCCAGGAATGACGTAATTTTGAGGAACATCTTTTGCAGATTAACTATTTGTGACAGCATTTATTGCACATCTAAAATCTTCGGTATAATATTCACGATTTATATTTTTCACTTTATATCCTGTTGGCTCTTTCACATATTAAATTTGCAGCACAGTCAGTCAATGGAACAACAAGCGTAAAAAATCACTGGCCATTTATCCGAGAGGGGTGATGGCCATCTTTCTAAAACGCTTGCGAGGAAGGCCAACTTAGGAAACAGTACCCCGTTAAAACTTTGGCAGGTATTTACAGGTTAGGCTAAATGAACACTACATTCACTTAATTCAGGGAAATCAGCAACTTCTTGCAACCCAAAATCAGAAAATAGCGTAATGTATGCTGATTCCGAAATTGCTTAGCAAAAAAAAAGTTTCAGTTGTTTTGACACACAAATATCACTTTACCGCAGGAAGAAACACAAAACTGGCAGTCATCTAATCATCTTTGTCGACTGACACAAAATCTAGCGATGTCAATCCTACTCGTTGGGAGAATATGGAGACTGTCTTCCTGTTCATCCAGTTTTATACTATATGCTACTTACACTACTTAAGTGGATCCTTACTACTTGGTCGCCTGGGGACACTTGAAGTAGGTGCGATACGTTTCTTCGAAGATGATATTTGTACAATATTTCTGCAACTACATGTGTACTCTGCAACTTTTCATACGGAGTGTGGTAGAGGATTCATAGTATACTATGTTCATTGCCGTCGTTGTCGCACTACAATCCTAGACGCTGCGCGAGAATAAATAGTCATTACAGCTCTTTCCTCGTCCAAATTCTCTGATTCTGTCCTCACAGTTATTACATGAGGTAAAAAACGGAGAGAGTACCATGTCTTTTGACCTGTATTCGAACACACTGATGACTCAGAACATTATGGCCACCTGCTTAATAGCTTGATTGTCCGTCTTTGGAACGAAAAACATCACTGATTCGGCGCATCAGGGCTATGACAGTTTGTTGGTAGGTTTGTGGAGGTACGTGGCATTATATGTCTACGCACAGGTCATGTAATTCGCGTAAATAACGAGCCGCTGATTTGCGTACATGTTGATGGTACCCGATGGCGACCCAGATGGGTTCCATAGGATCTATATCAGACGAATTTGGTCGCCGAGATATCAACGTGAGTTCACTATAATACTTGTCAAACCACTGTAGTACGATTCTGACGCAGAAAACGGAGAGTTATACAGCTGAACGATGACACTAGCGTCGGAGAAGACATCTAGCATGAAGGGATGCAGGTGGTTCGCAGCCGTCAGCGTGTCTACTGCTGTTGAATCTGAAGAGCTGGTTAACTGAAGTTAAGTTGATGTGCATACGTTATATGCGCAGACCGCTCTGAATAAGAGTAAAATTTTATAGCAGTTTTCTTCAGTCATTGAAAGCGATAAACGTTATTTCCATAGATTATAGGTGTAAATTTGAGACAGCACACACACCCGCAGAATCAACTGTGACGGTTGAAATTGTAGGAAGAAAAAGTCTCATTAATGGAATTAGAAACATTTGTGAATGGTTTAGTAAAAAGACAAAGTTTTATTTCGCATTATAACCACGTGAGGCAATACTGACCCTACCAATTTAGTGTTGGAGGGCAGCGTGGAGGGTAAAAATCGTAGAGGGAGACCAAGGGATGAATGAACTAAGCAGATTCAGAAGGATGTAGGTTGCAGTAGGTGCTGGGAGATGAAGAAGCTTGCACAGGATAGAGTAGCATGGGGAGCTGCATCAAACCAGTCTCTGGACTGTAGACCACTACAAAAACACAACTTCGTTTCTAAATATAACATGCAGTTGACTAGAATATTGTATCAAATGTGTCATATGCCTTTTGTCAAATGCCACTGAACTTGTAAGTAACTGTCTAACAGTTTGAACTAATCGCCTTGCTTAGAGGATATTGTGTTAGATGTAAGTGTGATCTGTTTTTTTTTTTCCTAGGATTCTACTGAACAGATGCGTAAACAAGTGTGTAAAAATTTTGTTCAATTGCCTTGCCTTATGTTGCTTAGGCTCTTTCTTTTCATTCTTATTTTGTTTCAGTGAGGATAGGCCTACAAATATTTGTATTTTAAGAAAAGTAGAAAAATAAATCTCACCAGATAGACAAACTTTGCGATAAATATTTTTGTTATGTGAATAAAACAAAAGTCATTAAAATGGACAAATTTGTCAGCCTATCTTCCTGACAGATGAATGAAACTCCTGTTTTAGACTTCCTGTCACAATGTTGTCCTGAGCATGAGGGTGACGGCAATATTCTGTATTGCGAATACCACATCGCACATAAAATTTTTATGGCTCTGAAAGTTAAAGGGTAAAGGATATAAAATTCCGTACAGGGGGGAATTAAATGTCGCAGTACATATCTGTATAAGGTTATGTCACAAAGAGTGCTAAAATTGTTATAAAAATGCCCAGTTTCATTGTAAATTTTCTTGGGATTATTATACGTAGTGAAAGAAGAGTACAGATTGTGTTTGTTGTGTGTAGAAGCATGGGAATTCATCTTTCTCCAGAAACAGCCATAAGCTGCTTTGGCAAAGTTCTGTAGGTCTTAGGCAGCTGCCTTTAGCGGCGACGGCCTTACAGCACTTGGGACGAAGGCTGTGGCACCTCTGCTGCCCGTCCTTCTCCTGGGATCCGCGACGTCAGTACTGTTTCCGATGCGCCTGACTTCGCAGAGCCGCTCTCACCGAGGGTGAATGGCTGACAGTGACAGAGTCGGGAATATCGAGAAAGGTAAATGTTGGTACTAGCCAAACGTATGTATTTTCCGCCATAGCAACAGACACGAAGCATTGCGCGTTCACAGTCGGAATAAGGGCAAGGAACATTTCGAATGTAGGGTCTGGGACCAATTTTTCTAAAAAGTCCATCACTGTGAGCTCCAGCATTAGGCGTTACGTGGAGCTTCAAATAAAAATAAATAATGTGGTGCGAAGCAACGTAAATGTAGACTCATTATACCTGGGGATTGGAGGATGTGTATTTCATCACCTCTGCTGTCAGGTGGATAGTTGTAAAGCTCTTTCTAAGCGATCAGGCGTGCTCTATACACACTCCTCCAACCCCCATATGTGTAATATTAGATGTGGGGAATATACGAACCTCACGAAGAACAAAAAGGAAACGTCGTACTTACACCGCAAGAAGAGCCAATGACGGTATTGCAGAAAACATTGGAAACGTCACGCGAAATTTCTTGATCATGCTATAGATTTTAACTTGTCAGCTATAGAGTGATAAAAACCACGTGTTGACAAAGGGTGCTAATGTGACATTATTCTAAAAGTGTTTTCTGAAAATTACGTTGAGAATTTAGAGAACTCAAACGTGACAGTAACATTTCGGGTCTACTGCTAAAAACAGACTCGATTTCTCGAATCCGTTAATATTGAGAAGGCAATCAGTGACTATAAGGACGCATGGCATAAAATAATGAATTTATCGAAAATAAACATACAAAATGGTGAAAAATATTATTTAGCAACTGCAAAACAATGGCAGAACATCGACATCTGTACCTGGGACTAAAATGTAGCCGGTCGGGGTGGCCGAGCTGTTCTGGGCGCTACAGTCTGGGACCGCGCGACCGTTACGGTCGCAGGTTCGAATCCTGCCTCGGACATGGCTGTGTGTGATGTCCTTAGATTAGTTAGGTTTAAGTAGTTCTAAGTTCTAGGGGACTGATGACCTCAGAAGTTAAGTCCCATAGTGCTCAGAGCCATTTGAACCATTTGAAACAACTACTGCGGCCCGATTACAAATTTGCCTTGAAGCTAAAGAGAATTTCAACACAGATTTACACTAAGTGAAAGATTTGTTAACGAAGAAAAGGTCAACGAAGCCAACACGAACATGAGGAGAGAAATGTGAGCAGCGTTCAGTGAATTCGGAATGATTTTATCCATCAATCTGGCAAATAATCATGAGGAGTTTTGGTCTTACGTCAAGTCAAGTAGCCACTCATCTAAACAGTTTCTCAGACATCATACTGGAGTTGAAACCGAGTATCAAACAGAGGAAACTGAAATACTAAATTTCAGTTGCCGAAATTGTTATACCAAGGAAAATGGTGCTACAGTACTTTCTTTCTGTAACCACACGAAGGCCGAAATGGTGGATATTGAAAAAAGTGATAAAGAAATAGAATATCAGCTAAAAGAAGAAATGGGACGAGACAAGATGAAATATATTAAGGGTTTTACACACGCTATCTCATCAAAAGTATCGCAGAACTGAGCACAAGACGTCACGAGGAATGTACCTGCCGGTATAAAAGAAGGCGGGAGAGCTCATTGACTTCGAAAGTGGACCAGTCATTGGATATCGCCTAAGTAACAAATCCATCAGGAATGTGTACTCTTTTCTACAATCACCCAAGTCGACTGTTGTTGTGATTGTGCAGTGGAAACGAGAAGAAACTATCACAACTAAACCAACACGAGACAGACTTCATGCACTGGCGGAGAAGGAGCTTCGAGCATTACGAAGGGTGGTTGAAATCAGCCAAAGAAATAACTTGTCATTTCCAAAGTGCTACCATCAGTTCGGCTAGCTGATGTATAGAGCGGCACCACTGGACAGTGAAAGACTATAAACGAATGATCTGGAGTGATTAATGACGCAGAGCACACTGTGGTAATCCGATGGAATGATTTGAGTTTGGCGAATACTTAGAGAACGTTACCCTCCACCATCGTAGGTGCAACAGTGGAGTACGGTATGGGGGTCCTAGTTGTCAGGTCCTGATCCCTTTTTTGCGTTTAAGAAAACACTACATGCGGAGGGATATGGACATAATTCGCAAAACTGTATCCTGCGTACTGTTGAGGAACAGCTCGGAGACGATGATTGTATCAGCATGACAGTGTAACTTGTCATAAAGCAGCATCGTGAGGCAATGGTTTGTGGCTAATAATATTCCTGAGATGGACTGACCTACCCTGGGTCACGACCTGAACCCGATGGCACACCTTTGGGATGAGTTAGAGCGTGGACTTTTCTTCAGACCCCAGCGTTCGACATCACTATCATCTCTGGTTTCTTCTCTTGGGGAAGAATGGATGCTACTCTCCCATAGTCATACACACACTTCATGTAAAGTGTCACCAGCAGAGTTCAAGTCGTCATAAACGTGAAGCGTGGACGCACTCCGTATTAATGTCCTCTAATAGCTGTCTGGATACTTTTGATCATATACTGTACATTATGCGAAAAAATTTGCTCCCCTTCTGGGAGCAGATGACAATAAGTTGCTGGTACAATGAAGTGTCCCAAGCAACCGGAGAAAGGCGCACATCATTCCCGTCATCGAGAAGGGGGCTCGGACTGGTGCACATAACAGTAGGCCTATGACTCGAGTTAATCTATCGTAGAAATATGATACAAAATTTCGCCACTTAGTAGAGAGAGTAGCAAGAAATTCTTACACGTTACACATAAATAGGTGGAAGAAACTCGATTCGTAATCAATAACTGTGAAATGCACACAGTTGTCCGAAAATGGAAAGCCACTGAGTTCTTTTCAAAACTTATATTAATACGTCAGTACTTAAGCAATACGGGAAAAGACATACATTATCAAAACAAATTCTTTCCAGTAAAACAAAGCATCGGAATAGTCAATTCCAAATAACAGAGCAATTAGAGCTCTTGAACTCGGAAAAACAGTTTCAATCAAACGACTTGTATTTAGTTTCTTGAGTCCAACAATCTCAAAAAATTACTCTTTTCTCAAAAGAATTCAAGTCTACTAATTTGAAAGAGGCATCTCAATTCTACCTCCACGTAACTTTACAAAAGTATTTTGTTAGAATTCTTTCTCTCAAACGGTAGAGACTGACCAGTGAAAGAGTTAATTAAACCTTAATAGGAAACCTAATAACATTATGTAAGCGGCCGTGACTGACCAATTATACAATTAGATTTAATATTTAAAGGAAACAAAGCAGCATTAAGCATGCAGCCGTTTTTAACTACCAGTAAGTATGCAAATATTCTTTAACCAACGGCGGCCGTAGCTGACTAGTACAGGAAACTACTAAATGAAATATTTAAACTAAAATAACACAGCATTAAACAAATGACCATTACTGCCCAACAGCTAACTTACTTACGATACAAGGCGTGATTTACTCAGAGAACGCCCAAGAACAACAGGTAGTGTGAGTATATGAATAAGCAACTACACTGCCGGAAAGAAGCCAGTATGGACCTGGAAAGACGACGTCTATTTTGATCCGATGCTGGCATACGCCATGAGAGGGATAGTAGATGAACGTTTCATCGTCGTCCAGCAGATACAGTAATGCCATAACTACCACAGTGCCATCTGTGTCTACCCTTTAACAAGGAATGCTCACAGCCAGAAGGTTGAGTGCCTTGCAAACGTAAGAAGCAAGCAGGCAACCTTGCCAAGGAGACGCACACGCGCTTCCTACAGCCAACGGAGCGAGTTTGAAAGAGGTCAAATTGTGACATTCTCAGTAGCGGGATAGTCCTTTCGGAGAAGTGCCATACAAGTTGAATATACTGCGTCAGTTGTACATCGATGCTGGTATCGGTTGTCACGTTAGTGTTCTCACATCCGTAGATGAGGTTCTGGACGTCCACACAGCAGAGACGTTCGCCAGCATCGTCGTATTGTGGGGTCTGCAGTGATAGATCGTACAGTTACCACACGACAGATAAGAGGGCTTCTGAGACCAGAAGCGTCGACAAGAATTGTCGCGAACCGGTCATTACCTGTGGGACTACGAACACGCACACTTCCAGCCCGCCTTCCAGTCACGCCACAGCATCGAGGTGCACTGCCCGACTCGTGCCGTCAGAGGGTCACTTGAAAGATGGACTGGCGCGCCATAGTCTTCAACGATGAAAGGAGATTCTGTGGTGTCTCCGCCAGACACCACACTTGCTAGGTGGTAGTCTTTAAATCGGCCGCGGTCCGGTAGTATACGTCGGACCCGCGTGTCGCCACTATCAGTGATTGCAGACCGACACACGGCAGGTCTAGAGAGACTTCCTAGCACTCGCCCCAGTTGTACAGCCGACTTTGCTAGCGATGGTTCACTGACTTCTACGCTCTCATTTGCCGAGACGATAGTTAGCATAGCCTCCAGCTACGTTATTTGCTACGACCTAGCAAGGCGCCATTATCAGTTATTATTGATATTGTGAATCATGTAATGTCAAGAGCGACGTTCGTCATGAATGGATTAAAGTCTACAGCTACGTCTGTTGTTTCTAAATTCTAATTTCCTTGTCCTGTTCCAGACCTCACGCCAGCCTGCGTGAGCTAAATCGCGTGCCTTTCGGCCTCCTCTAGTAACACGGTGTTGGCTCTCCTGCCAACCACAACAGATTCTACCCGCACGCAAGTGATAGCCGTTTACGCATATAACGTAGACCTGGTTAGCGGTGTCTCGTGCAGTGCATTTGTCCAAGACACACTTTTCCCATCCGAGGCCTTATGGTCTGGGGTGCGATAAGCTACAAATATATTTCACCTTTGGTGTTTCTGGACGTGATATTGCCCACCCACACACTACCCATGATACTCAACGTGCTCTGCAAGATGTGCAGCAACTTCCCTGGCCAGCACGATCTCCGTATTTGTCTCCAATCGAATACGTGTGAGATATGATGGGACGAGAAGTGACTCGTGCGACTTGTCAACCAACAACTCTCACAGAACTACGTGAACAGATCGAACAGGGATGGCATAACGTATCCCAGGACAGCATTCGCCGTATGTACGATGGACTGGATGCTAGAGTCAGCGTCTGCATTGCCGCCCGTTTCGGCTACAACACGTATTAATGTAAGTGTTAGCTTTGAACCGCTTGTGCTACTGATCCGTAAATGTAATCAAATGGATCAAATAAATGGCTCTTAGCACTATGCGACTTAACGTCTGAGGTCATCAGTCGGCTAGAACTTAGAACTACTTAAACCTAACTAACCTAAGGACATCATACACATCCATGCCCGAGGCGGGATTCGAACCTGCGACCGTAGCGGAAATGTAATCATCTCATGTACTCCGCATGCACTGTTGCAACAATAAATTTTGAATCAATTAGGAGCCTCTAAAAGAGGTGTACTAATTTTTCTTTTCCGGCAGTGTATTTCTTAGGTAAGGACGCTTGTAACTGAAAAGTAAAAGATACAATTAGATGAGCTATTTAAAATAAAAGAAACAAGCATTAAACAAGTAAGCATTACTGCCCAGTAGTCAGCTTACTTACAGACCTGCCAGGGTAGCCGAGAGCGCTAACGCGCTGCTTCCTGGACTCGGGTAGGCGTGCCAGCCCTGGATCGAATCCGCCCGGCGGATTAACGACGAGGGTCGGTGTGCCGGCCAGCCTGGATGTGGTTTTTAGGTGGTTTTCCACATCCCGATTGGTGAATACCGGGCTGGTCCCCACGTTCCGTCTGAGTTACACGAATCACAGACATTTGCAACACGTCCGCACTATTGCACGCTTTACACTAGACGCAGACAGTTGGGGTACACCGATTCAGTCCTGGAGGGTACGGGGAGGTGCGGGAAGGGCATGAGGTTATCCCTAAAACTAACATTGCCAAATCTGTTGTAACCACGCCGACCCTGCGATCGCTGCTGGATTGTGGAGTAAGCAAAAGAAAGACAGAAAGTCAGCTTACTTACAGAACACCAGGCGTGATTTTGTTGAGAAAATGCCCAAGAACAACTGGAGTATGAGTCTATGAATTAGAAAACATTACTCAGACACAAACGGGCATAACTGACCACAGCCGGCCGGAGTGGCCGAGCGGTTCTAGGCGCTACTGTCTGGAACCGCGCTACCGCTACGGTCGCAGGTTCGAATCCTGCCTCGGGCATGGGTGTGTTTAATGTCCTTAGGTTAGTTAGGTTTAAGTAGTTCTACGTTATAGGGGACTGATGACCTCAGATGTTAAGTCCCATAGTGCTCAGAGCAATTTGAACCATTTTGAACTGACCACAACAAGAAACAGTTAAATCCATTCTTTACAAGAAATAAAACATAGTATTAACCAAGAGGTACTCATATAGGGCACCAGCTTAACACAGTGAAAGCAGACGTTAAACGTTCCCTTCTCTAGTTTCCCATGCCTCCCCACACTTTAAAAGGTAATTTCAGGACATGGAAAATCACAGAGAGCACTATAACTGAACAAAAATGCAGTTAGCTTCAGACAATGCACACCTACCGTTTTCCACAAGCCACGTTAACGGAAAACACCTAGTATCCCTCTGCGTTTAACATCGAGTCCATGAATGCTTTTCAAAATTTCGGTTCTAATTTAAGGGTGGGAAAACAGCACACACATTCGGCTTCGCACTTCGCCCCCCCTTCACAGCCCGAAGCAGAATTAAGTCTTAAACAAAGAGCGAGGTTACGGCGAGTTTGGTAAAGGCAAGCGAATCTTCACAATAGTTCCACAGGCAAGTCAGATCGTAGCCTTTATCATAACTGAGTGACAAATCAGGTGTCACAACCACGAGCGCTGCGCCAGCAGACTTGCACAGTGTGCCGCACACGCTTCCATTGACAGCGGCCATCCGTCTCTCGCGCTATCATCCGTTACGGCCGTGTACACACAACAACGATCCCCAAAGCTGGCCGTTCGCAGCGTGCGCTCGGTTCACTGCAGCCACGTCTCTGTCCGTCAGGTCTCACTTCAAAACTTTACACTCGCGGCTCGCGTTCTCTGGCCTGGATCTACGCGTCAGTATTTTTGCCCATCTCAGTCGACACAGGGCAAAATCGATAGGCACGCATCAAACTGGAAGGAGACTAAACCGTCGAATTTCTACGACTATGCGTGCTGAATGCTGTGACCGCAAATAATTCTTTTGTAAGAAAATTGGAAGCCACATTGTGATTCTTTAAGAGCTTTAGCCCAGTGTAATTCACCCACGTATGAAGTAGCTTACAAAATCCTCTTTCGACTGCTTCCTCAGTATTACCCGTGCTCTCCAACACTGAACTTTGACTACGTAAGATTAATAGACTGATGGAAAAAATCGTAGCACCAAAAAGGAGTTGTGTGACAGAAACGAAATTTGGTGGGCGTGTTCCTACATCTGAAAGATGTTGTCTGTTCAAATTTCGCGCCAGTCGGATAAGAGTAGCGCTAGTGGCGCCACTATGAGGATGCAAATCAGGTTCTCTTTACATACATGCTGTAAAAGTCGTGATCGTTAATTTCCTTCGAGACTGGATGTAGTGAATTGATGTTAGTGAAGAATGCTTTTAAGGCGAAAAAGACCCCATTATCAACACCTCACTGAGTTTGAAAGAAGTCATCTAATACGGCTACGAGAAGCTGGATGTGTCTTCTGCCATACTGCAAAAAGACTTGGCGGGAATCTAGCCACTCTACGTGACTGCTGACAACAGCGGACACGAGAATGTACGGTCGCATGAAGACAGGTCTCTTGACGGCCACGTGGCACAACCGGGAAGGAAGAACATTGTGTTTGGCATATGGCTCTGTCGCATGGTACTGCATCTGCAGCAACAATATGAGCAGCAGATGGCAACGCAGTGACAAACGAACTGTTGCAAATCGATTACTTCAAGGAAAGCTCCGAGCCAGATGTCCTGTAGCGTGCATTCCACAGACCCCAAACCACCGCGGTTTACAATTTCAGTGGTGTCAAGCGACAGCTTATTGGAAGGCAGAGTGGAGGTCTGTTGTGTTTTCTGATGAAAGTTGGTTCTGCCTCGGTGCCGTTGATGCTCGTGTGTTGGTTAGGAGGATGACTGAGGACCTGCACTTGACCTGTCTGTGTGCTAGACACACTGGACCTACTCCTGGAATTATGGTGTGGGGTGCTGTTTAGTATGACTGGAGGAGCACTCTCATAGCTAACCCACGTACTATGATTGCAAAACTGTTCATCTGTCCGGTGATTCGACCTGTCGCGCTGCTATTCATGGACAGCATTGCAGGAGGTGTTTTCCAACGGGATAACGTGAGCCACAGGCCGTTGTTGTAACCAAACATGCTCTACAGAGCGTCGACATGTTGCCTTGGCCTGCTCGATCACCAGATATGTGTCCAATCGAGCACAAATGGGACAGCATCGTTCGGCAAATCCAGCTTCATCCACAAACAGCGTTAACCGTTTCTGTATTGACCGACCAAGTGCAACAGACGTGGAACTCCGTACCACAAACTGACCTCCAGCACCTGTAGAACACATCATCATCATCATCATCATTTAAGACTGATTATGCCTTCCAGCGTTCAGTCTGGAGCATAGTCCCCCTTATAAAATTTCTCCATGATCCCCTATTCAGTGCTAACACTGGTGCCTCTTCTGATGTTAAGCCTATTACTTCAAAATCATTCTTAATCGAATCCAGGTACCTTCTCCTTGGTCTACCCCGACTCCTCCTACCCTCTACTGCTGAACCCATGAGTCTCTTGGGTAACCTTGCTTCTCTCATGCGTGTAACAAGACCCCACCATCTAAGCCTGTTCGCCCTGACTGCTACATCTATAGAGTAGGACACATATATAGAGTAGAGCACAATGCACGCTAATTTGCATGTTTGTATTCAGTATTCTGGCGGTTTCACCAGTTATTAACATAAAAGAATTTCACATTTTAATAGCTTATCTCACGATTACGCTAACCTGTGGTCTTGTAAAATTAACTTAGTTATGTTATCTAGACAAATGTATTCCTGAAATTTCATTATTCCACATTAATTAATTTTGGAGTTACGATTTTTCTTCCGTCAGTGTAGAAGAGCCAGCAATAATCCATGAAAATGCTGTGTTTTTCGTATTGGGTCGACTTTCCAAGCGCAAGAAAGCCATAAAGAGTCTTGACCAACTCTACTGCCAGGCTCTGTGCGTCACGAAAAGGTTGATTTTGACATGTCCGAAAGCGTCATTTTGAGGAATCTTAGAGGAAATCATAGAGAACCACACGATACAGACAGGGCTCCCATGTCATCTTCAAGTGGACTCACAAAGTTGAGTGACCGCCACTTCTCCAACCAGGGAAAAAACAAGTACCTGCAGTTGAAACCGAATCTTCTGAGTGGCAAACAGAAACAGTGACTGCTCAGCTTTGGAATCTGACCCCTCCTATATAGCATGACGATAAAATCAGAGAAAGAACAGCTCATACGGAGCCTTGCTGTGTCTTTCTTCCTGTGCACCGCGCTACGGAATAATCAATCAAGTTACATAGAAACAGATTAAAACAAAATGAGAACAATGGCAAGACTCAACATTGCGTCATCTTCAGGGTTGTATGCATAAAACATTAAAGATAGCCTTATCAGCTTATCAATCAAGTTACATAGAAACAGATTACAACAGAATGAGAACAATGGCAAGACTCCACAATGAATTTACACCGAACATTTGACAGAAAGAACAGATACATACATTGTCAATATTAGATGTAGTGCCGTCAGATGAATTGCGGAATGTTGACATAGATGAATCTATATGTGTTGGTGTCCACATGAATGCAACTCGATACGTAAGAAAGAGAAAGATGAGTCAGTGACAGTACAATTGCATTTGTGACAAAAAATAAAAACACCTACAGCCGTCCTTATGACCGTAATTTATTTTGTCGCTACCAGGTTCAACGTTACATTGCGTCATCTTCAAGCCTGTATGCATAAAACATTATAGATAGCATTGTCAGCTTATCAATCAGGTTACATAGAAACAGATGAGAGCAGAATGAGAACAATGACAAGACTCTACAATGAATTTACACCGAACATTCGACATAAAGAACAGGTACATCCATTGTCACATATCTAAAATGCACCATCACGAATTTACACTCAATACATTGTACAATTACACTATCTATTAAAACTTCTTTAAGTACTATTCATGATTTTTATTAGACAGTCGGACATGCATTATCCGCACAAACCTTTAATAACTTACTATAAGACAAAATAACTGTAAAACGTGATGAGTGGAAGGAAACAATACCTCACAAGAAGTAAAAAGAAGGAACATGATCTATGTGTCGTGTCAAAGTATAAAATTCTTATGTGTACACAGATGAGGGACATACACTATGTCATACCTATAAAATGAACGTCCCAGACGTGGTATAAACCGAATATAGGACCCAAATATATAGAACTATGAAAGACGCCTACACGGAAACTGTTCATGATGCAAACATTCATATGCGAATGCATCATATATCGTGTACTGCCATGAAACAATCACACACAGGGATACTAAGTAGCCTGCAAGGATGCAGTGTATCATGAAGGATGACAACAATTTTATATATAGATATATATCATGCAAATTTATGCGAAATAGAAGACAGGTACCTAATCAATGTCTCATATATGACTAAAGCAATTACATGTTATAGAAATCGTCATTTAACATATACAGTTCTACATCAAACTCGTAACTAGAGGCCAGTGGCAGCAACGTTCACGTCACCTTCCTGACCAGCAACCCACTCGAAAAGTACTCATATAAACTTTGAACTATATCAAACCTAAAAATTATATCGATGTAAGAAATTTCAAAAGAATCATACTGGCCATACATATCGTCACACAAATCAAATTATCAATTGAGCAGTGAGGAGCCCACACAAACTGTCATTAATTGAATCGTAAGTGAACCCTATACTTATATTTGATGTGAGACTGTGACCATGGCTGTGACCAGGTCAATTGATAATTTGATTTGCGTGACAGATATGCTGTTACAGAGTTATTGGCGGAATGACTTGTAATTTCACATGTCGGACACAGCTGCTATGCGTTTATCTGTTTCCTTGTAAGAGGTACTCTCCGTTAGTAACGATCATTTTATATGCGACTGATGTTTGCAAAGTATAATTTCTGAACCGTGATTGGATGTGAACAGTGGATGCTATACATCTATGGAAAGCTATATTGTTCTTGTAACACAGAGCCAATGTCTTAAGGAAGTAGGTTTTTCGTTTTACAGTTCGATAACATAGTTTATCGTAAAGAAACCTGGAAAAAGGATGTATGTCATGCGCTTGAAATATATTTCTTACATCGAAATATTAACAGCCCTGCATTCCATACGACTGATAGGTCGGAAACTCAAGCGATCTAACATTAGAGCCTGTTTTAAGTGCGTAACGTTGTGGCCTTAGGAGTACATGTGTATATCTTCTCTCTTACCAATAGCTTCCAGGTATCGATCCTAGACTCTAGAACGATACTTTAGAGTTGATAGCTTGGTTGATTTACGTAAAAATGCTTCAAACTCCATCTGTCTGGAACTCCATCACGCATAAAAATCGCCCGTTTCTTGTTCTTCTTAACCGTCTGCTATTAGATCACAACACTTTCAAATCTGTTACTGTACATCGGTAAGGAGTACTAACCTCCTCGACATGGGAACATCTCGAGAAATCATGTGCACTTGGATGGGCGAGGACTCGGCAAGCTCCATTCATTCACGAGACGTGGAATGTAGCGGTCTACTTCTGGTCGGTTGCAGATTGAATCGGTAATGGTGATGCGGGGCGGGTTGCTCAATGACAGCGTGAGGGGGTCTTTCAGTCTCTAATTTTATCCTAAGACTGCGAGAATGCTCTGTGACCCCCGTCAGCATAGAGATAGATCGTAAATTAAGCGCTATGCTCGAGGTGTTTGAAATATGTAGAGTGCTGTCTAGTATACTATGATGATGTACGTGTTCGAGAATTAACAATGAATGGACGTACTGCACAGTCATCTATCTGCATTCGCAATGACACTCGCAAGGTGCAGAAGGGGTGGTTTAGCTATGATACTGAAGTTGGGAAACATGCTGTCGCATCGTTGGTCAGTGTTGAAATTCCTGCAAAATTGCTAAAACTGTTCGCACTATCAACTGTGATGCTTATTATTTCAGTACATCGGCGGTGACTATTGCATCCCATCTGTCCACTGGCACGCTGTTGGTTACCACATAATGAATGACTGACAGTGCTTGTTTGAGTTGGAGAAAGAGTTTTCTGGAGGGGCAGCACCTTCTGGGGATGGCTAGTACTGAAACAGTGATCGCGCACATGACTGCAATATGAGGAATCAGTCGAAACGGAATGCAGAGCCATCAGCTATTCTGTCCCTGTGACAGATGAGTTTAATTGTTGAGTTCGTGAATCACCTTCAGACTGTAGTTTGGAGACTCTCCACAACCCCGATAAACGCTTCCAATCTCCTTATGTTGTAACTGACTTTTATTTAAAATCATCTAATGTGTGTGGTGTGTTATGGTAGCAGCAGTAACAACATGATTTACACCATGAAACGTCTAGTTTTCTGCAAGAGGTCATGGATCAGAACGTGTTAATGTCAGTTTAGAGCCTGACGCATACCTCGAAGTCGTGTCGGAAAAACGCAATGTATGGTAGTGTACAAAGGATGTTAGAGCAGAAAAAAAACAATGTTTCAAACAACGAGACGGGGTCACAGGGGAAGTCTCTTGCGACTTACAGTATAGACCACGGGTTATGATCATCCTCCTACAGTACAGTTGATGAAACTTTAAACTGCTCTGTGCAGTTGATCAATACCGGTAAAGGATCGTACATGTGCTCGATGCCAGCCTGCATGCGGTATTTGTTTTCGATATATGGGAGGAGAGAGATGCGGTGAAAATCTTATCGAGTTCTCTATCGGTTAAAGTTAGTGGAGCATTAATAGTTCGTAATATTTCTCTTTTGGAAGGTACAGAACAACGAAGGTAGCAAGTTCGGGTGATAGATGTGAATGGGCGCTGATCTGTAGTACTTGTATGGAGTTTGGGGACGCATCACAGTGCAGTAGCAAAAATCCTCGTCCTTCTCCCAGTTCCCGTTTCCATCGAATGGTCAAAACAAAGTCCTGTCGGAGTAACGCAGCTTAGCCTGTTTCTACACTGGATGCAGAAGGTGACAAATATAGTTTTCTCTGACTTCTACTCAGTTCCGACTTACATTGGAACAAACCCATGCGCAAAGCTGCAGGGATGGTAGCGCAGAGTCTGAGTGAGCACTTGAAGGATGCATAGGGACTACTTAAAACCACATTGGAATTTTACTGTGGCAGATAGGTTCGAAAAAGGTGACTCGTTTCCAGATATCAGAGTGCCAGAAATATGATTCAATAGTGGCTGTAATCATTAAAGGACTTCTCCATGGGATCCAATGCAGGTATGTGCTTGAATGGTAAGACTTGATTCCAAATCCCAGACAGCATTTCTACCAAAAGCGTAGCACTAAAGATTTGAAACGCTAGTGTACATTTCTTACGACCTCAATCACCTCATCATCTACTACTGTTTGTGATCCTTCTTAATCGACCATCACCTACAACCCAGTCGATATATTACCGAACCTCTGACATGGCATCGATACAGAATGCATTACAAATAGTGGAGAAATATCTAGCGGTGGCGACAGTGTGAGGGAGCTGCAAATGCCGGTTTCATACCACGTTCCTTAGCCGAATCACTTTCAAGATTAGGTAATTTTAATACGCTGTTGCACCATCGGCGTCGTGTAACCGCGCTGTTGGTCTGATACTATACACTCCGGCGATCAACGTCGATATTCAGTGACACGGTATTTGTCTGGAAAAAAACCATTTCACGCAGAGGTAATGCCATACCTCGATTTATAAAACTGGTATACCTGTTAACATGGATACTTGTATGCACCTGTAGAAACAAGACCGCTTGTGATATTAATATGGTTGTGTTTTTTTACACCTCGCTGTTTGTAAGACGATGACGTCTTTCTAGGACACAGTGGTACCACTTACAGGAAAACTTATGAGACCTGTCCATCCATCGTTGATTTTCGATCAGTATTATTTCATATCGCCGGCAATCAGTTATTGACGAAGTATTATACTTAGTAGTAGGGGATGTGTGATAGGTTCCCCTTGAGCATAAGGCTTGTAAAGTATGTGTTTGTGTTCCGACATGCGCAAAGGAAATGACTATGTCTGGTCACAAGGAAGGTATGGATTTGATGTGGAATGCTGTGATAGCAAAGGGAGGAGTATGCCAAGTCAAAAGAATGGTACAGATATTTCTATTTCCAGAGCCACAGCTGTCAGCAGAGTGTATTTCCGATATTTCGCTCATTGGCGAATATCCTTCAACTGAACCCGGAATCCTAATATTTAATTATAACTATAGTAATCAAATATATACATATATTCGTGAACGATTTAGTATGATGAGCCTGTCTATGAGTGCTTAGCGAGGAGGTGGTCTGTGGCCGAATAGCGTACTAATACTTAGCATGTGTTGGACAGCTTTCGGGATCGAGTGAAAATTTGAGAAGATTCAATATGGGCATGTGTTTGCACTGGGCCATTATTCCCTCCCATGTAAATTGTTCGGTTGATTGCTTCTTCACATTTCGCGTCTTTATTTAGTTGAGAGAACATCGATTGTGGTGCGTGCATCTAGCAGGTGGAGGACACGTTTGCTGGTTCTCTAGACATGAGAAACACCTTATTTGACTTTGTAAATCATACGGATGATTTGGAATCGGTTACATCACCGATATCGGTATTCGCGAGTGGAAGCATCAGTTTCCTCTATTTTCTTTTTTCGAGTTTCCTCGTAAAGGTCTTTGCAGATGGGATAAGTTTCTCTCTGCTGATCATTTGTGCTGGACGTCATAAAATAATGAGATGCGAGTGCAGTCGAGCGTAAAAAACTATACTCATTTTGCTCATAAAACTAAATGAAAGTCGGCTTTTTCTATTTTCGTGAAAAGAGCACATTTATTATCGTAGCGAATGTTTTTTTAATAGTTCCTTTATTATAGGAGTCGAGTTGATTTTAAATAATCGAGAGCAGAACGACGGGTGAGTTTCCTACGAGAACCTGGATCTGCCTGGGCCCCTTCTGGAATGTCCTACGTCACATTAAACGAAAGTGCTTTCCGTCCAAGAACGAGAGGCGTTGGGTACCTGTCTAGTCTGTGACAGTGACGCCTCCTAGCTGCACCACTATACTTTAGACGATCAAGATGCATTTGGGAAAGCCGCCATTTTATCTCGTATTGTTTAATTATCTTTATTTGCTTTTGTGTTGGCGAAGGGTGATCGTATCAAGGCGGGCGGCGGGCAGCGGCCAGCACGAGCCGCGAGGCTGTCGACAGAGTAGCTCCATCCCGTAGGCTGATTTTCAGCGGTTTGTGATTGTACATGGAGGAGAACGCACGTTGAACTGCAGTCTTTTAGGTTTCCTCAATACATGATGCATTATGACCCGGTCAATACGACTGCTGGATTTTTCGCGACAGTTTCTAAGTGTAATTATAATTGTGACGCATGTTTTCCATCAGCTGTGATAGCGTGTATTGGCTTTGGTTAACTGAGCTATAGGTTGATGTTTAGTCGGCGTGTGTAGTGAAATATGACGTCAAACGACGGTAGATGCTATATGCTTGAAGGTAATACACTTTTTTAAACTCCTCTCTGTCGAACACGAGCATCTAGTCAGTTGAACGTATTTCCCACCAAAAAGAATAAAGATTGTACTCACACCCGAGCCCTTCACCCCTAGTTTGTGGTTGTAGGAGAGAGTTTGAGTGTTTCCGTCGCTGGTTTAGAGTGGTATTGCGAGATTTTTTCCCAGCAGGATAAAACCAGTTGTATGGTATCGTTAGTTTTTGCCATTTTAAGACGTTCTTGTGCAGCGTAATGCATATAGTTGTGTAATTAGGAACGATATTTGTGAATAATTGTTTTGTATCGGGGTAATAAATAAACTACTTGAAATCCGTCGCTAAATAAATTGTTCCAAAAATAAATAAAGTACACTCCTTCCTCTCTCCAGTAATCCAGAACAGGTTGATTCCTTTTCACACCAATTTGCCCCCTCCAGACTGCTGGCAGGGTGAGTGTTTTTTGTATCAGCGTAATAAATAAACTAGGTGAAATTCGTGCCTAAATAAATTGTTCAAAAAATAAAGTACACTCCTTCCTCTCTCCAGCACCCCAGAACAGGCTGATTCCTTTTCCCGCCAGTTTTCCCCAGCAGACCGCCGGGGGAATGAGGAGGCTGGAGCATACGTGTAGCTCAGAAAAACACGTGATGTCGTCATGGTGCTGTGCTCTTATGGACTGAACTGCAAGATCACGTGACCTATCGCTCCACCCTCTAGGGTGTTCGAGAACTATGCCAGTTCTTTGGTCTGGTGGATTGGAATTAGTTGTCTCTTGTGTGGTGGGAGCGTAAACGTAGGTTTTAGAAATGACAGACAATTCCAGCAGAGACAGATGTTTCCATGTGTTGTGAAATGCATCTTTAAAGCAAAACATTTATTTGCTGGACTGTATTCTTCCTCTTCTTATGTTCAGGCATTAATGCTCGCTTCCGTTCTTCATGCAGTGAGCTGTGGATGCACTCCTCGGCTGAATGGGTGCATGTAATACAGCTATTAAAACTCCTCCTGCCTGGCACCAATATTGAACACCGATAACTCAACAAGCACACCATATCTTAGCCTCTTGTAATGGTAACACCGAACTAAGCCGCTATTGCTGGCAGATAATAAATTAAAAGAAATTTCATCAAATTAAAAAAAATTGAAAATTTATACATATCTAAATAAATTCAATGAAATTTAAACAAATTTAAACAAATTATATTCGAATTCAATGACATCATGAGCAGTTTCTAGTGGTGGCAACACCATACTAACTCCCCTCAGCTGCAGGAGTAAGCTCTTAGAGCAAAATTCCCTGCAAAATTTGCAATTCCCGACCATTTTCCAAGAGGATGACACACCAGGAACCCATGGCGAACACACTTGATGGTGGTTCTGCCTCTAATCGTTTAAATAAAGGCTGAAAGTAAATACTTATATCCAGTACAGGCTGAGTCCTTTTCCCGCCAGTTCCTAGGAAGAGGTGGCAGTCGGATGACTTAGGTTAGTGGAAGCCGCCCAAGTGCCCTTTCTTACCACCACTTTCTTAGGTCAGTACAGGTAGCCCAATTGAGCTATCTTTCGTCCAAAATTCGAAATTCTCCGCCAAAAGCCGCCATCTTGGATAATGGTACTCGCGTCATCAGCTGACGTCACGGCCGCCATATTGGCTGTCAATTGCGTCATCAGCTGACGCCATGTAAACCATTTTGGATGACGTCACTGGGGTGACACCCGCTTTGTCCCCCTACTTTACCACTACTACCACATGTACTACCACATATCCCATGCAAGCGCAGGAGAATATCTTCCATAGCGTAATACTGCTCCCACCAGCCTGGGTCCGAGGTGCGCTACACGTTTCGAGCCGTCGTTCATCTCGATGACGACGTTTGTCGAGGCGACCAGCGGCCTAACGTAGCAAAAATGTTAGTTACTCGAAGATCCGACACGTTTACATTGATCGAATGTCAAATTCCGATGGTCCAGTGCCCACTGCAATCGCAATTGACGATGTCATTGGGTCCACGTGTGAACACTTAGGGGTGGCATGCTACGGAGCTCCGTGTTCAACAATGTACGATGAACGGTGTCCTTCGAAACACTTGTGCGTTCACCAGCATTGTACTCTTCCGGCGGAGATGCCAGATATCACCATCTACCCTACTTTACAGACCAAACAATTCTCCAAACTCCACATCCTGTGAAGAGACGCCGACTTTCAACCATTCAGCGCCTAGTTGTAGTCTCACTGTCCTACGTGGACGTTCGATCAGCTTCCTCATTTTAGAGCTACTCACAGGCTTTGCGTAATAATAATTTGCCCATTGTCAGAGTCGCTTATCTCAATGGATTTCCCCATTTTCAGTCTATAGCCAGCGCCTCCAGACGGTATCCAACGTCGTCGTGGGCGGTGGTAATAATATTTTGGCTTATCAGTGTACAACGAGCTGCTGACCAGTGTAGGGAATAAGCGGAAATCTCAGGCAGCTGCCTGCTATGACAAGGGTATTGAACAGTTGCTACTACTCTAGGTGGAAAGTGTAGCTTAATGTTGCAAATAAAATATTTTAACGATGTTGCAGTGTCTGTGTTAAGAGGAACAAAGCAGCGTGTCTTCGGACTTGCATGCATGCAGGCATTGCAACATCTTCTTTATCCGCAACAGCTTTCAATTAAAATGTCCTCGCCTGTATGAGCATTACATGAGATGTGTAAGAGTATAAGTTGTGACCCAAAAACGACAATATATGGAAGTTTGGGTCTGGGCGTCGGCCGTGCATGGACAGCCAAAAGCGGTTAAGAAGGCCACTTGTGTAATGAAATCCGGATTCGAATTCCGGTCAGGCAAAATTTTCGCTGTCATCATTCTCCATATACAACTGCAAATAGAATTTATGTGAAACATTTTTGGTTTTCACTGTGTTTTTTTTCCATTTAGCTACCGATCACAGATTGATAACAAAATAGTCATCATATACATTGTGTATGTTAACATTCACTGGGATAGCAACGGTCTCACACATTCTAATTTTATATGTTCAGTAACCAAAAACACTTTCAAGAAACAAAAAAAGAACAATATTACTTGACTGAGAATATGCTTACCTCTAGTCAGTACGCAAGCTTAGTAATGACGTAGCATTTTCCCCATGAAATCGTCCAAGCATTTGTAGCTTATTTACATATCTCCTAGTTTGGCAGTGGTACAAAATACAACGTCTCTGTGAAAAAGAACTCTCACTCACCTGCTTGCTCCGACGAGGAGGCGAGTTGAGTTAGGCTGCTGTCTATAAGACTTACCTACTTCGCTTTCACAGCCAAATTTCTCATGTTGAGACCCTTCTGGTGACACATACGTACACTTTGAATAAAATGATAGGGTAGGGAAGAGAATGGTTTACTAGCAGATAAATAACAAAATAGTCTGATAAAAACAGGCTTTGTTGTTGAGGCCCTGTGTCCTTCAGTTTCGTTGACAAATGTAAGTATCATATTCTTTAACAAAGCGAAATGTGCATCTTGCCAGAATTCAAGGAGCCTTCACAGGAGCCGCTAACTTAGAGTAATTGTCTTCACCACGTACTCTCTACGAATTCGTGAACGCAGCGGCAGATAAAATATCTAATCGAGCATTACCCTCGCACAGTCAACGACCCCTGTACCAAATATTCTGCCACGCATGACTTCGTACTCTAAACTCCACCCCTATCACATTTAGCCATTCAGTTGAGACCACAAGGCCGCACCTCGTCATCGAAGATAAAAACTGGTAAAATTTGCACTAACATAGTTAACACAGCCCATCTTACAGTAAACTCGAGTGCAATGGCCCAGTGGATCATAATCAACATAGCTACGTCTAAGTCTGTAATTATCGTCAAAATTAAAAAAAAAACTTTTGTTCATCAGTCAAAGTCACTTCCTACATGATTGTAAAATCAAATAAATAACTACTTCAGTCTACTGCTCCACTGAGATTCGACCACCACCAGCGACACGATCTGCGTTCCGCTATCCTTCGTCATGATCTATTTCAAACGAAGGATCGCTACTCCTGTTTGAAAACTTTTCCTCGCCTCCGACGTCACATACATAAATTTTTATAGCACATCTAATTAATTTTTGCCTTAACTTGAGCCGGGCGGGGTGGCCGAGCCGCTCTAGGCGCTACAATCTGGAACTGCGCGACTGCTACGGTCACGGGATCGAATCCTGCCTGGGGCATGGATGTGTGTGATGTCCTTAGGTTAGTTAGATTTAAGTAGTTCTACGTTCTAGGGGACTGATGACCTCAGAAGTTAAGTCCCATAGTGCTCAGAGGCAACTGAAGCATTTGAACCTTAACTTAATTTATTACGTAAGCTTACACCCAATACTGGGAGGAGGCAGGAAATAAAATGTCACTGCCACGTCTCGTATTCTTCATCACTTGTACCCATTTCGAAGAACAAGTTGTACAAAAGGCTCGAAAAAGGTTTTTAGGTGTCTCACGAATAACAGAGCAGTTCATCTAGGCATTTTTTTGCTATATTTAAGTAATTTTGCTCTCTAAAACCTTCCTCCAGTTGAATGTGCGGCAATAATTATTCAGTAAATTGAAATGGGTATCATTTTTGAATGGCATATTGATCCATGCATACATGTTCTATGACGATGATCTCTGTGGTTCGGAAACATTGTAAATCTTTAAGTTATACTTTGCACTGCTTTCAGTGAGCGAAATCAGTGGTCTATGTCTAACATATTTCGTATCGTCTAAGGATCCATTATTACAAAACAGTATAAAAATTGTATCTTAACGGCATTTCGATGTTAACGTTACCAAGCTGCTACATTCTGCTTATAAGAAAAGTGCAAACATTAAAGATGCTCGCAGGAGAGCTTCTGTAACGTTTGGAAGGTAGGAGACAAGGTACTGGCAGAAGTAAAGCTGTGAGGAGAGGTTTGAGTCGTGCGTGGGTAGCTCAGCTGGTTGGCCTCTGTAATAAGAAAACTGAGTGGAAGGATCAACAAACGAACTTTAATGGACGCAACAACCAAAGACAACGATAAAAAAAAAAAAGTTGGTAGGGCACTTGGCCGCGAAAGGCAAAGGTCCCAAGGTTCGACTCTCGGTCCGGTACACAGTTTTAATCTGCCACGAAGTTTCATGACAGATGTTGTGGATTTAACATAGATCTTCGCAATCTTTGAATCTCGTGTCCGTCTGATGTTGGCGGACCACCTTGGCTACACAGATAGAATAATTCTTCTTTCTTGATAAATCTTGGTATCGTATTCATAATTTTTTTCTTTTCATTTTTCTCTTTTCCTTACTTTTCTTTACTTTGGGTGTAAGATCAGCTATGTGCATATCTTGTTACAAACATTTTACTTATTTGCTTAAATTAAAGTTCCTGTGTAAACAAATATATAGATTACTACAATGAACGAACAAAGGTCTTATGATTCTGTTGGTACTGATAAGAATAATTAGTAAAGAGAAAACGATGGTTAAACGCAACTAGCACACAGCTATCTCATATTTAAAATAAAGTCTAGCACGTCTGGGCTTGAATTTCCCACTTCACTGAAGTACTGAAATCGAAGATGGACTGAGCTCTTTCTACTGAACACAATATGGAAAGGCTTAAATTTTATCCACAGCTAACACAACCCAGTAACGGAGAACTGAAAACAGCTACCTTTTGTCCCTTTACCAGCCAAGTTTTGGTAATGAGAATTTCCCTTTTATTGAAGTCTAAATCAGTTACCTGCATGTCGAGTGCTATGGGGACGCTCTTGAGAAAAATTGGAGACTATTTAAATCTAAAAATACGTTATTTGTTGCATCACTCTTTCAATATGATATAGGGATCGCGTAATAAAGACATAACTTTAAGAAAAAAACAGAAGCAAAAGTACAGTTTAAAGTGTCCCTGATGTCGCTCACTAACTCAGAAGGACAATGACTGTCAAGGGAATCGTTCGTAACATTCTTGAAAAACCGATTCCGGTACTTCCTCAGTCTTTGTAGTGAAACTACAGCATACGTAGCTCATCAGGGATTTGAAACCAGAAGACGGTTCTTGTGTAAATAACTTCCCAATCTATCTCTGTAAGCATTTTGTAGATCTAACGCAAGTAGTCTGAGAAGATACCGACGATAATGCAGATCACGTCCCAATGAAGATCGAATAAAAGTTAAACCCGGAATCTGACAGTATGTCGAAATGTATCATCATTATATCAGAACTTCCTACATCATTTTCCAACATGTATCTCTCAAGGCATATAATTTTTATATGTTTGCTCATCAACGGAGTGAGGAATCTTCCGCGTGTTTTGTGTAAGGGAAAAGAAAGAAAGGTTAGAGTTTATCGTCAAGTCGACGACGAGGCCATTATACGGAGTACAGAGCATAAAACAAAAGGAATATTACTGTTTAATACCTCGTCGACGGTGTGTCATTTGAGAAGGAGCACAAGCTCGAATTACGAAAAGATGGAACAAGAAATTGGGAGTCCGTTTACAAAGGGAACCATTCTACCATTTGCCTGGAGCGATTTAAGGAAATCACGGAAAACCTAAATCTGGTTGGCCTGATGGTCATTTGAAACATTTTCCTCCAAAAGGTGAGTCCATTGTGCTATGTGCTGCGCCAGCTCGCTTACTGAGAAGAGATCCTCACACTGGACTCCGGGGAACGAGTTCGCTGCTTCGGCTCGCTCAATGTGTAGTGCGGGCGGTTTCAACATCGCTTACAGAATTCCCCAATAACAATTTTCGAAACGAATCTATGCTATTTCTTCTTGTCTATGCTTTTACATCAGAAAGCTGTTCAAATGGACACGCTACGAACTATGCCTAACGGAAACGATAGTAAATAATTCCTATTTGAGGCAAAAATTCAAACTCCCTTCTTTTTTACAATGGCAACAAACTCAGCCCACACTCGGATCAGGTATGTTGCCTGTGAAAGTGGATGATGATCTTTTGTATTGTCACTAATGCACTCCAAGGTAAAGTCGCAGTAGTTTCTTCATAAAGGCACTAGCACTTTGGTCATATAATTCTTCCAGATTTAGAGATACACCCGCTAAACACCATTACAATTTTAAACTGGATCGCAGCGCACTGCAGACGTCCTCTTTTGGAAGAAAGATATGTTTAATAATAGTCGAAGCCAATTTAATTCAAGATATTTTAGCAGCATCCAAAATGCTCTGAGCACTATGGGACTTAACATCTGAGGTCATCAGTCCCCTAGAACTTAGAACTACTTAAACCTAACTAACCTAGGGACATCACACACATCCATGCCTGAGGCAGGAATCGAACCTGCGACCGTAGCGGTTGCGCAATTACAGATTGAAGCGCCTAGAACCGCTCGGTCACCCCGGCCGGCTTTTAACACTCATCCCAACGAAACGAACTTAAATGGAAACGACGATCACAGCAATCGTGCTAGGCTACGCTCTAAACTTGGCTTCTCAGGAATACCACATAACAGTACTAGTACTATGTCAACTAGTTCGGTAAAATTTGCCATAAGGTACATGCAATCACTTTGGTGCATTTACCAAATTAAGGCTTTGCAACTATTCTCGTTTATAGTGTACAAGAGCATACATTTTTTGAAGTGTGAAAGTGCATTCGACATCTAGCACAATGATATGGGAAACAAGTTTCAAAAATATGGCTCTTTAATTACAAACCGGTGGAAATCAAAGTTCGATCGAATTTGATTTTGGTATCCACAGCTGTATATTGAGCAAGCAGTAAAGGAAACAAAAGAAAAATTTGGAGTAGGTATTAAAATCCACGGAGAAGAAATAAAAACTTTGAGGTTCGCGGATGACATCGTAATTCTGTCAGAGACAGCAAAGGACTTGCAAGAGCAGTTGAACGGAATGGGTAGTGTCTTGAAAGGAGGATATAAGATGAACATCAACAAAAGCAAAACGAGGATAATGGAATGTAGTCGAATTAAGTCTGGTGATGCCGCGGGATTAGATTAGGAAATGAGACACTTAAAGTAGTAAAGGAGTTTTGCTATTTGGGGAGCAAAATAACTGATGATGGTCGAAGTAGAGAGGATATAAAATGTAGACTGGCAATGGCAAGGAAAGCGTTTCTTAAGAAGAGAAATTTGTTAACATCGAGTATAGATTTAAGTGTCAGGAAGTCATTTCTGAAAGTATTCCTATGGAGTGTAGCCATGTATGGAAGTGAAACATGGACAATAAATAGTTTGGACAAGAAGAGAATAGAAGCTTTCGAAATGTGGTGCTACAGAAGAATGCTGAAAATTAGATGGGTAGATCACGTAACTAATGAGGAAGTATTGAATGGGATTGGGGAGAAGAGAAGTTTGTGGCACAACTTGACCAGAAGAAGGGATCGGTTGGTAAGACATGTTCTGAGGCATCAAGGGATCACCAATTTAGTGTTGGAGGGCAGCGTGGAGGGTAAAAATCGTAGAGGGAGACCAAGAGATGAATACACTAAGCAGATTCAGAAGGATGTAGGTTGCAGTAGGTACTGGGAGATGAAGAAGCTTGCACACGATAGAGTAGCATGGAGAGCTGCATCAAACCAGTCTCAGGACTGAAGACCACAACAACAATCCAGAGCATTTTCCAGAAGTTTTTATTTGATACAAACCATTATGATCGACGAGTGTTAGGGAATCTACTAATTACGGTAAACTAATTAGTACAGATGCTCAAATTGCCAGCATGTAATAAGTCACCCTGCAGTTGCGATTTACCTAGCCGTAAAATACGGCGCAATTGAAATATGTGCTGAATAAGTACCCAGTGATAGTTCATTAAGTAGCTAGAGTCTTTTGCCATAATTTAGGATTTAAAAGGTGTTACTTGGATTTATGAGCAAGAACCGGCAATTATGGATTGGGTACGCAGCTGCCAAATATTTGCTTGTAGGCTCTGTAGCTGCTGCTCGTGCACAGGACGATGCTTGTTTCTCTTTCGTGATTATTTAGCTCTGCATTTGTAGCTTGAATCATAGCAAAGCACAGCGAAAGGGAAATAACCTAGCGTATTACCTCAAGTTGTTAGGAAAGCACATATCAGTGACTCATGGCAGAAGAAGGTTACAGAAATCGCACATTGTTTTTCGTTAGTAAGTCTTGTCAAGAAACAAGAAAATTTCTGACAAGTATGACATACCTGTAGACGTCAATCATCTACTGACAAAGCGATGACAGTCTATCCAATACGTTTCCAATCCTACAGCAATCAATTTATTTACGTAAATGAAAAAAGTAACGAAAAGCAGTATGTCTTTACTATAACTTGAGAAGTTAAAATTTTTCAACTAACTCTCATGACTTTTTCTGTATTTTCATGTAATTTTTTCCGTGGATGTACTCGTACCCATTTCTGCACGTCTCTACTTCGACGTAAACACACACTTAAGAGTTTCAGTGAAATTTTGTGATGCCTGTAAATAGCAAATGAAAAAAAGTCACCTCCAGTTACTGCAGGCATTTGCGCTGGAACAGCAGAAGAAAGACTGACAACAACTGCTGCTACAAGCAATAGGTTTAATAATCAGTATTAGTTTCGTGTTTCTTGAAGCCATTTTTTTTATATTCACATTGACATTTGCTGATAACTTTCAAGTAGTTATTAAGTTTTGTGGCCATGATATTCACCATATAAATTTTTGTTGTTGTACAGTTGGCAATAAAACGAAATAAACCTACACTCTATTGAGTGTCGTTGTATAAATGTGAATATGACATATTTTCAATGTTTGCAAGTTGCAGAGAATTGCATGTACAACAAAATCATAATTATTGATTTCTTAAGATCCTCATTATATTGCGTCCACGTACAGACTCTCTGCAACCCACTTTATGGCCTTTGGCGGACGGAACTCTGTACCACTAACGGACATTCCCGTCCCAGTTCCAGTCGCAAATGGAGCGCGCGGGAGAAACGTCCCACATGCATCTCTACCAACCCTAATATCCTTAATAATTTCTGCTTACCGTCGTTCCTCGAGATGAACGTTGTCCGAAACAGAATCATTCTGCAGTCTGTCGCAAATTCTGGTTCTCTAAACGGCCTCAATAACATTATGCGAAAAGTTTCTCTTCTTCCCTCCAAGGATGTACATCTGAACTAAGGTTTATGTAACACTCCCATACTGACTGAACCTGCCAGAACTATGTCCAGCATAACACCTCTGGAGCCTTCCTTTAATCAGACGTGGTGGTGATGCCGCACACTTCAGCAGTTCTCGAGAAGAGTTCGCACAAAGGTTCTGTAAGCAGTCTCCTAAAGGGTGCACCAAGTTCTGGAAATTTTCCCCAGTAAACTGTTGTCAGCCATTCGCCTTTACTACAACTGATCGTACGTTCAATTTCACGTCGTTTTGCATTGTTATGTCTAGACATGCAGTCGATATAACTGACTCAAGCCGCCTAAAAATAACGTTAATAACGTATTCGAGTTTAGCAGTATCTGCAGTACATACAGTTAAAGCCATCAGACATTCTTCTCGTCATCCTGCAGTCCCATAAACTCAGTCATCGCCGAAACCTCCCAGTACACACCAACGTCATCAAAAACAGTCTCAGAATGATGTTCATCCTATCCCATAGATCGTTTGCTTACATGGAGAATAGGTGTGGACTTATTGTACTTCCCTAGGGTATTGCTGATATTACCTTTGTCTCTGATAAATACTCACCGTCCAGGACAACGTACTGGATTCTATTACTCAAATTGTCTTCGAGCCAGAAACATGATTAGAAACAAATTCCATGTGCTCAAACTCTTATCAACTGTGGCGTGATACAATGTCGAAGGCTATCCGAAAATCTAGAAATACACAAGCGAAGATTTTTAAATCCATGCTGATTTGTGGCCAGCAGCTATTATTTCTCCAGCAAACGTATTATATTCGAGCACATACTATGCTCAAGAAACTTAGAGTAAGTCGACGATAAAGCGATTTGTCAGTAATTTTATATATCCGTCCCCTTCCCTTCTTAAATATTCAATAACCTGCTTTTTTTCGAGTTGCTTGAGACTGCGCTCAGCGAAATATTCACGATTAATGCCTGCCAATGACCCAAAGTGCTCTCTATAGCTTCATAGGGAATCCACGGCAGTTGCCCTGTAATTAGTAATGAACCCTGGCTCTTTACATTTTTAAATTAACTTTGAGATACATTAACATCTTTATGCTTTGCGAAGACTCTGGCAAATGTACTAAGCATAATCACGTTAACACAGTGTACCATGTAGTGTTACGCACCACGTTCTTTGAGATGTTGCGTGAAAACGTATCTCGAATTAAAAAATATTGCCATATGTTTTGTCAGGCAAAAACTCGTATTGTTGCTGCACTAGATGGTAAAGAAGATTTAATATGTGATATCCTTTTTTATTATTTATTATGTTTGTTAAGTATATAAATCAAGCACCTTAAAAGTAAAATGCTTCTTTGAGTAGCAATATATACTACTGTACACAGTGGTGCAACAGAAACCATTTGTGATTGAATGTAAGAATTATTGCACAAACAAACACACACTATTACGTAAAATAAACTGCTGCAAGAGTGGTAATATAGCAGTTCAGACTTTCATGCGAAATTAAATTGAAATAATGCAATCTTATGAGGCGGCTGTTGCAACCTGCAGAGTACACGATTCAAACAGGTTTTCGAATACTGTGCTGTTCTATTTTGCCATAAAATCTCTCAATGTAGCTCTCTACACGTACAATTGCTGGAATTCAAATAAGGTTTCGGATCGTATTTAATATTCTGTTTGGTTACCATACCAAAACATGGCTAGCATAAATGTCATTCCACTCAATCATAACATTCGTAATTAAAATATAATTCTGCTATCGGGAATGTGTGGAATATGGTTCAGATAATGTGATCTTTCGGTTAACAAGTCCCATTCACTTTTCACGTATCGTTATTCAAGGACAATATGTTATTTTCTTGCAAATTAATTACGAATTCCAGAATGAATCTGCCAGGAAGTTTCTTAATTATGAATTGGTCCAATAACATTAACAGCTATCAGTACGGTAGTCTTTAAAGTATTTGTTCTGAAAACGACACCAAACTACCGGGAAATTAACGACAGTTGGGTAATCACCTGTATAGCAATAAATCTTGAAAATTTTGTAAAACCAAACAAATAAAATTTTACATGAATTTTTATGCGTCGGCATACAGTTCCAGAAATCAGCAACTCTCTAGATCGACATGTGTTACTTGTACAAAAAAAAGGCGTTCTCAGGTAATTCAGCGTCGTTTTTGTCTCTGTCTAGAGACGGGAAGATGCAGTGATGTGTTTGTTTAACGCTTAGGGATATAAGGATTCGAAAGAGACATTAAGCGTAACCGGGAGTTTTCAGTGTGATTCCCAGCGATTGTTGAATTATTTATTTCTATACCAGTGCTGGACTCATCATTCGCAGCTAGCCTGAACTAGTTAGTATTTTGTTACTTTAATGGAGTTACAAAACAAGATAATATTGGAAGCTGAATTTATAAGAACCATGATCAATCGACACTTGCTTAGAACTGTTACAAAGGAACCATACACCCAACAGGTCACCGATTTTTTTTTTCTCATTTAAAACGATTGAAGTTAAAGTGTACCAGTGCTACGCGCTTTTTAAGCTAAGATTCCACCAATTAGTTATATCGTTATAAGGAATCTTGTTTCTTCAGACGTAATTAAGATTTATTTATCAGTAGACTGTTACGTATATCGCAAATAAAGCGTACGTTATTCAGACCAGGTATTGCCCGGTATGCGTGCATTAATGGGTCAATAACGAACAGTTAATTTCATCAAGACTCTTTGTTATACCTCGCTAATACGTTGTCATGGATGTACCGCGGTGTTTAGCACTGTTGTTATCATTCCTTTCCGAAAAAAAACTTCACTGTAGCGTTACAAATGTCTGGTACAACGTAAGAGAAAAAAGAAACTGGTGCAGTTCGAAAGAAGTACGGACACACTTCTAGTCCGCCGCCTTAGCTCGATGCTTTACCGCTGTTGCACGAAGCCTGTCGCTCTTGTCTGGTATTTAATAGTCTCGTAAAGCTTTTCGCTTGTATTTCTCGTAAAGACTTGGGAAACACATTAAACTGGAGCCGAATTTGTTACATATAAGACTGTACGGCGTTGGCAGAATAAAACTGGCACGGAAAATATTTCGTGCACCTGAAGACAGGCAACTTACTTACATCCTGCGCACTTGGGGCGGATGCGTAAGTTGGGTTGCCTGTCTTAAGGCGCGTGGAATGTTTTCCGGGCCAGTTTTATTTTGGCCACCCTGCACTACAAGAGTACGCGAGATTAGCAAAATCGGTGAGCCGTTGGGTGTATGCTTTCCTTCTCACTACAAGTAAGGTATCAGTCTTACTGGTGCTTCAGCAAAAGATCCTGGCCTGCGAAAGAAGCTGTTCTAACTAAATGGAGATCATCCATGTACTGAAATGCAAGGACGAACTGAGCTGACGCTGCATGTTTAGAGGAGGGCGCGCTGGGCTGCGTACTCACCTGGAGCGCGGCAGGGACAACGGCGGGGTGCTCGCTCTCGCGCGCTTATCAAGGCCCTGATAAACCGCCCGCCGCCTGCCATTGGCCGCTCTGAGTGGCTGCACAACGGCGTTCGCAGTTTACACGGCCAGTTCTAGGCTTTTAGCGGCTGAATGCAGCGAAACAAGTAGCAAATAAATTGTACAACTATTGATCTGCGCAAGGTAGCACCATGACTAATGGACATGGGTTGTCGGGAATTCTGATATGAACATCACTTTCGTCATGGTTATTTATCTTCTTCGTGTTTTTTCTAAATGACGCAAGAGGAATGGGAATATTATTATGTAGCCGAGACCATTTCCTTCTTCACCAACATCCTCAAGCCGCTTCACAGTACAAGGCGAAACATTATCTTATCTGTATTAGTGACCTAATGTTTCTTTCAAGCCATATATTTATGAAACAGTTCTACTCAATCGCTGCGCTTTTCATAAATCCAACATCGACTGCGACCAAACGATCTATTCCAAAGCGATTGCTTCAAATGAGAACACCTGTGTTCGTCATAAACTAAATTCTACGTAACAATACACCGTCGTGTCGCATTAATGAGACCATGACATACGTTTGATGTCAAAGTGCAATAACCACTCGCGGAAAACCGGTGGCAGCAGTAGCAGCGGAGGGTACATAAGGCGAGTCGGGGAACGCGAATAAGAATGCCGTCGTGGTCGTAATGCGGAAACGGAGCGATTTATCTGACGTCCAAAAGGCTTTCGGGCCCAAGGGTGGAACCACTTACGTAACGGCTAAGTTTGTAAACTGATCACGTGTATCCATGGTTAAAGAACACTGAAGCGCCAAACAAACTGGCATAGGCATGCGTATTCAAATACAGAAATATGTAAACAGGCAGAATACGGCGCTGCGGTCGGAAACGGCTATATAACACAGCACGTGTCTGTTGCAGTTGTTAGATCGGTTTCTGCTGCTACAATAGCAGGTTATCAAGATTTAAGTGAGTTTGAAATGGTGTTATAGTTGGCGCACAAACGATGGGGCACAAAATCGCCGAGGTAGCGGTGAAGAAGGAATTTTCCCGTACGACCATTTCACGAGTGTATCGTGAATATCAGGAATCCGGGAAAACATTAAATCTCCGACATCGCTGCAGCCGGAAAATGATCCTGCAAGAACGGAACCAACGACGACTAAAGAGAGTCGTTCAATGTAGCAGAATTGCAACCCTTCCGCAAAATGGCCGCATAATTCAATGCTGGGACGTCAACAAGTGTCAGCGTGCACAACATTCAACGAAACATCATCGATATGACCTTTCTGAGCCGAAGGCCCACTCGTGTACCCTTGATGACTGCACGACACAAAGGTTTACTAGTCCTCTGGGACCGTCAACACCGACATTGGACCGTTGATGACTAGAATCATGTTGCCTGGTCGGATGAGTCTCGTTTCAAATTGTATCGAGCGGATGGACGTGTACGGGTATGGAGACAACCTCAGGAATCCATGGACCCTGCATGTCATCAGGGGACTACTCAAGCTGGTGGAGGCTCTGTAATGGTGTGGGGTGTGTGAAGTTAAGTGATAAAGTACCTTTCATACGTCTAGATACGGCTCTGACTCGTGACACGTACGTAAGCATCCTGTCTGATCACCTGTATCTCAACCGGACGTGGTGGCCGAGCGGTTCTAGGCGCTTCAGTCCGGAATCGCGCTGCTGGTAGGGTCGCAGGTTCGAATCCTTCCTCGGGCATGGATGTGTGTGATGTCCTTAGGTTAGTTAGGTTAAAGTAGTTCTAAGTCTAGGGGACTGATGACCTCAGATGTTAAGTCCCATAGTGCTTAGAGTCATTTCAACCTGCATCCAGTCACGTCCGTTGTGCATTCCGACGGACTTTGGCAATTCCAGCAGGACAGTGCGACCCCTCACACTTCCATAATTTCTACAGACTGGGTCCAGGGACACTTTGTGAGTTTAAACATTTCAGCTGGCCACCAAACTCCCCAGACAGGAACATTATTGAGCATATTGGGATGCCTTGCAACGTGCTGTTCAGGAGAGACCTACGCCCCTCGTACTCTTACGAATTTATGGACAGCCCTGCAAGATTCATGGTGTCAGTTCCGTCCGGTACTACTTCAGACATTAGTGGAGTCCATGCCACGTCGTGTTAAAGCACCTCTGCGGGCTAGCGGGGCTTTACACGATATTAAGGATTTGTTTTTCCTCGACACGATGGCACCTAGCAGCAGGACAATGAAACGTGTCACTCAACTCGCGGCGTACGTGCTTGGTTCAAGGAGCACCAGGATGCAACTGCCATACTGCTTTGGTCACCAAACCTCCCGGATTTAATCCGAATCGAGAATCTGTGTGGCCACTTTGATCGATCAGCTCTAGCCATGGATCCTCAACTGAGTAACCTAGATCAGCTGCTCACTGCACTGGAGTCCACATGTCGCCACATCCGTGTCGGTACCTTCTAGAAACTCACTAACTGTCTTTCTGCATGTCTCGCAGCAGTTTGGGCTGCGTAAGATGTTTCTTGAGGCTTTTGATAGGTACTGACATCAGTGTGACTAGACAGAGTAGTTAGTTCTCGTGTAACATAGCATATAGTTTCGGAACCTACACGATATTGTTTGAAATTGTTGGTCCATCTTCAGACTGATCCTTTTACTCCTTAAGGTCCTCTCTTATATTTGACTGCGGACACCACATACAAAAATTATTGCAAAGCGATCACAATAATAATGTTGTTATTGTTGTCTTCAGTCCTGAGACTGGTTTGATGAAGCTCTCCATGCTACTCTATCCTGTGCAAGCTTCTTCATCTCCCAGTACTTACTGCAACCTATACCCTTCTGAATCTGCTTAGTGTATTTATCTCTTGGTCTCCCTCTACGATTTTTACCTTGCACGCTGCCCTCTAATGCTAAATGTGTGATCCCTTGATGCCTCAGAACATGTCCTGTCAAGTTGTGCCACAAAGTCCTCTTCTCCCCAATTCTATTTGACACCTCCTCATGTGATCTATCCATCTAATCTTCAGCATTCTTCTGTAGCACCACATTTCGAACGCTTCTATTCTCTTCTTGTCCAAACTATTTATCGTCCATGTTTCACTTCCATACATGGCTACACTCCATACAAATACTTTCAGAAATGACTTTCTGGCACTTAAATCTATACTCGATGTTAACAAATTTCTCTTCTTCAGAAACGCTTTCCTTGCCAGTGCCAGTCTACATTTTATATCCTCTCTACTTCGACCATCATCAGTTATTTTGCTCCCCAAATAGTAAAACTCCTTTACTACTTTAAGTGTCTCATTTCCTAATCTAATTTCCTCAGCATCACCCGACTTAATCCGACTACATTCCAATATCCTCGTTTTGCTTTTGTTGATGTTCGTCTTATATCCTCCTTTCCGTTCATCTGCTCTTCCAAGTCCTTTGCTGTCTCTGACAGAATTACAATGTCATCGGCGAAACTCAACGTTTTTATTTCTTCTCCATGGACTTTAATACCTACTCCGAATTTTTCTTTTGTTTCCTTTACTGCTTGCTCAACATACAGATTGAATAACATTGGGGACAGGCTACAACCCTGTCTCACTCCCTTCCCAACCACTGCTTCCCTTTGATGCCCCTCGACTCTTATAAATTCCATCCGGTTTCTGTACAAATTGTAAATAGCCTTTCGCTCCCTGTATTTTATCCCTGCCACCTTTAGAATTTGAAAGAGAGTGTTCCAGTCAACACTGGCAAAAACTTTCTTTAAGTCTACAAATGCTAGAAATGTAGGTTTGCCTTTCATTATTCTATTTTCTAAGATAAATCGTAGGATCAGTATTGCCTCACGTGTTCCAACATTTCTGCGGAATGCAAACTGATTTTCGCCGAGGTCGGCTTCTACCAGTTTTTCCATTCGTCTGTAAGGAATTCGCGTTAGTATTTTGCAGCTGTGACGTATTATACTGATAGTTCGGTAATTTTCACATCTGTCAACACCTGCTTCCTTTAGGATTGGAATTATTATATTTTTCTTTGAAGTTTGAGGGTATTTCGCCTGTCTCATACATCTTGCTCACCAGATGGTAGAGTTTTGTCAGGACTGGCTCTTCCAAGGCCGTCAGTAGTTCCAATGGAATGTTGTCTGCTCCCGGGGCCTTGTTTCGACCCAGGTCTTTCAGTGCTCTGTCAATCTCTTCACGCAGTATCGTATCTCCCATTTCATCTTCATCTACATCCTCTTCCATTTCCATATTTCCATAATATTGTCCTCAAGTACATCGCCCTTGTATAGACCCTCTATATACTCCTTCCACCTTTCTGCTTTCCCTTCTTTGCTTAGAACTGGGTTTCCATCTGCGCTCTTGATGTTCATACAAGTGTTTCTCTTATCTCCAAAGGTCTCTTTAATTTTCCTGTAGGCACTATCTATCTTACCCCTAATGAGATAAGCCTCTACATCCTTATATTTGTCCTCTAGCCATCCATGCTTAGCCATTTTGCACTTCCTGTCGATCTCATTTTTGAGACGTTTGTATTCCCTTTTGCCTGCTTTATTTACTGCATTATTATATTTTCTCCTTTCATCAGTTAAATTCAATATGACGACGTCCTCTTGAGTAGTCCCCACCCGGAGATCCGATTGGGGGACTATTTTAACTCCGGAATATTTTATCTAAGAGGACACTATCGTCATTTAACCATACAGTAAAGCTGCATGCCCTCGGGAAAAATGGCGGCTGTGGTTTCCCCTTGCTTTCAGCCGTTAGCAGTACCAGCACAGCAAGGCCGTTTTTGTTAGTGTTGCAAGGCCAGATCAGTCAATCATCCAAACTGTTTCCCCTGCAACTACTGAAAAGGCTGCTGCCCCTTTTCAGGAACCACAAGTTTGTCTGGCCTCTCAACAGATACCCCTCCGTTGTGATTGCACCTACGGTACGGCCATCTGTATCGCTGAGGCACGCAAGCCTCCCCACCAACGGCAAGGTCCATGGTTCATGGGGGTAGAATAATAACAATAATTTGTGATATTAATAAAATGATAATTAGCAAAAATAATAACAGTAACAGTAATAATGGTGATAAAATAATGTAGGAATTAAGAATGAGATTAAATAGTTGTTACATCACAAACTAAATAATAACAATTAGTGTTATTAACAAAAAGTAAGAATTTGCAGTAACAATAATAATAATAATAATAAAATAATGGAGACATTAATAATTATATTAATTAGATTAGCACTTTTTGAGCCTTGTTTGGTATTAGATGAAGTGTAAGGGATAATGGAAGAGAAGATTGAAATAAATGTGACAATGACACCTAGGAAAGAAGAGAATTTCAGTAGAGAACTCTGTAGAGAAGGGGAGGCAAAGGTGATGGGGGAAGGCCGGTTGATGAGAGTGAGCTGCAAGGAGAGATAGCCACTGTGATAGGAGGTGGGTCGTTAGCTGCCTTTTAGAATTTGAAACGATTTTAACTTCTCTAATATTTCGAGGTAGATTGTTCCAAAGTCGGGTTTCTGATACAGAAAAAAAAGATTTATACAACATGACAGTGTTGTGTAGAGATACAGGGGCATTTACATTGTCGAAAACGAGTATTTCTACGTTACTGTTCAAATAGTAGCGTAAGGTTTGAAAATGAAAATGAAGAAGTGCAATGATTGAGAAGACGATGCAGCGTACATGGGGTATGATAATCTCTACGCTCATTGGCACGTAGCCTTGATAATTTATGAAAGGCAGGAGTGATGTGGTCGAAATAGCGTAGATCACAAATGTATCGTACATAAGCATTCGTCAGCAGTTCCAGCCGACGTGCGCTCTCATACGAAAGTCCTTGAAGAATAAGATCATCGTAATCAAGGATGAGGAGTATTACTGAGTCTACGAGTTTCCTTTTTTCTCTAGAGGAAATACTTTTTTTTATATTTCTGTAATGAACGAAGTGATGCTGACACCTTATTGCCGACTGCAGCTGTGTGTTCGGTGCAATCTAGGTGATGGCCCAGAATTGTCCCCAAATTCTTTGCAGAGGAAGAAAAGGTGTTTTCTGTGCTGTTTAGGTGTAAGTGTGAAATAGATTCCTCGAACTGAGAAATATTATGTCTTTTGTGAACGACTAAGATTTCTTGCATTTTAGATGGATTATGTTTCAAATCAATGTCCTGTATGTATTCTGGTAAAGCAAGTAAGTCAGCATTTACGTTCTAGAGGGTTGTAGGCAGATTTGTTGGACTTGTACTTATGTATAACTCAAGGTCATCAACATATAAATTATACTTACAATGGGAGACAATCTTCGGCACATCATTAACATATAACGAGAAAAGTAATGGACCTAATACTGATCCTTGTAGTGCCACTGATACGACATTCTTCCATTGTGACCTCTTAATTATGGTCATTACTCATTGATGGCGGGATGTAAGCTATGAGTGGAACCATTGTACAGCACTCGAAGAAAAGTTTTAACTTTTTAGTTTAGGGGGTGGAATATCAAAGTCAACAGTGTCGAAAGCTTTGCTGAAATCCAAAAATCACAAAAGAGTCGCCTCTTGTTTGTTTATAGACTGTTTCTGTTCGTCAGTCACTCTTATAACATCAGTCGTTGTGCTGCGATTTTTATGGAAACCAGACTGGAATTAATCAATAAGGTCATTCTATATTAAGTTCTAGTAAACTGATCGTGATCTGTGTGTTCTAACGCCTTAGATAATGCTGGCAAAATGCAAATGGGCCTGTAGTCAGATAACTCCCTGCCAGACTGCTTTTCGAATAGTGGCTTTATGAGTCCCTTTTTTCAGGAGGATGCTGTAGGTCAGAGAATTGTTAAAAATATACATTATTATCGGCGGTAATGGATCGACGAGGAAATTGATCACTTGCATAGTATTACTGATGTGTCCTGCAGCTGCAGAATGAATTAGCGCAGTTGCGACCTGACTGTGTTAAGGCTAACCGGAATAGGTTCCAAGATATATTAGTGGCCAAAGACTTCTTAAGTAATATAACCCAATATGTTGTCCTGTATCGTCAGGAGTGCCCTACGCAAGCGTAATAGGACGGATACTATTTTATATATACATAAAAGATCTGAGGCGCTGGGTAGCAGGAATCTACGGCTATTGGCAGATGATGCGTTGGTGTACGCCAAGTGTCGCTGTCGAGTGAGAGTAGGGGGATACAGGATGACTCAGCCAAAATTTTTAGTTGGTCTGATGAATGGCCGTTAGCTCTAAATGTAGAAAAATATAAGTTGAAGCAGTAGGAAAAACAATCACGTAATGTTTGAATACAGTCACGTTGATTTAATACCTAGGGATAACGTTCCAAACTGATACGAATTGGAACAAGCATGTAGGACTGTAGCAGAGAAGGCCAATGGGTGACTTCGGTTTATTGTGAGAATTCTAATACAGTGTGGATCACCTATAAAGGAGACCACGTATAGAACACTAGTGTGCCCAGTTCTTGAGCAATGTCCGAGTATTTGGGATCCCCACGAGGTCTGATTGAACGAAGCCATACCAATAACGGACTCAAACAAAGCTGTAGCCTGTCACCAACCTTATGTAAATTAGCTACAGGTGTCTTCCAAGGGACTGATATAGCACTGTTACTGTTTTAAATGTATGTAAAAAATCTAATGCATAACGTCGGAAGCTCAAAGAGGCTTTTGCGGATCATGGTGTTGTATATAGAGAAGTCGAAACGCGAGAAAAGTGTAACAAAATGCTGGAACACCTACAGATGGTTGGCGCTTGGTGCATGAACTGGCAGCTTACCCTCAACATAAGAAAGTGTAACGTATGTCGCAGAAGTAGATGAAACGACCCGTTGTTGTATGATTATACGTCTGTCGAACATTCATTAGAAGTAGTCACATCCATTAAATACACTGCCGGAAAAAAATAGTTCACCATTTTAGAAGTTCCGTGTTCAGTCAAGATTTATTTTTGCAACACTCCATACGGAGTACATGAAATGATTGCATTTGCAGATCAATAGCACAAGTGGTTCAGAGGTACTACCTATCGCCCACTTGCTGAAACACGCATATTAGTATGTGGTGTAGCCTTCACGGACGGCAAAGCAGGCACTGACTGCCATCCAGTCGATCGCACACAGGGCGAATACTATCTTGGGATACGTTACGCCACGCCTGCTCAGTCTGATCACATAGTTCTGTAAGACTTGTTGGTTGTCAAGTCGCACGACTCACTTCTCGTCCAACCATATTCCACACGTACTCGATTGGAGACAAGCCTGGAGACAGTGCTGGCCAGGCAAGAGCAGTGTGTGGGCGAGCATTATCCTGTTGGAATAACACACCCCCTTCCTGTTGCAAGAGCAACATTCTGCATGTAGCGACCGCTGGTTAGCGTCACGTCCAGTAACATCAAAGGTGAAAGAGAGGTGTAGCTTATCGCACCCCACTCCATAAGGCCTGGATTGGGGCCAGTGTGTCTTGGACGAATGCATTCTACGGGACAGCTCTAACTAGCTCTATGTCGTGTGTGCAAACGTTCATCACTTGCGAGCAGGCAAAATATACTTTCATGGCTGAAGACCACGGCGCGCCATTCTAATTTCCCAGTGATCCTCTGACGGCGCATGTCGATGCTGTGGTTTGAGTGAAAGACGGGCTAGAGGGTTGCGTGCCCGTAGTCCCACTGCTCATAACAAGTTCGCAACAGGTCGTGTTGACACTTCTGGGCTCAGAGGCCCTCTTATCTGTGCTATGGTAGCTGTACAATCTGCCACTGCTGTCCTTACAATATGAAGATCCTGGCGGGTTTCTATGCTGTGTGGACGCCTAGAACCTCGTCTACAAGTTTGACAATGTTCATGTGACCACTGATACCAGCATCGTTGTAAAAATGACGCAGCACGTCCAATTTGTGTGGCAGTTCTCCGAAAGAACCATCTTGCCACTCGGAAGGCCACAATTTGACCCCTTTCAAACTCACTAATTAGCTGTAGGCAGTACGAGTGCGACTCCATGGCATGGTTTCCCGCTTTCTTGCCACGTTTGCATCGCACTGAGCCTTCTGGCTGTGAGCGTTCCCTGTTAAAGGGTAGATACAGATGGCGTTATGGTAGCTATTCTATTACAGTATCTGTTGGATGACGTTGAAACCATTATCAGTACGTTTACTATACGTCAGATGGCATATGCCATCATCGGATCAAAATCGACGTCGTCTTTCCAGGTGTACTAATTTTTTTGTGGCAGTGTATCTGGAAGTTTACCTAAGGAACGATTTAATGTGGAACGACCAAATAAAAACAGTCGTTGGAAAAACAGATACCAGATTTAGATTCATTCAAAAGAATCCGCAGAAAGTGAAGTCCACCCACGAACTAGATAGCTTACAGGTGGTTCAACTGATACTTGTAGAGTATTGGGGGGGGGGGGGGGGGGGGAGGGGGAGACTAGTAGGGTTCTATTTTTACCGATATAGGAGACGAAATTCTAACAACGAAAATAGCTACGAAAGTTACTGAAGATGAGAGCCGCATAAATAATCCCTCCTACTCTTTATTCGAAATGTTCTAGTTGCAGTCGATATACCAGTATATTAATAGTAGCTACGCTTTCGATCCAAATCACGTTTACAGGAATGCAAATAAAATCCATTTGCCTATACACGTGGTAATTCAGATCCTAGTATTAATGCCACCGCGTTTTAGAAGTGCGAGCATTCCCATTGCTAGCTAGCTTAAGAAACACTTCGGCTAATGAACGTTTTCTGGCTGTGGCGAGTCTAACGGAGAATTCGAAACATTGTAGAATACGTTTGGCAGCTATGTAGCCGTTTATTTCCTAGGGTGGTGCAAAATTTTCCTACTAAATTTACTCACTAATAACAGTATTTTGTTATTTCGATAAACATCCCGAATGATAGTCACATAAGCGGTGACATAAAGGTAGAAAAATCACGTTTTTGACTCCAGAAAGCTCTATGCAATAGAAACTGCAGATCATTTTGCCATTTTCATTGCGAAATTGCCGGCTTATTCATGTCTGGGGTAATAATAGAGGGCTGTTTGCCTGGGTTGTCTGCTAGGGAAGTGAAAGTTGTTTGCTCTTGTAAGGGACGACTGGTTTGTTTTCGGTTCTAATCTCAATGGAGGCAGATAGACTACCAGTAAAGCAATTTTAAGAAATTCTCGCGCCCTCGATACGTTTTGTTGCTACCTTTACTCTGTACCGGTGCCCTGTGGATGTCAATGTGAATCTCTTGTAGAATTTCATACTTCTTACTGCCTACTTTTTTCGCTTCTGTCAATAATTGAATTGACTTAAGGGTAGCACTGAATGATTTTTAACAGAATTTCGTTATTAATCTTCACGCATTGCTAACTTTGCACATGTCCATGGTAGGTCAGCAACGGTAATCCAGTATGACCGGTCTGAACGTTGACACAGACCGTTTCACAGCCGAATGTGCATTATATTTTGCTAATTCCTAACGATCTGGGATACTTTGTCCTACTACAACAGTTATATTATGTCGATAAGCTGAACTTCATTTTTATTAGTACAGTTCATACTAATTAGCGTTTCTTCTTTCATTTATATCTTATATTTACGTTTTGTGTTTATTACACTAATCAGCATTAATATAGTCTTACACATGATTGAAAACAGTCTGACAAAGTTCGTATAGTTTTTCAATTTCACACCTGTGCATAGTGTGTTGGTAGCACTTCGTCGCCTTGCCTGTTACTGTGTAGCAGACTTTAAAGCTGTGCAGATCAGCATAACGAAAAGGTGCGGGGCTCACTGGTTTTGTCCACGCCGGTACGTACAAAAACTTCCACATTTCTCAACTAATTAAGGCTTGTGTGGTATCAGCATCTTCGAACCGAATTTTAGAGACAGCGTAAAAAACTCATGGCTGTTTACCAGATAAGTAACAGCGACTACTGCATGCCCGTTAACAGTGAGAGTATCAGATAAATATACAAGTGATTCCTTCACATTTAAGATCGTTTCGCCCTTATCAGAGAGATACCATGTTGTCTTCACTGTTGGATATAGTACTGATACTATCCTTGTGTAAATTTAACGAGATGCGATGCTAATTTCAGTGTTTTGTAGTATAGACCTGTAAATCATTTTAGTAGTCTCTGAGTATGAAACGTTATCTGAAAATCTGTTGGTTTGAATGTGAAACCACAAAATTAAGATCCTACAAGTAATAATGAATTAGGTCTTTTACGTCTGATTTGTTTGTCCACTACACTTCGGCCAGCTTTATTGCTGGTTTCTCTTGTTGCACTCTCTCTAACTTATTGCGACGCCTATGAAACGAAACGCCACCGTGAAACCAGTTTAAAGTCGTGAAATTGATGCAGGAACCTAAAACATATTTTGAACATGACGGACGTTCTTGATTAGAAATATTTATTTTGTGACAAGTGACATGAATTTTGGTAGAATACATAAAATGAATTCCTTTGGCTCTCATGAAACATAGTGGTCGAAAAGCCTTGTGTTTTCCTTGAGCTCGAAAACTGACTTGTAATAGTTTAATGAAGACTCGTGCTACACATGTACGGAGTGGTCAGATGCAGCCTAAAAAACTTACAAGTGTGTTGCAAATGAGCTTGTGCTGGGAAATAACTGTTAAAAAGTCAATTCGAAAAGTTTCGCCGTTTCCGAGTTATTTAGCATTTGCGCGCGCGCAAATTTAAGCACTTGCACGCGGTAAAATCCGGTAATGGGCAAACATCTGTGGGTTCGTGAGTTACCACTTGTTGAAATGCCCATTACCAATTAAAATATATCCTTTTCAGAAGTGATACATTTAAGGTGCGTGAACAAAAGCTAAGTTTGTTCGGTCTGAGGAAACCAACCGAAGAATATGTTTGGCGACACCGACTCTGGAAGACTGCTGGAACTGAAGCACATGACGACCTGATTGGCTAGTTACTCGGAAATAGCGCATCCTACGGAATTGTTTCCTAAATAGTTGTTTCTCAGCACTGCCTCCGTTACAACACTCTACAAGGTTTTCAGCCTGTTTCTGACCACCCTCTGTGTATTGAAACGGGGACCTAGAAACGACGGAGAGGCTTGGTCCCGCCGTAGCCCTCAGTGGTTTAAAACCCCCAAACAGGCCACAGCAGTCCACCCACCCCACCGCCGCCTCACACCGAACCCAGGGTTATTGTGCGGTTCGGCACACAGTGGTAGATGTGATGTACATGTGCAGACGAACAGATGTTTGCAGTTTCAGAAAAATGGATTATTTATTCGAGAGAAAGAGCTTCACAAACTGAGCAAGTCAGTAACGCACTGGTCGACCTCTGGCATTTATGCAAGCAGTTACTCGGCTTGGCATAGCTGATAGAGTTTTTGGATGTCCTCCGAGGATATCGTGGAAAATTCAGTCCAAATGGCGCCTTAGATCATCAAAATCCCAGGTGGTTAGAGACGCCTGCCCATTATGCTCCAAACGTTCTCAATTGGGGAGAGATCCGACAACCACGCTGGCCAAGGTAGGTTCCGCAAAGCATTAAGACAAGCAGTATAAACTCTCGCCGTGTGTAGGTGAACACTATATTATTGCATTCGGGAGGACGACGGTTCAGTCCCACGTTTGGCCATCCTGATTTAGGTTTTCCGTGATTTCCCTAAATCGCTCCACGCAAATGCCGGGATGGTTCCTCTGAAAGGGTACGGCCGACTTCCTTCCCTGTCTTTCCCTAATCCGATGAGACCGATGACCTCGCTGTTTGGCCTCTTCCCCCAAACAACCCAAAACCCACTATATTATTTCGTAAATAATTCCTTTAACTCCTTATGTGGAGCATAGGGCTGCAACAAAGGATCGCCATCTTGTTCTGCCTTCTGCTAATATTTTTACTTCTTCCCATCCTATTCCTTGCTGTTCACCTTCTGCTTCAGCTGATCGTCTCCACGCCACTCTAGACTGCCTTGTCTCCGTCGTCGATGTGGGATCCACTAATGTGCTCATTTTCTGTCTTAAGTGTATGTCCTAAACATTGCCATTTCTTGCTTCTTATTTGCATCTTAATTGGCTTCTGGTTGGTTCTTTCCCAGAGTGTTTCGTTAGAGATGACATTTGGCCACCATATCCCCAGGGTGTTCCTTAGGCATCTGTTGTTTAATGTCTGCAGCTTATGGATTAGCTGCTTTGTTACTTTCCATGTTTCACATCTATACAGGAGCACGGATTTTACATTGCTTTCAAATATCCTCAGAGCATTAGTTGACTGAAAAGTAAGCCCAGGACGACTGGCCATGAGGGACAACAAAATGGGGCGTCGAATATCGTCCACATACCGCTATGCTGTAAGTGTGCCGTGGATGACAAACGAAGGGGTCCTGCTACGAAATGAAATGGCACCCTGGATGATCACTTCCGGTTGTCGGACCACGTCTTCGGTTGTCATCAGGGCTCAGTTCGAAGCGGGACTCATCACTGAACACAATTCTACTCCAGTGAATAAGATTTCAGGCTGAGGACGAGTCTGGAAAGGCTCTGGACAGCGATGGGAAACCAACCTGCCTGTTACCCGACATACCGTCCTACAACCAAGAGTGATGGTCTTTCCTTTTCGAAGCAGCAGCTACTCTTACAGCACAGCAGTACGTCGACGATATGCCCCGTTTTGTTACCATCCATTGCAAACCGTCCTGGGCCTACATTCCATGAAGATAATGCTGGCACACGAACGGGAAGAGTTTCTGTTGTTTGTCTTCATGGTTTCTTAATCCTATCTTGGCCAGCAACGTCGCCGGATCTCTCCCCAACTGGAAACTTTTGGTGCATTGTGGATAAAGCTGCCCAACTAGCTGGGGATTCTGAGGGTCTAACGCGCCATTTGGACAGAACTAGCCATGATATCCTTCAGGAGGACGTTCAACATCTCTGGCAATCAATGCCAAGCCGAATAACTGCTTGCATAAGGGACATAGGTAGACCAACGCGTTATTGACTTGCTCAGTTTGTGAGGCTCTTTCTCTTGAATAAATCACCCAACATTTCCGAAATTGTAATCATTTGTTTCTCTGTACATGTACATCGCATCGAGCGATTTCTGTAGGATAGTGCCTTCGTGGTGCATCGTCTTTTTTTGTTAGAGTGTATATATACATATGTAAATATAAATAGAATATTATATACTGTTAATCGATCAGTATTGGTACGCCTAAATAACTTAATAACTAGCGACGTGCCTCTGACTCGCACCGGTAGCACTAAGTATCTACGGCCGGAAGTGTTGTCTACCTTACAATTAGGGGTAATAAGTGAAACAGACAAATCTTCTTCGTAAATTAGTCTGTCTATTAGTGAAAATAGTATCAAAATCCCCACAGTAGTTCCTGAGATCATCTCTCACACACTGACAGAAAAATGAGGCGGGTACTTCGTATGTGTAGATAATCGTCACGCCCGACAGTTGTGTGTGTTGCAGCAATGCTGCGAGCCCTCGGTTATACTTGCTCACACCTGTACCCTCTGACCCTCTCTCGTTTCTACTCTGGTATAGTCCAATTGTGCCCTGCATGACTCAAGCCACGTGTTAACGGTAATAGACGGACAGCGCGGGAAGTAGCGAGTCGAGTCTCCGAGCATACGGCGAGTTCAGAGATGACATCGAAGCAGCCGAGCATGCGAGTTTAAAGCGAGTTTACGGAGCTCATTTATGATCTCAACAGTTCTGTGGATTGCGACACTTCACACTTTGCGCCAGTGATTAACAGTGCACCTTGTAGCGCTGACATTGACAAACATAGAACTATTTCTTATTTTCCGCGCTGATGTCTTCTATAACCCAAGTGAACACCGTGCCGTAACAACAGCGGTGTGACAATTGCTAACGCAGGATGCGACACAACGACTATTGAACTAAATAATCTATCACTACCAACAAAATTAACCCGAAAAAAATTAGGCTGGTGCATGAATTCGTGGATTTTTTTCTTTTTCTTTGGTGTGTTGTCAGGCTGGTTTCTACTAGTGTATTTATCAGTTGTCTTTTTTATTTGAAGATCTAGTATTTCTTATGTTGTGACAGATTAAATGTTGTACATTTTAAGACTGTGAAAAAATTGTTTAAGCTTTAGAAAACGAAGCGTCAAAGCGAAAAACAACGTGTCTAACAACGACAGTGGCTACACTCTTTGTGGTACATACAAACAGGCGCTCGATTCTGAAAGGCAAAAGCGAAATCAGCCGAGTCATCCACCGTCTAATTAAATCAGCTTTGCTACCTCTGTTCTTAAACCATAGACTTCGACGTAATCTCCGACACCGGGCGAGGTGGCGCAGTGGTTATCACAACGGACTCACATTCAGAAGGACGACGATTCAAATCCCCGTCCGGCATCCTGGTTTAGGTTTTCCATGATTTCCTTAAACCGCTCCAGGCAAATGCCGGTATGGTCCTTTGAAGATGGTTCCTTTGGAAGGCAAAGGACGATTTCCTTCCGCACCATTCCCTAATACGAGCTTGGGCTCCGTCTCCACTGACCTCTTTGTCGAGGGGACGTTAAACACTAATCTCCTTCTCCTCTAATCAGCTTACGGAAGTTCTGAGTCCTCGTGACGGTTCCATGACGTAATTCGGCCAACTAAGCGAAGTTTCTAATGGCCTGCTGAAGTCACCTGACTTGACGATTGAGGAAGTTATTGTATAGCTTGAGACTGAATAAAAATCTCAGGCAGCAGTAATTCCGAGAAGCAGATATTTATCAAGAGTATGAGCTTCAACCTTGTTTTGACGACATCTTTAACATCAAGTTAATAGGTTCCTACAGGCACAAAGTCTAAACATTATCCCAGAGTTGTCAGACAGTTTTAAATAATGTAGGATACTATATGCTGAAGAAATAAAAACTTTGAGGTTCGCCGATGACATTGTAATTCTGTCAGAGACAGCAAAGGACTTGGAAGAACAGTTGAACGCAGTGGACAGAGTCTTGAAAGGAGGATATAAAATGAACATCAACAAAAGCAAAACGAGGATAATGGAATGTAGTCGAATTATGTCGGTTGATACTGAAGGAATTAGGAAATGAGACACTTAAAATAGTAAATGATTTTTGCTATTTGAGGAGCAAAATAACTGATGATGGTCGAAGTAGAGAGGATATAAAATTTAGACTGGCTATGGCAAGGAACGCGTTTCTCAAGAAGTGAAGTTTGTTAACATCGAGTATAGATTTAAGTGTCAGGAAGTCGTTTCTGAAGGTATTTGTATGGAGTGTATGGAAGTGAAACATGGACGGTAAATAGTTTGGACAAGAAGAGAATATAAGCTTTCGAAATGTGGTGCTACAGAAGAATGCTGAAGATTAGATGGGTAGAGCACATAACTAATGAGGAGGTATAGAATAGAATTGGGGAGAAGAGGAGTTTGTGGCACAACTTGACTAGAAGAAGGGATCGGTTGGTAGGACATGTTCTGATGCATCAAGGGATCATCAATTTAGTATTGGGGGGCAGTGTGGAGGGTAAAAATCGTAGAGGGAGACCAAGAGATGAATACACTAAGCAGATTCAGAAGGATGTAGGTTGCAGTAGGTACTTGGAGAGGAAGAAGCTTTCACAGGATAGAGTAGCTGCATCAAACTAGTCTCTGGACTGAAGACCACAACAACAACAACTATATGCTGATGATTTTCTCTGTTATGTCTATTTTTTGTGTTCAGTAAAGTAACGAAAACATGAAATAAATAATGCAATACACTAAAATAATGAATTAAAACTTATCATGAGTATCATACGAAAAAGTAATTTGTAATAAACCAAATTATCTGTAACACTAGCGTGCCCATATCGTCAAAAATTAGCGAGTTATTAGGCACTTTGGGCCTCGAAACTTCCTTTGGCTACGTGCAAGCCGGCCAGTGTGGCCGAGCGGTTCTAGGCGCTTCAGTCTGCAACCACGCTACCGCTACGGTCGCAGGTTCGAATCCTGCCTCGGGCAGGGATGTGTGTAATGTCCCTAGGTTAGTTAGGTTTAAGTAATTCTAAGTTCTAGGGGATTGATGACCTCAGATGTTAAGTCCATAGTGCTTAGAGCCATTTGAACCATTTTTGAGCTACGTGCAATTCAGTCATACTGAAGTAGTACAACAGAACATCCACATGAAAGTGTGGAATTGTAGCGGTCCTAGTAGTCTCACAACGAAACCTAGTTAACAAATTATTCATTCCCACAATTAACTCAATACAGTTGTATCATTAACAAGTTTACAGAGTGCAAGGTTTTCATCTTTTGATCTACAGGATACTAAATCAAGGTATGGAGAAGATTAATACTGCCTCTCGATCTGCTACTTGCAGCTCTGTCAAAGAAGAGATAAAAACCTCGTCTTCAGCGTGATTGCAACTGACATCTAATGCAGTCTTCTCTCTGAAGGGAAATCACTTTACTGCGGGGACGACTCTGGCAGTCATTTCTCCCTTTTTGACCCAGTGATGGCTAAGACGGATAGTTCACAACGTAGTAGACGAGATTAAATGTAGTTTCTGCTTGGAATGTACTTCCTAGTCTGAGAAACATGCATTGATTATCATGATGCCATCCCTTAACCCGGCATTGGTACTGGTGGATCTCCTGGACCCTGACTTGTGTGAGCGATTAGTTTTCGTTAGCTTCACGACACCGTACACGAGCAGCGTTCCTTGTAGTTTCCTGCCTTACACATCTGTGCGATTTGCTCGTCAAGTGACGGTGGAAGTCCACTGTCTAGGAGTGCTTGTTGCGTGTTTTGGTGTGCCAGACCAACCATAGCAAGTAAGTAAGTGCTTGTTGGGGCTATAGGACCCAGAGTAGCAGTGATGGTATCATTTGTCCCAACACAAATACGTTTGTATCTCACATTCAAGTTGCTGAATCAGCCTATTTATTTCAGACGAGGGCTATAATGGTTGTAACAGAAGATCTGTGTAACGATGCACTGCGAAATGAAATCGTTAGTGACGAATCAGGTGTCGAAGGTGGAGACGTAAGCGTCGAACTATATAGTGAACAAGATACGGAAAGCGACGAAAGTGGGGATGACAGTGATAGAGATCAGAACAATAAGAAATATTTTATTGATTAGGACAAGAGTGCTACATGGATGAAAGACATGCCTACTCCTCGTATCAGAACGAGGTCACATGATATTGTGTCACATATTCCTGGTGTGCGGGGAATGGCAAAGAATAAAGGGGCAGATGTAGAAATATGGCGGCTGTTTTTCACGGATGAAATAATGGGTGAAGTAGTGATACATACTAACCAATGTATCGAATCCGCTAAGTCGAGATACTCTTCGTCTCAGACCTTCATTCATGAGAGACATAAAGGTGAAATTGAAGTATTTCTTGGTCTGTTGTTCTTGGGTGGAATCTATAAGGTTGGTAGCTTCTATTTAGAAGAACTCTGGGACAGACATAGAACAGGATTGGAATTATTCTACTCTGCAATGACCCTATAGAGATTCAGCCGCGCGGGACTAGCCGAGCGGTCAAAGGCGCTGCAGTCATGGACTGTGTGGCTGGTCCCGGCGGAGGTTCGAGTCCTCCCTCGGGCATGGGAGTGTGTGTTTGTCCTTAGGGTAATTTAGGTTAAGTAATGTGTAAGCTTAGGGACTGATGACCTTAGAAGTTAAGTCCCATAAGATAAAAAAAAAAACCTACAGAGATTCAGGTTTCTACCACAGTGTCTGAGATTTGAGGATAAGTCAGCGAGGTCCGACAGGCGAAAAGGAATAAATTGGCTCCTATACGAAATATATTTGATTTGTTCATCAGAAACTGTAAGCACATTATTCTGTTGGAGAATATGTCACTGTAGATGAAATGCGTGTTAAATTTCGAGGACGATGTAGTTTTCGCATGTACATTCCTCCCAAATCTGGCAAATATGGAATAAAAGTGTTCAATCTAGCCGATGCAAGAGCGGCGTACACGTAAAATTTGGAAGTTTATTTACGTGAGGAGCCAGATAGACCGTATAAGTTGAGTAATCGTGTAGCTGATGTCAAAAGGTTGTGTAATCATTTTTCCAAAACATCAAGGTACATAACGATGGATAAATGGTTTAGACTGGCCGGAATGGCCGAGGGGTTCTAGGCGCTTAAGTCTGGAACAGCGCGAGCGCTACGGTAGCAGGTTCGAATCCTGCCTCGGGCATGGATGTTTGTGATGTCCTTAAGTTAGTTAGGTTTAAGTAGTTCTAAGTTCTGGTGGACTGATGACCTCAGATATTAAGTCTCATAGTGCTCAGAGCCATTTGAACCATAACTGGTTTAAGAGCTATGAACTGGCCCTGTCACTTCTGAAAGACCACAAATTAACACTTTTGGGAACAGTAAGGAAGAACAAGATGAAACTTCCTCCGAATTTGTGAACACAAGAGGTAGAAATGCTTTTACAAGTATTTTTGGCTTTCAGAAGACGTGCACATTAGTAATGTACCAAAGAAAAACAGGTGCCTACTTCTATTGAGTACTGTGCGCCATGACAACATAATCGATGCAACATCTGAGGAAGAAATGACGCCGGAGATGATAACTCTGTATAATACTACGAAGGGTGGGGTAGATTCAGTAGATCAGATGTGTGCCACCTATGATGTAGCAAGAACAAGTGGAAGGTGGCCGTTGGCCTTATTCTTTTCCTTACTGAATGTAGCAGGCATAAACAGTCTCGTCATCTTCAGAGCTAACAACCAGGGTGAGACCACGAGGATAGACTTTATGAAATCGCTTGGGAAGGCTCTTGCCAGAGGCCAATTACTAGACAGGGCTGGCAGTCAGCATATCAACCGACCTCTCAAAATATCTGTCAACAGACTCGCGGGGGTCGAACAGCAAGACGATGGGAGTGTGAACCAAAGTACTGTGCCTAAGAGGACGGTGCTATGGGTGTGAAGATAGCAAAACGCAATATATTTGTTACAAATGCTCTCAGTTTGTGTGTCTCAAAAAACACTCAAATTTAATTTTTAAAGACTGCATGTAGTGGCCTGGTGTGCTAAAACGACAAGTGGAAATGGTACGTTCAAAAGACATTGTGGAGACTCTCCGTTTACTTACAACGTTTTCGTACATGTTTTCTGCTCATCTGCTCATACCTGAGTTTGGTTTTCGTAGATTTCATTGTTCTACTTCATGTGCTATGACACACGACAGTCACATTTGTAACCGTTCTTGTCCTGTACGATATGTAAATGTTAGAATCACTGTCTAATTTGCTTACTTCTTAATAAAGGACAACAATTTACTCAAACCCAAAGCAACACGTGTTAGTTTACTTCATCTAGACAACAGACGTGAATTTGAAGCCCTTTTGTGTTCCCTATCCTTAACAAATCAGACTGATACGCAGGTCGGTTCTGTGAGATCCTTCGAAGCAACAGTGGTACAAACTAACACAGTAGCAACGCAGAGTTAAGAGAGGATAATTTAGAATAACTGATCTAAATTATAATAAAGTATCAAGTGAATATAGCAAAATAATTATAAGTCACTTCAGGAACTAAGCTGACGTTCACAGAGTTACTAAACATATTCTGGGATGTTTCCACGTCTCAAGCTAATGGCAGGAATAAATTTCCAAGGTTGAGCTGTTTCTTTAGTGTCTCGTACTTGCGTTTCAAGGCCACGGAGCCAGCAACCATCTTGATCACCATATGAATAGACCAATGAACTTTAATCGTATTCCTGTAACAACGGATCAGAGCTAATACATGGTTAAGACTAATACTCAAATTTAGCGACTGCAGCTGGAACACCGTAAATTAAGATCAGCATTAATTATTTTGGTGGCCCTACTCTCCAGCAGCTGTCATAATAATTTGTATAACAACACATGCACTGAAACTTTATGTCAGATTAAAACTGTGTGACGGACCGAGACTCGAGCTAGAGATCTTTGCCTTTCATGAGCAAGTGGTCTTCATTTCGTCGGTATTGTTCGACGCGTATAGTCTGGACGGACGTCACGTGACATCCGTTCAAGTTGATCGTTGATTCCTTTACTTAGTTTTTCTATTACAGAGGGCAACCAGCCATCTGACCCAACACGCTGAACTACCGTGCCGGCGTCCAACTGAGCTACCGAAGCACGACTCACAACCCGTCCTCGCAGCTTCAATTCTGTCAGTACCTCGTCTCCTATCTTCCAAAACTTCATAGAAGCTCTTCCGCTAAGGTTGCAGATCTAGCACTCCTGGAATATAGGATATTTGGAGACATGACTTAGCCACAGCCTGGGGGATATTTCCAGAATGAGATTTTCACTCAGCGGAGGAATCCAAAGGTCCCGAGTTCGAGTATCGGTCCGGCACACAGTTTTAATCTGCCAGGAAATTTCATATCAGCGCACACTCCGCTGCAGAGTGAAAATCTCATTATGGAAACACGTACACAGTGCTGCTACAGCTTCTGTTTTATAGGTATTTTTTATTTGCTAAGGAGTTAAACGTCTAACATATTTCATATTCAAAAATTAGTATTTAAAGTGAAAACTGTAATCCATTTCAGAACTTTTTACACATGTAGAGGAAACAGTGTAAGCAGATTTCACACTTGCCAGCAGCTGCATATTTCCAATTAAGGTATCACAGCTAGCATCAAGCGTTGTGGTAACAGAAAATGTTTGTTTTGGGACACATAGGGTAAGTTCGTACCACATCCCATCTCTCTCTTTATAAAGACGAAGTCACGCTAATATTGCATGTCAAAGCACATACCAGTACATGGTACGCTCTACTGTAGCGCATAATAATAATTTGAAATCACCATCAGCATGTCTCAGTTACGAATGATTTCCACTTGTGGCTGTGCAATAGCAGTGAGAAAAACTTATAATGCTTTGAGAATACGAAAGTAGCAGAAAGAGTGCGGAACAGCTATGATTAGAACATAGCAACAGGCAGCTCTTAAAGAAAACGAGTAAGTGAAGCAAAATGCATTTGAACAATTGCGTAGTTTTTTGCATTACTGCCCTATGCAAATACTTTTATGTGAGTTGAGCAGGTGTTTTAACTGATATGTCTGAATGTCTTGTGTATAAAATAAGGCCCAACCATCGGAAAACTTTCCAAAATAATCAAATCAACTAAAAATGACAAAATACTACTACTCAGGCTTGATAATGCAAATTGGGATCTATTGACACATATTTAAGAGCTGAGAAGTATTAAAACAACGTGCAACGGTGAAATAAGCAAAATATTGCCATCTTATCACTTGAAACCACGACGCAGGGAAAATGAAAATCTGAAGTGCTACGCACAAATGGAAAAATCTTACTACAAGTTAGAATAGAAAGAAAACACCTAGACTCCGTGACTCTAGTTGCGTCCCGGGCAACTTAAATGAAGCATACTTGGCTTGTATTCAAAATCTTACCTTCGTTTTGGATGTAACAGGTAAACTATTCCCACCACCTTCAGCATTTTCCAGTTCTATTGTTGCGTAGGAAAACAAGTTTACACAAAATGACTGTCATTTTAACATTAAGCTATTGCTTCTCTTTCTAATTTTTCCGCCAAATTTGACGTTCCCTCTGTTTCCACTCAGCACAAGCGAGCTGTTTCAGATATCTAAGATTTTTACTTCTAGTAATCTGGCAACACTGTACCAGTGTGGTAACAGGATGAAACTTGGTCACAATGCTGGCTGAAGCAGGAAACCACGTACAATACTACTCGTACTCATAAAATACTGTTGGTATCTGCCATGACAATTTTTGCAGCTTTTCTTAGAAGTACTACTTTCCTCTTTGGATATTTGCCTCCTGTTATTACTTGAACCGTTCTCAGCATGTTACAGATTTTTTTCTTGAACTGTGTACGGTTCCTGCTGACATATCTCATTATGTTTATGATCTTCCTTTAGCTTCCGGAACTTCTGTTGCCACTTCACACAGCGCATCGCATCCAGCTGTGCTACTGGTAATGGCAATACAGTATGACTGGTATGAAACGGGTGTTAAATTGACACTGTGGCCGTAAGATTCTATGATCAAATGCCAAAAGTCCATGAATGTCCATGAACCCATTGTGAAGCTTTTGTAAATAAAATTCAGACTCTCTTTTCTTGCGCACTTTCCTGATTAATTCAGTACACTTGTTAAAAGGTCACAGCCTTCAAATAAATTCCGTCTACTAATTCGACAACCGAAACCTACTTAAATTTCATATTTTAAGTCCCATGTAAACATGTCCCCAGGCTGTGTTAAGGGGCTACAGTTCCAATATTCTAGACAACCTGAGCATTTCATTAAAGCTATCGTAAATCTTTCGAGGGTCACTGTATGTATTTTATGATTCTTTTCTCTATTTGAGTGACCATGTACGCCGTCTTCTTCTCGGTATGACATTGCACCCATGTTACCTTCATGTCAACATGAAACATGCGCCTCCCATTAAGCATGTGCAGGACTATCATCACGCCGTTTATGCATTAATCACTTATCAAGTGAAAATGGTTGGCGTGGAACGCCGTAACTATTGCTGGAAAACACTCGCCGCTCTCATATTTTCATCAATAATACTCCTCAAGGATTAGGAACTTGTGCGGTCTGGCACAGAGGTCTGAATCAGAATTTAAGATGTTAATGGTCTATAGAGCTCCCAGTACCAGATAGTCAGACGACAAACTACGCAGCGTATTCAGGCAAATTAAAATACCTCCTATTATTTAAGAATACATCAATGCACATCCCTCTTTATTTGGTTGCGATATCAGACAGATTACAGCGAATATGACTAAATATGACTAAGGAAAAGAACTTAGCAATTCTGAACAACAGTTTCGTTACTGTATCTAATAACTCTGACAAGAAGAACTCTGCAGCCTATTTGTTGATGGCTTAGACATGTTTGCTTTACTTGTTGACTAACAGGTGCAACAGTAGTACTTTAGTAGTCATCTTATAGTTCCCTCATATTCTTAGAGCTTATATGTGCGAACTGCAAACGAGACGATAGAAAAACTTATTTGTTAGACAGTCAAAGAAAACAATGAAGAAAATCTGATTATATGTAATGAGTTAATGATATTAAGATAGAACTGAACGGCACTGTTTTAATTTCAGACACAAGAGAAACCGTGTTGAAGAAGATAGTCAGAAAGCACAGCAGATACTGTTCCCTTTCGAAGAAAATGAACATCGAGTACGGACGATGATTGGAAAGGAACCCTACAACACATATCAACAACTTGTGTGCGTTTTCAGATCGGATCAGTCAGGTTTGTAATATCCTGATTACTAATTTTCATACCAAATAGATCTGTAGTCGTCGGATACACCACTTTCTAGCCCCTGGCCAAAAACCCTATGTGTTAATTTTATGAGCAAACGTAAAAAAATTTAAAAAAATGTATTCTTGCCGGTCAAAAGTAGTATTTAATATCGTCACTAGCCATGAAACTGGATCGCTCCAGTTCGATCCCGAAACGATTTGGCTCTCCACAGAAACGGTGCGCTTAGTAAAAGTGACAACAGGAAGAAACACGTACTTAGCACCTAGTTTCCTCAATAGTATTATTGTTGATCTTGAAGGCAAGCCATTAACTTCATGTTAACGAATCTGTTAACTTCATGATAACGAATCAGTTCACCGCACGCAGAAATTCATCATTCAGCCATTTATTTTCTTCTTTCCTTGCTGTAGTAAGCCTTGCTCCGAGTGGAACGAGGGGGCACGAAGTAACTTCGAAGTCGTTACTCAAAGCAAAATGTCAAAGAATTGGTACCGCTCATGAAAGTCCATCGCCTTCTTAGGAAAGACGTTAAAACACACATTGTCTTGCAAAAAGTGAATCTTTTCGGTGCCAGTAATGTCTCATTTCAATAACACGATAAATGTTGTACGAATAACACAACGTGTTTCTCGGGTTTGTTGCGAAAAATGAAGTGTGTTGTGGGCAGCTAGTGCTACACTATCACTCCATTGTACGAGGGGCGTTCAATATTTAATGCAACACATTTTTTCTCTGCCAGTTTTGGTTGAAAAATGCGGAATTTGCTGTAGGACATTGTGGAATACTCCCTCTTCAGCCGCTATGGTTTCATGAAATTCCGATAGGTGCCGGCGCTATACGTAAGCTTCAAAATGACGTCGGTGACGGATGTGCATTCCAAGCAGAGAGCTGCCACTGAGTTTCTTTTGGTGGAAAATCAGAGCGTTTCAGACATTCATAAGTGCTTGCAGGACGTCTATGGGCACCTGACAGTGAACAAAAGAACGATGAGTCGTTTGGCGAGGTTTCTGTCATAATCGCAACAAGGTCGTGCAAACCTGGCTGATCACCCGCGTGCCGGTCGCCCGAACGCAGCGGTGCGTCCTGCAATGCTGGAACGTGCGGACACACTCATTTGAGGTGATCGACGTGCCACAATCAAACATCAAGCTGCTCATCTGGACGTGTCTGCTGGTAGTACTGACTCACTTGCCCATCAGTTGGGGTACTCAAAGGTGTGTGAGCGCTGGGTTCCTCGCCGGCTAACAGAAGATCGTAAACTGTCGAATATAATCACAGGCGATGAAACACGCGTTCATCTCTTCGAACTGGAAACAAAACGGCAATCCGTGGTGCGGCGCCACACCACCTCTCCTCCCAAGGAAAAGTTCAAAGCTGCACCCTCAGTCGGCAACGTCATGGCGAAGGTCTTCTGGGGCTCTGAAGGGATCATTCTGTATGATGACCTCCCTCAGAGTGCAACGATCAACTCTGTAGTGTATTGTGCTACCCACAGAAAGTTTAAAGAACAACTGCATCGTGTTCGTCGCTACAAAAATGCAAACGAACTTCTTCTACTCCATGAGAACGCAAGGCATCACACAAATCTGCGCAACAGAGAGGAGCTCACTAAACCTTACTAGAATCTTCTTCCTCGTCCACTCTTGATTTCACACCTTCCGACTTCCATCGGTTTATTATTATTATTATTATTATTGTATGCATCAATTACAGTAATACACATTTAGCAAAACAAAGAAATATATATAAAAAGGAACATGTGAAATTATATACCGTCCACAAGTTTTAAAACGGCTCAGACTACACTCGGATGCTGATGGACTCGGTCCAGCGGAGTGCCTCGTCGGATGCTTGATGGAGCTTCTCAGTGCCACCAGGGAAGCGTCTGATTGGACATTCATTCACAGTGTGGCTCATTGTTAGGGTGTCACCACAGTCACACACAGTCACTTGAAAATCACCACTTGTGCATGTTGTATTTGCACCTACCCTCTTCAGTCCCACATCTGTTTAACTGCCCCCACACCTCCCTTGGTTTGTGGAAGCCTGGAACTGGAACTGTTCGATTGTTCACAAGTTCGTAGTTTCAGGTTCTTGTAGCTTGCCACTCACGTTTGCACTCTGCGGCCTGGTCGAACCTTTTGGATAGCATTTGGACTCCCATTTCATGTGCTGGTCTTCTAGATTTGAGGCGTTTTCTGGGCAGTGACAGCAAATAGTCATGAAGAGGGATCGATTTGTTTTCAGAAACTTGCTGACAGAGGTTGTAAAGAGCAGCCTTTCGACGGAGGTCTCGTAGAAAGATGTTGGAAAGCACTGGTAGCCAGCAAGTAGGTGTAGACCGGACTGTACCACTAATTACTCTCATAACTGAGTTCAATTGGATATCTACTTTCACTACGTGGGCGCTTCAGAGCCAAAATGGTGCACAGTATTCTGCTGCAGAGTATATCAGAGCAAAGGATGCTCCTCGGAGGACTCATGTGGTTGCTCCCCATGCACTGCCCGCCAGCTTTCTCACAAGGTTCCCTCGTGTTTGTATCTTCTTGGCCAAGTTGGAAAGGTGTTTTTTGAATGTTAAAGTTCTGTCCAGAGTGAATCCCAGGTATTTTGGGCTTTCGTATCTGATTGTGCCAAGAGGGCCGAACTGTGGACTGATGAAAGCCGATTAGAGAGGTGGAACAGGCTTAGAAAAATCTGGTCTCAGTCACCATGTCTCAAAACACTCATAAAGTTTAGTAAGGCTGTTCGTTAGGTGTTCTTCACATTCGGAAAGGTCTTCACTCTGATATGACATTGCCAGGTCATCTGCATATTGAAATTTTCGGCAGGTCAAATTCGGCAGGTTAGCTGTGTAGAGGTTGAATAACACTGGAGCAAGAACAGAGCCCTGAGGTAATCTGTCATTGAGTACATGCCATCTGCTTTTCTTTTCTCCTTGATGTACTACATGCCTATTGCATGACATGTTACTTAAGAGGTTGCCTAGAGCTTTGCAAAGTATTGCTCTCAAAAATTTCAATAATAGGTCCTCGCACCACATTGTGTCATAAGCTGCTTACAGATCAATGAACATTACTCCAGTGTTAAGTTTCTTTTGGTGTCCGGATTCTATGTGCGTAGTTAAGGAGAGCACTTATTCACAGCAGCTTCTATAAGGTCTGAATCCAGCTTGTTCAGGTGGTATCATAGCATTAATTTGATCTTGGATTTAATTTAGAATCATTCTTTCCAACAGATTGTAAGCACAGCTAAGTAGAGATATTGGGTGGAAGTGTTCTGCAGCTGTTCTCTCCTTCCCTGGCTTTTTGATAGCGATAATGTTTGCTCATTTAAATTTTTTGGGAAACGACGCTGTACGAAGAATTTCGTTAAAAAGGCAAACTAGCCAATTTCGCGTTACCGGTCCACTGTGCACCAAAAATTCAGGGCAAAACCCATCTGCAGCTGCACCTTTTCTGCATTTCGTATGCTTAAGGGCTGTCTCTAGTTCAGTGATTGTAAATGGAGAATTCCAGGTTATGTTGCAGAGATTTCTTGACTTTCGTAAGCTCTCTCTTTACTTGCCGAAGATTTGCTTTATCTGTTGGGACTTTGGAAACTCTCACTAAGTGACTGGCGATTGAGTCTCATGAGACCGTTGAGTTTTCTTTGTTGTGTGAAGGGTCTTCTCTAAGTTTGTGAATCAGCGTCCATGCTTTTCTACTGGAGTGCGTGAAATCGAGGTCCCTTGTGTCTTTATGCCATTTTTCTCTCCTTTGTTCATTCAAGGAATTCATAAGGTTCGTAGCTGTTTGTTGGTCTCCACTTTCCTTGAATTGGTTAAACAGCTGGTTCATCTCTTCATTCCAGCCAGGAATGTATTCTTTCCGGCATCCTCTGGGTATGCTCTTTTTGGCAGTAGATATTACGATCTTTAAAAACTTTGAGTATGATTTTGGATGTGCAGGGACATGTGTTATTGACTTTCTGAAAGTTCGAGCGGCATATAGGAGCAGATCGCACTGGGTGAATGTGTAGACCCTAGGAGATGAGAATGAGGCGATGTTAGCTTTTGGGAAAGTCATGCAGGACCTTTCTCATGATAGTTTCGCTACTACTCCCCGAAGGGTCCATAGTCGACAGGCAGTGGTCAGATGTGCCCTCTGTTCCCCATCTTTCAGACCGAATGTGTCTTTTCCCTTTGCGTCATTATGGAGCTTTAAGTTGTTTGCTTCCATCCATTCTGCCAGACTTCTGCCATTTTCATCCTCTTCGACATAGCCCCACTCATAACTATGGCTGTTAAAACCGCCTACGTATGCTGCAGGATGTTCTAGCACTGGGAGTTGTTTGCGCCAAGTGCTATTCGGTGGTTTGTAGATATTTGCTATTTTTATATTTCCGATCTGAATCACTGCTACCATGACGTTTTCTTTGTCTGATTTCTCCTCGAGAATAATCTTTAATCTGCCAGGAAGTTTCATACCAGCACACACTCCACTGTAGAGTGAAAATTTCATTGTAGAAACATCCTTTAAGTTGTTGCAGACAAAGCTGGCAACTCCATATTGAGGGTGGTTAATTCAGGATACTAATTTATAGCCTGGGATGCGCCCTCGCTTCCACAGAGCGTTGTCCTCTTAAGTATGAGCCTCTTGCAGCGCTAAGACGTCCGCCCTGTTCTCTCTCAAAATTTGAGATAGTATTTCGCCCTTATTTCTGGACAGTCAAAAAAAAAATGATTCAAATATCTCTGAGCACTATGGGACTTAACATCTATGGTCATCAGTCCCCTAGAACTTAGAACTACTTAAACCTAACTAACCTAAGGACAGCACACAATACCCAGTCATCACGAGGCAGAGAAAATCCTTGACCCCGCCGGGTATCGAACCCGCGAACCCGGGCGCGGGAAGCGAGAACGCTACCGCACGACTACGAACTGCGGACTTGTGGACCCTCCCTCAACATTCAGATGACATATTCTGAGCACGTTTGCAGGTTGGTTGGTTGTTTGGGGAAGGAGACCAGACAGCGTGGTCATCGGTCTCATCAGATTAGGGAAGGATGGGGAAGGAAGTCGGCCGTGCCCTTTCAGAGGAACCATCTCGGCATTTGCCTGGAGTGATTTAGGGAAATCACACGTTTGCCGGTTGTCTCTGAACAGTTCCTTTTGTATAGGGTTTCATATTGTAGTTAATTTCGTAATTGCAATTGGAATTATCTTTAAATCGCCTTCTGTGAGAATTAGCCTAATTGGAAAGGACCAATTAGTTGCCCAGGGAGCACCGGCAGTGATCAAGGTACATGAAGATGCATTCGAAGGCGAAAAAAGTAACTTCTCTCGTGGAGGTCTCTCGCTTGCTTCCATCGGTTAGGCCCACTGAGGGATCCACTCGGCGGGGAGCAGTACGTGGATGACTGGGAGGTTACTGCTGCATCAAGACGTAGGTTCCGACGTCGAGCAGTAGAGTGATACCATGCAGGCATACAGGTCCTCCCATTTAGATGAAGTAAATCCTTCGCAGTGAACAGGGATTGTTTTGTAAAGTAGGGTTTCATAGCCAAGAGAGCGGAAATAATATGGTGTATTGGATACCGAGTAAAAGGTACCTGCTTTCAGGGAAAAAAATGTGTTACTTATATTTATTGAACGCCTCTCGTAGTAGTGTTATGCTAGTGCTCGATGGGAAACCGGGAAGGAAATTTCCCGTGAACTCCACAAAGATAAACAGCCATATGCCGTGGCTGTTGTGATTATCTGATGCCCATCTGCTATCGGCTTTTAGGGAAGATAACCCGGCTTTCACAGTGCTTACGCGACAGACAAGTTAGAGCTGTCGGTAAACACCACTACAGAGAGCCCTGAAGGCTTATTGCTGCCTCGCTGCAAAGCTTTCAGATAAGGAAGACAGCTGACTTACTCCCACCCATACGTTCTCACAGGTGACTGACAGCGGTGGACTGCAACTCTTGTCCACACCATGTGTGGTACGTAATGTTTTTGTGGCGATCTATTGCGCAACATGTTAGAAAAACCTTCCAACAGAGCATTCCTGTCAGACGTGTTACAGAGACGGTATATGCAGATAGTACTTGAGTGAGAGCGAAAGAAGAAGCCAAGGAAACAAAGTAACTGCCATATTGTCAAGATAAACAGTAGCCCTGTATAAGACGACCCAGCATGTATTTACCAAGAAGATATTGCATAATACGCTTGTAAAAGTTGTATGAAGCAGCACCTGGAGATAAATGTCTTATAGCAGTAACGGTTTGATGGGAAAGTGTGTGATCTGATTTCGTGAGACTGACCTAGTACAAGGCAATGGTAGGGATTATAACTAATCATTAAGGATTAATCAAGCTTATCAACCAGTTAACAATTATTTCATAAGCGCTATTCTAAGAAGCTCAACACACAAAACCTGAGGTATATATGTGGTTAATGATTTTGAGTATAAACTGAGATGCAGAGTGAAAGGGACAGCGTGTAACTTCTGGTATAACAGAATGTGAGGGAGTATGGCTAATTTTTGAAGGATGATTCTCAGTTCGTAAGACAGATTCACGACCTACAGATCATATTCACGATACACAGTAGTAAAGTGAAACGTTTCAATCTGAGCGAAAAGCTTATGTCTAATAAATAAGAGATAGGCATATACACAAATGGGAAATGAAAGTCAGAAATCTCTAAGGACATGATTCAGAAACACCATGTTTGCTTTGACAGGCGGCGGTAAATACGATTGATCGAAACCAAGCACTGTAGAACCAAATACTGAGCAAGAAAGGCAATAACAAATGTATTTGCTTTGTTGAAGCATTTATAAAGCTTTTCTGGACATGAAGCGTCAGCTGCATATCATACTGTATTGCCCATGCGAATCAGCCTAGTTACACATGGCAACAGATGCGTTTTATTCATAGGGCATATCTATAGGTCAGTGCTGCCGAGGGGCCGGAGCTCATTGCTGTTTTCTGGGAGAAAGTCCAACATTTGTTGATTTGAATCCATAGATATTATAAAAATGATTTATGTATGTTACACGTCTCCTCCTAAATCACAGGAGGGATTTCAACCAAACTTGGTGCATATATATTTTACTGTCTGTAAACAGTTTCTGTGGTGGTAAGAAACGCCTTCCTATCAAAACGGTGGAGGGGGTGGCGAAAAAAGAAGCATAGCTCACGACGCGCAAATAGCCAGATTATATTCATCCGCTATTGGAGAATGAGAACACTTGCAACAAACTTTACACATTATTTCAGACAATATTGAAACTTTTTATCGCCTGCAACCCTCACAAAATGATGAAAGGCAAAAAGTTATGGCTTACTGCATTTTCGCTGTTCATGCAGTAAAACTCCCAAATGAATCATACCTTTTTTAATTTATTAATGCTTTACTAACAGCTGTATTCCAGACGCATTTTGCAGACAGAAACCACTTATACCATTGAATGTACCAGTAGAATTATACTGTCGTCCGACACACAGTTAGGACATATGACGTTATACACAATGAGATGCTTGAAAAACTGCAACGTCATACATGACGTTAAAATTTCTTACTTCTAAAGAAGCGTAGCTCACAACGCGCAAACAGCCAGATTATATTCATCCGCTAACGGAGAATGAGAACACTTGTAACAAACTTTAGACATTATTTCAAACAATATTGAAACGTTTTCGCAAACAGTATCCTCTTATACCACTGGATGTACTGTGCCTATAAAATTATATCTATGTTCGACACAAGATTCAGGAAATATGACGTAAAAAACATTGTTATGCGTGGAAACGAAACTGCAGGGCGAATTTCGGTATAGATGCAGGTGAAATGCGTGGACAGATATGTGTGAAATATGTTAATCACATTTTAAATATGTGTGACATGTGCGTACGTGGGAAAGCTATGATAAAAAGCTCCTCTTAAACTTCTGGGTCGATTTTAACCAAATTTAATACACGTATAACTCTTTAAAAAAAATTAACACGCTGCCATTTGACTGTATTGTTCATTTCATTACGACCCAGGTTTCAAACTTTTATGCCACTGTCAAGTGATTGAGTTTATGTCATTAACAAATATTGCAGGCTCAAAATTGGCCATAAATTAAGAAAAATCCGCCTCACGGAGTAACATTGAGGGTCGTTGCCCCGGGCAGGCTGCGTGTGGTTTTTAGACGGTTTACCACTTCCCACTAGGTGACTACCGGGCAAATTACCAATTCCCACCTCAATTAGTTGCAGGACTCACATTCCGTTCGGTGGAGTGGCGGGATGGGGGGGGGAAGGGGGGGGGGACAGGAAGGGCTTTATCTGGCCACCCCTTAAATTAACCGTACCAAATCTGTTAATAACGATGCCGAAACAGCGCCGGTGTGGCATATAGCCACAAGAAAAACAAGATGAAGATAAAATAAGGCAGCTAGGGGGACGTTTTAATGGAAACAAATGTAAGCCAGCCAATATAAAGAGTCCCTCATTTTTTCTGCATTAGCTGAGAGAGGTATGAAAATTGGTATTAAAAATGTGATGCAAAAGATAAGCCGGTGGAGGCCAGCATTGGCGAGGTAACGGAAAACCTGTACGAGACAATTCGAGACCTACAAAACTGGGCTGTTAGAAAGAAAAAAAAAGAAAAAACAACATTTGTCCTCTGAGTCTTTCGCGGATGCATGTCTGAATAAAATCTTCTCCTTTTTCAAGCGCCCGCATCTCGTGATCGTACGGTAGTGTTCTCGCTTCCCGCGCCCGGGTTCCCGGGTTCGATTCCCGGCGGGGTCAGGGATTTTCTCTGCCTCGTGATGGCTGGGTGTTGTGTGTTCACCTTAGGTTAGTTAGGTTTTAAGTAGTTTTAAGTTCTAGGGGACTGATGACCATAGATGTTAAGTCCCATAGTGCTCAGAGCCATTTGAACCATTTGAACCGTTTTCAAGCAACATCAATGTCACCAAAATTCTCGAGCTTTCGATGGCGGAGATGGCCATCGAAAGCTCGAGAATTTTATTAAAATTAACGTGGCTTGAAAACCGAGAAGATTTTATAAAGAAAAGAAACAGTCGGAAAACAAGAAAGACATTATGAAGTGGGTACAATAATAATTCCGTGTGGCTCAACGGCCTGAAGATGCTCTTTCAATTCGATGCCACCTTGGGACCGAGCGAAGTGGCATAGTGGTTAGCATACTGGACTCGCGTTCTGGAGGACGACGATTCAAACCCGCATCCGGCGGGTTTTCCGTGATTATCCTAAATCGCGCCAGGAAAATGCCGGGATGGTCCATATGAAAGGGCACCGCCCATTTCCTTCCCCATTTCTGAAGCAATCCGAGCTAGTGCTACGTCATCTACATCTACATCTACATCCATACTCCGCAAGTCACCTGACGGTGTGTGGCGGAGGGTACCCTGAGTACCTCTATCGGTTCTCCCTCCTATTCCAGTCTCGTATTGTTCGTGGAAAGAAGGATTGTCGGTATGCTTCTGTATGGGCTCTAGTCTCTCTGATTTTATCCTCATGGTCTCTTCGCGAGATATACGTAGGAGGGAGCAATATACTGCTTGACTCTTCGGTGAAGGTATGTTCTCGAAACTTTAACAAAAGCCTGTACCGAGCTACTGAGCGTCTCTCCTGCAGAGTCTTCCACTGGAGTTTATCTATCATCTCCGTAACGCTTTCGCGGTTGCTCAATGATCCTGTAACGAAGCGCGCTGCTCTCCGTTGGATCTTCTCTATTTCTTCTATCAACCCTATCTGTTACGGATCCCACACTGCTGAGCAGTAATTAAGCAGTGGGCGAACAAGCGTACTGTAACCTATTTCCTTTGTTTTCGGATTGCATTTCCTTAGGATTCTTCCAATGAATCTCAGTCTGGCATCTGCTTTACCGACGACCAACTTTATATGATCATTCCATTTTAAATCACTCCTAATGCGTACTCCCAGATAATTTATGGAATTAACTGCTTCCAGTTGCTGACCTGCTATTTTGTGGCTAAATGATAGGGGACCTATCTTTCTATGTATTCGCATCACATTACACTTGTCTACATTGAGATTCAATTGCCATTCCGTGCACCATGCGTCAATTCGCTGCTGATCCTCCTGCATTTCAGTACAATTTTCCATTGTTGCAATCTCTCGATACACCACAGCATCATCTGCAAAAAACCTCAGTCAACTTCCGATGTCATCTAACAAAACAGTGGGTGACGTTATGGGAAAGAATACTCGACGTGGATGATTTGACCCCATTTAGAAGCGTATTTGTTTTTATTTGTTACTTTAGACTGCGTAATGTTTTACTTGGCTTTTTACCCGTTATGTAGCTGTTACAGCCGATATTTTACAAAATACGTGCTGTCTCTCAATACTCAAATAGAAATGAATATCAAGTTGTTGTATTATTCTTATTATTCTGCTTTTAAACATGCATTTTGCATATAAGCTTTCACTTGATTATCCTACCATGCACTCCACACCATGTTGGCTCTTCCATTTTCACAATTACTTCTCCCATCTGTAATCGTCCCCCGTCCCGGTCGCAAAAAGCAAATTTTTACAAGTCACGTTTGGTCCACCCCAGCATTTCCTGTCCTCGGTAATTGAATTCACGTGCTTCCTAGGTAGTTCTTCTTCAACCATAAGCATCACATGGCCACATATTTTACGTATGTTGTGTGGCTCCGCTTAGTATACATAATTCAAACCCAGGTGTCTTGAATGTGGATACTTGTAGTACATGTAATTACAGTGGTACCTAACAGACATTCCTTGACTCACAGTTTATATCAAAACACTGCTGAAAATGAATTTTTTACAGACAGTTCTTTTATTCCTAGTGTATAAGGACTCACGCTGTGAAGTCCATATGCGCCAGTTTTTCTTCTCCCTATGTAGTGTAGAACATTTCCAACTAGTGAATCAAATGTGACACTCAAGGGGACCCATGGGGTCTCATATATGTGTGGTTCCTTTTGACTTATCAGTTGGTGGGACTATACTAGACATGGCGTTCACCTCAACAGGAAAGGGAAGGGAAAACAGTCTGGGCTAATAGCAAATTACTTAGAGGGTTGGACTATTACAAGTGGCAAAGTAACAGTGGTTACAAGTGACAGAACAGCAACTTCTTTAGGGTAGAGAGGGCAGATACAAAAGATGTTCAGAGTCAGACTGAAAATGATATTCACATTGATAAAACAGGCAGCTAGAAATCAATTTTATGTACACAATTCATTCAAACATCCCCTCATTCAAACTGGAGATATTCAAAAATTGACAGAAAAAATAGATTCAGTTTTAGTTCAAACAGTGCACAAAATCAGTTTTCCTTATTGGATCAGAATATCTGAAGATTAAGGGGTAAGCTTAATGAGCAGCACTTAGAAGCTTGTGGCACAGAAGTAGTATTTCATAGTAAGTCCTTTATAATAGTTAGTATATACAGAGCACCTTCTGGAAACTTTAACCTCTTCATAAAATATCTGGAAGCTCTGTTGTCCCACCTAACAGTAAAGAACAAGGAAATAGTGGTTGCTGGTGGTTCATTGAAAAGCTCTGAGAGTGAACAATTAGTGCCATCAGTAACACTGTCATTCAATTTAATTCCTACTGCAGACTTTGCAACTAATGTATGTAAATGCTCTGAAACTGCTACTGATAATATATTTGTAGACAAATCTACGAAAAAAGTAATATGACAAAACCAATAGTAAATGGATTACCTCATCATGACATGCAACATCTTGCGTTAATTGTTGAAACTTGTCAGGATAAAAATCTATTAAATCTGAGGACAGGAGGGTAATAAACCAGTCAGAAATTGAGAGCTCTAGGAGATTGCTCAAAGACATGAACTGGATAGATTTTTACCATACTTCTGACTCAAATGGAAAATACAAAGCATTAATTAATAAAGTGATTTCCTCTTTTAAAAATTGTAAAGATAACTCAAATCAAACAGAAGTCTAAAACTAAACCATGGATTACACAACGAATAAAGATGCCATGTGGGACAAAAAGGAGACAGTATCTGCTGTCTAGTAACAACTACGATGTTAGCATTGTAATGCATTACAAAAAATGCTGCAAAATATTGAAGCAAGTAATCCAGAAATCTAAGGAACTTCACTATGGAAGAAAGATAATGACATCAGGCAAAATAAAAGCTATATGGGATATAATGAAGACAGAGACAGTGGGGCCAAATGTAAGTGGAACAGATAACTCTAAAAATAAAAGAGACATGGGTAACAAGTGCATGTAGTGTTGCAGACCTCTTAAACAATTACTGTGTTTCTGTTACTGACAGCTTGGGGTTATCAGAGTGCATTGAAGTGTCTGAGATCAGTCTTTACAAATAACTTCAGTTAAATGGAAATGACAGTCACGTCTCCTAAAGAATTAGCATCCATCATAAAACCCTTAAAATCTAAATATTCTAGTAGTTATGGCAACGTATGAAAGAAGTTAATAAAAGAGTACTCATGTGAGTTGTGTTCTGTCTTAAGTTACTTGTGTAATCAATCTCTTATCAAAGGAACATTTCCACACTGGCTAAAATATGCTGAAGTTAAGCCTCTTTGCAAGAAGAGGGATAAAAGATACTATCAAACTATCGACCAATTTCGCTTTTGCCGGCTTTTTCAAAAATATTTGAAATGGTTGTGTTTAAGCGTCTCCTTAAGCATCTGACTGTAAATAACGTATTGTCCAAGTTACATCCTGGGTTCCTTAATCGCTCCGATACAGAAAAAGCTGTTTACACGTATAGTGAGAATATTATTAATTCATCTGATAACAAATTGAAGACTACTGGCATTTTCTGTGACATGTCAAAAGCCTTTGAATGTGTGAATCACAGCTTTCTCTTAAGTAAATGAGGTTATTATGCTGTCGCCGACAGTGCTCCGAAATGGTTAGGCATAAGAACATACGAAGGTTCGGGTCGGTCCTGTATAGTGCTCGGATGGTCGACGTGATGAAGGCAACCACTCGCCTAAAGCGGAATATCAGGGTTCAAATCCCGGTCCATCACAAATTTCCATATGTTACTTGTAAACCGTATAGCCATTGTACAATCGTATCCGCAGTTTTCTAATGCATTTCACAAAAACATGAGCAAGTTTTTCAGTTTTGACTTGACTGTCCGGAAATTACAGAAGGCTACAGGCCCACCCTGGGACAACACCCCCTGACCTGCTTCCTACGCTAGTTTTGGGCACACTGGACTGGCATTCGGGAGGAAGACGGTTCAAACCCGCTTCCAGCCATCATGAATTAGGTTTTCCGTGATTTCCCTAAATGGTTCCACGCAAATGCCAAGATGGTTCCTTTTAAAGGGCACGGCCGATTTCCTTCCCGATGTTTTACACAATCCGATCTTGTGCTTCGTCTCTAATGACCTCTATGTCGACAGGCCGTTAAACACAATCTTCCTTCCTTCTATTTTTATGTCATGATGTGGTCTCCCAGAATTGTTGGACACTATTTTTAGCCCATAAGGTACTTAACTCTTGGGAGACACTGTTTTCAACTCATTGACGCCACAAATTGGCAGAAAAATGTGCAATGTTTTTAAATATTCGTCGCTGCTAGCGGAGAAAGCTGCAGCTAAAAAAATTACTATGTTGCCACCACCCCACCGGATGACAGCTATTGAAGCAGACATTAGCGAGTATTTTAACCAGTGTGACAATAAAAAATTGTGTTAGCGCTGCCGGAGAATTGTTCGAACCAGTCCGAACGCTTGACTGACCCATACTGTAAAAATAAATAAATAAATAAAAAATTGCACTCGTGAGTCTAAATGTACTACTAACCAACTGCGGCATGCGTTTTTCATTGTTATTTCATCCCCAGTTGCCCCATATGAGCGGGTGGCGGGGCTGGCTGTCAGTGGTACAGTCAACCCACCCTTCAGTAGTTGACAAGCAAAATATAAAGAAGATCAAAAATTTCTAAACGGCAAGGAGCTATTTACAATGACTTTTAAATGTTGTTAAAGGTGAAAGTAAAATGGAACTTTTTATGTATAAGGAATATGGGTTCCTGTGCTTTGAAAAGACTTTTAGCCGGCCATTGTGGCCGAGCGGTTCTGGGCATTTCAGTCCGGAACCGCGCTGCTGCTACGGTCGCAAGTTCGAATCCTGCCTCGGGCATGGACGTGTGTGCTGTCCTTAGGTTAGTTAGGTTTAAGTAGTTAGAAGTTCTAGGGAACTGATGACCTCAGATGTTAAGTCCCATGGTGCTCAGAGCCATTTGAACCCTTTTGAAAATACTTTTAGTAAAAGATAAAAACATAAACACAGTAAGAGCACGTTCAAAATACACGTAAAAACATGCTGCGGAACACTGATGTTGAAAAGAAGCATTTCACTGGCATTAAGTCTGGGAAGACCTGTCCTGGAATTGGTAGTGTGTACCTGTGATAGGTAGTGGAAAAGGTTGGTCGTTGAGAAGGATAGAAGAAGAGAGGTGGTGTAGGGATAAAGGACTGGTGCAGATATATCGTTGGGGTAGGAGTGGCTGTTTGTATGCAAGATAGGCTGGAATACAATAGGGCCATAGTGAGCCTGACGTTATTTTGCTTAGCTTTTATTTACTTGAGAAGGAGGGCCGTTCAGTAACCCATCCGTGGGTAAACCAAGTTCAGTGGACTAAATTCTCTGAACGTGAGATGGAGAGCTTTTTTTGTTGTTGTAAAATACGAATTTGTTAGACTTAATGAAGATTAGAAGTGCGTTCGGAGACAGGCAGGTAATGAGCAAGGACATGTTGCGGGCACAGGTATAGTAAGCAGTGGATGTGCTGAAGGAGCTACGAGGAAGCAGCCATAAGGTTTAATGTAGTGTAAGAAATGTATAGTGTATAACACTGATAGCCAAGTATAATCTTAGGAGTGTGTTACTTGTTTCGTAATTCGACGGTGGAAGTAATTCATGGTGGGGAACCGGTACTAAGCAACACCCGCGGGATGGGGGAAATGTAGCGCACTACCAAGTCTTAGGTGAAATTCGCAAGAAGTTACCATGGAACGTTGCATTAATTATCACTGTCTAATAAGTGTGGTGCGACGGCGTGAAGGTTATAGCAACATGTACGCAACAGGGTTGAGATGAGCTGCCTGCGCTCAGAGAAAACTGCTCCACACAGCGATAACGGCCAGAGCAGGCAGGACGGTGTCACAACACCAGGGCTAGAACTATGAGCTACGTGACCGGGAGCCACGCAGTAATGCAACAAACGCGCACCGTAACAGTATAAATAATTGAATTTTGAGATAGCAGTACTGCCGTGGTGCCAGGGCAACGCGAGACGATGAGACTGGGCGCCACCAGCTGCAGCCATAGGTTCCGACAGGGTCGAGGCAGCCGACCCTCACTTTTAATTCACCCTGAGCCCTGTCCTATCCTGTGCACAGCAGTCATTCCTCATCGAGACCATGAGCCATGCCTGTGTCGCCTGATCACAGGTGTTCGAAATCAGAAGCAGATGTCAGGGCCTTTGCCTACTGAAGGGCCACTGGCTTACTGCCCAGGCCTTACGCCAGTATCGCAGGGTGCTGACGCATGTACTGTCCCGCTGGAGTGCAGGCCAGCTGCTCGCTGACCATCCCCGGCCTGCGACGTATCTGCCTCTTATTAACGATAAAGAAACATTTTTACTAATAGTAATAAACTGTTTTCTCAACCACCAGTCTGTCACTCTGCCGCACCGGCCCATCACTCCGTCCCACTCTCGGCCAACCAGGCTATTACAGAGCAGTGAGCCCCCAACAATGCATATCTTGAAGCACACGTACATTACAGATAATAAAATGTGGAAAACTAAGCATGATGTATGCAACGTAAGCTGCCCTCCTTTGTACATGACAATATCCCACCTATGAACGACATCACCATCATCATCATCATTATCATCATCATGTGTGAAGCCATGCCGGTCCTCCCCTCCCTACTCCTCCCCTCCGGCTCACCCTGCCCTGCGTTAACTATCACTGGCTGATAAGTGTGGTGCGACGACGTGAAGGTTATAGCAACATCTACGCAACAGGGTTGAGATGGGCTACCTCTGCTCAGAGAAAACCGCTCCACACAGTGATAACGGCCAGAGCAGGCAGGACAAGAAACGACTTGTTGACTGTCACAACTTCCTGCCTTCAGTCTTAATTTCTTTTTCTTGTTGGTATAAGTTGGAACTGGTTTTAACCAGTTGACTGAGCGTGATGCTGTGTTATGAAAACAGAACTGAAAACTGTGAGTCGCTTGTCATTGATAATGGACCACAATAGTTGCAGCCAACATCATTGTTGTCATTATTCAATGGTTTCTTCTTTTGGTCGCAAAATGTATGTCCGGCAAGTACTAAACAATAGTATTAATCAAATTTATAATTTGGCTATCAGTTACTTGTAATTCAAGAAAATACGTATTCTTCTGCATGTACATTGCAGAACTTGAAGGATCTGGGTGAGGTTGGGAGTGCAGTATGCAATGAAAAATTATTGCACTCGGGATGGGACAGCAGCATCCAATACTGGTGCAAGATGCGTCAACACCAAATTTGGAGCTGCAGCACTGATTCATCTGAAGGACTGTGAAATATATCTTCTGTCAATTTCAGTGATGGCGAACTTGACTTTCTCAACAGCAGCAACTTGCACATGATATACTTTGGAAGAGTAAACAGCATGGACTCTGTTGATTTCGAAGATAGTGATACAAACTAACACTTTGTTTCTCGTATACAACTAGCAGAAAACTGTAAATGAAAATGTCCGTTTCTGTTCATAAAGTATTCATAAAGTGAGGGCAGGGTGAGGCTGAGGGGAGGAGTAATGGGAGGGGAGGGTCGGCGGGGCTTCACACATGATGATGATGATGATAATGATGATGATGATGGTGTCTTTGATATGGGTGATGTCGTTCATAAGTGGGATGTTGTCATGTACAAAGAAGGGCAGCTTACATTGCATACACTGTGACTGTTTTTAATCAAGAGTACCCATCGCCTTTCTATTCACTTGCTTTAGTGGTTTCATTGTGGAGAGTTCCTTAATGTCAGCGGTCTACGGACATGATTGCAGAATACACAGCTTAACACTAATACATAATCATTCGCCTTCATAGATATACCCTAACACTCGCACCCACTATTTCGTGGAAGGTGGTCGATGATATTCATAGAGACGGCGAGTACTGCACATGTAAATAAGCTACTACACGCGAAAATTCTTGGCGATTATACTATACTAACACATTAAATTATAAAGAAAATTTTAGAGAAAGATCATTATGGACGTTGATAGATACAAAACGGTTGCCTCAGGAATGGGTAGAAGACGATATTGTTGAAGTGAGAAATGCTATGACAATGTAAGTAGATAACTTGACGAGCCTCCTGCTTTTGTGTTTATATTTCAAATATAGGCGAAGAATAAGATTTCTTCCAGTCACAATTGTGACTGGTAGCAGATCTTATTCTACACCCTATATAGAAACAATCAGGGAGTTCAGCGGCAGCCATACGGATAAAATTCACTTTTTGTATAGCAAAATTGAATGCACTGCAGATGCTTTTATTAGTTTCGAGCATCATCCATACATAATTGACGTCATTTGATGATTCCGGTGCCTACGATTCGATGTTGATATAAGTTTGAGACTCCTCTACGTAGATGTGTTCCATCTGCAACTGCGTTTCATACATCAGTTGCTTACCCAAGTATCTAGTATTGATAAGGGAACACCCAGTCTTCATTACAGGAGACACCATCCACTAGATCAAAGTTACACAAAACTTCCTGTGCTCTAAGGAGGAGACAATTAACACCCTGCTGTCGTATATATTATTCAGATCATTCAGTCATTCAATTTAGCAACGAATCTACCTACTTTGAAGAGTAGTGTGGGTCTATTCTGTTAGAAATGCAACTGTAAAGCGAAATTGTCGACCAAACTTACACTTTTATTCAATGTAGAATGTCCTGGACAACGAGAACCTATCGTTACTTAGGTTAGCCGATTGTTCCAGAATCCAGACGCGACATGGAGGTATTTTACTTTTCTGGGTGCTTACTTTGAATGAAAATAGGGCTCCTGATATGTACAGGTATGCCCCCGTTTCTCAAAGATGAACAATACAGGTTAATTTCATCGTTAGGTTGCAGCACTCTGTGGCCTCGCTATATCTTCAGAAGGACACTGCACGACCCATCCTTCCAGCACTGTCAGGATCGATTGAAGACCACTTGAAGATCATTATGATCACTGTGCGACAAGTTGAAACGGGACACCGCCCGAAAGTACATTTTGCCACTCAGCACATCAATGTCGGCGTTCACGTGCCCATTAAAGTCTGCAGCGTTGGTTGGTTCTGGTCAGTGGAAGCCGAGACAATGGCATTCGCGCAACCAGACTAGCACGAACAGTTCTCCGTGATACGGATCATAGAACACTGAAAAGTAAGGTAGAGCTCAGGAAACGTACGAAACATCGTAACTGAACGTCTTGAATAATTTATTACTGCATTTGCCGATATTTTCAAACGAGTAACTCAACAATCATCATTTTGTGACATTTAACATACGACAGATAATCAACTTTTCAGAAATACGCAGTGTAATAATATGGTTGAACATGTCAGCCGTTTATCATTTCTAACGCAGAGCCCGAGTAAGTGTTGCAGCCACCCAAGGAAACATGAAAATCGGACTCCTTCAGTTCACCGTAGTGGGGCATATAGAAGGGTTTGCCGGAGATTTGCAGTACCGTCTATAACATTGTCGATTACTGCTAAATTAGCAATAGACCGATGATGTTACTCCTGTGAAAAGATTTTAATTTTACCGTGGTCGTGCTTAATGTAAAGATTTCTATTGAAAGGATACAATTGCAGATCAAACGGGAATCAAACCAAGGTTCTGTTAGTAATAAAGTAAACTGTAATTATGTAACTAGGCAAAGTTGTACCAAATAATAGCACTATTCATAAATAAAGTTAACTTTTAAAACTGACTTTACCAGATAATGAAACTCTGTTTTGCAAATAAGAGAAAAGGCGATAGCACGTGTGCGTTTACTCTACAGTTCAAAGTCCTTTAAAAATCTTGCAAGCAACTCACACTGACAATGGCTGAAAGGTTTTCAGCCGAAATATTGGTACAAGAGTTAATAATATCCCAGATCCACTGCCGTAAAAATATGGATTATTTGATCCGTCGTAAGAACGGCGAGGAATAATTATGTCTATAGCGATTTTCTGCTGTAATTAGTAGGCGCTTACGTTTTGTAAACCTTTCACTGTATGATACGTGAAAATGAAGGCGTAAAAATAGATGAAAAGATATCCAAACAGTGGCTGAAAGTCCTACAATATATAGCCTACCAGTATTTAATGAAAAATGGGAAAAAACTAAAATATTTGACCTAATTTACGCTCTTCGCCGTTATTACAAAATATCTTGCAAAACCATATAAAAAAAATCTGCTGATGATGGCCCATATATGATTATAGATGTTCAGACATGGCAAGAGCAGGTAGAAAACAATCCTACCATTCATTTCTGTTAAGTTTCCAAACAGGATTTCCATTATAAAGACCGGTTTGTCCACTGTTGCAAACTTTAAGATTTTGCGTGTGGGATGACGAGACATGGTAAGTTTTGTGTTTAAAATTGTTGCTGGTTTCGGTATTAAATCATCCTTTGTTAACTACCACCCAACATGGGCAAATCACCTAATTGTTTAGGTGATCAGAAAAATTCTATCGTTATTTTGGCCTTCGACCACCTACTTATGTTTGCTTTTTCCTGCTGCTGGTCTGAAATTATGAATATGAAAACTAGGGTGTGCTACCTTCTGCTGAGGAAGACAAACTAGAGATAAGTGTAAATGGTTGCGAAAACATATTTGACCTCTTAGCAGCAAATAATCCTGACCATATAGGGAAGGTCGGGTAGTATCGGATGGTTAAGCTTTTTTTTTCAAATTTTAAATACATTAATGGCTTGATATGAAAACAATAATGTACTGTCATAGGTCATAAAACAACCATCCATTTACTCTTAGGGAGGCGAATTACTATTATCCATTGGTTTCTAAAATTTATCTGAATTTTCACTAAGGAGAAAGGTTGGAGGGTTGTATCGGACAGGATGGTTCAAATGGCTCTGAGCACTATGGGACTCAACTGCTGTGGTCATCAGTCCCCTAGAACTTAGAACTACTTAAACCTAACTAACCTAAGGACATCACACACATCCATGCCCGAGGCAGGATTCGAACCTGCGACCGTAGCAGTCGCACGGTTCCGGATTGCGCGCCTAGAACCGCGAGACCACCGCGGCCGGCTCGGACAGGATGTAAATTACAGAAAATAAGCAAATATTTGTCACAAAACACTTGTTTATTGGTATTAATACATGGCAAATGGTAAATGTTTATTGAATTGAGTGATTTTAATAATTTTAGGTTCACAAATAGTCACTAAATGATAAAAAATAATAAATCTGACATTTTACACACTTAACAATTAATTTTACTACATCTTGAACACGACTTCTATCTTTTATTCAAGAAACAGCCATCGCATTCATAACGCAGAGCGCTGCTTTCAAAGTCTGCGCAGTTTCCGTAATCCCAGTCGTTACACAGTCTACACTGGATCCAGTCCTCTTCAAAAGTTTCGTTACAAATCATGCAGTGGGTTACGCCAACACTTCTAGTGTTTTCATCGTCAAATTTCAGTTTTTTCTTAGTATTTTTGCTGGATTTTTTCATTTCTGTTGTAGAACTATCCTTCCTTTTACACCACCCAATTTTTCCTATTGAGTTCTAGCTAGGTCTACAGGCTTTTTTGAGGTCTGTTCTTTTTTCTTCTTTTCGTTCAATTTACGTTTTTCTTCCTTAAGTTTCCACTTAGCTTCAGCAGATTTTTTTTCTCTCTTCCTGTTCTTCTTTCTTTACTTCCAGTTGTTTTTTTGTATCGAGTTGAGGTCAAAATTTCACTCTTCTCTCCACGATTCTGCCTTGATACAAGTCTACTAGAAGAATGACAGGAGAGAGGGGAAATTACCTCCAAAATTTGTTGAGACTGAGATGTCTTAGGGGACTCAATTGCTGGATCATGATTAGAGGACCCTGGTAATGCAGACGAGGAGTGACGACTCAGGAAATGGTTGAAAGGCGAGGAGGATGGTGAAGATAGGCCTATGGCAGATGAGGGGCCTGGTAACGACTTGGAAGCAGATGAGGAGCCTGGTAAAGACATGGCAAATGGTTCAAATGGCTCTGAGCACTATGGGACTGAACGTCTGAGGTCATCAGTCCCCTAGAACATAGAACTACTTAAACATAACTAACCTAAGGACATCACACACATCCATTCCCGAGGCAGGATTCGAACCTGCGACCGTAGCGGTCCAGAACTGGTGGATCAGGTACCAGTTGATTCACTGTTCTTGTTTAGTGAAGGAGCGTAATCCAAGTCGTTGAAAATATTTCGCTGTAGGGGAGAAATGCCTGTGAATTCAAAGCCAGACTTTGCCAAATCCATCCTGCAAATCCTTGAGAAAGCTGAGCTCACTACACCTGCTATGTCCTTAAAGGTTATCTTCATGTTAGGATATTGTCGCATCCAGTATTAACATGCCTCTTGATAAGCATTTTTGAAAGGTTTCATAACAGTTCTGTCTCTTGGCTGTAGTTTGTGGGAAATGCGTGGAGGTAGGCTTAACATGTGACTGTGGCGTTTCTTTGCCAACGTTATAATGTCCAAGTCCTTCTGACTTGAGTGGCCATCCAATTAGTAATACAGGGGTTTTCTCAGTTGGATCCACTCATTCTGCAAATAAAACAAGCCACTTGAGGAAACCATCCTTAGTGATCCAATCACTTGCTTGGGCATTAAAAGCGCTTCCTACTGGGGCATCTTTCTTCAGATCATTTTCCTTTTGTACACGGGGGAAGACAAACAGCGGTGGGATAAACAAATCCCCTGCAAAATTAGTTGAGAGAAGAATTGTGACATTCATGCCTCTCTTACCTGAGGTCAATTTTCCAACTTGCTTTTTGCCTTTAACTGACATTAATTTAAGTCTGTTGGTATGAACAGACGTTGCGCCAGTTTCGTCGGCGTTAAAAATCTTGGAGGGGCTAAACTTATACTTGTCCATCAACTCAGAAAGTATGTCGAAAAGACGGTCAACTTGTTCTTTTCTAAAACCTGCTGTTTTCTGTAAACTTGTTGATTCCGCTGCCCTCAGCTGCAGATCTGAATGTCTTTTGATAAAGTCATAGTAGAAGTCTTTTCCTGCCTTCAGTTTTTCTTTATTGAACCTGTGTTTTATTTCCATTTTCTCAGCAAACTGATAAGGTAGCTTCAAAAACTCTTCCTTGCTTAGTGGCATTAGCTGACTGTCTAGAGTTTTAATGTGAGGGTAGAGTACTTTTGAGTTACCCAGTTTCGGTTTCAATTCTACCTCCCCCTCCAGAAAGTTCTTAAGCCGGTCGCCAAATGTACTTTTTGGGATTGAAAAACGCTCACTAGCTTCGCGAATTGTCATTTCCTTTAAACGAACGTTTTCTACAGCCGTATTCATATTTTGTTCTCTCCAAATATGTCTCACATTTCCCACTGCATCTGTAAAATGAAACAAATCCTTCAAAACTTAATTTTAGTTGGCTATGAGTGTGGTCTGATACAACCCTCAATGCTTATGTTCAATACAACCCGACTGACATGAGAAGAAAATGCCTCTGTCATTTGCTTACTAATAAGTCTAAATAGATTTACTGGCTAAAACATAGTACAATAAGTACCAATGTCCCTATAATAGAATTACACTTTCTTTCAAGCTGGGTATAACACTCCAAAGTTATCTTCATACACAAAAAATACACAAAACAGAAAATGCGCCGCTACTTCCATACACACAGTTGGCACGGTACAAGATGGCGCCCATCGGAGGTTCGAGTCCTCCCTCGGGCATGGGTGTGTGTGTTGTTCTTAGCATAAGTCAGTTTAAACTAGTGTGTAAGTCTAGGGACCAATGACCGGACCAGTTTGGTCCCATAGGAATACACACACATTCGAACATTTTGAAGAAGATGGTATAACTTCCCCTCTGTCTTCTCAGCCAAGACTGTGGTGACCTTGACTGGTGCTGCTACACGCGACAAAAACCAGAAGCATCACTTGTCCGGTTTAGCCCGCCGTCCGATACCACCCGACTTTCCCCTACTGAGCATCATGACAGATATACGAACTAGTGACCACAAGGTTGCTGCAGTTAGAATGAATACCGTAACATCCAAACCTATAAAAGTAAACACAAAATGATTCTGTTTAAAAAAGCAGATAAATATTTGCTTGAAACCTTCCTAAAAGACAGCCTACACCCCTTCCAGTTTAACTATCTAACTGTAGACCGGGTGTGGTTTAGATTCAAAGAAAATGTCGACGGCAGTATTGAGATATATACCAAATAAATTAACAAGAGACGGTACTGATCTCCCATGGTACACAGAACACGTCAGATCACTATTGCACAAGCAACGAATTAAGCATGCTAAATTTAAAAAAAGAAAAAAAAGCACAAAATACCCAAGGCTAGAGAAGTTTTCCAGAAGCCCGAAATTTGTCGCGAACTTTACTGCGAGAAGCTTTCAGTAGTTTCCACAACGAAGCTCTGTCTCGAAATCTGACAGAAAAACAAAAGAGATTCTGGTCATATGTAAAGTACATAATTGCCAAGACGCAATTAATACCTTCACTGCATGATAACAATTGTGATGTTGTTGATGTCACTACAGCTCAGCTACTAAACACGGTTTTTCGATATTCCTTCACAGAAGAAGACGAAGTAAATATTCCAGAATTCGAATCAAGAACAACTGCCAACATGAGTAATTTAGAAGTAGATATCCACGGTGTAGCAAAGCATCTTAAAACACTCAGGACTGGCAAAGCTTCCGGTCCAGATTGTATACCAGTCAGGTTTCTTTCTGTTTAAGCTGATACAAAAGTTCCATACTTCGCAGTCATATACAACCGCTCGCTCGGTGATAGATCCGAACCTAAAGACTGGAATGTTGCACAAGTCACACTAATGTCCAAGAAAGGAAATAGGAGCAATTTGCTAAATTACAGACCCATACCACTAACGTTGATTTGCAATAGAAATCTGGAGCATATACTGTGCTCGAACATTATGAATCGTCTCGAAGAAAACTATTTATTGACAAACAGCCAACACGCACTCAGAAAATATCGTTCTTGCGAAACACAAGTAGCTCTTTATTCTCTTGCAGTAATGAGAGCTATCGTCAGGGGACACCTAGTTGATTCCAGTTTTAGGTTTCTAGAACGCTTTTGTCACCGTTACTCAAAAGCGACTTCTAAATAAATTGCATGACTGTGGGGTATCGTCTCAGTTGTGTGACTGGATTCGTGATTGCCTGTCAGAGGGCTCGCAGTTCGTAACAAGTGACTAGAATTCATGGAATAAAACAGAAGTAATATCTGGCGTTTCCCAAAGAAGTTTTATAAGCCCTCTGTTGTTCTTGATCTACATAAACGATTTAGGTGACAATCTGAGCAGCCCTCTTATATTTCTCGCATATGATGCTGTCATTTACCGTCATGTAAAGTCATAAGATGATCAAAACAAATTGCAGAATGATTTAGACACGATATCTATATGGTGCAAAAAGTGGCGGCTGACTCGAAATCATTAAAAGTGTGAAGTTATTCGCATGGACGCTAAAAAGAATTCGCTAAATTTCAGTTACACGACAAATTACACAACTGTAAACTCAACTAAATACTTAAGGGTTATAATTGCGAATTGCTTAAATTCGAATGATCACTTAGATAATGTTCTAGGGAAAGCGATTTGTTGCAGAACACTTCGCAAATGTAACAGGTCTACTAAAGAGACTTCTTACACTATACTTTTCCGTCCCCTTCTTGAGTATCGCAGTACGGTTTGGGATCCGCATCAGATAGGATTTACAGAGGACATCGAAAAAGTTCAAAGAAAGACAGTTCGTTTTGTATTACTGCGAAATAAGGAAGAGAGTGCCATGGCTATGATAGACGAATTGGTGTAGCAGTCAACAAAACAACGACGTTTTTCGCTGCTGCAGGACCCACTCGCTTTTCGACAGTGGAACGATAGAGAAGAAACGTAACGGTGTTTCGATGAACCATCAGCCAGCCACTTAATTGTGAATTGCAGAGTAATCATGTAGATGTAGATGTAGATAAATTTCGCAGTATTCTTATACGTCAAACACAAATTCAAACTTTCTGTCCTTCACAGATAGATATTACCAGTTTAGAAACGTTAAGCTTTATTTAATACACTCGTTACTAGAACAAAAATTTATGGCTACGGTACAACACGAAAAAAATTGTTGACATTGAAACAATACTTTAACCGCTTTCAAAATTAAAACTCCGATGAAAAATAATTTATCGAGTGTTGGCTAAAACCAAAAATTTTCACTTTCAACGCTGATTCTAACAGATGAAAGAAATAATTGTGAGATATTTTGAAAGACAATCCCAACTCTGGTAGAAATTTTACGTTGAGTCGTGCCATCACAGTATGAAACACCGGACTCCTAGTTCATTAATACTTGCATGTTCCACGTACATATGCCAGAGAAATATTGTTAGTCCCGCGCTACTGCAGCGTTCACCGGTGCAGAATATCCGAGCGAAGCAATCTTCCTGATGGAAACAGTTAAGCACGCAGAAGGGGTCAACGTATCAGACGTAGCACTCCGTCCGTCCTGAAGGCATGCAGTGATTCGGCTGGGACGTCGCTGTATGGTCTCCTGAGGCCAGTTGTAACCGGTTCTTCATGTGCTGAATACTACCACTGGGACGGAGTACAAGTCCGAGATGATTCCACACGTGTTCTATAGCGGACGGAGCCGGGGAACTGACTGGCAGCGGGAGAACCTCTACATCACGTTGGCAGTTCAGAGAGATATGTGCCGTGTGTGGACGAGCATCTTCCGGTTGAAAAATGTCAGCACAATACTGTCATACACTCCTGGAAATGGAAAAAAGAACACATTGACACCGGTGTGTCAGAACCACCATACTTGCTGCGGACACTGCGAGAGGGCTGTACAAGCAATGATCACACACACGGCACAGCGGACACACCAGGAACCGCGGTGTTGGCCGTCGAATGGCGCTAGCTGCGCAGCATTTGTGCACCGCCGCCGTCAGTGTCAGCCAGTTTGCCGTGGCATACAGAGCTCCATCGCAGTCTTTAACACTGGTAGCATGCCGCGACAGCGTGGACGTGAACCGTATGTGCAGTTGACGGACTTTGAGCGAGGGCGTATAGTGGGCATGCGGGAGGCCGGGTGGACGTACCGCCGAATTGCTCAACACGTGGGGCGTGAGGTCTCCACAGTACATCGATGTTGTCGCCAGTGGTCGGCGGAAGGTGCACGTGCCCGTCGACCTGGGACCGGACCGCAGCGACGCACGGATGCATGCCAAGACCGTAGGATCCTACGCAGTGCCGTAGGGGACCGCACCGCCACTTCCCAGCAAATTAGGGACACTGTTGCTCCTGGGGTATCGGCGAGGACCATTCGCAACCGTCTCCATGAAGCTGGGCTACGGTCCCGCACACAGTTAGGCCGTCTTCCGCTCACGCCCCAACATCGTGCAGCCCGCCTCCAGTGGTGTCGCGACAGGCGTGAATGGAGGGACGAATGGAGACGTGTCGTCTTCAGCGATGAGAGTCGCTTCTGCCTTGGTGCCAATGATGGTCGTATGCGTGTTTGGCTCCGTGCAGGTGAGCGCCACAATCAGGACTGCATACGACCAGGGCACACAGGGCCAACACCCGGCATCATGGTGTGGGGAGCGATCTCCTACAGTGGCCGTACACCTCTGGTGATCGTCGAGGGGACACTGAATAGTGCACGGTACATCCAAACCGTCATCGAACCCATCGTTCTACCATTCCTAGACCGGCAAGGGAACTTGCTGTTCCAACAGGACAATGCACGTCCGCATGTATCCCGTGCCACCCAACGTGCTCTAGAAGGTGTAAGTCAACTACCCTGGCCAGCAAGATCTCCGGATCTGTCCCCCATTGAGAATGTTTGGGACTGGATGAAGCGTCGTCTCACGTGGTCTGCACGTCCAGCACGAACGCTGGTCCAACTGAGGCGCCAGGTGGAAATGGCATGGCAAGCCGTTCCACAGGACTACATCCAGCATCTCTACGATCGTCTCCATGGGAGAATAGCAGCCTGCATTGCTGCGAAAGGTGGATACACACTGTACTAGTGCCGAAATTGTGCATGCTCTGTTGCCTGTGTCTATGTGCCTGTGGTTCTGTCAGTGTGATCATGTGACGTATCTGACCCCAGGAATGTGTCAATAAAGTTTCCCCTTCCTGGGACAATGAATTCACGGTGTTCTTATTTCAATTTCCAGGAGTGTATGTGAGGTAACACATGAAGGCGCAGGAAGTCCATGGTGTATCGTTGTTTCATCACAGTTTCCTCATTCACTAACAGCTGATTCGGGAAGTTATATCCGATGAGTCCCCAAATCCTGATTCCAGGAATAACACCGCTGTGCCTCTTCAAAGCAATGGGAGAGTAGCTCTCCCCATATCACCGCCATACTCGCCGACCGTGGTCATCTGGAGTAGTGTAGAACTGTGATTCATTGCTCAACACAAAGCGATGCCATTCATCAGCACTCCATGCTTCTCTGTCATGGCATCACTAAAAATGGAGCCGTTTGTGTTCTGTTGTTAATGACAGATTACGCATGGGACGGTAATTCTTGCTGCTAGTCTCCCACCAATGTTGCGGGATGACATAGAACACTGCAAGGAGTCCACTACTTGTTCTCGGATGGCGGCTGAAGATGTAAATGGCTTTATGAAGTGCTTCTTGCACAATACGGCAATCCTCCCTTGGGGTGGTCAGACAGTGTCGACCGGAACATTGACGACGAGTACGCCTGCCCTCACGTTACCAAGTAGTCCAACATCGGGCTACTGTCACATTCGAATGTCTCAAAAAGTTTGATTTTTACGATTAAACCAGCCAACGAAAGGGACAACTACGATGAGGTCGCTTTAAACCTGTCAGGTGCTGATAAGGCTGCCCACCCTCGTATTTATCATCAATACACCTCTACATGTGAACCATTTGTAGCACAAAGAATGTCGAGTCTATATTCAGTCTCTTCCCAAGTTCTTTTTAACATTTCCTCTGCTCTTGTTGCAATCGCATTAGTGATACGATGTCGCAAGGTAGGAATATCGTCCACTTTGGTCGCGTACACGCGGTCCTTCACGAAGCCCTACATGAAGATCTCAAACGACGTGATGTCGGGTGTACATGGTAGCCAGGCAATGGGTCCGCTGCGTTCGATCCAACGATTGGGAAATTTCCTATCCAGGAATTTGCGAACAGCCATTGAGCTCCATCTTGTTGAAAAATGATGTTGGGTTTCAAATCTTGTATTTGAGGGTACACAAACTGCTCCAACATGTTCAGATACACTGACCCATTCACTGTTTGTTCAGCAAAGAAGAGCGGTCCAACAATCCCGTCGTGCATTAGCCCGTACAGGACGTTTAGTTTAGGGCTATCACGAACATGTTCAATGACAACGTGTGGATTTTGCGAACCCCAAATCCGAGCATTATGTCTATTAAACCTTCCTGATAGATGAAAGGTTCCCTCATCTGAGATTAAACATCTTTCTAGGAAGCTGGCATCCATAATAATACGCTGCAGCATATCCGTAGCAAATCGTTGTCAGCGTGGTTTGTCGTTCGGTGCCAGATGTTGCAGAATTTACACTTTGTAAGCACAAATACCAAAACGCTGGTAAACTACACGATGAAATGTTGATCGAGGTACATCAAGGTGCCTAGATGCTTAAGGAATTGACATACGTGGACTTCTCAGAAAAGTTTGTCTAATGTCCTTCACTGTCTCTTCTGAAACTCCGTAACGTGCACCGCCATAATGTTTCAGAACACTTCCTGCTGCCACAAACTTCCTATACCATTCCTTAATTGTTTTCAGATCAGATGGAGTACATTTATACATACGATGATAATTTTTTTGCACAGTAATCGTCTATTTTGTTTCTGCAAACCACACTACTTCTTGCACGCGCTGCATTTTGTGTCGCCATTTTCACTTCATGCAACCATGCTGCACTCTGCCGACGATACTTGGCACTTCTGACGCGGGAATATAAATTCTTTGAGATGCTCTACAATGTGGTGCACATTTCATTGTCGTATGTACTGTGGTTTTTCCCTCCTAGTCCTTGAAATCGGGGAGGATTGAGTGGGACGCCCTGTATATCCTATCAGGCATGGAAACAAAACTAAACACGAAACGAAACTAATACACTCTTGTGGCCGTTGTACTCGTACCTATCACTAGGATTTACATCTCTAATTATGTACATACCCGCCGGTGGTGGATACGCGTACCAAGTTTCATTGTCATCCGCCCGCCAGGCTAGGCGTACGGTCTATCGCGCTGCTTCCGGAGCAGGAAGGCGTGCCGGTCCCGGCACGACCCGTCCGGAGGTTTAGTGCCGAGGTCCGGTGTGCCGGCCAGCCTGTGGATGGTTTTTAGGCGGTTCTCCATCTACCCCTTCGAAAGCGGGCTAGTTCCCCATATTACGCCTCAGTTACACTATGTCGGCGATTGCTGTGCAAACAGTCTCCACGTATGCATATGCCACAATTATTACTTTACCTCACAAACATTTGGGGTTACACTCGACTGGTATGAGACGTTCCGGGGGAGAGGGAGGTTTCACTGGGGGCCGAACTGCACAATAACCCTGGGTTCGGTGTGGGGCGGCGGTGGGGTGGATGGACTGCTGTGGCCTGATGTGAGGGTTGTGAACCACTGAGGGCTACGGCGGGGCGAAGCCTCTCCAACGTTTCCAGGTACCGGTTTAAATACACAATACATAATACATTGACATCCGAACATGTCTTCCGGATGCTTCATCGTTTCTCGTCAGGCAGTGTAGATTCAACCTCATGCCAACGTCGGACCTGTTGTCTGATTCTGGCGTCTAGTACCTTTACAGCTTCAAAGAAGCAGACAGCTTCAGAGTTCCGATATTTAAGAGGAAACCAACCTACTTCAGCTCTCAACAGATCAATGTGCTTAGATGTAGAAAAAGTTCCGAAGTGGATGGTTACTCATTCAGTTTAGTAATCTAAGGATACTCTGGCTAAATTGTTAAAAATTCTTTATCTCTATAGTATCTATCCTACACAGCTCAGTTATGTACTTATAGCTTGTACTAAAACATTTCTACTGTGTCTTAAAGTAACTCTAATACTTAATCTTCAACATTTACAATAAAAAAAATGAAAAATAGCAAAGACGTCAATAATGGTATAGGAGGTAGACTCAACTTTCAAAGTGGATTTTTCTATTTCATTTACAACTGGATGCATAATTGCTCCATGCAGCTATTACAATTGTAATCTCTAAAAGTATCGCTAAATTTCTAATTTGTCCTAAAGTAATGAAACTTCACAAAAAAATGGTTCAAATGGCTCTGAGCACTATGGGACTTAACATCTGAGGTCCTCAGTCCCCCATAACTTAGAACTACTTAAACCTAACTAACCTAAGGACATCACACACATCCATGCCCAAGGCAGGATTCGAAACTGCGACCGTGGCAGTTGCGCAGTTCCGGACTGAAGCGCCTAGAACCGCTCGGCCACCGCGGCTGGTGAAACTTCACATTTGCAACCTTTATTGTAACCTCTATAAAATTTTGCAAACTAGATAATATGTTTAGAGTCATTCATATCATTTTATTTTAAGTGAGGGCTTAACATGACGGCAGAATGTACATGAAGTGACGTGAGCAAGTAGAAGCACACGGCACAGGCAACTCCCTGTGAACAGTGCGAAAAACCGCGCCACATACACTTGTCTCAGTTGTGCCTGTTGCAGTGGTCTAAGTAAACACTGAAGAATGTCTTCGTAGTCGTTTAGTTCCTCTGGTCCAGCTGCAAGTATTCTTGTAAAAGATCACATTATTTTTAAATAGACGGTCTCATGCTTTGTAGTCCCATGATTTCAAACCATATTCATTTCCCTTTCCGGATTACATAGTGCGAAGCCAGAAGATTTTGGGCAGTCAGTTCGCACTGTTTTAGGTACATTTGAAAATATGTGAATCACGGACAGAAAATGATGAAAGATGCCTGAAGAAAAACATTCCAATCACTATGAATAAATCGTCCAATAAGACTAAAAAATCTGCTGAACTATAGTTGAATCATTAAAGTTTGCACCCATTATCATCAAATCACTGTAATTATAACGTGATAGTATGTCGAGCTAGCATAAAAGTGACTCGAACCTCAATGAAAGATACGTTTGATGTGTTTCCGAATTGTTGCCTGCCAATGTGCTTCAATCCACTTCCACGATTATTGGTTGCTGTTACGACAAGGTGACAGGCTAGCTGTCACATGACCGTTACTCACTTATGTACAGTCAACGCTATGTTGATCAAACCGGCCAGTCCGTGACAATGCATTTAATGAGTGTATAAAAAATCACATAGACGTTTCGAACGTCACATTGAAAGGCGATGATTTTGTGGAATTTACTGACTTTAGTATGCTGGCTATTACTTGTGAGAGTTCACATTTCCAAATATAGGGGCTGCCATCGGAAAAATGCCTCAATTAAACGATAATTGAGAATGTGTAAGGGGCGATCAAAAAGTTTCCGTTCGGAGGCCGTAGAGTCTAGAATCGGAATGCCAATCAGGCAAAATCATCGTCAGCTTTGAGACAATTGTCTCACCGACACACCGGGTTGAAGATACCCGTTTAGTACAATCACGTGTGCGGCTCCGTGAAGAAGTCCGTAACTACCTACTGCACATCATCGTCCAACAGGAATCGTCCACACTTCAATGCCTTGTTCAGAGGACAGAAGGAGTAATAATCGCACGGGAAGAGGTCGGGACTACTGGGTGTTGCTCGAGAGTCTCCCATGTGAGATGACGTAACTTCCGCTTTAAGGCATTTGCGATCTGTGGATGTCCGTTTTCATAAAGTAACAGCACTTTTTTAGTGCACCATTCAACAACGGTGGTTTTCACAGACATGCTGCCCAACACATTCTTTATTCTCCGTTGGATGTCTACTGGCGTTTGTCTTTCGGCGCCGGCCGGGATGGCCGAGCGGTTCTAGGCACTACAGTCTGGAACCCCGCGACCGCTACGGTCGCAGGTTCGAATCCTGCCTCGGGCATGAATGTGTGTGATGTCCTTGGGTTAGTTAGGTTTAAGTAGTTCTAGGTGACTAATGACCTCAGAATTTAAGTCCCGTAGTGCTGAGAGCCATTTCAACCATTTGTCTTTCGGTACGCAAGAAAAGAATAACAGCACTCTGTCCTGTTTGGACTCATTTGGTAACAACGTCATCGTAGTTCACCATTCCACATTTAGCAAGCACGTCGGAAAGACACATATATCATACTAATCCCTTGTCAACATGTCGGTGTTTAGATACCGAGATCGAAGACCCGGTATATTGCATATTCGCTGCAGCAGCGTCCTCAAACGGAAACTTTTTGATTGCCCTTTATATTAGGCTTTGTGCAAATGATGTTATGCGTCCGACTGTTTACACCAAGTGACTCATGCAAAAATCGTCTATCTTCGATTAAAAAAATGCCATCACAGCCAGCAAGTAATCGTTATGATTATGTAGTCAGTATGCAACCTAACTCCTATCGAGCTGCATGCAGTAGGCTTCCGTGTGCCAAGGTATTCATCATCGATCTGTGCCGACACAGCTATTGGATACCCCAGCATCAGCTGTTACGTCACGGTTGATGCAAATAGCAAAGTACAGTCAGGGCATGCCAGAGCAAAGCGCACTCCGGAGGACTTCATCGCATGGTTGAAGTTTGAATCTGCTCTATACGGCAGTGCCCAAAAGTTATTGCTTCTTAATACTGAACTCCCACCAAAGAAGTCTGCCAAAAACACGTCAAATGTATTTCTCATGTAATATCTTGGCAAGAAAATGTTAGTGCCTCCTTCTTGAAAGCTATGTTTATGCATTATTGTGAAGGTACAGTCGTTTGTTTCTACCATCAACGATCATGTGTGGTTTAATCTGCACACTTTTCTGACCATTCGTCCATTCGAGTTCTTTGTGCCGCCCCTACTATACTTTTTCGAACTGCTCTTTGGAACCCTGTAACATGACATACAGTGGGGAGAGTTCGTTTAATAAGGTATTACACGTTCCGTGGAAGGACATTTCTGATGCCTCATTCGGTCTAGAATTTTTGGATCATTTCTGTTTTGTTAGAACTTTACTAGTAGATCCTTGCATATTTTTTCACATCCAGAATTATATCTAGAAGTTCACAATTTTTGTATCATATGTACGCTGAATTAATAGTTACTAACAATTATTTATGAGGTTTCAGCAGAGCATTGATAAAAGCAAACCTTTCAAGTAGCGAGTTGTTGATTCCATGTTTTCCACGATTGTCCCTGACGCCATCGACAATTGCTGCGAACAATAATGTTTGATGTGCTCGCCGCCTGCATTCCTACAACTGAACTAGCAAACAGTTGTCATGCGGGGATGGTTCGGCTATCGACTTTTTACTGCGCTGTACAAGAGATAAATTCCCGCTATCCTTCTGCTTTTAGTACACGACTGTGTATTGATGCAGAGCGCAGTGTTGCTCATTCGATCCCTCCCTTGGATTTTAAGAGGCTGCCACGATCGTAAGAAACTGAGCGCCGGGCCCAACCCTTACTTAATTTGTTGACGCTGTCCTGGTTTATTGTGTTTTCTGTTTACTCTCAACTTAATAGACCGCTTAATGACGCTCTCCAAGAAACGTGAAATGTGTGACAAGACCAGTACCGCTGTGCAAATTCTATGTTTATATTCAAGACAGTGCTCTGTGTGAGCATTTTATCAGATGGTAAAACTTTTACTGTTCTCAGTTTGTTATTTTCAGGTCCTTCACAGTCTTCCGTCCCAAACCTTATGGCAGGTTTGCTGATGGTCTGTGGAAGAATACTTCAGATGTAATTTTTTGTAGCATACCAGTCAGAATCACAAAATATTATTGAAAAACACTGGGATTTTATATTTAAGACCATCCACGAAATCCTTTTCACGTGTAGATGGGTAAACCCTAAGACTGATGACGATAATTATTAGTGGTCAACACACCATTTGCTACCGAGAATCTAAGAACGATTTTAGGGTATCTCTTTACTACAACGGCCCGCAGCTCGTGGTCTTGCGGTAGCTTTCTCGCTTCCTGCGTACGTGGTCCCAAGTTCTATTCGCGGCAGGGTCATGGATTTTCCCTGCCTCGAGATTACTGGGTGTTGTTGTGTCGTCTTCATCATCATCATTCATCCACATTACCGTCGGAGGAAGGCAATGGCAAACCACCTCCACTCGGGCCTTGCCTAGTATAGCGGTGCGGGTCTCCCGCATCGTTCCCTACGCTCCTCGGAGTATGGGACCTCATCATCAACATTACTACAATGTACTCAGATATGGCTTCACTTTTTTTCTAGATTATCTCTTGTTTTTTATTTAAGTTGTTGGTCCAGTCAAAAAACTTTAAAAACATGAAGGTGGACATCACTACGAAAATCTACTCAGAATCAGCATAAAATCAATATTAAACCGTTATAAAGTAAACAAAGACAACGTAGTATTTCTCAGTTTTGCACGATAGAACTTCGTTTGTATGATAGTCTCCTATGTGACTGAAAGCCACCTTGGAGATTCCAGTTGTAGTCTGGCATCGTGTGGTTTCCCCGTCCTCCTTGATATCTTTCATCCATGATATCTGACACTGAAAGTTCAGGACACGTGGTAAAGAATGGCACTGGAACATCTTTGCTGGGTCGCGCAGGTCGTCTTACTGACTCCAAATGGGGATTCTCTCACTTCCTTTTCTTGTGTTTATTGAAGCCTTTTATGCAAACGACACAAAAATAGCAGTCGTGGTGATGGTTTCGTGATTCTCTCCGTGTCGGTGATACTCCTAAGCTTAAATATCTTTGGCCCTTTTGTCCACTTTCGAAGATCCTCCACATACGATTTACGAACGTTATGGGAGCCCAAGGCTTATCCCGGCCCCTAAGACGAATACCGAAATATGCCAAATATGTTTGCTTCACAAGGTTAGTGATGTTCTGTTTATTGCTCAGTGACGTGTATTCACCGCACACGTAATAGAACTCAAGGGATGTCAGACAACCTCGTCGCGAAGAGCTCATGTTTCATATTTCTCTGAAAAAAAAACGTAAAAATTGTGATTTTAATATTTGACACAATACAATGTTACATGACAATAAATAATCAAACATAAATGTAAACTAATGAAAGATTCCCCCACATAAGTAAGCAGAGACAATTTACGTTAGACTGCAGAGTTTATTTCATAAACACACCATATTTTAAAAAAATACACCCAATCTGAAAAACCCAATGACACATTCGGATTCAACGACAACAAAACACCAATTATGCGGTGCAACTTCCGTGATGTCTCGAATTTTATTTTATTTTATTTGTTATTTTTTTTCGATCTGTGCAACGAATTTGAGTTTTGGACGCTCGGCGTCAAAGTTGTTATCGTCCTTACTAAAGAAAAAGTCTAAAACCCCTAAATTTAAATTGTAAATCTGGATTAAACTCTCAAACCGAAACTGCAAAGTCTTAGTTAAAAAACCATTCATTCTCTCTCAACATACTGTCCCACGCATGCACATATTCATCCTCTTTCATACAAAACCTAAAACTACTAAGACGCCTTTGTCTTCATTTGCTTTTGCAAGATACAGGGTGTCCTGCAAAGGAGTCCCTGGTTTCAAAATTAAATATCTCGAAAACTAATGCCTACAGACGAGTGCAACAAACGGTGTATTGCTGTAAAAGTTGTAAGGATTTCATACGGAAGTTAAAGGTAAGTTTCTAAGTAGTTCGAAAAGCTCCTAAGAGATGGCGCTGTAATATCAGCGTGCTCCGCAGCTCAGATCTATCAGTTCTACCCTGAAAACGTGAAAAGAGGTTAATGTATGGAAGGAAGAAGTTGAAGTCATGTATTCCATGAAACGACATACTTTCCTAGTACTGGATTGCCACAGGTTGTAAAACAGTATTACGGCAACAAGAAGTAGTTTTCAAACACGACTTAGCGTTCCAAAACGATCCGTTGCGAAAACCATTCACAAGCTCTTCGCCAAATTCCAACGGACAGGCAGCGTGATTAATGATCTACCGGAGAATGCTGGCCCCTTCCAGATTGTAGTTACTCCTGAAAATGTCACCACGGTTTCTTAAATTATTGAGAAAAACCCAAGGAAATCCGTCCTAAGAATTGCAGCAGAGGCTGTTTTGAAGCGTCCCAGCACGTAGGAAATACTCAGACAGACCCTACACATGTTTCCTTTCAAAATCCAACGCCACCAGGCCATAACTGTACGAGCTTTGCGACAGAGGGCTGACTTCACGAACCAGATGCTCACAATTACTGATAATGAAGAATTTGTTGTTGGTTGCATCTAGTTCACTGATGAAGCACGCTTCCACCTGCATGGGGTCGTGAATAAACGAAACTAATATGCTTTTGAGGTTCCTAAAACTCTTCCAAAGTTACTACTTGAGCTGTGATAAGCAGCAGAGCCATTATTGCCCTTTTTCATGCGAGAAACGGTCAGTAGTGAACGTTACGGTGCAATTTGTCGTCACACATCTGACGTTGGAGGATCGACCAAGCACCGAGTGGTTCGGGGCAAGACCACATCGCACCGAACTCTGATTCGGCAACAGGCGTTGCGTTGAATTACTGAAAATTTACTAGCGCAGGGACGGACTGGCCTCCATATTCACCCGATATGACTAATTTCGACTACTTTTTGTGGGACACATCCGCCCACGCTGAACGAGCTTGAATCGGCTATCTGTGAGGCATCTGAATCAGTTTCCGTTTGGACATTACGGGATGTGATGGCAAATTTCATTGTTAGTTGGCGCCACCATCGTACTGCGAGTGATGGACATTTCGAAAAGTCTGTTATGTGATTGTAAACACTGACTGCGGAGGACGAGTTTAATTAATCACGCTCATACTGCACGAACTGCACAGGGTACAGAGCCATGTGTTAGCAGCTTTTCGAACTATTTTGAAACTTCTGAATAAAATACTTGCAGCTTTCAGTATAAACAAACTGTTTCTTGCAAACGTCTATTGATATTTGTTTACGGGACGTTTAATTTTGAAATCAGGGAATCCTTCGCTGGAAAGCCTGTAGAAATGCACAAAACTGAGACTGGAAGATAGCTCAGGGAGTTGTCACTGGGTGGTCATTAACATAAGAATGGTTGAATCAGTCACCTAGACTGGCCACTATAATCTTCTAGCTCACAAGTTATGAAGGCTAGCAAGCGTATCCCAAAATCTTAGAACACATTGCCCATTTTTTACATCATTACATAAAATACAGATCAATCGTTAAAAAGACTAATGTCCTCTTGCCGTGATATAAAATTTTAAATGTGGCGTTCAGAAATTTTAAACGACAGGCACCACATAACAGTCAGTCCTCTTGAAGGAGGAAACCACCCTGTAGTTGAGCGATGTCCTTTCCGGAGGCGCGTTACTATTACCCTGTACTTTCTCAAGATCCAGTGGCCTGAAAGAGGAACGCTCGGCCAAACTGCCTTAGGCTCATTCACTCGGCTTATCCAGAAAATGAACCAGAAGTTATGTTTTCTTCTGCATCAGTGATGATTATGCTGTAGACACTTCCGTCATCCACGATAACAACATCCGTGTTCACAGGACTGCGTGTATACGTTCCAACCTTGACAAACCCTCAGGTACCGTGTCCCAACTCGACTAATACGCTGAATCGTTAGATCTTAATCCTATATATAGCGCCTGGAACTATTTGAAACAGTGGGTGAAACGTAGTTGACAACATACCCGCAATTTAGTAGCTCTATACTATCTAATCAACAACGAGGGACTTCAGCTGGATATGTCACACCGGAAGAAATATTGGGACTCCTCTTCTTAGCCGCAATGAGGTCATTATGAAGAATAGAGGCGGTGTACCATACTATTGCCTTGATGTCTCACGGTCGTGTGTAACGAGTTTCTCATTTTCGCGTGGTACATATTTTTTTTCAGCGTTTCCTGTATGATTACTCTTGTAATTGGTGTACTAGGAAATATAGTAACACCACAATGGGGATTTTTGACTATAACAAAAATGCGTTATTATTTCTTACTTACAGATTTTTAATAGAGTCTGCATCATTTCGTTTATTTTAACTGTGTCCCCCAGCATCTACGTAGGCATGGCTTCTTCGCAAAAAGTTTTTTCGTTCGAGTTTAAACGGTTCCGATGATGTTCGAAAGATGAATTCTTTCGGTCTTGATAGGTGTCTTTTCACATGACACTTAGACTGAAGTCAAATCAAACTGGCCACGAATCAGACCCTTCCCTTTTCGGTGAACATGTGGCACAGTTCTTGACATGGTCGAAGAAAGGAGGAATGCAAGGAAGATATTAGTAAGTGAACTAAAAACGGATGAATCCGAGAAAAAGATACTTTCAAGCCAATGAAAATCACTCATCTAAATTATTCACGGAGGAACAGGAAGATGAGAAATTACCGACATACACGTGACAAAAAAAAAAAAAAAAAAAAAAAATAACGCGGTGGCTACGGAACCAGTAGCAGAACAAGAGGCTCTAGATACAATCAAGAAAATCTCTTTCAAGAAATCTCCTGGTGCTGGTGGCCTACAAGTAGAGAGTTGATTTAGGTAAAAATGCTTCGAACTCCATCCACCTAGAGCTTCATCATCCATAAAAACCACCCGTTTCCACTTCTTCTTAATATTTGCTATTACATCACAACACTTTCACATCTTCTACTATACACTGGTAAGGTGTGCTAACCTCCTCGACATGCCCGCATCTCGAGAAATCTTGTGTACTTGGATGGATGCGACAATATCCTTTCATTCACGAAACGCAGAATGTAGCGGTCTACTTCTGATCAGATGCATATTAAATCGGTAACAGTGTTGCAGGGTGGGTTGGTCAAAGACAGTGCGAGGGTATGTTTCAGTCTCTAACTTTATCCTAAGAATACGAGAATGCCCTGTGATTCCCATCCGCATAGAGAAAGATTGTAAATTATGCACTATGCTCGAGGTGCTAGAAATATGAATATCGCTGTCTGGTATATTTTGATGATGTTTAAGATCGATAGTTAACAATGAATGGACGTACTGCACAATTATCTATCTACATTCACAATGGTACTCGCAAAGTAGAGGAGCAGCGGTATAGCGATGATATTGAAACTGGGAAGCATACTGTCGCATCATTGGTCAGTGTCGAAATTATTGTAAGATTGCTCAAAGTAATCACACTATCAATTGTGATGCATATTATTACATTACATCGACGGTGTCTTTTCCATCCCATCCACCCATTGGTATACTGTTGATTACCACATAATGATTGAGTAACATCGCTTGTTTGAGTTGGAGAAAGAGTTTTGGTGGAGGAGCAACACCTTCTGGGGATGTATAGCACCGAAACAGTGATCGTGTATATGACTGAAATATGAGGAAGCAATCGAAAATGGTTCAAATGGCACTGAGCACTATGGGACTTAACTTCTGAGTTCATCAGTCGCCTAGAACTTAGAACTACTTAAACCTAACTAACCTAAGGACATCACAGACATACATGTCCGAGGCAGGATTCGAACCCGCGACCGTAGCAGTCGCACGGTTCCGGACTGCGCGCCCAGAACCGCGAGACCACCGCGGCCGGCTATGTGTGTGTTATTTTTGGAGCAGCAACAACATGATTTACGCCATGCAACGTCTAGTTTTCTGTGAGAGGCAATGGACCAGAACGTGTTAATGTCAGTTTAGAACCCGACACAGACCTCAAAGTCGCGGCGGAAAAAACAAAGTGTATGGCAGTGTAAAAAGAGCGTTACAGAGAAAAAAAAGAAACATGTTTCAAACAACGACACAGAGTCACTCTCTAGTGACTGATAGTATTGTCTGTGGGATACAGTCATCCTTCTACAGTACAGGCAATGAAACTTTACTCTGGTCTGTGCAGTGGATTAATACCGGTATATTCAATAGGATCCCGGCATATGCTCGATCCTACACGTAGAGAGTATCTGCTTTCGATATATCAGAAGAGAGAGATGCGGTAAAAATCTATAGGATTAAGTTAGCGGAGCTTTTATGTTTCGTAATTTTTCTCTGTTGGGTGGTACAGAATAACGATGATAGAATGTTGGAGTGATAGACGTGCATGGACCCTGAGGGACTTCGGACTGCAGTACCTGTATGATGTTGAGTGTTCCTAATTTTCGTAATAAGAAGCACCACTGTAACTGTTCGTACTGTCTTTGCACCACCTCGTGTTGCAGGAGCAGGCTTCGTTTGGTGCCAACCATACACATCGTACATGGCTGGTGGAGCTATGACAGCATGGTCAAAACACGGTCCTGTCGCACTAACTCAGCTTAGCCTGTTTCTGCACGGACTGCAGAGTGTGGTAGATAAAGCTTTTCCCTGACTTCTACTCAGTTCCGACTTAAATTCGAACGATCACATGCGAAAAGCTGCAGGGATGGCAGTGCAGTGTCTGAGGAGCATTGGCAGTATGTGTAGGGACTACCTAAAATCACGTTGGAATTTTACTGTGGCAGATACGTTCGAAAAAGCTGCCAGGGTGCCAGAAACATGATTCCCTAGTGGCTGTAATCACTAAAAGATTTCTCCATAGGATTCAACGCAGGTACGTGGTTGAGTGGAAAGACATGAATCCAAATCTCAGACAGCATTTCTACCACAAACCTTAGAACAAGAGACCTGAAAAGCTAATTTCTTATGACCTCAATCAGCACGCCGTCTACTTATGTGATCATTCTCAATCAAACATCACCTATAACCCAGTGGATATATCGCAGAACCTCTGATGTGGCATCGAGACAGAATGTGTTCAAATACTGGAGAAATATGTAGCGGCGGCATGAGGTAGTTGCAAATACCGGCTTCATACCGCGTTACTTAGCAGAATCACTTCCTCAATACCGCGGTTTTATTACTAATTTTCATTGTTGGCGACATGTAACCACACTGTTGGTCTGTTAATGTACGCTCTGGCCATCATAGTCTATATTTAACGTTGCGGTATTTTTCTGAAAAAAAAAACACTTCATTCGGAGATAATGCCATACCTCGATTTATAAGGTTGTATAGTTTTCGGTACGGATGTCGATAACGATACTAGTGAACACCTGTAGCACCAAGACCGCTTTTGAAAGTAACATAGTCGTTGCGATCGTGTTCTCAACAACCGGTGGTTTGTAAGACAGTTACGTTTCTCTTTCTAAGACATTATGCTACCACTCGCAAGAAAAACTTATCAGACATGTCCATCCATTGCTGGTTTTCGGTCAGTTTTGTTTCATATCGTCAGCAATCAGTTGTTAGCGAATTATTATACATTACTGGTCTTTACAATTGCTACACCAAGAAGAAATGCAAATGATAAGCGGGTATTCATTGGACAAATACATTATACTAGAACTGACATGTGACTACATTTTCAATCAATTTGGGTGCATAGATCCTGAGAAATCAGTACTCATAACAACCACCTCTGGCCGTAATATCGGCCTTGATACGCCTGGGCATTGAATCAAACAGAGCTTGGATGCCGTGTACAGGTACAGCTGCCCATGCACCTTCAACACGATACCACAGTTCATCAACAATAGTGACTGGCGTATTGTGACGAGCCAATTGCTCGGCCACCATTGACCAGACGTTTTCAATTGGTGAGAGATCTGGAGAATATGCTGGCCAGGGCAGCAGTCGAACATTTTCTGTATCCAGAAAGGCCCGTACAGGACCTGCAACATGCGGTCGTGCATTATCCTGCTGAAATGTAGGGTTTCGCAGGGATCTAATGAAGGGTAGAGCCACGGGTCGTAACACATCTGAAATGTAACGTCCACTGTTCAATGTGCCGTCAATGCGAACAAGAGGTGTCCGAGACGTGTAACCAATGGCACCCCATACCATCATGCCGGGTGATACGCCAGTATGTCGATGGCGAATACACGCTTGCAATGTGCGTTCACCGCGATGTCGCCAAACACGGATGCAACCATCATGATACTGTAAACAGAACCTGGATTCATGACGTTTTGCCATTCGTGCACCCTGGTTCGTCGTTGAGTACACCATCGCATTCGCTCCTATCTGTGATGCAGCGTCAAGGGTAACCGCAGCCATGGTCTCCGAGCTGATAGTCCATGTTGCTGCAGATGTCGTCAAACTGTTTTTGCAGATGGTTGCTGTCTTGCAAACGTCCACATCTGTTGACTCAGGGATCGAGAAGTGGCTGCACGATCCGCTACAGCCATGCGGATAAGATGCCTGTCATCTCGACTGCTGGTGATACGAGGCCGTTGGGATCCAGCACTGTGTTCCGTATTACCCTCCTGAACCCACCGATTCCATATTATGCTAACAGTCATTGGATCTCGATCACCGCGAGCAGCAGGGTCGCGATCCAATAAACCCCATTCGCGATATGCTACAATCCGACCTTTATCAAAGTCGGAAACGTGATGGTACGCATTTCTCCTCCTTACACGAGGCATCAGAACAACGTTTCACCAGGCAATGTCGGTCAACTGCTGTTTGTGTATGAGAAATCGGTTGTAAGCTTTCCTCATGTCAGCACGTTATAAGTGTCGCCACCGGCGCCAACCTTGCGTGAATGCTCTGAGAAGCTAATCATTTGCATACCACAGCATCTTCTTCCTTTCGGTTAAATTTCGCGTCTGTTGCACCTCATCTTCGTGGTGTGGTAATTTTAATGGCCAGTAGTGAACTTAGTAATAGGGGATAAATGATAGGTTCGTATTGAGCATCAGGCTTATAAAGTATGTGTGTATGTGTATACCGACATGTGGAAAGAAAATGACTATGTCGTGTCGTAAGGAAGGTATGTATTTGACGTGGAATACTGCGATAGCAAAGGGAATGGAAATTTTTTTATTTGGGAAAGTGTGTGAAGTCAATGGAATGGTACAGATATTTCTATTTCCGGAGCCACAACCATCAGCGGGGGGGTATTTTGCTCATTGTCGAATGTCGTCCAATTGAGTACAGTGATAAAATATATACCTAGTCGGTTTTCTAGGGGTGTGGGGCACGCAGCGGCAGTGGCCTGTGGCTGGAATGATTCACGTTTTCGGCTAACAGCAGGATCTGTTCAAATGGAAAGGAATGTTAGGATACAGGAATGTACCTGCCCTATCCGTCTCATCCTCAAGACGAATGAATAGCGAACTAGTACTCAGTATATGTTGGACACTCTTTGTGAACACGTGTGTTGCCCATGGAAATTTTAGAAGGTTTAATACAGACATGTGTTTGCGCTGGACCAATATTCCCTCCCATGTAAATTGTCTGGTTGACTGCTTTTGCACATTTCCCTTCTTTGGTTGGTTGAAAGAACATCGATTGTTGTGTGTGTTGTGTGCATATAGGAGGCGAAAGACTGGTGGAAGACACGTTTGCTGGTTCTCTATACATGAGGAACACCTTAGTTGACTTTGTAAATCATAAGGATGATTTAGAATCTGTTATATCACCGACATCGGTATTCGATAGCGGAAATATCAGTTTCCTCTATGTTTTTCGAGTTTTCACGTAAAGATCTTTATAGATGGGATACGTTTATATTTACACAGTGTTTTACTGCACGCTGGACCTCACTGAAATTTCAGGCTTCTAGAGAAATTGTTTCCAGTCTATATCTTCGGAGTTATATTGTGCAAGTGATCGTTAGCATGCTGTTATGTGCTTGATGTCGAGAAGTATCTCGAAAATGGTTCGATGTTCTGGCAAACTATGTGAAAATACGTATGTTCTTGTAATCCCAGAATCTGGATATACGTGTAGAAAGCAAGCACGTCGGGACCAGAAACAGTAAGGCCTTTGTGCCGAGAGGAACCGACCCAGCCTTTGTACAACAGTTCAAAGAGTGACGTTGGTCCACTGAGGTTGCTACGTTATGCATCAGGCCAGTGCGTGTGTGGGAGCAGATGAATTGTGAGCGTCGGCTGCAGTAGATGACCCACTAACCACGCAGGAACTGTCTAGTGCTGCGAGGACTATGTAGAGTCCACGTACTTGTCTTGTCTGTCTTCGTAGTGTATGCACGAGTGTCTGGTGGTCACTAGCTACATGCAGGATGCAGAAGTGATGATTTTGTTTGGCGTCGGATACGAATAGTGAGCTCATTACAACGAGACAATATGTGGTGATATACAGGATGTTACAAAAGGTACGGCCAAACTTTCAGGAAACATTCCTCACACACAAATAAAGAAAAGATGTTATGTGGACATGTGTCCGGAAACGCTTAATTTCCATGTTAAAGCTCATTTTAGTTTGTTCTTCCACCTACGCTCAATGGAGCACGTTATCATGATTTCATACGGGATACTCTACCTGTGCTGCTAGAACATGTGCCTTTACAAGTACGACACAACATGTGGTTCATGCACGATGGAGCTCCTGCACATTTCAGTTGAAGTGTTCGTACGCTTCTCCACAACAGATCGGTGACCGATGGATTGGTAGAGGCGGACCAGTTCCATGGCCGCCACGCTCTCCTGACCCCAACCCTCTTGACTTTCATTTATTGGGACATTTGAAAGCTCTTGTCTACGCAACCCCCGTACCAAATGTAGAGACTCTTTGTGCTCGTATTGTGGACGGCTGTGATACAATACGCCATTCTCCAGAGCAGCACCAGCGCATCAGGGATTCCATGCGACGGAGGGTGGATGCATGTATCCACGCTAACGGAGGACATTTTGAACATTTCCTGTAACAAAGTGTTTGAAGTCACGCTGTTACGTTCTCTTGCTGTGTGTTTCCATCCCATGATTAATGTGATTTGAAGAGAAGTAATAAAATGAACTCTAACATGGAAAGTAAGCGTTTCCGGACACATGTCCATATAACATATTTTCTTTCTTTGTGTGTGAGGAATGTTTCCTGAAAGTTTGGCCGTACCTTTTTGTAACACCCTGTATAGCTAGGTTGGAGATCGGTTCACACTGAAATATTCAAGCTTCCATAGTCAGTGGCAGATCAGTGTTATTGAGGAAGTGTCTTTCCATATTTGACGATCTGAAGACCACTTTTGCAGGGTTTAACTGTGAGTTCAATATAGCGATCTGTACAATATAGCTGCGTGGGGTAGACACGCTGTCTGAGACACCTTGTATCGGTTCACACGGCTCCCCCTGTCGGATGTTTGAGCCTTCCCTTAGGCATGGGTGTGTGTGTTGTCCTTAGTGTAAGTTAGTTTAAGGTACATTAATTAGTGTGTAAGCATAGGGACCCATGATGTCAGCAGTTTGGTCCCATAGAACATTACCACAAATTTCCAAAATTGTGCAAAATAGTTTTGCCACTGAAAGTCTCGTCTGAAGAAAAAAGAAGTGGACAGTGCTTCCACACTGGTAGAGTCAGTAATTTGGCAGGTAAATTCAGTAAAAGCCAATCATAATGCTCCATCCATTATAAGATATCCTTTGTGCTGGGACATAGGAGCCTCTGCAGACTGGTTTGAGCAAGATGGGGGCAGAAAGTTATGACAGTAACGTCTTGTCTTCTTTGTTTAATTGTTCAAAGACAAGTTGAAGCAGACCATCCATCTCTGCTGTGATGCTGTCTCTCATCCGCCATTGTAGCATTAGGACATCTCCAGACCAGTAGCTGTAGGACACCGAAAATTCCAATCATTTTTCTCTTCTGTAGGACAGTGCTTCGATTTCTGTTTGGATAATTGTTCTGATTTCCCCAGCCTGTGCTTAGACATTGCTCTCTTTCCAAACAACAAGACTGCTTTTATGATTAACGGTGTTACCGTAAGCGTGCACAGACATAATGAAGGCTTTTATCGAAGAGATCGTTAACCATTTCTGAGACGTATGTTAAAAGCAGGACGTCACGATTTCCAGCAAGGTAACAAGAGATGCCTCGTTAGGATCACCAGAAAGAATGCATTCAGTGTTATTCTGGGCTATTTTCGTAAACAGGTAATGTTAGGAGAAGAATTTCCATGCAGACAAGCTGAGACATCACGAAAACTCCTACAACAACAAAAGCGACCGTTAACTATTTCTGCGACACTTTACGATTTCTGGGAAGGGTCTGATATGTAATAAGCGGGCTGTCCCGTTAGAATAGCTAGGAAGAATGCATCCTATGTTATTCTGGGGAGCACTGCGAAAATTTTCTGTGGCGCGTCTAGAGGGAGATTTGGCTGTCATTTTCGTAGACGTGTGACGTCAGCATAACACTGACAACCGTTTACCTGTGCCACAGGGGTGAGCCGCTAAGCAAACATCTCGCTGAGGGTGAGCCACTATGCGAACATCTCGCTGGACCGGAGGTACAAAGGTTATCTGTCATCACGCCAGCAACAGTGCCGAGGTAAACACGTGTTTCAACAGAAATTTCTCATGTCGCCGCCTCATGCTTGTAGGATCCGAATGGACATCTGCACATGGTTCAGCAGCTGACGTTCCCATTGTCATTTCACAGGGGCCACCGGTGCATCCCGACTCCTGGCAGTGTGTGCGGTGGCATTTTGTGTGGTCCAGGGGACAGTGGGCGGTGCGTGCTTTGCAATCGAAATATTTTTAATTGTGTAATTACGTGTGATGCGTGTTTCATGGTGGTATTCCTTGCGTGATTGGAATAAAAAGAAGAGCGATCGATTTAATTACTTCTTACAAGACCTGCATCTTTCCAAACAGCAGAGAATGATGAGCAAGATAAATATAGCACCCACAAACTGAATTTTTTATAAATAAACAATATACCCTTGAATTTCCCCTCATGAGACCCTTCCTCTCCACCGCAGAGCCGCCAATTTCCAGGTAGAGGAGGGAAAAGTGAGGGGGAGATGAAAAGGGGGAATGGGGTAGCGAGGAGGGGGATCGATTTCCTGAAAAATTCTTTAAATAAATGAATATACTACATTCCTTACACTGCCACAAGTAATTAAACAATATTCCATACATTGTCTAAATTTTTTAAACAATATTCCATGCACTGCGGTCGAATTCCCTCCAAATGACCAATCATCTGAGTCTTTTTCCCGGCAGTTTCCAGGAGTGGGGTGGAGTGGGTTTACCAGATTGATGAATTTAATTAAGTAATCAATCAAATTGGTAAGAGTGAGAGGGGCTATTCCAGTAACTCAGACCTGAAAGTGTACCTGCAGCAGCATGGTGGAGGGGGGGGGGGGGGTTTGTAGGTTTCCTGAGTGGTGGGGTGGGGGAGGGGGAACAATATGTTAAGGACCTGTCAATCAAATGGAAGGACGCATTTTTCAGAACAATAGGTTAAGGCCCTGCCAATCAAAGGAAAATAATAGGTTAATGACCTGTCAGTCAAAGGAGAATAATAGGTTTGCCCCTGAGTGCCTACCTGCCCCTGATGTACGCAACCTTCACTGACAAAACGAGCTGGTGACGCTGTTGCCCCACTACTGTGGTACTGGGCACCCTACGCCACACACCATACGGTGGCTTGCGGATTATGTATTTAAATGTAGATGTAGACACCAAAAGAGAAACTTCAGTAATTTATTCAATAACTTAAATCAGAATAAGTGCCAGAAAGGAAGATAGCAAAAAAAAGGTTCCTATACGTTTTCAGTCTGAGCTGAATCATGAATATGGATATCGCTAAAGTCTCGTGATTAGTTGAAAGTATTATCTCCTATCTACTAAGGCGAAGTGTGTACCACTCAGTTCTCCACATAAGCGTTTGAAAGTGTCTCGAGCTGTCTTTTCGTTTAAACGATATGATTCTCAGCATAGGCTCGCAAGGAACTTACTTTAGTCCCGAAACTTTCGTAACTAGGCTATCAGCAAAAGCGATCATAGGGGAATTTTGGTGTTTTCGGCTCGATAATTGTGTAGAGCAAGTTCGATTCGTAGATATCTGTTACAGTTGGAAAGCATACCAAATTCTGAATAATTAAATTAATGAACATGGTCATTTGGAAGCGCGATGTGTCTCATATAATAACATTTTTGATGAGACAGAACTTCCACAAGCACAACAGCGGATGATTCTAACGTCATTCTGAAAGATTTAAGTTTGAACGCTGACTAAAAGCACTGCACAAATAACTATTGTCGTGTATTAAGTCTTGCCTTATAGACTCAGCTGGTTCAGGACAAATGTACTTGCCATCTGTAGCCTTCAATTCATGATATTCTGAGGCAGCATGGTGGAGGGAATGAATTCCAGTGACCCTGTTTCTCCAACAGTATGCCTTGGAGAACTGCGTCACGTAGAGTTATCTGTAATGCTGTGCAAATTCTGAGGACGACAATAATAAAAGCGCTACATAATTAGATGACACTGTTCGTGAAAATAACACAATGTGGGATAATGAGACCCGTTTCAACTAAGCAACTCTATATAAATATCATCAAGTGAGAAACACGTGGTAAAAACATAGACATAGGGTGTATGTAAAGTAACGAATTCATGAAAGCCAAAAGCATCTAATATGCATTATAATGATGCAAATGATCATGCAGATGCAGTGCATCCGATTCATGGCATTCACATCGAAAATCTATATCGTCACACAAGATATCTTCAAAACAGGATTACAAAGGATTACAACGTTGGGTACCGTGATTTTACGAGAGAGAGAGAGAGAGAGAGAGAGAGAGAGAGAGAGAGAGAAAGAGAGAGAGAGAGAGAGACGTAAGTCGCTTGTAAGCAGGAACAGATAAAGGCTTCCACATACGCAAGTGGTATGGAATGCTCGGTTGAGTCTGCAAACCGAATGAGAAACACAACAGAATTAGCGTAGCATAGCTTGAATCATCTGTAAGATTCCAGCAACATTAATGAAACGCGAATGCATGAGGCAAGCAGCTATCTCATGAAATTCTTGAAACAGCATGTTAATTGCGCACGCCTCTAACTACAGAAGACAAATTTGGAAATTTGTGGTAAGTTCTTCTTGGACCAAACTGCTGAGGTCATCGTTTCGTAAACCTACAAACTACTTAATCTGACGTAAACTAACTTACGCTAAAGACAACACTCACACTCATGCCCGAGGGAGGACTCGAACCTCAGACGGAAGGAGCCCCGCGGACCGTATCAAGGCGCCCTAGACCGCTCAGCTACCCCGCGTGGCTCAGCAGACAAATTTCTACTTTAAACCTATCTCATAAAGAAGCAGTAATCAGCGTCGGCAGCAAAAGTCGAAGCCAGAGTGCTGTTTTGTTTAACAACAAGCGATAGACTAACTGAATTGCGGAGGCGAGTCTCATGAGTGTTTGTCACAAGTCAAAGTTGTGGGAGCGAAGAAGAAATACCACAGAGGTGCCGTGCAAAGATACACCTCGTTGGCAAATGAATCCGCCATCCACCAACATTCTCTGAGAAAATAAGTTACTTGCGTCTGGCGCACGAGGGCGCGTAACGTGAAACAAGTTAGCAGGTTGCAGCCATGTGTCAAGTTGGAAATAAACTCACTCTATCTGAGATCTTTTTAGACTCAGCACAAATTGTTATTATAGTCAAAGGTCAAATTACAATTAATTTTCTCTCATTTATTCTTTATTATTTTAGCAAATTAAATCAAATAGTAAATATGTGATTACTATTTTTAAACAGAAAATATAAATTATTCCTCTAAAAAACTTGATTTCCCGTAAAGAGACTTGACAAAATCCAAAAACTCACTTAGACTCATCAAAATGCAAACAAGATTATAGTTTCATGTCTAGTGGACAAAGTCATAAGAGACCATGCACAAGTTAGGATAGAACAAGAAAACTGTCATTTGCCTTGAGGATCATTCCATACCAAGTGCTCACAGACCCACCATCTCCAATCTGAATGAAATTTTGCTCGGCTGTTCCTCATACATTAAACTAACAAGGGTTACTCCCCAGTGAATCCCACTCAGATTTAGAGGTAAGATGACCCAAAAAAACGTCTAAAACTGAACACAGATCAAACGTAAAAACAAGAATGCGTGCTGAACTGTGAAAAAAGAAGCAAAATAGAAACAGTGAATGATCCAAGTTCAAAGTACGCAACATCAGGCAACTTATAGAGTCAAGGCGTCGTGGTCGTCTTGACACGGTGATGGATTGGAAAATGGGAGATCGTTCTTCAAATCTCTCCCGTGCCAATTTCTTTTTATTTTTCACAAAATTATTAATTGTCCTTCTGGTCATTGGATATAGACACAGATGTAAATACAATTAACAGACCCGTCAACGACCAGACGGACAGTTTTTAATTTTGTGAAGAAAAAAACATATCGTAAGGCAGACTCGAACACGGATGTTCTGTGCTTTAGTCCAATGTCGTGACCACAGAACCAACACACTTTCCCCGTACCAATTCGCTTAATTTTGCATGTCTTACGCCTGCAGCGTTCACTGTTTCTATTTTGCTTCTTTTCCCACAGTTCAGCACACTTTCTTCCTGTTTTAAAGCTTGATCTGTGTTCAGTTTTTGAGAGCCTAGCCAATGGAGCATCTTACTATTAAGTCTGAGGATGGTGCGTTGGGATGTTTCTCTCGTGAGCTGTGCAATATTTGAGCTCCAAATGCTAAAAATTACGGTTTTCAGATGCTACCAGTAGGAGGCTTAAAAGTATCGCGTGAGTTCACACGTCAGTTTTGGCGAATTTTAAGAGTGCTTGAAGTTGAAAACAAAAGTAGGCTATTTTAGGTGACACATTTCGATTAGATGCCTCACTTTTTGAGCTCTTTACGGGAAAATTTTTTAAGACTGAGCCATTCACGGATTTCATGCTGTATGAAGTCAATTTAGCGTGAAAAATTATTCGCAAACATTTTTCAACCATTATCAAACAGCATAATTTTTTAACAAAGCACAATGAGTGCCCTTTATGAGTTCTGCAGTGGGGTTACTTTTTATCAGTACTACCGCACTTTAATAGTTATTTATGAGAAGTCTAGACGTTATGAGGAACGGCGATTCGTATGGGCCGGCGGGTAGCATGGGCCATTTGGTATTTCTCTGATTTGCCACAAACCAGGGGGGCGCAAACAGTGCTTGGAATAAAAGCGGATGTTCAAATAGATGAAATGGCTCTAAGCAGTATGGGACTTAACATCTGAGGTCATCAGTCCCCTAGACTTAGAACTACTTAAACCTAACTAATCCAAGGACATCATAGTAGCATTAATATTTCAGTAGTCTAAAGTAGAGTGTGTCGCAATAATGACATTTGGCTCACTCAAGCTGCTTTCTGTTTCGGCCATGTTTCACTGTGCAGTGTCAGTGGTGTGGTATGGGCCATACCAAATTTGGGCGTATGAGTTGTTTAAGTGTTTTTATTGTTTAGGGCACGTTGCCAAGGTCGAAGAAGCGTGCAAGTGAGGCTCGGAGGAGTGGTCAGAGACTGCAATGAAACAAATTACTTTAATAGTCCTAGAAATGTAGTGCAAAGCAGATTAAAATTATTATAATCAGCAGAGATCTGTGACACATCATATGGAGATTTCCAAACCAAGTTAACGGTAATTACGAAGAAATGCATGTCACACACATGAGAAATGTATATCCGAGGTTAATGTCGCTAACTACGATTGAATTTCAAAAGCTGGCTTACGATGTAACAGAACATTTAAAACTGTCTCACAGATATAACTCAGAAAATAAACTGCCAGGTAAAAATTTATATCAAAACTTTATGAAAAACCACCCATAACAATCTTATAAAAACGTTAGTCCAAAGGTTTAATGCATTGTATCAAGTTCAATCGATCATAAGGTCAAAGATATTTCAACAGACCGGTTTTTCAATTATCTTGTGCTTTTGATATACACTAATTAGCAAAACATTATGACCACCTGCTTATTAGGAGGAGGAGCAGATTACTGTTTAACGTCCCGTCAACAACGAGGTCATTAGAGACGGAGCACAAGCTCGGATTAGGGAAGTATGGGGAAGGAAATCGGCCGTGCCCTTTCTAAGGAACCATCCCGGCATTTGCCTGAAGCGATGTAGGGAAAACACGGAAAACCTAAATCAGGATGGCCGGACGCGGGATTGAACCGTCGTCCTCCCGAATGCGAGTCCAGTGTGCTAACCACTGCGCCACCTCGCTCGGTCACCTGCTTATTAGCTTGTTGGGTCGTCTTTGGAACAAAATACATCACTGATTCTACGTATCAGGGATCAGACAGTTGTTGGTAGGTATGCGGAGGTATGTGGAATTGAATTTCTTAGCACAGGTCATGTAATTTGCGTAAAGATGGGCCGCTGATTTGCGTACGCCGTGATGGCGCCCTACAGCGACCCAGATGGGTTCCACAGGATTTACATCAGGTGAATTTGGTCGCCGAGAAATCGATGTGAGTTCACTATAATGCTCCTCAAACCACTACAGCACGTTTCTTGCCTGAGACACGGACAATTATACTACTGAAAGATAACATCGCTGTCGGGAAAGGCTTCAACGATTAATAGATGCAGGTGGTTCACAACTATCAGCGTATCTTCGATTACTATCACAGGTCCCATGCGAGCGCAGGAGAATGTCTCCCACAGCATAATACTTCTCTCACGCGGGCCAGAGTGGCCGAGCGGTTCTAGGAGCTACAGTCTGGAATCGCACCACCGCTACGATCGCAGCTGTGCGGGATTTGCCGAGTTGCCTAGGGCGTTGCAGTCATGGGGTGTGCGGCTGGTCCCGGCGGAGGTTCGAGGCCTCCCTCAAGCAGGGGTGTGTGTGTTTGTCCTTAGGATAATTTAGGTTAAGTAGTGTGTAAGCTTAGGGACTGATGATCTTAGCAGTTAAGTCCCATAAGATTTCACACACATTTGAACAATTTTTTTGTTACGGTCGCAGCTTCGAATCCTGCGTCGGGCATGGATGTGTGTGATGTCCTTAGGTTAGTTAGATTTAAGTAGTTCTAAATTCTAGGGGACTGATGACCACAGAAGTTAAGTCCCATAGTGCTCAGAGCCATTTGAACTTCTCCCACCAGCCAGCGTCTGTGGCGCTCTGCACCATTCGAGGCGCTGTTCTCCTCGGTGACGGCATTTGTGGAGACGAGTAGCGACCTAGTGTAGCAAAAATGTGATCCACCCGAAGAGCTGACACGTTTCCTTTGACCGATGGTCGAATCCAGATCGTCCCGTGCCCGTTTCAATCGTAACTGACGATGCTATTGGGTCAACATGTAAACATGTAGCGGTGGTCTGCTGCGGAGCTCCATGTTCAACAATGTACAATGGACGGTGTGCTCTGAAACACTTCTGTGTGCACCAGCTTTGTGCTCTTTCGGTAGAGATGCCACGGATCACCATCTATCCTACTTCACAGGGCAGATGAGCTTCAGAAACCCACGTTCTGTGAAGAGTCCTAGACGTCCAACCGCTTAGCGCCTGGTAGTAGTTTCACAGTCTTACATCTTTCAGTAGATGCTCACGAGAGTAGCAAGTGAACGTTTGACCAGAGATATTCGTTCATGGGCTCTGCATAACAATAGTCTGCACTTTGTCAAAGTCGCTTATCGCAATGGTTTTCCGGATTTACAGCCCCCATGTCTTCGCTAGAGTGATCACCCGTCCGTGTCTGCTCCGCTTACACACTTTTGTTACCACGTCACGAGCCCGTAGCGCCACTAGGCTGCATCCACCGTCGCGATAAGCAGTGATCATAATGTTTTGGCTTATCAGCGTATAAACAGATTAATTTGTTTATGAATATCAAAAACAGTTTTTTATTTCAAATCCTGTGTTTTGTTGCATGCCTCATACTACCCGACATTTTTCTTAATCTCCAGAGTTTGAAGTCTTAGAAAATATTTTCTAGTTGTGCATCGTTTTAGTTAGAATTTTTTCCCTCCATTCACAAAAAAATGTTCAAGGATAGGTTTCGTGCAGTTACACTTTACTTCTAAACAACAATAAAAGTTTTACATCAATTTCGGTTGAAGTGGCCCAAGTAGTCGGCGTTCCCTTAACATTTGAGCAAGCCATCAAAGTTCTGTGCATCAATTCTTGTGCATAATTGTTCTGTCGCATTCCTGCATGTTACCTCTTGTTCTCTTTATTCTTATTTTATAAGAAAGAGCAGGTGACTTTGTACCATAAGATACTTTTTTGTGTTGAAAACTATCTGGCTAAAGCTTAGAAATGAGCCTGAAAATACCACGGTAACCTCTGTACCACTACTGCTGTTATGTTGCGGCTCTTAGAGTTTACCCACATAACGGCTGCTGCAGCAACAACTTACCTCTCCTTTTTAATATTAAAATGTACTGAACCCATCACATATACGCAGCAACGGTCACTACCAATAATACAATATTATCTGCGTAAACTATAGACCAGGATTAACAAGAAACCTAGCAAGATTAGAGACTGGAACTAAGCTCAGTTTAGGAAAGGATAGGAAAGGAGATCGACCGTGTCCTTTTCAAAGGAACGATTTCGTCAGTCGTCTTAATCGATTGACAGAAACCATAGAGAACAAAAATGAGGTTGGTCGGACGTGGATTTGAACAGCCGCTCTCTTGTGTGATAAAAAGTGTGCCACATGGCCCTGTCAATAAGTAAAAGACGAAAGTCAAAGTCAGTTCTATTTTCAGGCACTAAGCGATTCCCATGTTGCTGAGCAGGCAATTTCCTAGTGGAGAACGTTTGCCATTGCCTCTCACTTGCCTGTATACGAAATACAGTATCCCGTCTGCGTTTGCATCGTGTGGATGTACACTACTGGTCATTAAAATTGCTACACCAAGAAGATGACGTGCTACAGACGCGAAATTTAACCGACAGGAAGAAGATGCTGTGATAAGCAAATGATTAGCTTTTCAGAGCATTCACACAAAGTTGGCGCCGGTGGCGACACCTACAACGTATTGACACGAGGAAAGTTTCCAACCGATTTCTCATACATAAACAGCAGTTGACCGGCGTTGCCTGGTGAAACGCTGTTGTGATGCCTCGTGTAAGGAGGAGAAATGCGTACCATCACGTTTCCGACTTTGATAAAGGTCGGATTGTAGCCTAAGGCAATTGCGGTTTATCGTGACATTGCTGCTCGCGTTGGTCGAGATCCAATGACTGTTAGCAGAATATGGAATCGGTGGGTTCAGGAGGGTAATACGGAACGTCGCGCTGGATTCCAACGGCCTCGTATCACTAGCAGTCGAGATGACAGGCATCTTATCCGCATGGCTGTAACGGATCGTGCAGCCACGTCTCGAACTCCGATCCCTGAGTCAACAGATGTGGACGTTTGTAAGACAACAAAAATCTGCACGAACAAGTTCGACGACGTTTGCAGCACGGGCATGGGTGTGTGTGATGTCCTTAGGTTAGTTAGGTTTAAGTAGTTCTAAGTTCTAGGGGACTTATGACCAAAGATGTTGAGTCCCATAGTGCTCAGAGCCATTTTTGACGTTTGCAGCAGCATGGACTATCAGCTCGGAGACCATGGCTGCGGTTACCCTTGACGCTGCATCACAGACAGGAGCGTCTGTGATGTTGTATTCAAAGACGAACCTGGGTGCACGAATGGCAAAACGTCACTTTTTCGGATGAATCCAGGTTCTGTTTACAGCATCATGATGGTAACATCTATATTTGGCGACATAGCAGTGAACGCAGATTGGAAGCGTGTATTCGTCATCGCCATACTGGCGTATCACCCGGCTTAATGGTAAGGGTGCCATTGGTTACACGTCTCGGTCACCTCTTGTTCACATTGACTGAACAGTGGACGTAACATTTCATATGTGTTACGAAACGTGGCTCTGCCCTTCATTCGATGCCTGCGAAACCCTATATTTCAGCAGGATAGTGCGCGACTGCATGTTGCTGGTCCTGTACTGGCCTTTCTGGATACAGAAAATGTTCGACTGCTGCCCTGGCCAGCACATTTTCCAGATCTCGCACCAATTGAAAACGTCTGGTCAACGGTGCCCGAGCAGCTGGCTCATCACAATACGCCAGTCACTACACTTGATGAATTGTGGTATCGTGTTGAAGGTGCATGGGCATCTCTACCTGTACGCGCCATCCAAGCTATGTTTGACTCAATGCCCAGGCGTATAAAGGCCGTTATTATGGCCAGAGGTGGTTGTTCTGGGTACTGATTTCTCAGGATCAAAGCACGCAAATTACGTGAAAATGTAATCAGACGTCAGTTCTAGTATAATATATTTGTCCAATGCATACCCGTTTATCATCTGCATTTCTTCTTGGTGTATCAATTTTAATGGCCTGTAGTGTATGTAGGAGTGATATTGTATCTTTGTTATCCTGGATATGTTGAGATTGACAGGGAGATGCATGGTGAAATATCCTGTGTCCGATATATAGCTTACTCATAATGAATGTCACTCATTCGAAATTCGAATTGTCGTTAACAGTCGCCATCTCCTCACGCCGCAAGATACTACGGAGCGGTTGCAGAATTAAGTCAGAGAATTTGGTCCAAGGTCGCCGCACAAATCTTTTTTAGCGACCTCGCCTTCGAGTGAAACAATGAAAATTATTATATAAATTACTCACGGCGAAATGTATAATTCAGTTTATTTGCGGCGCAACGCGATAATTTTTCACTGAGAAAATGATGTACGAATATAGGAAACCTGTGAAGAAACATGGCCTTTTACTCTGCATGACGTTGACAGGAAAAAATACTGGGTATCTTTCTGGAAGAAGAGATTTTTAAGAGTTCTTGGATGGGAGTACCGATCTGTGATGGAGAAGTTTGAAGAGCAGGTGTCTCCTCAATAAAATTTCCAACGCGATCAATCAATATTATATTGTGTGAAAGTGGAGGCCAGAAACAGAACATGCTATGTATGGGATACTGCTTGAACAGTCAGTGATAGCTGATTTTGCTGGAATATCGCACACTAAAGACATTGAGACGGCACATGATGTTATTTCAATGATTACAACATCGAGTCAAATTTACAAATTACTTGGCAGTATGATCCAACCTATCAGTAGGGTAAGACGTTGCGCCCCTTCTGGCTTGAATTCATGCACTGATTCGACTGAGAAGTTTTGCTTCCTCTCCTGAGGCTAGTTGCCCCACAACTATTGTAACTGGTACTTGTCATCCTGAGTACCGACGCTGGAACGGAGTTGTCGCCCGAGATGGTCTCACTCATGTTCTGTCGGGGACGGACTTGGCGGATCTCGCTGGCCAGTCGGCTAAATGGAGACCCACAATGAAGCCCCTTTCAAACTCGGTCAGGTGCTGATAACACCGTCTGACGCAATTACGCGGCTTCTCTCTCCATTTCACAGTGGTCGCTCAGAATCTGACGCTGTCCATGCCCCTTATAAGTCATACCATGCCTGGTAACAACACTAAACACGAATATCACTAATACATTCTGATGGCCGTTTTACCTGTTACAGAGAATTTCAGCTCTAATAATTTATATATCCATCTACAGTGTGTACGTGTACGATATTTTATTGGCGTCCTCAAATGTCTCTTGGCTGCTTCACTTTTTTGTCTGGAAATGCATACACTTCGAAGCTACAACTTCCATTAGACCTCATCAAGATACGGAGAAATTCAGAATTTCTTTTGGTATACTAAACACAGTTTTCAGAGCTGAGATTTCAGTGTGCCTAAAAGGGAACGTCAGAGATTTCGTATTATCGAGAAATAGGGCGAAAGAGTGTCAAGGATATGATAAAGGATTTGGGATGGACATCATTAAAACATAGGCGTTTCTCGTTTCGGCGAAATCTTATCAAGAATTTCAATCACCAACATTCTCCTCCGAATGCGAAAATATTTTCCTGACAGCGTCCTACCTAGGGTGAAACGTTCATCATAATAAAATAAGGAAAATCAGACTCGCACGAAAAGAATCTTATTTTCCGCGTGCTGTTCGAGAGTGGAATAACAGAGAATTATTGTGAAGGTGGTCCGATGAACCCTTTGCCAGGCATTCAAGTGTGATTTTTAGAGTAGCCATGTAGATGTAGAATGCGTATTTAAAAAAAACTTATAGCAGTGAAACATGGATTTTCAATGCAGAAAACTATTCAAAGACAGACTATTGCTCAGCGAGAAATGAAGAGATTCACTTGGAAATTAGAGACAGAAGAACGATCAAATTTATCAAGGAATAGACCGGAGTGGACAGCGTGTTTACGATTCTAATGAAAACGATATCGAGGTGGGTGGGAAACGTAGTCAGTCAAGCAGATGCCAGAAGGGCCAACAGTGTCCATTGTTGGATTCCAAGAGATGAAAAAAAGCCGCGAAAACCTAATGCAAGGATAGTGGATGGCATAAGAAAACATGTAGCAACAACATGGAAGCATAATGAAGGAATTTGTTTGAGGAAGTCATTATGCAGCAGTGGATTGTGAAGTAACAGTGACATAGGTACAGAGGAGACGGCGTATAAATGGAAAAAATATATCGAATGCCTCTAAGACGGGCAGGAACACTCTGACCACATGACAGAAAGAGAAACAGAAAAATCGATATGAAAGATATATGAGTTCCAGTATTACAGTCAATGCCTGACATGTTCGAAAGACGCTATGAAATAAGGCAGGAGGCATAGATAACAGGTGTTCGGAATTTCTAGAATCATTGGCGGAAATGGCAATCAAATTAGATGGTGTGTGGAAACTACAAGGTATGAGATTGTAGACATGTTACCAGACTTTTGGAAAACAGCATCCTCACAGTTCCGAAGATGACAAGGGCAGATAATTGAGAAAATCATCGCACAATTGGCTTAACAGTTCATGCCTCCAAGTTGCTGACACGAGTAGCCTAGAGAAGAATGGAAGAGAAAGCTTTTGGTCTCTTGGATGAATACAGGGTGAGTCAGGAGGAAAGCTACATGCTTTGAGGGGTGATAATAGTACTATGGCTAATAGTTATTCTCAACGAAGAACGTGATATGAACATATGTCTTCTTCTTAACGTTTTCCGAGGAAACTAATGAAAATAATGAGGAATAGAACAAATGCAGGTGATAGTAAAGGAAACATTGTGATGTATCATTCTGTTAATTGCGTGCATTTTCTCACAAAAGGTGTTCAAAAAGTCCACCGTCAACTGCGATGCAATTTGCAGCTCTGTGTCGCTGTTATGAGCTCTTTGTGGGGTCCTTTACGTAATGTTAAAAACAAGCGAGAAGTTCCTCCTTTATGTGCACTGTCCACCTGTAGACTTCGTTCTTAAGGAAACCTGACAAATATTAATTTAATGGAGTAAGATCGCGTGACCTTGGTGGCCAACAAGCGACTCCACGGCGCCGGCCGCTGTGACCGAGCGGTTCTAGGCGCTTCAGTCCGGAGCCGCGCTGCTGCTACGGTCGCAGGATCGAATCCAGCCTCGGGCATGGATGTGTGTGATGTCCTTAGGTTAGTTAGGTTTAAGTAGTTCTAAGTCTAGGGGACTGATGACCTCAGATGTTAAGTCCAATAGTGCTTAGAGCCATTTGAATCATTTTTGACTCCACGGCGACTAATCCAACGCCCACGATACGTTTCAGTGAGGTACTGTATCACTGGCCGTATAGAATATGCAGTAGTTACGTCTTTCTGAAAGTACTTAAGACGTCATGTTGCCAAATGAATATCCTGGTAACACATTGTGAAGAAAATCAAGACACCGTAATCCATTAAGACGTTTATCTGAGACAACTGGACCAATGAGTTGGTCATCAGAAGTATCATACCACACGTTCACTGAGAAACGCCACAGAAAATTTGTTTCTACAGTTAGTGTAGGCAAATTATACTTTTACTCGCCAATAAATATGCACAAGCTGGAAAATAATTGTAATCGACGCTAGGAATCCCAAATAGGAGTTAAATGAGTTTGCGACGATTTCTAGCTTTTTCTAAACTTTGAGGACCGAAAAATCACGATCGTTTTGGATTTTTTCATATTTTCGCTGATAACTCGAAAGGGATACATCGTAAAGAAAATATCAAAATGAAAGAGAGTAAAATTTCTCGTAGCATGAAACACTTAAAAGTTAAAATCGGTTCAGCCGTTCAGCCACAATTGATCATCAAAAATCAGCAATTGTTACCAATTTGGCGGAAAAGTGAGTTATGCTCATTTACAATGCCGGTAACTCTAAAACGGCTCCTCCCAATGAAAAGTGTAATGCATGAAAGTCGTAGAGCATCATATTCGCGTACAAAGAGCTCCTAAAATTAAAAATTCACCACTCTCTTCTCCAAAGAACAAAGTAAAGTGAAAGTATTCGTAACGCTTAATTCCATATAACAATTTTTTGTGAAGTTAAATTTTTTTTAAAACACCAGATCCTGCTCATTCGTCCAAATATTCAGATTTAAGGGTAATTTAGTTTGGAACCTAACTAGGTAGTTAGCTATATGTATTAATTATTCCAGTAGCTGATTCAAGCAAGTGTTTTGAGATAAACCTATCTGGAACAATTGGAGAGGAAGTTCATTCGAAGGTTTGCAGCTGCCTCGTGTACAAACACAAAATTAACTTGACTCCTGTCTCAGCGCTCTTATCAGGAGTGGCGTTGGGATCCATGAAGTCTGAGGCGACGTTTTAGAGGTTCGCGTTCTTTCGAAACATGTTTGTACATTTGATTTTGCCCTGTTAATAAAATTTAGGGGTGGTGTCACAGCCACTGAAGGCGTCAAGAAACAATATGTTGTTTTGTTTCTTCAGAGAGCTTAGAACTGTTGGGGCTGTAAATGAATGTCCCTTGGTTGCTTTTTCCTGGTTTAATATAGAAGATATTGGTGACGGGTTCTTCCTGCTCACTACTGTCAGCTATGTGGTCAGTCAGCAGGACCAATAAATCAGTATCTTCTGGGACATTGAGGGCGTTACCTGTCTCGACTTCTGTATGAATGTGCCAACAATCAGGGCTCTGCGTCCTCACTAGCCTGCTTGACCTGATGCCCTTCACCATTTAATTTTTCTGTAAACATTGAGTTAAGACGTTTCTTATTAACAACGAGTGGTAAAAACCGTTCTTTTGACATACTTGGCAACATTGTCTCATCAAATAAAACAGAAGTGGATGACATAGCGCGGACTCTTCGGGAACGTCCAGCAGATTTTATATTTTCTCAGCTCCCTTCTAAGGTGTCCATCAAACACTATGGTATAATCGGACCAAAATCTTTTTTCGATGTCATTCACGTACTTTTTAAGGGTGGAGGAAAACACTTTGCCAGTATTCCACACAACTTGGTGTAAGAGAAACTCACCGTCAAGAGGGAAATCTGTGTTGCTTGTGATTATAACGTTGACCGGATAGAACAGCTTAAAATGGTCTTATTTTCTTGTCTTGAGGATTATTCTGTTGTTCTGAAAAATAGTTTATGGATAAGGGGCTAACTGAAAGGTGAAGCGTGACTCGAGCTTTTGTGGTGGCTTAACATGGAAAGAGATTCGACGGAAAATTGTATCAGGACTGACAGGGACTGTTTCACCGTCCATCTTGACTGTACACTTCACGGTTCGTGGGGGCAAACTCGGTTCACCCTCAGGAACCGCTCTTCCTTAAAGTTTTTCCTTAGCATATTTTCAATGCTTTTAGATACTCCGTGTACTATTATCATAAACACAAGCATTTGACACAAACGAACGTAGTAAATTTTAAATTTAGGAGCTCTTTTTACGCAGAACGTGATGTTCTACAACTTTCATGTACGACACTTTTCATTTGTAGTAGCCGTTTTTGAGTTACAGGCGCTAGAACTTGAGAGTAACTCACTTTTCCTCCAGGCTTGTATAAATTGTCGATCTTTGACGATGTACTGAGGCTAAACGGCTGAATCGATTTTAACTTTTAAGTAATTCATTGTACGACAAATTTTTTCTCTTTCATTTTTGGAATTTTCAGTAGGATGTATCGCTTTTGAGTGATCAGTGAAAAACTGAAAAAATTCCTGGTTTTTTGGCCCTCGAAAGTTAAGCGCGAGGCAGAAATTGCTACAGACTCATTTAACTCTTATTCGGGGTACCTAACGTCGATTAAAATTATTTCGAGCTTGTGCATATTTGTTGACCAGCGCGGCGTTTTTTGGGAAAATTTTCCTGGACTATAATGCACTTGAGCGCAGGTGAAGTAGGACGTGCGACTGACACACATAATTTTCAAAGGGCTGTAAATCTGGTACGGTTAAGAAATGGGCTTATGTTTATTTGAGGTTTTTTGTTCAGAATCACCAATACTAACACCCTCAAAGCAGGTATTTTCCCTCCTGACTCAGTGTGTATCAAATTCACTTTAAGGGAGTTAGGGAGGCAGCGGACACAGTTCTGACGTTACGTTTGATAATGGAAACAAGACTTAAGAAAAATAAAGACATTCTTATAGGATTTGTCTATCTCAAAAAGCGTTGGACAATGTAAAATTGAGCAAGAAGTTCGAAATTCTCAGGACAGTTGGTGTCAACTCTAGGGAAACACGGGTAGTATACCGTAGTATAAGAACCAAGAAAGTAAATAAGAACAGAAGACCAAGACGAAGTGCTTCTCTTAAAAAGGGTGTAAAATAGATATGCACTGTCTTCCCTACTGTTCAATGTGCGCATTGAAGAAGCTATGATGAAAATAAATTTTTTCAGGAGTGTGACTAAAATTCTTCATGAAAGAACATCAACTGTAAGATTTACTGATGACATTGCTGTTCCCCGTTAAAAGAGAGGAAGAATTATGGGACATACCAAATGGAATGAACATCTACTGAACACAGAAAATGGATTGAGAGTAAACCGTAGAAAGACCAAATGGATGAAGTGTAGCAGAACTGAGATGAGTGAGAAACTTAATATCAAAAATTGGTTCCATGAAGGAGGAGAAGGAGATTAGTGTTTAACGTCCCGTCAACAACGAGGTCATTAGAGACGGAGCGCAAGCTCGGGTGAGGGAAGGATAGGGAAGGAAATCGGCCGTGCCCTTTCAAAGGAACCATACCGGCATTTGCCTGAAGTGATTTAGGGAAATCACGGAAAACCTAAATCATGATGGCCGGAGACGGGATTGAACCGTCATCCTTCCGAATGCGAGTCCAGTGTGCTAACCACTGCGCCACCTCGCTCGGTGGTTCCATGAAGTTGACGAGAAGCTACATTGGAATCAAAATAACGAATGATAAACGAAGCAAAAAAAGATATAAAAGCAGACTAGTACAGGCAAAGAGGACAGTACAGGCCGAACCCAGTCTGCTAGTCTTAAATATTGGCCTACAGTTGATGAAGAAATTTCGGAAAATGTACAACTGGGGCACAGCATGACATCGAAGTGACTGGTGGACTGTGGGAAAATAGGAAAAGAAGAAAATCGAAAGGTTTGAAATGTGATGCTACAGAAGATTCTCGAAAACTGCATGGACTGATGACACAAAAAATGAGGAGTTTGTCTACAGAATCTCCGAGGAACGGAATTTGTGGGAAACACTGAAAAGAAGAACGGACAGATTGATAGGATATACAGGGTGCGTTCCGAAAGTAATGCAATTATTTTTTTTAAGTAATTTATTGAACAGATTTGCACAAACACTTAAAATTCTTCAAAGTACTGTCCTTGGGCCTCTACACATTTTTTCCAGCGACTCTGCCATGACCGGTACGCGCCCTGGAAGGCGTCTTCTGGGACCTCTCGCAAGGTCTTCGTCACGGCGGATTGGATCTCGTCTATGGACGAAAAACGGGTTCCTTTCAGGGCTGACTTAATCCTAGGAAACAAAAAGAAGTCAGCTGGGGCGAGGTCAGGACTATAGGGGGGGGGGGGGGGCAGCGTTGGCACCTGGTGTTTGGCCAGGAACTCGCGGACTCGTAGCGCGTTGTGGCAAGGCACGTTGTCGTGATGGAGTTGCCAGGTAGCGGAGATGTCCTTTCTCGTCCTGACGACCCTTTTGCGGAGTCTTTCCAGCACATCCACGTAGTAGGCAGCGTTAACTGTCTGTCCTTGAGGAACAAACTCCTTATGGACCACTCCTTTGCTGTCGAAAAAGACAATGAGCATTGTTTTCACTTTTGATTTGCTCATTCTTGCCTTTTTGGGCTTGGGGGACTGATCAGTGTGCCACTCAGAGCTTTGGCGTTTTGTTTCTGGGTCGTATTCAAAAACCCAGGTTTCATCACCAGTGATGACGTTGTCCAAATAATCAGGTTCAATTTCAACACGTTGCAAAAGTTCACTTGAAATTTCCGCTCGGTTGGTCTTTTCGTCGTCTGACAACACCTTGGGCACGAGCTTGGCGCACACTTTCCTCATCGCTAAATCTTCAGTAACAATGCGAAAAACAACAGTAGACGACAAGTTCAGTTCATTGGCAACCATCCTGATACTCAATCGACGGTCAGAGTCCAACAGTTGTCGCACACGAGCCACATTGTTGTCGGTTTTGCTGGTTGACGGCCGCCCAGAGCGTTGTTCGTCGTGAACCTCTTCCCGGCCTTCCTTAAAGGCCTTTAACCACCTCGAAACTTGTGAGTAGGACAGAGCAGAGTCCCCGTAAGCCTCACGAATCATTTTGTTAGTCTCCTCAAAAGATTTGTTCAGTTTAGCACAAAACTTAATCGCGTAACGTTGCTCGATCGTCGATTCCATTTTTTCCGTGACACGGTCGGCGCGCAGAGGTTTACAATAACAGACGTCCTGCCGCTTCCACAGCTCGGAGAGCACTGAAACCGGTTTCGCGGCAAAGCTTAGCGTCCCCGCCACCTACTCCATGTGGCCCGCTCCCACTCCGACTACTAGGAGCGGCGCGGGAAATTAAATTGCATTACTTTCGGAACGTACCCTGTACAATATCTGCTCAGAAGCGTCCAGAACTACTTAGTAGACATTAATATGAGGTGCGCCGACCCTTCACCGTTATTACAGCTTGAACTATGGTGGTAACAGTTTCAGTGAAGTGTCAGAATGTCTGTGAAGAAACGGCAGCCCGTTCTTCTCGAAGAGCCGAACCAGAGAGGATAGAGATGCTTGACTCTGGGGACTGGAGCAGAGTCGAGTTCCTAACTCATTAAAAAGGTGTTTCGTTGGGCCGATGTCCATTTCAGGAATGTTATTGTCCACAAACCATTGCCTCACAAACGCTGCTTTACGACAGGATGCATTTCCTTGCTGACACAATCAACCATCGTCTCCGAAGTGTTCTTCTACTGTACTCAGTACTCAATGCTGTAAAATGTGTTCGTATTCTTCCACGTTTAGCGTTTATGCAAGCACAAAAGGTGACCAAAACCTGAACACCCCCATACCGTAACACACCTCAACCGTAGTTCAGTGTTGGCATTACACATGATGGCAGGTAACGTTCTCCAGACATTTGCCATATCTAAACCCTTCCGTCGGGTTGCCGTAGTGTGTAGCGTGATTCAGCACCCCATTTACTCGTTTACACTTGCCCACAGTCCAGTGTCGTCACACGTAGCATCACCTCAAGCGTCACTTACAGTTAGCACTGACTACAGAAGTGTGTAGCGTATAAAGAATTGCTCGTCCACTGTACGTCATTCATTTAACTACCTACGCAGTCACTGTGCTAACTGGGCTTCTGGTAGCACTTTGAGACTCACGATTGATTCCTTCCTGTGATTTCAAATTTTTTTACCATCACCCTCCGCAGTGGTCGACGTTTAATGCTTTGACTTGGTTTAGCTGTGGTTGTTACTTCGCGTTTCCACTTCAAAATCACATCACCGGCTGTCGATTTAGGTAGCTTTAGAAAGATTGAAATGTCCCTGATGGATCTGTTACTCGCTGAGCTTTCCTGTAACTACTTTTCTAAAGATGACAAAATACCCCCCGACTGTTGACGGGTCCGCTTCTCGGGACATATGAAGGTCAATTCCGTGTTACATAGGACACTTTTGATCAGATAGTGTACGTTAAGATAGCTGGCTCTGAGCACTATGGGACTCAACTGCTGTGGTCATAAGTCCCCTAGAACTTAGAACTACTTAAACCTAACTAACCTAAGGACATGACACACATCCATGCCAGAGGCAGGATTCGAACCTGCGACCGTAGCAGTCGCACGGTTCCGGACTGCGCGCCTAGAACCGCGAGACCACCGCGGCCGGCTGTACGTTAAGACATCAGGAAGTAACCTCCATGGTGCTAGAGGACGCCGTATAGGGTAAAAACTGTAGGGGAAGACAGAAATTGCAATATACCCAACAAATGTTTGAGAATATTCGTTCTTACTCTCAGTGAAGAGGTTGTTACAGGAGAGAATTTCGTGACGCGACACATCAAACATGTCAGGGGACTAATGACACAAAAGTACTGATATATGAACAGCATGTGATAACAAGATAAATATTTTCAAAGCCAAACAGTTTGCTTGCCGTATTTGTTACAGTTTGACCAGATTGATTCTACAGAGCATTTAACTAAACTTGAGCGAGATTAAAAATTTCATAGCTACAACTGAAGTTAATTCTTTAACTCGAGTACTTCACACTGAGCTTAATAAGTACGAAACTTTGCATGAGAACGCTTAAGTAGCAGTTTGAAGTTGGTACGAACTGTCCCATTGTGGTACTAGGTCACCATTAGTAGAATAGCTACAACTGAAGTTAATTCTTTAACTCGAGTACTTCACACTGAGCTTAATAAGTACGAAACTTTGCATGAGAACGCTTAAGTAGCAGTTTGAAGTTGGTACGAACTGTCCCATTGTGGTACTAGGTCACCATTAGTAGAATGAATACTGCGAAAACTTATTAATGTTGCTTAGTGCAAATTAAAGACGGAATGCAGTGCGATGTTAAGGTATGAAGTCGACCTCACATTAGACGTGGATCTGAATGTGGATTCGAACGTGGCTGACGAGCGCTCGGAATCCATGACGCAGCACGTGCCCACCGCCGTGATTTTCTCTCTCCAGTGTCAGTTATCGGCTAAATCTGGTGCGACTGTTACGCATATTTTGATTCCAGGAATGGACACGTGTATAATAGATGTAGGCTGTACGAGTTGCCAATTCACTGTCGGAAATAAAGTAAGACGAGTAATAGCAAAAAGGGAAGGAGTGTTCAAATAATGTTGTAAATTGAGAAAAACAGAATCCTTTACTTCTGTGGAGTTGGAATGTCTCTTTAAAATCTGATGTACATTCGAATTCCCTTAACATAAGTAACCAATATTCCGTGATACTGAAGTAACAAAAAATGAAGATTAATGTTTAGCGACCCGTCGACGAGGATGTCACTAGACACGGAATACTATCTCCGATTGGACAAAGATGGGAAAGGAAATTAGCCGTGTCCTTTCCAAGCCAAACATCTAAAAATCCAGATTAATCTTTTTACGGAAACCGCAAAAGCTCTAAATCTGAATTCCTATAAATGAGATAATGTTTCATCCCTTCCGAGAGCCGTCGTGTGCTTTAACAAAACATTACGATAACAATAGCGAGGAAAGAAGAAAAACAGTTTCATTGTGTAGGGCGTAATTTGCATTGGTGTGAAAAGCTGCAATCGCAGTGACGAGACGAGTAATTAAGCAGTTATTCACAGGGCGGGGCCTGATCGATAGGCGACGGCGGCCGGACGCCACCACAAGCGCATTACGGGCCGGCGCGCGCAGCCTCCCGCCTCTCACTGAACTCGGCACGCATTAGTGCGCCATTCCACTAAACAATGCCGAATCATTAGTCTTCTGCTACACTTGTCGAAAAAGTCATCGAAGTTTGCGACTGACGCTGTGGGACGTTCAGTGCTGTATACGACTTGCTGCGATAGCGCAACGCATGGAGCGCCTGGACGTCTGTCAGCAAGTCAGTTATATCAGGAGAAGACCTCAACTTCTGAAAATCGCCTATTGGCCCGAAATAACCACAGGCCTGGATGCCGTTGTTAGGTGTCTTTGCAAGTTCCGCATGATACGATGATGTGGTATCAACGTTTAGATCTACGTAGGTGCGCTGTTATCCTCTAGCCGGTGATTATACTCTGCTACAAAGTACCTCCCGTACCGCATACTGAGGTTACGGATGCAAGGCAACTCACATACATCCCAACTGAATTTCATTACATTTAAGCACGCCTGACCTAGGGAGTAACTACTGTCGGAACCTGATAAGAGATTGCCTATGACAATTACTATCATTGAACATAGTTTATAGGGTAGTAACTGTCTCACTGCATATTGATTAATTACTGAGTGAATTTGGTTAGGTAGGGAGTCTCATTTTCGATTAGAGCTTCATGATTTTGACTGAGATAGACTTTACATTTATTTTTTAAACAAACAACTCGTTCATTTGATTCTACACACATTTGACTCTACACACAAATCTAAATGAACTATGCAAATAGTATATTGTTTCATATTACTGTGGGCCACATTATGCGGAAGTTGGCGGGATTAAAATTCTCCTTTCTCTTCAACCAACCATATTACTTCTTTTCAAGTATACCACACACACACACACACACACACACACACACACATATATATATATATATATATATATATATATATATATATATATATATATATATATATACTCAAGGCGCCGCTATTCTACGGCCTGCGCAAAGGCCAAATACGAGAAACCAGAAAGGCTACGCAATGGGCCGCAAGTTGAGAGTTCCATAAGCAAGATCAAAGACCGGACCAAAAGAAATACACGATATCTAACTTACTGATTGGTAAACCGAATTAAAGTGCGTTTCCGCAGCAATTGCCGTGATCTGTACCGTCGCGGCTAAGCTGATTCCAGCGCTAGTTGAAGGAAACGAGCAAAGACGCTTCTCTCATCGGAAATATTACGGCGAAAGCTCTGGTTTTAACACGAAAGCAATGATTGAAGACAATGATCATTCGAAATAATTAAGTACTTAGTATTTATCCAAACAAAGCACATGCCGAACGCATGAACAGACCATCCAGGATCGTAAACATTCTGGGCTCAGACACAAAACCATCACGAAATTTACAACGATAAATGGTTACACTAAAAATTACACTAATGAGTTCGCGGAGTGGTTAAGTACATTGCCCATGTCTGTATCAAGCTAGGAGCTACCTTCACATGCCACGTGGTGTGAGCAATAACCGTCAGTGTTCGCACAAATAAAACCACCTGGAAGTTTACAAAACTTGCAGAAAACGCGCGCCTCTCGTTTGATAAAATTTATCTTAAAGTTTTAACACGAGAGAACATTACAAAAGCGGAATACTGTTACTACTGCCGCGCTCATTCTCTGTCTGCATTACACGAGGCGCGAACACAACACGTAAACAAACACATCAAAATTCACAAAATAATTACGTAAAACTTACGGTGACATAACGCCCAATCTTAATCTACAGCACTTCCTATCCTTATTTGCTCACAGACTGCATTCCTGTGGGCACTGAAGGTGGCACGTGGAAAATTCGAAGTTTGTGGTAAGTTCCTGTAGGACTAAACTGCTAAGGTCATCAGTCCCTAGGCTTACACGCTACTTAATCTAACTTAAAAAACTCACGCAAAGAACAACACACATTCCCATGATTGAGGGATTACTCGAACCTCCGACGGGGTGAGTCGTGCGAACCGTGGCAAGGCGCCTAGACCGCGTGGCTACCCCGCCAGACTGTGCGATGTGGAAAAGTGCGCCAACATGCGCCCCGACAAACATATTAATTTCTCCCCACATAATTTATACCACGGATTGAAATCATTTATACTATAGCGAAAAACAACTGTACTGCCATCTGCTGTTCGTCTTACCGCCCCAGGAGCTCCTTGCTCATACTACTATAAAGCCATTATGACTGTGACACACAAAACCACTCAGTCTGCCACAATTAGAACAATTATTGCCTCGTTCAGCACTTCTAGACTGAAACACAATGACTAGAAACGTATGAAGTACAATATCGCATTTTACCACATGTTACCGTACTGCAACCGTAGCTCCTCCGCGGCACGTCCTCTCTCCAGCACGCTCCAGCTAACAGACTCCAGAGGGCTCCTGGACGGACCCAAAGTCCCTTGTTCGAATCGTTCGCTCTCACTGGCTGAGGGCCGACCGGTGCCTTCTCTTCTCTAACCAAACTGATCTGTCTCAAGCACCGCAGGCCATACCTGGTTTGCAAATAAAAATAAAAATGGACACTGATGTTACGTAGATAGTAACTTGTAATTAACCCTACCCGTCAGACCATTTATTTATATAGATAACAAGAGCGGTTCTGCCACATTTCCCTGGGGCACTCCTGACGATACCCTTGTGTCTGAAGAACACTCGACGTCCAGTATAACGTAATGGGTTCTATTATTTAAGAAACCTTCGAGTTGCTGGCAAATCAGGAAACCTGTTTGGTATACTCGGACATTCTTTAACCGTCTACAGAGGGGCACTGTGGCAAACAGTTTCCGGAAATCTAGGTACATGGAATCCGCCTGTTGCCCTACATCGAAGGTAGGCAGGATATTGTGCGAGAAAAGGGCAAGCTTCGTGCAAGTAAAGGGCAAGCTGAGTGTCGGACGAGCGATGTTATCTAAATCCGTGCTTGTGTGGAAGTAATCTTTCCTGTTACAAGGAAATTTATTATATTCGAACTTACAAAATGCTCAAGAATTCTGATGCAAACCGAAGTTCCGGATATTGGTCTGCAATTTTGATGCTCCCTTCTTTCACCCTTCTTATACACAAGAGGCACGTGCGCTTTTTTCAGTTGCTTGGGACTTTGCACTTTGCAAGAGATTCGCAATGAATGCAAGCTAAGTTTGGGACCAACGGCTGAGAACACTCTCTGTAAAATCGAATTGAGATTCCATCCGACCTGCCGACAACTCTTTCAATTGCTTCTCAACGACAGAGTGACTATTTCTACGTCCATCATACGGGAGTCTTTGCGAGAGTTAAACGATGATACGTCTGTACGATCCTCCTACCTTTATGATTTTTTAAACACGAAATTTAAAAACCATTTTCTATTTTATGTGTCCTATTGTCGCGCCAGAAATGTCAACGATTTTACGTACAACCAAAATTTCCTCTGGTTCTTGGTAAGATCTTTCATCAAAGTATGATGGTGGAAGTTCTCTCCGCGCATCAATATTTTCATAGACGCACGGCTTCCTATTAACTACCGACGTTTCCACTTTCCTTTTTGAACCGAGAGTGCAACATTTTCTGTTTTCTTTGAGTTTTTCGTATTTTGCCATGAAAGTACAGTGTTCTTATTTTTTCGTCCTTAATCCATTTACTCCGCACGTTGTTCTCCACAACCCACTTTAAAATCGGTTTAACCTTCAATCAAAATTTCTATATGTCCGTCATATTGGAACTGAATTATGCCATTCATTGTCCAAGTAAGATGCTTACAAATGTTTATCTGCTGTTTCAGGCATAAAAACTTTTCTAGCTTTCTCGGTAGATTTATTAACTTTAATAGCCATGATGACATCATGATCACTCTCCTTTCCTCTATAGTGACACTGTCGATAATGTCAGACCTAAAATATTTCTATTGTCTGTGTGTTGTCGATCGAGCTGCTCAAGACCAGGCCAGGGTGGTCAAGCGGTTCTAGGCGCTACAGTCTGGAACCGCGCGACCGCTACGGTCGCAGGTTCGAATCCTGCCTCGGGCATGGGTGTGTGTGATGTCCTTAGATTAGTTAGGTTTAAGTAGTTCTAAGTTATAGGGGACTGATGACCTCAGAAGTTAAGTCCCATAGTGCTCAGAGCCATTTGAACCAATTTTGACAGTTTTCGGAAAATGAACTTACAGCCACTTCCACAGCCGATCCAGTCTATACTAGGACTGTAGTACTTCCGTGCCACTGAGAGTAGACTTCCATTACATGATTCTAGGACTGTCATTCGATGATAAACTTGGGTTCACCTAGGTCACACATTGAGATAACAGTCAAACTCAGTTTTGACCTCTACAGACACAATATTTTAGTGCAATGAATGGTCCACCTCCTGTGGCGGCTAACATTTATTTTCGGTATAAGTTTTAGTCCTCGTTCAATACGTCGGAGCTTTTTTACTTAGACTTGCCTCCAGCTCTCCGTTCCGAGAATAATTTGAGTGCGACAGTTTTCCTGAAGAACAATAAATTCTGGAACTTTGTTACGAATGCTTCGTAACAAGAGTCTTTACTTTGTACGTGATCTGATTTCGCCCTCTGCTTATCGACTGACGATTGTTCATTAGAGGTTCTAAAGCTACAGTCTGGCTTAAAAACAACCCCTTGGGCACTCCACAAGTATCCTGGTACACGAGTACCTGCTTCCTCTGTGCAGTGCACACCTGACTCACAAGTGGAATCCTACAATTCTTCGCCTCACTTCGCAAAAAAACGGTCTATTCTGGTTACGGTACAGCAAATTGAAAGCTCTGCGCCGGCCGGTGTGGGCGAGCGGTTTTAGGGACTTCAGTCTGGAACCGCGCGACCGCTACGGTCGCAGGTTCGAATCCTGCCTCGGGCATGGATGTGTGTGATGTCCTTAGGTTAGTTAGGTTTAAGTAGTTCTAAGTTCTCGGGGACTGATGACCTTAGATGTTAAGTCCCATAGTGCTCAGAGCCATTTGAACCATTTTTGAAAGCTCTGCTTGCACCCCCGAACGAGGCCAGCAGTCTTCCCCACTTCTCCCAGCTATCTGTACGAACTGAGAATGGCTGCAGAACCCAAGCGTCAGCCGTCATTGGTGCAGACATGACTCTTAACTTGAAGATGATATACCGAGTGCGCACTGGATTTCTATCCGGCGCTGGACGCTTTTTTCCTAAAGGTCTCCATAACGCACCTAACGGTTTAGCTCCCGGTAACTAATACATCACTCTATCCGTATGGCTCCTCGAACTCTTCTGATGGATTGGCCACTTGTCCTCTCACAGGACGAATGGACGAGGCCACCCGACCCGCCTCGAAAGACGCTAACGCGTTACAATGTGCCTCTCACTCCGCAGTGAGCACGGTTTCCCCGCTTTTGGTGCGCTGGAAGATGCCTTGGCATCAGAACCCGTGAGCGAAACAAGCGACACCTGTGGTGTCCCATGCGACGCGCCAGGTGCTCCACCACCGCTACACCGGGAGACAGCGCAAAACAGCTGACTGTGGACAGCAGCGGTTTCCGCTGTCCGCGAACTGGCGCCAACTCATCCCATGTCCCCGCACAGCATGCACACTCTCTGCCAACTCTACTACTAAAATTCGGATGAAAACAGAAGATAAAAAATAAAAAAAACTGATCTATTATCTTTTAAAGAAGGATTTGTACTACTAAATTTATTAAAAACACAAACGCAAGCTAATAAAAAATGCTGAGCATGTCACAGTTAGTAGTTCACTGCACGGTGACAGCCTAAAACAAAGGACCTGCCTTCATGGTGGTTTATGTACAGAAGCTGGCGCCTAACTGATCTGACTGTAATGGCCGCTGTCTGTTCAAAACAAACGACAGCTGCGCTACAGATAGCGTAAATCAAAACTACAAAGTTACTAAAACATAAGACTATGCCGCTTAACCGGCTGGGGTGACCGACCGGTTCTAGGCGCTACAGTCTGGCTTGGGCATGGATGTGTGTGATATCCTTAGGTTAGTTACGTTTAAGTAGTTCTAAGTTCTAGGGGACTGATGACCTCAGAAGTTAAGTCCCATAGTGCTCAGAGCCATTTTTTATGCCTCTTAAAGTAATAAATACTAAAGAAATTTAAGAATTAAACTACAAAAGCACACACGTAAAGCTAAATAATTAACTCGCTTCTACTCAGAAGCACCTAATATAGTACAAGAAGAACGAGCTACTTTCCTCTGGTGGTTCACGAACGGAACCTGGCGTCTAAGGAACAGCTGTTACCTGCTAGTATATTCTGTAAGTTTGTAGGATCTACCATATAACCTCACCTCCAAAACATCCAGCTTTATTAATCGATACTGCGTAGGAACCCTAACACAAGCATTTTTAGAGACTGTGAAAGTTATATGAAATATGATATGAAAAAGAATTTTTAATTATTAAAAACAAGTGTGATTCCAATTTATTGGTGTCTTCAGAGATAACATTGCGCAAGTTGCAGCCGTTATTCATATCCACAAGGCATCTTTTTGCATGGCGGCATAATAACGGTCACTGAAACCATCAAATGATATTCGCTTTTGTACTGGTCCCCCTGTGCTGGTCACCATTTCTTTCAGCTTCTGCAAATTTTGTGGTTCTGTTTTTGTGGAAAGTTCTGTATTTTATAAAGAGTTTTGCCCGCGTCACATCTCAAAAACCAGTTGACAGTAAGTGTGATACACTACTGAATATAACCAGAAAATGTTATTGAGGATAAACGTTCATTTGAATTTGTTTCTTCTTATTGATGAAAAAACGAAACGACTGGTGACATATAGTTAGCGCATTCGAATCGTGACCAGTATAAAAATTTTTCACCTTTGTACAGTTGCCTTAGTTCTGGATGATCACGCAATCTGTTTATAGATACTTGACATAAAATCACGTTATTGTCCACGCCACTGTGGTTTTCCTGGCGACTGGGTGTTACCATTTAACACTAAATTCTCTATTTTACAGTTGTCTCTACTCCTGAAATAATGCCTCAGTGGCACTTAGCTCTAACTTTTAACTGTTACTCTAGCAACATCAATTTTATCGTTTCAGTGCTGCTGTCGAAGACACGGATTTTGCTTTTCACGTTATCTTTCATTGTGAGTACGTTGAATGTACACATAAAGATGAAGAAAAATTCGAAGAAGAATATGTAAATGGGAGCGTCTCATTCGTTATTACGAATTAGAGATATCTGTTTTCCATTCACAATCTGGGGTATTTTCCATAAAAAGCATCACAAATCAATAATTTCTTCCATCCGTAGTGTCGTTCTGCTATTACTACACGGTCCGTTCTAATTAGCTTTGCCCATTGTCTACGTAGCACATGTTCCATGTCTGGGAAATAGTTACTGTAACCGAAGGCAAAGTTAAAGGAATTCAGATACGGTGATTTGTCTACTCTTCCTCGAATTCATCTGAATTCCAAAGTTCGTGTCAGCCTACAATACCTACAGCTTCAGACTCGCCTAAGAATTTGTCCGCAAATGAAGACGGAAACAAACGAGGCGCCGGGAGATACTGACTTGAGACACAGGGATCAGCAAGGGCATGGCTGCGGACCTCCATCTGTGGCAGAGCCTCCCTCAGGGAGGATGCGGCCTATAGAGCCAGCGCCGCCTCCGCCACATCGTACTCTCTGCACTGACTCAACGAAGTAGCTCCCCGCCGCCGTAATCAAAAGATCATTTCATTCTTCAAAAATGTGCGTTGTAGCCTACAAAGGTTTCATAATTCAAATCCCTCTGGTGATTCTTTCGTTCTGTATTACGAGGTCTGTTCGCAAAGTAAGGTCCGATCGGGCGTGAAATGGAAAACACAGTGAAAATCCGATGAAGGTTTACACATATATGTTGGGCAGTGTCTCTAGTATGCCCGTCGATCTAGTCACGTCGCTTTTTTCAATTCTGAGCGCACAGTGAACATGTAAAGACGCATAGAAAATAGCGTCTCCCGCCAAGTATGGGTGTCTGCCGAGAGATTTCGCTAGATTTCATGCAGTCCGCATAACGTAACTGTCATCATTTCATTCTTCATGACATTTCTTGGAAGCACACTACAGGGACAAAGAAAATCTCCTGCAGTGTCTTCGATGGGAAGTCTTTGATCTCCCACCATATAGTCCGGACGTGGCTCCCTCAGATTTTCATCTCCGTTCGCATGAACCACTAGTTAGGGAGACACCATTTTGGCACAGACAACGAAGTGCAGACCAGCGTACAGAATTGCTGGAACGACAGGTGGCTCTCTTCTATTGTGAAGGTATTGGCAAGTTGGTACGACGCTACGACAAATGTGTAAGTCGGGGCGGCGACTATGTAGAGAAGTAGCTGAGAGATGTAGCTAGTTGCAAATATAACATTTTTTGTATTATTTTCACAGCGGTTTCCATTTCGTGAACGACCGGACCTTATTTTCCAAACTGCTTTCGTATTAAAAGTAACTCGAGTAACTGATGTTGGCCGGCCGAAGTGGTCACGCGGTTCTAAGGGCTTCAGTCTGGAGCCGCGCAACCACTACGGTCGCAGGTTCGAATCCTTCCCCGGGCATCGATGTTTGTGATGTCCTTAGGTTAGTTACGTTTAAGTAGTTCTAAGTTCTAGGGGACTGATGACCTCAGATGTTAAGTCCCATAGTGCTGAGAGCCATTTGAACTTTTTTTTTAAGTAACTGATGTTACTATTGTGCATTATAAGGACAGTTTACGTATATATGCATAGTATGAGTATGTAATTTTCAGTTCCCTCATTTTCACTGTGTATGTCGCAGTACGTGAAAGGAATTTCTGAACGTAATAATATTACTATAGGTTATACAGTGGTGATATTCCGGGTTGCCAGTAAGTACGCCGGCCGCGGTGGTCGTGCGGTTCTGGCGCTGCAGTCCGGAACCGCGGGGCTGCTACGGTCGCAGGTTCGAATCCTGCCTCGGGCATGGGTGTGTGTGATGTCCTTAGGTTAGTTAGGTTTAAGTAGTTCTAAGTTCTAGGGGACTTATGACCTAAGATGTTGAGTCCCATAGTGCTCAGAGCCATTTGAACCATTTTGAACCTGTAAGTACCTCTGGGTACTCAGAGGACTACTGCATGGAAACTAATTGATGTACAGAAACCAGACACATATTAGGGGACCGAGCATCACTCCAAACTTTTAGTGCACATTACATGTGTTCAATATTGGCACTATTTGTGACGCGGCAAACGTGAATACGTGCGTCCAGTTCATAGAGTTCGCTGACAAGAAGTGCCTAGGAATGCGTGAGAGCAGTTCTATTTGGAAATTTCTGCATTTGGTTCCATGTTTGGAGGCTCAGACTAATTCGATGTGGCAATACGGAGCGGATTACGTGTCTGTATGATTTGACACACCTACCCACTAGCTGCTCCACGGCGTGTATTGCGAATTGAAACTTGGAGAGGGACTTTATCCACGGGAATGTGTCCTCTTTCAGTAAGACTTGCTGTTTTCACGCAGCCCCATTCTAAACAAAGAAAGGTACTTATGAATAGTCCTGTACGTCGATATACGCCTGGAATTGGGGGCAGGTTTCCTGTTTCACCGACCAGCCTGAGAATAATTTTTATACTATCTCCACATCCTTATAAAATACCGAACTGATTCCTGTCAGAGAAACACAAATTATGAACAGACGAATACAAATACACACAATAAAATGTGGACGATTTATAGAAAGATATCGCACATAACTTTCTGGACTAGAATAGCTCACTAATCTGGTTTCAGAAATTCATTGAAGCAGTGAAGCATCATAAAGACAGCAATTTTTCAGGAAAGAATCAAGCAGTTGACTGCAAATTTGAGCACGATGTTTCGACAGTACTGTTGCATAACACTAGCACGTGCAAACTAGCGACCCTGCAATCAGTTTAGGCATATGTATACAGCAGAAAACTTTTGTTTCTTGTGTAGAACTGCAGTTAGCGCTATGAGAGCGAGAGAAGACGGCTGGAATAGCCAAAATGATCGCACTGTAAAGAATTAAATGGTGGCTGTAGCCACAGCGACATGTTCGGGAAGGAAGGAAGATTGAGTTTAGCGTCCCATCGTCATCGAGGACATCGAGGTCATTGGGGACGGAGCATTAGCTCGAATTGTGTCAGGGATGGGGAAGGCAGGGCCTTGCCCTTCTAAAGCAAACATCCCGGTATTTTCTGGCAGCTGTTTAGAGAAATCACGTAAAACCTAAATGTAGATGGCAGGAACCGGGTTTTAACTGTGGTCCTCCCGAATGCGAATCCAGTGTGCTAAGCCGGCCGGTGTGTCCGAGCGGTTCTAGGTGCTACAGTCTAGAACCACGCGACTGCTCCGGTCGCAGGTTCGAATCCTGCCTCGGGCATGGATGTTTGTGATTTCCTTAGGTTAGTTAGGTTTAAGTAGTTCTAAGTTCTAGGGGACTGATGGCCTCAGAAGTTAAGTCCCATTGTGCTCAGAGCCATTTGAACCATTTTTTCCAGTGTGCTAACCACATCGCCACCTCGGTAGGTGACCGTGTTCTGGACACTGACCACGACGGTCAACGAAGCATGCCCATACGGCACCCTCAGCAGAGAGCCGATTCTACGCTCGTATCTACTAGCACAAAGCAATGACCACGTCCTCATTCACTGACCGCCTTTCAAGACGAATGTGACGGAAGAATACAGCAGTGCTCCTTCTTCCACATAATCAGCCTCCTGACAGCAGTATTTATACCCATGGATCAGACATTCATCGTCTGACTTTAGGCTATGTTATGACCTGGGTCTGATGCCGCCGTGAAGACAGATACGTATCTTAGACATAGCTGCCACCATGCCTCAAACCCTTGATTGTTGCTTGGTCGCCCAGGCTCTTGGCAGCCCTTCACTGTGCACCCACTGCAAGCCTATGCACTGGGATTCAGCCACCTTCCCATGCTCTGAGGCTTCAACTAAAGTCCACTCAGCCCTGTGACACCTAGGCCTGACACAGCCAATCGCAGCTGTCCATCGTCCAGTCACCTTATCATCACTTGGCCACATTCAGCAGAAGAATAGTAGACGGCTTATCCTGGTCTGATACGTGCTTAGTTACACGAGATGCTCACAGGACCTGATGCAGCATCAACAGGCGCTCCGTATGCTCTGCTACTGACAAGCATGGTGCCGCGAGGATACCTATGCGGGAGGTGCTGTGACGGCATATTTTTCACTTCCACCGACGTCATAGAGATCAACACCCATAGCAAAGAAACCTGAATTATTGTAAATAATAAACAGTGAAGGGCTTTTGTATCATGAGATGCCTCTTTCAACTGCACCCACATCGAGCTGCAGTTTAGAATCACTTGTCCACTTCATGTCATCCTGACACCTGATCACAGAATAGTGTCTAGGTATCATCTATTGGACAAACTATGGTGAAAAACAATTGACCGATGTGAGGCAGGATAGACTGGTAAGCCCGTCATTCTGTAATTCACAGACTGTGAAAACAATTTTTAATCATAGGTTCAGCATGCAGCAGATATATCCGATATCGGCTAAAATTCAAATGCCAATAGCCCACACCTCGTTTGAACACAGAATGATTGCAAAGAGTGCAACACCGTAGTTTGGCCTGTAGCGTAATTGAGACTGTTGTCTTCATTTATAAGTCTCAGTTTCACTTTTCAATGTAACAGCAGATGGGTACAATAATGTTTTGTGAGGAGTATTAAATATTTTAGGAGGTGATAATACAGGCTAATTCGAATAAAGCATCCCATGTAACAAGTGTAACAAGTGTCCTATGTTTATTAACACATTTTATTAGGTCGCTTTCTTGTCTGTCTGTCTGTTCAGTACTGATTTTGAAATTGAATTTGAGCTAATTATCCAATGAGGTAAATACTTTAAATTTTTCTTAAAAGTTCACAGTTACAGCTTTTCAGAACTTTCTCTATGAGCTTATGAATCTGTATGGGGCTAGGAGAAATTATTTTATACTTTTTAATCCGATAAAAACGTGTTATATTAAAAATGTATTTGTATTCAAACAATTGTTGGTTACAGAGGTATAGCTATTAGAATTTAACACAAACAAACACTCACCTAAGGTGTTAGGCAAAGGTAAATCGTGTAGTTCAAAGCTGATTTTCATAAACTCCACCTCCGACTTCCATGCACTTACGAATTCTAGTAATAACATCACGTGTAGCTCTTCGGAAGTTGTTTAATATTCTTTCATGAGGGCATTACTTTTCATAATCCGAACTATCAATTTGTCTACAGTGATTACTTTTTCTTTGTAAACTTCGCCTTTCAATCCTCCCCACAGGCCAAAATCTAAAGGGGTTGTGTTTGGGGAACCTTGGTGGCCAAGAAGTGCGATAATTTCTTCAAAATGGTTCAAATGGCTCTGAGCACTATGGGACTTAACATCTATGGTCATCAGTCCCCTAGAACTTAGAACTACTTAAACCTAACTAACCTAAGGACATCACACAACACCCAGCCATCACGAGGCAGGGAAAATCCCTGACCCCGCTGGGAATCGAACCCGGGAACCCGGGCGTGGGAAGCGAGAACACTACCGCACGACCACTAGATGCGGGCGATAATTTCTTCCCGTACATTTACTGGGAAATGCAGCTTTGGATTATCTGTCACCTCATGACGAGAACGTGCAGCGGCTTCGTCATCTCTAACCCTATTGTCAAAGGAATTTCTTCCAGTAGTGTTGAGCATTTTCAAAAAATTGTAGATAACGAGGCCCTGATAGACGATGCGCTAGGTGCTACAGTCTGGAATCGCGCGACCGCTACGGTCGCAGGTTCGAATCCTGCCTCGGGCATGGATGTGTGTGATGTCCTTAGGATAGTTTGGTTTAAGTAGTTCTAAGTTCTAGGGGACTGATGATCTCAGAAGTTAAGTCCCATAGTGCTCAGAGCCATTTGAACCATTTGAACGATGCGCTAACACAACAGGGCCAATAAGTTGATTATCATATCGCATCACAGTTTCACAGAAAAGCGCTCTTGAAAATGCGTCTCGACAAAGGTACGTGGGTGTTTGTCAGACCACCAAGTTGGCTCACAGGTGTTATTGATAACATCACGAGTCAAAGGGGTGTCATAAGCAAACAATCTTCATGTGGTTATTCAACGACTGCAATTTTCCAACAGCAAAAGTCCAGTTGTCTACTTACATCTCCTTCTCGAACATGTTGAATCCATTGTAAATGATAAGAATAGTAATTGTGCAAACGTAATATCCACCATATTCTTGTATGCAGAGCTCTGATATATGTAGAAATTTTGCGTGTGATTTTTGGACTACGTTCTACCAACAGAATAATGTCTGATACTTCTTCCACCACCAGATTATTTGCACGGTCAGATGAAACATGATTGCTGGGCACTGCAACAGTGTCAGGTGTTTTAGTGAAATCACGAGTTAACATTCCTGAGCCGGTTACTGTGTTGCTAGGAAATCGCCTACCGTATTCTCAAGAGCGTTTTCATTAAAAAATCCTTAAACACAAGCAGTTAATGCAAACAGAAATGAACACTGAAAACAGAATTGACTACCGGTCTCGCTTACAGCGGGACTGCGCTTACTCATCACCGATTTTGTTCGAATTTATGGTCTCTACACAGACTGGCCAGGACTGAAAGTGAGAGAAGTGGGAGCTGCAGACAGACAATCGCTTATAAAAAAAATAGCATTTCTGGTGCGGGGCGGCTGAGGCAGGAGGTATTTACGTTAGTGTAGTTTCCATGCAGCCGTTGGCATACAAATAGGGTAGAACGGTAATCCGTGGTCGTCGGCTGGAATCCATATCCAAAAACCTGTTTTCTTAGTTTTTATTTTAAATTTTTACGTTACTCACGTTGTAGATAAATCTACAAAAACGCTCAGTATATTGTATTTACTAAGATCTTCATATAAGGATTAAAAGGAAAGGAAAAATAAAATTTGGGATTGCTAATAATTTTTAAAAAGGTTTATGTGGACAGCATCACGGGGACATTGTAAATAACTTTCCAAGAAGGGATACTACTTAAAGTATCCAGGACTTTTTATTCTATTAGTTTCATTTTGAACTGTGAGCAGCCCACGGCAGCTGCTCGTGAAAAATTGACTACCTGGTTTTACGATGTCAGCTAGCGTCATCACCAGTAAATCACCAACCGTAAAATACAAAAGTAATTTAATTTTACCCAATTTTATGTACAAAGTTCTCGTGGATGCCATACATTGCTTTCCTGGAAATCTGTTTGCAATCCCAAACGCTCCTTTGCCTTTGTTTTGCACACCTTTAATACAAATATTAATAATAATAATATATACTATATATTGACAGCTACTTCGGTTTATTTGCAGTATAAGTAACGTACAATGGAAAGAAGAGAAGGATTTCTGGTCATATGAGTATAGGGTAATATCAACAGTAGCATAAAATGGTATAACGGGAGTTGGATTCGTTATGAACAGGAAGGTAGAACAGAGAGTGTGTTGTTGTGAACAATTCAGAAATAGGCTTATTCTTATCAGAATCGACATCAAACCAACACGGACAACGATAGTTCAGGTATACATGCCGACATCGCAAGCTGAAGATGAAGAGACTGAGAAAGTGTATGAGGATACAAAAAGGGAAATTGAGTACGTGAAGAGAGATGAAAATCTAATAGTCATGGGGGATTGGAATGCAGTTGTAGGGAAAGGAGTAGAGAAATTGTAACATGAGAATATGGGCTTGGACAAGGAATGAGAGAGGAGAAAGACTAATTGAGTTTTGTAACAAGTTTCAACTAGTTATAGCGAATACTCTGTTCAAGAATCACAAGAGGAGGAGGTATACTTGGAAACCGCCAGGTGATACGGGAGATATTTCAGTTAGATTACATCATGGACAGAGATATCGAAACCAGATACTGGATTATAAGGCGTACCCTGGAGCAGATATAGACTTAGATCACAATGTAGTAGTGATGAAGAGTATGCTGAAGTTTAAGAGATCAGTCAGGAAGAATCAATACGCAAAGAATTGGGATACGGAATTACTAACGAATGATGAGATATGCCTGAAGTTTTCTAAGACCATAGACACAGTAATAAAGAATAGCTCAGTAGGCAGTACAACTGAAGAAGAATGGACATCTCTAAACAGGGCAGTCACAGAAATTGGGAAAAAAACATAGGTACAAAGAAGGTAATTGCTAAGAAAGAATGGGTAACAGAAGAAATAATTCAGTTGATCAATGAAAGAAGGAAGCAAAAAAATTATCAAGGAAATTCAGGAATACATCAATACAAGTCACTTAGGAATGAAATATATAGGAGGTGCTAGGATGCTAAGGCGAAATGTTTGCATGAAAACTGTGAAAAAAATAGAAAAAGAAATGATTGGCGGACGGACTGGACTGACTCTGCATACAGGAAAGTCGAAACAACGTACGGTGAAATTAAAATCAAGAGTGGCAACATTAAGAGTGCTACCGGATTTCCACTGTTAAATGCAGACGAGAGAGCGGATAGGTGGAAAGAGTACAAGGAAGACCTCTGTGAAGGAGAAGATTTGTCTGATGTGATAGAAGAAGAAACAGGAGTCGATTTAGAATAGATAGGAGATCCAGTATTAGAATCAGAATTTAAAAGAGCTTTGGAGGACTTCAGATCAAATAAGGCAGAAGGGATAGATATCATTCCATCAGAATTTCTAAAATCATTGGCGGATGTGGCAACAAAACGACTATTCACGCTGGTGTGTAGAATGTATGAGTCTGTCGAAATACCATCTGAATTTCGGAAAAATATCAATCACACATATCTGAAGACTGCAAGAGCTGAAATGTACGAGAATTATCGCACAATCAGCTTAAAAGCTCATGCATCGAAGTTGCTAATAAGAATAACGTACATGAGAATGGAAAAGAAAATTGAGGATGTTTTAGATGACTGTCAGTTTGTCTTTAGGGAAGGTAAAGGTGCCAGAGAGGCAATTCGGACGTTGCGGTTGATAATGGAAGCACGACTAAAGAAAAATCAAGACACGTTCATAGGATTTGTCGACCGTCAAAAGGCATCCGACAATTTAAAATGGTGCAAGATGTTCGAAATTCTGAGGAAAATAGGGGTAAGCTATAGGGAGAGACGGATAATATACAATATGTAGAAGAGGCAAGAGGGAATAATAAGAGTGGACGACCAAGAATGAAGTGCTCGGACTAAAAAGGTCATGAGAAAGGGGTGTGGTCTTTCGCCCCTACTATTAAATCTGATGGAAATAAAAGAAAGGTCCAGGAGTGGGATTAAAATTAAAGATGAAAAGATATCAACGATACTATTCGCTTATGACATTGCTATCGTGAGTGAAGGTGAAGAAGAGCTACATGATCTGCTGAATGGATGAACAGCCTAATGAATGCAGAATATGAATTGAGAGTAAATGGAAGAAAAAAGAAAGTAATGAGAAGTAGCAGAAATGAGAACACAGAGAAACTTAACATCAGGATTCATGGTCCCGAAGTAGATCAAGTTAAGGAATTCTGCAGCCTAGGCACCAAAGTAAGCAATGACGAAAGTATCAAGGAGGACATCAAAAGCAGATTAACAACGGCAGAAAGGGCATTCCTGGCCGAGAGAAGTATACTAGTACCAAACATAGGCATTAATTCGAGGAAGAAATTCTGAGAATCTACGTTTGGAATTAAACATGGACTATGGGAAATCCGGAACAGAAGAGAATCCAAGCAGTTGACATTTTGTGCTACAGACGGACGTTGAAAATTAGGTCGACTGGCAAGGTAGGGAATGAGGAGAGGAAAGGAATATGTGGAAAATACTGACAAGTAGAACGGACAGGATGATAGGACATCAGTTAAGACATCAGGAAATGACTTCCATGGTACTAGAGGGAGCTGTAGAGGGCAAAAACTGTAAAGGAAGACAGAGGTTGGAATACATCTAGCAAATAATTGAGGACGTAAGTTGCAAGTGCTACTCTGAGATGAAGAGGTTGGCACAGAAGAGGAATTCATGGCGGGCCGCATCAAATCAGTCAGAAGACTAGTGACTAAAAAAATAAATAAATAAATAAATAAATAAAAAACGTAAAATTCACACAAGTGTTCGATCCCCAGACCCTTCAACATTACCGTTCTGAAGCCTTTCCACCACTTCTCCGCTGCCTGATACTCATGATGCGGCCAACACGCGTCAAAAATGCTGTTTTATTCTGAACACTTGGCCATCTGGAGCTCCCACTTCTATCCCTTTCATTTCTGGCCAAGCCCTGCATATGCCATAAATTTTGATGATACCGGTAGTGACGAGTAGGCGCGGTCGCTTGTCAGTCGATCGCCGGTGTCAAACGTGTTGCCATCGTGTCAGGGGGATCGGTCAGGAGGGGAGCCGAGCCCGTATGCTCTTCGTTTCATACGCGTGCGGTCTCTGGATCCAGTCACTCTACTGGTACTTTTTTTTCATTCCCACGTAATTCTAACAGCACTCTTATAATGGATGTGTAAATTATCAATATCTAATGAATAATTTATTATTTTCATAACCTTATCCTCAAAAAAGAAGAAAACTTCTTTCGTAAGGAAACACGAGAACTTCCAATCAAATCAGTATAGTCATTTTATTTCTATTATTGCATCTGCATTTGTGACACGTATAATGATCACTGCACGGATCAGGATAACATAGATCATAGAAACGTGGGAAACGATAGTTACTGCAACATACAGCATATATAATGAACGCCGAAGTTTTGCACGTGCATGGTTTTTTTCCATTGTGTCTATTGCAAGACATAGTTGGTTTAAATTTACGAAGGGTTTCGAGTCCTCACGCAATTTCGCTCCTTACCTAGGATCGAAGCCTATCACCAGATGTTGTTACAGACAACTTATGCTGTACGATTGATTGAATTTTTATGCAGTCTTCTCTAAAGCCACCTCTCTATTCTAGTTTGACGGTGTGCGCACAATTTTGTAATCGTTGTGTAAGGTTCTTTACCTGTCTGTAAATATAGAAGTAGCAAGACTTCAGCAGCGGAGTACATTTTGGGGGAATTACGTTAATACTGCACGCTGGCAGACCATGTCTGTCTTGAAAACTTTACGTGAAGAGCAAAAACATTATGAGCTACGAGATTCGATTCAGAGACTTTGCGCTTTTGAAGTTAAACACTTACTCTCTCGGCCGAGTACGTCTTGAATACTATCAACCATACTAAGTATATAAGCAAGCCAAAAAATTTTCAAACTCGGTTTTGTAGTAAATGATTGAGAGTTACGTCTTCCTACTTACGTATTTTGAAGTCGTCATAGTGCCCTACACACCCTGTCAGTATGAATCACATCGGCGAGGGGAATTACATACTGTCCCCTTGTCAGCTATTAAATAATGTGGGGGAGCGCATTCGAAGTTGAATGAAACCAGCACAGAACAAGTTAAAGGGCAATGTTCTTCATAATTAAACACGCGAAGCGGTTGTAGATGTCTACCAGTTTTGGAAGAAAGAAGCTGTGCTAGATCCATCGAAACTAGAATCTACATTGAAACGAGTGGCCTAAGTAACTGGTGTATTTTTTACTCCCGTTCGGTGAACTGTGTCTGGAAACGGTCCAGGCACGTGAATCCCAAAAATTTTCAGCACCTCATAGGAAACGCGCATAAGATCTTGGAAGACCCGTTTAGACAATTTTAATTAGCATGTCTTTCACATGGTCAATAATTTCTGCGTTACAGATAAAATAGCATGTACTCCGTCTTCAGGCCACAAGTGGCCCGTCGGGACCATCCGACCGCCGTGTCATCCTCATGTTAGGATGCGGATAAGAGGGGCGTGTGGTCAGCACACCGCTCTCCCGGACGTTATGATGGTTTTCTTTGACCGGAGCCGCTACTGTTCGGTCGAGTAGCTCCTCAATTGGCATCACGAGGCTGAGTGCACTCCGAAAAATGGCAACAGCGCATGGTGGCTGGATGGTCACCCATCCAAGCGCCGGCCACGCCCGATAGTGCTTAACTTCGGTGATCTCACGGGAACCGGTGTATCCACTACGGCAAGGCCGTTGCCACAGATAAAATAGAACGCATTTTAAAAAATTACAGAGTTTCGTAAATTTGGAAGGAAGTATAACCACATTTCGAAAAATTCTTCACAGTCTAGGATTCAAGTGGAAGGAGACGGCGAGTAATCATAAAGAACTGCAGGGACAAAGTAGAATCAAGAAAAACGAGTTGTTTACCTAAAAAGCATCCGGGATACAGACCTGAGTGTCGTCCAGGTGTCTACATGAACGAGCGATTTATTCACAATTGTCTTGCAACATCGTACAGATGGGCTGACAGTTAACTACAGGGTCTGTTCGAACCAGTTTCGAAAGGAAGCAGAATTATTATCTTCCATGCTGATGATGAGGACGGTTCTGCACCGAAAGTATCCCTAAGATTTAAATCTGGCCAGTAAACGTGGGATTATCACTACATAGACTTCTCAAATTATTAAAAGTTGTTCAAGGAAGGATTAACATCTAATCCATTACTTCCTACTGTCCTCGTTATAGATAACGCCCCTTACCACAATAAGCAGCTGACTCGCGCTCCGTCATCAACCTCTACGAGGAGAGAAATGATATTCTGGTAACCAAAAATGGTACTTCCTTTCCACAAGGACGTGCTGAGACCCGAGTAACATTCATTGATCAAAATAAACAAACCAGGCCAGTGCACTTATAAAACAGACAATGTTTTACCCAAACTTGGTTATACTGTATTAGAACTTCCTCCATACCTACCAGAACTTAATCCTATGGGGATGATGTGGGCAAGTGTCAAGAACTGCGTCTCTAAACTTAATGTGACAGTCAGGATGGGCTCGTTATGAAAACTTGCAGATGAATAAATTGCTTCCATAATAAAAGAAGAGTTGGAGAAACGCTGTTAGCACATAAAGAATATTAGAGATCAGTATATTTCAAGTGAATGCTTACTGGACCAAATGCTGGAGATGATCATGAATGTTCGTTGTTGTACAAACACGAATGGTGATAGTCATAGTACCGCAAGCAATATTGACTCCGGAAGCGAATATGAAAGTAAATCAACGTACATTGAAAGTGGAACTGAAATAGACAGATGTATTGAAGATGAATAAACGTAGTTTGGATGATTTTGTGATTATGTTCTTATGTGTGGAAATAGTGTCATTCATGAAACTTCCTGGCAGATTAAAACTGTGTGCCCGACCGAGACTCGAACTCGGAACCTTTGCCTTTCGCGGGCAAGTGCTCTACCAACTGAGCTACCGAAGCACGACTCACGCCCGGTACTCACAGCTTTACTTCTGCCAGTATCCGTCTCCTACCTTCCAATACGGATACTGGCAGAAGTAAAGCTGTGAGTAGCGGGCGTGAGTCGTGCTTCGGTAGCTCAGTTGGTAGAGCACTTGCCCGCGAAAGGCAAAGGTCCCGAGTTCGAGTCTCGGTCGGGCACACAGTTTTAATCTGTCAGGAAGTTTCATATCAGCGCACACTCCGCTGCAGAGTGAAAATCTCATTCTGGAAACATCCCCCAGGCTGTGGCTAAGCCATGTCTCCACAGTATCCTTTCTTTCAGGAGTGCTAGTTCTGCATGTTTGCCAGAAGAGCTTCTGTAAAGTTTGGAAGGTAGGAGATGGATACTGGCAGAAGTAAAGCTGTGAGTACCGGGTGTGAGTCGTGCTTCGGTAGCTCAGTTGGTAGAGCACTTGCCCGCGAAAGGCAAAGGTCCCGAGTTCGAGTCTCGGTCGGGCACACAGTTTTAATCTGTCAGGAAGTTTCATATCAGCGCACACTCCGCTGCAGAGTGAAAATCTCATTCTGGAAACATCCCCCAGGCTGTGGCTAAGCCATGTCTCCACAGTATCCTTTCTTTCAGGAGTGCTAGTTCTGCATGTTTGCCAGAAGAGCTTCTGTAAAGTTTGGAAGGCAGGAGATGGATACTGGCAGAAGTAAAGCTGTGAGTACCGGGCGTGAGTCGTGCTTCGGTAGCTCAGTTGGTAGAGCACTTGCCCGCGAAAGGCAAAGGTCCCGAGTTCGAGTCTCGGTCGGGCACACAGTTTTAATCTGTCAGGAAGTTTCATATCAGCGCACACTCCGCTGCAGAGTGAAAATCTCTTTCTAGTGTCATTCATGATTCATAGTATTACGTAAAACTACGAACATTATTATCTGCAATGTTCAGTTGTTTCAGGACTTATCCGAAAGATCTATGGCCGTCCTCTTAACAGTGAAGCTACTGTTTAGGAGCAAACTCTATATTTCACATGGCTGCTCTTGTACAATAAACCCGCTTACCCCTTTCTATGTATACTCGTACCGCCTCTAGCCCCGTTGCTCGTCCCCTACATTGCAGTGATCTTCCCCTCCCTTGCATTTCCCTCCTGCGCACACGAGATACGAGTGTCCTCTGTTTGCATGAATTGTTCTATATCAACACACTCAGCATTTACAAAGGCTTGCGGTATGCTTAAAGGATAGCGTAAAATTGGCTAACAAATCAAAATCACAGTAGAAAAATTTGATTATGTAAGCTCAAGCACAACTTCACAAATTTAACTTCATAATAAAAGTGGCAGTAGATAAATAAAACCCATAGCAACTGGAGTTCCAATAAGCGAAATGAAAACTTTTCTCTGTAACCACCTGTATCTATAGGCAATAAAAACTGAACACATGTTATAAGGAATTTTTTTTCTGAATTAGGCAACAGGAATCTTACCACCAAGAATCTATACATCTGTACATAGCCGGGTTTTCCTGTCACTATGTGAAGGCTAACCTGAGGAACTACTGGTTGAGATTTTGATTTGATTTTCACTAATAGATTACCTGGTTTACGACAAAAGTTTGCGTGTATACTCTATTAACGCGTGCTACTCGTGCGAAGCCAGGGCCGGTCTCTAGTATTTCATATTTCCCCTGAAACGCCCTGTATAGAAGACAAGCGATTGGAACCTGTTAATGGTCTAGAAAATAGCCATTAAAGTGTTCGCCGATGTAATTTTACATGTTTCTGTCATATCTTTCAGTGGGCGCACATCGGCAGCTCCCATCGTCTTCAACTCGCAGCACATCCTATTTTTTAAAGAATATATGTATTTCTTATGTAACAAAATAATAAATGAAAAATTGGATGTGTGCACGATTGGAGGCTGGTGCTGATGTGGGGTAACTAGAAGAGGATGCTGGTGGTGGTGTAGAGCAGAGATAAGAGTATCACAAATAATATTAGTTATGTCTCGTAGACTGATGGCTACCGGATCTAAATTGCAATAATTCCAGAATAAATGGAGGACCGTTTTCGCAAAGCCCCCTTTATGTATTTTTACTTAAAATAGTTTTTTCTTAACACCTACTGTTCAGCTTCCTCTGCAAACCTATGCAGCCAGCTTTAGCAAAACTTACTTCATTCCGCACCTATAGTACAGAGAATAGAGCCCGTTTTTGGCAAAACACGCCTCAGGTGTATGTAGGGGTCTTTTCAAAACCCACTTTATGCTACTTGCTTTGCGACAGATGTTAGAGGTAATGCTAGGTTTTCTCATAATTCGTTTAATGTGTGACAGATGACAGGAAAAGTACTTTCCTGGCCGTGTTATGGCACTCCTGTAATAATTGTTTTGCTTGGCTGTAGATGGCAGGGCAATATTACTGTGTGCACCAACTAAGCTAATAATCGGCGTGGTGGTTGAGGGACCTCCCATTAACCACCGCGCCGAGTGATTAGACTTGTGTTAAATACTGAATATGGAAGATGATGGTAAATATAATATTCCTGTGAGTGGAACACGTGGTGGGCGTAAAAGAACAGAAACGAAGCAAACATCTCCAAAGCAAAATAATCTCGATATTCAAAACAAAATGCTGCGAATGATATTGACTGTCGGCATACTGAAAGAGGTGAGGTAAGCAACCATGGAGGGAAAGACTGTCATGCAAGCAAACTCTCTAACGCTGAAATTATCTACTACATTGTTTAGGAGATAAAAGCAAGCAAGGTGTATTCCTTTTGTCATACATGGATGTCTCAGCACCAGCTAGATATGTTGTAAATCCCACTGAAGTTAAAGTCGTAAATCTGTTTCTATCAAGGATAAGATAAGACTTCGAGACGGATCACAAGTAACAGTTTGTGCTGCTACATTTCAAAAAATAGTAAGTATATCGCAGGATCGCTTGCCCAGCATTATCAGGAACATGAGACTGCACTACAGGAACGAACAGGTGGCTCAAGAGCAACTCAAGCCGACATAGTTATGACCCAACAAGTGAAAGAGCACGTTTTTAAATGTAAGTGCAGAGAGTGTCATTCCAGCAGAGGAAATGAATAGGTCATATCTGCCCCCAAACATTATATGTAAATATAATGTGGGGAAATATTTGCAAAGAACATAGAAAAGCAGGCAATAATAACAGTTCTGTGCCAAAATGTAATGCAGTATTTTATAAGAATTTTAATCCCGGCTTTGGTAATCATCACAGTGATACCTGTTCAACATCCAAGGAACTCGAAATGAAAGTAAAGATCGTAGAAACCGAAGAATGCCGGGAAGTGTGTGAAACTAACATACGCTGGAAGAAGTCCTTGCAAGAAAAGTACCATAGCATTATTAACAAATACTCTGAAGGCACTGTAAAAGTTGTCTTTGAGATGTAACAAGCCGTCTCTTAGAGAAGTCTTTTGCACACGACAAGTATGGTTCTATAGCATGTGGCGATACATAAACGAAACAAGGTACTAATAACATTTTTCAACATACTTGGCGTGAAACAGAAGCTGCCAGAGGCGCAAATGAAATCGCGTCTGCACTACAATACGTTCTCCCACATTACTTGGAAGAGAGAACTAAAGATATTGTAAGAGAGGATTGACACTTGAGCTTTTTTCAGACTCGTGGACCAGTGAGAACAATGATCCCAAGATGCACTGTATGCTGGCACATTTTTGGAACACACTAAAGTGCTCTAGCAACTTACCCTCTATTTTCCTATTCGCGGACATAGTTTCATCCCACCGGATTCTGTATGTAGAGTTGAGAAGCATTATCGGAAGAAGGAAGACTCCGTATCACCTTGTGAATAAAGGAATATTCTAGCGAAGTTTAGAAAGGTACTGGCGTGGGAAGAAGACTGCTTTTCCTATGACTTCAAACGGACATCTAAAGAAATACTCAAGTCTAGTTTGCCCCTCATAATGATTGATGTACGAGCAATAACTGACAGACAAACCAGTGGTAAGATTCAACGTGCTTTTAAAACGACGTATTTTACTGGATCAGGTGTATGTTGTGGTGTTTTGAAGAACAACAGGAGAAGGAAGTAAAGAAGCTAATGCGTTTTCTTACCATTCCAAGGATGCAGCAGGTTCCTACAACGACGTCCTGAGGAGTATGAAGTTCATGCCAGTTCACTGAGAATTTATGAGGATGAAGGGTCCTCTGAAGTTGCGTAGAAGAGAAAAAAGAAATATTATTTTCAAACTTTAATGTAGAAAATTGACATTTAATATTCAGGTGTCACTGATCTAGTTTGAGCATAAAGCGAGTTTTGAAAAAGAAAATTTTTTTCATATTCCAAGCAGTTAATAAACTATAAAAAAGTTATATACAAAGACCATCTTAAAATATATTCAGAACTACAAGAAATTTGCTAACTGTAAAAAAGTTTTCCGTCTCAGGTTGCTTGTTAATTAAATAAATATGTCTTCTGTTAAATTATATAAAACGAGTTTTGCCAAAACGGTCCTCACTTATAGAATAAAATAGTTGACGGCGTCACTCACGCTTTCTGAAGATGATTTCTTCACAAAATAACTCAGCAATACCACAGTTGCTGTAAGAACTAAGTGTGCGCGCCACGCCTACGAGATTGATCTGTGGCGCACAGGCGAGGTGAGAGGTCGTGTCCCAGGTAACAAAGATGGCGCGCCGGGTGAATCTCTCCCTTGCTCGTATGCACAAATCACTGAGATTCAGTTTTCATAACAGTTCATAGCATAGCTTTCGAAGCATTACGTACGCTTCTCGCTTTCAATGTTTCTCGAATGTAAGCAGTATTCGTAAAAAATAAAGCACTCTGTATGCATTCCTTTGTCACTGTAATGTCTCAGTCTATATTGAGGCAGCAAATGCGTTTATATGCAAATATCTCTTGACCTCTTTGCACAGTAGCGTATCACTGAATGCTTAGTAATACGATTTGATTTTCAGCTACTTTTCTTCATCATCAGATAAATAACTGATGAGTTCAGACGTAAATCATTGTATCGTGTAAAACAACGGACTATTTTGATTATATACAAAAGAGCAATAAGTATAACAGGCTAATAAGGAACGAGAAACTGCTGAGGCATCGATTCAATCAATAAGGATGTCTGTTCCTATACTTCTCTGAACTCACGTGTGTAAATTCCAGAATTTATAATCGTATAATTAGTTAATTTTTTGTGGTTTGTGACAGCATGTACGAGTGAATGGTTAGGGAAGGTTCGTTGCAAACTTTCGCAAAACAAAAGTTTGTTTCAGTGGCCATATTATTCGCAAACTGTACAAATTTTACTTTTCCGTGGAATAACCAAACTTACTTTTTCTATAACAAAAAAGTGAATATTTCAGCTCACAAACAAAACATGTTTTTCAAAGTAATACTGAAACACGTATGGATTAAAAATTTCTACTATATTTCAGCACGCAAAGACGGCTGTTTGTTTATGGACAAGCTATTTATCGATTTTAAAATGATGGTCGGATATTTTTTTACATCAATAATTCTGTGGAATATTGTATGATTTTTACCACTTCTTTTATGTGGGGATGATAAGACCAGAACCTTATTGCGCTTTGCTGGTTAGAAGGACGAGAGGGGACGTAGTAACTGGTGAAGTGACGCACAGGAAATTGGCCTTACACTCCGGAGGACCAGTGTTCTGATTCTCAAACTAGTCAGTCCATTTTAAATTTTCCATAGCTTTACCATATCAAATCAGTCGAATACTCTGATGTATCCTTCAAAAAGGCAACATCTCATTCATTTTCTGACCCTTCGTACTCCGCCTGTAGTGAAACTTGTGTTTAAAATGATGTTGCGCTGAAATTATCTATGGAGTTTGGGAAACTATTAATTTTTAGTTACAATGCTATCACAGAGAGACCTTTCCCAGTGGCTCATCCATTGGCTTCGCCTATGAGAGGATTTGGAGAAACTATAAATTTTTGGTTCCAATGCTATCGCTGGAGTGGTTCTTTTGAAAGGGACATTACTTATTTCCTTCCGCGTATGATCTTGTGCTTCTTATTTAATGACTTAGAAATCGACGTAAATTATAATCTTCCTTCATTTTTAACCGTTATCTTCCTTTTCAGAACTAGTGACAATTTAAGTGAATTATTTACCGCTGCAGTACCTCTGTTCTCAAGTACCTTCTATTTCCAAGATATCATCGAGACAGCGGTGCTTGAGGAGTTTTAATAACACGAATGGAAATTCGCCTTCGAGGGTTGGTTTATTTCCTTTCGTATTTTCTGTTATTTCTACCGTGAGCGTGCAAACTAACCAAGAGATTTTTTTATCAGATAACGTTTATAATGAGCTGTGAAATATGACCAGAGATCCTTTCATATATATATATACCACAAGCCAACCTACAAAACATCCCTCAAGGAGTACTGTAAATATTCATGTTTTCCTATATTCCTCGTTGTGCGTGGGAGAGGAGAAGGGGGAGAAGGGGTAGCGTCAGATAACATTTGTTTGTGCCACTGCACACCATACTTCCTTGTGTCCGCTTTGTTTCTTCTGTTACACAGAGTGGAATGCGTGACTGGAAGGACTTGCTTGTTATTCCCTCCGTATACACAAGCGCGTCACACGGACTCTTATTGGATTTTTCTGTGGCGCGAAAAGAAAGAGCAGATGGATTACATTCAGTGAAGCTGGTCTGTACCATACATATTTTTTGTTGGCTAGTTACATGGAAATTTCGTAAGCGAAGTTGGCGTCCGTGTGCTCTGCAGAAACATTAATAACAATAATTTCGTGTGGCTCACTAGCCTGGTGAAAGTCTTTCAATTGGACGTTACTCCGGTGACTTGAATGTCCCTAACCTAGATTTGATACATCTTAGAGTAACAGGAAGATTCACGAGCACATACAGCTTACCAAGGAAGCCATAAAACTAAAGATGCGTCGTGTCGAGGAACATGGTTTTTGTCGCAGTGTGATCATTCTGAGTTCCCATCAGTCCTGGAGATAGCTGAAATGATTGATTAAGCAAAGTTAAAGTATCTTCAGTGACACTTATCCTGATGTGAACAACTGCTTCTTGGCCTCATAATCAAATATGAAAACAACTAAAAGAGCAGTAATAACTATTTTTCCGGCTCTGGTTATCTAATAGTAAGACGTTAGATCATTGTGGAAAGATACTCAGTATCTACATACAGTTGTGTGTCCCCAGATACTATTAAATAACCATATGAAATAGTTGTCGTGTCGTTACCGAGACGCTTTGTTAGGCGAAACGTGACTCGTCTGTTTGGTGTCAATAACGATTTCCCTACCTGCTGAGCCATATCATCGAAAAGGAAGAATGTGGCTCAGCTGACGAAGTGAACAGTCCAACATTTCTCTTCAGAAAAGGTTTGGAATGAATTGCTCGTTCGTGTCCCGCAATGATAGAAGCAACAGATGGATCTAAAACACACTTTGAGAAACTGTTAAAATGCTACGGCGCTACTGTAAACAAAACGCAGCAGTCGTAACCGAAAAGTAAGAAAGCTATACCTACAGTTAAAATAAAAGAACCTAGAAATAGCGAATTTGGCGTAACATTTACAGAAAATCGTTTTTTAAAGAAACTGGTACTTTTAAAAGAGTGGGAGATAGCATTCCTGAGTCTGCCGCAAGCAGAAATAATGAGTCGCTGGCAAGAATAACAGGAAGAAAGCGTGGAATAAACGATATTAGTTTTTCGTAGCTTTTTGCTGCTCATATGAACGGAATTACGTAAACTGCAGCTTTTTCAGGAGGCCGTGAAGTTGGTATTGATGGGGCAGAACCATCGTCTGCGAATGTGGTTCACGGTTGGATAAAGCCATGTTCAATACCTGAGATACGGCCGCGCGGCGCTTTGTCACGGTGCGTGCGGCTCCCCCCCCCCCCCCCCCCTCCGCCCCTCCCCCGTTGGAGGTTCTAGTCCTCCCTTGGGCATGGGTGGTGGGTGTGTCGGTGTCGTCCATAGCGTAAGTTAGTTTAAGTTCGATTAAGTAGTGTGTAGGGACCGATGACCTCAGCAGTTTGGTCCCATAAGACCTTACCACAAATTTCCAATATTTTTACCTGAGATACAAAGAGAAAGCTCATTGTATAGGAGACTCAAGGGACGAGAGGATTGACCTTGAATGAAATATGGGGATTGGTCATCTTTACACAACCGAAATTCCTTGCGGTGCAAGAGGAGAAGAAAAAACTGCAGTTATAGGTGTTGAGCCTGCGAAAGGAAAAACTAATGCGGAAGCAAGAAGAAAGACTTAGAGAAACTAGGGATGATCGTACCATATTTTTCTGTAACTGTTTGCATTTTTAAAATTTTTGTTATGGAAATAAATTAAAATATTAGTAAACTATTATTTATATAAATACAGTTAACAACAAACGATATGTTCATCAGCGACGAGCCAACTAGCAGACTTTCAACTGCCAGTCTACAGTGATCGAGTGGTGCTAAATGCTACGGGTGTCGAGGATTATACTCTAGCAAAGGGCAGATCTTCATAACTTTGAGCTTTACAGTCGTTTCTCAATTGTGCAGTAAGCACCATTACCAAGTTTCGTATAAGGTATGACTTATTACTCATCTGTGCCTAGACACCAACTCAGCTGGCTTAAAAAACTGAGAGCCGTATCGCACTTCCACAAGTCGCCGTTTGTTTTATTAATCCCAAAGAAACTGATGTGTGAGTCAGAGGACTGGATGATTCCTTGCTAAAGACGTATGGCGCTTTATACATACCTATTTCTTAATAAGGAACTGGTCTGAGGCTCAGAAAATCTGTTTCAAACCGCGTCTCATTTTTATTGATACTAACATTGTTTGCTGGTACTGACCATCATGTTGTGAGTATGCTTGATGACTTTTGTGCATGAGGCGGAAAAATATCTTACTTATTGCAATAATACAGGATGGTCAAAATGTCTGCTATTGTAGTATTTCTAATGTGATTACGTTGTAGTTGTTGCACTCTGTATCCGTAAATTTGTTTAAGATTAATCTTTGACAACTAAAATCATGTCACACAACGCAGGAAGTTATCATGTCACCCATTTCTTTTCGACATTACGATTATATGCTATCATACACATAAGTAAGCCACGGACTTCATTCGGTAGTAGGTGGTCCATAACTTAGCAAATAACGAGAAAAGAACCCAAGCATGAAACTATACAAATGCCAAATTGTTACCTACGACGTTTTCGAGCTTCCTTGGTTCACCTGAACAGCACTCTGTATTTGATCAGAACACATCTAGGTGAAATAGATGAGTGCAACTGTAAAATGGTGTCGGCTGGGACGGCCGAGCGGTTCTAGGCGCTACAGTCTGGAACCGTGCGACCGCTACGGTCGCAGGTTCGAATCCTGTCTCGGGCATGGATATGTGTGATGTCCTTAGGTTAGTTAGGTTTAATTTGTTCTAAGTTCTAGGGGACTGATGACCTTAGAAGTTATGTCCCATAGTGCTCAGAGCCATTTCAACGATTTTTTTGTAAAATGGTATACGCATCAGGTGATAGCAGTTCGTAACCAGTAACTTTAAGTTGCTAATTATTCTAGGTACATCGTCACAACTCCTCTCTTGTTTTTATGTAATATAAGATCCTCTCTGCATCATCTAACAGAACTGAGGGGCAATTTACCGTGAATTCGTACGTGTGTGTGTGTGTGTGTGTGTGTGTGTGTGTGTGTGTGTGTGCGTGTGCATGCTTGTGTGTGTCTGTGTCTGTGTGTGTGTGTGTGTGTGTGTGTGTGTGTGTGCGTGTGCATGCTTGTGTGTGTCTGTGTCTGTGTGTGTGTGTGTGTGTGTGTGTGTGTGTGTGTGTGTGTGTGTGTGTGTGCGCATATCCGTGTGTGTACCCACGTGCGTACGTGGGCACTTACTGTGCGAGTTTATTTACTTTGAGTTTATTGGAGAAGATAGCAAAGAACGAACCATAAAACTATAGTTCTGTCCAAAATTAAATGAACACACAACTAATTCAACGCCAGACAAAGCAAAATGAATTTATTGAACATAATAAACAGACCTCCCATAAGCAACTGAAAAGGGAAGAAAATAGCTCTGTGCGTCAGCGTCGAGAAGAAGCAGACGACTTTACATCGTTGTGGAAAACTGGAAACTGTTGTACGGGCGTCGTTTGCAGAAATATAGGGCTGACAGTGAGGTTTCATCTTGTGAAAAGGCCGTCAATGTCCGCTTGCGTCAGTGAGAGCAATTCACAATCTCAGAGAAGCTGGCGTGCAGTTTCTCCTGACCATGGGCTAAAGCGAAAACCTGTTATAGTTTCGTCTAGTGAGCGGGCAGGCTACTGCATTTGAATATTACCGTTACTACTCAAAATTTATCCGTCAATTGCATTGGTTTAAAAGTACAAGAAATCCTGCCCGACAGCACCTTTGGAAGAAACCAACATAAAGTACCGTGATTTCATCTCGGTACCAGGCGGCTGTTAATCTTCTCCTCATCCGTGACTGACACGACTGACTTTACATCATCACGAGCTTATGGTTCAAACCCAGGTTCCTCTTTCTCTCCAGATGTAAATATATTGAGAGAAAATTTAGAATCTGTTTCAGTTAAGTTGGCCATTAGCTCTTGTGTCCAAGCGATAATACTTCTGAGACCTTCTTTTCTATTCTCTAGTACTGTAACATGCTAGTATAACGCCCTTATACTTCCGTCTTTTTTCAGTAGATTCAGCAGATGTTTCGTTATGATCATAATGGTCAAAAGTAGTACGTTCGAACCTTCATACCCTCACAAAAACAATAGTTTCTCTGTTATGATACCATACTTTGCCGTGCGTACCAGAAAAGCTGGGTACATGTTCATATGTCGTTATGGGGCTCTATCGTACTGAGTCATCAAGCAACATCAGCTCGAGCCTCCTGTCTCGCTACAGCACGCCGAGTTGCAAAGCTATTCGTTCATACGAGGCGTGCGAGGAAACTAATGACTGATTTTTTATCTACCAAAATTTTTGTTTCCATTTTTTTAACAACAATAGTATCCCCTTGAAAGTAGTTCCCTTGTGGCAGGTATACATCAGAGGGATCGTTGTCCCCAGTCTAGGTAGCAGCGCTGAAAGGCTTCAATTGTAGGGCCTTCAACATGTCGGTCACTTTCTTTTGAATGTTGTTTAGAATCCCAAAATGATGCACTCCTGTGGAACAACAGGCTGATGAAATTTCTTTATATAAGAACCAGTTTCGCTCCAAGGATCATCATCAGCTTCATCAAAGCATTTGCTTTTGTTGTTGGTCTCGGCCGCACTATTTACCAATGATGCAGCTAAATACTAGAATATGCAGTTATTTTGTAATTGATTATTAAATACAAAAATTTCATCAGCAGCTCTTGGCGGTAATCATGACATTTTTCAGATATTAAGTGCTGTGAGTGTCCACCTTCTGAAATAATATTTATTTCTGGACTAAATGCTGACTCAACAGCGGTAAGAAGCTGTATCAAAGACCGTGATAATTTGCAAGATAGTTCTCTTTCACATGTTTCATATGCTCGGCACTACTGATCATTGTTTGCAAATAATAAATTGTTTCTGTAATAATCGAAACTGGTTTCTCAGAACAACAGACACTACTGTAGGTACACCACTTAGGAATTCTTTGCAGTCCAACGTGAAGTCGTTATGGCACTCCTTGCACGATACGGTATCTCGATACCGACCACAGGTGTTGTATTACTCGTAACAATTTCTGTGTACCTTGCAAAACAAGAGAGTATGTTTTCCGAGGGCACGAATCGTTATTGGGAATGCAGCTGCGCTACATTTTTCAACATTTTTAACATTTTGATGTTTCGTGCCTCTTATGGGGGCCATCCGCAATTGTTGGCTGTCGAAAGAAACGCAAATGACGCAAATTTTTCGACTAGACGCCACTTCAGTCATTTATGAGTAAATTTCGGTGTATATTTACTAAATAAAGTTCTCAGTTAGTCTCATAAGGTTCAAAGATTGTCATCTGAAAGACTACCGGAGACAGCAAGGTACAAGACTGTGGCACAATTTGAATGCTGCCTGCAAAAATACCACAACTGATAATTTACTTACAACCAATTGCATGACACACAGATTTGTAATTGGATTTCTCATCACCTCCAAAGCTCCGAGGTTGTTTCAAATTGTTCAAGCTGTATTATATTTGTTACTGGAAAAGTGTCGAATCAAATAACTGTAAAAATGCCTCAGCAATATATAGGATGCCTAGAACCTTTTGGAAAGGTATTTAATTTTAATTTAGCTAATATTTTTCTAGGAAATGTATGACATGCATAGGTATTTTATGAAATGCGAAATGAACACAGGGAAAGTATAAAATTACAATGAAAGGGTGAGTCTGAAAATCAATCATGTCAACCGGGCATTTAGAATTTAACTGAGACGAAATCAGTGGTTTTCCTGATATGCCTTTTTCACACCCCTTCTACTTCCGCTCGCAGGGTTCACAGGTACGAAATGGTCTTTATCATGATAAGTCATATTAACATATCTAGTAGACAACTTCTTTATCATCATGTCTCGCTTACCATGGTCAATAAAAGAATGCGTCTCGTAAAGTGTGTTAAACAACTCACCATCTGATGCGTAAAATTTGATAGCACCATATACTTCATTCAGTAATTGTACTAGTTTCTGTGTTCCTGTGTTCTCTGGACGTTCATTACAGTGCACTTCTTCATTAACCAATAATGACGAGGCTGCTTCTTTTCCACAGTCTTGGCCGTATTCAAGACCCTTGTTATTCACTTACAGCGCCCGTCTTCTGTTAGAAAAACACTATACCTTGCAGAATTACTCATTATTTGTAACTCTCTACAGAATCTTTATTCCACTGCATTTGCACGGTCATCAGTGACAACGTTTTCACAGTCAGCACGTGCTGTCACCGTTTTAGTGAAATTGACACTCTGACACCACTGAACTCTAATCGAACTAGGCTCAGAGTTTGACAACAATGATGTCTGTGGCTCTTATAACAGTCAAAATATTTAATTTAGCTTTTTCTCATAATTTTATATTAAATTCTTCGTCAAAGTGATAAATAAGATGCATTCCACTCCCCACCTAATGATTCTTGGTATTCTATATATTGGCTAGGTATTCCATAAAATGCCCGATTTCACTGTTTGCCGGTAAGATATTCATCAATGTTTTTAACAGCACCGGACTATATTATTTCTGTTGCTAACTTCTGCCAAATGGAAAGAACAGTGCTAACGACAAGTCGTATAAGAACAGCACCAACAGGAATTTGGCGTAAAAGTTTGTACGGCAAAATTCAGTTAATGTCGGCTAATAAAGCCAGCTCGAAGTGTTTCCACAAAGCTTCATACAACTAAAGGATTCCCCTATAGTTGCAAGACGGGCGCTACATTCCTGTAATTGTGATGGAAGCAGACGCCTCGAAATTTCATGAGTTAGTGACGCATTTTTTGGGGGCCGTTTGGCCGGAGGGCCCGGGTGCGGGCTCGGTCGTTGGCGCGGGCGCAAGCGCGGGGGCGGAGGGCGTGGGTGTGACGTGTGCGGACGGCGGCGTGACGCAAGAGCGGCCGGCCAATGGCGAAGCGCGGCGCGCCATGCGACGGAGCGCCGGCCCGCCAACGGCGTCGCGACGGCGGCGCCTGCGCTGCAGACGCGCTCAATACGCGGCGCTCGGCGGGGAGGAGCCAGCGCCGGGCCTCACACTACCCGCACTTCGCGCCGCGCAAACTTCCTCAGCAAATATGCGCGCTTGCGTCGTACGCCGGCCGCTCTAGGGCGGACCGCCAGAAAGGTCATTCCGCTGCCGTCATCGCTGGTTACCGATTCTAAGAGGAATCGTTAATGCTGCTTATGCTAGGTGATTTTGCTAAATGGGGACAAACTGCAGGAAACGATCCCTGAGAGGATAAGGAGCGAGAAAGACAGTATGGACGTTTGTCCAGGAATGCGTACCTAGGGATATACTCCGCCTCGAAGGCGGAGATAAAATATCTGTTTTATCCCGATATCAGGACGAGGCAGATGGCCCGCCAGGAAGGGATAAGCCAGACGACCGTGTGGAACATCCTTCACGACAGCTGCCGCTATCCGTATCACTTTACACAGGTGACTGGTCTTATTACGGACTAGCCTCCACTGCAACGGTTTTGTCGCTGGTTCTTCGCACAGGCCACCACTGTGCTCAGATTTCCATCATTCATCCGCTTCACAGATGAGGCTTCCTTCGCAAAAGACGGTCTCTTCAAGCTTCGCAACACCTACCTCTGGGCTACAGACAATCCCCGCGGTATGGTTGCTGCGAATCGTCAGCACCAGTTCAGCCTCAGTGTGAGGAGGGAATTATTGGCTATCGCCTTCTGTAACGAGTCATCTTCCCACAACGCCACTCAGACGAGGCGTATCTGCAAGTGACTCCACTTCCCACGCCGGAAGAGGTGTCTCTGGTGGCCCAGATCTCTGCATATTGAGAGTAGAGCTAGAACGCTAGTATAGACATTCCTACTTGCATGGCGTGTGCTCACATGTGCTTTCAATCTTTGAAACCTACACTATCAAAGATCTTTTATCTTCACCTTCAAGTCGATGTACCTCCCTTGCAAAGCATTTCCAGCCATACTTATTTATTTAACCTGATCTGATTAGGGCCATCAGGCCTTTTCTTAGATCGGGCCAGGGTTTCACACATAGTTACCTAAGAAATAATCATTTTAATATGACAAATACTATTGAAATGATATGAGTGTCTTTAGTGTATATGTGGGCAAATAATGCTATCTATGAACTAACAGAAATAATAGTGGCAATACTACCGCTGCTGCTGCTGCCACTAATAGTGATAATAGTACTACTACTAATAATAATAATAAAGACAATAATAACAACAGTGACAGTGGCAGATACAAAAAGAATTTATAGATTTACAAAAGGAAAGGAGACTACACCAGCTAAGAATACTGCGAGACGAGGAAGATCTGGTTGGAAAGACGGATTTACGAGGGAAAGGAGTGTGTACAGGGACAATGGTAATCATTATTGTTCCTTTAGTAGATGTGCCATTAACTGTCTTCCGAAGCTGAATATGTTATGCAGCTCCCTAATAGAATGCGGGAGGTATTCCAGAGTCGAGTTCCTGCTACTGAGAAGGACCTTGGGAAAGTGACTGAACGACGAAGTGGGGCAGGAAGGATTTTTCTCTGATTTGAACGGGAGTTTCTGCCATATTGTTCAGACAAGAGCGTTAAGATCGAGAAGAGAGATGAGGGACAGTGTACGCTTATAAGACCGTAGGATATGTACATGCCCATATGACCCCTCTTTGCTCCTTATCCTAGCAAGAACAGTTTCCTACAGTTCGTCCCCATTTATAAAGATCATCTAGCATAGAATGATATTTTCACTCTGCAGCAGAGTGTGGCTGATATTAAACTTCCTGGCAGATTAAAACTGTATGCCGGACCGAGACTCGAACTCGGGACCTTTGCCTTTCGCGGGCAAGTTCTCTACCATCTGAGCTACCCAAGCACGACTCACGCCCCGTCCTCACAGCTTTGGAAAGTAGGAGACGAGGTACTGGCGGAAATGAAGCTGTGAGGACGTGGCGTGAGTGGTGCTTGGGTAGCTCAGATGATAGAGCACTTGCCCGCGAAAGGCAAAGGTCCCGAGTTCGACTCTCGGTCCGGCACACAGTTTTAATCTGCCAGGAAGTTTCATCATCTAGCATGTGTATAGTACACGAGGAATAAATTCGCTCACATTAATACAGATTGTAGAAACCGCCAAGGAAAACGTATTTCAAAGAAGCTCATACGTTTGCTGAAATCGTATATGGGAGACACTGGGTCTGTTTCACTTGCCAACTACGTGAGGCTGCTGAACTTGACTCGCATACACTTAATACGCAAGACTGTGGCCTGATGTTATAAGATGAACATCAACTAAAATAAAACAAGATTAATGGAATGTAGTCTAGTGAAATCAACCGCTGCTGAAGAAATTAGACTGAGTAACAAAACACTCAGAGAAGCAGATGATTTTGGGCAGCAAAACAAGCGAAGATTATCGTATTAGGAGGACATAAAATGCAGACTGGCAACAGCAAGAAACCATTTCAGAGAAAGACAGATTTTTTACTTATATAAGCGGGATCATAAAATTTACGTTTGAAGGCGTTGCTGCAGCATAGATGCAACGTAGCGTGACTCAGATGCGGGTACATCAACACCGACATGTGGACGAGTGATGAGTGTGACTTTCGTGTCCTTCTGACGTGAGTGGGGTAAATGCGGAAACGTGAACTATGGCGACGTTATTACCATATGCATCCAAACTGGACCAACGTGCTGTTATTCTTTTCTTGGCTACCGCAGTACAAACGTCGGTAGACATCCAGAGTAGAATAAAGAATGTCTAAGGGCAATGTGTCTGTCAAAAACTACCTTCGTCGAATGGTGCACCGTTCTCCGTGCTGGTCTCGATTCGACACAACGCACGTCCACATATCGAAAATGTCGTAACGCATAATTTACGCCAACTCAAGTAGGAGGCACTCCATCACGCGCCCTATAGTCCTAATCTCTCTCCATACGATTATCACGTCTTCGGTCCATCAAAAGCGGGCTCTTGAAAGGTCGAAGGTCCTGTCGGACGAGGATGTGTGGCAGGAAATTACGGACTGGTTCAAGTCGGCGTCCGGCCATCCTGATTTAGGTTTTCCGTGATTTCCCTAAATCGCTCCAGGCAAATGCCGGGATGGTTCCTTTGAAAGGGCACGGCCGACTTCCTTCACCGTCCTTCCCTAAACCCATGAGACCGATGACATCACTGTTTGGTCTCTTTTCCCAAACAACCCAACCCAACTACGGACTGCATCACGCAGCAAGTCACGATGTTTTACCAAATGGGTATCTTCAACCTGGTACGTCGGTGGAATGATTGCCTCAAAGCTCACGGATATTTTGCCAGATTGGCACATCGGTTCAGGAATGTATGACCTTCGAACCGAAGCTTTTTGATCGCCCCTTGTATTTAAATGTTAGCAAACTTTTCTGGACGAGGAGACATCGCGGACGTGTCTCAACAACTGCTGGTAGAAGAGAATTTGCACGTTAGACGAAGGATATGTTTCCAGCGCAATGGGGTACCACCCAGAGAGAGCAATGCTGCAGAAAGTCACTTGACAGCTCTGTTCTGGAACCGATAGATCGACCGCGGTGATCATGTATCCTGGCCAGTTGAAGACCTTCATAGAGGAAGAAGCTAATGAGCCCCATTTGGAGGACACTGTCCTTGTGAGATGACGATTTACCGGATCATAATAAACTGAGTGTTCAGTTCTAGACAAGGCAACTGAATATTCCATCATCTAGCTATATCACTGGCAAATACCGCTTCGAACACAATAAAAATCGTAGTATCTCTCGCTATCTAAACTAGAAATTTTCTTAAATCTAGTCTACTGTGTCAGAATTGTCATGAAGTAGATAGGTTCGAAATAGCGTAATTTTTCTCATATGTGTGTTTTTCAATATTAAAACAAGGTCTCTCAACTAAAATCGTTTGCCCTGCTCCCTGAATTCGTCAATAAGATGACTGCATATCAATTCATAGCAAAGGGAAATCTGTAATTAAGAAAAGACAATACCATAGCTAGAAAACAGGAATTTTTGGTGGTAGTACACCGACTCGTAACTGGAAGGAAATCAGTTGAAGAGCAGACGGAAAAAGTTGTAAGTGCCACATCTTCAGTGGTATTCTGTTACCGATTCTCTGTTGTATACCCCGGGACTTGTTCCAGGTGCCAAATCATGGATAAAATGTTTCAGACACTCAGTATTAGATGGCGCAGTGTCTTTGTGCCAAGCAGCGCTTCCTTCCGAATGCCAATGTCTCCTCCGTTTAGTCTGGGATGGTTTAGAGAGATAACACCCAGGTCTTAGGTGACTGGGAACAGCTTCTTCAGCTGCGATAGAGATTCTGGAACTACAGAAAATTTAAGGAAAGTAGGCAAGGCCTTTGCGTTGGAACATTTACATAAAATTTTTGAGTCAGCTAAAGGTATGAAGCCATTCCATGTCATTCCAACGCATACAACTGACTTATTTGATTTTAAAGATGCTGCTGAAACATTATCGTCACTGCAGACGTGTGAGACCTCCAGATGCAATATTTACGTCCCGAGTCCGAATATCCGTGCGGCACACGGTTTTAATCTGACAGGAAGTTTCAAAAACTTTCTTATTAGCACTTATAACCTGTTCGTTTTCTACTATGGTACTTAAAACGTTCTTAATAAATTATTTATTTTCTAATTTGTCTCATTTTTTGCGGTTATGACGGGAGCAGCGTAATACCTTCTCAACTCTTTTGGATGGAAATAAGTTACGTACAAAAACACAGAGATGGTTTATTGAGTCTCCTGGAAAATGTGATATTTGTCATTTGGAACGTTTCCCATTTCCGCTCCTAAATTTGAGTTTCAGTTCCGTAACATACCGATAGTTTTTTGTCTAACTTCGTAATAAAGACATTTTCTGGGCCCTTTTTGAATCCTCATATTCAAGCGACGAATAAAAAATCAGGGAGATTTTTTAGATGGCCCGGCATTATAACCTCACTAGTGCACAAGTATAATGATGAAGGTATGTAATAAATTTGTGAATCGGAAAGAGTACTACTGTGCACAAATGTCTAAGCGAAAAATCGTTCGTCTTTGTCTTAACTTCACTCTTCGCGTCTCCGTGGCAACACCATTTAAGCAATGCTCTCTCTCTCTCTCTCTCTCTGTCTCTGTCTCTCTCTATCTCTCTCTCTCTCTCTCCCTCTCTCTCTCTCTCTCTCTCTCTCTCTCTCTCTCTCTCTCTCTCTCGTGGCTGAACACCCCGTGTTTTATTAAGTACAATGAGATTTATGGTAGTTATTGTTTCCATTTATAAATAACAGATAAACGAATTATCTCCAGGATACTGTAATGCTTCAGTCATGGAAACGTCAATCTGATTCGGATTAAATATATTTGCAGGTGGTGTGACGTCATATGTTTGAAATTCAGATTCACAAAGGAGTTTCTGTCAGTGGTTATAAAGAAAGAAAATTTTATCATCCGTTCCAGAAGAAAGAAAAACGGTGAAGTTCTGTAAACTGTGCAAATAATGGAAATATTGTTATATCACAAATATGAAGCTCTCAGCTGCGTTCGAGTTCGTATGCTTTTAACCCGATCTAGCATTCATTATGTATTTGAGTGTAGTTAGATATTTCGTAACTGACACCGTTGACTTAGTAGTTGACTTAACTGGGGAGGCCGTCAAAATGTACACACATGTCCAACGGTCTGATACTCAAATCGTCATGATGTGAAGTATGAGCGGAAAATTACACGGTGATTTAGCTGCCCCTACATGTCGTTTTACGCAACCAGCAATGTTGTTACTGGACTTCAAAACCACACACGGGATTTTCATATTCTCTCGCTCTCCAAGCGCAATCTATTAGTCCTGCAGAAAAATGAGCATGCCCATTTTGTAGGAAATTAGATGTAGTTAAATTTTGTACTGGCACACGTTTTCGTAGGAGGCCACGGTTTTCGAATTATTCAAGAAAAACGTGCAAAATTGATCTTCAAAAGTACCTCCACCCCACACTCTTCTCACCAGTCAGCGTATCTAGTATGTTGTTCGTGACACTCCCTCCTTCCACTGTACCAAAATTACCGACTAAATGAACTATTCCCGACATTCTACTTTTTTGTTCTTCATTGATTGGTCAATTACATCACCAGAATAGCCGGATACTTCATTACCTTTAATTTAAATGTGCCTGTGAAGGTAATCAATGAAAAACGACTTCTGAAAATGTTACGCTAAAACTAATTACGCTAACAATTCCATCCAAATTTAACCCTTACAAGCAAAGTATTTTCGTAGTCACAAGTCCTGACGAATACAAGCTACACCGTGTCCGGTGGACTGTTTTAGCCTAATTACAAACTGACTTTTCTCAAATGTATACTTTACGTGTACCTTAGCAGGCCTGCTACGCAGTTCTCAGTGCCTAGTAACTAGGAGCCATCACGCCCGATTTGGAGAGTTGGTTTAACCTATGCATGTTGATGAACAAGCATCCTGTTTCACAGAAAAGACTCGCCGCATTGTAACCTCCTTTAAAATAACTTTCTCAAGATTACATTTCTACAATAGCTGGTTTCACATTATTAAGAGGTAGGAACACTCAACGCTTACTCAGACTTCGTTGACGTTTGGTGATACGTCTCGAAATGTCACGAATTCCTTCGGCCTGAGAGAAAATATATGTGAAGTTTGTCTGGCTGTTTCAATGACAGTCATCTTCTCAGTAAAATGGAAAAAACGGTTTTGTTTGCATTTAAGATGGATGCGGGACTAGCTATCGCCACTCTAAGGGTATTCTGTAGTTTCTTGTCTCTGATTTGTATCCATGTGTTACCATTTTACGACTATTTTTTGAATGAAATAAACGCAGTATAGCTAATGTAGTCGTATCGATTTTAAGTCACTACTGAATATTAAACAGGGGTCCTTCAACTGAATGTCGACCTGTTGAGCGTAGCTACATTCGTGCCAAGTGAGACTTTTACTCTCTGGATAAATTACAGACAGCCAGTGCAGGTAAGGTAAGGAATGCTTCAACCAGCTTTCGCCGTACGTTCTTCCTTACTGACATTTTTCTTGTTTGTCTAGAATGAATAGTTGACGAGACTATCTTAAATCACGTTTACTCTATTAACTGAGTTCGTATTTTACGAAAATGAATATCAAAATGTTAATGCTATTCAAGCGGTACCAGAGAAAATACAGTATGTCATTATTGAAGGGTGACTATGATGAGGGTTTTCTTCTCTATTACTGTTCAGTTTTCTGTCAATGGCAATGTAATGAGTGAATCGGCACGAGATCCAGTTGGACGGAGATGAGAAACGAAAATACATTGGGCAAACTGAAAAAACTGAACTGTGAATATGAATCCAGATTTTTCTCTCTCTCTCTACTTGGTCGTTATGCACAAATTGATCCATTGCACAAAAAACTGACTTCTTCCAGAATATTTCGGAGATTCTGCTTTATCTACATATTACTTAGAGCCACCTAGTGGCTAGACATATATGCTTCTTGGCTTCTCAACAAACTGATTACAAGCTTGCATTCAAACATAAGGTGTGCCTTTTAAACATGTTAAGAAACTATACCAGCAATGCAGCAGAATTAAAACGATAATTTAAAGTCAAGCACTCCTCAAGTCACATTTTCGTATCTAGGTTTTTCTGTTTGTTTCGGTGTATACTATCCTTTGGTAGCGCTGGTCTTCTATGCCATATATTAACATTTGTAAGAAAGATAAGAAAATACTGGATGTTATTCTTAATGCCTGTGATATATAAAGGGTTTTGGCAGCCAGGTGTCACGGCAAACTTCACACTGAACTTAAATACCTAATCCAGTCGAAGGTTGTACAACCACGAGACGTAAACCTGCGATGGCGTAGATAACAAAAGAAAAAAAATTACAATAGTGAAACATCATACTCCAAAAAAAATTTGAAAAATATATAAAAGTGTCAGAGAGGTTATGATACGATCATATTGACGAAACGAAGCACCATTTATTGATGTACCTAATACGATGTTACGGCGCCTGTAGCACGACGCCATGCGGCAACTGAGCAGGTGTGGAGACCTTCAGAGACTTGATTTGCTCCACAGAAAAAAAAAAACAGAAAACTTAAGCAGTTGTACTCCAGATTCCTATGGTCAAACTGACATCCAGGTTTCGTTCTCATTTAGACCCAAACGTGCCACATATCCGTGAAACGCGCTGGCTGCGGTGACTTGTTAGGACTTTAAATTAATAACCTTGAGAGACTGAACGCAATTACTCACAATCGCTTGTCACTGCTATAAGTCTTTCGAGACATCCGCTTCTCAAAATAGAAGTATTCATGGAACCATTACTGTTGTACAGAGATCGTTTTAGTCAAGAAACGGCCTGTAGTTGAATACTCTGTGACAAAATCACTGTGCAGAAAGTTAGTTGCTGCTAATGGTAACATAAGACACCTACAAAGTACATGATGTGCAATGAAGTGGAGCAGGCGGCTACTGTGTTGTCTAGTGTTCATAGTGTTTACAGATTTGGTATAAAACAGTTTCTTTATCGGTCATGATGTGTAACGTGGAACTCAATACAGACGGAACCAAGTGGTAAAAAGGGGGTGTGCCTGACTTTAGACATACCAAAGGTCATTCAGTGAGGTAAGAGACGAATTTCTCAATTTCCGCAATGCACTGATATTCAGGGTTTCCAGCATTAGGGAAAATCCAGGTCTACAGGGAACTCGATACAGGACTAGGATGGAAACGTGATCATGATGAAGAGAGGCCGCTGGCTTGTGTCACCGATCGTGGCTGTCAGTGCTGTTCTTTTCCAAAACTTTTATGGACGAATAAACCAGAGGAATGTATACCACATGGATGTTTGAAACATAACGGCACTCAAGAATTCCTTCTTCATCCTTGATAGTAAATTGGTTCAGCTATTATGAGCGGCGAAGCATGAATATCGGCCGCTGGTACGGTAACTCATCGTGTTCGGTCAGAGGGTTAGTTGCCCTCTGTAACAAAAAAAAACTGAGTTAATGGATCAACGACGACCTGAAACGGGTGTCTTGCGACGTTTGCACCGAGCAGATAAAACTAACGAAAACGAAAAAAATTAGATATAAAAACAGACCGTGGTGAATCGGAAATTTCATATTGTTTAATGGATGACATTCTTGTCTGTTCGTTAATGATGTGCAGCACAATTTTTATTAAAAAACTTCAGACTTCATCCTGAGAGCACTGTATGAAAGAATGATAGAACATGAAAGAGACTTATGTGATGTTGTGTGAAAGTTTTAATTACATAGAGACTGTTCTGTGAATTTAATTAGGCAGACTATAGCTAGGTAACAACTAATCAAGTTTAGCATTTGCTTGTCATCTTATCGAAGACAGTAACATTATGTGATCTGACTTCTGAAATGATAATCTTTGCTATATTAGGCTAGTTGGCAACTGATTAAATTTCGTCAATGGCAAATGACTGTTTATTAAATTAGTTTTGCAACTCTATCAATATGCTCGTTCTGTCAGCACATGGTGTTGTTAGATGTCCATAAACGAATTCTATGTGAAATAATTCTGGGATATACAAGCATTAAAAGCACAACCGGAGTAACTAACAGAAAGTTTAAAACTAAGAATATGTCTTACTACTGACGGAGCTAAGAAATAATACCTGCCATCCGCGGCATGTATTTCCACAAACTGCAAACTTCACACAGACTATCCTACTCTAACGATCCCATCGTCAGAGAGACATTACCATCTCTCTGTCATGTAGATTCATAACTATTGAGGTGATGGTACAATTTTCCTAAAACTTTTAACTGTGCCAAACTTCCCAGAAATAAAATTTGTAATGCTTTAAGGATTTTAACACACCTCTGACCACATCTGTAAATTCATCACAAAAGCTGAATGAGAACGTATCTTTTGATGACAGTCCATACATCCGCTTATTGTTCTTGCATTTCTTCTGTTCCTCCTCCGTCAGTGTAAGATGCTATGATACGTTCCACTGAAAGTGCCAAAAAAATATGAAGCTTATAATTACATCGGTGTACGTGCAAGGGCGATCGAGGTGCCCACCATTTTGTAAACTCGCAAAAGACGAACTAAATGTCGTACTATTTGTGTCTATAAATTTTATTAAGTTAAACGACATTATTTATTACGAATGATAGGATAAATAATTTTGCTATTACTGTAACCTTTGTTCTACAATGTAGCCTAATAAGTAATTATTAGGCAGGAACGGGATTCAAATCTCTGTCCGATAACTTCCTTCATTCCGTTAGATTATTTTTGCTGACCACCTGCATTGGTTCTAAAAGAATACCGAACTACTTCACATTCCGTATACAATTGGATAAGATGCTAATTATCTAGGTTTTCCCTTCTTAAAACTTCAATCTACCTTCCAGAATTAGTTGAATGTGCATTTTATATCGCAGATCCATGATAGATAGTTTCATGCTTCACCAATTAAGACCTTACTACGAACAGGCTGTCTTCAAGACTAGCGACATTAAGCAAAAATACCGTAAATGACTATGAAAATATACACGACTGCAAAGCACACGTAATAGATTTCCATCTGTGTGCATAATGCGCAAGCCGAAATACGAAGCATGGAGCAGGATGCCTTATACCACTGCTAGTAATTTCCTTTCCTGCGTGTTTTCAATAGAAAGTCAGAGCTTAGTCTAGTTCAACTGCGCTTCATGAGTACATTTACGTTACGAAATTAGTCTGACTTTGCACGTGAATATGTATAGTGTGTGTATTAACTACGTATGAACCGATTGTCGCTTAACCAAGCACTAATAGTGCACCTTTAATAGGCCTGGCTTGAAAATGAGCTTGGTAGTTCGAAACCACTCGCCAGCTTAATAAAGCCCAAGTGTGACTAGATTACGATAAAGAATTTCCTTTCCTTTTCCACTCGCAAATGGAGCGAGGAAAAATCGACTGTCTATATGCCTCCGTACTATCCTTAATTTCTCTTATCTTGTATTCGCGGTCCTTCAGTGAAATGTACATTGGTAGCAGTACAATCGTTCTGCAGTCAGCTGCAAAAGGCGGTTCTCTAGATTTTCTCAATAATGTCTCGCGAAAAAAAAAGTCGTCTTCTCTCCAGGGAATCCCATTTGAATTCACGAAGCACCTACGCAATCGTGTGTTGATCGAACCTATCGGTAACAAGTACAGCAGAACGCCTCTCGATTGGTTTGATGTCTTTCTTTAATCCGACCTGCTGGGGATCGCAAACACTCGAGCAGTACTCAAGAATGGGTCACACTAGTGTTCTACACGCGGCCTCCTTTATAGATGAGCTACACTTTCCTGAAATTCTCCCAGTAAACCGAAGTCGGCCTGCTATGTCCTTTATAGATGAGCTACACTTTCCTAGAATTCTCCTAGTAAACCGAAGTCGACCATTCACCTTCCCTACTATCGACTGCACTTACTCATTCCATTTCATAACGCTTTGCAACGTTACGGCTAGATATCTACTCGTTGTGACCGTGTCAAGCAGAACACACTAATATTGTTTTCGGACATCTGCATTAACTTCCTAGATTTAGTGCAATCTACTTTTCATTACAGGAAATAGAAATTTTGTCTAAGTCATCCTATATCCTCCTACTGTCACTCAAAGAAGGCATTCTCTCACGCACTACATCGTCATCAAAAAGCAGTTGCAGACAGCTGATCATTCTATCCGTCAGATCGTTTATTCGCATAAAGAACGAAAGCGGGACTATCACACTTCCCCGAGGCACCCCTGACGAAATCCTTGCCTCTGATTAACACCCTCGCCAACAAGGACAACGTATTGGGTTCTGTTATTTAAAAAGACTTCGAGCCACTCACATATCAGAGAATGTATTCCGTATCCTCGGTCCTTCGTTAACAGCCTGTAGTGGGGCACTGTGTCAAATGCTTTCCGGATATTTAAGAATGTAGAATCTGCTTGATGCCCTTCATGCACTGTTCGCAGGATAACATGCGAGAACGGGCAAACTGAATTTCTGATCTGTGGACAGAACCTTTCCTGTCTCAAGGAAATTTATTATACTCGAACTGAGAATGTGTTCAAGTATTCTTCAGAAAACCGATGTTAAGGATATTGGCACTTCTTATACGCATGAGTCATCGTCGCTTTTTTCCAGTTGCATGGGTCTTCGCGCTGGGCGAGAGGTTCGCGATGAATGGAAGCTAAGTAACGGGCCAATGCCGACGAATACTGTCTGTAAAATCGAACTGGGATTCCGTGCGGATATGGCCACTTATTTATTTTCAACTCTTTCAGTTGCGTCTCTGAGCAAGGAATGCCTATTTCTGTGCTCTCCAAACGGGAGCCTTTGTGATGGTCAGACGATGGTATGAGATATTCACTCTGTAGCGGAGTGTGCGCTAATATCAGCGCACACTACGCTGCAGAGTGAAAATCTCACTCTGGAAACATCCCCCAGGCTGTGGCTAAGCCATGTCTCCACAATATCCCTCCTTTCAAGAGTGCTAGTTCTGCAAGGTTCGCAGGAGAGCTTCTGTAAAGTTTGGAAGGCAGGAGACGAGGTACTGGTAGAAGTAAAGCTGTGAAGACGGACCGTGAGTCGTGTTTGGGTAGCTCAGTTGGTAGAGCACTTGCCCGCGAAAGGAAAGGTCCCGAGTTCGAGTCTCGGTCCGGCATACAGTTTTAATCTGGCAGGAAGTTTCAGACGATGGTATGAATCTACGATCTTCCTGCGGGAATGATTTCTCAGAAGCAAAATTTTGTTCTTCAGCTTTCCTTTTTGTTTATTCTGCTGCCACTCTAGACTGGTCGACGAGTGACTGGACAGAAGCCTTCGACCAACTTAGCAATTTCACGAAGGGCCAGAAATTTGTCTGGTTTTTGTCACGCTCTTTCACTAATGTACAGTGGTGGACGTCGTTGTATGCTTAGAGCATCGATCTTTTTGTAGATGCACGAGTTTCTACCAACTTTTACCTGTCGACAATTCTGCGTTCTTTTCTGAACCGGGAGCACAACAATTTCTGTTTCGTCAGCATCTTCCGAATTAGTTATTACACTAAGGTGTGGGTCTTTTCTCCACTTTTTTCGTTCTACACAATCAGTTTACATTTGTCCTTAATACGTACGGTGAAATTGCGTGCAATGCTCTGACTGACGATGTACTCAATTCAATTTTAATGAAACAGATATAGCAGTCATTAGAGGCAGTAGATGTCAAATTTGTTGAAGAAACCATTCGAGGGCTGCTTGGAGATATTCATAAAAACTAGGGAAAACTCGAATCTGGATAGTGAACGTGGTTTTGAACATTTCTCGTACCAAATACTTTCTTCTTAACTACTCCAATATAAGCTGATCTTGTTATCCATTCGCCATTTTGCAAAGCTGTCAATAGCATCAAAATTATAGATTTTTCTTTTTTTATTGGAACGAGAACTGACTTTCCAAAATGTCAGCGGGGTGGTAGCGAGCGGGCGGTGGTGGGCGGCTGGCGCAGGCGGCAGGCGTGCGCAGTGGCGGCGCCCCCGCCCCCGCACGCCCCCGCGCAGGGTCCGCTGCAGCCCCCGCAGCCGCTGGCCTCGGCCACTTCCCGGTCTGCTCTCCGCTCGACGGCCAGCCGGCCCGCTCACCGCCAAAGTGGCACACTCCGCCAGCCCTTTCGAAGCCGCCACCGGTAACATCTACAACCGGCTGAGCGGCATACTGCAGCAGATCGCCTGCTTCAAGAAGTACGTCTTCCCCGGAGAGCAGGCCATGAGCCGCTTCGTGCTGAGCCGGGATGTCGGCCAGATGCACTACAATGGTAAGTTGGCGCCAAAGCTGCCGGCGCATCGCTCAGCAGCTCGACGGCCGCCCTTTGCCGTCAATCTGCCCGGGGCCTCCAGCTGATTTCGGGCGATTCTGAGGCCACCCTCATATTCCCACACTTCTCTCCTTTCAGGCTTCCCTCGTGTAGCTCTTTGCCCTAGTTTCCTGTTTTCTCTGACCTAACGCAAAGGTCGAGTGTCAGTTACAGAAACTCTTCTGCAAAGCCGTCCATTTGACGGTAGAACTACTGACTCGCCAATTACATTCAGGCATATGATATGGAACGGCGTAAGCATTGCTGGCCACAGGAATCATCGCCTCCTTCCTACCGCTAATGAACGAAACAAAAGTGATTGTATATCAGTAGATAAGCAACATCGCTCACTTTTCGTCAGCACATCGGAAATCATTCCCTTTTTTCTCTTTTAAATTCCGTAGGTTCTAAAGCGACGTCTCGCGACCTACTTTTCAGCCTCCATCTTGTCGATACCTCCCACGGACCCGGCTGCCATTGGTCGCCTTGCCAATATCGCTCAATGGCTCTCCTTCCCTTTGGGATTACTTTAGCTCGAGCATAGAGTGAATTGTTCGCTTATTTCTTCTTTTCATAGCTCAAATTTGTTCCCAGATGCTTCAGCCCTCTAAATAAGGAGCGCCATTCTCAGTCGTTTAAAGCAAGTTGTAGCAATCTACAAGAGATTCGAAGAATTGATGGTTGTTTCATACTCGGTAAGCACAGATTGCACTACTCAACTGTGTCTCTTTTCGAAGTGGTAACTTCCGTAAAATCTATGCTTTTAACAATGGTACTGATGTGAAGACTCATTAACCAATACGTGGAACTTACTACAATTATTTGCAAGGCTGTGGCGCGATAACATTTACAGAGTCGCTTTGTCACTCATAATGTATGCTTAATTTTTGTTGGCTTATATGTGTTTGTGAGTACATGCAATTTTCTGATGTAAGAACTCATTATTTTACTATAAGTCCACAGTATCTCCTTAGACAGATGAAACACTTTTGTTCCAGTTCGCCAGCCACCAGAATCAATATATCACCATCTGTCATATGAATGAATTGAGCAAGCACAAAACTCTACCATTATATACTGTGCTCACCCCTAAGAGGTTTTATTTCCAGGGCTGAAATTCTAAGGTTCCATGGAACGAAAGCGTCGTGCATATTCTGAAACAGCTCCTCAGGAAGTAGATGTCCTCTGTTTCCTTCCTCTGGTCACACTTTCTCTGAACCAGCAACACCGTAATAAAAGCAAAGTCCCCATTGCAAGCACATAAACAATGATGAACCAAAAAGTCCTAAATTGTGCAGCATTTTAATAAGAATACACTAAATATAATTCATTGCATATCTGTATGTCATAAAATAAGGTTAATTTTAAGGCCCTCTGCAATTGGTTCAGCTGCAGCATCCATGTCTGCACCCTCTTCAGTGAATTTCTCTTCGTGTCATTATTCCTATTTTAAACTGGCTCATGTCCCTCCATTTGGCAGCTCCATGTCGAGCCCAAATGATACAGACTTCCTCATTCGTATTCACGCACCAGGTTCGTTCATAGTTTCCATCCTTTTCTTACAACAGCTACAGTGGACAAGACCGCATTGAATTCTCTCTCTTCTGTTCTTAGTAACTGCTATATATATATGTTGACGACAATTGGGTGCATTCGAGGACTGTATGACGAAAACTCCGATTCTCATATATTCGTCGTATATTTCTTGATTTCAATTATCAAACTAATAAATAACTCCTGATAGTTCGCGAGCATCTACCGTTTGAGTCACGTCTTGTTCAGTGGCCTCGTCCGAGGAGCCTAGATACCTGATCGAATTCATAAATCGTCCAGTATTAGCTTTCTCGCTAATCTCTTAAGCAGGTGTTCATTTCATCTCATAGTAGCAACATGCGAACTTACAGCACAACTAGTGTTGTCCCTTTCGCAGATAAAATGATGAGCGGTTCTAGGCGCTTCAGTCCAGAACCTGCTACGGTCGCAGGTTCGAATCCTGCCTCGAGCACGGCTGTGTGTGCTGTCCTTAGGTTAGTTAAGTCTAAGTAGTTCTAAGTCTAGGGGACTGATGACCTCAGATGTTAAGTCCCATAGTGCTTAGAGCCATTTGAACCATTTTTGATAAAATAAGCATTGCGTTAGTAAAAGTTTTATTTACACCGTATTCTAAGGGACATTCTTCTACGTAATATCTATTCAGGATATCGTCCAATTATAGAGTTATTTAGGCGTATGCTAGTCTATGTTTCAAATGTTCTTCATAATGTGCCTATTCGTTCCAAGAATTAGTTTCTGAATCTAATAAAATATTTCATCCATCTCTAACTCTCACTTCTCTTTATGGAGAGAGTATTGTAAATGCATATACTAAAACTTCTTGAAGTGCATGAATGCTGTTTGCTAGACGTTTGTTTCAGAATTTATCGAAAACAATCTCTTATTTTTATTTTCGAAAAATAACATTTTTTGTTTTGGGTTTTACTGTAGATTGTATTTTGAGAGCTATAAAATTAGTGCATGTTCCTCGAACTATCTTTTTAAAGATAATTACATTCAGACGATTAGCTTTTACATAAATTTGTCTCTTCTCGAATTTACTATAGGGTGTTTTGTCAAAATTTTTTGCGCCGAAACTTGAACATTTTGAGCTTATCTTCCGTTTTATTTAGAAAATTTGGAATAATAACTACCCGAATCCTGCGTGCTGAATAATCGTCTTTCTGTTCAGTTTTTTAAAGAGAGGACGCTCTCAATAAAACTGTACATGGAAAAGGGAAATTGATAATTTTGTTTTCTATGGCCTCGGAAAACCAGTTTTGTCTGAGACCAAGGGACCTTTAAAAACGGAAGCAAATATTTAGTATCAACTGTCAGATGGTTTCTGGCCCGAAGACATTTCATTGCCAGTGGCCAACAGAATCTTATGAAATTAAAATATCATCACCCACATTCAGTTTATCAACGCGATTTTTATATGAGGTAAACATCGTTAAGTCACTTCTTAGAATCAACGACGTAAGAACAGTACACTAATTAACGATGAGACTTTATGTGTGGGACTTCAGCTTCAAATTTAACCTGTTGCGCCATAAAAAGCACGATTTCCGCGATATTTTCAGCTATTCATTAGAAGTTTCACTGGAAAACAAATACCTCATGAGCCTCCTCTTTAGAAACAATGTAATATACGAGAAATTAGGGCTCATACGGAACCATGTAGATATTCGTTTTTCTCTCGCTCTATTTGCGAGTGGAAGAAAAAAAAAGATTTCCTGTAGAGGTACAGCTCATCATCAGCCACGCACGGTAGGGTGTTTGCGGAGTATGTATGTAGCTGTAGATGTAGAAATTAGTTTGTTTTTTCTTGCAAATATGTTACTTGCTGCGTTTCGCATTGAATGAAGTGATGGTATGAGTTTTTGTACCTAAAAAAATGTTTCAGTCATAGAAATGAACGCTTTTAGCCTTCATGAAGACAAATAATACGCCTAAAAGTCACCAGAGATCACAATATGGTGATAACTAACTACCATATACTGTCGACAAACAGAAGAATCAGAAATTATATGTAAGGCGGATAGACGTCTGCTCAATCCACTAACCATTTAAACAGTACAACATTATACATATTTTTTCTTCACATTATGATGCTTTTTGAATGACTGCGAGTAACTTTTAAAATTATACACAAAAATGGATTAATTTCTTCTGTTTCAAGTTTCTGATATATGTTCCGTTTGCAGAGAAGAACCAAATGAGTCGCAGAATGTCATATTTAGTTCCACTATATTTTCAAATTATTGATAACTAATCACTTAAAGAAATTTTTATCTTGTTAGCGTTCTCCAGAAAGCAGTGCTGATTATTTAACTAAAAGTTAGTTGTCATTCATAGAATTTGCGTAACCAATGAAATCCATAAAATCACTAACCTTATAGCTGCGCGTCTACTACTTCCAGTAATAACAACAAAATTAAAACTATATTTGTACGAAAAGCTACATTAGTTTCTCTTTAGTTACAGTAGTAGTAGTGAACTACTATTCTCACGACCTAAAAGGACGCACTGCAATTTTATGACATGTCTTACATAATTGTAAAGTGTTTTTAAAATGAAGAAAAAAGGCAACAATTCGAAATGTACGAGCAAAATATGATTATTGTTCAGAAAAAGTCACCAGAAACTAATCCAGTCGAGATGGTAATGTTTCCCATTACTGATCTTGTAACATCGTACGTTTTGATCAAGATTGTAGAACCAAATTTCGTAACTGGTTAAACGAAGAATGTATCGGACATAATTTTAGGAAATATAATAAACCTCTTATGCTATGGAGTTTCTACCGGACTCCACTATGCGAGATTACTTGAAATTTTAGCGCCGTTACGCAGTTTCGTGGTAAGACGGTGCACCTGGTTCATCGGGAAAGAAGAGTACTAGAAGTAAAATACGAGTGAACAGCCATTATAAATTTGTTGGTTTCAGTGCTGCTGTGAATGAGTATTATGGCAGCAGCATAGTGAATGCCTGACGAGCGTATGCTTGTCTTGTGAGTTGAAACATTTCTAAATCTGAGTATCGCACGACGTTTTCCATTCCGATAGCCAAACTTTTAGTCCTAATCAAGTATTCAATCGGATGGAAAAAGAAACGACGATTGTTGAGAGTTGATGTAACCGACAGCGACTGTGTTATATTAGGGTTTTCCCATCTACTTCCACAAATTTATAGAGAAATCTGGCAAGTGTCCAATTTTCACTGCACTAAAAATTAATCTCAAAATGAGTTTGCTTCGTCCGTTAGCAGTAGCGATCCTGATTGATGACGTTAGCATTGTTTCTTATTTAGAAACGTCACTATGTTTGCAAAAGATAGAGCTATAACTGTCTGCGAGTACATGAGGTATTCGCAACAAGGAGCAAAAGTCTCTACTTATGTTTCTGGGTCTGATAATATCACTAATTTCCTCTTCATAGTCGGTATGCTAATCCATAGGTTCCTCAGAATCATTGACCCAGGTAATTCAGTCACTAGCCCATCCTCAATGTGCTGCAAAGCTATTCACCAACGTATCTCCACTTTGTACCATAGTATGTTATATCTTCAGGACTGATGACCATAGATGTTAAGTCCCATAGTTCTCAGAGCCAGACCTTCAGAGACTGGATTAGATGTTGTATTCATTCGTTCCGGGAAGAACAAAGACAAAGTATGCTTCGAAAACTTACAAAGTCATATGTATTCAGCAAACGTAGGAAACTTCGTTGTACGTGGCTAATATATACCAAGGACCAGTGTGTATTCAGTTTCAATAACGTAATGAATGTTGCCAATGGTATCTGACGCTGTGCTTTACAGCTTTGTTAAAGCTTCTGGACATAATTTTTTGGTATACTCAGTAACAAACAGACCTTCAGAGGACTGATGACCATAGATGTTAAGTCCCATAGTTCTCAGAGCCAGACC